>NC_064615.1:658089938-659339938 GCF_023898315.1 Schistocerca nitens | reverse complement strand
ATCGGTGAAGGGAACGTAATCCCAATCCTGAGCAGTCCATTCCGCATGTTGTTGGGCCCATCTGTACCGCGCTGCATGGTGTCGTGGTTGCAAAGCTGGACCTCGCCATATACGTCGGATGGAGTTGCGCATCATGCAACATACCGCGCACAGTTTGAGTCGTAATACGACTTCCCGTGGCTGCACTAAAAGTATTATTCTACTTGGTATCGTTGCTGTCAGGGTACCTCCGAGCCATAATCCGTAGTTAGCGCTCATCGGCTGCAGAAGTACACCTTGGGCGGCCTGAGCTAAGCATGTCATCGACAGTTCCTGTCCCTCTTTATCTCCTCCATGTCCTAACAAGATCGCTTTGGTTCACTCCGAGACGCCTGGAAACTTCCCTTGTTGACAGCCCTTCCTGACTCATAGTACGATGCAGACGCGATCTAAGTGCGGTATTCACCGTCTAGGCATGGTTGACTAAAGACAACACGAGCCGTGTACGTTCTTCCTCGTGGAAAGAGTGGAACTGATTGGCTGTCAAACCACCTCCGTCTAATAGGCGCTGCTCATGCATGGTTTTTTACATCTTTGGGCGGATTTTGTGACATCTCTGAACACTCAAAGGGATTGTGTCAGTGTACAATATCCATAGTCAACGTCTGTCTTCAGGAGTTCTGGGAACCGGGTCGATGAAAAACTCTTTTTGATGTGTGTATAAGGGATCCATTTCCACGGATTGGACCACGAAATCCTAAAAATGAAACTGATGTGAGTAAAATTTTGGCCAATCTCTACCGTCCACCCTCGGTAGCTGAGTGTCAGCACGACAGAATGTCAATGCTAAGGGCCCGGGTTCTATTTGTGGCTGGGTCGGAGGTTTCCTTCGCTGAGGGACTGGGTGGTGTGGTATCCTTATCATCATCATTTCATCCCCATCAACGCGCAAGTCACCGAAGTGGCGTCAGATTGAAAGACTTTCACCCGGCGAACGGTCTACCGACAGGAGGCCATCGTCACACGACGTTCACATTCAGCGATCTTTACCGATGGACCTATAAAAAATAAAAAGCAGTGTAAAAGTCTACATACAATATTTCATTTATAAATAAATAAATGCGCAACATTACTAAATAAAATGTACTATTACAGACTTGCGACGGCAACGTCAGCACGTGCTATGATCTACATTCCCGCGATGTTTATACTAAAGGTCCGACAGGGGATAGCTTTTGTAAACCCTTGCATAGAAGTGATGAAGAATTATATGCACGATTTAAAATAGTAATATTACGTATCATTTTTTCACAATACGGTGCGACATAACCCTCACTAATATGATGCCCGCCGTATTCGGAACACTTAACTTCTTTATCTGTGTCTTCACCAAATGAAACTATAGGATCATCACATAAAAATGGCTTTTTAGTCGTTATCAAACAATTTTTGACCACTCTTCAAAATTGTCTAGTGATATTCATCATTTTAACTCTGAACATACTTCAATTCGTAATTTTTTATTTAAGTCATCATTCTTCTGACGGGTTTGAAAAGAGCCGCAGCGACTTCCAATACTGTACTAACCTCTTCAGCCCGAAGTAGCACTTGCACACAAAATGCTCATTTATTTGTAGCGTAATCACAATCTTTACCTTCCGCTACAGTTTTTACTCTCTACAGCTCCCACAAGTATCCTGGCAGGTATTCCTTAACTACACGTCCTATCTCTCTGTCCCTTCATCATGTCAAGACGTGCCCAATGATTCTTTTTCTCACCTATTCTGTGGAGAACCGACTTATTTTGTATGTCAGCAGTTCACCTAATTTTTAAAACATCCCGTTCCATACATACCAAAGGCTTCGATTCTCTTCTTTACCAATTTTTCCGTAGTCCACGATTCACTGTCAAATAATGTTGTACACCTAACGTACATTCACAGAAATTTCTTCCTCTCCACAGAATCCATACAGTGAAGAAAATGAAGACAGAGTCTAGCAACGAGGTGTAAAGGTAATGAGATTAGCGATACAAGTGACACCACAACTGGCAGCTATGAAGTATACGGAAATAAGGAAATCTAATATCTTGAAAACAAAATAAAGGGCTGTAGCAAGGGGGACATATGAAGCAGATTAACTCTGGAAAAGAGAATCATGGACTGCGGGAAAACTGAAAATGAAGAGAATCGATTCGTTTCTCACGTTGTGCAAGAGAAGGATGTCGAAAATTAGGTCGACTAATAAGGTAATGAATGCTGTGGTTCCCTGCAGAATCGTAGCAGAAAGGAAGATATCGAAAAGACTTGACAAGAAGGGACAGGTCGGGGGAAACAGAGACTGGAATACATTCCACAAATATTTAAGGACGTTCGGTACAAGTTTCACTCTGAGATGAAGGTTGACGATTCCAAAATAAAAAAGGAACTAGAGTATACTAATACATGTATAGTAATACTATGTGAGGTGTTTAAGCCGTCACCATTTAGAAAGTACTCCTGCTGTTCTAGCTCTCTCAGTGATCTATTGCCAACACACAATTTGCGTGTGCGTAGTGTGCGTAGTATTGCCTGTAGCCGTTACCATAAGTCACCATAAATCGCACATACAGGAAGTATATACAGATTGAAGAGCACGTACAGGTTTGGAGATGACTTGATTCGTCAGCTAATTCATTTTTGAAACATGGTTAGACGGCGTGGCTTATTCACTGAATGAAATTTTTGAAGCCCGCATCTCGTGGTCGTGCGGTAGCGTTCTCGCTTCCCACGCCCGGGTTCCCGGGTTCGATTCCCGGTGGGGTCAGGGATTTTCTCTGCCTCGTGATGGCTGGGTGTTGTGTGCTGTCCTTAGGTTAGTTAGGTTTAAGTAGTTCTAAGTTCTAGGGGACTTACGACCACAGCAGTTGAGTCCCATAGTGCTCAGAGCCATTTTGAAATTTTTGAAAACCGTACCTTCTGTTCGAACGGTCGTTCAGTTTTCGTTGCTTTACATAGACTCGGCATATTACACACGAACGCATACAGAACACGAATGCAGAGCTGTCATTGATTACTCGAGGACATCAAGCTGTAAAAGCCGGCCGGAGTGGCCGTGCGGTTCTAGGCGCTACATTCTGGAGCCGAGCGACCGCTACGGTCACAGGTTCGAATCCTGCCTCGGGCATGGATGTGTGAGATTTCCTTAGGTTAGTTAGGTTTAATTAGTTCTAAGTTCTAGGCCACTGATGACCTCAGAAGTTAAGTCGCACAGTGCTCAGAGCCATTTGAACCATTTGAACCATGCTGTAAAGTTATTATTTTTACGTAGCTACACTCAAGTGTGCGAGCTTACACACAAACACAAACTAATAAAGTAATGCGCTGAGGTGTTCCGTTCAGTGATGCAATAATAGGAGTACTGGTATTGGTTTCTCAAAGGTGCGACGTTAATTTATCAGTTTTCACATCATGCATCTAAATATAGTATGACAGTCGTAACATGGAGTCATGTTGAGGAGCGATAATCAGTGGGTAAATAGCACGATGCATTACAGCTCATAGGAGGTTCTACGATTCTGATTAACAGGCCATAATATTGCAGCTCCTCCTCGGAGCCTGTATCAGGACAATGAGTATGATGACCGGAGACGGAAACACTAGCCGATCAGACCCACGTAATTCTCTGTGTGAAATATTACGTACAGCAATGAAATGATGGCATGAAGTATCTCACGGGGGTTCTGTCTCTTAATTGAAAAGTAGTTAAGGAAAGAACACTGGTAGTGTCCAGTCGTTGTCTCCGAACAATCCGCCACCAACCTCGCCCCTCTTTCCTTTAAACATATACAAGTCACAAAATTAATTCAATAAATGATAATGAGACAAGGTGGTTGTTCGGATTAATGATGGGCCCAATGTATACATGTAGAAGTAATATACATCCAGCAAACAGTTAAGAGGTTACCTGTTTGCATCTGCTTAACTTGAACTTCCACGAACGCATAAAACGGCCTGGTACGAATTCATCTCCTGTATGCCAAACTCTTCATCTTCTTGCAACCTACGTTGCAATGTACCTCATCAGTTATTTGCCTCATTCCTTACCCTATCAATCCATCTAATTCTCAACATTCGTCTGTAAAACCACATCTCAAATATTCCGACCCTCCCCCTTACCGGTTCGACCGCCGTCCATGTTTCACTACCATACCATATAACACTATACTCAAAACGTAAATTTTCAAAAATTTCTTCCTCTAATTGAGGCCTATGTTTGATACTAGTAGTCGTGTCTTGGCCAGGAATGCCATTTTTGGCAGTGCTAATCTGCTTTTGATGTCCTCCCTGCTCCGTCCGTCATTGGTTGTTTTGCTCCCTAAGTAGCATCTACTCCGTGACCATCAATCCCGATGTTAAGTTTCTCGCTGTTCACATTTCTGCTACTTCTCATTTCGTCTTTCTCAGATTTACCTTCAGTCCCTATTCTGTAATCATTAGATTGTTCATTCCATTCAGCAAATTCTGTTATTCTTCTCGGCTTTCATTGAGGATACCAATGTCGCCGGCCGGAGTGGCCGTGCGGTTCTGGGCGCTACAGTCTGGAGCCGAGCGACCGCTACGGTCGCAGGTTCGAATCCTGCCTCGGGCATGGATGTGTGTGATGTCCTTAGTTAGGTATAATTAGTTCTAAGTTCTAGGCGACTGATGACCTCAGAAGTTAAGTCGCATAGTGCTCAGAGCCATACCAATGTCACCAACAATTCTTATCAATGACATCTTTTCACATTGAATTTTAATTACATTCTTTAACGTTTCTTTTATTTCCGTCATTGCTTTTTTTGATGTATGGTTTGAACAGTAGGAGTGAAAGATTACATCTCAACCTTACAGTTTTTAATCCGAGCTCTTCATTCTTGATCCTCCACTCTTATTATTCCCTTTCAGCTCTTGTATATGTTGCATATTATCCGTCTCTCCCTACAGCTTACCGCAGCTTTCCTGAGAATTTAGTACATCTTGCACCATTTGATATTATTCAACGCTTTTTCCAGATCGACAAATCCTATGAACGTGTCGAGATTTTTCTTTAGTTTTGCTTCCATTATCAACCGGAACGTCAGAAATGCCTCTTAGGTGCCTTTACTTTTCCTAAATCCAACTAATCATCATCTAACGCAAACTCAATTTTCTCTTCCATACTTCTGGATATTATTCTTGTCAGCAACTTGGATGCATGAGCTGTTAAACGGGTAGTGCAATAGTTCTCGCAGAGATGGAAGATAACAAATGAATATAACACCTTCGCAATTTTAAGTGGCTTCACATTCTCCACCTATGGTGTTTCTCGACTCATCGATGTATCAGCTATATTCTGTGGATCTTCGCTCAATATTATACAGGTTGTTTATAAATGAATATCGGGGCTTTAACGCTTTATAATATTTATTACATTAAACTTGCAGGTATAAATGATATGTCAAATGAAAGAGCAACTCAAACAGTTGTGTTTGGCACCAGCAAGATGGTGCGCCGCCTCACTGGCATAACGAAGTACGCGACTGGATGAATTTCACCCAAGTGCTGGATAGGCCGCAAGGGGCCCAATGACTGAACTTGCTTTGCATGGCCTCCACGTTTACCAGACCTAACGTGATGCGATTGTTTCCTTTGGGGCTTCATCAAGGATCATATGTACGTGCCTCCGCTACCAGCATACCCCTCTGAATTAAGAGACCGGATTGAAGCAGCTGTTGCTACAATCACTGAAGACACACTTATCAACGTTTGGGAAGAACTCAGCTGTAGACTTGATGTGTGCCGTGTGACAAATGGTGCTCACATTGAACATATATAATGATCTTGGTAAAACTGTTTCAGTTGCTCTTTCATTTGACATGTAATTTATAACTGTAAGTTTAATATAATAAATATTATAAGGCTTGAAAACCCCCGATATTCATTTATAAACACACTGTATTTCACTATATGATTTTTTTGTCTATAAATGAAATCATCTCCCCTTATTACCTATCATTAATGAAATAAAGAGAAGGCGGAGAAGAAAGAAATAATGAGAAATACTGTAGTGCCCAAGAAGACTCCTTTGTCTCATTCTGGGTTACGCAGAAAGAAGAAAAGAAAACTGAACGATTTCAGATAAGCATTACATATCTTTAGCCGCAGGAGCGAAAAAAGTCTTATGTGCAATTGTTATTGGCAATAATTATTGAGTTAACAAATATAGTATTGATGGGCACACAGAATGTTTTCTCGCTGAGGTCATATTTAGTGTGATGATGATTGAGCCAAAATAAAAATTTCTGCCATAAACGGAAGGATGGAAGAATTACCTGTGCAAAATCTTCGTATTCCAGATGCCTTTGCTAGGAATGAACCGTATGCTCTAGACGTTTTAAATGTTTACGATATTTTCTTTACAGTCTAGCCAGTTACCGCGAACTTCGCATTTAACATACGAAATACATTTGACATGTGCAAAGCACGAATGTAGTCAGAGTGAACCACGAAAAAAGGATCGTTTAGAAACTGATAAAATAAATAAACAGAATCTACTCTCGTAACAATTAAATTAGTTTACGAATTAATCATACACGCTACAACATGTGTCAGTAACAGTCACCATAATAAGAATCGGAAGATGCATTCAGAGGTGAAGAATCAGAATTTGTTTCGTGATTGTGTTACGTTGAATATAATTAATATATGAAAATTACTTTTGGGGATAATTTTTACTTTTTTAATCTATTGAAATTGTAATCTGTTTCAATAACTATGACATAAATAAAAGGAAATATTAATACTAATAATTTTAATACACATTATTAATATCTCTATGTTCCTCAAAGAACAGGCGGAATGTTCCATATAAATGAAATACTCTGAGGATATCGCTTCCTATTGTGCCGCTGTCGTTGAAATACGCATTGCTACTCATCTGTGCAGGAAGCGAATGCCCGCAACAGCCTGGCAACCCAACACGCTCTACTGTCACATTGCAGCAACGGTTCACGCAAGAAGGGGCAATAGCTCACCGACAGGAGTTGTTTAAATCGTTATGTTGACTGAACCGCACAAAAAGAATTCCAATCGATATGTAAAGCATACGATCTCTCTGCAGTGCATCGGCCACAGTAACAGATATTACGGTGCTTTCAGACATGCACACTGTTAGTTGCGTATGTATATCTGGCATTAAATACATGCCTCGATAGATAGGCTGCTGTCTTAGTTGCCTTGTTTAAACAATTTCACAGATGATACATTAGTTGCGACTGACCGTTTCATTATGTAGAATGTAAGTACTGTAACAGTTGTGTTACTAAATGTGACACTTCTGTCACTAAATGTAACTGAGCTTTCTCTTTTGATGCAAGACAATTGTCAGGATGAGCATTCTAAAGCATTAGGATGAAAATATTAAATAAATTAACTTTTCTCTCTTAACAACATGTGGGCAGGGTGGGTTCTTCCTTGGCTCGGGTATGAGGTCGAATGAAACATCATTTTTACATAAGATAACTTTTATTGAAGATTTGTACAACTGTATCTTACGGAATGTTCTGGTTCGGAGAGCGGCAGCTGTGTCGTTTGTGAAGTCTTCTGCTGCGGCAGCGGCGGCGGCGGCGGCGGCGGCGTCTGATTACGCGTAGCGGTGTGTATCTCGTGTCGCTGTCTCGCCCAGTTGACTGGAGACGCACAGCGCGAAGTGGCCCGTTTAATTATTGCGAGCGAAATCGTGCGTCGGATGATACCTTGGGTGTCGCGTCCCAGTGTTTCTCTTCTGTAAGCGGCCGCGTGTGTTATGCGTCGGCCAGCGGAGCGGCGCGGCGGGGGGAAGGCCAGTGTGGCGGACTCGAACCACGGACTCCCGCTTGCCAGTCTTCGGCTGTCAGGTCTTCATCCCAGCTCACAGGTGACTACTGATGTGAGGCCGTCTCCTTCCCGTCCTCACGAGTCACATGACGACACGAGTCACATGACGACACAGCTATCTCTTCATACTTTTAAACATGTATGTGCGAGGCATACCATTACAACAAATGCATGCGTCGAGGAGCGACTCGTCACACCCGGCAAATTCTTAATAATTATTTTATTTTTATTTAATTGTCTTCTCCTGTAAGTCCTCGTTTATAGTTAAGCATATTAGATATTTGTGAAACTCTGAGAATTTGTAACAACAACTGTACACAAATCACCTGAATCTTATTTCAATGATGCATCGATAACGATGACCAACTCTGTCACACATGGCAGCATTCCATTTCAGCCATTACGGCCCGAGTGTTCGCAGGAAAGCAATATTGGTGAGTCGTAACAGCATTGGCTTGAGGGTACTCGCAGTTCCACACGCGGCCATTGAGGTGTTTTCTATATTCAGCATGCTCAAAGAAATCTCATATGTAAATTAAAGTCGTGTATGCGGAAGGCAACTTAGTCCGGGATTTGCTGAAAACATTGAATAAATCCCACACGATTTACGAAATCATATGTGACCATAAGCTTATACTTCTGAAGGTGGTTCATTCGCTCTAAAATGAGTCTTCGTTGCACGTTCGGCGTATAACGCGGCAGTGTGCAAGGGCTATTTGCCAAACGCAGGCTAAGCACGCCACTTGTTCCTACGAGATAACCATTACCTTTTTTTACAGACCTCTATCGTCGAAACGGCGACAATGTCAATACCACTTTGTTTGCACAGATGCATAGTAAAATCTATCGCATTTCTGGACTTTCATGTTTACTTACTTTTATTGAAGTGTTTTCTATGACACATTGATAGGAGGCGCACACGTCACACAATTTTTTTTGCGCAGCACGCTACGAGCACCATCGGCAGTGGAGAAACCAAGCAAATAATTCATACAAAATATTGAAAACAATGTGCCCATAATTTGAGGTACAATTTTTTTCGTTCATAAATTTTCATCAGGAAAGGACGCATCAAAGGGAAATCACTTTGTTTGAAATAAGCAAAATGGTTGTCTCTTAATCTTTATTTAGATCAGAAGCGGGCTCTCAAAACCGTTAATTCTTTTCAGTAACTGTTTCTTGAAAACTGGTCATGCTGGAGTATTTTTGTAGATATAAGACGTCAGCTACAAATATTTGATCAGCTTCAGTATGCTCGTGAGATCAAGAAAGTTTCCATTTCTTGACAGGTTATGTTGAAATAAAATGAGTAGCTATGTAGTAAAACATGAAGAAGGAACGACGCCATCTGGATTGGCCTGACAGAGCAACGACAGTTTCGCTGCTAGCGAAAGCATATTGCCACCTGACATTCTTGTTACGAAGGGGGGGGGGGGGCACGACTTTGTTTTGTTTCCTTTGGCGACATCGTGCGGTACTGTGTGTGGGAATTTAAGTGTGAACAAGGACTCAGCAGTCCTTCAAATAAACTAAAAGCTAATTACATAACTTTTTTCCGAGATAATAGTAGTATCAGTACGCTTCGTACACGACTTTGAAAAACATGGTAAGAAAAAAAATACATTATTTTGCAAAGGTCAGTTGCAGCGTTCATAAATAATAACTCAGAATCACTATATAAATGTATGTATTAAAGTAATACGCCATTTCTAAATGGGCAGAAGCTCGAAAGACATCTTAGCATATGTAAAGTAGCATAAAACGCGGTTGGTTGGTTCGCTGAATGATCTGGGGGAGGGGACCAAATAGCGAGGTCATCGGTTCCATCAGATCGGATTACGGATGGACGATGAAGGAAGTCGGCCATTACTTTTCAAAGGAACCATCCCAGAAATTGCCTGAAACTATTTAGAAAAATCAGGGAAAACCCAAATCAGGATAGCCGACCGTAGGTTTGAACCGTCGGCCTCCCGAATGCGAGTCCTGCGTGCTAACCACCACGTCGTCCCTCTTGGTATATAGAAAGTTATCAACAGATCTCAGTCATAATTATTACGGACAAATTAACGTTAAGATATTTACAAAACCGAATGAGATGAAAGACAGGAAAACAGTTCCAGCGGACCTGAATTATTCTCGTCAAAGAAAAATAGTAGTTAAAAAATGAAGGAGAAAGACACAAGAATTGTATATATTCATTCTGTTTGTACCACGAATGTTCGATGGCTACAACTGATGATCTTGATTGATATGGGAATCACTGCATTACTTTTAAAAACGTAAATAAATAAATAATAAATAAAAGATTAAAATAAGAATTGTTTTACATTTGTGGTGAGATGTAAGTTGCAACTTCCTTCCTGTCTGTTGGGACGTCAGCCATATGTAATTATCGAACGGCTCGTTGATTCCTCGGGAGTTATACGTCAGTAGTGGTCTAAAAACATTCAAGCATCGTCAAACAGTTTTGCACGTCCCTGACGCAGCGTGGTGAATCATTACTACCCTAACAGGCACGATAGCATTTGCGTCGGTGACACGTCGAGACGAATCACCGTCGATACTTCTTAGTATTTGCTGAGCCGATACTAGGATGTTTGCGATCTCTTCGCGCTATTGTTACTATGCACAAAATGGATGATGACTATCTCTCTTGTTAGATAAAGGGGTTGATGGCAGGTAACTTTCATTCTTCCAAAAGTTGAATGAAATCCATAGAGGCGATTCTGGGTGAACATTCACCTGATTCTCCCACTCCAGTTGCAGTCATCCAAACTCAAAAGAATCCCGCTGCTTTTTTCATTTCACCCTGTGACAATAATGCCGTAACGTGAGCAGCGAGTGTCACCGGATCTCCATGAAGACGATATACACTCCGCGCTCCTACCTTCAACCATACTACCAGGTGCGAAACGTCTGTACGAGCTAGGAGGTGGTAGAAATAGAACCCTATCCTTGCTCCTCGATAACATCCATTGTTCCATTGTGGGCTTTTGTTGATGGAAAGCAGCAGCGCCAAGGCATCTGCGGACAGTAAATATTAACCGACTCTCTACTTAATACCATAGCTGACACGGATGACATCTTGGCGCTAGCATCTAAAAAGACTTGATGTAGCTCTATTTATGTACCTTTTGACTAGTACAGAGACCTTCTTTCGTTTCCATATTTTCGTAATTTCTGAGACTATTGCTTCTGCAATGTGTGGAATTTGGTGTATGCGAACACGGTAATGATAACACGCTACGATCATAGAAACGTATGGCATAATTCGGAAAGTTCTGTCTCTCATTATTCATTTCCTCGTCTTTATATAGCTGTTGACGCAAGTCTAGGGGGTCGTACCCTTATTCCAAAACGAAGAGCGGGCAAGTAAAATTGCCAGGTAAAATAAATGCATAAATAAATAAATAAATAAAGAGCGGGCAAGTGTAGCTCGTGACTGTACACATTCAGGCCTTTCTCATGCAATATTCTCCGGAAGATAACGGTTACGGTTGAGATTGAAACATATCTCTGGGAGTGCAGCGACTTGTAATGTCAATATATCATGATAGGAAACTGAAGTTCATATTTTCGACATTGTCTCCTTCATTCCCTCTTGCCCAATAGTAAAATGCAATAACAGTACGCTCAAACCATTTCTATTCTGTGTCCTAGAGTCCTACATGCAAGCTGTAGTTCGTAAGACACACTGATCGCTTCGATGCTGAATGTAACTAATTAGCTCAGACATGATACGGGCCAGTCACACAGTAAAAGCAGGCTACTTTTCAATATCAAAAACGATCGTCGGCCTTATTCGATGGGGTTGGGCAACTTCTTAATATCATAAATGCTGCTAGACTGTGTTAGATACGGACGCGATGCCAACGCAAGTTCCGAGACTAACTTATTTCAACTACGACAACAGAATAGCACACCTCACGTCGTAGGAGTAAAACGTCTCTGTGGCAGTATTTAATCTACAGAATAGTAGATATCAAACTTTTGGGAGCAGGGATGGTAAAAAAGAATGAATAAGACAGAAACATAATGCAATCACAAATAATAAATATTGGTATATTACAACTTAGGGTAGAAGACACCAACAGTTTATCAATTACCACTATGTATATCATTCACGTATTCAAACATATTTCGTATGTTTCACTCGATAACAGTAGCTGAATCGAAGGGCCCTCTGAATTAGAGCTGGGTCATATTTCAGTCACATGTATGTTGGATAACAGAAACTGTCAATATCACGTTAAAAATCTCATCCGTCACTCGAAAATACAGCATCATATTTATCATCACTTACATTCTTTTACACTGAATACATTTAGTTAATTCATGATATTAGCATTTCAGTTTCTGTTCCTCCACAATCACTGACACTTCTTGGAAACCTAATCTCCATCCTCTGCGTCAGCATTTCTTGCTTGATTTCCCAAGCAACATTTTATATCTTTATTTACTGTTGGTGGAGAAACAAACTTTTAAAACTTTCTTCTTGTATATATTACAGTTTTATTCTGATCCTAATTCTTTCACTGTCATTTATTTTACTCTGTATATCATCATCATGAACGTATTTTGTATCGAAACTGATATAGCTGAAACATTTCCCTTGTTATACGTTTTATTACCAACTTAATGTTGGACTCGAGTTCTATGTAAACCAGTGAAAACCATAGTTTAGTTATCTTTATAGAAATCTTAAATATTAATCTTAACATATCTTATTTCATTCCTTCGTTAATTATTTACTTTTCTAGAAATACGTGGACAGCGGACAGAATACGATAGAGCTCTTGATACTTGACGATCATTAATCCGTGGGCCAGCTTTACTATAAATCTCTAATAACGAATAGAATCGATAATCTAGCTATTAAATCTGGTACAGGATAACATAATTCTTGTGTCTCTGCTCCGTATGTTGGGATTGGTATTACGAGTTATCCACTTAGGTCCAACACAAGTTACCTGTTTCGCATACTCTTGGAATGTTTGGTATCAGATGTACCTCTCCTCTGTGTATCATAGCTTTAATCTTAAAACATTGAAATTTTCTTCAAATTCTATAAATTTTTAAAGTAGGTTTTGGCTAAATGCTCGATGATTTTCCATAAGTTATTGGAAGAAAATAAAAATGATCAGTAATTTATTCCACTATATTTCGCTCTTAGATTCTGGATAACACCAGGCACACTCCCGAATAACAGTAGAATAATCTAGCGGCAGGGAAAACTTGTAGATCACACAAATGTTTCCCCAAGTACGTGAAAAGTGCAACATCCACGTAACATCAATAGCTGAATATACTTTTCTACTACACATTTGTTTCACAATATGCGATGAGGTAACCAGCGTTTCCTTTCCTGTGGTCTGCAGATTGTGTAAACTAGATATAATTCTTTATTGTTCTTGTAAATTGTGTTACCACCCGTTTTCCAGTTTTGAGGATAATCTGTTACTTCCAACATTTATTAAAAAAGTTGTAGGAATTAAAAATGAAGCAACAGTCTCTAGTACGTAAATAACACCTTACAAATTCAAATGGTTCAAATGGCTCTGACCACTATGGGACTTAACATCTGAGGTCATCAGTCCCCTAGAACTTAGAACTACTTAAACCTAACCAACCGAAGGACATCACACACATCCATGCCCAAGGCAGGATACGAACCTGCGACCGTAGTGGTCGCGCGGTTCCAGACTGAAGCGCCTAGAACCGCTTGGCCACTCCGGCCGGCTTACAAATTCCATTGCGGTTTTTGCCATTCTTTGTGGCTTCCGTAACAGCTGTTTTCTCTTTTAATAGCACACGCTTTTGGATACAGATGACCAAGTACTTTTCATTCAAGTGGCTTTATAATTTCGTCGCACTGTTCAGTTCTGATATTGTTTTTCGATACTGTTTACTTGAGTTGTTTCTCTCTCCGACTTGAATGCTGCTTTAAGAGTTTTGCATGTAAGCAATTGGCGTCTGTAAATGTCATATGTTACTAATGTATTACTCCCAAGCGTTTTGATGGGATGTAGCCTTGTAATAATATTTCTGTTTTCCTTAGAGATCTCTGTTTTAACGTCATAACTATTTTATAGACACTTTTAGAAAACAGCTTTCTTTTTCTTTGAAACTTCTACATTTATAACTATGGAGGCCTCGTTTTCCGGTATTTTTTATCCTGTTGTTCAATTTCTATCTTTTCATTACGCTCTAGATGATGGGCAATCCTCTTTAACGTAGTCCTTCGCACTTAATTGTTCCCTTACCATTGTTAATCAACTTCGATGTAAGCCTTTAATAATTTCGTCTCCAAGTAACTAAACTTTACACCCTACTTATTCTTGTTTCATTCTCGAATTGTATTTCGCGTTATTCCAGTTGGAATATAGTGAGACATTACAAGGTTGTGATTGGAACTTATGGTATATGATCTGTAAACATTTATGACTCTTACTAGGCTTTCCTGTTGTTTCCTATAACGCAGTCTATTAATAATCGGAGAATTCTTTCGTGTGCAGTTAAATTTATGCATTACTTTTCTAAACAAATTGTTAGGTATTTTTGATACAGAAGACAGTAAACTGACATACTAGTTGACTCTTACTGAACCTCCTGGAAGACTGTAACAGCGTGCCGCACCATGACTCGAACCGGGGACATTTACTTTTGAGTTGTTGTTTACGGTAGTTTTTTTCAAAGTGCCCGCTACAATGAGTGTAGGACTACATCCTACAATATTAGTTTACACTTCACTTCACACCTTAGTTTCATAGTAGGCTGTGGATTCGTCACTTTTTATCTTCTTGTAGAGCATTCACAGCAAGTAGTTTGGTTGTACCTCTTTATTTTGATTCATAATGACCTTTCCTTTCCCAGCTTGTGTGTGAAAGTACTAGTTCTTTTACGAAACCTTTTTACTGACCATTTTTTCATCCAGAAGGCCAGTTATTGTCAGGGTTTTCTCCCCATTTCCGCAAGACAGTGTCGCTAGGTTCTTCTGTTCACACTGCCATACTCACCCCACAGGGGTGGGGAACGATTTTCTTTCGCTTTGAGAGATTGCTGAAAACTGCATTAGCTGCGTAGGAGGGACAGGAGAATGACCCAGAGAACTGGAGAAGTCAAGGGCTGACGTCAGTAGGGTCATTAGATCCCTGAAGGAGAAATATTCACCGGTGATGTGTAGGAATTCCTAGCTGTAGCTCCCGTGCATACAATTCCCTGTTAGAATACAATTTTTCCAGAAGATTCAGTAAGATTAATATGTGTTCAGTAACTTATTTCATTCTGTCCGTGCTACCTGGACCCTCAAGAATACAGTGCTTCCTCATTTCGTTTTTGTGTTTGTATCACCTACAACATCCCAACTCCTGAAGGAGTCGTCTCTCTTCCCTTGCGATCGGTGGTTGATAATCGAAGGAGACATTCTGTAGTACACATAAAAGGTAGCAGTAACACATGGTGTTCCCTGAGATGGATCACGCAAAGATAATTATCATGGTTCTAGGACGACTCAGAAAAATTTATCTCTCCTTCAGTAAATGTGGTAACATGAATTACGTTCCCTGAGGCGTCCACTGAAAGTTTTATAAAATGATTCATTCTCCTTTTGTCACTTTTTTACCGTTTTTTTGGACAAGACGATGTCTTCAGTTAATTTTGAACGTGGTGATAATTTCCTCGAATTGTTTGATAGCTCTATAGACCGAACTGTACTCTTAAGTTCACGAGAAAGTTCTTACAGCGCTGTCTATGCGATCGTTATGAGTTCATTTAACTTTTGCCTTGCTGCGGAACAGCTTCTTCAACTTCCTTAGCAGCCTTCTACTCACAATGGTTGACCTTTGCGCCTCCTCAGTATCTCGCCCGGTACATCCTTAATCACGAGCTAGTGAATAATACATCTCAAATTCAGTTGAAGATAGTCTGCTTTCACTTCTCCAGAACTGAAAGTCTCTAGTAATTGAAATCTTGCCTGTGCTGGGTTTTCTAAACAGAAAACTTTTCTGCTTTCTTTGCCTGTCCGTTAATTCCTGGTAACCGCTCATGCAACAAAATCTTCAAGGTCACTTAATACGTATGAGCAGCCGTGTGATGCCGTCAGCAACAAATTTCCAATTCACGTCCTTGTAACTTTCGTCACAGCAACCTTCGTTCAAATCAGCTGCAGAAAAATCGGAACTAAACCAGTTAATAGCATGCACATGTGCGATAAGTTTGTCTTGAACGCTTTTAACATCGACACACGTTTCTGATACAGTGATCTGCACCTACATTAGAAAAAAATTCATATTTTTGTATGCTACTGCTTTTTCACGTCTTTTATTTCAGAAAGAACTCTCTAGTACTATTTAGTCTAATATTGTACCGGCAGCTACGGTCGCAGGTTCGAATCCTGCCTCGGGCATGGATGTGTGTGATGTCCTTAGGTTAGTTAGGTTTAATTACTTCTACGTTCTAGGTGACTGATGACCTCAGAAGTTAAGTCGCATAGTGCTCAGAGCCATTTGATATTGTGCCAGTTATGATGACACCCAAGATTTGCAGACAGGCAACGTCTGTAGCTTGCGTATCTGTTCCAATGTCAACCTGGCTTTATTTAACCGGAGACACGAAATTAGCCGCCTGGATGTGAATGTTTCTCCATGGGAAGTTCAAATCGCTTTTAGAAAACGGACGACGCAGCGTGTTGCATTGTTTGCAGTTTCGAACAAACTATCTTTCGTTAACTTACTGTTATGCAACCCAAAGAAGTTTTATAGTAATATATAGTTCGTGCCCTATAATGTCACATGAAAGCAGTCTGTTATGACGTCATTATGGACCTACATCAGAAATGCTGCTTCCTCTCACATTTTAACAGATCCTTTACGGGCCCACTGACGTTTGTCAGACCGCTAAAAACAAAAGTGAAACAGGTCGCTGAACACCACATAATTCCTCTGAACGTCTCAGTTCACTCTGGTATGTCTCTGTTATCTGTGGAATGGTATCAGCAGCAAACGGCGGATGACATCTAAATATCTCAGAATCTAACAATCGGTATCTAGATCTACATCCATACTCCGGAAGCCGTCTGACGGTGTGTGGCGGTGGGTACTTTGAGTAGCTCTATCGGTTCTCCCTTCTATTCCAGTCTCGTTCGTGGAAAGAAAGATTCTCGGTATGCCTGTGTGTGGGCTCTAATCTCTCTGAGCTTATCCTCATGGTCTCTTCGCGAGATATACGTAGGAGGGAGCAATATACTGCTTGACTCCTCGGTGAAGGTATGTTCTCTAAACTTCAACAAAAACCCATACCGAGATACTGAGCGCAGGAGGGAGCAATATACTACTTGACTCCTCGGTGAAGGTATGTTCTCTGAACTTCAACAAAAGCCCGTACCGAGCTACTGAGCGTCTCTCCTGCACAGTCTTCCACTGGAGTTTATCTAACACCTCCGTAACGCTTTCGTGACTACTAAATGATCCTGTAACGAAGGGCGCTGCTCTCCGTTGGATCTTCTCTCTCTCTCTTCTATCAACCCTACCTGGTACGGATCCCACACCGGTGAGCACTATTCAAGCAGTGGGCGAACAAGTGTACTGTAACCTACAGCCTTTGTTTTTTGATTGCATTTCCTTAGAATTCTTCCAATGAATCTGTCTGGCACCTGCTTTACCGAAGATTAATTTTATGTGGTCATTCCATTTAAAATCACTCCTAATGCCTACTCCCCGATAATTTATGGAATTAACTGCTTCCAGTTGCGGACCTTTAATATTGTAGCTAAATGATAAAGGATCTTTCTTTCTATGTATTCGCAGCACATTACACTTGTCAATTGCCATTCCCTGCACCATGCATCAATACGCAGCATGCTGAAATAACGCTCGCTGTTCACAGTTTCTTCAAAGAAAAAGGTTCCAATAAGTCCGTGACTGGAAATTGCTGCCCACGCTGTAATCCTCGGGGCATAAAGTTGTTGTTCATGAAGCACTTGTAGGTTTTCAGTGGCCCAAGAGCGTACATTTTGTTTGTTAACCACACCGTATAAATGAAAATGCGCCTCGTCAGAAAACCAAACGTTGTTGAGAGTTTCTTCCCTATCCTCCGCCCACTGAGCAAACAATAGCCTCTGCTGCTTGTGTTTTTCAGTGAGCTTCTGTGCACAGGTCATCTTGTATGGGTACATATGGAGGTCACTTTTAAGAATACGTTGAACGGAGCGTCTGGATATTCCAAGTTGCACTGCTGCCTTTCTACATAATTTCCCGGGACTTCTCTGTACAGAAACTCCTACCACTTGAATATTCTCCGGCAAACAAACAGGCTTACGCCGAGGTCGCTTCGCTTCCAATACTGTTCCTTCATGTACAAATTTATCGTACAAACTGTGGATGGTTTTCTTACAAGGGACCCATCGTGTGTTAAACTGTTGTCGAAAACGCCTCTGAGTCCCAACAAGGCTTTTCGTTTCTTGAAAAAGTAACACAATATCCGATGGTTGCTGTGTCGTCAGTCTTCCGTTGTCAGCCATTGCTGCTTACTAATCTCTTAGCGGTACTATCATGAATTACACGTCATTTCGTAACTCATTTGTTTTTCCAAGCTCTGCTGGTACTGATGTAAAGATCCCTGCGGGATATCTAATGTGCGTCGTAAATTGTGAAAGAAACAATTGGTAACACATTTAGTGCGCCACCCTGTATATAGAAAGTAAGAGCCACCCTAACACACTTCCCTGTGGCATCCTGACGACACCCTTGTCTCTCAAGAGTACTTACTGTCGAGGGCAACATATTGGGTTCCATCAACTAAGAAGTCTTCGAGCGACTCACACATCTCAAACTAATACCACAAGCTCGTACATTCATTAACAGACTGCAGCTGGGCATCGTGAGAGATACTCATCGGAAATCTGGAAATATGGAATCTTGTATGTTGTTCTTATCCGTAGTTCGCAGAATGTCATGTGAGAAAATGGTGGGCTGTTTCGCGCCAGCGATGCTTTCCAAAACGGTGCTGATTCGTGTACTCAAGCTTTCCGGTCACTTCGAAATTTATTATAATCGAAATCAGAATATGTTCTGGAATCTTGCAGAAAAGCAATGTCAAGAATATTGGTTTGTAATTTTGCTCACATCATTCGTCATCTGTAGTAATGACCCATTTCTGTCTTGACGATACTGAATTACATCGTGTAACGATATTCTAAACTGTCACTTTTATAGCGTTCTGTCACGCCACTCGGGGTGAAACACTCTTCACCAGTGTGTACAGTACTCGTTCCTCTTCTGATGAAATGTCGTTCATTATCAATAGTTTACAATGTGACTGAACGACACTGGATGCGCTGGCGTACCACCTGCTCTATCGCCGCCGGCGCCCCCTGAAAGGAATGCCGTTCTCGCCTGTGTGAATCGCCGTTGTTCAAATCGGAAGGTTGTTCTGGCGCGTACGTGTGTGCCTAGGCAGCACTGCGCAGAGCTGTTAGTGCCGCTGCAGTAATCACGCAATTAGGCGTGTCCTCATTGTCTACGAATGCAAACAGCGTAGTCATTGCTCTGCTAATTTACTCTGCAGTGATTGGCTCGTGAATTACGAATACAGAACAATTCGCCCTTGCTCTGCTCTCGTTCCTTTCACATGTAAGTGATTTCTCGTGTACCAAAAGGGAGATTAGCGCAGTTAGTGGGAGAGAAAATAACATTTGTAACTACTTGAAGGATGGTACATCACGTTTATGCGAAACTGCTGATGTTACATCGTTACATAAACGAAGTGGAGCCCTGAATGTGGTCAGACACGAAAAGGAAGTAACAGGAATTAATTTATGATCTATATGTAACTTTAAAGGATGAAGTAGAGGGTGTGAATGGAAAGTTCAAATGAGATCAGTTTGCTTTAGAAAGTTGAGGTGCAATTGAAACTCACATTAAAATCGTTAAAGTTTGCCTTTTTTAGAATATGTTTCCTTGTTACGGAAAATGCTAACATAAGAGTTAATGTAAGTTACTCAGGTAGAAATCTGAAATAAAGAAATAAAAAAAGGTCACATAGAGAAGAAATACTAGTCACACTGAATTGTTTCCGTGTAGAGTGATGAGGTAGACATCAATAGTAGACATAGTGGCCGATAACTTCTCCCTATCGATTTCTCTCTTACCTATATTGAAGCAAGAGTTTACCAACGTTTTAACAGCATTCTCCCAGTAGTACGATGACCGTTCAGTAAGTAATGCAATACATTTTTCTCTGAGAGTAGTTTGATTTTAATCGTGATTTCAATACGCCAAATTATTCCTCACTCATTTGGCTACAAAACCCTATTTTTCAACATAATTTCTGTAAATTCGATGGCATTAAGCCAGTTTACTATGGGGACTTGTATGCCCTCATGGTACCACTCTATCTGTCGACGTCTTGCTGCATTAATATCCCCCCCCCATCATCCACACACTACTTCCGGCGGACAGGATCCTTCATTGGGCCAAAGGGAACTTCGAATGTGTGCGATCCGGCCTGAACAGTGAATGAAGAAGAACAGTCAAACTAAGTTTAATAAGGTTATATATGATGAAGTGATGAATCCATGCTGATCGCTCCGGCAGTGTTCGTCAAAAAGTTGTCACCATCAGCCTCGTAACGCGAAAGCAATTCCGCACAGAAGGCCCTTCATTTCTCTTTATGGTCTTCTGTTAGGCGCCGCGGAATCCAGAGGGGACACCCCTCTGATTACCCCAACTGGTGGACGAATGTTTCAGCACTACTGATAGCGACGTCCAGTTGAGCAGTGAGGTGTTTGATTGTGATCACCTCGGATGAGGGTGTCCGCACGCTTCAACACTGCAGGAGTCGCTGCTATATGCAGCCGGCCAGCATGCGGCAGATCGGACCCAGTTTCAGCAAGCTTGTTGCAATGACGATAAACGCTTCGTCCAACAATTCATCGTGCTTTTTTTCAGTGCCAGACCTCCGCAGACATCCTGAAAGCACCTGTGAATATCTGCAACGGTTTTGTTTCCACAAAAAGAAATTCATCGACAGCCATCTGCTTGGAACGCATACTGTTACAAACACCATTTTGAAAGGTACGTATAGTGCCGCCATCCATCGAAACTTCACCATTCACCATGAAAAGAAATATGTTGCATTACTTAATTAATGCCCCTCTTACCCATTCACCAGGGCTGGTTTTTGCATTATTTTTTGGCATTACATGGTTACATACAGAAAACGATTTCTCCAAACATTTTTAATCAGTCGAATAAATTTAAGATTTTTTTATATCTTTGTTCTTTAAAGACAAGCGATCCAAGTGTATCAAAAACGAACTAAATGTTTTTAGTTCATCTTTCAAGTGACCATCTACCTAATGAAACTAGATATCTTGATGCGATATTGTTGACTAGAACTAGACACGTACCGCGACAGTCATGGATCACTGTGTCATTGATGACAGTCTAAATAATTCTAATGTGTTTATCCCCAAGACGAGCGACGTACTTTTCCAGTCGGACTACCTTTGTAAACCGAGTCGGTAAAAATTGCAGTAGTACAACGCAAGACTGCCTGTGGTAACACGTAGTTTTCCCAACCTTTAGGTTTACAGTCGCCCCCACCTTGCACATGATCGGAATATTTGGGTGCTTTCAAACTTGACTCAGCGACACACTTGCCTGAAATTCACGACCACCAAAAAACACTAAAATATTTATGAAGATCTAGAGGTGCCTGTGTGCTTTCCTTCATATTAATTTACAGATGATTATTTCGTAGTTCTAATATTGAATATTTCCGTTTGCTAAGGCATCTCCACTTCTTCGGAAGACGTATCTTTCCCATATTCATTCACAGTTGTACGTACCATATATATATATATATATATATATATATATATATATATATATATATATATATATACAAAGATGACGTGACTTACCGAACGAAAGTGCTGGCAGGTCGATAGACACACAAATAAACACAAACATACACAACAAACGGTTGGTTCATCAGGAAAGAGGGAAGGAGAGGGAAAGACGAAAGGATGTGGGTTTTAAGGGAGAGGGTAAGGAGTCATTCCAATCCCGGGAGCGGAAAGACTTACCTTAGGGGGACTGAAGCATGTATTCAGCTTTGTTCATATTACAACGAAGTTACTTGTTTGTTGAGACATCAAGGTGGTGAGTGCTAGACCTAGGGCTTCTGACACACCTCAAAAGTCTATTTGTCTGCAGCACCTACCTGTAACGTGAACACACTTACAAGACACGTTTACATGAGGGTTGTCCAGAAAGTAAGTTCCAATCGGTTGCGGAATGGACACCACAGTGAAAACATGGTGAAGCTTTGCAGAGTTGTGTCTCATCAAGACGCTCTTTTCAGTTGTGAGAGCACTGTGAGCGAGTAAAGGTGCCTAGAATAACGGTGTCTCCCGCCAAGTAGGAGGGCCCACTGTGAGGTTTTCCATTAATGAGTACAGCCCACCTAACACAGCTGTCATGTACTTCCTTCTTCATGGCAATTCTCAGCCGCACTCTGCAGGGGCAGTGAAGACGCTCCAGCAGCCTTTTCGGTTGGAAGTGTTCGATCATTCACTATGAAGCCCTAATTGGGCTTTACGTATCCGCACGATACGTAAATAAATAGTTCTCACTAAGCTTTTATTTATTGAACTGATGCTATATGTAACCAACAATTTCACCTCTGCTCACATGAAACGCTGGATACGAAGACAACACTTAGGCGCAGGCTACGCGCTATAGACCAGTGTAGAGACTTATCAGAAAGCACGGGCGGCTGCCTTCTATGACGATGGTGATGAAAATTTGGTATAACGCTTCGACAAATGTCTAAGTCAGGGCGGCGACTACCTAGAGAAGATCTGGAAAGTGTAGCTAAGTCTTGCAAATAAAATGTTTCTGATTTTCACTGTGGTTTCCATTTAGCTACCGATCGGAACTTGCATTCTGGACAACCCTCGTATACTACATTTAATAGTAACACATCCTACTCCTGAAGCATTTCGACAATATTCTAATCTTCAAGTAGGAATGCTCGTTCCTTCTAGTGATAGTTGTAGATTACTTAATATGTAGCATCTAAACTAACGTAGAGTTATTTCTCTGTGACCACTTATATGCAAGCATTATACCACTCAGTTGTAGACGAGCATGTGAGAGATACACAACGATTCTGACATGTGTTACTGTCTGAAGTACATACACAAAGAGACAGTTTGAGAACTACTGAGAGATACACATCCGTCTGAGGATGTCATTTTGGTTGACACAAACCCTATGAAAGCGTTTCAGAATCTCCAATTGATAGGTATTGTAAATACTCGTGACACTAAAACTAAATCTGTAGTTCACTAATAATACACTCATCTAAAATCAGCACCAAATCCGCACGATACGTAAATAAATAGTTCTCACCAAGCTTTTATTTTTTTGAACTGATGCTATATGTAACCAATACACAAAAAATTGGGATGATACCTGTCTCGTGTATTGTATTTATTCAAAACCTGAAGCAAACACGGATTAAAGAATAAAAATGTTGCTGCATTGTCTGTAAAATTTTGCCGTTGACACTCTATAAGGCTGTGACAAGTTACAGAAGTTACTCGCTCGAACATTTAGCACCACATTCACACACAAGTGAAGACTCTCAGACGAGAATGGCATTACTTGTGGAAGCTTCGTACTTATCCACATCTCTCAGTCGACTAAACTTATAATTCATTTAAAATGTCTCTCTCAAAAGATGACTGATTTCCTAAGTTTTAAGACAACCCGATCATCCTCTTTCTACAACCTAACTACGTGGAGTGGGATATCCTAATCTCACGGATGTATTTCTTTTAACAGGTGCCACAGAAAATCCTCTATTTTAGACTAAGTCAGATGATTGGTCCGTAAACAGTAATACGTTTATGCTTATTTTTACTGCTTCCTTGGACAACATTTTACTTTTACAAAGGTCAAACGCAAAATAATATCGTTCCATGCAAGCTCCGAGTCACCCTACGAGAGGATAATGACAGCACGAGCGGGAAGTAATGCTACTTGACAGGATTTGAATTACATAACAACAATTTAACCTATCATCATGTCTGTCCTTTTGATTGGAGGTCGGCGAGACCACGGCCGTTTATTATTGTAACAAAATGAAACGTCCACAGCCGTCATGACGATCTCATTAATTTTGTATCTACCAGTTTCGGGGCTTCAATGGGCAATTTTCAGGTCTTAGTTGATGCTGATAACACACCGTCAGCATCAACCAAGGCCAAAAGATGGCTCACTGAAAAGCCGAGACTGGTAACTACACGATCAAAAGGACAACTGTAGACGTTTCATTTTCTTCTAAATTAATGTCTTTCATTTTCCATTCACCACCAAATGCTGCTTCTGTGATGTAGTATAGAGTGCATCAATGTTTACTAACAGTCTTTTCAAGCATTTCCATTCAAGAGGTAACTTTTGATTTTAAAAACGATATGTCCAGATAAAAATCACATTTGACATTCTCCACAATCTAGCAATCTTCCACTGTCCTATTTCGAATAAAAAGCAAACTCTCAATAGTTTACTTTCTTAGATTTAATTAGCTTCTTATAGCAAATGAAGGAAATAAAGTTCAGATAGTTACAGTTATAAATTCGATAGGTTGTGTGATAACTACATCATGAGTGTTAGCACCAACGCGTAGCTAATGCTTTTCTACCAAACAAGATTGAAGAATGTGTAGTAAATAATTATATTACATAAAACCCCCTCCTCTGGATGTGGCTAAATGTCTTAAAGGCAAGAGCCAAATTATACTCCTGAAAATTCGGTGTGTGATGCACGGATTCCTACACTCATCACAAGTGCTTCTGTTAAAAGTTTTTAAGTGAACTTTTAAGAATGCTGTTTGCAATGTACGTCCCAGTTTAAGAAACGGAGCACCCACGTTCTAAGGGGTAAGCTAGTAGCAATCTACCACCCGGGAACGTGAGGCGCGTTCCAGCTTTCTAATATGGCACGTTACCTCTTCAGAGTTTTCTGACGTACGTAGATTATTACCGCTTCTTATTGTACAACTAACAAAGTTTCATTTATAGAAAAAACATACAGACCTTTAGCAATGCACTTCAAGTTCTCTTCAATAAATGGCACGCAAAATCTGTCGACTTTAGAGCCGGTAACCGTTATAACGTGGAAACAGTGACACTAAACAATTTTATATAATATTTTTAGTGCTCTAGAAACGTTTGTACAATATTTTACTCTTAATGAATAATGTATCTCTGAGCTTCACTTTAAAATTGTATATGAGTGTCTCTGACATTTCAAATCTAAAACTTGCATATTTACAACTACTACAAGCGAGAGCGAAATATTTGTTACAGGTAGACTTTCCTTCCCCTTTGCAAAAGTGACTGTGCTTTCAAAAGGATGATAGTATCTACAGAAGTCATTTTGTTTTTGAAATCAAAATTGAATTTCATACGGAACGTGCAATGGATTGTAATTACAGATTGAGCTGTTGTGAACTTCTGAACGTAGATTTATAGGCTTTGTCTCTTCACCACGAATGCTTTAAAGCAGCAAATAATGCAACAATGATGGGAACATGTAAAACCAATACATATGCGCTATCCTCCTAGCTATCAGCCATTTGCGTGTCAAAAAGATACAGCATATCAAACCTCGAACTACGTAGACAATATTATTGACTGAAACTCAACAGTAAGAGACTCTACTTAGTTTCAATTTCACCTTTCTTTAGTATTTTAAGGTCTAATAATCTTGAACGTAATGAAAAATTTAGAAAATTTTTATTTGATTCTTGCAAATCAAAGGGGCTTATTTATAAACTTTTATTGTGTATGTGCTGAGGTGAGAAAAAGCATGAGCCTGATATATTCAGATATACAGATGATGGTTCTATCGGTTACACAAGATATGAAACGTTATACATTGGCAGGGCTGTCATTTGTACGCAAGCAATTCATTTGATAAAGTTTCCGACGTGGTTATGGAAGCACAGCGGCTATTAACATATTTTGGATGCGAAATGGTAGTTAGAGTTAGACACATGGGACATTCCATTTTGGAAATAGTTAAGGAATTCAATATTCTGAGATCCAAATTGCCAAGAGTGTGGCGACGATACTAAATTTCAGACATTACCTCTCACCGCAGACAACGTAGTGGCCGACGGCCTTCACTTAACGACCGGGAGCAGGGAGTTGTCAGTGCTAACAGACAAGCAATACTGCGTGAAATAACAGCAGCAGGAATCAACGTGGAACGTATGTCGAACCTATCGTTAAGACAGTGTGCCGAAATGTGGCGTTAATGGGCTATGGCAGCAGACGACACATGTGAATAAACTAAGAGCACAACATCGCCTGCAGCCCTCTTCTGGGCTCGTGACCATATCGGTTGGATAGTAGACGACTACAAAACCATGGTCTGGTCAGATGAGTCCAGATTTCACTTGGTGAGAGCTGATAGTAGGGTTCGAGTGTTGCGAAGACCACATGAAGCCATGGATCCAAGTTATCAAGAAGACAGTGTGCAAGCTGGTGGTGGCTCCATTGTGGTGTGAGTAGTGTTTGCATAGAATAGACAGGCTGTGAACATTCGGGTGCTTGTAGACCTTTGCAGCCAGTCATGCATGTCATGTTCTCCAACTACGATGGGATATTTCTCTGAAGACAATACACCATGTCACTAGGCCGCAGTTGTTGACGATTGGTTTGAACACCATACTGGACAATTTTAGGTAATGATATGGGCACCCAGATCGTCCGACATGAATCTCCTCGAATATTTATGGAACATTATCGGGTTGTCCTTTCATTCATGAAATCCTGCACCTGTAACAGCTTCCCAATCTACATCTACATCTACATTTGTACTCCGCAAGCCACCCAACGGTGTGTGGCGGAGGGCACTTCACGTGCCACTGTCATTACCTCCGTTTCCTGTTCCAGTCACGTATGGTTCGCGGGAAGAACGACTGCCGGAAATCCTCCGCGCGCGCTCGAATCCCTCCAATTTTACATTCGTGATCTCTTCGGGAGGTATAAGTACGGGGAAGCAATATATTCGATACCTCATCTCGAAACCTGGACAGCAAGATACGCCGCGATGCATGGCGCCTTTCTTGCAGAGTCTGCCACTTGAGTTTGCTAAACATCTCCGTAACGCTATCACACTTACCAAATAATCCTGTGACGAAACGCGCCGCTCTTCTTTGGATCTTCTCTATCTCCTCCGTGGGTACGGATCCCTCACTGATAAGCAATACTGAAGTATTGGTCGAACGAGTGTTTTGTAAGCCATCTCGTTTGTTGATGGACTACATTTTCTCTCAATGAATCTCAACCTGGTCCCCGCCTTACCAACAATTAATTTTATATGATCATTCCACTTCAAATCGTTCCGCACGCATACTCCCAGATATTTTACAGAAGTAACTGCTACCAGTGTTTGTTCCGCTTTCATATACAATAAAGTATCCTTCTATCTATGTATTCGCAATACATTACATTTGTCTATGTTAAGAGTCAGTTGCCACTCCCTGCACCAAGTGCCTATCCGCTGCAGATCTTCCTGCATTTAGCTGCAATTTTCTAATGCTGCAACTTCTCTGTATACTACAGCATCATCCGCGAAAAGCCGCATGGAACTTCCGACACTATCTACTTGGTCATTTATATATATTATGAAAAGCAATGGTTCCATAACTCTCCCCTGTGGCACGCCAGAGGTTACTTTAACGTCTGTAGACGTCTCTCCATTGAGAACAACATGCTGTGTTCTGTTTACTAAAAACTCTTCAATCCGGCCACATAGCTGGTCTGATATTCCGTAGGCTCCTACTTTGTTTATTAGGCGACAGTGTGGAATCAAGAATGGCTATAGAGACAACATGATTCAATATTTCTTTAAGGGTCTTCCAAGGCGAGTTTGTGCGTTACGGTGGGCGCACACGATATTGGGAGGTACACCACGACTTATGTCGCCACATTGTATTATCTATTCGTATATGGCTAATCTGTTACGTGTTTGTTTTTAATTCACACTTCTTCAAAATTTTCTAGAAATTTTGCGATGTGTAACGAACTGAATAAATTCTCGACAATAACTGTGCTAGATTTTCTTCTGCTTCATCATATTCTTCTTTTTCTTATTATTATTACTGTTTTAATTTAGCTCCCCATCAATATGTGAATCAAATGAGTTATATTGAAGTTTTCTGTGTTTCACGCTTCACAGATGAGTGCTGGTATCCAAATTTCACGGAGTAGAGAGAAAAAAAAAATCACAGTTTGAGTTACGGTACTCTAGGACGCATACGAATGTTCCGAGAGCTACGAAACCTAAAGTAATGCAGCACAACTTCGTTGTGGAGTGCGGGAACATATGATTGGTCCTTTGTGTGATGTATTAAGTTGCTTTTGCAGAAACTTTATTAATAACCTCAAACTTGCATTCAGTGCTACTAAGATTTGTCAATTTTTGGCACTCGGCCATTTGAAGTAGTCACGTATCAGACATCCGACGCCCACATGGTCCATGAAGTTTCCAACACTTAAAGGAATCGTTCAAGTGGTGCTGTAGTACATTGGCCGAGTATGACCACCAACTTTACTGATTCCAGACTTAAAAGACCGAATGCTTGCTCCTTTGTGTGAGACGCTTTCCATAATCACCCTGTCGCAAATAAAATTGGTTTCACTCAGAACGATTCGTGAAAAGTAATGCACGAGCAGGTGGTAGACCATAATCACTTGTAAAAAGTGTAAGGACAAACCTCGAATCACTTTGAGAACGTAGCTTATTAGTGAATGGTACTGAACGGCCTAACCAGTTTCTTGATTGACGAGGCTATTTCCGCCATGAGTACACGTTAATTTATTGTGTATACACAACGACAGGTGTCGGTCGTGGAGACAATCTGTGGACTGTGTCTGTTAGAATGCGGATCAACATGTGACATTAAGTGATGGTGATAGGCTTCCACAACCCGGTAACAGCTTCCAACGATGCTCAGGCCTCTCAATCTTACGTAATAATTAGCTGTATGGTCGACGAATAGCGGTAATCTGACAATGATGTTTACCAATGCTGACTACAACAAAAATATTGTTTCACAGTTCAATATCGATTACTTGTGAAGAATCTGTCATTCGCAATCAACAAAAATGCTGAGCAGCCTCTGAACAACGCTGGACTTGTTGATGAACTAATCAAAAGTCTTGTGCCCCACACCAACTGATTAACAAACGCTATGTGATTTACTACGAGGGTTGGAACTTTAATGGTGGCAACTAATTATTTACAGCTCGTAAAAATAGACACGTGTTTCACAGTTTTACTGACCTTCAAAGTAGTCACCAGCACGGCGTCTAACCCATTGCAGCTATGTGGAAGTCACCGGTTACTCTTAGCAGTGCGAGTTGTGTCGATATTTCGAGCGGCGCGGTCTATTGCCCGATGGATTTGTAGCAGTTCTGAAGTGAATGTCGTGAAGAGTTTCCTTCAGTTCAGAAATAGAGTTGAATTTACGATGGCTTAAGTCAGGGGAGTGCAGTAGGTGGTATAGCACGTAGCAGTCCCATCAGTCAAACAAATCAGTAACAGCTTGCACTGTACGTGCTTGAGCATTGTCCTGCAAAATGATGGTCAGATCCCGCAGAAAGTGCCATCACTTCTGTCTCTAACCAGGTCGTAGATTATGTTCCAAAAATGAACAGCATAGAGGCAGAAGTGATGACACTTTCTGCAGGACCTGACCATCATTTTGCAGGACAATGCCCAAGCACGCACAGTGCAAGCTGTTACAGATTTGTTTGGCTGACGGGGCTGCTGAGTCCTATACCACTTACTGCACTCCCCTAACTTAAGCCGTTGTAAATTCAACTCGATTTCTGAACTGAAGGAAACACTTCACGACATTCGCTTCAGAAGTGCCAGAAACTCGGTGGGCAATAGACCGCGCCGCTCGAACTGTCAACACAACTGGCACTGCTAAGAGTATCCTACGATTTCCACATCGCTGGCAACGGGTTATATACAATGCTGCTGACTACTTTGAAGGTCAGTACAACTTTGAAACACGTATCTATTTTGTACGAGCTGTAAATAAATAGTTGACACTATTAAAGTTCCAGCCCTCGTACATGTGCAAATAAATGGTATGTCACTCAGAGCAGACGTTGGTGGGTTTGAATCTTGTGAGGTACCTAAGCCATTGGCGCCCACGGCTGATACTGTAATCAGTCTTGTATGTAGCTCCTAGGCCATCCGTAACGTAATAAAGTGCATCGTGAATCTTAATATACTAATGGTGCCACAGCAGATAAGTTGAATGCTTAGCCCTTGACGTTTTTTCATCAACACATGTTCAAATGGCTCTGAGCACTATGGGACTCAACTGCTGTGGTCATAAGTCCCCTAGAACTTAGAACTACTTAAACCTAACTAACCTAAGAACAGCACACAAAACCCAGCCATCACGAGGCAGAGAAAATCCCTGACCCCGCCGGGAATCGAACCCGGGAACCCGGGCGTGGGAAGCGAGAACGCTACCGCACGACCACGAGATGCGGGCATCACATGTTCCCGACTACTTACCTTTCTTACAGGAGGAAATATTTTTATGGCCTCTCCATTATCACTGGCCGTGGCTAAATTTGGAACGCCGTTTTAATATAGCCATATGGAGTGTGCGAATGGATTTTGTATCTCGAATTCCATACATCGCAACAGTACTTAAGTAGCGGGAGCAGAAAAGGATAGCAATTATAAACTGAATGACGTGCTGGTTGAACGAAAATTTAACGACTGGCTTGTCGATTGCAAGTACAGTAAGCTCTCATGCGTAGATCTTTACTTGAATGAGCGTAGTTTTGACTACACAGTTGAAAATAATTCCATTCTGAGTACTATACCTTTAAACCACCGGTGAATTCGTGTTTCACCATTCTAGAATCTCCACTGAACAGCTGAAAGATAAGGTCAAGAAGAGTGGGTAGAAACAGCATCAAATTAAATATGCTTTCGTTACTAACAGTAGGACATGTGCATTCCTCTAAAGGACGAAGACGTACCGCCAGAATTAATTATATCCTGCAGAACTACCGTAGGTTGGACTGGACGTTTGAAAGGCAAATATGACAATAGGTCAGCAATATGACCCCGGCCGAAAATTAAGGAAATAATGCGTTAAGTTTGGTTTCAGCTTCAGTTTACCTGTTGTCCATATTGGGCCTTGTGAATATTGTGAAATATACGTAGGATCTACAATCTACACAATTACCTAGTACTGCAATGAATATAAATGGTACGTCGAGTACACTTAGGAAAGGCAGCCATAGTGGAGCATACGTGTATAAAATGTCACAAGACCAGATCCGAAAACGCGTAAGTACTCTTTCATTCTTGGTATAAATCAAATTTTGTAGTCTCAGAACTAGAAATTCGCATATGGACCAACGTGAACCCTGGCTGTAATCTCTGATATGCCTGGGAACGGATGCTACAGGGAGAACATCCACAAACAGCGAAAATTAAAAACTGATGTCGGATTTCAGATGTGATGCTTGTATTTGACAAAGCTGGCTGCCCCTCCGTAAGTCTGAGGCGAGACTGGAGACAGTATTTGATTCACTGAAGATATTACCTCACGTAGGTGATGCCATTCCATCTATAGTAAGCCGTACCGCCATCAAATGAAACCTACCCTTCGATCTCGACATTCAGATGCCTCCAAACAGTGAAAACCCTGCAAATCTTCCAAACCTGAAATTTTTTCTGTAATTTGTCGCCGTTTGAATATCTAGAGGACTTATACATCCTTAAAACTGGTAAAAACTTTTACGTATATCATTATGTTAAAGTATAATGTACAGGGAGAGTTATCGTTTGAATCAGTAACGTAGTCCTTAAGCTGCGCTCAGTTTTTAAAAATTCGTTTATGTCTCAAGCTTTGTACTTGACGTCTTTGAAAGGTTGTGTGCTACGACGTTTTCAGTTACATGATGCTGATATTTACACAAAAATTTGTCTACTAATACTTTCGAAACATGTTCACAAAAATTGGTGTCCATCGGACATTTATTAACATCCTACATTTAAAGGTGTAAGCTATTCCTAAACATACCTACAGGACGCAAACCCTATGCACCCCCTCAACACACACACACACACACACACACACACACAGTATAACGAGTATAATGAGTGAATGCCACAACACCAGTACATTAGTGTCCTCTTAAACGAATAATGGATTAACCGAAATGCACCATCCAAATTTCCGAAGTTCTTCTGCGATATTTTATGGGTACCTCTGTGTAAGAAACGCATGGTCTGTGGTGGCGTATTGTAGTTTGTTTCATTTGTTACTCTGAGTTATCATTGTATCTGTTTTGCAATGAATGTAACTGCACAGCCGTGTAATTGTTCCCATAGTGACAGTAACCACACCAACACACTTTTCATGTGCAGATAGGCAACTATGACGGAATCCTTCCGTATAACAGTGACAGCAAATAAGAGGTGTTTTCATTGATGTGAAAGTAGTTCCACGGACACAGGTGGAGTCGAGATTCACGCTGTACATGCAATTAAACTCAGCTTCCTTGTATCCGGTACTGTAATAACAGCAAATTTGCAGCAGATGACCGCTCTTACAAACGTGACTGACGAAATGAAACAAACTGTGGACGAACAACAGGCGACTATTTCGTATTTCTTGGGTATCAGCAAAGCTTTCGACAGTGCTGACTTCCACTTTGTTCTTACTAAACCCACAACACAAAATTCTTCTTCTATTGCTGTACAATGGTTCCACTCCTGACCTACATCCACCAACAGCATGTAATGAGTAGAACTAAAATGTCACAATAGAGGGATATAGTATTAGGGGTCACAAAAGGATCAATAACCTGCTTTTACTTTTCTCATTATGTGTTAATGATGTGTCAACTATTCTTTGGCATTGCAAATACCGCCAATACGCAGACATGCTTCAGTTGTATCTATGGGCAATTCTAACAAAGTTGTGCACAGCCATCCACATGTAAATCCTGATTTACTTGCTTCACCTCATTGGGCGCAGTTTGAAACATAACCCATAAAAACGCAAGCGATCCCAATATCTCACAAGAGACTTGTTGGTATCACGCCGCTCAGAGAATCTCTGCCATCCCTAATCCTAAACGGCAATGAAATTACTTTCTTTGTTCTGCAAAGAACTTGTGGTGACCATCACGTAGACTGGACTGAAAACAAAACTTCAGTCTGTAGAAGGTGTCGGCGTCACTTCATACTCTACATAAATGTAAGTAAGTATTACCTTCCGAGCGTATGAGCGCGGAGATTGTCATAATCTATGTCCGCTCTATCGTCTTTTCAATAGTATCACTGCATCTTATTTATTTTAACTCTTACGCTACTACCTGAACACAGATCCTCTCATAACACGGCCATGTTCTCTAAATCATTTCCTGTATCAGGAACCCGACTTTGGAACAATCTTCCTCAAAAAACTCAGATAAATCACATTCCTTCTAAACTTCAAAAGAAAGTTAATTGCCCACTTTCTATCTCAGAAACCACCTCTCTCATAAATTGGTCTGCAGCTCGCTCTTGTCAGTCACCCTTCCCGGACAACTTTTACCTTCCCCATGATGGCAGAGACCTTTATCTAAATCCTTTTTTGTCCCTAACAGCCACTGTCACTCTCATTTCTATCTTCACTTTTTTCTGTATCTCTTCCGCCTCTATAGAACTAAACGTGTACATGAAACTTCCTGGCAGATTAAAACTGTGTGCCCGACCGAAAGTCGAACTCGGGACCTTTCCCTTTCGCAGGCAAGTGCTCTACTGGCAGAAGTAAAGCTGTGACGACTGAGCGTGAGTCGTGCTTCGGTAACTCAGATGGTAGAGCACTTACGCGCGAGAGGCAAAGGTCCCGAGTTCGAGTCTCGGTGGGGCACACAGTTTTAATCTGCCAGGAAGTTTCATATCAGCGCACACTCCGCTGCAGAGTGAAAATCTCATTCTGTAAACGTGTACATATTCAAACGTTTGAAACTAATCTATATCATTCTTAATGCCCTGTACTATTATCATCATCATTATTATTGTTAGTGTCAACTACTATTTTCATTATTACTATTACCATTATTGTAAAATATGACTATTATTATTAGCGTCAGTTATTATTATTTTATTATTGTTTTTATGAGTAATATTATTATTGGTATTATTATTACTATTTCTGTGAATATTTCTGAAGTATCATTGGTATGTAATGTGTCTGACGATCTGGGCAAGCTAAATAAGAAATTAAATAAGTGGTTGTAGCTTCGTCGTAAGTTGCACTGAGAAGTACCTACTTTCTATTTGTTGATGGTGACTAGTTTCATACAAACGAGGCACATATTCGTAATACTAATAGTACTACGAATACGTGCCTCGTTTGAATGAAAATGTCATGTCTGCTATCATCTTGTTTGTGGGATGATTTGAGAATGGACACAAGGCCCAGAAACTGGGCATCATCAAGAAATAAAAAATAAAAATTTCTCAGTGCAATTTATGATGACGCTACAACTATTTATTTCGATTATAAGACACGTTGAGGACCTATATTTCACCTCCAGCATGCTGCAAGTTCGTAAATAAATAAATAAATAACGTATCTAATTTATGATACAAACAGACAGTGTAATTTAACTATTATCAAAAGGGTACCGATAACTGTTAGTAATTTCAATTGTTAGAACAGCGGAAGATATATTACCCCATGTTAGCACAAAGTCAATCGTGTACAACATGTTATTGAATCTGTAGTCCAGTTAAACAGATACATTGTTCTTCATTAACAGCTCTGTAGCAGCCACTGATGAGTAATATACATCTGACAGAATCATCAAAAATTGCAAATTTGCCCCAGCACCCTTTTGAAGGTTTATCGAATGAATTCTGCAGTCAGTAATGAATTAAAGCTACTGAAAATGGAGCGCACGCCATAACCGACATTCCGGCCCTGTTCATGCATTCCGAGCGTGCCAGTGGTTGCCCGCACGGGAAATCGAACTCGTCCGATACGGATGTCAGGCGAATACGATGCTCTCTAAAGGGTTGTCTAATAACGCTGCTTTGACTGCGCATTTCATTAACCGTTACTCGTGACACAGAATTGGTCATCAAGCAGTCTCGTATTGACTCGCGCTGAATGTATACCTCAGAGATTCTCCACTATTTCTGGTCTAGCGCTACACAAACCACCACAGAATATGCTTTTAAATTAGATGCAGAAGAGTCTAGAACTGGAGCTACAAGTAATTTAAAAAGTATGAGCACGTTGCCTATAATTTATGCACAGAACCAATATGCAGAGGACTTGAAAAAAGCTAGGAACCTTAGTGTCTCCAGAACATCGTACTGTCTGAGGCAGCTGCCGGCAGTGTTTCACAGATACAGACAGAATTGCTAGTTATTACCGACAATTTATCTTTGAAGCTCGCTGGTGCTCAAAATTGGATGGAATGATAAGTAATAAATGAATCGTCGAAGAAAGGTACATGTGGAAAAGACTGACAAAAAATTGAGGACGCAGGGTGCAGCTGATACTCTGAGATGAGGAGCATAGGGGAGGAGGAAAGGTGAGGAATTTGTGTTTGCTGCATCAGAAAATTGATAACTCCGAAAAAAGAGGATGCGAGGGAAGGCAAGAGATTGCTGGCCACACTTTTCACAAAATGACGTGGCAGCATCTGATCCTACTCTGAACGAAAGTATCACTGATAGCTGAAGACTAATTTTGTGTGTCTCTTTACAATTCTTCATGGTCGTTGGCTGTGGATTCCAGATTTCTTGTCTTCTTGAGTTCACAATTAGTTGTTAACGAGAAGCTATTTACTAAAACTTAAGTTGTATCTGGGGTTTCCCAACGAAGCTCTATAGATCCTCTACTATTCTTAATCTGTATAAATGACCTAGGAGACAATCTGAGCTACCCTCTTGGTCTGCAGTTAATGATGTCGTTTAGAGTCTAGTAAAATAATCGAAACATCAAAACGAATTACAAGTTGGTTTAAACTAGATGTCTGCAGGGCAGTTGGCCCTGAACAGTAAGAAGCGTGAAACTCTTCACATTATAATTACAAAGAAATTCATTTTGAAGTATTGCTGCACTGTACGAAATCTTCACCAAAGAGAATTGGCGGGCGCCATAGAAGAAGTTCAGATCTGGTCAGCTCGTTTTGCGTTAATGGGGAATACGGGAAATCATGAGCGATCTGGAGTGGCAATTATTTAAACAAAATTATTCTTCCTACGGCGTGAACTTTTCCTGAAATTTATGTCACGAACTTTCTTCACTGAATTCCTAAATACGAGAATTTTATTGAATCCTTCTTACATAGGAGGAGAAATGACCATCGTAATAATGTAAGAGAAACCGGATCTTGCACTGAAAGTTTTAGATGTTCATTTTTGTCACGTGCTCTTCGAGAGCAAAAATATATAGTAGTAATCTGAAATTTATTATATGGACCCTCTGCCAAATACTTAAGGATGAATTGCAGAGTTACCATGTAAATGTAGATGTTAATGTAGAAGTAGCTTCTATACCGAAACGAATACGCATTATTGTGATTAAATTATGTTAACATACAATAAGTCGCATCATTTTGCCCCAGTACTCCCCCCCCCCACCTCCCAGCCCCTATCCCTACCACCGACCCCCTTTGTATTTTTCCAATCCCATCTGCGGCACGTGCATATAGTATACGTCGAAACACTCGAGGGAGACTGCTCTAATATAGTTAACAACGTTTCTAAATTTCACTTTCAATTTTAGTTGTCTATAAAGACAAGTGGGTGAAATACGATGCGAATGTTGGAACGAGGATTTTTTACGAAAATACACTTGACTAATTGAGTTTAGCATGTTGACAACATGATGTGTATTAATGTGGAGCTGATGTTGAAAACGGCTCACGGTGATTTTGGGCTACGTCACAGGTAAACCTGTTAACACAGCTTTCATATTCCATTGTGAGAGTAACTCACCAATAAACTTTGCTAATCCTCTTAATGTATAGTTCCCTAGTACGTTCTTATCGAAGGTAATAAATTTCTTCAAAATAAAATGGCGAAATTAATGATATTTTTTCTGCTGATTCGATCAGCTATCCGTACGCAATATCCTGCTGCAGCTTGTACTAAATACATGTGTGCAGGCTAGTTCCTTTACGGAGTTAATTCACAAACTGAGTATCTCTTTAGAAGGTGGTGTCAATAACGTCTATGCGCAGATAATTAGTTGTTATGAATGGTGAGTAGTTTACATGCAAGCATCTCACAGTTTTTACCTATTCAGGATCTTGTTTGTCCGAAATGATCATTTACGATTAATGTAACACTACTCATCAGATGTAGAATCACGACGTTAAAGGTTTGTGGCACCGTTTACATTGAGATTCAAGATGCTTTGTTTGGAACTCTGAGAACTCGTTGTCGAGCACTTTGGTACTAAGTGGCCGTTCGCAAAATAATTATTAATTTCTTCTGAATACTTCGCTCTACAAAAACTGTATTAGCACGTACGTAACGTAAATGTACTCCTGCATTTGGAAATGAATTCGTCCGGGGTTGTGATAAGGAAAAGCAACAAATTGCAGCGCACAGTTTCAGGTTTATTTACGGAACTCTGGAAGTGAAACGTTAAAGTCCTACATAATCGCTCATTGTTACGTAGCTGTCTTTGGAAGCGTAGGAGACCGCAGAACTATCCGGATAACATTGCCGAAACTAGGAAAAACATGCTCGCCCTGTTGAGGACTGTGAAAAACTATTAACCTAAAACATCGTTTTTAAATTTTCTTCAGATTACTGACCACATGGATAAAAGTGACAAAGCAAGAGATATTTAACATTATCGCCAAAAATTACAATCCTGACCTATACTTCTCAAATGTTAAAGTTGTCTCATGCGTAAGCTTTTTCAAGATACCACGTCAACACTAAAACCATTTTACTCTACATTACCGTCAGTAGATGCAAGAGGTCAACGTCGCAGTGCTAACTGATCGTACAGTACAAAAGTAAAGTTAAATACGCGAGGCTTACATACTTCGAATATGAAAGTAATGGTCTGAGACAACTTTGCTGTAGGCACTAATCGGAACGCAACGTCGAACAAAGCTTGTTGAGTTCACATCTTTCACAGAAGCACCGAAACAAAACTTAAGAGGAGCTTTAGAGCAGATGAACAAAGGTACTTCAATAGAAACAGAATTTCGGAATAAATAACAGATCACGAGAACAATAATAATGTTGTTCCTTTGGAAATAGAGCTTGGTAACCACGTTAGAAATGCCTATGAAATTTACGGCAAACAGCCCCGCTCAAACATTAAGATGATACTGCTGCGAAGATTTCATTACAAATATCGTTTCTTTCTTTTTAAAAGTGTACGAAACGTGCACATAAATACATCTCTAACACAAATAAAAATAACTCATTACTTTAAAACGTAATCCGCTTGTACGAAATTGCAAATGGTGTCATTGAGCCCTCTCAGTAACGCGCTTTGTTTTGAAACGTCTGTCAAAGAGATACAATCAAAGAGCTTTGTTTATTTTTACGTCGTCAATTGGTTTTACAGAAACTCATTTTATAACCATTGTTTGCTCTTCCAGAGCCCACTTTACGGTCGAAGTCTCTAAACCTCACATACATACGATATACAGTGCTCGTATACTGTATATAGCAGAGTAGCCACCTGACAGCAGCTGAGCGTGATATACTGTAGCAATTATTCACTCTCGCTTAGTAACTTGAAACACATGTCTCATGAGCCAACTTTAACTTTAGCGGAGTATACGCTACGATTATAATTTATTGATGTGAAAGTTAAAGTTCGTGTGCTATTAAAAGCGTAACGCACTGCTTGTGAAAAGCAGTGTTGCCTCGTTTGACGTCCGATGAGACACACGAATTGTGGATATAATTTTAAATGTATCTTGCCTTACCTCATACGTGAAGAAGGTTATCGTAAAACCGGAAGAGCACACACTGTGAAATGCTACGGTTACTAAGTCAGTAACGTAAGAAAATCACGTCACGTTTATTACGGTAACTTATAATGAATAATAAACTAAGTAAAAATGTTCCACTGCCAGTAATCCGATGACTGCTCCGCGTAATCGAAACAATACATGGATGAAAGGACTTTATGAAACGACCAATTCGCTTCGTTTATCAGAATCTGAAAAGTAAGTCTAGGTGGTAACAGTAAATGGTTAGATAAATGGTTCTGTCCTTCTGTCCTACCGGTACCAGGAAAACTATGTTTCATTGAAACCCATGGAGACTACAAAGCTAAGGAAGCAAGAAGTATTCCACACGCCTCGTTTCGCACCGATCCCTACTAGAGTCTTACAACCTGAAATATGTTACGAGTGATCCTCTAACTGTGACGCATGGTAGAAATTCGACAGTAGTCTATTTGATTATATCACAGATTACAGAGGTTTTGTTGTTATACTGAACGAAAATATTTGTTATGATATCAATAAAAGCATGGTAGAGGTACTGTTCTAAAAACAGGATTGCATCGACCATCATGTTAATTAGTTCACTTAGCATATGATAGCAAGATCCGTTTTGCGAATTACTGAAATAAAACGTCTGGACCTTTCAAATATTAGGACTCAATATGTTGGAAATATTGTTCTTTGATTTGGTATGTGAATCCTTTACGCTCGCAAAGATTGTCTACTTGCATTGGACAATATTAAAACTAAACTACACTATATTAATGTTTCCCAACAACTTTTTTTCACAATTCGTAGAGAACCGTTTTTTATCTTTCTAGGTCATCTTCAGACAGTTAAAAATCGAAGTGGTAGTCCACACAACATCAGCGAGAGCTTGTAGCTGTAAAATTGTTGTTACTTTCAAAGAGGTGTGACCATTTACGACTGTACATCAATATGAAAAGCAGAAGGATGTTGAAATAAACAAAGAAGGTAAGGAAAAACGTGCTTTACATAAGATTGTTCTCTAAAATTTAAAGTATAAGAATATAAAGCCCAAAACAGTACACCAAATTAGTACTGACACAGACTACTGTCTTGTATGGACAGTCTAATTAAGAACGATGAAATACAGTTTTATTAAGCAGACTATTAACATTTTTCTCATCGTAATATAGTATGTTTATAAGTAGTATATGTATTCCTTACTCCTCACGTTCCATATTTACTCCTCCCATCCCCTTTCCTAATTTTTTTCTGTTCATCACACTTAAGAATTGTTTTATTCATATAACGTAGTCTGCACGAACACTCAGGTGATACTATGTGTTTCAGTTTTTAGTATGATCCTGCATCCTCAAGAAGCGATGGAGTATCCCATAAGTATTGGGAGAGTTTATCTTATAGAAATGGGGCAAAATCTCATTAAATGCTATAACTTAATCAGCATTGTACTACGTGGATGCTATTCTTTTTCTTTTACTGCAGAGGAACAGTTACAAGAGAGGTTTCTCTGGTAGCAAATCAGTAAGGTATTTTGCGACAGCACCAGACTAGCGTTTAATAAGCCAATGAAGGATAAAGAAGTTTTATTGGGGAATTTTCACTAGATTCAGCAAAAAGCATCTTTCTAGAACGTAGCAAAACACACACACAAGTTCGTGTTCGTACCTAGTCATCACCGTATATAATCAAGCAGGTGTTAAATTCCGGAAAAGGAACAGATGTTCACAGAGCGTTATGTGTAAAGTAATACAATACAGAATCTTACCTGTCTGTCTGTTATAATTTATAGGTTGTTAGGGATATAGGAACAGATATTTTGGTTATATACCAACTTCAGCTGCATCTAACGGTCTTCCTACAAACATATCACTTACATTACTAACTGACGTTTTCTGTACGTTCCTAACTGCACTGTGAAGTGGACAACGCCTGTCAAAAAAAATTGCTGCAATAGACCTCCCTTTTGCCTCCACACATCCAGACTTCAATACCTGACCTGACCTGCTGCCTGTGGAAAAATAAACTTTAACGACTGGCTTGTTCCACTCGTACTTGACGTTACTAAACACTTAAAAATGTACTACTTGTAGTAGCTATACTATTGGTCTGCAAATGGTATAAATACTAATGTAATGTTGTTCAGTTCACTATTCTCAGTCGTCACTAAAAATACCAGCATTGATACATCTAACACCTGTGTATCGGTATTCCAAACATAGTCAAATATACCTCTAACACTAGCCTGAAACGTTCACGTCGAGTCTATACATCACACCGAATTTTAAACACATGTTTCAGAACACAAAAACTAATATTATTATAATATGGCTTACTGTGTGGTTCCACAAAACAGAGGTTTTGCTACTAGAATACAAAGCCTACATTTACAAGCAGGACCTTGTGCTGAAGCGAGTCAGACCTAGTTTCTCCAACTAGATCGTTTAGATCAGGTTCTATTCGCTTGAAGTGTTTCCTGCAATGTCTCCTTTCTCGCCTCCTTGGATCCTTTTGTATCTTAATAACCAGGAAGATGAGTATATTCCTACTTACAGATGTAAGGCGAAGCTGTGACGTACATTTTTACTCTCGTGTTTCTTGAAGGACGTAGTTTTCGGCACTGACTGCATATTTTCGTTATACATCCCACCGTTGCAATTTCGGCTCTAAGAATTATGACGCTGTTTAAATGAAGCAACAGAGCAACTGCCGACATGGTTTGGTGAAATAAAATGGATGGCACTTTCACGATACTGGCATAATACTGATCATGAAACACTGAGATTCACAGTGAATATATGCAGGCAACGGCGGCAGTAACGTCCTCCAAAAAATTTCTTAGAGATTGCGAACGCAACTAATTCAACTAAACGCTGTAAGTGATCCAGTTTTCTTCCTCTCAATTAGATACTGTCAGTGCTATGCTGCTGGCAAACAGTGCACGACAACGCCGACCTCTGGGGGAGCTGTACAGGGGACGGGGGACGTGTCCCTAATTACGTGTCTGCAACCAGGCGAAGCCCCTTAATGGCACACGCTTCCCTGCCTGTCTGATTATAAGCCAGCGGTTGCGGCCGTGATTCACTGCGGTAATTAACTTCTAATTTTTCACCCCTAAAGGGCTTATTAGGGACACTCTTTGGGGAAACATAATTATAAACAAAAACCGACACTCGGCTGCAGCACTTGAGCTCTGTGTGCGAGACAAAAGCCTGGGGACAATGGTCGGAGTGGCTTTCCAGGCACCCGGTACATTCACGACAGCGCCGGCACGGTAATGTGTTTCCGTCTGTCAGGGAACGCTGCTGAAACGACCTATTGTGTATTTCTTCATCAATCTCCTTCTTATTACTGCTTCAATGAACGCTCCACTCTGGAATTCCATGACTGAAATTTCCTTCTTTGAGGAAGTACTACGCTCTTACAGTATTATCAAACAAATCAAACATCTGGATATCTAATTCTTCTTCCAGCATTCCATTACAGTAGAAAGCTACGGAAGATGATAAAAGATTGTGTTTTCTTATATTCTTTTACATTTAATTCATGCTCCACGCAAAAGAAACAACTTGTAGGATCTGCCAAAAATTTACGGCAGTCGCAGAATGCCTTTTGTTAATGGATGTTAAGATTGTCTCCAAATAACATACAAGTTTCCAGATATTCCGTTAACAAGCTAGAAATTCATTTAAAATATTTCGGAATCTTACACTATTAAGAATATGGTAATGTAGATAGGTAGAAAACCAAAAGAGTCTGTGAATACAAAGACGAATCTTACACTTATAAATACTAAGAATATGGTAATGTAGATAGGCAGAAAACCAAAGGAGTCTATGAATACAAAGACTGAGTAAAACAGTTATCGACAATGTTCAACTGTTTTAGTTTTCTACATCTTGTCAAATATTTTATCGGTGTCACTCTCAAGGTAACTCTCCGTACATCTTTTCTAGTCGGCACCATACAACATAATTGTAGCTACAAAATAAATTTATGAATATTTTACATTGACCATCATCAATCTCTTTCTTCGATCACACATCGTGTCAACTGTCCGCGGTGTCCTCGTCACTCATAGCAAGCAATAATGTTAATATGATGATTGGCGATTGAACAACGTTCAAATGTCGTTGAAACTCATATCACGTAACGAAAATACCTGAATTTTTGTTGAGATAATGTCACAATTGAATAACTATAAAGCTCGTAGTACACTTAAGATAAAGAATTATGTATGCTTCTTCAGTGAAATCATTCATGGTAATTTATAGGTGGAAATGGAAAAAAATTGTTTAAATGACTCTGAGCACTATGGGACTCAACTGCTACGGTCATCAGTCCCCTAGAACTTAGAACTACTTAAACCTAACTAACCTAAGGACATTACACACACCCATGCCCGAGGCAGGATTCGAACATGCGACCGTAACAGAAGCGCGGCTCCGGACTGGAGCGCCTAGAACCGCACGGCCACCGCGGCCGGCAGGTGGAAATGGATCTTCTGCAGACCAACCAGCAGAGGACTAGGTGGATTTCCTTAGTAATATGTTCCGTAACAAATATTTGTTTATGCTAATCACGGAGCAAAGAAACAAATCTGTTGCAAAAGTGTAGTCGTTTCTGGAAGGCGGACGTTCTACGTTTGTGGTATATCATCCGAATTTACGTTATTCGTACTTTCTCTAAATTAAGTAAGCTGACTCCCCGATTAATTTCAGTAGCAGGACCATGGGGCGTTTATTTAAACGAACACCTTCAACTCGAATACCAAAAATATCGGCGGGTCCATAAAATTGTAACTCCCCTTGTCATTTCATACATCGTTATTGAAAAGAGATGTGGTTCATTTACAAGCATGATGCTGCTTCACGGTTTGTTCCCGATGGTAATTTTGGGCCAGTCTGAGCTTTAAATGTCATTTTCCTCCAGCATAAATTGTGTAAATCCATACAATTGAAGTTTTTGCCTTTCTATTATTTATTCTTGTTGTCCTGGTGTATTCAGTTCACTTGAAGACGAATATGAGATGATGAAATTTAGGATGCATTTGGTTCATTGCGTGACTGAAGGTCTGGTGTATTTAATGTGATGAAATGAAATATTCATTCGGAATCCATGTTTTATATTTCTGTTGTTGTCGGTAGAGGTTAACACCACAGTTGCTGTTTAAACAAGATGGAAATAAAATTAGAGGGAAGTTGCTGATGAATTGTCCGGACTGTATGGCCGTCGTAGAAGAAACTTTTCGGCTCCTGACGTACGTTTCCAGAAGTGCTCGTGGCCGCGCTGAGTGTTGAAGGCAAGACAGCGGCATCAGGAACACTATCGATGTGCACCGCAGCTCTGGAGAAAGGCCAGGAGCCGAAAAGTTTCTGAGCAACCGAAAAGTTTCTTCGGCCACGGCCATACAGCCCAGAAGAGTCATCAGAAAGCATAATTCTGGTCGTGAAAGCCTTCATTGTACAATTAGGAGGGAGTGTTTCATCAATGTCTAGGAGGTCAAGATGGCTTCAGGCTTAATTTGGGAAGAAATCCGCATGCAGTAACATGTTTACCTCTCCAACTGTAACACACTTGTCACAAATAGTATCTACACGTTCATAAATCAATTGTAAAAGGAGTTCCAGTGTGGTTAAATAACATCTATGCTTTCACAGGCAGCTGGAAAATGTTGCACTAATACAGTTCCGACGCATTTCAGTTGGACGCTGAGAATATTGCGGTAGACGTAGCAATAACAATGTAAAAAAGTGTCCTAAGTTAGGCAGAATTTCCGTTGAAACCTTTCATTCTGTGATGCTGGAGCTGTGGTTTGACAATATTCTAATAAGCAACACACATGACACCCCTGTGAGAACTGCATTAGTCTTCCTAAAACACTCTGTGGACGGGGGAGACAGACATCCCCACTGCAAAGTGCGCTTGTATGGCACACTTCATTCAATCTGTAGCGAAACACGATGACACAGTAGACAATTAAATGACCTTTTCTCGCGGGCAGGTACATTGAATAACAACGATGGTCAAGAAACTTCTTGGCAGATTGAAACTGGGTGCCGTACCGAGACTCGAACTCAGGACCTTTGTCTATTCGGACAAGTGCTCTACCGAATGAGCTACCCAAGCAAGACTCAGGATCCGTCCTCACGTCTGTACTTCCGCCAGTACCTCGTCTCCTACCTTCCAAACTTCACAAAAGCTCTCCTGCGAAACTTGCAGAGCTAGCACTCCTGAAAGAAAGGATATTGCTGAGACACGGCTTTGCCACAGCTTGGGGGATGTTTCCAGAAGTTTGCAGGAAGTTTCATATCAGCGCACACCCCGTTGCAGAGTGAAAATCTCATTTCAGAAACTATTATCATATTAACTACACGATTAAGTTGACGAAAAAGGTGCCGCACTATGTTGTCGCCCACATGTCCGCTGGGTTAACATAGGAGCCCATCATACATGCATTGAAAGTCGCCATAAACGTCTTTGTTAGAACAGTGATACTTTCCATTGGGTATTTCGCTGCTGAAATGTGGCTTATGAAATGATCTGAAGGACTTTGAAGTGGTGGCTGTGGAAATTATCTGCAATGCATTGAAGATGAAGTCACATTGCATATCCAAAAGGGTCTCACACCATCATACCAGCCGTTTTTCTACTATGCCACTCAACAATCCATATTACCAGTGTGGGTATTATGTAGTTACTAGCGCGAAAGCTGCCAACACTATTACTGTGTTGGCTCTAAAACATTTTCCCACCTACACCAGCTACGTCATTATCATTCTCCTTCGGGTGTGGGGCATTCCATAACGATGCGGCGGTGAAGTGCCACCAAACATATTCTTAGCACAAGCACTCGAGCCTTCGATGCAGCCAGGTTCTCGGCACTAAAAGTTATTCATGATCCAGCGAACACTAGATAGATTTATACTGCTCGTTTAGTGCAGGCGCTGTCCTCGCAATGAACTAAGGAAGAAAGGAAGAGAAAGAGGGGTAAGATTAATGTTTAGGTCCTACCGGTGCCCCGGCGACGATGATATTAGAGCACACGTTACTACGCCACCACTCAGTACCAAGGAATCAGCGGAGTGGTGTGTTGGGTTTTAAACCGAGGATAGGACGAAACTCCGGCTCCTCCCAGCGATTTGCAAGCGAAGGAGACTAAACAAAAGGCACCGCACCTCTGCTCCGCTGGATCACCTCATGTCGGTGACAGAAGCAGCACGATAGTGATTGCTGCTAGGGGACAAGTACACTACTGACCATTAAAATTGCTACACCACGAAGATGACGAGCTACAGACGCGAAATTTAACTGACAGGAGGAAGATGCTCCGATATGCAAATGAGTAGCTTTTCAGAGCATTCATACAAGGTTGGCGCCGGTGGCGACACCTACAACGTGCTGACATGAGGAAAGTTTCCAACCGATTTCTCATGCACAAACAGCAGTTGACCGGCGTTGCCTGGTGAAACGTTGTTGTGATGCCTCCTGTAAGGAGGAGAAATGAATACTATCACCTTTTCGACTTTGATAAAGGTCGGATTGTAGCCTATCGCGATTGCGGTTCATCGTATCGCGACATTGCTGCTCGCGTTGGTCGAGATCCAGTGACTGTTCGCATAATATGGAATCAGTGAGTTCATGAGGGTAAACGGAATGCCGTGCTGGATCGCAACGGCCTCGTGTCACTAGAATTCGAGATGACAGGCATCTTATTCGCATGACTGTAACAGATCGTTCAGCCACGTCTTGATCCCTGAGTCAACAGATGGGGACGTTTGCAAGACAACAACCATCTTCACGAACAGTTCGACGACGTTTGCAGCAGCATGGGCTATCAGCCTGGAGGCCATGGCTGCGGTTACCCTTGACGCTGCATCACTAACAGGAACGCCTGCGATGGTGTACTCAACGACGAACCTGGGTGCACGAATGGCAAAACGTCATTTTTTCGGATGAATCCAGGTTCTGTTTGCCGCATCATGATGGTCGCATCCGTGTTTAGCGACATCGCTGTGAACGCACAATGGAAGCGTGTATTCGTCATCGACATACTAGAGCATCACGCGGCGTGATGGTATGAGGTGCCATTGGTTACACGTCTCGGTCACTTCTTGTTCGCACTGACGGCACTTTGAACAGTGGACGTTACATTTCAGTTGTATTAAGATCCTTGGCTCTACCCTTCATTCGATCCCTGCGAAACTCTACATTTCAGCAGGATAATGCACGACCGCATATTGCAGGTCCTGTACGGGCCTTTCTGGATACAGAATATGTTCGACTGCTGCCCTGGCCAGCAAATTCTCCAGATCTCTCACCAACTGAAAATGTCTGGTCGATGGTGGCCGAGCAACTGGCTCGTCACAATACGCCAGTGACTACTCTTGATGAGCTGTGGCATCGTATTGAAGCTGCATGTGCAGCTGTACCTGTACACGCCATCCAAGCTCTGTTTGACTCAATGCCCAGGCGTATCAAGGTCGTTATTACGGCCAGAGGTGGTTCTTCTGGGTACTGATTTCTCAGGATATATGCACCCAAATTGCATGAAAATGTAATCACATGTCATTTCTAGTATATTTGTCCAATGAATACCGGATTACCATCTGTATTTCTTCTTGGTGTAGAAATTTGAATGGCCAGTAGTGTAGTTGGGGACATAACCACGCTCTGTAATAGAATCAAGAGTCAGCGCATCTGGTTCTCAGACGTGCCCATTTTAAAGGAACAACCAGTAGAATCACCAAGTGATCATGCTTACAAGTGGAATCAATAAAACTGTAAATTGAGCTAACTTTTGACCCCACCCCCAACCCTTCCCCAAACACACACATATATCTTTCATTATATTAAAAATCCTCATGTAAGAGCTACAACTAAATAGCTTTACAGTTATTAGACTGAATGAAATGTCTCTCAATATTGATACTGAAACCCACTTAAAATCCACTATGACGTGGCGACACTTTCAAGAAACGTCTTTCAATAAGTGGACTGAAATAACAGACTTCACTACATAAGGCCATCACATTTTACAGAGTTGACACGCACTACATAGAAGGTTTTAAGTTAGTTACAAACAGAACCAAGCCGGAAGTTCTCAGCAATAACATCTAGGACTCTCAATGTAGAGGCCAGTGGTTTCATTATAACGAAACTGCCGACATACAGCTTCCTTAAAACCGCTTTCTCTCAATAACTATAGTATTACTTAAGGCAAGGCATTAATTCAATTTATTCTTATAATTTATAACTCGCTGTAATAACCTTTTATTTCTACCTGTACTAAATGTAGATTAACTTAGATCTTGATACCCGGCGCGGTTTATCCGCTCATCATTAGGCAGGCACTAGCCCAGTTAACACAGTGGGCCTGAGCTTAAGGCTTGCCGATGGCCAGTAATATAAGCCTAATAATCATTTATTTACTCGCCCGTAATTAAGGCGCATACAAGACAAGGAGGTAAATGCCGTTATTACACATTAGCAGGATAGAATAACAGCACTCAACTGCAGCGTTCCCTTCATACAATTTTGGTTGAGTACAGTAGGACCATCCTATGTTCTAAAGCCAGCTGAGGTAACCAAACCTTATTTTCAGTCATTTACACGGAAACACGAAACCACCGCATTAAAAATAAAAACAATAATAACATTAGGCTCGCCGACAGAGCGTGCTTAAAAAAGCATTCATGTTATACAAAATCAATATGGCTGATAGTGCCTGTGAAATCTCGCTCGGAATCGGTATCGTCGCAGCCCACGTCCTCGACCAACACACTGAAGGCATAATTTAGAGAGATCCGCTACAGTTGTACTAATATTTATTTAAAAAATGAATATTGTCGAGAATTAAAAATTCCGTCGGTAATACATAACGTGCGGTCGAGTCAGTCAGTGCAATAGTTCCAATAATTGCATGCTGGCGGAAACTGTCCGCGGCTACTGGCCAGCGAACGGTAGGGAATGCCTAAATAGTATAATTTCATGTACCTGAGGATTTCGAGAATTTAAAATCTTATGTGGTGCTCCCAGAGTCAGCCGTCAAACCTCCGCAACAGCGGTGAACCAGGCACTTAAAAATATAAAATGAATCCGGCTTATGTATTCTGTCCCTTCGGTGCTTGACTGCGCAGCCGGATAAGAGGTCTGTTCAAAACTTTCCGGAACTTCGTCCACAACATTTTTCTGCTCTTACCTTTTACTTATTGTGAATGGTTTCCTACGAAATCCTCTCCTTCTCAGTTGATACACCGCTCCCAACGTCGTCTCCATTTGCGGAAGCAGTCTTTTGCTGGATCTTGCTAACCGCCGTATGCGAATATCTTATCATCTGTATTGTTGCATATCCTCGTCCCCTCAATCAGATTTTCATATTTTAAAGCAAAAACAAAAAAAGTCCGTAGGGGCAGGTCTGCAGAGTACGGAGCATGAGGCAGCACAGTGATTTCGTTTTTTGTTCAGTAGTCAGGCACCAGAAGCGATGAATAAGCGAGAGCTTTATCGTGATGCAAGAGCCATGCATTGTCTTGTCACATTTCAATCCGTTTCCTTTCTGATATTTTCTCGCAGGCGTCGTAACACGTCCAGATAACTACCATAGATTAACAGTTAGCCCCTGTGGCACAAATTCATGGTGATCTAATCCTTCAAAGTCAAAGAAAACTTTCAGCACGGCTTCGACGTTTGACCAGACTAGGCGAGCTGTTATTGGTCTTGAATAATGTTTCCGACCCATTGTGAAAATTGTACCTTGGTCTCAACTGCATAACGGTAGTTCCACGTCCATCACCAGTTATGATTCTCATAAGAAACATCTCGTTCTCATTTGAGGGATCCAAAGGCTCTTCACAGATTTCGAGCCGAAGGTCTTTCTGGTCTTGTCTCCAGAGACATGGGAGGAATTTGGCGGCAACACGATGCATTCCAACAGGCTGTGTTAGGATTTCATGACGTGATCCAACTGAAATTTTACATTCTTCTGCAATCTCTCTGACAGTCAGTCTTCGATTGGTAGGCACAATTTCGTTGACGTTCCTGACGTGAGCGTCCTCGGTATACATCGAAGAGCGTCCTGAACGAGGGTCATCTTTAACTTCCGTCCGGCCATTTTAAAGCCGAATGAACCATTCGTAGCACTGAGTACGACATAAGCACTCATCATTGTAGGCTTCCTGCATTATTTGGTGTGTCTCTGTAAAGGTTCTCTTGAGTTTCACGCAAAATGTAATGCAGATGCGTTGCTCGTCTAACTCTGCCATCTTAGAGTTCGCAAGTTCTGCAACACAACGTTCCACTCAGTATATCACTGAACAATTACTAGTAGAAATAGAACAAGAATCTTTCAACAGTTACACATTAAACACATATACGAGCAGGGATGCCAACGGCATTGACGCGACATTACGAATGTTCCGGAATTTTTTAAACAGACTTCTTATCGCCCTTCTCTTACAAGGAGGTCAATGACTTTTTCGTCTCAGTTCAGCGACACCAGACTCAAATATGGTATACTACTGACAGGACAGGGTATTAAACTAAAAACCACTGGATAGCAAACAACATTGTAAGACAGTCCGCTAAACGTCGCTCAGCGTGCAAAGTCACGTTTGCTGTGGAACAAGTGGACTAATGGTAGGCGCCATCGCTAATAATTTCGAAGCTACGTAGCGTCGTTGGATGAGATTTTTGGATAGTGATTCCTATCCTCGATTTGTTCCTCTAGACACTCTCTACAAACCCCCAAAGTTCATAGGTATCGTTTCGCAGCACTCTGTGTATTTGAACAGAGCTTTTATTGTGGATAAATGTTGCAACATTGAAATAATTAAAATTTTGTAGAGACAGGCAGCTTTAGACATGCATTTTCAATTAATATATGGTGTGAGATGTAATGGCAACGGCTAAATGTGACGTGCTGAGAGCGGAGCCCTGCTAATCCCAGGTGAGCCATTAGCAGCTTCTCCCACGTCGCCGCCGGTGCTTCACTCGCCCGTCTGAGCTGAAGAGTAAACAACACACCGCGGGTGGCGATTCCCAGAAACGATAGGATGGACTCCCACCATTCCTCTTCTTCTGTGTAGGCTACACCCTAACGTCTGTTACCACTTGTTACTTTCAAGTAAAATATTTCACAAATGGTCTTGGCAATAACGATAAAATCCTGCTTCTTAAAACGCTATTCATGGCGTAAAGTTTTTATAGTATTCTATAAATTTGGCAGCGGCAATGTGTATGTCGGTTCCGGATTATTAAATCAAATGACTGGGGAATATATTTGTGTTTTCAGGAACAATAACTATACTAGTTTTGAAAAAAAGTTAAATTCTCGAATATCTTCAGGCCCTAAACACACCGATAACGTATCATGGCAAGCTAACCTTACAAATATCACCAGAAATTATATATATATATATATATATATATATATATATATATATATATATATATATATATATGTGTGTGTGTGTGTGTGTGTGTATACATGTATAATGATTTGTCTTTCCCCCCCCCCCCAGGGGGCCCACAGTCCCTTTTGTAGGTACACATGGGCACGCACGATGCCCCGAGCTATTGCAGTCTACTTCCTTTTTCCAGACTGCATTACCGTCCCTGTTCCTCCTTGCCTGTCCTTGCTCCTTTCTCCCTGAGTCCTCCTTTCCCTTTTCGTGGACTTCTTTATATCGACCTGGCTATCCTCCTGGCTTTTTTGTTTGTTTTTTTTGTGTGTGCTATTGTTTAGTTTGCTGTTTCCATCTCCTTTTCGGCGTTTTTGGTCCCCTTGGCGTTTGAACTCTATTTGCAGCGTTTTCCGTTCAATGTGAGCCATTTTGGTGGTGAACTCTCAACATAGTTTCCATGGTGCAGGCTCCTCTCCCCTCCCCTCCCTTTTCCCCTGGCATCGTGGCCCCTTGCTGCTAGGTCACCAGCACGGTAGCCAGTCCGTGTGGTGGGGCAGTTAAGTGCCCACTTGGCTGAGCTCCCTGAGAACGCAGAGATTACAGTGCTAGTACCTGAGCTGTGAACGCCTCGTGTATGCCAAGGAATCGATGCTCATCACTTTGGGACATCAGAACTCCCAGAACTGGATGCGTGCCAGACAGCCCTTGCTGTGCCTGGGTGGTGCCCATGGGGCGAGCCGCAGGTAGGAGTGGGTGGTACTAGGGTGGACACCTGGCACGTGAAGCGACAAGAACTTCAACATCCAGGCCATTCTGTGGCCGTCTCTATGATTAATAGAACACATGACTCTCCTTCTTCTGATCCTTCAGCCCTCCCCTCCCTGGCCATCCCCTGGGAAGAGGGTTAAGCACGCTGGCGTGGGATGAAACCTTTTCCTCAGTACATGATTTTGTACCAGGACAGATGGTGAAAGTTTTGCCATGAACAAGCCTTTGTTTTTCGTGGAGACGATTGAAGATAAGTATGGCGAAGTGGAATCCATGAGTAAAATGCGGTCCAGTTCTTTGCTCGTAAAGACATCTTCTGCTGCCCAATCTGAAGCCCTGCATGCTTGTGACCATCTGTGTCACATCCCAGTATCCGTCGCACCTCACCAATACTTGAATTCGCTACAGGGCATAATTTTCCATTGGGATCTTCTCCAAACTGACAAGGAACTCCGTGCCAACCTCGAGTGGCGAGGAGTCCGATTTATCCGACATGTACAACTGGGCCCTTATGCTGCACTTCGTGGGGGATACCGTCCAAGAGAAGGTAAAGTTGATGGTGTATCAATGTACTGCAATATCTTACATTCCGCCACCGATGACATGCTGTAAATGCTTACGGTTTGGGCACATGTCTTCCCACTGCACCATGATCCCCTCTGTGGGAGCCCCTCCATGAGGGGAGGGCCTGTGCTCCCCCACCAATGTGCATAAATTGTAATGCATAGTATCCTTCACACTCGCCAGCATGCCTGGTGTATGTGAAAGAACGATGGATGCAGAAGTACAAGACGTCAGATCGACTTCCTACACTGAGGCTTGTCGAAAGTATGACCTGTCCCATCCTGTGCCTCTAACTTCTACTTTTGCTTCAGTTACATCCATTCCCCTCCTACCCCCTCCTCTTACCAGCTCCACCCCATTCGCACCACACCTGCCTCACCCTCAGTCTCCCACTCCTCTTCCCCTCCCCATTAGTACCCATACCAACCTCTTCAGGTGCAGCTCCCCCTCCCCCACCAGAGAAGTGCTCCCCTTCTTTGGCAGCCGCTAGTACTGGAGCTCCCTCTTGGGCCTCCTCTTCCCAGCACCCCCCTGAAAGGCGATCTGCAGCTCTACACCGGCCGAGTGATCCATGGCAAGTGGGCGCCAAGATTGCCATATGTAATTCTGTGCCCAACCTCACTGCATTCTGCCCTTCTCTTCCTTCACAAGAGAAGAAGCAGAAACACAAGAACAAGGGAAACGCCCCCCAGTACCCGCTGAGGTGCCACCTTCCCCTACACCAGCCAATGAACTAACAGAGTCTGACCCCACTTACATTGGCATTACCCAATCTTTATCTGTGATGGATGGTGAGTTGGCTGCATGACTGGCTCTGGTCCATTCGCTTACCATTTGGACTCCAGCTTGAGAATGCTCCAGTTGAATTGTAATGACTATTTGCTTCACCTCCTCCTACTCTGCTGCTTGCATTGCTCTCCAGGAGACCTACGTTGCCAATTCTTACTCACCGAACCTTCGTGGGTTCCACGCTTTCTGTCGAAACAAAATTGGCCTCTTGCAGGCTTCTGGTGGTATTCGCACCTTGATCTGCAAGGACATTGTTAATAAATGGGTTCCCCTCCATACCACTCTGGAAGCAATTCCTGTCAAGGTCCATCTGGCCCCTCCAATGACCATCTGTAATCTCTACCTCCCACCTGGCAGGCCGCCCACATTCCTTGCCCTAATCACCCTTCTTCAACAATTTTCTTCTCCCTTCCTGCTTCTATGACACTTTATTGCCCACAACCCTCTTAGGGGTAGTTACACGACTACTGCCCTGGGCAGGGCAGTTGAAGCTTTTCTGGCAGGGCCTGACATCTGTCTCCTAAACACCAGCGCTCCCACACACTTTAATGTGACACACGGCACTTTCTCAGCCATTTACCACTCCATCTGCAGTCCTGGCCTTCTTCCCTCCATTCAACGGGGTGTCCACAATGACTTATTGTTTTGACCTTCGTGCAATATATCTCACTCCGTCGCCTTCCCAGGTGGGCCTTCTCTAATGCTGAGTAAGTTGCCTTCTGCTCTGCTACCCCCCCCCCCTATACCACCACACAGTCTACACAGAATTTGATTCCACCATTCTTTCTGCAGCTGTTTCAGCCATCCCTTCTTCCTCGGGTTTCACCATCGGAAGGTGCTCCCTTGGTGGACTCTGGAAATTGTTGCGGCAATAAAACACTGCCTCCATGCTCTTCAATGCTTCAAGCAGCACCCTTCTGCTGCTCTCCTTCTGGTCTTTAAACGATTCCGCTTCCAGGCCCGTTACCTAATCAGATTTCAGAAACTGAATTGTTGGGAACGATATGTGGCCGCCATAGGACCGCACACCCTCTCTTCACAAGTCTGGGCAAAACTCAGGCAAATTTTTGGCCATCGTCCTCCCACTGGCGTTGCAGGAATTTCTGTGCATGGTGTTGTCCTTACCAATCTGTTGTTGCGGAGCACTTCACTCAACAATGTCCTCAAAACCTCTGCATCGACTCAGTATACGCCCACTTTCCTCCTCCTGAAAGAGCGCTCGGAATGACTTCCTTTGTCTTTCGTTTCTCGCTGCTTGGAGCCTTATAATGCCTTATAATAGTGGGAATTCGCCAGCGCCCTCGCTCTTTGTCCCGACATGGTTCCGGGTGTTTGAACCTTTCACCTTGCACCTTTTCCGGATCGGATGTATAACCAAATGCTCCAACACTTATCGGTGGCTGGCAACAGTTGCATACTGACTCTCTTCAACTGTCTGTGAAGTGAGGTGGTACTTCCTACCCAGAGGCAGGAAAGCATTGTTATTCTGATGTTGAAGCGAGGGAGGCCACCTCTTCAGTTGGATAGCCTTACCAACACCAGCTACAAGCTCTATGAATGCCTGGTGAGTCGGTGGCTGTTTTGGGTCCTTGAATTACCAACGTTTTGTCATCAGCTCAAGGTGGTTTTCGCTGTGGCCACTCTAAGGTGGATAACTTGGTCCACTTGGAGTCTACTATCCGGTCGGTTTTTTCTCACATCATTGCAGTCTTCTTTGACCTGCATAAAGCCTATGACACCACCTGGCCCTACCACATCCTCACCACCCTTCACAAATGGGGCCTTCGTGGCACTCTGCCCATTCCTATCCATAACTTTCTTTCTTGTCGCTCTTTCTGGGTCCAAGTTGGTTCCTTCTACAGCAGTTCCCATCGGCAGGAAAATGGCGTTCCACAGGGTTCTGGGCTGAGTGTCCCTCTCTTTCTCATGCCATTAATGAACTGGTGGCGGCTGCTGGGCCGACAGTGTCCCCTCTTTGTATACTGACGATTTTCGTGTCTATGTAGCTTCCTCCGTCATGGGCGCTGAAGAATGTCGTCTACAGGAGGCAATCTACCGGGCGAAATCTTGGACTCTCTCCTATGGCTTTCAGTTTTCTGTGGCCAAGTCGTTTGCCATGCATTTCTGCCATCGCTGTGCAGTCCATCCCCGTCCGGACCTGTTCCTCAATGGTCAATCGCTCAAGGTGGTGGACACCCATCGCTTCTTGGGTCTGGTCTTCGATGCATGGTTGACATGGCTCCCTCACCTTAGTCAGCTGAAGAGGATGTGCTGGTTACATGTCAATGTTCTTAGATGTCTGTGCACTACCACTTGGGGTGCTGTCTATTCTATTCTCCTGTGATTGTAGACTATGGGAGTCCTGTCTATGGTTCTGCGTCACCTTCAACATTGCAGATATTGGACCCCATCCACCATTGCTTGGTCTGACTTGCAAGTCTGACTTGCAACTGGTGCTTTCCGGACTAGCCCCATGATTAGCCTTCTCACAGAGGCAAGGATTCCACTGCTGCGAATTTTGTGCCAACAGCTGCTGATATTTTATGCGCTCCGCATTCGCTGCACCCGAAGGCACCCTGATTATGGTCTCCTTTATCCAGACATGAAGCTCTTGCGGCGGCGGTCACGATGTGGGTTTACCATGGCAGCCCGCTTTCAGTCGCTCTTTTTTGAGCTCTGGCACTTCCCTTTACCGCCTGTTTTCTCCTCTCACGCACATACCCGTCCAGGTGCATCCGTCGGCCACAGCTACGTCTTGATCTCTCCATAAGTTCCACTACAAGCCCTTCACCACCTTCTCTACTGTCTCCTCAGTTCATTCCGGTGTTCAGAAGTGATTTACACTGATGGCTCCATGGTTGCTGGTCACATTGTTTATGCTTACATCTATGCGAGACACACATAACTTTAGTCCTTGCCAGATGACTGTACTGTTTTTCCTGCAGTGTTGGTGGCCACTTTTCGCGCACTGGACCATGTCCGCTTCTGGTCAGGACTGTCCTTCACTATCTGTAGTGACTCCTTCAGCAGTTTAGAAGCTATCGACCAGTGCTTCCCTCGCCACCCATTGCTCATAGCTATCCAGGACTCCCTTTCTCTCCTTGATCAACGATGATGCTTAGTGGTTTTCACTTCGACCACCATCCACGTGTTGAGATCCCTGGCAGTGAACTAGCCGATCGACTGGTTGAATTGGCTACTAACAGGTCATCTCTTGCTAATGGCATTCTGGAAACAGACCTTCGCTCAGCATTACGTCGTCAGGGGACTTTAGAATGCAGAGTGGCACACACATTCTTCGCTGAACAAGCTCAGGGAGATAAAGGATTCTACGACTATGTGGCGGTCCTTCTTACAGGCCTCTCTTAAAGCCTCTGTCATTCTTTTCTGGCTCCGTATTGACCATACTTGGTTGACTCACGTTTATCTCCTCCGTCATAAGAACCCCTCTCTCTGTCGTTGTGGATCAATGTTGACTGTGGTTCATCTCTTACTGGACTGTCCTGACTTAGCCACCCTGCACGGACTTTTAGCTCGTTACCCCTGGCGTTAGCTGCCCATGCCTCAGCGGCTGATCGATCTAGTTTTAGGATAACTTTGTGATGAGGATTTTTATCGCTTTATTTAAGGGTGGGACAATCAACCTTATTCGTGGGTGGAGGGGATGTCAGGCCGTCTGGCCCCCCATTCGCCGTAATTCGACTGGATTCGACTGATCTTGGCGGTTCATCCCCGCCCTCTGCCTTCTCACTCCTTTCTTTATGGGGTCTGTTTCATCTAGTGTGTCTATCTTGTCTACCTGTGCTTCTTCCTTCATGCCCCTGACGTTAGTCACTTTCTATCCCTCCTCTCTTCTTCCACCTTCTTCCTTCCTTCTGTGTCAATAATTTGTAATTTTATGGGCAATGTAGTTTCCTCTTATAGTGTGAGGTTTTATGTTTTAGTTATTCCAAGATCGGAGGGACTGTTGACCGTGTAGTTTGGTCCCTTTTCACAATCCAACCAACCAACCAACCAATTGTCCTTCCTCCCCCAAGTAAAACAACGTTCACCTACATGATTTATAAGTTTTGGGTCTCTACCATCGTATAGGGTGCGAAGGGATGCTGCGTTCTTGGAATGTTATACTACAATTCAAGCAAATAACATTAGCAGTTTTATTTCTATGAAACAGATTGACAGTATTTAAATTTAATGTACAAAGATGTCACAAGTGATGAGCGACATTCAAAATAATTCCGGGTCCTGGCTATACACAATGTTCATACAAGCAATGGATATGAATTCCTACAATCTGATATCATAGTACTCTTTGCTAGGCTTTGCTAATGCAATACCAACAAGCAGCGTAAGGTGTGACAAATTATAAAGATATTCAGTCATAAATTTTTTCAAATATTCATTCCGTTTGTGGTTCGCAGTTGAAGTTCCCAATGTTCGTACAACGGTCGCTTCTTGTATTACCTGAAATCGATCTCCGCCCATTACCGTCGCCTCTCCCGTGAATACCGTTAGCCGTAACGGGACCCCAGCTCCTAGTTGCAGCCAATGAGGATGCGAGTGGTATTCCTTTAGTTTCGCATTTAATTACAGCGTCAGTTGCTCGCAAAGCCGTGCCGTGCCGTGTATTAGAAAAACTGTGTGAAATGGTAGAACCAATTGTTTCTGCAGTAGCTCAGCCAGAAGAAGATCCATAAGTAGAGGAGTTGGACGAAGAATCAAAAGACGAAATCACAAATTCCAGAAAATACGCCGAAAATCTACTCCGCAATTTGAATCTCGTAACGAATACACCACCTAACGTGATATCTGCCAAATTCCGTTGCAATTGGCGATGAGATATGTATCGCAATACAGAATCTCTTAGTCGAAAGACAGATCATTATTGATGATGAATTGATAGATTTCAACGAAGAATATGAATTGGGAGAATATGATGCGAACCACAAACGGAATGAATACTTGAAAAAATTAATAACTGACTATACCTTCATAATTTCGCACACGTTGCACTGTTTGTTGATATTCTTTGAAGTAAAATTAATAATTCGGTCGATTTTGAAAGAAAAGGAATTATATTACAGGATTCGAACACAAGCGTGGAATGAACTTCAAAATCGATTTTCTCAAAAACCAAGGCCCGTCGCTAAAATACCGGATAGCCAGGTACATATTTGAAGCGCATCAAAATCCTTGATTTACAGTGTGGAGGGTACCCTTGTGAGTCACAAACGTATTTTCAAGTTGTACTTTGATATGTGTAAAAAACTTTGACAAATGCTGGTCGGTATAACCATGTCCTGCCGATTACCTTAGCAGCACAATAATAGTCAGAGTAACACTAACTCGGTGTAACTCTCTATTGTTAGGTAATTTTTTTTCATCGTCTGGTATCGTCCAGTGCTACGTCTCTCCGTTTGAACGCATCTGCAGCAGCCCAACACCACATGTTCCTCCTGCCTCATTATCGTTGCTAGTACAGGATTACGGCTATTTTCCAGTGTACATAAAACATGTCGCACTATCCGATCCGTCAATTCCATGCCACCAGAATCCGCGGAAATTGCGTGGTTTGATGCATAAAAGGGCCACATTGTAGTAAAGTTACCTGTTCCATCTACTGGCTCTGACGGGCCATTCAGTACCGATCGTCCACCGTGTCGCCCTCTGCAAATGCCTTCAGTGGGATGCGGTATGGAGGATCATAGGGCCAGTACCTTCCTCTCTGGCGTTGGAGGCATTAATTCTCACTAAAGTAGTGCTTCAATCAAAAGCAACGTGCTGCGTGTAACTCGTTCCAGTGCTCTCCCCAAGATATCTCACTCAGTACCGTGAACTGTACCTGGGTCCTCAATACGGAAGTCAGGCACGCTTATCACTCGGCGACACTGGCTAATCTACTAAAACCATACACAACGGGAACAGTAGTCCCTCTTGGCCACCGCTTCTTACTAAAATCTTAATTGTAGACTCATCAAGAAGCGTCTTTTATTTCTATGGGTAACAAATTAAGTTGCATTTCGTGATATACTAAAACGAGCCGAAATCATCTCTATAGACGCAACATATTCACATTTACGTTAACGACTAACGAATCATCAATTAATACTGCAAAAACATTGCAGCTATTGTTTGGATAAGGATAAAATATATTGTTTAAATTACTTATCTACGTTTGTATTCAGCGAAAACTGGGATGCTTATTAAAACATGCACTATCGCAGACTTTAGGACAGCAGATAATTAGAAACATGTTTTATCTGAACGGCCAAGTTTTATGATATCTGTGGATGGGGTTGCCCATCATTGATTCACTTTCAAGACTATTCTTACGCTGATTATTTACTTAAGGCTTTATTAGGAATGTCACTGATCGCAAAAAATTTCCTCACGAAGTTTAGACATTTCTGTTTGATGTCATATACTTACGGATAGTCGTGCAAATTGGTATCGCTGAAGATTATTGTGGCATGTTCAATCCATTTTAGCCTGTGGATGTGGAATTCGCACAAAAGACCATTTATATTCATAAAAGGAGGTAGTGATATGAATTACTTCACGATACAAAAATGGTTTGCCAGTTACAGAAAAGGCGGACAGGAAGTGTAGGTATATGGGACGTGTCCCCTACAAAAAGGGTTATTATTTGTTATTGGACATCTAAATGAAACTGCAGAGAGCAATTAAATGTTGTTGTTATTATCATTTTTAAATGTACGATATTTATGTCGACAGGAGGGCATAGCGACTGACTCATCCACGGTCTGTATTTTATGGCCTGAACATGACCGTTACCGACCGGAACCGGTTGTTAGAAATAAATGCCAATATAGTTTTCTCATTTCGTCTCTAGACATTAATACTACACACACTAAGATGATTAAAGTCACGGGATACCTTCTAACATCGTCTCGGACCTCCTTTTGCCCGCCGTATGCTACACCTCTACGTGACATGAGCTCAACAAGTCATTGGAGGACACCTGCAGAAATACTGAGCCATGCTACCTCTGCAGCCGCCCATAAATGCAAAAGTGTATCTAGTGCAGTATTTTCAGTACGAACTGTCGCATTAATGTTCGCTGTGCTTGTCCAGAAAGTTCGTTGAAGCAATTGCGAAAAATTGTGGCCCAGTGACATGGCAAATTGTTATCCATAAAAATTCACAAAAGTGAGGAATTTGTGGTGAGCCGCATCACACCAGTCAGAAGATCGATGTCTCCAAAAAAATCTTTGTTCGGGAACATGTAGTCTATCAATTGCTGACAATGAAATGTTTAAGTTGGAGCACAGTATCGAGATTGTTCCTTCAAAACACAGCCCATGGCATTATGGATCCACCTCCTGCTTGCACAGTGCCTTGTTGACAACTTTGGTTTATGGTTTCGTGGGGTCTGCGCCATTCTCGAACCCTACCGTCAGCTCTTTCCTACCGAAATCGGAACTCATCTGGTCAGGTCATGGGTTTGCAGTAGCCTATGGCTCAACCGAAAATGGTCCCTATCCCTGGAGAGACGCTGCAGGAGATGTCATGCTGTTAACAGAGCCATTCGTGTCCGTCATCTGCTGTCAGAGTCCATTACCGAAAACATTTGCCGCATTGTTCAAACGGATATGTTCGTTGTACATCCCACTTTCGTTTCTATGGTTAGTTCACGTAGTGTTGCATTTCTGTTAGCACTGACAGCTCTACGCAAACATCGCTGCTCTCGGTCGTTAAGTGAAGCCGTTGAAAGTCAATGCTTGAAGTTCGGTATACCGGCACTCTCTTGACACTATGGTTCTCGGAATAATGAATTCCCTACCCATTTCCGAAATGGAATGTCCCAAGCCTTTATCTCTATCCACCATTTCACTTTCAAAGTCTATTAATTCCTCAAGTGCGGCCATAACAACGTCGGAAACCTTTCCACTGAATCACCTGAGTACAAACCTTAGCTCCGTCAATGCACTGCCCTTGTGTACACGATGCTACCGCTAACTGTATGTGTGCATTTCACATGTACTTTGTCACCTCAGTGTAATTCACTTACGGTACGTTATTTGTGATGAATATTGAATATGAAATATCGAATGGACACTATATCCAGCTGATAACTTAATGAAGTACCAACGTATTTGTTACACATATCAACAGTTTATTATCTTGTCAGCTGGATAGAGCGTTCATTTGTGGCAAAATAATCAACACAGCACTTCTTCGCAGCTCCGAAAGACGACTGCCAAGGTGGAGACGACCATGAGAAAATTATGGAATAACCAACAACAGGTTACACTGTATGTGCCGGTGCATGGAATGTCCGAAGTTTGAACGTAGTAGGAAACAAAAAAAAATCTGGTAACGAAAATGTAAAGACTCAGTCTAGATATAGATGGTTTCAGTGAAGTGAAATGGAAAGAATGTAAGGATTTCTGGTCAGACGAATATTGGTTAATATCAACAACAATACAAAATGGTATCACTGGAGAACGAGTCATTATGATTAGGGATGTAGGGCAGCGAGTGAGGTACTGTGACCCGTTGTTCTCATTAGATTGGAAAGCAGTCCTACGCCGACGACGATAGTTCACGAATACGTGTCATCGTCGCAAATAATAGTTGAAGATACAGAGAAATCATATGAGGACATTGAACGGGTAATCAATAATGGAGATCAAAGCTAAGAGTCTTGGGGGAATGGAACGCAGTTATGGGGAAGGAACAGGTGAGGGGTTAGGAGAGATTATGGACTTGGCATTAGGAATGAGAGAAGAGAAGGACTGATTTCTGCAATAAAGTTCAGATGGTAATAGCGAATACTCCGTTAAACAAACATAGGGGGAAGTGGTAAACTAGGGAAAGAACCCGAGACACTGACGCGTTCCAGCTGGATTACTTCTCGGTCAGACACAGATTCCAGAATCAGATATTGAACTGTAAGGAGTACCCAGGTGCACATATTGAATACGATCACAATTTAATAATGACGAATAGCACAGTAAAATATTAGTGGAGCGTCCGAAGAAATTAGTGTAGAAGGAAATTCGATACTGAAATACTGAAGAATAATGAGAGGCATTTGAAGTTCGGCAAGGATGTGGACAAAGCGATAAGAAACACCAGAGGAGTCCGTTCTGATGAAAAGGAGTGGAGCTTCCCAAAATTGGCACCCACAGAATCAGGACAGACAAACAAAGCTACAAGTAAGATAACTGCGAATATCATTGGTTGACATAGGAAATAATTCAATTGACTGAGGAAAGAAAGACGGACAAAAATGTTAAGGGAAGACAGGAATACACAAAATCCCTTAGGATGGAAATAATTAGTAAGTGCAGAGGAGCGAAGGCCAAGTGGCTGCAGGAAAGATGTGAGTAAATGATCATTGGAAGCACTGCCTCGGCGCATAGCAGAGTAAAAAAAGAGCCTTCGGTGAATCTGAAAACACGGGTAGTATGTACGCAGTGGGAATACCACTGCTAAACATAGAATAGATACTTCAAAGTCTGTGATGGGGAGGACGTGTTTTCTGATTGACAGAAGAAGAAATTGGAGTCAGTATGGATAATATACGGGATCAAGTATTAGAGTTAGTATTTATTTATTTATTTGGAAGAATTTAGGTCACAAGAAGGCAAATGGGATACACAAGGTGTAAATTTTAAGTTGACAAACCAGAATAACACGAAAAATAAGCTTCACACGAAAAAAATGTGTGGAATCCAAAGACGATTATTTCCGAGGGGGGACATCTGCTGGTTCTAAAATTACCCCGCCATCCCAGCCCCTGGGAGTGGGATGGTAGGCAACATTAAAATTTTAAATGCGAACCCCCATTTTTTATTGAAGAATCAGATTCTACATAAAAAACTACGTATATTTTGTCTTACACATTTGTTTTGATTCTTGGTAGTAGACTCTGTAGTTCAAGAAAGTCCATGTTATCATATTTGCGTGTAAAATGGTTATGGATAAATACAAAATACTTATTTACTTCGTAAATTTTGATTCACTGAAACTAAAACTGTCGCTTTCTCCCCATAGCGTGGGGTTTGAGAGAGACGAATTAGAGTTGTACATATGTTGACCCAAATATTAATTTTTTTCGCAGGTTAGGATAAGTTTTGTTTGTTTCGTGGTCATGATGCCACACAATTTTAAATTATTTATTTTAACTTAATTATTTATTTTATCTATCCGTAACCATTTTCCACGTAAAAATGAGAACATGGATTTTGTTGAATTACAGCGCCAACTACTAAGAATCAAAACAAATCCGAAATTTGTACCAAAACAGCACCGATCCCATACCCACTGCCATCTATGAGTAGCTCTGTAGGAGCTCTATCATACAGACCAAGTACAGGGTCAGTCGTCACAACTTTTCACATCACATTGAAAGAATCTTGTTGAGCACCACCTCTGAAAAATTTAGCATCAGCTTTTAACAACACTTGGAAGGGCCTGGCTTCGATACAAAAGTCTTCGACAAAACGACAATAATAAAAACATAATCCGAGGAAGCCTCTCTCATCTCTAATACTCTTAGGAATAGAAAATACTGTTACAGATCTCACCTTTTCTGGGACTGGCCGCCCACCTTCGTGTGACACAAGGTGTTCAAGTACTTTGATTTCTTTTGCTCCAAAGAGACACTTTCTTGGATTAAGTTTCAGTCCGTCTTGTTGGAGACACTTAACAAGGGCCTTTTTATGTGTTCATCAAATGTCTCTCAGAACACTATAATGTCATCTAAACAACAAAGACACATCTTCCACTTCAGGTGACTTAGAAGATTATCCATCATCTGTTCAAAAGTACCTGGTGCATTACACAAACCAAAAGGAATTATCTTGACACATACAGGCCCTCAGGGGTAATGAATGCAATTTTTTCACGATCAGCATCATCTACTTCGATTTGCCAGTATCCCGCGTACATGTCCATGGTTGAGAAAAGCTTAGCCCCCTTCAGACAATCTAGTGTATCGTCAATTCGTGGAAGAGGGTAAACGACCTTTTTAGTTATCTTATTAAGGTTCCTGTAATCAACACAAAAGCGACGACTGCCATCCTTCTTCCTGACGACAACCACTGGTGATGACCATGGGCACTGCGAAGGCTGAATGATGTCATTCTTCATCATTTTCTCCACCTCGTCGAGAATTATTCGACGTTCTATTGCTGACACATGCTATGCTCTCTGGTGTATTGGCTGATGGTCTGCAGTGATAATCCGGTGCTGCACCGTCGATTTGTCTAATTTCCTCTTCACCTGTGGATGGAAGCATTTAGAGAACTCTTGAAGAATTATAAGTAGCTTCTTCTGTTGTTCCTTAGTGAGATGTTGTGATAGTCGAGCTAGAAGATCTTGTCTCGTAGTGGTAGCGCTAATTTCGCCCACACACTCGGCAAGGGACGTTTCTATGACACTCAGGTGTTCGGCAATTAACTGCTCAGAGTTTGCTATGCACATGCGTCTTCGAAGGATCTGCGGTTCTGGGCGACAGTTAAACATCCGCAATTCACCGAATCCCTTCTTAAACGAGACGACAGAGATGTTTTGTTGTCGACAAATACAGTTTTCTGAAACTGGCGACAGTACTTCTCCGAAATGAATGAATATGATGCTTCAGAGTCCACAAGAGCTTCGGCTGGTCGGCCATCCATGAGGATATCGACCTTGTTTCCTGTCCTTTTTGTAGTGATCGACGGCGGAGGATTTTTCTCTTCGGCAACCTCACCTCCAGGGATGGTCGCACCATTTAGTTTTCCAGGTTGCGGCAGCTGGGTGATCGGCTGGAGCTTCTAAACGGCGATGGAGACCTTGATCGTCGTATTGGGGAGCGTCCTCTCCAGTGGCTAGCTTGCGGCAATGGTGACCTATGTCGTCCAACAGCCACATCTTCTTGTTCATCTTCGTCGACCCGGAGTTGGCGTCCGCTAAGATCGGTCTGCTGTTTCTGGCGCGGGCGGCATCGAACATCCGCCGCCTTTCTCGACAACAACGCATCACATGTTCCGGTCGTCCGCAGTGGAAACAAACTGGTTCTCCAGACGTCAGTCTCCCTTGGTTGGTTGGTTGGTTGCTTGGGGAAGAAGACCAGACAGCGTGGTCATCGGTCTCATCGGATTAGGGAAGGATGGGGAAGGAAGTCAGCCGCGCCCTTTCAGAGGAACCACCCCGGCATTTTCCTGGAGTGATTTAGGGAAATCACGGAAAACCTAAATCAGGATGGTCGGACGCGGGATTGAACCGTCGTCCTCCCGAATGCGAGTCCAGTGTCTAACCACTGCACCACCTCGCTCAGTAGTCTTCCTTGGTACCCAAAAACGTTCCTCATGCGGCATTGTAGGAGCGTAACTTTGCGTGGGTCTCTACATTTTTACCATTTTAAAGGGAAATGAAGGACGAGAGATTGGATTCAATGTTTGTTCCACTTCCTCCATTATGAACTCTTTAAACACACGGTTTTTTGCTCGCCGTGCAATCCAAGTGTCTTCTGAACTTCCTCTCTCACTATCTGACGAAGAACACTCGTGAAATCAGTTTCTTACTCCATCACAGACATCGATACAACGTTTGGAAGCCGTGTAATTATTTTTTGATCCATTGTCTCGATGTGCTGGCACCATTTTATGAAGTCGTCCGCTGTCTAAACCTCCTTCAGGAGTAGGGCTTGATACATATCCGCAGCAACACCCTTCATGAGATGTGCAACCTTATCTTCCTCCTTCATTCTAGGATCCACAATTTTAAACAGCCCCAAGACGTCTGTCGTTTCCTCTGGGTGCTGTGTCCAGCACTTTAATTTATCTTCAGTCTTGCACTTCTGTCGTTGTGTGCCGCCCGAATACTTGCGCAGTTCCACTTGAAATACTTCCCAGCTTGTGAAGTTCTCCTCTTGTTCTCATACCATTGCTTGGCAATGCCCTCCAAGTAGAAATATACGTTAGCCAAACACACGGTGTCAATCCTATTTGTTAAATTTGGCTATACGTTCATATAACTTCGGCCACTTGTTTGGATCTTAGCCAGTGTCACCAGAGAACCCGGAAGGTTGTTTCATGTGGTGGCACACAGTTTGTGTCATCGTAATGTCCTCTTCTTCCTCTGTCTCACACAGTTGCGGTCATCGTATCGTCCTCTTCTTCTTCTGTCTCCGATAAGTTGTGATCTGTTGAATATGGCTCGAGCTCTGGTTTCTCGCCACGCAAACGGCGGCTGTCATGGCTTGATGGGAGTCACTGTGTCGTCGATAATGTGCGTTATAACAAGTTCCAATACCCAGAGTCTCCATCAGAATAATGTCACGTAGAAGAAGGTGTAATTAGATGAATGACGAACACTAACTTCACTTAACGAAGGTTTATTCAGCATTTGCACTTACAAGAGCGCGGAGTGAACTGCCTCCGGCCAGATCACATACGGTATATATACAGTTACAGAACATTCAAGTACAGTGATTCCTGACATTTGTGGATAATTCTAGAATGAACCCAATACAGAAATTAAGTGCAGTATCATAACCACTACACCACTGTGCTACTCAGCTTATTCTGCGACAATATTATAATGTTCATCAAATTAAATTAGGACTGCTGATCTCATCTAATTGTTACAATCATTTACGATTTCGTCTTTTCCCTTTTCTTCTATTTTTTATTGATCGTACTGGGAGGAAATGTCCAGTCCCAGCATTCGCCTAGCAACCAAGATGAACCTTAAGTAACTAGTTTTCACCTAAGTTACTTGGAAAGCGGTTTAAGTTTTTTTTTTTTTTTTTTTTTTTTTTTTTTTTTTTTTTGTCAGTCTCCTTAGTGGTTTGATGCTGGCCGGTGCGAATTCTTCTCATGTGCCAACCTCATTATTATTCAGAGTAGCACTGGCAGCCTGTGTCTTCAATTATTTGCTGGATGTATTCCAATCTCTGTCTTCATTTACAGTTTTTGCCTTCTGCAGCTCCCTCTACTACCTTGGAAGAGATTCACTGATGTCTTAACAGATGTCGCATCATCCTGCCCCTTCCCATTTTCAGTGTTTTCCACATATTCCTTTCCTGGCCGATTCTGCGCAGAACCTCCTCATTCCTTACCTTAACACTCCACTTAATTTTCAACATTCGTTTGTAGCACCACATCTCAAACGCTTCAATTCTCTTCTGATCTGGTTTTCCCACAGTCCATGTTGCGCTTGCATACAATGCTGTGCTGCAGACGTAAATACTCAGAAATTTCTTCCTCAAGTCAAGCCCTATATTTGATACCAGTAGACTTCTCTTGGCCAGGAATACCCTTTTTGCCAGTACTAGTCGGCTTTTTATGTCCGCCTTGCTGTGTCCGTCATTGGCTATTTTGGAGGCTAGGTAACAGAATTCCTTAACTTCATCTACATCGTGACCATCAGTCGTGAATTTAAGTTTCTTGACGTTCTCGTTTCTGCTACTTCCCATTAGTTTCGTTTTTCTTCGCTTTTCTCTCAATTCATTTTCTGCACTCATTAGACTGATCATTCCAATCAGCAGATTATCACTTTCACTCAGGATAGCAATGTCATCGGTGAATCGTATCGTTGATATCCTTCCACCTTCAATTTTAATTCCACTTTTGAACCATTGTTCTATTTCCTTCACTGCTCCTTTGATGTATTGTACAGATTGAACAGTAGGAGCGAAACTCTACATCCCTGTCTTATCCCCTTCTTAATCGAGCACTTCGTTCTAGGACGTCCACTCTTATTATTCCCTCTTGGGAACTGTTTATTATCCATCTCTCCCTATAGCTTACCTCTATTTTCCTTAGAATTTCGAAAAATTTGTACCATTTTACATTGTCGGTCGCTTTTTCCAGGTCGCCAAATCATATGAACGTGTCTTCATTCTTTCTTAGTTTTGCTTCCATTATCAGTCGCAACGTTGGGATTATCTTTTGGGTGCCCTTACCTTTCCTAATGCCCAACTGATCGTCATCTAACACATCCTCAATTTTCTTTTCCATTCTTCTGTATATTATTCCTGTTAGCACCTTGGATCGTTGTGCTGTTAAACTGAATTAGCGGTTATCCTCGCACTTGAGCTCGTGCAGTCTTCGGAATTGTATGGATGATATTTTTCCGAAAGTTAGATGATAAATCGCTAGATTCATATATTCCAGACACACACACACACACACACACACACACACACACACACACACACACACACACACACACACACGTGAATAGTTGTTTCGCTGCCACGTCCCCCAATGATTTTTGTAATTCTGATGGAATTTGATTTATCCCCCTGCGTTATTTGGTCTTAAGTCCTCCAAAGCTCCCTTAAATTACGATTCTAATTCTGGACACACTATCTCCTCTAAATTGACTCCTGTTCCTTTTTCTATCACATCAGATAAATCTTCTACTCATAGAGGCCTTCAATGTACTCTTTCCACCTATTCGCTCCCTCCTCTGCTTTCAAATGTTGTAATTCCCATTTCATTCTTAATTTTATAACCCTGGCTTTTAATTTCACCGAACGTTGTTTTGACTTTCCTACATGCTGAGCAAACCCTTCCAACAATAATTTATTTTTTGATTTCTTCACATTTTCCATGTAGCCATTTCGTCTTAGCTTCTCTGCACCTCCTATTTATTGCGATGCTCATCAATTCGTATTTCTCTATTAATGAATTTCCCTCAACATTTTTGCACTTTCTTCTTTCAGCTATCAACTGAAGTATTTCTTCTGTTACACTTGATTTCTTCGCAGTTACCATCTTTAGACTTTCGTTTACCTTTCAAACTTCTGTGATTACCTTTTTTTAGAGAAGTCCATTCCTCTTCAATTGTACTACATATTGAGCTAATCCTTGTTGCTGTGTCTATAGCCTTAAGGAACTTCATTCCTTAATATTTCCCTATCAAACTTCATTTTTTATTGATTCTTTGTGACCAATGTCTTAAACCTGAGCCTACTCTACATCACTACTAATGTGATATATAATTTAACTGAAATATTCCCTCATCAACCGGCCTTTTCCTCCTCCTCTTGTGGCTCTTGAAGTGAGTATTCGCTATCACCAGCTGAAATTTGTAGCAGATGTCCGTCACTGTTTCTTCTCTCTCATTACTTGTCCGAAGTCCTTATTCTCCTGTAACCTTTCTTTAATTCCTTCCCCTACAAGAAATTCTAGTCCCCCATGACTATCAGATTTTCATCTCCCTTTATGTACACTATTAACCTTTCAATATCCTCGTATACTTACTCTACTTCTTTATCTTCAGCATGCGACGTCGGAATGTATACCTGAACTATCGTTGTCGGGGTTGGTTTGCTGTCAATTCTGGCAGTTCCCTTGGATCCGGAAAGGACGACTGGGTGTTCCAGTCCGTTATTGCTTGTGTGTCACATGAGGCTAGGTGGACATTTCTTGATGATTTTTATAGATTTTTAAGGAAATTTCTTGGCATGCAGGAAAAATTGTGGATCCAGGCTTTCTGCTTACCTGACCAGTCGCTAACTATGGCATTTATTTAGACAAGGAATGCTCGGTCTCGTCCATGTCACAAATTTAATACCATGATTTACCATGGAAGTCATTTACTCCTTTTCTCGCTATTGATTGTAAATACACTCCTGGAAATTGAAATAAGAACACCGTGAATTCATTGTCCCAGGAAGGGGAAACTTTATTGACACATTCCTGGGGTCAGATACATGATCACACTGACAGAACCACAGGCACATAGACACAGGCAACAGAGCATGCACAATGTCGGCACTAGTACAGTGTATATCCACCTTTCGCAGCAATGCAGGCTGCTATTCTCCCATGGAGACGATCGTAGAGATGCTGGATGTAGTCCTGTGGAACGGCTTGCCATGCCATTTCCACCTGGCGCCTCAGTTGGACCAGCGTTCGTGCTGGACGTGCAGACCGCGTGAGACGACGCTTCATCCAGTCCCAAACATGCTCAATGGGGGACAGATCCGGAGATCTTGCTGGCCAGGGTAGTTGACTTACACCTTCTAGAGCACGTTGGGTGGCACGGGATACATGCGGACGTGCATTGTCCTGTTGGAACAGCAAGTTCCCTTGCCGGTCTAGGAATGGTAGAACGATGGGTTCGATGACGGTTTGGATGTACCGTGCACTATTCAGTGTCCCCTCGACGATCACCAGTGGTGTACGGCCAGTGTAGGAGATCGCTCCCCACACCATGATGCCGGGTGTTGGCCCTATGTGCCTCGGTCGTATGCAGTCCTGATTGTGGCGCTCACCTGCACGGCGCCAAAAACGCATACGACCATCATTGGCACCAAGGCAGAAGCGACTCTCATCGCTGAAGACGACACGTCTCCATTCGTCCCTCCATTCACGCCTGTCGCGACACCACTGGAGGCGGGCTGCACGATGTTGGGGCGTGAGCGGAAGACGGCCTAACGGTGTGCGGGACCGTAGCCCAGCTTCATGGAGACGGTTGCGAATGGTCGTCGCCGATACCCCAGGAGCAACAGTGTCCCTAATTTGCTGGGAAGTGGCGGTGCGGTCCCCTACGGCACTGCGTAGGATCCTACGGTCTTGGCGTGCATCCGTGCGTCGCTGCGGTCCGGTCCCAGGTCGACGGGCACGTGCACCTTCCGCCGACCACTGGCGACAACATCGATGTACTGTGGAGACCTCACGCCCCACGTGTTGAGCAATTCGGCGGTACGTCCACCCGGCCTCCCGCATGCCCACTATACGCCCTCGCTCAAAGTCCGTCAACTGCACATACGGTTCACGTCCACGCTGTCGCGGCATGCTACCAGTGTTAAAGACTGCGATGGAGCTCCGTATGCCACGGCAAACTGGCTGACACTGAGGGCGGCGGTGCACAAATGCTGCGCAGCTAGCGCCATTCGACGGCCAACACCGCGGTTCCTGGTGTGTCCGCTGTGCCGTGCGTGTGATCATTGCTTGTACAGCCCTCTCGCAGTGTCCGGAGCAAGTATGGTGGGTCTGACACACCGGTGTCAATGTGTTCTTTTTTCCATTTCCAGGAGTGTATAACAGATCCGAGTTGTAGCGAACTCTTTTTTCCAGTTTAATAGCTGACCTCGAAGCTACGATACAGGTCGTTATAACATTAGTTACAAGAGCAACCAAGCAATTCTTATTCAGTATGTCTACGTATGGCTGAGGTCGTCCCTGATGGAAGACTGTGCGTAATATTGATATACACTAAGGGTAAACTAGCAATAGTTGTTTAATAATCCTTAGTTTTAACGATTTAACGAGGTTTAGAATGCATCATATTAGTCGTTATTTTGTAATGTTTAAAACTTTAATCGTGGTGAATAAATAAATTGTTTCTTACTTTGGCGTAGAGCTTATAATTTTTATGCTAATTTACATCATGTTCTTCCACCAAACGTTAGGCTAATGTATTAGCTAAATTTTTAGTTTCTATATCGAAACTCTTAGAAAATCCAATAGCAATGCTGACAGTAAACAAAGTGGGTGCGGTGACCTCAGAAATACAGAGTTGTTGTTTCTCCCTCCGTCAAGACACTAAAAACGTTCGTTTCTTTCTAACTTTGGAGTGGTACATGGCATTAAGATTTAGATTTAGAGAAAAATAGTCTTGAAAGTGCCAACATCTTCAAGATCATCAGGAATTTGATATTCCGTACTTTAGATTAGCTTCCTCCTCGCTTTGCCACACATCCATGTTGAGCCTGAGTCACATTTTAACATTCATTTTTACTGACAGCGTCAGTTCAGCCACCTCCGAGATATTTTCTTATTGTTTGGAGTCTAGCAAAGAACATCTTCCTTTCGTTTGTCTAGATAGACCAATATACAATTCCACATCAGTCATAATTGTGATTCACACAGTGGTCTTAATGATAGATGTATCTGGTTTCCTTCTTCTCTTTTCCATTTAACAGTCTGGGTGTAGTGTGAGTGGCTGCATGAAATTATTCGCTGTTTCTATTTTCTGTGCCTTTCATTTAAGTGGTGATGAAGACAGAAATTGATTAGTAAGAGCCCCCTTGTTGCAAATATGTACTGCTGCAGCTATGCGTAAGTAAGACTAATGCAGAGATGACTTAGAAAGTTTTCTTCTTTTAGAATTAGGCTATAAACTAAATTTCAGTTCTAGTGTATAACTTATTTTAAAGCAATAGTGCAATGGTTCTAAGAGTAGGCATTTTTATTTCCAGGAAGAAGATGTCGGAGGAACTGCTTCATGTTCTAGCATGATTTTCAACGCCGACTGTGACAAATGATGGTTAAGGGCATCTGATAATGCGCTCAGTGGATCATTGCTGGATTCGCTTCTGGAATACGTACGAAAGAAATTTAGATTACATATCGACGACTTTTTCAAGTGTTGGCTCACTCGCTGTGATTAACTTAGGCACCTTCCTCATTAAAGTAAGTGGACAAATAGTTATTTACCGAGGGATAAAGGAGACTTCCTGATTCGGAATTACACCTATTTCCTTATTGACAGAAACACCAGAAGTATGTTAAAGAGACTATTTTACTGTTCAAAGGCCAGTTAAAAAAGTGGAAATGTGTGATGACAAGGTGCTCTCTTATTGAGCTGTGGATAACGTAAAGAAGTCATCTAAGTGCTGCCTAGTGTTCAACACTTAACGTGGTCGTGCCTTCGAGACTCGTATGTGAAGTGACAGTTTCTGTAGGAGGCAACTGTAGGATCTGGTAACTTCACGACTAGTAGTATAGTAGCAGGTGAAGATTTCCAAGGTCGGCGCACAGCAGTAGGCTGGTGGAGCCCGGGTGGCGATGCCCGCAGCAGCAGCAGCTGGAGCAGGAGGGGCGGTCCGCGGCGGTGGCAGCGGGCAGCGATGAGGGCCCGCGATGAGGCCGCGCCGGCGGCATGCCGCTAGCCCCTCCCACCGCCGCCGCCGCCGCCGCCGTCGCTGCCGACGCCCGTCGCCGACGAGTGCCCGCGCCGCCAGTCCCGGCGCCCCACCCCCAGCGCCCGCCGCTGCCACTGGTAGCAGTGCTGCTGCTCGCGCTGGCCACCGTGTCGCCGCCTTGCTGCGAGGCAGGCCCGCGTTACAGCTCCCGCATCGTGGAAACGCGGTCGGGCGCCATCCGCGGGGTCATCCTGCAGCTCAACTCGCGACACCTCGAGCCGGTCGAGGCCTTCCTCGGCGTGCCGTACGCCGCCCCCGCGACGCGCTTCTCACCGCCACAGCCGCCGCTCGCCTGGCAGGTAGGCTGCCCTGTGTAAGACGTGGTGCCACATGTGTAGTTCGTTCACGGCATCCTGAACGAATTTTCAAGGGTTACGGGGAGCTTACAGATGTGCCACACAGATAGCTGTGTGAAAGGCTTGGGGGGGGGGGGGGGAGTGAGGCAACAATCAGTATTTTATACACACAGCTCAACCACAAATGTTCAACGACATGTCGTCACTGCATGGCACGGCAAATAAGGAACGACAATCACTGCGAAACAATTAAAGTACACAGATGTACTTAACTAACATGTTCAGTAAACACATGAACTTCACACTGAGATGGTAAAATTCGTGGGATACATCCCGATATCATGTCTGACCTTTCCTCCGGCATGTGCACCAGCTCGATGTGTCGTAGACTCAACAAGTCCTAGGAAGTCCGCTACATAAATATTGAACCATGAGACCCCATAGTAGCCAATACTTGCGATATTGTGGCCAGTGCAGGATTTTGTAGATGTACTGGCTTCTCGACTGTGTCCCATAAATTTCCGGTTGAGCGAGGTGGCAGAATGGTTAGCACACTGGACTCGCATCCGGGTGGACGACGGTTCAAACCCCCGTCCGGCCATTCTGATGTAGGTTTTCCTTGATTTCCCTAAATTGTTGAGGCAAATGCCGGAATAGTCTCAATGAAAGGGCACGGCCGACTTCATTTCCCATCCTTTCCTAATCCGGAGGGACTAATGACCTCGTTCTTTGGTGCCCGCCCCCAAATCAAGCAATCAACCAAACGTTCCGTGTGATTCATGGTGGACGTTCTTGGTGGCCAAAACCACTTTCTCGAATTGTTCACAATGCTCTTCAAACCAGTCACGAACAGTAGTGTACTGTGTCTTGGCACTTTGTCTTTCAAAAGAATTCCATCGTTGTATGTGAACATAACGCCAATCAATGGGCAAAAATGTTCTCCAAGCAACCGAACATCCAGAGGATACAGTCCATTCCACATAAACAGAGCCAACACCGTTATGGAGCCACCACCAGCACAGTGCCGTATTGAGAACTTGGGTCTACGGCATCGTGAAGTCTACGATACACTTGAACAATTTTATCAGTTCTTACGAACTGAACTCTGGACGTATATGACCAGGCCATGGTTTTCCAATCATCTAGGGCCCAACAGACATGGTCGTAAGGCCAGGACTGGCGGTGTAGGCGATCTCTTGCTGTTAGCAAAGACACTTGGCGTCTGTCTTTCGCTACTATAGCCCATTAACGCCTCAACTAAATCACCTGAGTACAAATGACACCTCCAATAAAGAACTGACCTCTTACACCTTATGCACGAGATATTACCGCCATCTGTATCTGTGCACATCGGTATCCTATGACTTTTGTCACCTCAGTGTATTGTTAGATCACCAATGTCCACAGGATGGTACCATCATGGTCAGAAATCGTCCGGCGTTCACCGGCTTCAGCTGACCCAGAACTAGGGGGGCATCTTATCTTTCAGGGTGTTGTGAACAAACTACACCGCAGCATATACGCTACCCTATTAAGCATCATTTCTCATAGAGCCACGTGAAATAGCCACAACCTCCTAATTATCGCCTCAAATAAATTAATTTTCATATTATCAACAAAAATTTTGTTCGTTAGCGGCTATTTTCTTCTGTTTTGAAGTCATGCTGGAGTTGCAATTTATGCTTTTATAACATAAGTTTTCAAGAAAAAATTTACACTAAAGATGGTCGCAGAGAGTCTGAAATAGATTTGCTGTAATGAATGATTCCAAAACTCCTTCGACCGTAGTTGCCAATTTCCTTGTTTACAATACTTACATTGCGGTCCCTAAGCACACGGTTCCTAATGGAATCCAACCTCAATTAAGTTCCTATTATTGATTTCCTTGTCAAGACTCTATTTCCAGAACGCAGCAACTCCAATAGCCTTGTTGTTTGCCTCGATCAGTTTCTGCCCTGCACGAAGAATGTTCAAGTAGATGATATATGAGCAAACAGCCCGGATCTTCTGTTATTCAGTACTTACATAAACGGTCGCTTCATGTTTGTTTTGCAACGAGGGACGCCCACCGCAGGATGATTTAATTATATCCAAACAGGATACAGCAGATCATTTACTGGAGTTAGATACCTTTGCAGCAATATCAGGCGACAGTTTATTCGTCCACATGGAGATGTAGTTAGACTCTGGAGTTCCCATCACTGGTTGAGCGCTATGAATGAGTTCCTTTCTGGATTTCAGTCGGTAAACTACAGCAAATCTTTGACTTGATTTAGTCTCTCCATATCACCAGTGAAGGTATTTCTGACAGTGGGGGCAGCTGTTCGAACAGTCGAGAATAGGTTGGCGACAGCAGTTTGCTTCCTACATCCTGACAGGTTTCGGACTGTATTATTGATAGCAATGTCAACTTACTAGCTGTGAGCAGTTGCACTGTGTACAGGTGAGGCGTACCGTGCAGGTACCACACACAAAAAAAGAGCAGATGGTCTCAGGACGTCACGGTTAGTCCTCAAATTGTTGTTCTTTGCACCGAATTTTGGTCTGTTGTTCTAGCAGTGTTTCTTGACAGACAGTGTAAGCTGTATAGTAACACCCATGTATGCAAGTGTTCGTCAGTGTTTTCTGTGTGCTCGCACGATCGCATTACCATGTCATGCTGCTAGTGGTTCCTATTAAAAATGGTGTAGAATGCTGATAAGGTTGGATTATCGTGTGGCAATACGTTTCCAGCAAAGGTTGACTTGATGCAGCTGTGTCACGCCCATCCAGTTGGCTTCCTTTTCCCCCAGGACGCCCCTGACAGAACAGCATAATTTCTGCTGCTACTAAACACGATTTACCGCACAGTACTGCACTTCATCAATGTCCTGAGACTTTTTGATTTGGCTCCTCCAGCGCAATGTAACGGTACTTTGACGTTGCGACTGAAGAGTGTAATACGATTTTGTATGCTGGTATCCACCCGGAAACAAAAACATAATTGTAATATTTTCTTTTCTTTTTCCAATGTGAAAACTGAAAATTTAAACTACCCCACTTTACAACGTAGGATGAGCTTCGCATTCTTTATTCTAAACTATGCTACGCAGCAGGCAACCCATATATACCTACATTGAACTAGCAAACGGGATAACAGCATTCACGTACATATTGTCCCTGATGACGACAAAATGACGTCATGCAAATGTGAGCTCATCTGCAGTGCACTGATATTAAAAAGGTAAATAAATAAAAAAAATTCATATTTACACACAAGCAGTGTTATAAACTTCTAGAGCAACAGTTTATAAGTGTAATATCATTTACTTACATAAAGAGTGTATCGTAATTAATAATGAGAACGGACATGAGATAAAACTTATTACAGGTAATCCCATTCGTGAGATAATGGCACCAAAAGCGATCCTTTAGTAATATTGCTTTGAATGTGGGTTACACACCTTTATTGACTTTCGTATGATATACTTTCCTAGTTATTCAAAAGTATTTGATATGTAATCTTTTCGTCTAAGACTAGTTTACTTTAACTAAAACTTTTACCCATAGTCCTAAACTGTAAATACCTTAACCTACCCACTAAATGAAAACTAATAAAGTATTTCTGAGAGTTTGTATATTTAATTAGCTGTTACTCCCAAGGGTGTAGTGTGTAAATGTTGTTCAGCTCTGACAATTAACAAGTGGGGTAATAAAGCAGTCGCTTTTCATTAATACTGAGGAGATATCTAAACCTTAGTAATTGTGTTGGAATGGTCAAGAATCAGATAAAATCTCTAACTACGTGAACCGTGTGCATAATGCCCTTCAGTTGGTTCTAAGTAGGCACAAATATCTATAGCTTGGTGTAAATTTACCAACCCTGTCTTCAGTCAAGCTAGGCAGAATATTTTCACTGCTGGCGTCTAATATCAGCTTGGTTACGAATATGCAGTGGCTTATCTAGAATTATCTAAAATATTATTTCAAATGTTCGCACGCACATGGACGCACTCACACGGAGTCATCTGTGCGCAGTAATGAATATTTTGAAGGATTATGGATGACAGTCGTCAAATAAAACAGTGATTTATATAGACCAAAAAAATGGGTAAAAGCAACTATTCTGCAAATTAGAACAGGACCGTTAGATGCCGTTTCTTTATTAGCATCCAGAAACCAACGATCCAAACGACGTAAGTACACCACGGAAAATACATGGAATCCATTAAATGAAATGACACGATGCACCTTATAATTGTCGATCCATGTTTTGCAACTTAACATATAAGAGCGCAAACACTGACAATAAAATCTGAGGTAATAACTCATAAATTACCGATTGACACGTGGTTTCGCCAATAGCATATCAGATACCTCTCTAAAAATTTCAGTCCCTTTCCTAACACGTCTACTTCTTTCTAGATCTATTCGCCATCCCTCCAAAGTCCATCTTTGACCACTATTCTGCCTCTTCGCGCACGGAATAAGCATTAGGTCTACAGAGTCTCTTGCTTTCGCTGTCATAATTTCCACACTCGCTGTATAATGGTGGTTGGCTGTGTTCCAACAAACTTCAGTAGCTAGGTTTCATTCCCCTCCTAACTGAAACAAAAACAGTCACATTGCCTCCAATGGGAGCAAAGGTTTAGTACTTACAAGACTACGTTACCAGACTGTCCACCTTTTCGTAATCCAGAAGTACTAAAAGTTCAGATCCTAAAGTCCATTGTTTAAATGTGTTGTTAGTCACGTTATGGATGTATGATATATTTAAATACGCTAATAACGAATGCAGGAGTTGCTGGTAAATATGTATATGCCATAACTGGAGATTTTGTGATATGATATATATTTGTTTTGTTTCTCTTAGCCGGAGATCTTCAGATATTACCCGCTTAGTTCCCAGGTTGCTTACGTTTGTGCACTATGTGTGATACAGGAACTTATATGCACTTACTTAAGGAATTTATCTGTTAAGGAACTACTTTCAGCAGGAAACCTGCTGAATATATATTCCCCAACGTTGGTCTCTAGTTACATCTCTTCTTGGATTAACAAATCATATATTTGTAAAACAGTTAAAATATTTAAAAAAATTTGCATCATTGAAGTGGACTTTAAGCAATGTAGATTTATTTCATTCACAAGATTCAACTAACAATTTAGGAAAACTCTCGTCTCAAATATGAGTTTCTGGGCCTAACACTTGTTTCTCTACTTTGTGTGCAGGACTCTTAAAACAGATGGATCTAACAGTAAAGACGTGCGAATGATGAAACAGCATGACGTTCCCAGGACATCTGCTGAGGACTGAGGTAGTAAATTCATCTCTTAATACTTGATCAGATTGGTGGCCTACAGGGACAGGGATGATCCTTGATATGGGCTTCGTCACAGTGGTGGGTCGTGAACATGCAACATAGGGTGGAAAGGGTAATTACACGTCCAATAAAAATAGGCTGAGAAGAATGGGGTTAGCTCAAAACTTTTTCAATTTTCGAAATCTGTTCTGAACTCCTTTGTTTGGGAATTGGTACATCTGCTAATAACAACATCAATTACTGAGAGTTCCATTAGGATAGCCTTTGAATATACATCGATATTATTGTTCAAAATTACGTTTACTTCAGAATCTTTTCAAGTTCACACCAACCGAAATTCGTTGCTCTTCAAACAATCACGGTCACTTCATTCGTCATAGCAACAGAAAACACAATGTTGTCCTCGTCCATATTCCCTCGCACAGTGGTTATGAAGAGAATATTTCGCCGACTCGCAAGCACTGCTTCAGTCTGTTCGCTCCAATCTCCGAATTAATTTACGTGACACTCCCACTGCACTATGCACATGTTTTACTTGATTTTATAAGATTTACAAATTCATCAACTTCATTGGAAGTTCGTTGAAGTCGTCACACTCTTTACTTATTCATATGGACATTCTCACAAAGTTCCACACTTTATTACCTGTCTTCAACTTCTGTTATAATACATTAACTCAGGCCTTCGCATTTGTGGAAGTCTGCTCATCCTGGTTTCTGTATCCATAACTATACATTTTGAGGACAGAACTCACATCACAGCTCCCCCTCCGCCACTTCTACCAGCTTTAAGTCCCATAGTGCTTGGAGCCATTTGAGCCAACTTCTACCAGCTTAATTTATATAGGAGGTATTTGAGGTTATAAGTGGCCAAATTCATATTTTTCCAAATTTAATATCATATCAGCTTTGTCATGTACATCAAACCTTTTTAGGACATAAATTCAGTCATGTATGCATCCCATTTTAAATAAGAATCAGTAATGAAGGTCGAATAAAATTCACTTTCATGAAAGAAGACTCTTAAGTATAAACACTACACACAAATATTATTTAAATTGAAAAATTCGGAAGTAACATTACTCTAACCTTAATACATTTGTACCATAATTTTCACAGAAAAATTATTCAGTCATTGTATTTAATTAATTATAGGCTTTTCATATTACTCAATGATGCAAGGGGACTGAATAGATCAACTTCTAAATGACAAATATAAACCTTTGTGATGCCTAGCTTCTCTTCAAAAATTAGTGAATAGTGAAGGAGAATACCTGAAAACTGATGGGTTCGCTCTGCTGCCACTTGCTCTGACTCCATCATCTCCTGCTGTTCCTTTTGCGCCACATGCTGTACATCTATTGTTTCAGTTTGGTATAGACGCCTGTCTGTCTCTGTGTCTCATCGTCTTTCGTTGCAATCAGTTTAACCTTCGTCTTTCGGCAATACCTGCCATACACTCTTCCCTTCGCACTAAATCTGTCTGGACTTTGTCTCCATCAAACCTATAAGAACAATTGCTATGAGGAGAAGTTGATAAGTCCCTATATCGCACAGACAGTTTTTGTGTCAGAAATATATTATGCTATCAATCCTTTACCGGTGTCGTCTGTTTTAGACCATCTTCAGACGTACCACCATGATGTAGATCTGAAGATGGTCTAAAACAGACCGAAACCGGTAACCTCCCAAAAAAATTTCTTGTGGTTGTGACTGTGCACGTGCATTTGTAAGTAATTAAAAAAACGCTGTTCACCAAGAGGAGAGAAATGTTCTCAGAAATTATATTTAACTGCATTTGCTTTCTAACGTTCCTTGATTTCGTGTCTACTGCTCCAACTTTTTTGCAATTATGTAAGTGGAGAAGTAGCACACTAACCTTGTGCGCTACTCGTTCAAAAATAATACTTGATATAACATTCACCGACCCTTCAGTATCCAAATCAATAGTGACTGGAATATCTTCGACACTTACATAAACTTCACACATAGGTACTAATGGGTACTGCTAGTCACATTTTCCAATATCAAGTACAGCTATTCACGTTTTTCAATATCTTGGCAGAGACCTTATCATCCGTAATACCTTAATACATTTACATTATGTCATAGCCTCTACTCTCTTTTACAGTCGCTCCTCCGGGGCGTGATGCAACCGGATTTAGTATGACAAATTCATATCCCCACGTCGATTAACCTCATCTGTGACAACTGCGATTACAGATGGCTACGACTGCCAATCACTGTGGCTTGGCGTCGTAATTTCCCTCTGAACCTTTGCCTATCGCTGAACGTTATTGTTGCCCCCCCCCATGTTTGATTATTCCGGCATGTTGAATATTTTGATTATTCCGGCATGTTGAATATCCAAGATGTAGTCTTTGGTCATTGTACACGCTGTACTTTTTATTGCGATATAAAGTGTGCCATGTTCTCAGGTACTGTGTGTGCCAGATCCTAACTACATATTAGTTTGATTTCAGAAGCCATCTTTAAATTCGCCTTCGTCTTAAATTCGCCAGAAAAATATTACCTTAGCATCTTAAATTTTGGTACCAGTTCTCACAATTACAACAAATTCATGTTCTAACCACACGTAGAAATCGCACTTATATAAAAATATTTTACACGCAAAATAACCCCTATAATAAAAACATTACCTACTACTGCTTCCTGTAGAGAATCCCTAAGTTTCTAGACGACACAGACTAATCTACATCTAAAAACTTAAAAACTGACTGTAGTGCCACTTGATATAAAGAAAAATGGAAATAACCTAGTCAAGTTGCACAGGAGGTGCGAGAAGAAATTGTAGGCTAGTTACCTTCCATTAGGGACGTGGGTGCAGTCAGCGACTGTGATATGATTTACAAATGATAAAGCTCAGCAATCATTTGTCCTTTTTTGCAGGTTTTATTTGGAAAATATAGATATCGTCTACTGCCTAGCCTAACAATTAACAGTTGATATAATTAAGCAATAATTCTTCATTGATATTGAAGAAATATCTTCACTTTAGTAATACAGGTAGAATAGTCAAGAATAATATGAAACACCTAACTACATAATACTAACTACATAAGAATCTCTTATCAGTCGTGTCATCGATCCACACGCCTATGTATAGCTTAGGGTAAAATTATTAAATCTGTTTTCACCCTAGCTAATCAGAATATTCCCACTGCTGTTCTTGTTGGCGGTGTCTGGTATCAGCTGGGTTACGATGATGGAGCAACTAATCTAGAATTACGTCTGAAATTATTACTTATATTCTCTCACAACATGGACTCTTATGTCTACAGTGATGAATATTTCGATGGTCTGTGAACGATAGTTGTCCATTAAAACAGTGCTTTATATAGAAGTGACAATGAAAACCACAGCTATTCTGAATATGAGAACGGGACCGTTGTTGCAGGTCGTTTACCAGCCTCAACACACCATCCATCCACACGTTATACGAACTACACCGACAAAAAGTGTGTGGGTGCTGCTAATGAAAACTCGCAGGACATACCTTTGATAGTTGTCGCTCTGTATTTTGAAACTATTAACAAATAAAAGCGCTGAAACTGACAAAGTCTGAGTCAATAAATCAGAATTTTCCACATGGTACAGGCTGTTGCTGAATCATGTCTCTGCTAAATTTAATCCCCGTCCTTATACGTCTACTTCCTTCGACGTCGAATCGTTATCCTCCCAAAATCCATGTTACACCACTCTTTCTGTCACTTTATGCATGAAGTAAACATTAGGTCTACATAGCCTCATGTTCTCGCAGTCATCATTCTCACAGACCACTTATAAATTTTGTGAGCTGGAGCTTTACAGTATGATTAAATGATGATGGCAACCTCTGGGGTAAAATACTCCGGAGGTAAAATAGTCCCCCATTCAGATCTCCGGGTGGGGACTACTCAAGAGGACGTCGTTATCAGGAGAAAGAAAACTGGCATTCTACGGATCGGAGTGTGGAATGTCAGATCCCTTAATCGGGCAGGTAGGTTGGAAAATTTAAAAAGGGAAATGGATAGGTTAAAGTTATAGTGGGAGTGAGTGAAGTTCGGTGGCAGGAGGAACAAGACTTTTGATCAGGTGATTACAGGGTTATAAATACAAAATCAAATAGGGGTAATGCAGGAGTAGGTTTAATAATGAATAAAAAAATAGGAGTGCGGGTTAGCTACTACAAACAGCATAGTGAACGCATTATTGTGGCCAAGATAGACACAAAACACATGCCTACTACAGTAGTACAAGTTTATATGCCAACTAGCTCTGCAGATGATGAAGAAATTGATGAAATGTATGACGAGATAAAAGAAATTATTCAGGTAGTGAAGGGAGACGAAAATTTAATAGTCATGGGTGACTGGAATTCATCAGTAGGAAAAGGGAGAGAAGGAAACATAGTAGGTGAATATGGATTGGGGAGAAGAAATGAAAGAGGAAGCCGCCTTGTAGAATTTTGCACAGAGCATAACTTAACCATAGCTAACACTTGGTTCAAGAATCATAAAAGAAGGTTGTATACCTGGAAGAATCCTGGAGATACTAAAAGGTATCAGATAGATTAAATAATGGTAAGACAGAGATTTAGGAAACAGGTTTTCAATTGTAAGACATTTCCAGGGGCAGATGTGGATTCTGACCACAATCTACTGGTTATGAACTGCAGATTGAAACTGAAGAAACTGCAAAAAGGTGGGAATTTCAGGAGATGGTACCTGGATAAACTGAAAGAACCAGAGGTTGTAGAGAGTTTCAGGGAGAGCATAAGGGAACAATTGACAGGAATGGGGGAAAGAAATACAGTAGAAGAAGAATGGGTAGCTCTGAGGGATGAAGTATTGAAGGCAGCAGAGGATCAAGTAGGTAAAAAGACGAGGGCTAATATAAATCCTTGGGTAACAGAAGAAATATTGAATTTAATTGATGAAAGGAGAAAACATAAAAATGCAGTAAATGAAGCAGGCAAAAAGGAATACAAACGTATAAAAAATGAGATCGACAGGAAGTGCAAAATGGCTAAGCAGGGATGGCTAGAGGACAAATGTAAGGATGTAGAGGCTTGTCTCACTAGGGGTAAGATAGATACTGCCTACAGGAAAATTAAAGAGACCTTTGGAGAGAAGAGAACCACTTGTATGAATATCAAGAGCTCAGATGGCAACCCAGTTCTAAGCAAAGAAGGGAAGGCAGAAAGGTGGAAGGAGTATATAGAGGGTTTATGCAATGGCGATGTACTTGAGGACAATATTATGGAAATGGAAGAGGATGTAGATGAAGATGAAATGGGAGGTAAGATACTGTGTGAAGAGTTTGACAGGGAACTGAAAGACCTGAGTCGAAACAAGGCCCCGGGAGTAGACAACATTCCATTAGAACTACTGATGGCCTTGGGAGAGCCAGTCATGACAAAACTCTACCATCTGGTGAGCAAGATGTATGAGACAGGCGAAATACCCACAGACTTCAAGAAGAATATAATAATTGCAATCCCAAAGAAAGCAGGTGTTGACAGATGTGAAAATTACCGAACTATCAGTTTAATAAGTCACAGCTGCAAAATACTAACGCGAATTCTTTACAGACGAATGGAAAAACTGGTAGAAGCGGACCTCGGGGAAGATCAGTCTGAATTCCGTAGAAATGTTGGAATACGTGAGGCGATACTAATCTTACGTCTTATCTTAGAAGAAAGATTAAGAAAAGGCAAACCTACGTTTCTAGCATTTGTAGACTTAGAGAAAGCTTTTGACAACGTTAACTGGAATACTCTCTTTCAAATTCTGAAGGTGGCAGGGGTAAAATACAGGGAGCGGAAGGCTATTTACAATTTGTACAGAAACCAGATGGCAGTTATAAGAGTCGAGGGGCATGAAAGGGAAGCAGTGGTTGGGAAAGGAGTGAGACATGGTTGTAGCCTCTCCCCGATGTTATTCCATCTGTATATTGAGCAAGCAGTAAAGGATACAAAAGAACAATTCGGAGTAGGTATTAAAATTCATGGAGAAGAAGTAAAAACTTTGAGGTTCGCCGATGACATTGTAATTCTGTCACAGACAGCAAAGGACTTGGAAGAGCAGTTGAACGGAATGGACAGTGTCTTGAAAGGAGGATATAAGATGAACATCAACAAAAGCAAAACGAGGATAATGGATTGTAGTCAAATTAAATTGGGAGATGATGAGGGGATTAGATTAGGAAATGAGACACTTAAAGTAGTAAAGGAGTTTTGCTATTTAGGGAGTAAAGTAACTGATGATGGTCGAAGTAGAGAGGATATAAAATGTAGACTGGCAATGGCAAGGAAATCGTTTCTGAAGAAGAGAAATTTGTTAACATCGAGTATAGATTTAAGTGTCAGGAAGTCGTTTCTGAAAGTATTTGTATGGAGTGTAGCCATGTATGGAAGTGAAACATGGACGATAACCAGTTTGGACAAGAAGAGAATAGAAGCTTTCGAAATGTGGTGCTACAGAAGAATGCTGAAGATAAGGTGGGTAGATCACGTAACTAATGAGGAGGTATTGAATAGGATTGGGGAGAAAAGAAGTTTGTGGCACAACTTGACTAGAAGAAGGGATCGGTTGGTAGGACATGTTTTGAGGCATCAAGGGATCACAAATTTAGCATTGAAGGGCATCGTGGAGGGTAAAAATCGTAGAGGGAGACCAAGAGATCAATACACTAAGCAGATTCAGAAGAATGTAGGTTGCAGTAGGTACTGGGAGATGAAGAAGCTTGCACAGGATAGAGTAGCATGTAGAGGTGCATCAAACCAGTCTCAGGACTGAAGACCACAACAACAACAACATGTACATTATGTTGGATGTCAAGAACTGAACTTGCGCGGAAACTTAATTAGTCACAGTTGATGTTAACTCTTGTGATATATTATCCATCTTGGTTTAACTCTCGTGATATATTGTCGATCTTGGTTGGAGGATGTTGATGGTTGCATGAAGTTGATCGTTTCTTCTGTACTTAATTTCTATATTAACTCTTGTGATGTATTGTCCATCTTGGTTGTAGAATGTTGATGGATGCGTGAAGTTGATAAAGGTTGTCTATTCTTTATTTCTGTGCTTAATTATAAGCGGCACCTGGACCTGAAATATTTTATAATTATAAATCCTGAGAATTATAACTCTAAAAAGTTCTCTGATAATGGAAAAGCGTAATGCGCAGCATTGCCACTGATACAGTCGAAAGAAAAGGAGCAGCGAAGTTCCAAGGATATTAAAAAGTTCCTCACACTCCAGAGATAAGACTACAGTAATTACACCTACAGGTGTCTGCATAAACAGGTATGAGCTTGCAGTAAATTGTGTTTGTTGGTAAGGTAAGCTATGAGTGGAATGTAGACTCAGTTACATTGGCAGTTAACCGCAGAGTTAACACTTGAATTATAAATTTACTATTAAGGGCAATAAACCGAGTGATTATAATAAGTTTCAGCTACTTGAGCCAGTGTAGACAGGAAACTGTTCGCCGTATGGCTACCCAACTTTATAAGAAATGTTTTATAACTGCTCCTTAGCAAGCGGCAGTGCTGAGTTGAATGAAGTGCACATGTTTTCAAAACGATTTTTATTTTCCAAAAGGCCATCACAAAAAATTCCACTTTCAGAGGAAAGGCCCAATCATAAATACACAAAATATATCCACCCTCCCGTTTAGACAGTAGCAGTACTATTGATAAGAAAATATCAGGCCACAAATCCATGTCAGTCTAAAACACATGGTCAAACTCCAGCAGCAATCAACATTAAATGGTGCTGAACGTGCTCACCCAAAATTCTTACGTAAAACTTAATAGTTTAAAAACAAGAAAAGTAGCGGATTATAACGCAAAACATAAAGCTGGTCAAGCTCCACTTAACATAAAACCGGCGCTGAAGGTGCCCAGGGAAAACGTATTTAATTCAGTTTATTTAAAACAAGCAACGTTATAAAGCGTAATTCAGAACCACGCCTATCATTCCCCGGTTTCAACGAACTGGCTATGAAGGTAACCACCCAAAATCATTGTGTACATATCTGACTGTAGCCGGGCGCGGTGGTCTAGTGGTTCTAGGCGCTCAGACTGGAACCGCTCGACTGCTACGGTCGCAGGTTCGAATCCTGCCTCGGGCATGGATGTGTGTGATGTCATTAGGTTAGCTAGGTTTAAGTAGCTCTAAGTTGTAGGGGACTGATGACCACAGATGTTAAGTCCCATAGTGCTCAGAGCCATTTGAACCATTTTTGAACCAAGGTAAGTACAAGTTTTTCGAAACATAACTGCTTCAACCAGCTTCAGACACACCCGCTTCATTCAAGGCACAAGGTGGGTACCGGTATTGATAGCGTAACTGCACTTACTACGTACCAGTCCTAATTGTTAATCCCAATACAACCATAGTTGCGAGTTCAGATCCAATTATTGTTACTATCATGGAACGAGGTGGGACCAAGAGCCTCCACTTATAAACAAAATATCGACGATCTTGAGATACAACTACTCGCTTGTCACACTGGCCCACTTGCAAAAATGTAAACCGCAGATCGGTTGTAACTCGACAGTTGTTGCTTTCCTCCCCATAGGGCACAAGTTTTCATTAGCTAGTCAAATGGTTCAAATGGCTCTGAGCACTATGGGACTCAACTGCTGAGGTCATTAGTCCCCTAGAACTTAGAACTAGTTAAACCTAACTAACCTAAGGACAGCACAAACATCCATGCCCGAGGCAGGATTCGAACCTGCGACCGTAGCGGTCTTGCGGTTCCAGACTGCAGCGCCTTTAACCGCACGGCCACTTCGGCCGGCTATTAGCTAGTCACAATCGACATCGAGAGAAATCTTAATTTTTCTTCTTAAAGCAGTACGGAATCAAGAGACAAATTCAGGCGACGCCCAGCACGGCCGTTAACATGTATCTCGTCGCTGATGTACCAGGATGTGTCCGCTCGACCTCCGACTCCGAACCGATGTTTCCACGTCACTGGCCACCAAGCAAGAAAGCCGCTCCAACCAACGTTGCTCCATGTGGGGACATTGCGCAACCAGCAGTAACGGCGGCCCAGGCGTTAGTGACTGTCGCACGCTCTTAAAACGCGGCGAGCAGCCGCGGTGATTTCAACTTGCCACGGGCGTTGTGAAGAGTTGAACCGTCACAGGAATGATGTTCAGATTGGGGGCTGCTAGGTTTGCATTGTTAGTAGTGTTGCTATTATGATGACTGATACGGTGACGTAGATTTGAAAGGCAAGCATCAGTGTGCATTGCAGTTGCATACAGTCGATGTAGGTCTGGACAAGGAGAGCAGGCCTTTAATGTAAAGCTGCTTTATCAAAACAACAGCAGTAGAGCCTCTGAATTTCGCGAGTATTGCCATATTAAAGGAATTCTGACAGATCCTGTTACCGCACCGAGGCTGAAGAACATAAAGAAACATTGGCCGGTAATTTCACACTGCGTTGGGAATAAGGCCATTATATTTGAACCGGTGTCATTTGTGGTGCAGGGTTACCAGAAGAACAACGTTTATCAATGAGACACTAACAAACATTGAAGATTGAAAGTGAGCATAATGAGGGAGTCGCCAGTATCACACCTGAGTTGTTTCGGGCAGTAGTAGAGTGCTATCTAGTGCAGTTGCAGGCAGTCGTGGATGCAGATGTTCGTCACACTGAGTAACATTTGAAACCTAGGACGTTAAACATGGTACGCAATTATCTCAAGTGAAAATTAAAAATCGTTTATTCGTTACTTCCCTTCCGCATGTCTTACAAAAGTTTCCGCAAACATTCACTGTCCTCTGATGACACGTGTTTCATGTGGATTCTCTCAAGCGGGAAAGTGTAATTATAACTTCCTTGTACAGCGCACGAATCAGTGACAGGTCGTCACCGCGTATTTTCAATTATCTCTCAAATTAATCGTTTGTGGTTTCGTATTTACTAGTTCTTGCTTTTACCGTCGCACATTTTCACCTGTGCCAGTTTGTGCTATTGATTTTCACATACACTGTATGTGGACTGAATCTGAAAGTTATCTTTTTAAGTGGATAATGTTACGCAGAACCATTTAAGACTGGAACCAACATTATTGAGATTATTTTGGTGCTGTAAACAGGGGATAACAGAAAATTTCGTAACATTTGACGGATTATTTAGAATGACTTATTACGAAACGACATTTCGTATCACGTCATTGCCTGAAGGAAGTAGCTTGCAGTCTTGCAAAAAAGTTTTCTGTGATTTATAATAGGAGGGGATATACCATCAGTTGACTTTTATGGTGCTAATTTCGAAATCACTGGAAAGTAGGCAAATTACTAGAAGTATAGATCATAGGCTACAGTAGATTTCTAAAATGGAAGAATGTTATTTTGCGAAGATTTCTTCTGAAACTTGATCTATCGGCTTTTTTGTGTTTCCATAACTCACTTTCGGATATCTATCTGTAACAAACAGTTTTGAGCAACTGGGTAGGGGGCGAGAGTTGTCGTCGGGAAATCAAGTTGCTATCGATATTGTGATTATTCGTTACTTCCCTTCCGCATGATCCACGGGCGGCATTAGACTTCGTACCGACCGTCGATGACGTAGTTGAATGGAGGAACACCCTTCATACAGCACAAATATCTTGAGGAATGAGATAAAGGGGAAGTGCAGGGAAATTAAGACTAAATGGCACCATGAAAAACGTGAAGAAATAGAAAAAAGTAACGTCGGAAGGACTGGCTCAGCATACGGAAAAGTCAAAACAACCTACGGTGAAATGAAATGCAAAATGAGGTAACATTAATTCTGCAAAGAGAATTCCACTGTTAAAAGCAGAGGAGAAAGAGGATAGGTGTAAAGAGCACATCAAAGGCTTCTATGAGGGGGAAGACATGTCTGATGTGATAGAAGAAACAGGAGTCGGTTTAGAAGAAATAGGGAAGTCCAGTATTACAATCAGAATTTAGAAGCCCTTTGGAAGACTTTACTTCAAACAATGCAGAAGAAATATATAATACTCCACGAGAATTTCTAAACTATTTGGGGGAAGTGGCCACAAAACAACTATTCATGTTGGTCTATAAAATATACCCATCTGGCGACATACCATATCACTTTCCGAAAAAAATATCATCCACACATTTCCGAAGACTGCAAGAGCTGACAAGTCCAAGAATTATCGTACAATCTGCTTAACAGCTCATGCATGCAAGGTAGTGACAAAAGTAATATACACAACAGTAGGAAAGAAAATGGAGGATCTGTTAGACGATGATCAGTTTTGGTTTTAGAAAAAGATAAAGGCATCAGAGAAGCAGTTCTGACATTGTGGTTGACAGCTGAAGTACGACATACAGAAAAATCTGGAGAGGCTCTTAGGGTTGTGAAACCTGGCAGTCAAGGGAAGGCAGGATTCGGTTACGATTGTGGACGTGGCCGTAATCGGTTAATATTGGTTGCCTTTTACAATTACACACAATTTATTTTAAACCAGCAATTCCAGACTCAACAATAAATAAAAATATCACACGTTATTAAAGAAAGAATAAGCAACAGTGTAAATAACAGTGTTATCAATGAGTTACAGTTTAGCAAATCACCAGTAAATACAGATACAGCAGATAATGTTTTAAAAGCAAGCCACTGTGATCTGGGCAGAAGGCCTTACACGCCAAGAATGGCAATAAATTAAGAATTATTTAAAACTTTCTGCAACTTACAAGTTACAGGTATTGAAATATTAAAGGCAAGTCGCCACAAACACAGCAGAAGGCTTCAGACGCCAGGAATGCAAGTAAATAAGGTTTAAATGGCTTACTGCGTAAATACAAATACCAAATCAGAATTTAAGGCAAGTGACCACAATCTACATCTACATCTACATCCATACCCCGCAAACCACCTGACGGTGTGTGGCGGAGGGTACCCTGAATACCTCTATCGGTTCTCCCTTCTATTCCAGTCTCGTATCGTTCGTGGAAAGAAGGATTGACGGTATGCTTCTGTGTGGGCTCTAATCTCTCTGATTTTACCCTCATGGTCTCTTCGCGAGAAATACGTAGGAGGGAGAGATATACTGCTTGACTCTTCGGTGAAGGTATGTTCTCGAAACTTTAACAAAGCTACTGAGCGTCTCTCCCGCAGAGTCTTCCACTGGAGTTTATCTATCGTCTCCGTAACGTTTTCGCGATTACTAAATGATCCTGTAACGAAGCGTGCTGCTCTCCGATCTTCTCTATCTCTTCTATCAACCCTATCTGGTGCGGATCCCCCACTTCTGAGCAGTATTCAAGCAGTGGGCGAACAAGCGTACTGTAACCTACTTCCTTTGTTTTCGGATTGCATTTCCTTAGGATTCTTCCAATGAATCTCAGTCTGGCATCTGCTTTACCGACGATCAACTTTATATGATCATTCCATTTTAAATCACTCCTAATGCGTACTCCCAGATAATTTATGGAATTAACTGCTTCCAGTTGCTGACTTGCTATTTTGTAGCTAAATGATAAGGGATTTATCTTTCTATGTATTCGCAGCACATTACACTTGTCTACATTGAGATTCAATTGCCATTCCCTGCACCAAGCGTAAATTCGCTGCAGATCCTCCTGCATTTCAGTACAATTTTCCATTGTTACAACCTCTCGATACACCACAGCATCATCTGCAAAAAGCCTCAGCGGACTTCCGATGTCATCCACAAGGTCATTTATGTATATTGTGAATAGCAACTGTCCTATGACACTACCCTGCGGCACACCTGAAATCACTCTTACTTCGGAAGACTTCTCTCCGTTGAGAATGACATGCTGCGTTCTGTTATCTAGCAACTCTTCAATCCAATCACACAATTGGTCTGATAGTCCATATGCTCTTACTTTGTTCATTAAACGACTGTGGGGAACTGTATCGAACGCCTTGCGGAAGTCAAGAAACACAGCATCTACCTGTGAACCCGTGTCAATGGCCCTCTGAGTCTCGTGGACGAATAGCGCGAGCTGGGTTTCGCACGACCGTCTTTTTCGAAACCCATGCTGATTCCTACAGAGTATATTTCTAGTCTCCAGAAAAGTCAATATACTCGAACATAATATGTGTTCCAAAATTCTACAACTGATCGACGTTAGAGATATAGGTCTATAGTTCTGCACATCTGTTCGACGTCCCTTCTTGAAAACGGGGATGACCTGTGCCCTTTTCAAATTCTTTGGAACGCTACGCTCTTCTAGAGACCTACGGTACACGGCTGCAAGAAGGGGGGCAAGTTCCTTCGCCTACTCTGTGTAAAATCGAACTGGTATCCCATCAGGTCCAGCGGCCTTTCCTCTTTTGAGCGATTTTAATTGTTTCTCTTTCCCTCTGTCGTCTATTTCGATATCTACCATTTTGTCATCTGTGCGACAATCTAGAGAAGGAACTACAGTGCAGTCTTCATCTATGAAACAGCTTTGGAAAAAGACATTTAGTATTTCGGCCTTTAGTCTGTCATCCTCTGTTTCAGTACCATTTTGGTCACAGAGTATCTGGACATTTTGTTTTGATCCACCTACCGCTTTGACATAAGACCAAAGTTTCTTACGATTTTCTGCCAAGTCAGTATATAGAACTTTACTTTCGAATTCATTGAACGCCTCTTGCATAGCCCTCCTCACACTACATTTCGCTTCGCGTAATTATTGTTTGTCGGCAAGGCTTTGGCTATGTTTATATTTGATGTGAAGTTCCCTTTGCTTCCGCGGCAGTTTTCTAACTCGGTTGTTGTACCACGGTGGCTCTTTTCCATCTCTTACGATCTTGCTTGGCACATATTCATCTAAAGCATATTGTACGATGGTTTTGAACTTTGTCCACTGATCGTCAACACTATCTATACTTGAGACAAAACTTTTGTGTGGAGCCGTCAGGTACTCTGTAATCTGCTTTTTGTCACTTTTGCTAAACAGAAAAATCTTCCTACCTTTTTTAATATTTCTACTTACGGCTGAAATCATCGATGCCGTAACCGCTTTATGATCGCTGATTCCCTGTTCTGCGTTAACTGTTTCAAATAGTTCGGGTCTGTTTGTCACCAGAAGGTCTAATATGTTATCGCCACGAGTCGGTTCTCTGTTTAACTGCTCAAGGTAGTTTTCAGATAAAGCACTTAAAAAAATTTCACTGGATTCTTTGTCCCTGCCACCCGTTATGAACGTTTGAGCCTCCCAGTCTATATCCGGCAAATTAAAATCTCCACCCAGAACTATAACAGGGTGGGGAAATCTACTCGAAATATTTTCAAATTATCCTTCAGGTGCTCAGCCACAACAGCTGCTGAGCCAAGGGGCCTATAGAGACATCCAATTACCATGTCTGAGCCTGCTTTAACCGTGACCTTCACCCAAATTATTTCACATTTCGGATCTCCGTCAATTTCCTTCGATACTATTGCACTTCTTATCGCTATAAACACGCCTCCTCCTTCAGTGTCCAGCCTGTCTCTGCGGTATACATTCCAATCTGAGTTTAGGATTTCTTTACTGTTTAGTCTGGTTTCAGCCAACTTTCTTTCCCTAGTACTATATGGGCGTTGTGACCGTATATTAATGAGAGCCGGAAGGCCTTACACGACAGGAACGGCAATAATATAAAAAATTTAGATACCTCCTGTAAAACAGCAAACACAATAGCAGAGGTTAATTAAAACAAACAAGCATCTGTTCACCAAACCGGTTAAATAAGATAATGGTAATTTTTGTGACACAACCCCTAACATCCACTGAACACTACGCTGCTATATTTATTCCAAAAGGCCACCAGAACTATTAACTAGACGTATGTAACCTTTAACGTAGGCATTACAAATTATTGTTATTAATAATACAACAATGAAACAAAAGGACCAGTAAAAAAGTTCTTAAAAGGGTACTGAGAAAAATTATACTCGCATGAGGCGTGGACTGAAGGAGCGTTACAGTGGCCATCAGACCTCATTTTAGAAAACACATGTCTTTCAAGAACCAAGGGGCCACAGACGGTGCTTGAGGAATCGACCTCTGAGAAGACCCGGCAACAAGCACTTCCGCGAGCGATGAGATAGGCAGCCAAGAGTTGCATTCACTCCACAAGATGGTAACTTAGAGTAGTGGCAGTCTAATGAATGACTAATGATAATCTTGCTGAAGCTACCTGACGTCCTATAAACCAAATCCAACGGTGGAACAATACGCCAAAGCCGGAACCGGCGGTTTGCACTACGTCCCCAGAATACTGTGCTTAGAGCGCTCGGAACGAGAAAGGGATCAGTACCACCAGAGTAGAAGAATAACAATCGGCCTACAATCAAGAAAGCTGTGAAAACTACTCACCTTACCAGACAGCAGTGGCAAGACGAGGAAACGAACACTGTCATTACATATACTAACCTCCAGGGCAGGTAACTGGCGGCGTTAGTGGCCACCAAGCAAGAAAAATTACCGCTGGTTGAGCTTAACATGTTTCAACAAGTTTAACGCGGTAAATAGTAATAAGTAGTAGAGGAAAGCTAATCAGATCCGCCTTCCCCAACCACTCAACTCGCTGCTCCTTGCCTCAGCGACACTAGGAGCAGCAACACGAACCCAAGCCACTGGAGAATGGGGAGATAACACAATGGTGGAGGTTTCTCTACTTGGATTGAAATGCACTCACCTTAAAGTTTGCTGGATCCGGTTTACGACGAGGTCGTGCGCCGTCGTGACCACAGCCCTTCCATCCGGCAGCCCATGTATGCCGCCAGCAGTCCCGGCGCGTTTTTTCATTGCGCGGACCAGGCTCCTGCGGAATCCCCAACCGAACTGGGCCACTCACAAGACCCTGAAAAACAACGACGTCCTCCAAAGATAAGGCAACAGTTACTACATAACGATAACCACTGCTGCTGCCACTAGCGGACAGGACACGCTTGCGAAACCGGGTGGCGCCAGTCAGCACGAGAAGACAAAAAACAACCGCAACCATGCCAACTAAACGATACCGTCTGGCCTCAAATAGAAGGCAGAAACCTACAAACAGAACCTACAAACAGCACCAACTTAAACCGCAGCACGGCTTAAGTTTGTTGACTTGGAAAAGAGCCCAACAATGTAAAATGGTGCAATATGTTCGAAATTCTGAGAAAAATAGGGATGAAGTGGTAGCCAAAACGTATTACGAAAGTAATTTTACCGTGTGCATGCCGCAAAAAATCAGATACGAGTCCCTGTACGATCAAGCGAGTTACATGGTGTCTTAGCCCTGTACACCCTGCCTTGGAGAAGGCTCCCGCTTTTATCTGAAGGGCCTCTTATTAAGATATAAGGGCTGAAGTGTTTAGCCCTGTATAAATTTCTGTAAAATTCTAGTTTTCCGGATCATTCTAGAGTATTCAGAGTATTCGAGATCATTCCAAAACGTTTCATATTGTTTCTGAATGTTCCACAAGGATCCAGGATGTTCTGGAATGTTCCAGAATGGTCTGGAACACTTGGGAAGATCCCAGAATATTCGGAAACATCCCGGAATATCCCACATCGTCGTGGAATATTTCAGAACACTTTGGAATGTTTTGGAATATTTTGATACATTGTGGACCATTCGAAGCCATTTTGGACCGTTCTGGAATTCGGCAATAGTGATACCCATTGATAGAGGTATATAAAGCAAGACCCGTCGTGGGCTCGAACATCAGTTTCTTATCAGTGACTAAGGGACGAAAAGAAACTGTAGTGCAGTAAGAGAATAAAAATAAACAGTGAAGTGTGAGTAGTCAAAGTGATACAGTAACTGAATATGATTCGAAAATAAAGTGTGAAAAGTGTATAAAGTTTACTTCGTATATTTGCTATTTTTTACTAGTCATCAGTCTTTCGACTGGTTTGGGGCGGCCCGCCTCGAATTTCTCTCCTGTGCTAACCTCTCCACCTAAGAGAAGCACTTGCAACCTACGTCCTCAATTATTTGCTTGACGTATTCCAATCTCTGTCTTCCTCTACAGTTTTTACGCTCTACGGCTCCCTCTAGTACCATGGAAGTCATTCCTTCACGTCTTAACAGATGTCCTATCATCCTGTCCCCTCTCCATATCAGAAGTTCCTCATGTTCCCTTTCTCTCCGATTCCGCGCAGAACCTCCTCATTCCTCACCTTATCAGACCACCTAATTTTCAACATTCGTCTGTAGCACCACATCTCAGATGCTTCGATTCTCTTCTGTTCCGGTTTACCCATAGTCCACGTTTCACTAAGATACAATGCTGTACTCCAGACGTATATTCTCAGAAATTTCTTCTTCAAGTTAAGGCCAATATTCATATTAGAAGACTTCTCTTGGCCAGTCTGTTTCTTATATTCTCCTTGCTCCGTTCGTCGTTAGTTATTTTAGTGATTAGGTAGACGAATTCCTTAACTTCGTCTACTTCGACCATCAATCCTGATCTTAAGTTTCTCGTGGCTCTCATTTCTATTACTTCTCATTACCTTCGTCTTTCTTCGATTTCCTCTCAATTCATATTCTGTACTCAAGCTGTTTACTCCGTTCAACAGAATACTTCTTCATATAACCTCAAGATAGCAAAGTCATCAGTGAATCGTATCATTGATACCCTTTCAACTTTAATTTCAATTCCACTCCTGAACCTTTCTTTTATCTCCATCATTTCTTCCTCGGTGTACACCTTGAACAGCAGGGGTGAATGGCTACATCTTTGTATTACAACCTTTCTTATAAGAGCACTTCCCTCTTGGTCATACACTATCATTCCTTCTTGGCTGTTGTAGATATTGTATATGACACGCCTCTCCATACAGCTGACACCTACTTTTGTCAGAATTTCGAACATCTAGCACCATTTTACATTGTCGAAAGCTTTTCCCAGGTCGTTTTATCCTGTGAACGTGTCTTGATTTGTCTTTAGTCTTGCTTCTATTATTAACCGCAACGTCATAATTGCCTCTCTCGTGCCTTTACCTTTCTTGAAGCCAAACTGATCGTTACCTAGCGCATCCTCAATATTCTTTTCCGTTCTTCTGTACATTATTCTTGTAAGCAACTTGGATGCATGAACTGTTAAGCTGATTGCGCGATAATTCTCTCACGTGTCAGCTCTTGCGGCCTTCGGCATTGTGTGGCTGATGATTTTCCGAAATTCAGATGGTATGTCGCCAGACTCATACATTCTACACACCAACGTAAATAGTCGTTTTGTTCTCACTTCCCCAATGATTTCAGAAATTCTGGTGGAATGTTATCTATCTCTTCTGTCTTATTTGATCATAAGTTCTCCAAAGCTCTTTTAAATTCTGATTCTAATACTGCATCCCCTATCTCTTCTAGATCGACTCCTGTTTCTTCTTCTGTCTCATCAGACAAATCTTCCCCCTCATAGAGGCTTCCAGTGTATTCTTTCCACATATCTGCTCTCTCCTCTGCATTTAACAGTGGGATTCCCGTTGCACTCTTAATGTTATCACCCTTGCTTTTAATGTCACCGAAGGTTGTTTTGACTTTCCTGTATGCTGAGTCTGTCCTTCCGACAGTCATTTCTTTTTCGACGTCTTCACATTTTTGCTGCAGCCATTTCATCTTAGCTTCCCTGCACTTCCTATTTCTTTCATTCGTAAGCAACGTGTTTTTTGTGTATTTCCTAGTTTTGCGGAACATTTTTGTACCTTCTGCTTTCATCGATCAACTGCAGTATTTCTTCTGTTACCCATTATCGTATCTCGTTATTCGTTAGCACTTCCGTATCCCACTTCTTTGCGCATTGATTCTTCCTGACTAACGCGTTAAACTTCAGCATACTATTCATCACTACTGTATTGTGATCTGCGTCTACATCTGCACCTGGGTAATCCTTACAATCCAGTGTGTGAATTTCGGAATCTCTGTCTGACCATTATGTAATCTAACTGAAATCTCCCCATATCACCAGGCCTTTTCCAAGTATACCAACTCCTCTTGCCATTCTTGAACAGAGTATTCGCTGTTGCTTACTTAAACGTGTTACAGAACTCAATCTTTCTCCTCTCTCAGTCCTTGTCCCAGGCCCATATTCTCCTGTAATCTTTTCTTCTACTCCTTCCTTTACAACTGTATTCCAGTCCCCCATGACTACTATATTTTCATCACCCTTTAGATACTCTATTACCCTTTCAGCATCCTCATCCACTTTCTTTATCTCTTCATCCTCATCTTGCGACGTCGGCATGTACACCTGTCGGTGTCGGTGTTGCTTTGCTGTCGATTCTAATATGAACAACCCTGTCGCTGAACTGTTCACATTGACACACCCTCTGCCCTACCTTGCTAATCATAACGAAACTTACTCCCGTTATACCATTTCTGCTGCTGTTGATATTGCCCTATACTCATCTGACCAGAAATCCTTGTCTTTTTTCGACTTGACTTCACTGACCGCTCCTAATTCTAGACTGCTCATTTGCATTTCCATTTTCAGACTTTTTAGTTTCCCTACCATGTTCAATCTTCTGACATTCCACGCCCCGATTCGTAGAACGTTATCCTTTCGTTGATTATCAATGCTTTTCTCATCGTAACCTCCACTTTGACAGTTCCTTCCCGGAGATCCGAATGGGGGCTATTCCGGAATGTTTTGCCAACGAAGAGATGATGACACTTCTTCAGTTAGAGGCCACGTTTTTTGTGTATTCACGTTACGTGTCTTTAATGCAGTGGTTTCCATTGCCTTTTGCATCCTCATGCCGTTGACCATTGCTGATTCTTCCGCCTTTAGGGGCAGTTTCCCACCCCTAGGACAACAGAGTGACCTGAACCTCTGTACACTCCTCCACCCTTTTTGACAAGGCCGTTGGTAGAATGAGGGTGACATCTTAGGCCGGAAGTCTTCGGCCGCCAATGCTTGTTATTAATCAAAATTCAAACAGCGGTGAGATTCGAACCCAGAACCGAAGACGTTTTGATTATGAATTACAGACGCTACCCCTGGACCACGGGTCATATCAATTTGATAGTAAAAAGTTAATTTTATTTACATTTTAGATAACTCCCATACGTGAAAGAGGACGAAATCATGCCATTTCTGAAGCGAAAGTCCTGCTTCTCTTACAGTCAATTAGGAAATTCTAAAAATTGGTACATATTTATTCATAATAAAAAATGAAAAATATAGTTTATGAATGATATTGTAAATAGTTAGAATACGTTTTAAATAAAAAATGATTATTTTGAATCTAATACATTTTGCTATTTTGTCGAAAACTGACGTTCTATGCCTGTGGCGGAGTATAAAATATAGGCTTACTGTTACGTAGACGAAACAGCAACCAGACGCTTTTTACTGTGGTGTCTATTTATTTAAATAGCGCCGTTAGCGGTTTCTAACCGACAGGTTTATCTTCAGACAGCTGCTTCACGTTGAGATACATTTTACATTAGCTTTCACTTTTTGTTTTCCCAAATGATTAAATCTCCTTGGGATGTAAGTGCCGTTGAACACTCCGAACCATTACGTTCCAGTGTTGACCATTTGTGATCATGCAGCAGCGGAGACGGTACGATGCACGGTTTGTGTATGTGTTTTTATGTATAAGGATACATATGCATAAAAATGTGCATCACACAGTCATCGCTGCTGCATTGTCACAAGCAGTCAGCACTGGAATGTAACGGTGCGGATATTTCAACTGCACCACCACCCCAAGGAAATTTCATTTCTTTGGATAGATTACGTCTATCTTCAAGAGTCTTCCTGTGCAGTCCCTTCAGTATATCGTTGACACTCACACACGGATTAAACAAACCTGTGACTATTCGTGCTGCCATTTCCTGAGTACGTTCAATACCCACTTTCATTCCTGCCTAATACGGGCCCTTCACAGTTAAGCAGTATTCTAGAATCGGTCGCACTAGTAATTCGTAAGCAATCTACTTTTTATACGATTGGACTGCCCCAGTTTTGTACCAATAAATCGAGGTTTACCAGCTGGCTTACCCACAACTGGACGTATGTAATCACTCCATTTCATATCACTACGAAGTGTTACATCCAGGTATTTGTGTGATTTGGCCGATTCCCACAGTGACTCATAGTCATAGGATACTACGTTTCTCCGTTTTGTGAAGTGCAAAATTTTAAGTCTCTGAACCTCGTTGAATTCTTATCAAGCTCTGACTGAATATTTTTGCAGCTTCTTTCAGATAGTGCAGATAACTGCACCATCTACAAAAAGCCTGATTTGACTTATAATATTGTGTGCAAGGTCCCTAATAAAGTATATGAGCATCAAGGGTCCCAACACACTTTCCGTGGCACACCCGATGTTACTTCTACATCTGACGATAACTTTCAATGCAAGATAACGTGCTGTGTCCTCGCAACCAAAAAGCCCTCAATCCAGTCATAAATTTCACATGATACTGCATATGATCGTGCCTTTGACAATAATCGTAGGTGCTGTACTGAGTCAAATGCTATTCGAAAATAAAGATATACTGCATCTACCTGGTTGCCTTGATCCAAAGTTTTCAATAAGTCATGTGAGAAAAGTGCAAGTTGGGTTTCACATGGTCGATGTTTTCGAAATCCAAGCACTGAGGTCATTCTATTCAAAATACCTCATTATGTTTCAGCTCAGAACACGTTCTAATATTCTACAACAAATCCATGTCAAGGATATCATTTTTGTGGACCACTTCTACTACTATTGTAGACGGGTATGATCTGCACCTTTTTCCAAGAACTGAGTAAAGTTTTCTTTCGAGGGATCTGCGACAGAGAAGAGGGCCTAACTCGGTATAGAACCTGAGAGGGGTTTCATCGGGGGCTAGAGATATGTTCAATTTGAACGATATAAGCACTTTCTCAACAACACTGACACTAATGCTTGCTTAATTCATTTTTCACTGGTAAGAGGATTCCATTTAAACAGTTCTCCTGAGTTTTCCTTTGTGAAGGGACATTTGGAAACGGAGTTAAGCATTTCAGCTTTTGCTTCGCTACCGCCAATTTCAGCTACTGTCTTATCCACTGGGGACTGGACACTAACTTCGTTGTCACTAACAGCCTTTACATACGACTGGAATTTCATTGGATTCTGTGAACGATCACTTCACAATATTCTGCTACGGTAGTCATTTAAGGCATCACGCATGTTCTCTTGACAGCCAAATGCGTTTCATTCAGCATCTCTCTATCTACAGCTCTACGTTTTCTTTTACCTCTTATTCTGTAATCTCTGTTTCTTTAGAAGTTTCTTTACAATGATCTCTTCTGTTGGGAACATATCTATACATTGCATGGTTGATTATTCTTCTGAAGTTCAGCCAGAGTTCCTGTACATACTCCTGCCCTCTGCCGAAAGTTTCAGGTTCCTCATTAAGATGTGACACCATTGAATTTTTATCTAGCTTACTGAATATATATATATATATATATATATATATATATATATATATATATATATATATGTATATCTTCCAGCTTGTTAGTTGTCCTATGTACTGTGGTAATCATTGTTGCCTCAAACTATCATGGTCACTGATACTATTTTCGATATGGACATTCTCAAAGAGGTCACCTCTTTTTGTAGCATTAGATCCAATATGTTTCCATAGTGAGTGGGGTTCCTAAATATCTGTTCTCGGTAGTTTTCAGATAACGCATTTAGTACTGTTTCACAGCAAGTCTTATCACGCCCACCAGTAAGAAAACCGTAATTTCCACATTTTGTTGGGTGGTTAAGTAGTCCATCAGTGTTTACAGTATGATTGAGGAACTTATGTACAAGTGAACTGAGGTTTTCTCTAAAGTTTTCGGTTATATCGGGAGACGAGTCTGGTGGGCGATTCAAGAATCCAATTATCATTTTATGCTCACGCGTGATACTAAGCCTTGCTCAAAGAGTCTCACATGCAGCTGGAATTTCCACCTCGGTGAATTTGAGTTTCTTGTCTACTGTGACAAATACACCACCTCCATTTCCCATTTGCCTATCCCTTCGATAAACACTTAAATTTTCCCCAAAAATCTCACTGCTGTCAGCTTTAGGTTTCAATTAGCTTTCTGTGTCTTGTATAACGTGAGCTTCCCTGCTTTTCCTGAGCGCCTCAAACTCTGGCACTTGGTTGCAAATGCGTCGGCAGTTTACCATAAGGACTTTAATACCCTCACCTTTTCGATCTTACACTGATCCTTCTGGGTTTTATACAGCTATCGTTATCTGTATCGGGTGGAGAGTCGCCTTATCTAAATAAGCCTTTTGTGCACTCCACACACAGTCAGTTACCTGTGTGGCACTCTGTGATGTATAGTGCAAACCTTTAGGAGTAACCCCACAGTTCTCAACCCTATGACGCAAGTCCAAGAAGGCGCAGTGTAGCTTGTCACAGTCTATTTTAGCCCTTCCACTCGGCTCAGAAGTATAGGGCCACGATAATGTTTTAAATAATGTGGAATACAACAGTACTTAATTGAAAATCTCAGGAACCGAAGATAGAAATCAGAAAATTAACGAAATGTAGTAGATTTTTATACAGCATACCTTTGCCCTTTGTTGTGTCCTACGTTTTCAAAGAGAATATTGTGCAAGAGATCTACTATGAAACGATCCCACTTGTGACCAACAAGTACGTTGTGGTCTGGAAGCGTTCGTAGTAGCTGGACAGTGTGTATGTCAGCGAATGGTCTCGTTCTCGTTCTTTGCAACTCAGATGCAATTACATGTCGAGAAGATCGTTACTTCTGATATGAAACCGTCGTCGTTAGGTCGTCACAATCACAATAAAGAAATAAGTTATAGCTAAAAAGTATTTGTTTCATTGCAAAGACGTAAAATTTATGTAACATTTGAGGCATTTAATTAACGAAATATTGTTCCAAAAATAAAAATAGTAGACGTTAATTTCTAAATTAAGATATATAGGTTTGGCACATGGATATTGATACCCAAAAACCTAATTCTGATAAATGACACATATAAATTGAAAAAAGTGCACTTAATTTAAATCTTAGTTACGTAATGCCACATTTTTTACCTATTGTAAGATGAAATATTACTTTATCAGTTTTTATTAACTTATAGAAATTTCTCTCCTGTTATTTAAATATGGCTAAAAGTAGTTAAGCCAGTGTTACTTGAAATATTAAATAATTATGTAAGATACTTCGTCTACAATAGGATCACATCTACACTGTGTATGTGCCGATTCCACAATCAGAATACATCAATATCTACAAATGATGTATATGTAAAACTCTTTAGTTACACATGCAAATAAAAATGAAGCAAACTGCACAAAACATTCAGTACGTTGAATGTGTGACTGTATCAATTCATATCATTATTATATAAAATGACAGTAATATAAATGATTTTAAATTCATAATAAATAAAATAAGATATAAGCAAAGGAAAATTTAACATTTTCTGATTAGTATAGATATAAATATCACGCAACAACTAATTCAATGGAACATGTGAGAATTATGATCCTTTAAAAAGAAAAAAAAATTATCGAGGGAAATTAATAGTTAATAGAATGATCAGACTGTTTGATTGACAATTTCACACAGATACTAATCTACATTCAAATTTATTTTAATGCCCCACCCCACAGTGGTCTATTGCACTTCCGTTCTCTCGTTATTTAAAAATTTTATTTTAATGTGAAGATACATTGGATACGAAACGACTAGGTTTTGTTGTCGATGTAGAAACAAAGATTATAAGCTTTGTGCATGTTATTATGTCCTATGGTAGCTGTAATCCCAGAAATAAGATCAGCTACCGTGGTACTAATAGAGACAGCAACAGCCTCTTAGCCAATAACATCACAATAAGTGCAGGATACAAAATAATAAGTTGACAGTGACTTAGTGAACTACTTCAATCTGGAACTATTTTAGAGAATCGTATAATCTTTCTGTGATTTTTATTCCAATATTCTGGGAAAAGGTTGCAACCACCAGATATTAACTGTATGTATGCAACAATTATTCAGAAAGTACTTTGAAAAGTTGGAGATGAATGTAGCACATGAAATCCACACTATAGTTTGATATTTTTCATTACAAGAAGAGAGTATAGCTCTACCCTCCAACAAAACGTCATTAATATTGTTTGCAAAGAAAAAAAACTGCCAGCGGAGGAAAAAGTGGCACATATAAGAGCGCTGAGATCACAAGCTCGCCCTTGTATACGGATAAACACCCACGTGACGACAGAGGGAGCACGCCTACGCAAGGATGGTTCGCTGTACTCATTCGTGATGAAAATAATGAACTGGAGGCTTCAAAAGAAGAGCTATTCCTGACAGCGGAAATTGTATGGGAACAACAGTTCATTGAAGAATGGCTCAAAAATACGGAGAGCTCTTACTGTCCAGTGCAATGACGTGGTACATGCGATTCAGGCATTGACGGGTATCGTTGGCCTTTGATACACGGTCTGGAATGTCACACTGTATTACGGATACCATTGTCCAGCAGATAGACGCCATCGTTAGTCAAGACCGTTGAGTTAAGTTACCAACTACTGACACAGTCGTCGGACTGCGCTTCTAAAGTGTTCACGCAATCATTAAGAACAGATTGAAATTTCGCGAAGTACACGTCCCATGGGTGCTTCACAGTCTTCCAACAGCAACAAGAGAGTGTCAAATGGGACTCTCTTGAACGTCTGCAGCACTATGCCAAAGATATGGTTTAGTTCCTGTGATGAGTACTCGCTGAAGACATGACATTATCGCTTCGACCTCGTGTCAAAACGAAAAGTTCTCGACTGGATGCAGGCATGGTCTCCGCCACCCAAAACACAAAAAAACCTTAGTTCTTCTTTCGAAGACTTCATTCCACTGTTTTAACCACAACTAAGCGAAGTGGGAGGTCGACGTGTGCGCGTAATTGCTCTATCGTCGCGTGGGTGTGCACTCGTGTCCTCTTGGGGCGAGATTTGGACCACAGCGCACTTATGTATCTTTTCTTGCAGGCAGTGACTTTACTATCGTTTCAGTGGATTTCATTTTACAGACAAAGACTCGTTTTCTTTTGAATACAAATTATACAAAACTTCACCGTAATTCTTTTGACAGAATCGACACATATCTACATTAATCAGCCAGAATATTATGACGACCAACATAATAGCATTTATGCTCACGTTTGGAGCATAAAAAAGCGGCGACGTGTCGTGGTGTGGAAGCAATGAGGCCTCGCTAGGTCCCTGACGGAGATTTGGAACCAAATATATACATACAAGTCAGCTAATTCCCTTAAATTCCAGGGAGGGTGTCGATCAGCTCTGACTACCTTCAGTTACATTCCAGAAGTGTTCGATCGGGTTCAGATCTGGCAAGATGGGGGCCAGCAAATCAACTGGAACTCGCTACTGTGTTCCTCGAACACTTCATCACTCTAATACTTATTCACACTCCTGACCCTGCGACATGGAGCGTTATCTTTTTGAAAAATGATACTGCCGTCGGCAAACATGACTGCCATGGACGGGTGTAGGTGGCCTGCAACCAGTGTGCGACACTTCTTGCCGCCATGGTGCCTTTGACGAGCTCCAATTAACCCGTAGATGTCCACGTGAATGTTCCCCGAGCATAAAGGAGCCGCCGCCACCTTGTCTCCGATCCGCCGTACAGGTGTCAAGGAACTTTTGCCTGGAAAACGACGGATTCGCGCGCCCTCCCATTGGGATGATGAAGAACGTATCAGGAGTCATCGGACCATGCAACGCTATGCCACTGCGCCAACGTTCAGTGCCGATAGTTACGTGCTCATTTCTGTCGTAGTTGCCGATGTCGTGGTTTTAACATTGTCACATGCGTATGTCGTCGGCTGCGGAGGCCCATCGTTAGGAGTATTCGGTGTACTACATTTTCAGACACACTTGTACTCTACCGAGCATTAAAGCTCCACCACAGGTGGCCGTCTGTCCTGTTTTACCAGTCTGCCCAGCCCACGACGTTCGAAATCTGTAATTAGGGGTTGCCGCACAACCCATCGAAGTCTGGACGTGGTTTCACCTTGGTTTCTCCACGTGTTGAGGACACTCACCACAGCACTCCATGAACACCTGCCAAGTCGTGCAGTATCCGAAATACCCGTGCCGAGCCTCCGGGCCATTACATTCTGTCATCGGTCAAACTCAGACAGATCGCCAGTTTTCCCCATTCCTCACGCGGACAGCACCGTGACGGTTTTGCAGTCATTCCTCACACGACGACGCTGCTATCGCCTGAGTCGATTTATTTGATTTAGTTGGTCGGTGGTCATAGCGTTCTGGCTGATCTGTGTAAACTAACATCTACATCTACATCTCTACTCCGCAAGCCACGTTGCTATGTGCAACAGAGGGTAGTTTGTATACCACTGTCACTCCCGCCCCTGTTCCTGTTCCGGTACTAAATGATTCGCTGTAATAACAGTTGCTGGTAAGCCTGCATGTGGGTTCGAATACTACTAATTTTATCTTCGTGATCTTTCGTATGGTGCATGTAGGAGAAAGCAGTTAATTTGTTGAGTCTTCTAGGAACATTTGCTCTCGAAACTTCAACACACCTAATGCAGAACGCCTCCCTTGCAGCGCCTGCCACTGCACTTAGCTGATCATCTCCTTGACGCATAGTAAATAAAGATGTTACGAAAGGCTGGCCGTGTGGCTTCAGTCTGGAACCGCGTGACCGCTCCGGTCTCAGGTTCAAATCTTACCTCGGGCATGGAGGTGTGTGATGTCCTTAGGTTAGTTAGGTTTAAGTAGTTCTAAGTTCTAGGGGACTGATGACCTCCGATGTTAAGTCCCATAGTGCTCAGAGCCATTTGAACTATTTGTAACCAAAGGCGCAACTTTTCTTAAGATCTGATGTGTTTCTTCTATCAGTCCTAGCTGGTAATGATCCCATGGTGACAAGCAGTATAGAACTCATGGCAGATCGAGGGTATTGTAAGCTGCCTCCTTTCCTGATAGACTGCATTTCATGACAATCCCTCCAATCAAACTCACTCTCACATCTGTCTTCCTTACGATTAATGTTATTTTGTCGTTACACTTTAAATCTCACGGTAAGTAACTATTTCCAGTAGTTCTTCAGCAGTTCGTTACATTTATGTTGAGGGTCAATAGCCACTCTTTCACCAATCGTCGACCCTCCACAGTTTTCCTGCATTGCACTACAGTTTTCTAGCTTTGTGACTTGGCTGTGCACAACTACCTCTTCCGTGTAAAGTTACATGGATATTACGAGATCGTCTACTGTCTCATTTACGTATATTGCAAAATTTAATAACCCTATAACGTTTCTTCGGGGTACGCCCGAAGTTACTTTTACGTCTGAGAACTTCTTTTCGTTTAGAAGGACGTAATGTTTTCTGCTTTCAAGCAACTTTTCGGTCCAATCTCACAGTTGATCTAATAATCTGTACTCTCAAATTTTATTCATTGGGAGGCAGTGACGAACTGTAACGAACACCTTACTGAAGGCAAGTGACACAGGACCTACAGGGTGTCCGTATCTACTACTACCTGGTTTTTGTGGATGGAGAGTGCAAACTGGGCTTCACATGATTGATGGGTTTCACATGGTAAATTAATTACTCCACCTGCCCTTGGGTTAACATAGGAAAATTAAATTCCCTTAACATATAAGTAAATTAAAATTTTCGATACATTAAAAATTGGTAACGACTTCATCAAATTGTATTTTTTCTCTCTATTCACAAATGTTGTAGCCATCGCCCTTTATTACAGATTTCTGTGATGTGCAAAATTTACAAGGCATAGCTTGACGCATTACTCATTATTCATATTTTACAGTTTTGTGGCTACAGATATTAAATAGAATATTATGCATAGCATGTACGCAACCAGTACTTATAGGTTCTCGAATTTATGTTGAATCACTCAGGCGCATGAAATTTCCGTCAAACACCGGTGGTTGGTACCCTCAAACATTTATATTTTCACTAGTGGAAATGTCAACAACGATCTAGTATGAATCACGCCCGTACTCACGAGTAAACCCATCGTACATAAGAAACATGAAGGACATTGTCTTGTTAGGCATCCGCTTTCTGTATGATAAACTGGAAGTGGTATGTAGTCTAGTCATAAGTACTGTCTTGTTGGAGAATCTTTCGACATTTTTTCAAAGGTTACAAAAATGAGGGGTGTAACCCTTACTATAGTTAGATACGAAAAGAACAATTTATGCCAAGAAGGATGCGTGTAATGCATTGTTGACTGGTAATAGTCTCTCTACGGTCGCAGGTTCGAATCCTGCCTCGGGCATGGATGTGTGTGATGTCCGTAGGTTAGGTAAGTTTAAGTAGTTCTAAGTTCTAGGGGACTGATGACCACAGATGTTAAGTCGCATAGTGCTCAGAACCATTTGAACCATTTTAATAGTCTCTCTCTGGCAGTGGCATAGACCTGCCGAAAGGACACTATGCAAGACACAACCGAAAGGCCGTACAATTTCAGTATGGAATACATGTTAGATAATAATTTCTGAGAAGCCAACAAAATATTTATCATAGAGTATTTACACTTCGAGATCAACTATTTTTCAGTCAAAAAGCAGAACAACTTTCTCACTGCGAAGTTTAAAGAAACGCCTTGCATCTAAGGAGAGAAAAGATATTTCATGTGACTGAGTTAAACTTGACAACTGTAATACTGTCCAGTATATGGTTTCCTGTGACCACTCCGACATTAGAAGCTTGTGAACCAGACGCTGGAAGAATGTCGATATCATTCATGCATATACCTTTGTTTGTTCTTGCTTCATTAGAGTACTACTTGAAAGAAAAGAAAACGAACACATCCATACCCGAGGCAGGATCCGAACCTGTGACCGTAGCGGTCGCACGGTTACAGACTGTAGAGCGTAGAACCGCTCGGCCTCGCCGGCCGCCTCCAATGGTTTGAAATGGAAACCATGTGAACACAAATCGCTAATAAGCTCAGTGTCTCAAAAGAAATTTCTGTAGCCGGAAGGCAGGAGACGCACAGAGAATAGCATTGCTTGGGTGTGGAACGCTGCGGTCATAAGAATTGCATTTTCATTTTTAAGAGACTTAATATAAGAATCGCACTCCATTGTAAACCAAGTCGGTGATGATCAATAGAGCTAGGGCAAACAACTGGATATGGGCAAAGTAGTACAGAAGGAGGGCGTCAGGAATGTCTAATCAATGAGAAGACACTACAAATGGAACTGAAACTTGAAATAGGGAAGGAAAACAGCGTATCACTTTCAGATTAACGATCCTGGCACTCGCCTGAAGCATTTTACTAAAATCGCCGAAAACCTAAATCTGGATGGCCGAATTGTAGTTCAATGACTTACCAACTCTTCTGCTAGGCGAAGAAAAGTTTGGAGGATTCTTCCGAAGATTTGCCCAACATATTGAACTTTATGTATCAGGTGGTATTCAGCAGTGGCCACGCTAATCTCAGAAAGTTAACACCAATCACTCCTTAGTTTCGGACAACAATGGGGAAGAGATCGTCGCCTGGGCTTTTGCAACTTTGACACACGGTTTAAAACTCATTTGAAGAAGAAGGATAAAATTATCGTAATATGCTAGATAAAACAGCTACCCTGACTGAACATTAAAACCATTTCACTAAAATTTTAGAAAGCTAATGGCACATTTCACAGGGTTTTGAAAGTCTTACGACATTCGTTTCAGAGTCAGTCAAAATAATTAACAACGTCTGTTTTGTCACAGTATAAAACACAGTCCAGTATAACGTGTTGCTTACACAGCAAGCACAATACATAGGGGTTCTCTCTGACAAGCAAGAAGCCATGAGGTTAAGCACTGTGTCTTACTGTAGACAAATGGGAAGTAATAGCTACTCTGTTGGCTTTACTAGTCGCAATAGCAATATTTCTTCTCATCTTCACACTAACGGGAATATCAGAAGCGAGGTGATAACACGTAGCAGCACAGCACTCTAAACAATGTGAACACTTGCCACCTAATGCTACCACAAGGTCCTGGAAAGTCAAACGTTTAAGCGAGGGATCGACTTTGATGTTCAATGACTACGTTGGTATTTAGTGGACCGCCACACACCTGTGACATCATCCTGTTAGTATCTCTGTTACCTTATTTATAATTATTAACTGCCTGCAACATTGTGATCAGTGGTGACAATTACCCAAACAACCTAAATTACTTATAAGAAGCACATCACACACTTCAAGTATCTTACTGTGTAAAATTATGAATATTTTATCAACTGTATTTACATTATTGAATCCTGATACTGTTAAAAAACTGTCATTATATCATTTACTATGGTATATTGGAATGATCGCATAACAAATTACCCATAAAAATTTAACAACAGATATCTGCTTATCCAATGTAACTAACGAATTAGTATTATGTAGCTGTCGACCAAGCATTTTATTTTAACAATAATATCCTCCAGAGATTAAAGTCAGCTGTTGCTTTTATGCTGTTTTTGCTTATCGTCTTCAAAATTGGCTGCACTTATGATACAGTTCCCCCACATGAACCTTGGACCTTGCCGTTGGTAGGGAGGCTTGCGTGCCTCAACGACACAGATAGCCGTACCGTAGGTGCAACCACAATGGAGGGGTATCTATTGAGAGGCCAGACAAACGTGTGGTTCCTGAAGATGGCAGCAGCCTTTTCAGCAGTTGCAGGGGCAACAGTCTGGATGATTGACTGATCTTGCCCTGTAATACTGACCAAAACGACCTTGCTGTGCTGTTACTGCGAACGGCTGAAAGCAAGTTGAAACTACAGCCGTAATTTTTCCCGAGGGCATGCAGCTTTACTGTATGACTAAATGATGATGACGTCCTCTTGGGTAAAATATTCCAGAGGTAAAATAGTCCCCCATTCGGATCTCCGGACGGGAATTACTCAGGAGGGCGTCGGTATCAGGAGAAAGAAAACTGGCGTTCTACGGATCGGAGTGTGGAATGTCAGATCCCTTAATCGGGCAGGTAGGTTAGAAAATTTAAAAAGGAAAATGGATTGATTAAATTTAGATATAGTGGGAATTAGCGAAGTTTGGTGGAAAGAGGAACAAGACATTTGGTCAGGTGAATACAGGGTTATAAATACAAAATCAAATAGGGGTAATGCAGGAGTAGGTTTAATAATGAATAAAAAAATAGGAGTGCAGGTAAGCGACTACTAACAACATATTGAACGCATTATTGTGGCCAAGATAGACACGAAGCCCACGCCTACTACAGTAGTACAAGTTTATATGTCAACTAGATCTGCAGATGATGAAGAAATTGATGAAATGTATGATGAGATAAAAGAAATTATTCAGGTAGTGAAGGGAGAAGAAAATTTAATAGTCATGTGTGACTGTAAATCGACAGTACGGAAAGGAATAGAAGTAAACGTAGTAGGTGAATATGGATTGGGACTGAGGAATGAAAGAGGAACCCGCCTGGTAGAAATTTGCACAGAGCATGACTTAATCATAGCTAACTCCTGGTTCAAGAATCATGAAAGAAGGCTGTATACATGGAAGAACCCTGGAGATACTAGAAGGCTTCAGATAGATTATATAATGGTAAGACAGAGATTTAGGAACCAGGTTCTAAATTGTAAGACATTTACAGAGGAGCCGGCCGGAGTGGCCGTGCGGTTCTGGGCGCTACAGTCTGGAGCCGAGCGACCGCTATGGTCGCAGGTTCGAATCCTGCCTCGGGCACGGATGTGTGTGATGTCCTTAGGTTAGTTAGGTTTAATTAGTTCTAAGTTCTAGGCGACTGATGACCTCAGACGTTAAGTCGCATAGTGCTCAGAGCCATTTGAACCATTTACAGAGGCAGATGTGGACTCTGACCACCATCTATTGGTTATGAACTGTAGATTAAAACTGAAGAAACTGCAAAAAGGTGGGAATTTAAGGAGATGGGACTTGGATAAACTGAAAGAACCAGAGGATGTACAGGGTTTCAGGGAGAGCATAAGGGAACAATTGACAGGAGTGAGGGAAAGAAATACGGTAGAAGAAGAATGGGTAACTTTGAGGAATGAAATAGTGAAGGCAGCAGAGGATCAAGTAGGTAAAAGGACGAGGGCTAGTAGAAATCCTTGGGTAACAGAAGATATATTGAATTTAATTGATGAAAGGAGAAAATACAAAAATGCCGTAAGTGAAGCAGGCAAAAATGAATACAAACATCTCAAAAATGAGATCGGCAGGAAGTGCAAAATGGCTAAGCAGGGATGTCTAGAGGACAAATGTTAGGATGTAGAGGCTTATCTCTCTAAGGGTAAGATAGATACTGCCTACAAGAAAGTTAACGCGACGTTAGGAGAAAAGAGAACCATTTGCATGAATATCAAGAGCTCAGATGCAAACTCATTTCTAAGCAAAGAAGGGAAAGAAGAAAGATGGAAGGAGTATATAGAGGGTCTATACAGGGGCGATGTTCTTGAGGACAATATTAAGGAAATGGAAAAGGATGCAGATGAAGATGAAATGGGAGAGATGATACTGCGTGTATAATTTGACAGAGCACTGAAAGACCTAAGTCGAAACAAAGCCCCGGGAGTAGACAACATTCCATTAGAACTACTGACAGCCTTGGGAGAGCCAGTCCTGACAAAACTCTACCATCTAGTGAGCAAGATGTATGAGTCAGGCGAAACATCCCTCGAACTTCAAGTAGAATATAATAATTCCAATCCAAAAGAAAGGAGGTGTTGACAGATGTGAATATTACCGAACTATCAGTTTAATAAGTCACATCTGCAAAATACTAACGCGAAGTCTTTACAGACGAATGGAAAAACTGGTAGAAGCCGACCTCGGGGAGGATCAGGTTGGATTCGGAAGAAATGTTGAAACACGTGAGGCAATACTGACCCTACGACTTACCTTAGAATAAAGAGTAAGGAAAGGCAAACCTACGTTTCTAGCATTTGTAGACTAAGAGAAAGCTTTTCACAATGTTGAGTGGAATACTCTCTTCCAAATTCTAAAGGTGGCAGGGGTAAAATACAGGGAGCGGAAGGCTATTTACAATTTGTACAGAATGCAGATGACAGTTATAGGAGTCGAGGGACATGAAAGGGAAGCAGTGGTTGGGAAGGGAGTGAGATAGGGTTGTAGCTTCTCCCCGATGCTATTCAATCTGTATATTGAGCAAGCAGTAAAGGGAAAAAAAAGTTCCGAGTAGGTATTAAAATCCATGGAGGAGAAGTAAAAACTTCGAAGTTTGCCGATGACATTGTAATTCTGTCAGAGACAGCAAAGGACTGGGAATAGCAGTTGAACGGAATGGACAGTGTCTTGAAAGGTGGGTATAGGATGAACATCAACAAAAGCAAAACGAGGATAATGGAATGTAGTCGAATTAAGTCGCGTGATGTTGAGGGAATTAGATTAGGAAATGAGACACTTAAAGTAGTAAAGGAGTTTTCCTATTTGTGGAGAAAAATAGCTGATGATGGTTGAAGTAGAGAGGATATAAAATGTAGACTGGCAATGGCAAGGAAAGCGTTTCTGAAGAAGAGAAATTTGTTAACATCGAGTATTGATTTAAGTGTCAGGAAGTCGTTTCTGAAAGTATTTGTATGGAGTGTAGCCATGTATGGAAGTGAAACATGGACGATAAATAGTTTGGACAAGAAGAGAATAGAAGCTTTGGAAATGTGGTGCTACAGAAGAATGCTAAAGATTATATGGGTAGATCATTTAACTAATGAGGAGGTATTGAATAGAATTGGGGAGAAGAAGAGTTTGTGGCACAACTTGACTAGAAGAAGGGATCGGTTGGTAGGACATGTTCTGAGACATCAAGGGATCACTAATTTAGTACTGGAGTGCAGCGTGGAGGGTAAAAGTCGTAGACGGAGACTAAGAGATGAATACACTAAGCAGATTCAGAAGGATGTAGGTTGCAGTAGGTACTAGGAGATGAAGAAGCTTGCACAGGATAGAGTAGCATGGAGAACTGCATCAAACCAGTCTCAGGACTGAAGACCACAACAACAACAACAATGATACAGTTACAGATCGACAGGTGTACCACAGTGTAAGACACAACATAGCCTCAAATTAAATACTTGCATCATCTATGCTGCTTGTCAAATGCCTCAACATTCTCTCTAGTGTTCCAAAATGCATCTGCAACACAAAAAGTGAAATTTGTATGTCAAATAGGTGTCAAACTGCAATCTCGAAAGTAAGTAACACAATGATATTTTCATGGCTAATCACATGTAATCTGCTAGACAAACTGGGAATCTTCTAATGGAATACTACAACGAGTATAAAACAGACTCTCTTTAAATAGTTAAATACTAATGTTTGCTTAATCAGTGTAATTAACGAATAAGAAAATGTTATAGTTAAACTAAGTTTTACTTTAAATAATATTCCTCAATACTTCGAAAATGTGAAATAAAATCAATTACTGGTTTCCATCCGATGTTGGTTCCCATATGTAAAAGGCAGCGATGATCACAGTTATATCTTAGTACCATATTTTGTTTGAGACACAATAGAGCCTCAAATTAAATACTTTCCACATCTGTGACGCTTGTGAAGCGTCACGCTCTTGGTTTAAAATGTTTGAAAAAATGTGACGGAAACGCTGGAAGTGCTATTTTTACATCAATTATCGCACTTTCATTTCCACATACGCAAATATCAATCAAAACTGTGCCTAAGAGATGACTCAAAACTATAAGGTTAAAATTCCGACGCTATTCCCATGCCAGGATAGTTGCAAATAACCTGATACACTAACAGTTGATGTTAACAGTTAAGACTACAAGACAGATGTAAAACTAACCTGGTGTAGTATATAACTGCAGAATATAAAAGTTCAGTAAAATACCATGCTAAACACTCAAGCACACAAATAAATAGGCTGCCTGATTTACTGGAAGAATGTTATTCATTAGACCTACTTTTCGTGAAGTCTTCCATATCTAAGTTGCTCTCAATCACCATGTTAGGAAGGACAAAAATAATGTATCATGTTACACACTAGAAGAAAGTATTGCTTTTATTACAACTGTATCAGGCTTGTTAGAACTTATACTCAGTAAGAACTTCAGATGAAGGCTGCAATGTTTATCTTTCTGATCTATGGTGTCAAGACTCTCTAAATGTTTATAGACTGCATTTCCTATAATAACACTTACACACACAACATACCCAAAAGACAAGCAAACTGAACAAGAATTACATTAACCCTAGAACACCTAAGGGGGGGGGGGGAGGTTCGCTGAACCTACAATTATTTTATGCCCCCTGTTTTTGCCCAAGTAACTTTCATACTACATATTCCCTTTGAGTTATTGTTTGTTGGTTATTTTATGAAACGTTAGTGTCAATACATTTTATAGAAAATTCCTGCTTTGAAAAAAAAATTAAACTTATTATGGATTCAACAATTCCCCCCCCCCCCCCCCTTGGGCTTCCATGCTATACAAAATTTCCCTCAGTAGGATTTCGTATTTCTCATCTCTACAACAATATGCAAGTTGTTTCTTGTTGGTTGGTATTCTTGATATTCACAACAATCGGTTTACTTTCAGAGGAAGTGATTGTTGATGTCAGTCAGCTGTTATTTATCTTGTAAACTTGCAGTGAGTTAGTGCAGTTCCCTACTGTTCACACCCAGACTTAGAAATGACTAAAAGAATACGTGACTCGTCTTTAGAAACAGTTCTGAATTAAATTTTAGATGAAGATTCTGACTCGGGGAGTGAAAGTGAATATGAAGATGGTGTTATGGGGTATGATTCCGATCGGGAAAGTGATGTGGATGTTAGAGAAGATGAAGATAGATCAGCTTCAGGCAGTGATCATCATGATGTTATTGTGGCCAAGTCTGGAAGAAGGTACATAACCACATAGCCTAGAATTCCTCGGAGGTCTGTTGCTAATATAGTAAGAGAGCAGGCAGGAGTAACACCAGCTGGTGCTTGCCACTCACGTGGAGAAGCCATGAAGTTACTTCTTACGCCTGACATCATGGATGTTATAGTAAAACATTCAAATGAAGAGGCAGTTAGGTGAAATGTTACTTTGACTAATGAGAAAGAATTGTATGCCTTTATAAGAATCCTGATACTTAAGGGGGCAAATAAGGACAATTCTGTGAGTGCACACGATCTTTGGTCAGACCTAATTGGTCGGCCAGTTTACAAGGGTATTATGGCAAGAGAACGTTTCAAGGAACTTATTGCAGTCATAAGGTTTCATGACAAAACTACCCACCAGCTAAGAAGGGAAGCAGACAAGTTCACAGCAATCCGTGATGTTTTCAACAAAGTGAATGATAGGTTTCCACTACTCTATAAACCATTGGTCCACCTCACCATTGATGAGATGCTCAGCTTGTTTAGAGGGCGCTGCCCATTCAAAGTATTTACGAGGGATAAACTGGGCATCCTTACATCTACATTCAAATTTAAGTGCTTGTCAGAGGGTTCATCGAACCACAATCATACTATCTCTCTACCATTCCACTCACGAACAGCGCGCGGGAAAAACAAACACCTAAACCTTTCTGTTCGAGCTCTGATTTCTCTTATTTTATTTTGATGATCATTCCTACCTATGTAGGTTGGGCTCAACAAAATATTTTCGCATTCGGAAGAGAAAGTTGGTGACTGAAATTTCGTAAATAGATCTCGCCGCGACGAAAATCGTCTTTGCTGTAATGACTTCCATCCCAATTTGCGTATCATATCTGCCACATTCTCTCCCCTACTACGTTATAATACAAAACGAGCTGCCCTTTTTTGCACCCTTTCGATGTCCTCCGTCAATCCCACCTGGTAAGGATCCCACACCGTGCAGCAATATTCTAACAGAGGTCGAACGAGTGTAGTGTAAGCTGTCTCTTTAGTGGACTTGTTGCACCTTCTAAGTGTCCTGCCAATGAAACGCAATCTTTGGCTCGCCTTCCCCACAATATTATCTATGTGGTCTTTCCAACTGTAGTTGTTCGTAATTTTAACACCCAGGTACTTAGTTGAATTGACAGCCTTGAGAATTGTACTATTTATCGAGTAATCGAGTTCCAACGGATTTCTTTTGGAACTCATGTGGATCACCTCACACTTTTCGTTATTTAGCGTCAACTGCCACCTGCCACACCAAACAGCAATCTTTCCTAAATCGCTTTGCAACTGATACTGGTCTTCGGATGACCTTACTAGACGATAAATTACAGCATCATCTGCGAACAACCTAAGAGAACTGCTCAGATCGTCACCCTGGTCATTTATATAGATCAGGAACAGCAGAGGTCCCAGGACGCTTCCCTGGGGAACACCTGATATCACTTCAGTTTTACGCATTATGTCCGATGCAGTTGACAGATACTTCTTGAATATGGAACCCATGCAGGTAATGTTCAGAATTTGTCGAAAGAGGAACGGGGTTCAGCTGCTGTCGTCAAATGTCTGGTAGCACCTGCGAAAAATACTGGTCGAAATATTACTACAGACCGATACTACACATCGGTGGATTTGGTGGAAGAGTTACACCAAGACTACAAAGTTACTACAGTAGGAACTCTCCAGTCAAACAGGAAGCAGATTCCAGAGGTAATGAAGAACACGTCAAATCGAGAGCTATATTCATTAATGTTCTTGTTCACAGAGCCGTCAACAGGTAGGCAGCCAGTAACTTTGGTGTCCTATAGAGAAAAAACGAAACCAAGTAAAAACTTACTAATGCTGTCAACAATGCACCAAGATAAAGGCACTGTTGGATGAGAGAAGAATAAAATCGAGATAAATGCATATTACAATTCCACTAAAGGTGGAATTGATACCATTGATCAAATGGCGCGTATGTACACCTGCAAGAGGGGAACAAATAGACGGCCTCTATCTGTATTTTACTCTCTCATCGACGTTTGTGCTATCAATGCAACTACCACATTCATCCAGCAACATCCACGATGGAATGAAAAGAAACACAACAAACGGAAACTTTATCTTCTGCAAGCTGGGATGGAACGAGTGAAATTGCAGTTAGGAGAAAGAAGTACCAATGCAAGAGGGTTATCTAACCAAATTGTTCAATCAATGGAGACTGTTCTACAAAAGAAAATCAAAGAAGTGACAACAGAAGCACGTCAGCTTCCAGCAGGGAAAGGTCGGTGCCACATTTGTGTAAGAGAAGCTAAAACAAAAAAGCATAAGTACAACAACCTAAGTAAATCAAAATAGTATTGTGGACAGTGTCATAAACATGTGTGTAACACACATCAGAAAATGTTGTGAAGTGTGTCTCTTGCCTTGAAGTTGAGGACTCGGAGTAGTCTATTGTATATGAACACATCTGTATTTTGTATTGTAATATGTCAAGTTTTTATTCACTCAATACAATATTTATAACACTTAACAACATTTATAAACCAACACCTTAGTTAAAATACTGTAATTTTTCGTCAGTGAACTTATTTAATAGTTGTGGTCTCGCCGAACCCCATCCCCCCACCCTCCTTATGCATCCATGTTAGAAATGAAGGCTTGGGACTCCAGAGTTAAGAAGGAAAGAAGAGTGCCTTTTCACGAGTTGATTGTGATGTAACATTCAAACTGGATATAGTACCCAGCGAGAAAATCTCGTGTGTGAAGACACATATCATAACCACATATGATGACAGAGTTGAAGCATCTTCAAACAACATGGTACACCAAGACAGAGTCAGTATCTTGAAAGTAACACACACACACATACAGAGCTTGCACGAATAATAACAGACCTTACAAAAACCCAAGTAAAATTAAATAGTATGCTTCCTTGAATAATACATGACGTATTACACTTTGGACACGTATTCGACCATGAAGTTAAATAATTCCACATATAAATTAATTGTATTACTTATTAAGACATCCACAGCTTGCATGCTTTGCGTAGTACGCATATGTATCTTATAACAAAAATATCTCCGCGAAAATTCGAACAAAATAAAAATGTAATATTTCTTTAATTATTTTACAGTTCCCACAGATTGGCTTATGTAAGAAATTAAATATTTTCAGCTCTAAATTCGCTTTACTACTTATTAAATTACATGCAGGTCTCTTATAAGCAGTACAAACACAAATTATACGTTAGAAGACGACTGTAGTTCAATGTTTGCAACATGCATTAAATTAATCTAAATAAGTAGCAATTATCTGCAAAAACTAGACATAAGCACTTCTGCAGATCTAAAAAACACCTCAAAATGCACTATTGAAACCACTGTTACTCTCACGTCTAGCACTAGTCACCAAAACCGTAAGTTCAATATTCCTACCTCTTCTGTAAGCACAATGTTTCTGACATTGATATTTCTCTGCAACTGTGTAATCTGTGTAGTTTATTTAAATACACGTAGCTCTCTTACTGGCAACATTAAATTCATCTAGAGCACTACTGCTGATGAACTTTAACTTGCAGTCTAAAGTACATCAATAATTAGCAAAGCAAACAACGGAAATTTGGCAAAAAGCAGTTTATGATAAATCTTAAAATTCATTTAGCATGGCAGTAAGATCAGAATTCGTGATACTAGAACAGTATAAAATTATGCCTTCTGGCGCTGTTATACAGTGGAAAACTATATTATCTCAGTAATATATATGACAAATTATTTGCCTTATTCCAGTAATACGTATTCTAATAATTAATACAGGCAATGTAGTTCTTGGAATTTCTTTACGATTGTGAGATAACGGATGAATAAAATGATCACTCGGGTGCCAGCTCTCGAATCTACTACTTATTCACAATAAATGTACAAAAAAAATTATGCTTGTAATCTCATTTCAGACCTCTTCCTCCATGTGAATGTAATTAAGTGTAAATAATAAATTATCTCTAGAATTCAAGTTTTGTCACTAACCATTTCCCATTCCTTTGTCATAGTGGCGCATTGGCAGACATTACGTGCCATATAATTACTCACATGATTTTTGTGCTTCACCCACAAGATAACAAAATACTTTAAATATCTAGCTATCAGAAAAAGAAAATATTTTTGCTGTAAGCTTTTCATTATACATACACGACAAACGTAAAGATAATAAGTAATATGAGGCTGAAGATTATTTAGGAGTAAATCGGTGACTGGTAAAATCTTGTTTCCACTGACTTAAATATTATTCAAATCTTAATTAACAGTATAAAAGGTCGGTGCTTAACTCAGAATTTACGTAACATTGAGAATATTAATGCAGCCACGTAGGTGGTTGTATTTTGTCTCTCTCTTCAACAATATTTATTTATCAAGGATTTACTAGTATAATTTCAAACAAACCACACGTATTTCTGAGTTAGCCGTGTGTGTTGACAACGTAAGTAATTATTACAACCCAACCTATTACCTTTGCTCTGGATTACTTCCCTAACCAGCAACATTGCTGATTCTTAGCGCATATTTTCACCGCTACTACGGGTGTGCGAAGTAGATAGAGCGTCACGACTTATAAATATTTTCATCCTCGATTCCAAGAGCAACAAATCGATACCTTGTATGAAGAACAAGAGAGAGAGAGAGAGAGAGAGAGAGAGAGAGAGAGAGAGACGGTGTAGCATGTACGTTGTGTGTGTGTGTGTGTGTGTGTGTGTGTGTGTGCTTGTACTCAATAAATTATAAATAATTTTGTCAAAGCGTTTACTTTCGAGACGTAGACTTTTTCTTGTTGTACCATCTTCTTTAAAGATGTTTCAACTCTGTCACCGGCTTTGGTTGTGTCATGTGTCCCACTGCTCATGCGCCGATTATTAACACCACATTCACACTTACTAAAATGTTGATAACCTGCCATTGTAGCAGCAATAACCAATCTAACTACTGGACCAGACACTTGTTATCTTATATAGGCATTGCCGACCACAGCGCTGTATTCTGCCTGTTTACATATCTCTGTATTGCTTCCCCAGGGCAGCATAATAGATCCGCTGTTTTTCACGATTTAAACGATCTGGTTGATGGTATTGAGAGTAGCATTAGACTGTTTGCTGATGATGCTGTAGTCTACAGGAAAGTGGTATCACACGAAAGTTGTGAAGAAATCAATCAGGATTTGCAGAAAATAAATGTGTGGTGTAATGACTGGCAGTTATCTCTCAATATTAGTAAGTGTAACGTACTGCATATAACAAAGTGAAAATCCTCATTAATGTAAGAGTACAAAACAAATGCCCAGTCTTTGGAAGCGGTAACATCTGTCAAGTATCTGGGCGTGACTATTCGAAATGATCTCAAATGGAACAATCAGATTACACAAGTAATGGCTAAGGCGAACTCTAGATTGCAGGTTATTGGTAGAATTCTGAAGCGATGCAGTCCTTCAACAAAGGAAATTGCTTACAATACTTTAGTTCATCCAGCCTTAGAGTATTGTTTGTCTGTATGGGACTCTTACCAGTTGGGTCTGATTCAAGAGATTGAGAAGGTCCAAAGAAGAGTGGCAAGATTTGTGACTGGTAATTTTAGCCATCATGAGTGCGTTACAACTCTCATAGAAAGTTTGAAGTGAGACACACTTGCAGATAGACGACGCACTAAACGGAAGGGGCTGTTCACTAAATTCCAAAATCCAATCTTCGCCGAGGATGTAGAGGATATATTATTACCAACAACAAATCGCGCAATGATCACCATTCAAAGATAAGGGAAATTAGAGCTTGTACTGAGATGTTCAGACAGTTGTTTTTCCCTCGTGCGACCTGCGAGTGGAATGGGGGGGAAATACGACTTCGGTGTGAATAGTGCCCTCTGCCACACACTGCCTGGTGGCTAGCGGAGTAAATATGTAGATGTAGATGTAGATGTGGCCTAACTATAAGAGAAGTTCTCGTTATATATTAAGAGATAATATTAAGTGTAAATGTTGTATAGCAATTAAACAGTTAAAATACCTTCTTCCTCCATGTTTGCTTAGTTTGGTTGCCGTTTGGCTGTGTTGTGTGTGTCAGTGTGTGTTTTCACGATGTGTAATTTTATTAACTGTTGGGATTTAATAGTCTATGAACGTTTAGAGAGGCTTCGTACCGTGGTCTCAAATGATAAACATGGCAACTTTTGTCTACAGTTGATACTGAGCATAGGTTGTAGGAGGCCTATGATGTTCTTAAAGAAAAAAATGTCCATGAGTATCACTGATTACTTTCTTTAGAGTATAAGGTGACGCATTATCGTTGTCCTCCGTAAAATGGAGCTGGGGGGCCACTTAGATATCTGTAATGTGGCTTACGCCGAAAGTAGGTCTAATGAATTACATTCCTGCAGTAAATGAGAATGCCTAGTTATTTGTGTGTTTTCGTGATTTGCATAGTATATTGTAGTTTTCGTATGTATTGTGGTCACATTAGTTTTACGACCTTGATCGTTTGGATCTAATCTGTAAAGTCAGCAGCAAATCGTTTACTTTGTAGCTATTTAATTTCTAAATGGCAGTCACGTACTCATTTTAGAGTTCTAAATCTAGTTTCTGACACCAGGTTGATATAAAAATTGCAGTTTTAGTATTGCGGATGCATTCGTGCAGTTTTGGAAAGATTACTGCGACATTTGACAAGTTGGTAGATGCTGTAGATAATTAATTTGTGGCTCTGTTGTGTCTTACACACTGCCGCAATACCGAACTTCGAACGTTTTGCCAGTTCACCCACCTGTTCACCAACACAAGCAAAAGGAGCATAAAAGAGGCATGTCATTTTATTTTAGGGTTCTGAAATTTAGGGGAACAGTATTTAAAATAAAACTTAATTTCAGGAACTATATGCTCGTAATTCATTAGTTACATTGCATAAGCATATATTAGCATTTAACTATTTATCGAGAGTATGTTATATATGCATTCTAATATTGCATAGCATATGGTACATGTTCAATGAAATTTAATGATATGATTGGTGAGCCAGTCCACAAACGATTTTTTAAGTCCGTAATGAAAACATATTCACAAGATTTTCGTCATTTTACACAATTTAGATACTTTTTAAATTAGTGACGTATTTTCTGATTTAAATCTTAGGCCATTCGAGTACTTTTCAGGAAAGTCTAGATGGAGCTACATTGTATTTAGTTCATTTATTTTAAGGGTGGCTAACATACTAGGTTCTGATTGGAGGAGAAATGAGGGAGTGCTACATTATGCAGCGTGTGGGAAAGGAAGTGGGGAGAGGAGAAGTGGTTGGTTTTGTTACATTTTCCACTAGCGCACTTGATCTAATTCTTCCATCTTGGTTTCTGGTTGGTTGGTTGTTGGTTGTTTGATTTTAGTACTACAGTCTGGTTGACTGGAGAAGAAGAGTTACGGAACGGTTACAAAGTGAAACCGGATCGTTTGGAGTTTTTAAAGTTCATTTTATTTATTTACGTATTCAAACTGTAGGTCAGAAAGTTTTAACAAATAATCGAATGAAAAGGGTGTCTCCAAGGGGAAGGGAGGGGCTACAAAGCAAATTTGGACTAGTTCTGCTACCTTGGATTCCTCTGAAACATATTTATTTTAGTTGTTTAATACATAAAGGATAAAGCTCAAGATTAATTTCAATGAGGGGAGAAGGATACGGGTGTAAAGGAAGTGAGCTGGGCTCACCATACCAACCCTTAAAATCGTGAATGCAACTTCATGAAAGATAAGCGTCCAATGCTATTACGGAAGGGTTGTAGGCGGTAAGCCTCGTAACTGTCCAATACTAAAGATCTTGTGATTAGGTGACGATAAATTTTACAACTACATCTGATTTTGTTCAAAATTTTAAAGTTTATCAGGCTCTTTGTTGAAATACTTGCAAGTTAGTATAAGATCCTGTATAAGAGTTAAAGCCTATGAACAAAGTGTCGACAGTTTTTTAAGTTTTCAGAACTCCTAGACGAATTTTATAATTAAACATTGAACTAGAATTATAAATTATATTGCAAGTTTGTGCTACTATATAAAGATTATTTGATGACTTATACTCACAAAAATTATCACAATAAACCATCACAGGTGTACACACAGTTCCTTGTCAAGGTACTGTCGTGCTGAGACTACTGTCACTATCGGAGAAAGTAGACGAACGGAGGATAATTGGAAGGTGGTCCTTGGTACACCCTCTAATAATGTTACCGAGTAGATCGAACCGATATACTGACCATTAATTGCATGTGCGAATATCTGTAAGAAAATGAAACTGTTATGAAGCCTAAAAAATATTTCGAAGATATAACTCATAAAATAGTTAACCGTTGAAGTAATGTAAGACCATAGATATAAATTAGAATAAAGTAGGCACGCCGCATTTCATGCCTGTCTCAAACTGGATACGAAAAGATCAACTTGCAAAATTGGACCCTGTCTTCATCGGCTAGCAGGGAACACTGACTGCCCAGGTCAATAATAACTATAACGTGGATGCTGTGTCGGAATTTACATGTGACTAAGAGCGATAGGTTGCTCCCTTACAATATAGTTAAACGTACAAGGAATCAAAGTTATTTAAAATAATATCATTCTTTAAGTACGGCTGACTGAAGTATTATCACAAATTGAGTCCTCCTTGATGCAAAATACCGTGTTATTTGTTTATTTCTTTATTATCCCAAAATAGTTTCGGCGACAAATATCACCATCATCGCACCCGAACAGCAATATGGCATTATATTCTGGATCAGAAACAAAGTGCAAAAGTTTAGGTTTTCTGTGTAAAAAGCAGCCACACACCATCCAACGAACACGACATGATGTTCGCTAAGTAGTAAAGACGGCAACAGAGAAGAGAGCACAGAAAATATGTCACAAACAGCGCCAATAATAGCTTGAAACATGCTGTAGCATACAGTAAATAAGATTTAAAAAAAAAAAAAAAAAAAACACTGATGATGGTGATATTTGTCGCCGAAACTAGTTTGGGATAATACAGAAATAAACAAATAACACGGTGTTTTGCATGAAGGCGGACTCAATTTGTGATATTACTGTTTTTCTATGCAAACACGGACCAAATGGAAGAGTTCCAAGATAATATTATTGTTACGGCTGACTGTTTCACGTAATCTACACACTTCCGGTTTGTATCAAAAAATTTCCACTTACTCAAATAGATTTTAAACGTGAAATTTTCCTTTTGTGTAGTGAATTACATGATTTTCAGTCAGACTTGTGGTTCTGTGCCTCTCTTATCGCAGCTACGAGGTTAATGCAGTTCTGGAATTTTTTAAACTAAGATGTTCCTGGAACCTTTAACTGAAGGACCTACCAGTCGGCCTTATGCATGTTTTAGGAAAAACATTATATTTAGCACAGTAATGAGAGGTTGTTACAGGAAACCACTTCTTATATATGTTTTCCTCTCAGGTTACAAGAAATAAATTATCCAGGTACGATGTTTCGGATCTCATACGCCGGCCAGTTTTCTTCGAGATAGAAACTCAATACGTCAATATACCAAAAAATATCATTTCATTAGACTGATCAGTTGGTTGAAGCGTTCTAACTTCCCACATAGTTTCTATCAGGCAAACAGCATTTCCATTCCTTAATATTCCTTTATTGATTGCATAAATAAGTTTTGTTTCACATCCATTTTGGTAAGCAGCTTAGTGTATAAATGCGTATTCCTCATTCTAGGATTATTTTGAAAGGAAACGCTTATATGTACATACCATACAGCACAGGATGAAAAACAGCAGATTTGAGCTAAAGTGGGTGGTTTGAGTTTTTATAGAGTCCAGTTACGTCGTAGTAAGTGTTCTGTATATGTAAAAAATGTTTCTCATTTTTTCAAGTCAATGAGTGATCCACAAATGGTAAAATGCTATCCCCTGCGTGGTGTAAGGTAATCCGCATTTTATGATGCACACTATCTACATCAGAAATTGATCGAATTCGACGGTGCTACCATCGTATAATATGAAACAATTATCCACACATATATTCCACAGAAACAGTTGAAACGTCCCCTTAGAAAAATTATACATGACTGTGCTTAAACCGACACACAATATTTTTTAGCGCAACGCAATCTGACTTTCAATAATCCCTACAAAAGAATGGCCCTGACTAACATTAAACTATACCTTTCACAAATCACTTACCTCAAAAAAATCTTGCTTACTCGAACTACTGCAATACAGCGAGCGCGACTACTGCCAGCTTAATATTGTTCAGAAGTGTATATATATATATATATATATATATATATATATATATATATATATATATATATATATATATATATGTTCATGACATTCAGTCTTACAAATTTACTGTCTCTGATGGACACACGTCCAGATCATCCAATCTCAAAATTCCGCCATCTCTCTCCCCACATCCACCACTGCTGGCGGCTCACCTCCAACTGCGCAACGCTACGCGCTGTTAACAGCCAATTGCCGAACACTAAATTAGCCAACAACAGAGCAAACCAGCCACAGACTGCACGCAGCACAGCCAGTGATACTCATATAGAGCGCTACATGGCGTAACCAACATAAAAACCTAAACAGCCTACTTACACAGTCTACAAGCCTGATGAGGAAATTATGTCACAAATTCTCGTTCAAAATACGTTATGACAATATTAACTAAGCAATGACGGCAAATCCGTGACCAAACCTTCCTCTTGAGAATAAAATTCATTTCCAAACCTCAAATAATTGAAAGTTAAAAGATCTTTAATATGGCCAACACCTTCTCTACCTCCACTGATCGCAGACGGTATACAAATTCTGGGGTATAGTGTTTTTCACCTGATCTGCTGGTAGACTAGAAAATATGTTTTTCACATCAAATGTCATCATAGTTGCCCCAGGTGGAACTGATAAATCCTGCATGTTCATAATGAGTTGCTTCCCCTCTTCAATTTTAAAATTAGTTGGATGCCGTAAATGCTTATTGAAGTATCCGGCAAGTAATTTTTCAATCTCCTAGCTAGCCACCTCCTCCCTCTCGTGTTCACCATCCGGCGTAGCTTTGTTCGGCTTTGTAGAGCTTTATTGTTCCCGGTAAGGTAGATGCTGTCGGATGCACAGCTAATAGTCGCTTTTATTAGTAATCACTTTCAACGTATTAAAGGATTTTTTTAGTTTGCTACATATTTTTCTGAAAAATCATCTCCACTTAAGGTAATGTTATTGAGTTAGAAAAAATTCTGAAGTCTACTTATACGATGCACTTCTCGAATTACTGCTGCTGTTGTACTTTTGCCTGTTTGCATAATTAGTTCTGATATTCCAACAATTTATTGTTAATAAATAATAAGACCACACAGCCAGAATTCGTACTTTTAATTTTCTCATCCTTTTCATGCCAAAACAATAAATGGTGAACTTTCACTGAGACATCGTTACTCTCAGAAATTGACAGTATTGGCCCATCCAACGTTGCCACCGTATGTGCTCTAACATTACTGGTTTGCGTCTGTGACAAACCTTTCCGCAATGATTCCTCTACTTTTTCTTCGAAATTAGTGTGAGTTAAATAATATGGGAGCAAACAGAAAATGATATTTTCGTGTTGCTTCCATCTTCATTTGTCCGTTTTCCCTTCAAAGCGTTTCTGTAACAAGTATAACGCAGCGGTTATTTTCTGTATTAAATGTAATGATTGTCCAAAAATGTACTTAGGGCAGACTGAGAAAACGGTTCTAGGAACATCATAATGTAAAAAATTCCAAATTTACGTTAACCTCGCACCTACGGGAAGAGGGACATACAGTCATAGTCTGTCTGAATATAGTGTAATACCCTATAGATAAAAAAGGTCACGTTTTGAATCTATCGCAGAAAGCAGTAATTTTTACACACAAAAATTATAGTAAACAGAAAAAGCCGAACACTCATCTGGACTTGATACATCATAATATTTTGACAAACACTGATTGCCTGTAAGGTTAACTGTAACATAATGGAGCGATCCAGCACTGTTAGTATACCTCGACACAGCATCCACGTGATAGTTATTATTTGCTTGGGCAATCAGTGCTTCCTGGTGGCCAGAGAAGGCAAGACGTACTTATATGATCTGCACTTTCCGTGCTTATTTTGACATAAATAAGGCGTGTTGTGTGCCTAGTTTGTTCTACTTTTTACCTACTGTCTTGCATTACGTCCACCGTTAACGATGTTATGAGTGATATCTTCAGAAACGGTTTTAACGCTCAGCACTGACCTTTTTCCCTTATAGATACACACGCTTGTGATGGATGGCCAATATATTGGTTCCAGCTATTGGGCAACATTATTAGAGAATATTCTGTAGACGACCTTCTCAAGTATCCTTCGCTCGTCTAGATTTTTAAATACTGACAGTTGTCTCAGGATGGCAATACTTATGATGGATTAATAATTTTTGTGGGTATAAATCTTCAAATAATCTTTATGTAATACAACAGTTTTGCACTACAATTTATAATTGTAATTCAGTCCTGTATGGAAGTAGCACCTAAGGTTGTAGCTGTAAGCCGCGGAACCTCTGGTGTGGTAAACTGAAACCAAGTTTTACCAGCTGTAAGCGAAAAGTTTGTTTTCGGCAGTAGAATCGTTCTGCCTTCAGCTGCAAATCCCATAATCTCTAATCTTTTCAATACTCTTCCTCGACAAGGCTGTCGTATTCCGTCCATGGATTCCCACCTGAGTTAACGTTGCATCTCCGTAACTCTCGTGTGTTGATCAAATCAGCCAATAGTAAATCTAGCAGCATGCTTTTGAGTTCCTTCGAAGTTTTCCTTTAATCAGCATTGGTGGGGATCAATGAACACACTAGCTTTATTACTCATAAACGAGTCACATATGTGTTCAATACATGGTCCACTTTATAGACGAGATACGTTTTCGCAATATTCTCCTAAAAAACCGTAGTCGACCCTTCCCCGTCCCTACTACAGCCCCTCCATGGACGTTAAATTTTATATCGCTTTGCAACGTACACCTAGATATGCAGTCGACGTGATTGTATCAAACAGCACACGACTAATACTGAATTCAAACGTTACAGCTTTGTTTTTCGTTCTTATGTGCATTAACTTACATTTCTTTACATTTAGAGCAAACATCTATTCAGCACAGAAAATACGAAGTCCAAACCATCCTGTATCCGGTAGCCAATTATTGACGATACTTTTCCGTATACAACAAAGTCATCAGCAAAGGTCTCTGATTGCTTCTACATCTAAATCTACATACATACTTCGCAATTCACCATAAGGTGCGTGGTGGAGGGTACCTCGTACCTCAACTAGCATCTTCTCTCCCTGTTCCAGTCCCAATCAGAACGAGGGAAAAATGACTGCGTATATGCCTCTGTACGAACGCTAATCTCTCTTATCTTATCTTTGTGATCTTTCCGCGAAACGTAAGTTGTCGGCAGTAAAATTGTATTGCAATCAGCCTCAAATGCTGCTTCTCTAAATTTCCTCAGTAGCGATACACGAAAAGAACGCCTCCTTTCCTCTAGAGACTCCCACCGGAGTTCCTGAAACATTTCCGTGACACTCGCGTGATGATCAAACCTACCAGTAACAAATCTAGCAACCCGCCTCTGAATTGCTTATATGTCCTCCCTCAATCCGACCTTATAGGGATCCCAAACGCTCCAGCAGTACTCAAGAATAGGTCGTATTAGTGTTTTATAAGCGGTCTCCTTTACAGATGAACCACATCTTCCCAAAATTCTACCAATAAACTGAGGACTACTATCCGCCTTTCCCACAACTGCCATTACATGCTCGTCCCACCTCATATCGCTCTGCAATATTACGCCCAAATATTTAATCGACGTGACTGTGTCAAGCGCTACACTACTAATGGAGTATTCAAACATTACGGGATTCTTTCTCCGATTCATCTGCATTAATTTAAATTTATCTATATTTAGAGTTAGCTGCCATTCTTTATACCAATTACAAATCCTGTCCAAGTTGTCTTGTATCCTCCTACAGTCACTCAACGGCAACACCTTCCCGTACACGACAGCATCATCAGCAAACAGCCGCACATTGCTATCCACCCTATCCAAAAGATAATTTATGTAGATAGATAACAACAGCGGATCTACAACACTTCCCTGGGGCACTCCAAATTATACCCTCACCTCCGATGAACACTCACCATCGAGGACAACGTACAGAGTTCTATTACTTAAGAAGTCTTCAAGCCACTCACGTATTTGGGAACCAATCCCACACGCTCGTACCTTAGATAGGAGTCTGCAGTGGGGCACCGAGACAAACGCTTTCCGGAAGTTAAAGAATATGGCATCCGTCTGATACCCTCCATCCATGGTTCGCAAGATTTTATTTTTGGTCAACAGTCTACTGACTGGTTTGATGCGGCCCGCCACGAATTCCTTTCCTGTGCTAACCTCTTCGTCTCAGACTAGCGCTTGCAACCTACGTCCTCAATTATTTGCTTGACGTATTCCAATCTCTGTCTTCCTCTACAGTTTTTGCCCTCTACAGCTCCCTCTAGTACTATGGAAGTCATTCCCTCATGCCTTAGCAGATGCCCTATCATCCTGTCCCTTCTCCTTATCAGTGTTTTCCACATATTCCTTTCCTCTCTGATTCTGCATAGAACCTCCTCATTCCTTACCTTATCATTCCACCTAATTTTCATCATTCGTATATAGCACCACATCTCAAATGCTTCGCTTCTGTTCCGGTTTTCCCACAGTCAATGTTTCACTACCATAAAATGCTGTACTCCAGACGTACATCCTCAGAAATTTCTTCCTCAAATTAAGGCCGGTATTTGATATTAGTAGACTTCTCTTGGCCAGAAATGCCTTTTTTGCCATAGCGAGTCTGCTTTTGATGTCCTCCTTGCTCCGTCCGTCATTGGTTATTTTACTGCCTAGGTAGCAGAATTCCTTAACTTCATTGACTTCGTGACCATCAATCCTGATGTTAAGTTTCTCGCTGTTCTCAATTCTACTACTTCTCATTACCTTCGTCTTTCTCCGATTTACTCTCAAACCATACTGCGTACTCATTAGACTGTTCATTCCGTTCAGTAGATCATTTAATTCTTCGTCACTTTCACTCAGGATAGCAATGTCATCAGCGAATCATCTCATTGATATCCTTTCACCTTGTATTTTAATTCCACTCCTGAACCTTTCTTTTATTTCCATCATTGCTTCCTCGATGTACAGATTGAAGAGTAGGGGCGAAAGGCTACAGCCTTGTCTTACACCCTTCTTAATACCAGCACTTCGTTCTTGATCGTCCACTCTTATTATTCCCTCTTGGTTGTTGTACCTATTGTATATGACCCGTCTCTCCCTATAGCTTACCCCTACTTTTTTCAAAATCTCGAACAGCTTGCACCATTTTATATTGTCGAACGCTTTTTCCAGATCGACAAATCCTATGAAAGTGTCTTGATTTTTCTTTAGCCTTGCTTCCATTATTAGCCGTAACGTCAGAATTGCCTATCTCGTCCCTTTACTTTTCCTAAAGCCAAACTGATCGTCACCTAGCGCATTCTCAATTTTCTTTTCCATTCTTCTGTATATTATTCTTGTAATCAGCTTCGATGCATGAGCTGTTTAGCTGATTGTGCGATAATTCTCGCACTTGTCAGCTCTTTCCGTCTTCGGAATTGTGTGGATGATGCTTTTCCGAAAGTCAGATGGTATGTCGCCAGACTCATATTCTACACACCAACGTGAATAGTCGTATTTTTGCCACTTCCCCCAATGATTTTAAAAATTCTGATGGAATATTATCTATCCCTTCTGCATTATGTGACCGTAAGTCCTCCAAAGCTCTTTTAAATTCCGCTTCTAATACTGGATCCCCTCTCTCTTCTAAATCGACTCCTGTTTCTTCTTCTATCACATCAGACGAATCTTCACCCTCATAGAGGCTTTCAATGTATTCTTTCCACCTATCTGCTCTCTCCTCTGCATTTAACAGTGGAATTCCTGTTGCACTCTTAATGTTACCACCGTTGCTTTTAATGTCACCAAAGGTTATTTTGACTTTCCTGTATGCTGAGTCTGTCCGTGAGACAATCATATCTTTTTCGATTTCACTTTTTCCTGCAGCCATTTCGTCTTAGCTTCCCTGCACTTCCTATTTATTTCATTCCTCAGCGACTTGTGTTTCTGTATTCCTGATTTTCCCGGAACATGTTTGTACTTCCTCCTTTCATCAATCAACTGAAGTATTTCTTCTGTTACCCATGGATTCTTCGCAGCTACCTTCTTTGTACCTATGTTTTCCTTCCCAACTTCTGTGATGGCCCGTTTTACAGATGTCCATTCCTTTTCAACTGTACTGCCTACTGCGCTATTCCTTATTGCTGTATCTATAGAGTTAGAGAACTTGAAACGTATATCGTCATTGCTTAGTACTTCCGTATCCAACTTCTTTGCGTATTGATTCTTCCTGACTAATGTCTTGAACTTCAGCCTACTCTTCATCACTACTATATTGTGATCTGAGTCTATAACTGCTCCTGGGTACGCCTTACAGTCCAGTATCTGATTTGGGAATCTCTGTCTGACCATGATGTATCCTAATTGAAATCTTCCCGTATCTCCCGGCCTTTTCCAAGTATACCTCCTCCTCTTGTGATTCTTGAACAAGGTATTCGCTATTACTAGCTGAAACTTGTTGCAGAACTCAATTAGTCTTTCTCCTCTTTCATTCCTCGTCCCAAGCCCATATTCTCCTGTAACCGTTTCTTCTACTCCTTCCCCTACAACCGCATTCCAGTCGCCCATGACTATTAGATTTTCGTCCCCCTTTACATACTGCATTACCCTTTCAATGTCCTCATACACTTTCTCTATCTGTTCATCTTCAGCTTGCGACGTCGGCATGTATACCTGAACTATCGTTGTCGGTGTTGGTCTGTTGTCGATTCTGATTAGAACATCCCGGTCACTGAACTGTTCACGCCGGCCGGAGTGGCCGAGCGGTTCTAAGCGCTACAGTGTGGAACCGCGCGACCGCTACGGTCGCAGGCTCGAATCCTGCCTCGGGCATGGATGTGTGTGTTGTCTTTAGGTTAGTTAGGTTTAAGTAGTTCTAAGTTCTAGGGGATTGATGACCTCCGAAGTTAAGTCCCATAGTGCTCAGAGCCATTTGAACCATTTGAACCGTTCACAGTAACACACCCGCTGCCCTACCTTCCTATTCATAACGAATCCTACACCTGTTATGCCATTTCCTGCTGCTGTTGATATTACCCGATACTCATCTGACCAGAAATCCTTGTCTTCCTTCCACTTCACTTCACTGACCCCTACTATATCTAGATTGAGCCTTTGCATTTCCCTTTTCAGATTTTCTAGTTTACCTACCACGTTCAAGCTTCTGACATTCCACGCCCCGACTCGTAGAACGTTATCGTTTCGTTGATTATTCAATCTTTTTCTCATGGTAACCTTACCCTTGGCAGTCCCCTCTCGGAGATCCGAATGGGGGACTATTCCGGAATATTTTGCCAATGGAGAGATCATCATGACACTTCTTCAATTACAGGCCACATGTCCTGTGGATACACGTTACGTGTATTTAAAGCAGTGGTTTCCATTGCCTTCTGCATCCTCATGTCGTTGATCATTGCTGATTATTCCGCTTTTATGGTCAATTTCCCACCCCTAGGACAAGAGAGTGCCCTGAACCTCTATCCGCTCCTCCGCCCTCTTTGACAAGGCCATTAGCAGAATGAGGCTGACCTCATGCCGGAAGTCTTTGGCCGCCAATGCTGATTATTTATCAAAATTTAGGCAGTGGCGGGGATCGAACCCGGGACCGAAGACGTTTTCATTATGAATCAAAGACGCTACCCCTAGACCACGATTACCCCTTCGCAAGATACCATGTGAAAAAACGGCGAGTTGCGTTTCGCGTGAGCGATGCTTTCTAAAGCCATGCTGATGCATGGACAGCAACTTCTCTATCTCAAGGAAATTTATTATATTGTTACTGGGAATATGTTCGAGAATCCCTCAACAAACCGATGTTAAGGATATTGGTCTGTAATTTTGAGGATCCGTCCTTCTACCTTTCTTATATACAGGCTTCTCACACTATGCGTCAGATCATTTATGTACGCGTATACAGAGAACAAGCCAACGGCCTTGCCGCAGTGGTAACACCGGTTCCCGTCATATCGCAAGAGCTAAACGCTGTCGGGCTCGGCTACCACTTGGATGGGTGACGTACCGGTTTGCCGAGCGCTGTTGGCAAGCGGCGTGCACTCAGCCCTTGTGAGGCACACTTAGGAGCTACTTGATTGAGAAGTAGCGGCTCCTGTCTCGTAAACTGACATACGGCCGGGAGAGCAGTGTGCTGACCACATGCCCCTTCACATCCCCATCCAGTGAGCCTGTGGCCTGAGAATGAGACGGCGGCCAGTCGGTAGCGTTGGGCCTTCATGGCCTGTTCGGGAGGAGTTTCATTTAGTTTATACAGAGAACAAGCAACACCACAACCAAATGCAAACAGCAAAATTATCTCTCTGCACACAAAGGAATCATAGAAATGAGTAACACGAAAGAAAGTTAGAGAAACATATATTTTGTAACACTGCCTCAGCAACGTCTCTGAGAAAGAACAACGTTACAGTATCCAATATGCCTTGATTACACTTTTCCATTTGAGAAGTATCCTGTTCGAAACATTCTTCATAACTATCAATAACGGCGTCAAGCTTATCTTATTCGGTAAGATGTCCAAATGATCGTTCAAGAAACGTAGTTTAAGTAACATCTTGTTCCGCAAAAGGTAGTATGATAGTTCTTAGCTCCAAAGTTCTTTAGAACGCTTCCGCTGCTATGTCACTCTTCCAGCGTTATTCAACAAATGAAGGAAATATTCATCGGACATTAAATCCATGTCAAAAAATTCAGCAGAAATTGTTGAAGGCAATATTTCACTGTGGCCTACCTGCCTTGCAACAAATGATAAATTAGGATATGCCATAGTTCTCATTGTTTGTGAGGTGATAGACATATTTTTGTTAAACACGATAACACTTTGTTTTGTGATAAGTTGAATCCCTATAAATCAGGAACAACCAAAGTATGTGTAATGTCTTTCACCAGTGTGTAAGGAGTGTGATATACGACCAGCAGCAAATGTGATGAGACTTTCTTGTCCTGGTTGCTCAACCTTAAACCCAAACTGAAGTTCCTTTCTCTACTATGCAACAGGTTTAAGTTTCCGTTTTATCGATTTCAGAGTTAACCGTCCACAGATATAACAAAAAGGGATTTATGCGATTCACAAAAGTAGGAGCCATTTGGTCTTTTGAATTGCAAATGCTGAGAGGCAAGTGGCAACAAACACAGCGTCACTCTGCTGTTCAAGCACGTTAAACAGGCAATGCTGCCAAACTACCCTCATTTCCATGAGGCAGATTTTTGAATTCTGAGTCACGTATAGTAATTCCTCGTAAATATTTCGATTATTTTTCCACAAGGGAATATACCTTTCTACTGCCCAACACACTATACGGTGTGTGGAGGAAGGCACTTCCCGTATTCCCACCTACTCCATGCTATTTACGAATGGCACGTGGAAACTATGACTGGCGGTGAAGCTCCGTATGACATCTTATTTCTCCAATTTTCTACTTGTGATAATTTCGTGGGAGAAGGTAGCATGTTGTACAACTCTTCTTGGAACGGACGCTCTCGAAATTAAGCAGTCCACCTCTCCATGATGCGCAGTAACTCACTCGCAGCGTATGCAACCGAAGTTAGTTGAGTACATGACGCCGAGTAAATTAAATCTTGTTCCTAAATTCCTTGTCTGATGGACAGTAACCAAGACGTTTTTTAACCTACTGCTTTCGTGGCTGAATTGTTAAAATTCTCCCATCTACGTCTGACATCTGCTTTTCCTACTGTTCGTGTGATGTGGTCAGGCAACTTTAGAATGTTCCCGTTGGTTACACCTAGGTATTATGTGGTAGCTAATATTTCCAATCATTTTACTCCAGTAATTTAATCGAACAGTAATGGCTTTCTTCGCCAATATCTGCACAATACCTTAGATTTATTTGTGATGTTACATAAATCTACAGAATATTTAAGTTAAACTAGCGTAGCTGCTGTTTGGGGAGCGGTGGTACTGGGTTGAGAGACGGGCAGACATTTTCAAAACTATCTTATTTTTCCAAATAGTCATGGAAAGAAAAGAAATACCACTTTCAGAAGATCAGGCCCAGTCGCATTCATAAACGCTCACGATATATCTACCCACTTTTTCAGACAGTAGCAATACTATTAATAAGAAAATTTCAAAGCACAAATACGAGTCAGTCTGAAACAACCGCTGGCCAAGCTCCAGCCTGAATTAACGTGAAATTAACTGGAAGTGGAAGCGCTGCCCAAATTATTACGTAAAACTCGATCGTTTAAAAACATAAACATCAGCAGATTTAATTCAAAACAACGTTGGTCAAGCTGACCCTTGTATTAACTTCAATACGGCACTGAACGCACCCAGTGAAAGTTATTAAATAAATTTTCGATTATTTAAAAATAATAATACTATCAGATATAATTCATACCATAACGCTGGTCAAACTCCACCCTCATTTAACTTCAAACTTACATCGGAAGTGCGCACCGAAAATTGCAATGTAAAACTTCAGTTATTTAAAAACAGAACATTGGCAGATTTAATTCAAAGCACAATACTGGTCAGTTTCCAGTTTCAGTCCTCCTCAAACCGGTACTGATGGTGCCTACTCAAAACCGATGACGTAGAATTTAAGTTGCCAAGGCAAGTACCAATTTTCCGGAACACCACTCCTCGTCAAATTCTAACTGTTCAGATGGCTCTGAGCACTATGGGACCTAACTTTTTAGGTCATCAGTCAAACTCTAACTGTATAGATGTTAATAGCGTAACTTCAGTAACCATAAACCAGTCCAAAAATTTTAATCGCAGCACAAACACTGTTCCGGATTCAGATATAGTCCACGTTACTATCAAGGAACGAAGCAGGACCAACGGCTGCCACACATCAACAAAATACACAGTTTTGAGACAGAACTACTGGCAGCTCACACCGGCCCACTTGCTCAAACGACCGTCGCAGATCGGTGTTAACTTAATACTCGCCTGTCTCCCCAAAGGCCACACGTCTTCCATTACCTAGTCGCAGTCGGTCTCACGAGCAATCTTAATACTTCTTCTTAAAACGGTACTTACTCGAGTGACAAGTTCAGTTGGCCCCTGGCCTTGGCGTCTGTTACAGTCGCGCGCTCTTCAGGCACGCCAACCATCCGCGGGATTTTCAACATTCCAAGCCTGTGGTGATGGTCTGTACCGTCACACAAACTACAGACGATAGATGGAAATGTTTCTGCAGAGTAGCATGACATAATAATGCTGATGCTGACAGCGAAAAACTGATTTCGTTTTGGAATTCGACACCTTCGATTTTGCGATTCTGGAACAAAGATGTTGTTGACCAGTGTTATCCTTAATTGGACAGTACATGAATAAGTAATTGTGTGGATAAAATTTCAGTTATACACGGCTGTATTTTAATTTCAGTTTCAACTGTGATATTATATTCAGCAGCTGGCAGCGATTAGTGTCTCCCGTCCAGCCCGACTATCGATATAGAGTACAGGCCAGAGATTCTCAAGCTTCATACACTGATCTGTATGGAGGACAGGCCAGAGATACTCAAGCTGCATACTGCGGCTGCAGGTTGCACCCGCGAGTAGTGCCGCCGCCGCAGCAGCAGACATATCACGTCGCCCAGCCGCTGACGCGTGAGTGACGGCAAAAACAGCGACCCGACACATGACATTCAGTCTCATTAGTTCCCTGAAGCCTCTGGTACGCACCATCGATTGGCAGAGTGACTGACCTTGTCTGTATTACATTTTGATTCGGATTACGCACTGGGCTGTTTGTGCACGCCTGTTACGATTTCGCTACACTCTGGACTTTATGTCTAGAAGTTTTTTTTTAAATTTATTTTATGTATCTAGTCCTGTATGTCCAAACTGAGGAGCATATCTGCATTGTAATGAATCGGATCAGTAAATGATATTAGAAATGTAATCCATACATATTACATAACTGGTTGTTTGTATGTGTGTTTGTATGCATGTTCCACGTGTCGTCCTAAACACAGAACCGACTTCGATCAGACATGTTACTGACCCTTCTTCCTATCATGCATGAATCGCTGTTGGGGTAGGAACCACCTACCGTCCAAAGGGACAGGGGTGGGTGTGAAAATGTAGCGTAGTCCTCGACTCCTGAATTCCCAGCCTTTATTCAACCAGTATTTGAAATGAGAACTCTTAGTGATTTGCAACTAACTCTACACATAATTTCACACTTTTACGAATTTTTTTTCTCGGTGACAACTCCTGTAAAGTAATGAAGGGAAATAAATGTGACGCTTACTACTTTCCCGCTGTTGATATATGAAAAGTATCTTTTGAGGCCAGGCGTTATAATTTATTAATCCTTTACTACTAACTGTACTCGCGACACATTTTTTCAGACAGTATGCAAATATAGAACTGAATGTAACTGCAACATTATATCATTGCGCGACACATAGTTCAGGACACATGACGTCACAGAAAAATGTGTAAAAACCTGCCGCATCATGTTTGACGTTCAAATTTATTACTTATTTTCTACCATCCTAGTCGTAAAAAATATCACAGACCGTATCCGCATACACCGGCGAATGGAGCTACAGTATTTTACCATTGTATGACTCATACGCTGGCGATATGACGGCATAAAGTGTGATATGCGTGAAAAACGGCCGCATCGTGGTGAAGTTTTAATTTCTAACTTCATTGCTACTAACTCCATTAGCAAAACATTTTGCAGACAGTATCTATATATGCTGCTGAATGTAACTACATATTTATACGACACACAGTTCAGGAGATACGACATCGTAAACGCTAAGCCAAAGGCGAGACGCTGTGTACTACGAGGTGGACGCGCAGTTATAAACAACAATCTGAGCAACGCCGGGTTTCTCTGCTAGTAGTACCTAAAATAGATAAGGAAAGGAGAAAAAACCTGAAAGAAGATGTCCACGAATACCATGAAAACGAGAGGCTACTACTGTGTAGAGTGGTCAGAAACTAAAAAGCTTGCGGGGTGTTGCAGGGTACGCTGTGCTGAGTAATAATCGTTAACAAAAAATTTGAAACGTTGCACCGTTTCCAAGGTAATTAGCATTGAAGTTAGCCAATAAGGAAGTTTTGCCCGCAAATTCAAGCGGCCCGCCAGATACAATTTGTATCAGTTGTTCTTTATGTGTAGGTGACCGTGCACGAGGCTGTTCAGCCTTGGTTTTGGCTTCATCCTCACTACCGTTCCTTGTCCAATTTTAGTATTGCTCTTTTGCTTGGTTTGAACCGTGATTTATTTCCAAACAATATTTTTAAGAATTTATTTTGTTTACTAGTGATTCATCAAGAGCATTAACACATTTAACCACATTTATGGAAGTAGTTGCCGGGGAGTAACTGATGAAATCATAAACAAATGGAAATTTTATTCACTTTAGTGCCTAAAAGCATTTTTTAAAAGAAACAGATTTAAAATTATAATCAGAAAGCACCCTCTAAATATCAAGTTACAATTTATTCAGAGGCAGAAAGAAACAAGCTTTGACTGTATGAGCTTTCGGGTAGAGAACCTTGCCATCCCTTTTGACACGGCCGTAGTTACGACCGCTCACAACAGCTTCTGAAAGACTACACTGGTGCAAATCTGCAACACACCAGAATACTTTAAACTAAAGTTTTTAACAATTTACACAAGCACATAAAGTGTGCATCCCCGTAGGAGGGATGTAAATGGTACAAAACACAAAAATTAAAATATTAACTTTGCCACCGAAGGTGCAACTTGATTTTAGCCTCCAAGAAAAGTCTTTCGGTGAAAGGGTGTCAGCTTCATATACTAAAATGGTCATTTAAATAAAAGCCCATTAAATGCAATCTTATATAAAATTCTACAAGGTTGGCCAAACAAGTTAAGATGCGCTACAGGACACAGATACCGCCTCTCAAGATGATGGACAAGATAAAAACATATTTCAGGAATTAGGCCATTACACTCCAAGCAATAAATTCGTTAACACATCAAATCCGATAAACATGACAGAGGCAGCTACTAACGTACGGTAGATTGATAGGGAGATTACCGAACAACCCGAACCGCAAGTTGCTCTAACCCACCGCTACACCACAAGGGAAAAACGGACCACCCTATTTATAAATAACTACCTTCCCGCTGGTAGGGAAACAGAAGAATTGTGGGACGACCCCAAATCAAAACGGCTGATGACCTCACCAAGAAAACAAGTAGAATTTAACAAGATTAAATCAAACAGCATATCACGAATCACTTAACTTCTAATAAACTACGATTTCTCGAGAAGACCTGGCGCAGCACCCCCTAAATCGCTCTCCCGAACCGTCCGCTGGCAGCCGCTTCAACGGACGCAGGTAGGTGCGCCGATCTCCCGTCTCAATGCGTCGCGGCTCGCACCGGCCACACCTATGTCGTGGGTTGACTCCTGTTGCTCTCGTGTCGACCGCGAAGCCACTACCCCTCGCTATACGGCGCGGCCCACTGGACTCACGTGGCGACCTCACATGCGCTGACGCTCAAGGCGGACAAGTCATCTTGTGTCTCAGCGCGCGACCGACCAACCGATCGATCCAACCGCCAACGACCATTGCCTGAGCAAACTCGAGCAGAATGGTGGCCTAACGCGTAGACTCAGATGCAGGAACTAAGCCTCGACCGGGCGACCACTGGCAGGGTTCTCTTACTGGCGGAGTGGAAAGACTCTCTCATTCTGCCCGCTTTAAAGGTTGATCCGAACGAAAGACATACTAGCACTCCGGACGACAGACAGACACTAACTGCCTCACAAATGCGGGCGAGAGACAGACTAGCAAGCTGGGGACGAGAGACTGACGCAGACTGACTGGCAAGCTCATAGCGCCCCTTAAATGCACGTGAACAGGCAACCTTTCCTCTTTCCCAACACAGGGAGGCACCAAAGCTGCGACTGCCACAGCGGCGCCACCGCCAAAAACGGAGGGCGACTGCTTCACACTACGCGCTGCGGCGCGTTCTTCAAAACAGCAGTTTTTAACACGGCTCACGGTTTCAGAAAACCAAATGAAAGAAGCGATTGGCGTACCGCTTCTTGCAGGCAGCTCGAATTTCCAAGCATAGCTATCTGATTGCCTAAATTGAATGCTACTTAACTGGACAAGGCGGGATGCATCGACTATTTATCTTAAGCATTATTTTGAGCACAACATATTCTGCAACACCCTTACAAGCTGTTCAGATTGTTCATGATCAGCCTGTGTATTATCGTAATCAACAACAAGATACAAAAAATTACTTTAACTTTCGTGGTGGAGCTGCTCGAGTCAGCCACGAGGAAATTCCTCACTTTTGAATTGAAAATGTGAGGGCTACTAGTTACATTGCGTAATTCTAGTGGTAGCTTACTGAAAATGGATGCAGCAGAATACTAGGCACCTTTCCGCACAAGAGCCAAGGAGGTGCGTTCCAAATACAGATTGTATCTCTGCTATTGATTCAGTGAAAGCTGATAATTCTCGGGAATAACCTCATAGTGTTAACAGCAACGATATTAAAGAAAGTAAATTTTGAGAGGGCAGTGCAAGGACTCCTAGTCTAATGAATAGGTGTCGATAAGAGTCTCGCGAGCTTACATGACATATTGTTCAATCTGCCGCTTTCTGAAACAGAAATACCGAAGTGTAATGCCGTATATCATAACTGCCATATATTGCAAACTTTGTTAGAGTGGTAAACAGTTTTAAACAAGGTCATGAACAAGAACTACCATGACAGCTTTCTATCCAAATACCTAGGAATTAAAATCTCGTTCAGGCTCGTTTGTCTTACCACGTTCTCTGTAATCCAAATTTCAGGTTTGGTTCAATTGTGTTGTAGAAATTGTCAAATACTGAGTCGTCTTGTGATTTAACATCAATTTATTTCTTACGATCAGTGAAGTTGAACTGAACTATTTGGTAATCTATCTGTGTTGTGCTGTACATCCTTCACCACCAAGTTAGTGCCATCAACAAACAGAAATGCTTTAGACTCACAAGCCATATGTGAAGACAAATTGTCAGGACATCTCTTACACTAGACGAGGGTATCTCTCATAGAATACCTTCTGTACATCATAGTTACCTAATAAGGGAACCTCCCCATCGCACCCCCCTCAGATTTAGTATCAAGTTGGCACAGTGGATAGGCCTTGAGAAACTGAACACAGTTGAATCGAGAAAACAGGAAGATGTTGTGTGCAACTATAAAAAAAGAAATAAGCAAAATATACAAACTGAGTAGTCCATGTGCAAGATAGGCTACATCAAGGGTAGTATGGGCTCAGAAGCGTCGTGGCCCCGTGGTTACCGTGAGCAGCTGCAGAACGACAGATCTTTGGTTTAAGTCTTCCCTCGAGTGAAAACTTTACTTATTTTTTCTTTTACAGTTGTGATCTGGCCGTTCGTTCATTGACGTCTCTATTCACTGTAATAAGTTTAGTGTCTGTGTTTTGCGACCGCACCGAAAAACCGTGCGATTAGTAGACGAAAGGACGTGCCTCTCCATTGGGAACCGAAAACATTTGATCGCACGGTCATAGGTCAACCGATTCCTCCACAGGAAAACACGTCTGATATATTCTATACGATACTGGTGACGGCATGTGCGTCACATGACAGGAATATGTTGTCGACCCACCTAACTTGTACACTTGGCGAATGGGTAAAAAGATTCTTCTACCTTGCCCGATACTAAGGCACAGTTACCTCGCATCGGACGGACAGATAATAATTGTCTGAAAATAAAAAAAATTAAACTTATCACTCGAGGGAAGACTTGAACCAAGGACCTCTCGCTCCGCAACTGCTCACGCTGACCACGGGACCACGACGCTCCTGAGTTCATGATATCCTTGATGTTGCCTATCTTCCACATGGACTACTCAGTTTGTATATTTTGCTTATTTTTTTCATAGTTCCACACAAATTCTTCCTGTTTTTTCGATTGATCTGTGTTCAGTTGTTCAAGGCCTATCCACTGGGCCAACTTACAAGTAAATCTGAGGGGGGTGCGATGGGGAGGTTCCCTTGTAAGAAATAACAATAGTAATACGACCAATAGTATTAAAATGATTTGACTGCCTGTAGTAACGAACTTAGTAAGTAATACTGACTATGAACTAATACAGTAAATAATGGTAGTGCTTGTACTATTTTAGCTGCTGCCACTAATGGTAATAATAATAGCAAAAAAATGGTTCTAATGGTTCTGAGGACTATGTGACTTAACTTCTGAGGTCATCAGTCCCCTAGAACTTAGAACTACTTAAACCTAACTTACCTAAGGACATCACACACACCCATGCCCGAGGCAGGATTCGAACCTGCGACCGTAGCAGTCGCGCGGTTCCAGAATGTATGTAGCGCCTAGAACAGCTCGGACACTCTGGCCGCCTTAATAATAAAGATAATAATAATAATAATGACTGTTCTGCGCCGAACAAATTTTTAACCTCAAAACAACAATGAACTATTTATCAACAAGGAGCCAGAAATATTCCATAACATTCATTGATTTCAAAAAAGCTTATGAGTCAATCGATAGGGACACACTCATCAAAACACTTCGAGAATATGAAATAGATGAAACAACAGTCACCATAATCAAAGAAACATTAACAAATACAACATCAAAAGTAAAATTCCAAGGAGAAACTTCACGGCATTTCGAGGTCAAAACCGGCGTCAGACAAGGAGATGCGCTGTCCCCGGTACTCTTCAACTGTGTTCTGGATAAATTCATAGCAGAATGGAGAAAACTCACGCAAAAACATGGAGTTGAGAGAGTCCAGATTGGAGGGAAGTGCTACAAAGCCATTGAAACCAACTGTTTTGCCTTCGCAGACGATCTCGCCTGTTTAGCTTACACACAAAAAGACACAATAAAACAAATAGAATTACTTAAAGAAACTGCTGAAAAAGCAGGCTTGCAAATTTCATTTGAAAAGACAGAAATCATTACAAATATCAAAAATCCACCAAAGAAAATAACTACGAAATACGGGAATATACAGGTATCTAAACATTTTAAATATCTTGGTGAACTAATTCAGCCTGTGGCAAAAGGTCATCCAGCCTGCGGGGCTAGAATACAAAAACTAGAGACAGCAACTCACTACTGCAGACAAATGTATTCAAAAAAATGTATATCCAAAATCATTAAACTCAGACACTACCAGACTGTCATTAGACCGCAGATACTATATGCATCAGAAACACTGGCAAATTTTACATACGCAGAACAGATATAAAATCGTGAAAGAAGAATTGTGAGGACAATTCTTGGACACAGGAAAATAACAGATGATCAAGGCAAGCCTGTATACAGACTAAAAAGCAACAAAGAAGTGTATACGAAGTGCAGCAAAATTACAGACGAAATTAGAAAAAGAAGATGCTCCTTTTATGCTCACATCATGAGGATGAACCCGAATAGGCTTACAAAACAAATATTTTCGTACATCGCAAACCTAAAAAATAAAAATTTATGGTTTATCAACACAGAAAGAGATCTAAAAGAAATGGACATAGATCAGGAAACAATATTTAACAGAAACCTTTTTAGAAAAAAACTGAATTCATTCACGGGTTTAGGTGTGAAAATTAAGAAGACTTGTGGAACTAAATGGTCTAAAGAGAGAAAAGCCGCCTTCAGCGCAAGAATGAAAGAAGTGTGGACTGAGAGAAAGAAGACTTCCCAGAAGCGTAAGAAATAACTGTTTTCACGGTCTTTAACGGCCAAATTTGTGTAATAATAATAATAATAATGACAATAGTAACAATAACGATATTGCCAGTTATAGAAGGAATTTTTAGCGTAGGAAATATATGTTTTCTGATCTAGCGAATTCTGGGGAAATGAAATTTAGGAAGACTGAATCAACTAAAAATACACGGAAATGAGGTAGATCTGGTTGAAAAAAAAAAAAAAGGATGTGCAAGGATAGCGAGTGCGATGAAATTATTGTTCCTTTAGCAGATATGTCTTCTCTAGGTGGAGATGTATTCATTTCCCTAGAATATTGTGGGAGGGTATTCCAGAATCAGGTTCCTGCTAGAGACGAGGACTTCGAAAAAGTGTCTGAATGATGGACAGAAAGGATTTTGCTCTGATGAGAACGGGTTGTTCTCCCATGTTGCACAGACAATAGCGATAAGGTAGCCGAGAGACATGGGGGACAGTGTATGTCAGCAAGACATTACAGAGGACAGAGGATACGGTAATCGAAGCGCTTGTGTGCAGGTAGCTGAGATAGCAGTGCGTGTGATAGTGAGATAAATCCAAGAATCGAACATCACAGATACAACGAACACAGACATTCATAGCCGGTTCCAAGCACCGTGAGCTATCCTGAAAAAGAGCTTGCAGGAGAACGTCACTGTAATCAGACATTCTAAGTTGAAGTGATTGTTTTGCAGATCAAAAGGGAAGAGATTTTCATATTTTTGTAGCGTAAAGAGATATTCTGATGGTTTCTTGCCCGTTGCAGTTACGTGCTCATTCTAATTCTGATTTTCAGTTGTTGTTTATTATTCCTAGATTTTTTGTCGAAGGAGAGAAGTTGATATTTGTCACGTGTAGGTTTAGAGGTGTTAGGGATTCCCGATAGTTTGGGCTAATGAGCCTAGAATGACCAACTAATAGTACCTGTTGGGTTTTGGATAGGTTGATATTGACGGGAAAAAATCGCAGTACCAAGAAAGAGTTGTGCGGCATAAACTGAAGTTGATGATGTCTATTCAAATTTTGCACTTTTCACATAAGGGTCGCACTATGAGGATGCAGATCAGTTTTGCTTTAAAGACACAGTGCAACGTACTTAGCGTTAGTTTTAATTCAGACTGGACATGGTGAGATGATGTTAGTCAAGAATGCCTTTGAGGATACAAAAACGCCATTCTCAACATCTCACTGTGTTTGAACGAGGTCGTGTATTACTGCTGCGAGAAGCTGGGTGTTCCTTTTGTGCTATTGCAAAAGGACTTGGCAGCAGTGTACCAACGCACATGGTTGCTGGCAACGGTGGCAACGAGAATCTAAGGTCCCAAGAAGAACCGACTCTGTGGCAGTGTCGAGTGGGAAGAACACCTATCCGGCGTACGGCTCTGGCGCATTGCACAGCATCTGCGGTAGGAATTTGAGCAGCAGTTGGAAGCACGGTGACACCACGAACTGTTTCAATTAGGTTATTTCAAGGACAACTCTGTAGCATTCATTCCGGAGACCCAAAACCACCGCCATATGCGACTACAGTGTTGGCAAGCGAGAGATGGTTGGAGGAGAGGATGGAGGTCTTTTGTGTTTTGCAATGAAAACTGGTTCTGTCTCGGTGTCAATGATGGCTGTGTGTTGGTTAGAAGGAGGCCAATCAAAGGAAACTATCCTGTTTGCATGCAAGACACGGTAGACCTACACCTGGTGTTTTGGTCCACGGTGCGACTTCATATGACCCCAGGAGCATTCTCTTAAGTATCCCACGCACCCTGACTTTGTTATTCAGTCTGGCAATCCGACCTTCTGTGCTGACATTCATGAACAGCGTTCCAGGAATGTTTCCCAACAAGATAATGCTCGCCCTCATACAGCTATTGTACCCGACATGCTCTACTAATACAGAACAACAACAAGTGTCGACATGTTGTATTGGTCTGCTCTATCATCAGATCTGTCTCCGATCGACCGCGTATGGGACATCACCGGACGATAACTCCAGCGTCGTCCACAACCAACAATCAACGTACCTGTGTTGAGCGACTAAGTGCAACAGATATGGAGCTCTATCCCACGTCTGGTACCTTTACAACACAATTCATGCATGTCTGCATACCTGCATTCAACATTCTGTCGGTTACATCGGTTATTAATGTACCAGTATTTCACGTTTGCAGTGGCTAATCTCACGCTTACCTTAAACTGTGATCTTACAATGTTAATATTATACATATCTAGCCAAACTTATTCCCGAAATTTCATTACTCTGCATTATTTCGTTTTTGGTGTTGCCATTTTTTCCATATATACGTACACGGCCGTTTTGCTCTTGTTTCGTGTAACTGGAACCAGCCCGGATAAATAGTGCTCATCATCTCTTAATGGAATGCCAAGTGTCGGCAGATATGTAAATGTAATGAGAAACATTGTGATAAATGCTAGTCACTGTAATCAAATTTGTCACTGGAATCAAGATTGTCAGAAGAGCATGTAGTTAGTTAATGTTAGAGGTATGTTTTTATATTCTAGTTAAAAACCAGCAAGTAACTGTGAAAGAAAATAGGTCACTATGGGGCCAGTAGCTCCTAGAATTGCTGCTCCATATCCAGTACGATGCGGCAGAGCGATATACTGAAGACGATGGTCTTCCCTCTCGATAATGCCACGCAGGCGTCCAGAGACCGGTGTTCCTGCTACAGTATCTTTCCGCGACCGTCGCTGCCAGCAAGCACGTACAGTTCCTGGAAATTCTTTGTGCAGTATTATGGAAGGAACATCCAGCTTCTCGTAGTCCTTTTACGCGACCCCGTTCAGACCCTGTAAGATAATAATAATGATGTTTCTTGTAGTCTTAAAGGCATTCTTGACATGGCAATTCACTGCGTCCAATCTCAAAGGTAACTAACACTCACGGCAGTTACAGTTCGTACGAGGATCATTCAGTAAGCAAGGAAACACCTTTTTATTCTCCAACTGTTTCAGTTGGACATACAACGATTTTGCTGTGGGATATCGTGGCTCTCGCTTCATGAACTTCCGATACGTGGCTGCAGCTTCAAATTGGCTTCTGTAACGGCGGTGCGTTCCTAGCTGAGAGCTTGACGGAAAGCAAGAGTATCGCAGACAGTCACAGACGCCTGCAGAATGTCTACGAAGACGTGGCAGTGAACAAAAGAAAGGGTGAGTCGTTGAACGAGGCCTCTCTCATCATCTCAATAATGTGCACAAATCTGCCCGGTCTCCCGCTTGCCAGCTGGCTGCACACTGCAGTAGCAGTGTTGGTATGTGCAGACACTCTCATTCGAGATGATCGACGGATCACAATCAAATACCTCGCTGGTCAAGTGGACGTGTCTGTTGGTAGAGCTGACACAAGGTGTTTGCCCACTGGATTCCTCGCCGCGTAACAAAAGACCATAAGGAGCAACGGAGGAGCATCTGTATGGAAATGCTTTCGCGTAACTGGGCTGAGAGTGACAATTTTCGTCGAACATTGTCACAGGCGAGAAACATGGGTTCATCACTTCGAACCAGAAACATGACGACAGTCCATGAAGAGAGGTCACTCAACGTCACTCCTTCAAAGAAACAGTTCAAAGCCTCACCTTAGGCTTTAAAGTCATGGCGACAGTCTTCTGTGACTCTGAAGGGGTTATTCCGTTCGAAGGTCTCAATCATAGTGCATCGATCAACTCGGAAGTGTGTTGTGGTAGCGTCAGGAAATTGAAAAAGAAAATTACTTCAGCGTGTTCGTCACCACAAAAATGCAAACTATATTATCCTAACCCAGACAATACAAGACGTCACAGGAATCTGCGTACCCGAAAGGAGTTCACAAAACTTGATTACATTGTTCTTCCCCATCAGCCGCACAGTCCAGATCTTGCAGCTTAATTCTATCTGTCTGGCCCATTGAAGGATGCACTCCGCGGAAACCAGTATGTGCATGTTTGGGAGGTTACTGATGCAACAAGACGTTGGCTCCGACGTCGACCAGTAGAGTGGCACCATGCAGGTATACAGGCCCTTTCACTACCTTAGAGTAAGACCGTCGCACTGAACGAAGATTATGTTGAAGAATAGGGTTTTGTAGCCAGAAGAGTAAGCAATAATTCTGTGTAATGGAATTCTGAATAAAGCCATCCCAGTCTCAGGAAAAAAAATTATATTGCATCACTTACTGAACGACTCTCGTATTTAAAGCAAATGTCGTTATCATTCTCATAGTGGCAATACTGGCGCCACTCTTATGCGATTGAGATGAAAACAGAATAGACCTCATACTTTTCACGTCAGTGTATGCGAATCGACATGACCAATTACCCTAAAATTTACAGCATTTTCAGTAACTTTTGCAAACACCGATGACACAGAACGTCAAGAACTCCGCCGATATTGACACTAAGAATCGCTTGTGTCTGCCACCGGTCTCTGCGTTGCCAGCAGTATGAGTGATAATAACCTGTGTGGTACCTACGCAGAGTAGGACAGAGAATTGTGGAAACGAACGAACAGCAGGCTGAGTGGAGATGTGTTTTTTACCAGGGGACGCGGCTGGCGGACACCTTGGGGCCGGTGTGCCCGCAGCGTCCGCCAGACATCTCGAACCGCACGGCGGCGCTGCTGAGGATGCCCAGGGGTCGCTACCTGCAGCTGCGCAGAATGCTGCCGCTGCTGCGCAACCAGAGCGAGGACTGCCTCTTCTTCAACCTCTACGTCCCTGCCAGCGGTGAGTGTTCCCCGCTGTTCTAAGCCTTTTGTCGCCCACGGTTGCTAACATTTGACTGTGACTACATCATGTGCTTGTGTTATGCTACTATGTGACACATTAAATCATTATGTATATGTGGAGACTGAAGAGACGAATAAAAGTTGTTACCAAGGCTGGGATTCGAGCCCCCGTCTGCTGCTCACTAGGTAGATGCGCTAACTACTGTGCCATCCTGGCACAGTGGCATAAGACAACTGCCCTAGTGTGCGTCCCTCCTCAGTCCTCATTCCCAATCACGCCTCAGTGTACTTGGTATTACGGAGAAAACTAAGTGGACTCAGGCGTGAAGGGGAATGTGGATTGAGGTGGAACGCATGCAAGGGCAATTATGCAAAGCCATTGTGCCACGATGGGGCAGTGGTTAGCGTACCGTCCCTAGTGAGCAGGAGAATCGCGTTCAAACTCGGCCTTGGTAGAAGTTCTCATTCGTCATTTCAGTCTGCACATATACATTGTAGACGTTTGAGACTTGAAAAGGTCTCTGGAAGCCTATAGTTTCAATTGATTAAAGCAACTGTGCCTTCGTTTCAGGCAGGGTCCTTAGCTCTGTTCGATTTTAAGGTGCTATTACAATACAGTTGGAGAGCATGTGCAATGCTGTTCGAGTGCACGGTGAATACCAACTGAACTGAGGCGTGAATGGGAATTTGGACTGAGAGGTGAGGCATGCTAGATTAGTCCGTGAAGATATGCACAGCTACTCTGCCAGGATGGTTTACTGGTTAGCACATCTGCCAAGTGAGAGGAGACCCGTGTTTGAATCCCAAGCTCCGTTCAAATTTTCATTTGTAGCTTCAGTATGTACATGTACATCATACATACCTGAGACTTGATAAGGTCTCTGGAACCATATAGTTGCAATCGATTAAAGCCCCTATGCCTGGGTGTCTGGCAGCATTCGCTCTCCCTCCCCCAATCCCCACTTTGCTCGATGCTGAGGTGCTATTCCAGTACAGTTTGAAAGCCTGTGCAATACAGGCCACATGACCTGTTTATACATATTATGTCTCTTTAATCCAGTGGTTTCCACTGCCTTCTGCATCCTCATGTTGTTGATCATTGCTGATTCTTCCAACTTTAGGGGCAGTTTCCCACCCCAAGGTGAAAGGGTTTCCCTGAGCATCAGTCCAATACTCCGCCCTCTTGGACAAGGCCGTTGCCAGAACGAGGGTGGCTTCTTATGCCAGAAGACTTTTGTTGCCAATGCTGATTATTAATTAAAATTTAGGCGGTGTCTGATTTGGACCCCGGGACCCATGTCGTTTATCGTTACCAAGCAAAGACGCTACCATTAGCCCACGCCATTACATAAGTCCTCTACTTCGTAGAGGCCTTCAGTGAAGTGTACACACCTATCAGCTCTATCATGTCTGTTTAACAGTGCATTTTGCGTTTCGCTGTTAACGTTCGGCCTGTGCTTTCAGTGCCACTGAAGCTTGTTTTCTCTTTTCTATACACCGGATCAATCCTTATGATAAGCATTTCATTTTTTGTTTTTTCACGTTTCTCCCGTAGCCATGTCCTGCTATTCCTGTTTATTGTATTCGTAAGTGACGAATATTACTGTATTTCTTTCTATCCCTGAATATTTTGTACTTCTTTCTCTGATCGATTAACTGAAATTTTCTTTTGTTACCCAATATTTCTCCGCAGTTACTTTCCTCGGAACTATCAACTGTGATTGTCCTTTTTAGAGATATCCATTCCCTTTCAACTAATTGCATATTGTGGTATTCATTTTCGCAGTATCTACAGCATTAGTTTAGTTGAAACGCATCTCATCGTGCATGTAAACTTCAATATCCCACTGCCTTGTAGATTTATTCTTCTTAAAGACTCTGATGAACTTCACTCTGCTTTTCATCATTATTAAATTGTTATCCTAGTCTGTATCTGAGCCTTATATTCCCCATGCTATTATATTGATATTCGAGTCTATATCTGCACCTTACTATCCAGATGCTTGTTTAGGTATCTCTGATTTAAAAAACTGGAATATTCCTTCATCTTCAAGACTCTCCCTAGTATACCTCCTCCTTTGTCATTCTCGAAGAGTGTAATCGGTAGCTTGAAAATAAATTGGTTGCTGAAGTCCGAAACATATTCCTGCACTCCTTATCGTTCAGAGTAGACACAAAATCAAGCTAAAATGATTATCTTAATGATTTAAAGGAATGTATTCACAAGCTTATTGTTTAGTTTGTGTTGTTAATACAGAGGAGCAGAAATAAAGAAGCAAATGGCACATAAGTAAATGTACTTTGGGTAACATGTATTATGTTTCGAGAGGCTCCGTTACACTGCTATGTGTACTGACAAAATTCAGTTCTAAGGCTTATTACCAAGGCAGTATTACTCTTCCTGTATATTCATACAGTCAGATTCTAATTATTATTTCCTGATATGCATAACATTCCTGTGGTACGACTACATCGATGAATTTATTGTAGGTTTTCGTTCGCCTTTTATTCAAAGACTTTTTAAGTTTGATCGCTGTAATACAATTAACATGAAGGAGTGCGAGGGCTTTCTAAATGAAAATTAGTTAAACAGACGATTAAAGGTTTTACTAGAAATTTCTCAGTACAGGTAAAAACAGCTGAACGTCTCAAAAACCTAAAGGCACACCGATTCAAATGGTGTAATGTCTACGAGTTCCTCTCATTCTCAAAGCTACACGCAAAAATCGTTTCTTTATGTAAATAAGTGCAGCAGTCCGCATTAGCTAGATACCATCGTCAACATATTAAGTTTAAACGCCAGGAATGTTATTACAGTAGTCTATCACCATGAAAGGAGTTGAGGATTGATAAACTCGATGATTGGAAAAAAAGAAAAAAAAAACATGTCTTATCTTCCCCTTACCTCAGTACGAAATTTTACTTTGAAATAAAGTTTACTTTCCCCGTGAACGTACAAACATGCCCCACGACTATGAGACCGTTGACTTTACTGAAAGATGTTCCTTCATTACAGTGATTTTTTTCTGGCTCCAAACAAATCAAATTAACTGTTGATTTCATTCGTAGTTAGCACAAAAATTTATCGAACGCTATTGTTTTTGCACATAAGGGCTGTTTTCAGATTTTGATTTGTTGATTACAAAGTCAACAGTAACCTAAGACTCATTTATCAGTTTTGTTTAGAGAACACCGCAGCTTTTTTCGTAAATTATACTGCAGGAAATACTGCAGCAGTCACAAGCTTATTAATTTTATAGCAGCGATAAAATAGCAACCAATGCCTGAAGATGGTAATTAATTTTATTGTAGCATTACTAGTTTCGAGTCTGGACCCACCGTCATAAGGTAGAGTTGACTTCTTTGCAAGTTTTACATTTTTGCTTTAAACAATTTTTTCTGATGTATAGTTTACAAAAGATTTTAAATTTGTGTCCTGAAGTATAACAATGTTTTTGCGATTACAAAGTTTTAAACTTGTATATGCTCGATAAATTCTACTTACTTCACGAGAATCCGTCCTTTACATATTACAAGACATAGGCTTGAAATGGTTCAAATGGCTCTAAGCACTATAGGACTTAACATCTGACGTCATCAGTCCCCTAGACTTAGAACTACTTAAACCTAACTAACCTAAGGACAGTACCCACATCCATGCTCGAGGCAGGATTCGAACCTGTGACCGTAGCAGCAGCACGATTCCGGACTAAGCGCCTAGAAGAGCTCAGCCACATCGTCCGGCGACATAGGTTCCATCGTCTTTCACAAACCATTCTGATAATGAATACAAGACGGCGCATACATTTGTTTACGTCGACTACTCATTTGCAGTGTGAAATAACGTGATATTTGTACAGATACGACACATTTCTGGATACTTGTTAATCATGTTAATGTGTGTGAATTCCTAAGGGACCAAACTGCTGAGATCAGCGGTCCTTGGACCTACTCACCACTTAAACTAACTTGAACTAACTTATCGTAAGAACAACAAACACACCCACGCCCGAGAGAGGACTCGAACCTCAGGCGGAAGGGGCCGTGCAATCCGTGAAATGGCGTCTCAAACCGAGGGGCCACTCCGCGCGGCGATACATCTTCATAGTACAGACAATGTTATAGAGTTAGACATTTAATTATTTAGGACAAAGTTGTGATACTTGCAGTGAAGTCAACATTACCATCTGAGGATGCGCTCTGGCCCAAAACTAGTAATACTACATTAAAATCAATGTAAAAAAAATTGTGGCTGCTTGCAGTATTTCCTACAAGGTAACCTAAGGTTATACGTGGATAACTTTTTCCTCATGAACGAAATTCTGTGCAAAGCAAAGTGTCCTGTGTGAATTGTTCCGTTTAATTAAAGCACACTGGTCAGATTTAGGATCTGTAGCAGTTAACGTTCGACCTAATTCTACTGCTAAAGTGACTGGAACAAGCGGACGCAGTTAGAGTAGCATGCTTACAACATCTCCTTATTCACATAGAGGAGCCACGTAAGCAAAGCTTCAGAATTTGATCTCGGGTTCATGACTGAGATCGCGTTAGCATCTTCAGGCATTGGTCGATATTTTTATCGCTGCTAAACGAGGCTGCAGAACGAAGCACGCTGCTAAACCCTCAGTGTGTGCTCCTCTGATAAATGTTCCAGTGAAAGCAATATTCCGTAATCCGCTTACTGGTGATTTATGTATGATCCAGGAGACGCTGTATTTATCCCATTCCCAAGAATTTTCCGGAATGTTTCCTCTCGGGTTATCTACCGACTCCACTTTCATTAATTTTTCCATGTGTCTTGTGTATTTTCGAGCAAATTCGCTTGTTACGGCTTTGGAAATGGGTAGTTCTTCTCCTTCTAATTTGGACTACTTGCTGCAGCGGATTATTTTGTTTTATCAGGTTTTATTTAGCGAAAATAAAGTTTTGAAAGGTCCAACTAGAAAACAGTGATTATGAGTGTCATTGACATTGAATTCATTCGAGCATATTCTTCTCAAGCGTCAAATGTGAGCTTGCAGAGCTGGCAGGACATTCATATATGTAAAGACATAATCAGGTAACGTTATGCTTTACGTAAATTTTTATCGCGCCGCAAAAATTAGAAATACAATTTAGTTCTTTATGCTAGGTCGCTTAATACCTCCCTACGTTATACAAAACATTTGGTTCAGTTGAACATACCGCGTAATGGGTTTCATAGAAGTACATCTCGGCTATCAGCGGAGACTAGATTTGAAAGTAATAAGAAACTTGAGTGACGCACTAATTTAACATAATGAAAACACTAAGAAGTTTTAATTCTTGCTGACAAAGGGCCATTCTGAGTACACTACTGGCCATTAAAATTGCTACAACAAGGAGAAATGCAGATGATAAACGGGTATTCATTGTACTAATTTGTTATACTAGAATTGACATGTGAGTACATTTTCACGCAATTTGGGTGCATAGATCCAGGGGAATCAGTACCCAGAACAACTACCTCTGGCCGTAATAACGGCCTTGATACGCTTGGCATTGAGTGAAACAGAACTTGGATGGCTTGTAAAGGTACAGCTGGCCATGCAGATTCCACACGATACCACAGTTCATGAAGAGTAGTGACTGGCGTATTGTGACGAGCCAGTTGCTCGGCCACCATTGACCATACGTTTTCAGTTGCTGAGAGATGTGGAGAATGTGCTGGCCAGGGCAGCAGTCGAACCTTTTCTGTATCCAGAAAGGCCCGTACAGGACCTGCAACATGCGGTCGTGCATTATCTTGCTGAAATGTAGGGTTTCGCAGGGATCGAATGAAGGGTAGAGCCACGGGTCGTAACACATCTGAAATATAACGTCCACTGTTCAAAGTGCCGTCAATGCCAACAAGAGGTGATACGCTAGGTGATGTATGGCGATGGCGAATACACGCTTCCAATGTGCCTTCACCACGATGTCGCCAAACGCGGATGCGACCATGATGATGCTGTAAACAAAACCTGAGTTCATCCGAAAAAATGACGTTTTGCCATTCGTGCACCCAGGTCCGTCGTTGAGTACACTATCGCAGGCGGTCCTGTCTGTGATGCAGCGTCTAGGGTAACCGCAGCCATGGTCTCCGAGCTGATAGTCCATGCTGCTGCAAACGTCGTCGAACCGTTCCTGCAGATGGTGGTTGTCTTGCAAACGTCCCCATCTGTTGACTCAGGGATCGAGACGTGGCTGCAAGATCCTTTACAGCCATGCGGATAAAAGGCCCGTCATCTCGACTGTTAGTGATCCAGCACGGCGTTCCGTATTACCCTCCTGAAACCACCAATTCCAGATTCCGCTAATAGTCATTGAATCTCACCCAAAGCGAGCAGCAGTGTCGCGATAAGATAAACCGCAATCGCGGTAGGCTACAATCCGACCTTTATCAAAGTCGGAAACGTGATGGTAGGCATTTCTCCTCCTTACACGAGGCATCACAACAACGTTTCACCAGACAACGCCGGTCAACTGCTGTTTGTTTATGAGAAATCGGTTGGAAACTTTCCTCGCGTCGGCACGTTGTAGGTGTCGCCACCGGCGCCAACGTTGTGTGAACGCTCTAAAAATCTAATCATTTGCATATCACTGCATCTTCTTCCTGTCGGTTAAATTTCGCGTCAGTAGCACGTCATGTTCGTGGTGTAGCAATTGTAATGGCCAGTAGTGTAGTTGCCATGTTCTCTCAAAAAACTATGCATATTGTTTGAAAAGCGTGAATAGTGGCAGTCGTTCTCAAAATGTCTTCTCAAAAGAAGACACATATAAAAACATAAAAACACACACAGAGAGATATATACATATACTGAAAGATTCAAATAGAAAATAGTTATTATGAGTGTCATCTACTGTAATATCTACTATTCACAGTGATTTAATTCGAGCACATTCTTCCTCCTCGTCTGATGTAAAAGTGCTCAGTTGGGGCGACTTTCAGATATGTAACGACATGATCAAATACCGCAAAGGGACTATTTTAATTTCGCGGGCTTTATACATTCTGGATAGTCGAAAATTTTGTGTGATCTCGAGTGCTCGATGACTTATTGCTTTAGAAAAAGAATGGATCAAAGAATTTAGATAAAATTTGTCTTTCAGAATCGAATAATGCGCAGCACTGCATTCTAAATGTTGACTGAGGCAGATTTTGAGTTTACTATGACTAAGAAAAGTATTTAAGAATATTATAAACGTTTGAAAGAGGGTCCAGAGGACGTTGAAGACGACTACCGCATTTGAATGAAATTACAATTAACGACAGCACAGACGCGGCAATACGAGAGCATCCGTCTGATAGTGTTTGCTGAACGTATCAGAGTGTAACATTTTGCATCTCAGTCGCTTTATTAGCATTTTATCACTTTTGCTGCTGATTCAGTAACAGATCACTATTTCGGTAACTTACACGATTGAGAGACGTTGAGATATCAATTATTCGATGGAATTAGAAGGAGAGCAACCTACACGTGGTACAAAGTAGGATAGATATTCGCACGAGACTAAATCTGTTTCCAACAGCTTCCAACAGGCTTCTTCCAGCTTCATTAATATCTGATCTTACGTAACGTAGTTACTAGATCACAAAAACCATGTGTATCGGATTCAGTCGTGAGGCGGACGAGGTGTTTTATAGAGGGTGATCGGTAACAGTCTGCGAAGCTTCTAAGGGTTTTGCAGGGAAATTTGTGCCGAGAAATAATTGTTCATAAAAAAATTAGGTACGTTGCGTCGTCTCCGAGTTGTATATCATTGCTGTTTGCAGTCAGTGAATACGAGTAATTAAAAATTCGGTGCCCAAGGTACTGGGCCATAACCTGAATTTTATAGTGAATAAGGCCAGTTTACAGCTATTGAAGTAATATGCAGTGAGGTTAACTGCTCTGTTCCACGAGAAATACTCCTTTCGTAATAATATTTCAGTGGTGGCTTCATAGCGTAACAAATGCAATCCGGAGATTGCAAGATAATATATATCAGAATTTTTGGAGAATATTGCTCGTATCTCCCGCGTTATACGCGAAGAGGTCAGAACAACACTTAATAAATCGCCACTACCTCAGTTCATATAAATCTGCAACTAGATATCTTGAAATGGATTTTTAACTGATTTACATAAAGAACAAACGCGAAACTACGGTGCTTTCAGAAAATACAAACGTAATCGATCACCACGTATGATCAATGGGCTCCGATTTGCATTTTATTACACACACCAAGAGCAAAAAACTCTGACAATTGTTTCCCTTAACTGAAAGTTGTAATGAATTTAAAAAAATAAGAGATTGTAACGCTCCCGCCCTAATTGGACGTACGTTAGCTGTATAAAGCCTGTACTGTAATAAGTTCACGGGCTTCACCTTATAAACAAGGATTTTAGTACATAAGTTGACCGCGTGTACCTAATAGAAGCAAGATCGGACTTGTACTCAGTCAATAACTACAGTGATGCATCAAGCAAATGTAAAGTATAATTGCTCGTTCGCATGGACAAGAAGTATACACAGTAGATGCTACCTATAATTAATAATTCGGTCGCCAGCCTGCTTAGGCAATGAATGAGTTTTTCCTTGTACAAGTGGGTGCATGTACAAGCATAGTAACACGTAGTAATGATGCGTTATATGGAAAAGTTTGGAACCAGAAAAATCCACTGAACTAAAGTTTTCTCTTTTTGTACTAATTTGGACGAGATAAATTCACACAACACCACACAGCAATGATTACTACGAACTGCATTTTGTATATTGATCAGACTGAAATCGGGCATAGATTGTCCTAGAATGAGCAGTTTTGAAAGCACACATACAATGTCACTATTAAAATTGGAAAACAACACTAATACACTTGGGATTAATATAAAACTTAACTTTACTGGTCAAATCTGATCAGCACATTTCAAAGTTTGAAAGCATGGACAAGAGAAAGGGGGGGGGGCCTGAAACTGTTATGGTCGTTATACTGAAACTGTTAAGTACTAAAAGGCAAATTAACACTCAAAATTATCGATCTATGGATAACTACTCTTTTGTCTTACTTCTGAATAATTTAACTGTCATTAGTTCTGTCTCAAATTAATTAAATAACATCGCTAACTCAATTCAAAAAACTCTCTTCCAAATTAGTCATACTTTTGTTCTTTACCAACATTTGCAATAACACACAGAACTTTAAAACTTCTTTATAGCATTGATTGATCTACTGATAATTCTTATTAACACTAATTTTTAAACTTTCAGTTCAGGATACTCGGGTTGCACAATACGAGGTAAGGTTCCTGTCTAGGTCAGTGATCAGGATAAGGCAATTCTGGTAAAGTCACGTTATTATTGAACAGTTAGAAACATTTTCGACACTGGTCCACACAGATACACTTCTAAGGATGAAATAAATGTTTGACCTGTGCAAGTCGGTGCGGCGGTTGGCGGGCAGCGAGATAGCGGGCAGCACGGCACACATACAAGCACGGCTAAGGCTCTCATTACATAGGCACTTTCCTTCTTCTTAGCGTCGTAGTCTTTCCAACTTTGTGCCTCAGAATATAGCCATGCCAAGTAGTGGTCGGAATCGGTGCATCCGAGGCTCAATGGAATCCACTTTTCCTGGGTAGCCGCCTCGGTACAGTACGTGTTCCTCTGACCGATTCACAACTCCGACTGTTGCTCGCCTCCGACTGTGTTACTGAGCCCGTTGTGCCGAAACGCGCCAGTGTGCGTCTTCCCGCGCTCGCCTGCCTCCACCTTTTCCCGCTCCCCTACAGGTAGGGTATTCACCACAGGTTTTCTACTACACATATCCTAATGTATTACCTACGTATGGACCAAGTGTATAAATTAAAATTTTCACATCTTACAATAGTTTTAACATTAAGTACACTTCCTTTTGATTATCACAATATTTGAAATCCAACATAAATAATAATATTTATTTCAAAAGTTAATCACAGTTTCTTTAACATCACGATACGAACCGAAAAAGAAGTTCAAAACATTGCTTACATTAATTAATCTAAATTCATAAAGAAAAAAATTATTATATGTACAATTGTCGTTACAAGATCGCAATCTGTATAATAACAAAAGAATCCAAATATTCCAAACCACTTACAGCATTATTTCCGTATAGACTAGAATACAATGTTGGTAACAATATCTCGAAACCTTCCGTCAGTTCTCAATGCTGTTTCGCTTTTCGCTTTGCAGTACCTGAAAAAAATCATTTCCCGTGTGAATATGCTCACGAACAAATCCCTCATTTCACAGAGGTCCGGAACAACATTTACAACCTCAAAACTCGAAAATTTTATGACAACACTGCTTCTCATATTAAAAGACAGAGAATAATTCTATCTTTTAAGATTATTAAATGGTGCTTTACATTTTAAAGGTCCCTGGCTCTTTACGGCACTTATGTTAATCACTTACAGATGTCACTTGTGCTGCCTGACATCGTTGTTTCCTTTGAGTTCCTATCAGGCCCATTGCATAAGATGGCAATACCCTCGTTTCTTACGGAGATTCCCTCTCTCTCTCTCTCTCTCTCTCTCTCTCTCTCTCTCTCTCCCCTCTTCACACACACTCTGTCTCTCTCTCTCTCTCTCTCTTTCAGCATTGTTTTCGACATGAAAAGCGAAATAAATTCGGTACTTAATATACTTCAGCGTTTCATGCAGAATTTCACTGTTCCTCTGCGCCACATAATCACCAATGATGGCAGGCATATCGGACATGTCGTAACCTAAATCAGAATATCTGTAGAGCTGTTTACATGTTGAATAAAGTATGTGCATGCCGTAAGTTTGTAACTAAATTACGTTCAATAATTGTCACCCCGAATCTTATCTGTTTGTAATTTAGGACCTATGAGAGACAAAATTACTTTGTTCAGCCACAACTTTGGAATATGCCACCAAAGTTTATAGATCAATTTATTATGTTCTATGAACAACTGCTATAATTTGTATATGGCTCATTAGTTAATATCTCAGATATTTTATCTTCGTTAAATAATCGTAATCTCAATGACACTGAAATAATCCCGCTTATTTTCTCCTAAATCTTACATTAACATTATTCATTCCTGGAAACAGAAATACTTTGTAGAAGCAACAGTTTGAAATTGTTAATCCAACAAACTTTCACAGCATTGCATACTTATCTTTGTACCCGATGATGGTGTAACAGCTGAACACCTTTTTGTAAAGTAAATAATACATGTTGTTAAATACTACACCAGTGTTGTGTGTGTTATCATTCGTTTGTCACTCCTTGCTCTAGCTACACATTGTAAAATCTGAAACACTAGCGAAAATGCGCCGTAGTAGGAGGGCGAAGGAGAGAAGGAGGAAGAAAGAGAGAGGGAGAGAGGGAGAGGGAGAGAGAGAGAGAGAGACAGTACTAAAAATTATTAAACTACATTTATAACGGTCAAGATGTTGTGAAATAGTATTTACTTCAGCTTGAACACTTACGAAACAGGTTTTTTTTTATGAACTGTCTTGTTATATTGCGAAGAAAATAATATTTGATGAAGCTGGACTTTGAGTTATGGAAGGTACTACAATGTAGCTCTGATGAAATATGGATCAAAATGAAATGGAGCAACATGAGAGAAATGGAAATCTATCCAAGAATAGTAATTTATGTGGCGTATTCTAGGTGGAAATGTGATCATAAATATAGTTCTTGGCAGATTATCTGGAAGGAAGACAAGAGCAGGAAAGAAATTAATTCAGCTCCTAAATTTTCTAGCGGATCGTTACAAACGCCATGCGCTGAGAATGTACTATCCGCCAGAAGTGGAGACAGTAACGGCTTATTCGCAGAGGAGGTAGTTAAAAGAACGAATGAAGATATTTTCGTGACTGCAGAAGAGGATACTAATGTATCGCGGGAGCGTGTTCCTCGCTCCAGGTAGGCCTATGACTAGGATAACGCACTTGCTTAGCGCATTAGCAGCTGCGCAACGCGTGCGATTACATGCTTATATGGGAGACAGGCGCGCCCTGAACAGTATCCACTGCGGGCGGGCGCTGCGAGAAGACAAATGGGGTGGTCGCCGTAAATCTGCCAGGTGCTCGGCCGCTCCGGAGGAGCCTCAAGGGACGGAGCGCGCACAGCCACGCCTAAGCGACCCGTAAGCGACACCGCCTCTGATTTAGGGCCGCCTCGCTCCCGCTGGTTACTGTAGCCGGGCGTCACGCCCACTCCGCATCTACCTGGTCTGCTTGTGCCAAGGTCCTTCTGTGCCATCTCGCCCTGGGTACTTTCGCAATTAACCACTGACAGATTTCTAACCCGAAGAATTATTTTCAGTAGACTAATTTTGCTTATTCGACCACGTCATTGTAAACTACTAAAGCAACTAATTGCTGACGGTTCGTTCGACTTGCTATGGTGGTCTTCAGGTCGGAGTGAGCTACTATTTGTCGACGTTTCTACCGACTTGCTGCGGTGTTCTTCAGGGCGGAGTGAGCAACTAAGTGCCGACGTTTCTATTGTTATTTTGCAGTCATCTTCAGGACGGAGTGAGCAACTAATTACCTACGTTTTGACTGACTTGCTGTGGTCGTCTTGATGACGGAGTGAACGGTCCTGAAGAGGAGAGTGAACGGTGCTGAAGAAGAGCGCAGCAATTGGGTCGAAACGACGGTAATTAGTTGCTTTGTTAGTATACAGTGACGCAGTCTAATACCCAAAATTATTTTATCTAAATGATACCGATAATGGAGGTCTACGAACTTATATGAGGAACTATTCATCTGAATAGAATCCGACATTGCCAAACTGGAACACGCAATCTGTTTGCTAAAGTATTATTTTATTCACATTTATCTTGATTTATTTTGGTTGGCATATGGATTATCACCAAAATCAGTATACATTGTTACGAAACTAAGACTTCAGATTATCATCTAACACCCGCTGTGCTCCATTTGAGTGATTATAAGAGATATTTTTTAGAAGACCTGAATATGCATAATTTTAATTTGCATCTCTTGACGAAACTGTAATATATATTGAGGTACAACGTAGGAGGCCATCTATATCTCACATTCTAGTACAATTCATTATATGACCGGTCGTTTTTTTGATAGGTTTTATTGCTGGATTTCAGCCATTTTTACGCTATTTTTACTTGTCAAGGCCTTATCTTAGCAGCCAGCATATTTTATAGTGTATACAATGACGTGCACTGACAGCAGTTTTTCGTACGACGAATGTCAGATGTCTCCATTATTTCTATTGCGACATTTTGTTACTGCTTTCCTAGGGAAGATGAGTTGACATCCGTCGAAACCGTGGTAAAACGTTGAATAAAACCACCTCTCTGGTTGTCTGCTTTGATTCATTTACAAACATAAACGATTCTACGAGGGTTGGAACTTGAATGGTGGCAACTATTTATTCACAACCGATACAAAATAGTTGCTTATTTGCACCTGTTACTGTCCTTCGAAGTAGTTAAAACCGTTGTGTAGAACCCGTTTCCAGTTATGTGAAAGGCTTAGTATACCGTTAGAAGAGCCTGTTCTGTTGATGATGCGAATGGAGCGGTCTACTGCCTGTCGAATCTCTGGAACAGTTCTGAAGCGAATGCCACGAAGAGGTTCCTTCATCTTCGGAATAAAATCAAAGTCAGAAGGAGTTAAGTCCGGGGACTAAGGTGGATGGTACAGTCGTGCAAAATGATGGGTGGTTTGCGCAGAAAGTGCCACCGCTTGTTTCGCAAAGCTGGTCGCAGGTGATGCTCCAAAAACGAATAGTAATACTATGCATTTGATTCCGAAGATGAAGGAAACACTTCGTGGCATTCGCTTCAGAACCGTTTCAGAGATTCGATAGGCAGTAGACCGCTCCATTCGCACCCTCAACAGAACAGGCTCTGCTAACCGTATACTACCCCTCCCACATCGCTGGCAATGGGTTCTACACATCGGTGGTGAGTACTTTGAAAGACAGTAACAGGTGCAAACATGTAACTCTTTCGTATCGGTTTTGAATAAATTGTTGCCACTATTTACGTTCCAACCCTCTTATTTTATCCTCACGCTACCTCTATACAAAGAGGGTTGTCAGAAACAGTCTGAAAAGTCGGTAAATGTGTTTCAGGGCTGGTTGTGCTGAGAAATAATTGTGGAGAAAATATCTTGACGCGTTGTGCCCTATCAAAATTGATCACCATTGAAGTTAGCCGTTCAGACCGTTATGCGCGAAGATTCAAGCGGACCACCAGAGGCTGTATCATCAAAAGACTCCTTCGTTTACGATATTGCAATGGCTGTGCTGTTCAGAATTATAACGCAATGATCCTTCCGACATACTTGCATGTCTCAAATGACAGGCACAGCGGCGACTACAGCCTTTATGAAACACTTGAAATGTATTCGCAGTTGTGATTATGGACAACTACCAGCTCTATAATGGAATAACAACGATGAAAATTTTCCACTAATCGCCAGCGGCCGCCTTATTTTTAGGCTATACGAGCACACTCCACGGCAGGACCTAAACTTCTAAATGTCGTCAACGGTGTGTCTACAGCTTGCACTCCTACATTCCGGACAGGGGAGACATTATAACTGAAAGTCACTTGCTCGTTTTCGACGAATAAATACAATATCGCAGTGCCTGAGTTCTTCACAATTACGGAGTAACAAGCACTGAAGCAGCTACAGCCATTACAAATACATGAAATGCATTCGCAGTTGCGAATACGGGCAATCATCAGCTGTATAACGGAATGAGGACAGCGAAAATTCGATTCGGACTGGGACTCAACTAGCATTTATCGCTTATCGCGAGCACTATATTGGGCTATCCGAGCGTGATCCACAGTCAGATGCAAATTTCCGTATGTCGTCAGCCATTTATCTACAACATTCACTTATACGTTTATTATGTACATTCCTGTGCAGGGGCGACATTTTAATTCAAAGTTCCTTGCCCAGTGTCGACGAAGGAAGACTATATTGCAGTGTCTGTGTTGTTCGAATTCGTATCATCGGGAAAGAGACTTCGAATTAAAATGTCTCCCCCAACGGGAACGTGCATAATTAATGTACGAGTGCAGGTTGTACACTCACGGTTGACCTCATATGCAAGTTTCGATCAGGCCGTGGAGCGTTCTCGGATAGTCTTATGTAAGGCAGCCGCTCTCGAAAGCGGGAAATTTATGGTTGAGTCCCAGTCCTGTATAAATTTTGACTGTCGTCATTCCATTATGCAGATGACGGTTGCCCACATTCGCAACTACGGATAAATTTCAAGTGTTCTTCGTTTCGTTAGAAAAACCGAACAAGAGAGCGATACAAAAGTTGGACATGGGACGGTAGTAGGGATGGGACCAGCGCTGAGGGCTGTGCAGCCTCGTGCTTTGTCATTTGCGTCCTGACAACAACTGACACTAACTATATCTGGAGAGTCGTTTCAATTTAGACGCACAACAGCCAACTTCAGTGCTAATTAAAGGCGTAATGTATCGAACTTTTTTCCTAACAACTATTTCTCAGCACAACTTAGCCAGAAAACCTACAAGCTTTTCAGACTTCCTGACCAACCTGAGCGTCCAACGAATGACTGTCAGTGACAAAAGGCACATTATATTTTATCTGATTTAGGGTGACCGAAAGCCCCCGAAAGCATTTCGGTGGTGGTTCGCGGACATTTTGTGGCTATTTGACTCCCGTGGTCCCGATATCTTGATTCTGGGTAAGAATTCTTACCTGCATACCTCTATTGCACAGAAAATCCTGTCAAAAGACTACAATATCGATGGTACGCGCTTTCTGCCTAATTCGACAAATTATTTCATTTACTGACGTCAGTTGCTATTGACAACAACAGGGCCCACTCAGTACTTTTCTGTTTTGGGTCTTGCTTGTTTTTCGGCAATGTTAGTTGTACGTTAACAGCTGTACACAGCAGTATGTATAGGATTAACAATGCGGAGTCGGCTGATATTGAACTAGTGTGTAAGTTCTTCGAATGCAATTGAAGAACGGCACTACTTAACTCCTTGAGCCCCAACAATGTAAGAAAATTAATTTTAAATATGTTCACAAAATCGACATTTGATATTGTAGTAAGCAACGAGTACCGGAAGAAATTGTCAAAGAGTAATAAATCAGGCATGTTAAGCAGGTGGTTCAAGTTTGAAATGTACTTTTAAGTTTTTTTCATCATAGTAAGCAAGGAATACAAGAAGGAAATGGAAAAAATTAAACAATCAGTTATTTTAAAGTTTTCTTTTCACTTTGGAACCAGTTGGACATGCAAATTTTAAGCACCCAACATTTTATGAGATATACTTAAAAGCAATTTCGCAGTTGTCCTAAACCCAGTCCCACAGATAGAAACTCTCATGAACTTATAATGCCTAAAACAAATTACAGTCCTAAATAACAAGCAAAAAAGGATCTGTTAGTTAATAAATTGAAATCAAAAGTGCATAATTCATTTATAGATCTCTCATGACAACAGTACTACAAACTCAAATTTTCGTCACTGTAACTTTAGGTGTACGCCCATAATTACGGTCATTGTCAATGATCTCCTTAATAAGGTCGCTATAAAAAAAATCAAATGTCACAATCTTCTGCAATGTAGCACAGTCTCCGTGGCTGCTGTTATTTCGAACACTATGACTTGTACATCCCATTAAATTCGTCAGTACGTCAGTCTAGATTTCTCTCCCTCGTAATATTACACCGGTGATTTCATGCGAATGGCACTGATACTGAAAAAGAATAATAGAATGGTGGTATCGACAGACACCACAGGCACTCAAAGGGTTAAAGGTCAAGTTTCACTTCGCGTATCCCTTCTTTGACAATGAAAGCCTTTGTGTGTTAACATTTATCATGGCACAAACAGTGAATTTAGACGAAGCTTGCTGGATGTGGTCATTACTTTCCCCTCCTCTGCCTCCCCCACTGCTCGCGTCCGCCCTGCCCCCCCCCACTTTTTATGTGTCCCCCCCTCGTTCTTTTTCTGTCCGGGCTCCTTCACCCCCCCCCCCCCCTGTCCTCTGCCTGAGGCTGCGATGTGTGATCTTCGTGTCTATTCCGTAGTGCACTGTTGAAACTGTTGAAGTGAATGTTCAGTATTGTATTGCGAACAGAAACCATACTGTCGCTAGGTGCGATTTTTTTATCTCTTGCGAACAGAAACCACACTGTCGTCGAGGTTTTTTAATTGTCTGGCTACTATTGTACCTGTATACTTACTGTGCGTCTTAATTAGCATCACCTACCCTTTGTTTTTACCTTTCAACTTCCACAACTTTGCCGGCCGAAGTGGCCGCGCGGTTGTGGCGCTGCAGTCTGGAACCGCGAGACCGCTACGGTCGCAGGTTCGAATCCTGCCTCGGGCATGGATGTGTGTGATGTCCTTAGGTTAGTTAGGTTTAACTAGTTCTAAGTTCTAGGGGACTAATGTCCTCAGCAGTTGAGTCCCATAGTGCTCAGAGCCATTTGAACCATTTTTTCCACAACTTTCCGTCATTTTACAGTTTTAAAAAGTCACCGAATTTATCACCTGTTTTTATTGTTTATTATCTTATTATTATGTTTTTAACTATTCTGTACACTGAAGAGCGGCTTACTAAGCTGCTGTGAGCCCGTCCCCATTTGGGTGGAATCGAAACTCAATAAAGGAAAAAAAAAAGGCGCGATCGTTACATATTTCGTACAGCTGCTTTGTATAATTTAGGTTGATTATACTTGAATACACGATACGAAGATGAATGTAGTTGACCGTTGCATTAGATGTCCACATGCGTAATTTTTCACGACAAGGTTAGTCACTTGCTCCTGTTCCACTAATAGTATGAGTTGCAGTAATTAATTAGTAACTACAAGACTAAGTTAACGAAAAACTTAGAAATCATGCATACTAGGCTCTCGTAACACATTTTCTCTACTGAGATATGAAAATTTGCCAGTTCATAATACGACGCAATGTACGTTTTCGAAATTCAGTCATTATTATATAACATAACTATATAAATGCGAAAGAACAACTTAACTTTCGTTAGCAATACTGCTACCATTAAAAGTGATTTTATGGTCACGACACGCTGGCCGAGAACACGTCTCGACAATGATAAATTTTTAACAGCAAATCCTGCTATCGACAATCACACTCGCACTACCAGAAGAGAACGTTGATAATGACTGTACCTTAGCAGTACATCAGTGGCCAGGGTCGAACCAATCCGTCACATCGCGTTCGATACAGTTACACTTAGAATTTGACCGTTTAGGCTACATAAGGAACTTTTGCCGACACGGGAATCGATAATAAAGTTTCCATATTTTTACATTGCGTGCTCTACCTCCGTAGTGTTTGTTAAAACGCTGTACCGTAATCACTTTGACTCATTGCTTTGGAGTTGACTCATCTCTGCTACAGGATTTTCCACGGATTGACCTCACACTAAACACCTCAAAATGTAGCTGCAGCAGCGGCTAATCACGACTGTGGACACAAAGGAATGCTTTAAGAAATAATGTTTTACCTAAGGTACCAAAACTTGAGGACACATGATGACATTAAAATAATAATTTCGAAGCAACCACATATAAAACACAATCACGGACGGATGACGAGGTACTGAATGCCCGACCAGAAACCCACCTATACGTGCGTGTGGATGAACTTGAGATACCTATAGAACATTTAAAAAGGGATTTAGTTGTATATTAAGGAATGAAATTTCAGACAGTCGTTGAAGTTTAATATCTAATTACTGAATTACTGTTGTCAGGTGAAATGAAATACGCTGTCACTGCCGCGCGGGGTAGCCGCGCGGTCTCGGGCGTCTTGTCACGTTCCGCGCGGTTCACTCCGTCGGAGGTTCGAGCCCTCCCTCGGCACGGGTGTGTGTGTCGTCCGTAACCTCAGTTACTTTAAGTTAGATTAGGTAGTGTGTAAGCTTAGGGACAGATGACCTCAGCAGTTTAGTCCCATAAGACCTTACCACAAATTTCCAAATTCTTATGCTGTCACTACGTAGCATGATGTACTTGTACGTTGGTGTCTATAGACGACAGAAATCTTTATGATCAAAATTATGCAAATGGTACTGACCAGGAATTAATATTTAATTTTCGTTTGACGTAAACAACTTGCACCCCATATAAGCACCTTAAGCACAGAGTAACCATTCGAAGTCATTTCCATTCACGGAGATAAAACATACACATTACGTCAAAAACCTGATGCTGATGTCCGCCATCTTCAGTAGCCCGCAACATTAGTTTCACCGCATTCATACCCTCATGGTTCATCGCAGTGTTACTACACCGTGACATCATTCTGTGGTGCCTGTGCCCAGCTTCGACCGTGTTGAGTGCTTTGATTGTGTGGAAACGACTTTGTTCCATCAAAAATGTGTGGTAATCAATCCGATCGTAGTCTCAATTTTGAAGGAATTACATTTCATTCGTAAGTGGAGTCTTTTTTTTTTTTTTTTGTATACATGAATTATGGTTGCACTCTTTACTTTTACCGTAGTTGTTTCATTTCTGTTATTTGAATTCAGATTTGTCTTGCTTTACCCAGTGTCCGTTCTTTCTCTCCTTTCCTGTGTTCCTCACTGCGTTCCAGATCGCAAACGCTCCGACATTCGAGCCACACTGTATCAACTCTCTCGTCCTCGCACAATTCACCGCTACGTAACCGCGCCGATTCTTGGGGCAACATCTCCTGCCCTAAATTTATTCCACCTATGATTAAGTCACAGCTGCAAAATACTAACGCGAATTCTTTACAGACGAATGGAAAAACTGGTAGAAGCGGACCTCGGGAAAGATCAGTTTGGATTCCGTAGAAATGTTGGAACACGTGAGGCAATACTAACCTTACGACTTATCTTAGAAGAAAGATTAAGAAAAGGCAAACCTACGTTTCTAGCATTTGTAGACTTAGAGAAAGCTTTTGACAACGTTAACTGGAATACTCTCTTTCAAATTCTGAAGGTGGAAGGGGTAAAATACAGGGAGCGAAAGGCTATTTACAATTTGTACAGAAACCAGATGGCAGTTATAAGAGTCGAGGGGCATGAAAGGGAAGCAGTGGTTGGGAAAGGAATGAGACAGGGTTGTAGCCTCTCCCCGATGTTATTCAATCTGTGTATTGAGCAAGCAGTAAAGGAAACAAAAGAAAAATTCGGAGTAGGTATTAAAATTCACGGAGAAGAAGTAAAAACTTTGAGGTTCGCCGATGACATTGTACGAGGGCCATTCAGAAAGTAACTTCCGGTTGATTTAAAAAAATACACCAAGTTAAATAAAAATATTTTAATATATACATCTTACAACTACATCTTTGCACTATTTCTCTACATAGTCTCCATAGCGATTGAGGCACTTATCGTATCTCTTCACAAGCTTTGAAATTCCTTCTGCATAAAAATCACCCGCTTGTGCCTGGAGCCAGCCTGTGACCGCATCTTTGAGCTCTTCGTCGTCATCAAACCGCTGTGACCTGAGCCATTTCTTCAAATGCATGAAGAGGTGATAATCACTTGGCGCCAGGTCTGGGCTGTAAGGTGGATGGTTGATAACGTCCCACTTGATGGACTCAAGAAGGGCCGTTGTTCTGCGAGCAGAGTGAGGACGGGCGTTATCGTGCAAAAAAACGATACCGGAAGTCAGCATACCACGGCGTTTGTTCTGTATAGCCCGTCGTAACTTTTTTATTGTTTCACAGTACACGTCTTGATTAATGGTCGTACCACGTTCCATGAATTCAACCAACAACACCCCTTTGGCATCCCAAAACACCGTTGCCATCAGTTTTCTGGCAGAAAAATCTTGCGAGGCTTTTCTTGGTTTGGTAGGCGAATTTGAATGTGCCCACATCTTTGATTGTTCTTTTGTCTCAGGGTTCACGTACTTAATCCAGGTTTCGTCACCGGTCACGATTCTATTTAACAATGGTTCTCCTTCGTCCTCATAACGTGACAGAAAGTCTAATGCAGAGGCCATTCTTTGAGTTTTGTGGTGGTCGGTAAGAATTTTGGGCACCCATCGTGCACAGAACTTACGCTAACCCACCTTGCTGTCACTATCTCGTACAAGAGAGTCTTAGAAATCTGTGGAAAACCAGTAGACAACTCCGACATTGAGAAACGTCGATTTTCACGAACTTTTGCATCAACTGTCTGAACGAGTTCGTCAGTCACCAATGATGGTCTACCACTCCTCTCTTCATCATGAACGTTTTCTCGTCCACTTTTAAATAAACGTACCCATTCACGGACAACTCCTTCACTCATAACTCTTGGTCCGTACACGGCACAAAGCTCATGATGACTAGCTGCTGCAGAATATCCTTTGGCTGTAAAAAACCTTATGACAGCACGCACTTCACATTTGACGGGGTTTTCTATTGCAGCACACATTTCAAACTGCCACAAAAACTAAACTAGCGCAGGTACGACGTTCACTCGACCACGGCTTGATGCCGACTGACCTGTTGAGTGCGTGAACGCACAGATGGCGTCGCTACTCCCCCCACAACCCGCACTGTGACCAATCGGAGGTTACTTTCTGAACCGCCCTCGTAATTCTGTCAGAGACAGCAAAGGACTTGGAAGAGCAGTTGAACGGAATGGACAGTGTCTTGAAAGGAGGATATAAGATGAACATCAACAAAAGCAAAACGAGGATAATGGAATGTAGTCAAATTAAATCGGGTGATGCTGAGGGGATTAGATTAAGAAATGAGACACTTAAAGTAGTAAAGGAGTTTTGCTATTTAGGGAGTAAAATAACTGATGATGGTCGAAGTAGAGAGGATATAAAATGTAGACTGGCAATGGCAAGGAAATCGTTTCTGAAGAAGAGAAATTTGTTAACATCGAGTATAGATTTAAGTGTCAGGAAGTCGTTTCTGAAAGTATTTGTATGGAGTGTAGCCATGTATGGAAGTGAAACATGGACGATAACCAGTTTGGACAAGAAGAGAATAGAAGCTTTCGAAATGTGGTGTTACAGAAGAATGCTGAAGATAAGGTGGGTAGATCACGTAACTAACGAGGAGGTATTGAATAGGATTGGGGAGAAGAGAAGTTTGTGGCACAACTTGACTAGAAGAAGGTATCACAAATTTAGCATTGGAGGGCAGCGTGGAGGGTAAAAATCGTAGAGGGAGACCAAGAGATCAATACACTAAGCAGATTCAGAAGGATGTAGGTTGCAGTAGGTACTGGGAGATGAAGAAGCTTGCACAGGATAGAATAGCATGGAGAGCTGCATCAAACCAGTCTCAGGACTGAAGACCACAACAACAACAACAACATGATTATTCATTTTTCATATTTCCTCGCGCTTTAAAAAAGATTCTGGTTAGAACTGCCGGAGTCAGCGGTCATGTGTGTGAGAGTTTACTGTATATGATTGTATGAACGTATATGTGTGCTTTGATAACTTTCTTAAGGAGGCTTTGGCTGAAAACTTATGAGAACACTCTTTTCGTCGTGTCTGCCTGCTGCTTCGCATGTCAGTAGCAATCTATCCGTTTCACAGTATAGTTATTCCCACATAAAGTCTGTTGTAAATTTTGGAAATTTGTTGTAAGGACTATGGGACCACACTGCAGAGTCCATTGGTCCCTAGGCTTACGCACTACTTAATTTAACCTAAACTAACTTACGCTAAAGACAACACACACACCCATGCCCGACGGAGGACTCCGAACCTCTGAAGGGGGCGGGGGGGGGGGGGCGGGGGGAAGCCACGCGAGCTGTGACAAGGCGCCTGAGACCGCGCGGCTACCCCGTGCGCCAATATTGTAAATAATCCACTGCACTTCAGTAGGAACAACACTGTACAAAATTATAAAACCTTCATTACAAAACATTAAGGCTTTCTTAGCACAAGCAAGGATTCTCAAGGGTGCAACCAAAGGCTTCGATAATTTACCCATTAGTATAAAATGCCTAACGGATAGCAAAGGAAATTTTGAAACTAAACTGAAAGCACTGTATGTCCATTGTTTCAGAGATGGATGTGGGACTCGGCTGTTTAATACAGAAAGTCAAATCAAACGCCTTTCAGCTGTCTAATTTTCAAACTGTTATTTCATTGGGCTATCAGTCTCCAGGATTTACTACGCCATCTTCAGCACCGTGACCGACGTGTAGGAAGATTTCAAACTCCTTTCGGGTCAAAAAAGAGCCTTGCATTCAAAGACTGTTTTTTGTAGATTTCTGCTTCATGCATCGATCACTCTAACTATTATCTACCGACTCCTCTATGCTTACACAGACTAAGCCATCATTACTAAAATAATTACTTACATAAAGGTTAAAGTAAAAATATCCATTTTATGGGGTCTTAAGCGTTTGAGACCATTCCTGAATTACAGCAGTAGCATTCCACAATGCTGGAAGATGTTTAAAAACTTATATGTTCTTATACCCTTTACATTGCCTTTATTGTCCACACACTGAATGACGCCTCATAGGTAAGGTTTCAAAGTGAGAAAATCTGTGAACTACAGTGAAATTAATGCACTGACCATATAATAAAACAAGAAGTCTGTTCTGCGTGGGGTTATACCTCTATATAGTTCTGTTTCTTTGACATTTCAATAATAGTTCACTTTATGGACATGCACAAGATATGACAGCAAGCCTTACTTCTTTCCTCATTACAAACCATTATGGGCTATCAAAGAACACGCAGATAAGTTTTATGCTAACTTCAACATTAAAAATTGTTTTGCATACGAGTTGAATGCTGAAAATGCGACGAACAAGAACTGCTGGAGTACCAGGAAGCAAGCAAGTATTAATATCTGGGTCCCAGCTTATTTTGCTATCGATACAAATATAGTAAAAGTGGAATAAAATGCATTATGAAAGCATCCTTTTCGCATAACATCCTTCTCTTCTTCGCTATTCGAAATGCATCGACGTATAAAAGTTATATTAACGAGGCTAAATGTGTCGTATTACTAGAGCAAATACGCATTCGGGAACAGAAAAAATTCTAAATTTGCTTCCTGGTACTATGTTATTCATGCAAGCACTGTAATTCTTAATACTTAAAACAGCTGCAGCATGCACGCATCACAAATGATGTGCAAGAAGAATCGTAAAGAGTAGTTTGCTAATGTTTTGGGCTACTTAAAATGACGGCAGGACCCGCCCACACTGGCTTCAAAACAACGTACAGACTGAGTCGATAATGGCATCTCCGTTTTTTACTTCGATGTGACCATTGATACTGTAAAATAATCCACTGACAGTACTAAAACGGGTTCTATATCAATACCATTATGCTCCATTGTTTGCTCACTTCGTTTATGTCACGGGAATACTTGCAGCTCCACCACGTTGTAATCTCAGAGGCGTGCGTTTTACGGGCACATCAAACGATGCTTATTTATGAATATCCAACACGATCTCCCAAATCTTTCTCGAGAAATTTTCCCAGATCTCTGTGCCTTACCTACCCAGTTACTCGTAAGCTTTTGTACACATAGGTAAATCTCTTTCACTTACAATGATGCTGCAAATATTTTTGCTCTACACGCGCTTTATAAGCTCTACGTCCTATGGCGTCATACATTGAATGCATGTCCACAGCTTCATCTAACGAGTTTAGCTACGTTTTCGACTACAAAATATGTATTGTAAACAGCAGGTAACTCCGTACAGTAATCGCAAATGATTGCGCTTGATTTCCACTATACTTTTAAAAGTCTTTTGGGCACCAATAATGTAATACGAAATCTAAGCAGATAAAAATACGTAACTCACGCACATAGGTCACTCAGTACTTCGTAAAGCCTTAAATACTTATTTTCTATTATTTGCAGTCATCTGAAAATACTCGCTTTAGAATCTTCTTCGTATGAACGATTTTGTTCGACGATGTATGTTTCATATATATTGGTGGTCTGTAAGCGTGCAAGAGCAGCAAAAAAATCTCAATAGGGAAATGCTAAGGCTCAATCTAGGTTTAGTGGACGTCAACAGAGTGAAAGGGAAAGAAGAGAAAGGATTCTGGTCTGGTGAGTATAGGGTAATACCAGCAACCGCAGAAATGGTGTAACGGGAGTAGGATTCGTTTTGAATAGGAAGGTGATACAGAGAGTGAGCTACTGTGAACAGCTCAGGGTCAGGGTTGTTGTCACCAGAATCGACAACAAATCAACACCGACAGTAATATTTCTGGTTTACATATCGATATCGCAAGCAAAAGATGTGGAGGCAGTGAAAGCCTACGAGACTACTGAACAAGTAATTCAGTACGTTAAGGGAGATGAAAATCTAATAGTCGTGAGGGATTCGAACATGGTTGTAGGAGAAGAAGAAAGGATTAAGGGAGGAATGAGAGGCATAGGAATGAGAGAAAAGAAATACTAGTTTATGTGTGCATTAAATTTCAGATGGTAATAGCGAATACTCTATTCAAGAATAATAAAAGCAGAAGCATACTGGGAAAAGGCCAGGAGATAGTGTAAGGCGCCGGTAATGTGGTCACCTTACATGTCAGAATTATCAGATAAAAGTCATGAATTATGTTAATTCATACATAAATTTGATACTAAGAGAAATCAGTGGTTAGGAGAGTAAAGGAAAGGATTGACACTGGCTAACTTGTCACTAACACAGTAAAATTGTATGCGGTAAAAAACCAAATTTTTCGCTGGCCATAGGAACGAATAGGCAAAGAGCGTTCCTAAGAGCTGTGGACAGCGAAAGAGGTCCCCCACAGAGGCTGACCGGGAGAGCCGTCCCAAAGAAGCCGGACCAGGGTGACATTACAGTTATGGTTCGGTGATCGTGCAGCCGTTGACCATTTCCCGCAAAGCGAAACTGTGAAACGACGCCATTGGTTGGAGGTTTGAGCATGCGTATGCATGAATCTTCGGAGAAACATCTTCAAGGTTCTGTAAGTGCTGTGTAGGCTGGCGAGCTGTTTGACAACCACAAGGACAGTGGAGTAACGAGGGCTTGGTAGCGGGCGTGCGTCCTACTCTAGCGAGAGAAGGCGAGCAGGACAGTTGTAGAGCAAGGGTGCCCTGAGACTTTGCTGGCAACGTATCCAGTGACTAGTTTCTGTCTTACTTAGTTCAGTGCTGATTGCAGTACTTGACGCACGAGCAATTTATTTCTCTATTGGGAGGGGAACAGGTTGGTACTTCATTATGACGTTGTTGGTATTGAGAAATGCTCTTTTACGATCGTGTACTAGGGACACACTTCTGCTACTGGCCAGTAGGCGAGCAGACTTCAGAGAATCGTAAGCGATTCCGGTAACTGAGTATCTTCAACCATAGGAGTTTTTGGACGCAATAATACGTCGATTGTAGCCCTATCTATTTTCTGGACGCCACACTGCACCTCCACGGTATCACAAGTTTTCTACGATGCGGAAGATCCATGCTTTGCTCACTTGGATGACATTTTCGTATCGAGCTAATAAGGGGAACAGTAAAGTTAAATACGTACAGATCCACTAGTTCGTCTCTCTGAAATTTCGTCGTTAATGCCAGCTTAGGTGGTTGATTAGAAATAACCAAAGGGTTAACAGTATTAACTTTTGCAGTGTTCTTAACGAACATAACTGTGGACGTGTTTAGACAGCTTTGTGTTGTGCTAGTCTTGGTTTGGGTAAACTGTAGGATTTAGAAATCTGTATTTATTAGGATTCCATGGTGTGTTTTTTGCACATTCCTTTTGATTTTATAATTACACATTTATTAACAAATACTTTCTTTACGTAGTTAACTAGAATTAGCCCTTATACTTATCCTGACTACATTAGAGAACAAATTTATAAATAGGTTAAGATCAGTTAAATTAGATTTACGTGTCAAGAACACTTCAGTGTTGTCGTGAGAAACCGAGCCAGAGTCAGATAGCGATAAATCCACTACTAATACCACTAATGGCATCTTGTAACAGGAAGATTTAGGTTAGATTACATAGTGGTCAGACAGATATATTGGACGGTAAGACATACCGAGAGGCAGATGTAGACACAGATCGCAATTTAGCAAAGAGGGGGAGGAAGCTGAGCTTTAAGAGATATATCAGGAAGTATCCATGCACAAGGATGTGTGTCACATAATTACAAAGAAACGAAGAGATACGCTTGATGTTCTCTTAGGCTATGGGTACTGTGATAGCGAACAGCTCAGCAGGCAGTTCGCACAGAAGTCAGAGAGAAAGCGTAGGTACAAGAAAGGTAATTATGAAGGAAGCATGGATAACACAATAATTACTTTAGCTGATCGATGAAAGAAGGAAGTACAAAAATGTTCTGGGAAATTCAGGAATGTAGAGATTGAATTAACTTAGGAATAAAATAAATAGTAAGTGTAGGGATGGCTACATGAAAAATGTGAAGAAATCGAAAAAGAAATGATTGTCGAAAGGACTAGCTGAGCATATAGAAAAGTAAAAAAAAAAAAACATTCTGTGGAATTAAACGCAAAGGCAGTAACATTAAGAGTGCAGTGGGAATTCGCCTGTTACATTCATACGAGAGAGTGGATAGGAGGAAAGAGTATAGTGAGGATCTCTGAGTGGGGGGGGGGGGAGACACTTATCCATTGGTGTCATAGAAGAGAAAACAGGAATCGATAGGGAAGAAATAGGGGAGCAGTGTCATAATCAGTCAGTGGAAGAGCTTTGGCAGACTTAAAATCAAATAAGGCAGAAAGAATGGACAACATTCCACTGCAATTTTTAAAATCATCCGGGGAACTGGAAACGATTATTCTCGTTGGTGTGCAGAATGTATGAGACTGGCGAAACTCCATCTGACTACCAGAAAAACGTCATCCACACAGTTCCGGAGATTACAAGAGCTGACAAGTGCGACAATTATCGCTCTGTCAGCTTAACAGCTCGTGCATACAAGATGCTGACAAGAACAATACACAGAATAACGGAAAAGAAAATTGTGTACGTGTTAAATGAGGATGAGTTTGGCTATAGAATGGTAAAGGCAGCAGCGAGGCTGTTCTGACTTTGCGACTGATAATGGAAGCAAGACTGAAGAAAAATCAGTACACGTCCATAGGATTTGTTGACGTGGAAAAATCCTTATACAACGTAAAATGGTGGAAAATGCCCGAAACTCTGAGAAAAATACAGTGTGTATAAGAATCAAGAAGGACCTATGAGAGTGGAAGACCAGGAACAATGTCCTCGTATTAAAACGGTTGTGAACGTATACGTTGAAGAAGCTATGGCGGAAGTAAAAGATGGTTCAACTGTGGAATAAAAATTCAAAGTGAAAGTATATCAATGCATAGATTCACAATTGACACATTTATTCTCAGTGAAAGTGACGAAGAATTACAGGATCTCATGAATGGAATCAACAGTCTAATGAGTGCACAATATGGATTGAAAGTAAATTTAAGAAGAAAGTAATGAGAAGTAACAGAAAGATAATAGCCAGAAACTTAACATCTGGGTTGGTGATCATGGAGTAAATGAAGCTAAGCAGTTCTGCTACCAAGGCAGCCAAATATTCCATGACCGACAGAGCAAGGAGGACATAAAATAGCAGAGAAGCACTGTTACAAAGTGCATTCTTGCCTAAGAGAAGTCTAGCGTTATCAAACATATGCATTGGTTTGAGGAAAGAATTTCTGAGTATGTACGTTTGCAGCACTGCACTATATGGTTGTGAGACATGGACTGCAGGAAAAGCTGAGTAAAGGGGAATACTAGCGTTTGAGATGTGATGCTAAAGAACAATGTTGTAAATTAGGTGGACTGATGAAGTACGTAATTAGGAGGTTCTCCATGGAATCGGTGAGAAAAGAAATGTGATAAAAACACTGACAAGCAGACGGGACAGAATGACAGGGTATATATAGCAAGACGTCACGGAATATCTTCCATGATAGTAGAGGGAACAGTAAAGGGTAAGAACTGTAGAGGAAAACAGAGATTAGAATACATCCAGCAAATAATTGAGGATGTAGGCTGCAAGTGCATCAAACCATTTGGAAGAACGATGACTCAAGAAAAAAAGCGAAATATACAAACTGAGTAGTTCATGTCAAGATAGGCAACATTAAGGAGAGTATGCGCACAGGAGCGCCGTGGTCCCGTGGTTAGCGTGAGCAGTCGCGCGCGAGAGGTCCTTGGTTCAAGTCTTCCCTCGAGTGAAAATTTTACTTTCTTTATTTTCGCAAAGTTATGATCTGTCCGTTCGTTCACTGACGTCTGTGTTCACTGTAATAAGTTTGGTGTCTGTGTTTTGCAAGCGCACCGCAAAACCGTGCGATTAGTAGAGAGGCACAGTTTGTAAAGCGTAAGATGCCCTTTAAGGGAATGAGAAATACTTATACTCAACAGCTACTTACATCTGTGGAAAGAAATGGTTGTTGTAGATGTCACAGGTATAACTGGTTTCATATTTCCTCTCTTGAGTGTCAGTATTGACTTTTTTTCGGAGGTCAGGCTGCACTCTTTGCGTACATGTAGAAAAGGGGGAAAGCTGTTTTCTATGTTTGCCGTACGTTTAGTACATATCTACTATTCACCAGAAATCTTTACTGGCATATCTGTTCATACTGATCGAGTTCTGTATATTCGCTGTGACGGCTGCTACGTCAGTTTAACTTCCTAAGGACTTTGTAGCTATTGCGGCCTCGACCAATGAGAAGCAAGGGTGCTGATATGCTCCAAAATGGCTGTCTAATTTTGAACGGAAGCAAGGCCTTCTTTTCTACTCTGTGTGACTCTTGAGAGAAGGTGCGCTTTTGCCTGTATGTGATATGCTGTGTCATTCAATGAAACTGCACTGCATTATCCTCACAAGGGAACCTCCCCATCGCACCCCCCTCAGATTTAGTTATAAGTTGGCCCAGTGGATAGGCCTTGAAAAACTGAACACAGATCAATCGAGAAATCAGGAAGAAGTTGTGTGGAACTATGAAAAAAATAAGCGAATTATACAAACTGAGTAGTTCATGTGAAGATAGGCAACATCAATGACAATGTGAACTCAGGTGCGCCGTGGTCACGTGGTTAGCGTGAGCAACTGCGGAACGAGAGGTCCTTGGTTCAAGTCTTCCCTCGAGTGAAACTTTTACTTTCTTTATTTTCGCAAAGTTATGATCTGTCCGTTCGTTCATTGACGTCTGTGTTCACTGTAATAAGTTTGGTGTCTGTGTTTTGCGACCGCACCGCAAAACCGTCCGAATATTAGACGAAAGGACGTGCCTCTCCAGTGCCTCTCTACTAATCGCACGGTTTTGCGGTGCGCTTGCAAAACACAGACACCAAACTTATTACAGTGAACACAGACGTCAGTGAACGAACGGACAGATCATAACTTTGCGAAAATAAAGAAAGTAAAATTTTCACTCGAGGGAAGACTTGAACCAAGGACCTCTCGCGCGCGACTGCTCACGCTAACCACGGGACCACGGCGCTCCTGTGCGCATACTCTCCTTAATGTTGCCTATCTTGACATGAACTACTCAGTTTGTATATTTCGCTTTTTTTTCATAGTTCCACACAACGTCTTCCTGTTTTCTCGATTGATCTGTGTTCAGTTTTTCAAGGCCTATCCACTGTGAGAACTTATAACTAAATCTGAGGGTGCGATAGCGAGGTTCCCTTGTCAGAAACAGAAGCCAATGGGTTTGTGTTCGTGAAGTTATTAGCAGGATTATATGCTGCTCTTTTAATGTGTCTGCTCTGGAGACAAGGCAGTATTTCTCCACAACTATATACTTGACGAGCCACGTTGGAATACTGAGATTTCTGAGGGACTGAGAGCAAAAGAACAGCAGAGTGATGTTTATGGTTACGATTAATTTGGGGCAGTTTCTTTTCTATTTACGTACTGTATTCGAGTCACGATTGGTTTTAGCAAGTCAGAATTTCATTTTCCAAAACGTTTTTTGTAGCTTATATGTTTTACAAATCTACATTACATAACAGATACTCTGTCAAGAGCACCATGTGAGCTCTGTAACATTAATCCCCTTGTGTGAAATCTTATTATCCTTAGTATCCGATAATAATAGTAATGTGAAAGAGAATCTCATATCTTTATTTTTCATGTCATGCGCGTTGTGGGATCCAGCAAGGCTTTCTGCTGCTTAAGTAAATATTTTCAGATCAGGGAACGTAAGTTGGTTTCGAAAACTTCAGAGCAGCAGCTGCTTCTTCGTCCTCATAGTGTTTTGTGAAAAGCTGTCACCTCACAGCATCCAAGAGCCATAAATTTATGGCTGGATTCATGATTTGATATTTAAAGCTGCTGATTGGGTGAAATCTCGAGATTACTTATGAGATCCCAAGTTAGGTACAGTAGTAAAAAGTTAATCAATACAAATAGTAAACCATTTCGACTTCAAGGTGTGAAGTATTTTTGTGTAGATTTCTTTGGGGCATTATTTATAAAGAGAGCACCTTTAATGAGAGCAATATGAAGTGAAAATCTAATGTCCACCACTGCAAATGCAAAGTACCCAGTATTCAGATACGCCATACACAGGAAGATTCTTCAAAGGAAAAACAAAAATGTAGCTGATTGCACAATGATGTACACATTTATATGCTCAACCATAGTTACTAGGAAGAACTGCAGAGGAGGATCGTTGTACTAGTTTCCACTTTCACAGACCGGAAAATAGTCCATACCCAAAGCCATTGTCGGACCTGAACGCTATACATGCACGTTATTACATCAGCAGCAAAGCCCTTTGCCTACTACGCTGTAACGCGATGCGAGTGTAAATAACGTGTATGCGTTTAATTAGTCTCGCCCTCGCACAAAATTTTGTCAGTCTCGTTCACTTATTGATTATTCGCGTCATGCTGCCTTTCTGGATAGTTGCACTGTGAAACTTTACTTCATCCCAACAATTATAATTCGTCGTCTAGTCACTTCATTTACGACATCTTTTTTACATTTGTAGATATCTGCACTACAAACGTAAAAATATTTTTCGACCATGTTTACAATCTCCCGGGGCTGATTTCTGACTGTCCGTTATTACACTTGCAACTAATATGGCCCGCATTTCGTGGTCGTGCGGTAGCGTTCTCGCTTCCCACGCCCGGGTTCCCGGGGGGATTTTCTCTGCCTCGTGATGGCTGGGTGTTGTGTGCTGTCCTTAGGTTAGTTAGGTTTAAGTAGTTCTAAGTTCTAGGGGACTGATGACCATCGATGTTAAGTCCCATAGTGCTCAGAGCCATTTGAACCATTTTTTGAACAAATATGGGGACAATACCAGTGCTAGCGCAAAATCCCAAATTTACGTCACTCGGCTGTTACATTTTACACGCGTTCTCTCTTCCCCCACTCTTTCGCCAAGGAACATGTGCTTCTCCTTCTTCAGCCGGCCGTCGTGGCCGAGCGGTTCTAGGCGCTGCAGTCTGGAACCACGCGACCGCTACGGTCGCAGGTTAGAATTCTGCCTCGGGCATGGATGTGTGTGATGTCCTTAGGTTAGTTAGGTTTAAGTAGTTCTAAGTTCTAGGGCACTGATGACCTCAGGAGATAAGTCCCATAGTGCTCAGAGCCATTTGAACCATTTCTCCATCTTCTGTCTGTGGTTTTGCCGCACCTGAAGATGTCAATCAGTTGCGCCGATGAAATACTGTGGGACCTTCACAACACACGGAGATTCGCCTGAGAACCATATCTTCACATAATCAATCTGTACATGTTAGGTGGAGTATAATGAGTGACGCCAACCGGTTCCCAAATTACTCTTAAATCTTCAAGAAGGTGTAACGCTATGGATGAAGAACCATGTTCGTTTTCAATACTACGGTAATAAATTACCAAAATAATCAGTTTCTTTTTCCAGTCCCAGCACTAATTACATTTGGAACTGTTACCCTGAACTGTGTTCTTCCGAGATACCATTGTCAACAATGGTGAAGTTGTCAATAAATGGAATAATGTATTCATTTCAGATCAAAGGTAGTCTTCTGAGAGAGATGAGTCCCGTTGAGGAATACCTTACGCTTACTGCTCTGTATTGTTGCGAAAGATATTGTTAAATCTAATTTAGTGGAAAAGTAACTTTCAGGTAAGAGGAAGGAGAAAATACGCAAGCAGCGGTCGGGCACAAACAACGGCTAAGAGTGGTTAGCGTAGGCTGACTGCAGGCATTTTGAAGTAGACAACGGCCCTAAATTTTCCTTACAATCGCTCCCGCACCAACTACAGTCATGACCACGCTACCGCCTACAGATGTGACGCACGAGGCTAGCCATTGGCAATAATAGTGTACCATTCCGTGTAATACCCGCTTCACGACAGCGGTGTACTTGCTGCGCCTACATCTGTATTTTTTTTTTGTCATCTGTCTACTGACTGGTTTGATGCGCACTTGCAACCTACGTCCTCAATTATTTGCTTGACGTATTCCAATCTCTGTCTTCCTCTACAGTTTTTGCCCTCTACAGCTCCCTCTAGTACCATGGAAGTCATTCCCTCATGTCTTAGCAGATGTCCTATCATCCTGTCCCTTCTCCTTATCAGTGTTTTCCACATATTCCTTTCCTCTCCGATTCTGCGTAGAACCTCCTCATTCCTTACCATATCAGTCCACCAAATTTTCAACATTCGTCTATAGCACCACATCTCAAATGCTTCGATTCTCTTCTGTTCCGGTATTCCCACAGTCCATGTTTCACTACCATACAATGCTGTACTCCAGACGTACATCCTCAGAAATTTCTTCCTCAAATTAAGGCCGGTATTTGATAATAGTAGACTTCTCTTGGCCAGAAATGCTTTTTTTTGCTATAGCGAGTCCTGCTTTTGATGTCCTCCTTGCTCCGTCTGTCATTGGTTATTTTACTGCCTAGGTAGCAGAATTCATTAACTTCATTGACTTCGTGACCATCAATCCTGATGTTAAGTTTCTCGCTGTTCTCATTTCTACTACTTCTCATTACCTGCGTCTTTCTCCGATTTACTCTCAAACCATACTGTGTACTCATTAGACCATTCCGTTCAGCAGATCATTTAATTCTTCTTCACTTTCACTCAGGATAGCAATGTCATCAGCGAATCATATCATTGATATCCTTTCACCTTGTATTTTAATTCCACTCCTGAACCTTTCCTTTGTTTCCATAATTGCTTCCTCGATGTACAGATTGAAGAGTAGGGGCGAAAGGCAACAGCCTTGTCTTACACCCTTCTTAATACGAGCACTTCGTTCTTGATCGTCCACTCTTATTATTCCCTCTCGGTTGTTATACATATTGTATATGACCCGTCTCTCCCTATAGCTTACCCCTACTTTTTTCATAATCTCGAACAGCTTGCACCATTTTATATTGTCGAACACTTTTTCCAGGGCGACAAATCCTATGAAAGTGTCTTGATTTTTCTTTAGCCTTGCTTCCATTATTAGCCGTAACGTCAGAATTGCCTCTCTCATCCATTTACTTTTCCTAAAGCCAAACTGATCGTCACCTAGCGCATTCTCAATTTTGTTTTCCATTCTTCTGTATATTATTCTTGTAAGCAGCTTCGATGCATGAGCTGTTAAGCTGATTGTGCGATAATTCTCGCACTTGTCAGCTCTTTCCGTCTTCGGAATTGTGTGGATGATGCTTTTCCGAAAGTCAGATGGTATGTCGCCAGGCTCATATATTCTACACACCAACATGAATAGTCGTTTTTTTGCCACTTCCCCCAAAGATTTTAGAAATTCTGATGGAATGTTATCTATCCCTTCTGCCTTATTTGACCTTAAGTCCTCCAAAGCTCGTTTGAATTCCGATTCTAATAATGGATCCCCTATCTCTTCTAAATCGACTCCTTTTTCTTCTTCTATCACATCAGACAAATCTTCACCCTCATAGAGGCTTTCAATGTATTCTTTCCACCTATCTGCTCTCTCCTCTGCATTTAACAGTGGATTTCACGTTGCACTCTTAATGTTACCACAGTTGCTTTTAATGACACCAAAGGTTGTTTTGACTTTCCTGTATGCTGAGTCTGTCCGTGAGACAATCATATCCTTTTCGATGTCTTCACATTTCTCCTGCAGCCATTTCGTCTTAGCTTCCCTGCACTTCCTATTTATTTCATTCCTCAGCAACTTGTATTTCTGTATTTCTGATTTTCCCGGAACATGTTTGTACTTCCTCCTTTCATCAATCAACTGAAGTATTTCTTCTGTTACCCATGGTTTCTTCGCAGCTACCTTCTTTGTACCTATGTTTTCCTTCCCAACTTCTGTGACGGCCCTTTTTAGAGATGTCCATTCCTCTTCAACTGTACTGCCTACTGCGCTATTCCTTATTGCTGTATCTGTAGCGTTAGAGAACTTCAAACGTATCTCGTCATTCCTTAGTACTTCCCTATCCTTTGCGTTTTGATTCTTCCTGACTAATGTCTTGAACTTCAGCCTACTCTTCATCACTACTATATTGTGATCTGCTCCCGGGTACGCCTTACAATCCAGTATCTGATTTCGGAATCTCTGTCTGACCATGATGTAATCCAATTGAAATCTTCCCGTATCTCCCGGCCTTTTCCAAGTATACCTCCTCCTCTTGTGATGTTTGAACATGGTATTTGCTATTATAGCTGAAACTTGTTACAGAACTCAATTAGTCTTTTTCCTCTTTCATTCCTCGTCCCAAGCCCATATTCTCCTGTAAGCTTTTCTTCTACTCCTTCCCCTACAACTGCATTCCAGTCGTCCATGACGATTAGATTTTCGTCCCCCTTTACATACTGCATTACCCTTTCAATATCCTCATACACATTCTCTATCTGTTCATCTTCAGCTTGCGACGTCGGCATGTATACCTGAACTATCGTTGTCGGTGTTGGTCTGCTGTCGATTCTGATTAGAACATCCCGGTCACTGAACTGTTCACAGTAACACACCCTCTGCCCTACCTTCCTATTCATAACGAATCCTACACCTGTTATACCATTTTCTGCTGCTTTTGATATTGCCCGATACTCATCTGACCAGAAATCCTTGTCTTCCTTCCACTTCACTTCACTGACCCCTACTATATCTAGATAGAGCCTTTGCATTTCCCTTTTCAGATTTTCTAGTTTCCCTACCACGTTCAAGCTTCTGACATTCCACGCCCCGACTCGTAGAACGTTATCCTTTCGTTGATTATTCAATCTTTTTCTCATGGTAACCTCCCCCTTGGCAGTCCCCTCCCAGAGATCCGAATGGGGGACTATGGGGCTATTCTGGAATCTTTTGCCAATGGAGAGATCATCAAGACACTTCTTCAATTACAGGCCACATGTCCTGTGGATGCACTTTACGTGTCTTTAATGCAGTGGTTTCCATTGCCTTCTGCATCCTCATGTCGTTGATCATAGCTGATTCTTCCGCCTTTAGGGGCAATTTCCCACCCCTAGGACAAGAGAGTGCCCTGAACCTCTATCCGCTCCTCCGCCCTCTTTGACAGGGCCGTTGGCAGAATGAGGCTGACTTCTTATGCCGGAAGTCTTCGGCCGCCAATGCTGATTACTTATCAAAATTTAGGCAGTGGCAGGGATCGAATCCGGGACCGAAAACCTTTTGATTATAAATCAAAGAAGCTACCCCTAGACCACATCTGTATAGTGGCTCCGTAACTGTTGCTGTAATTAGTGTCGTAACCGGTGTTACGCCTATGCTGTGCAGGGGTAGAGGCATGTCACGCAGCGCCAGGTTTCCCACAGGTCTGGCTGCCGCCGGCTTTCTGAAATAATCCGATCTTATACACAACTCGGCCCCTGCAATAGTTTGTTGCTTGCCGGCGGACGACCCTCGGGGCTGAAAAACAAGTTCCGTGTTACATTCCGTCTTGGACGTGCTTTCACCACCTCTCACTACCTGCTGCAGTGAAGATTACAGGTCGCTGTCCACCGTAGGTGCCTGATTGTGGCAAAATAAAGAGGAATGAGGTGTTTTTTCTGGAATTCTCGTTTCGGATGATGTGATCATGTTAGATAATTTCTTTTAACGATATGATTGTGCCGACCAGGCACCTAGAATCTGGGTGACGTGCATGTGCGATAACGTTACAGAGAAATTTATTGTCTTAGTATCAAGCGCCTTACATGCATATAACTCGTTGCACAACTTTTGTTCGCTTCTTATACTGCACCTCCTAACCCAACTCAGGTGGTTATAATTCTCCAATACTTCTGCAAGTTGTGTAAAGGAATTAGAGCTATATCTACAGTAAAATTGCGTGCTTATGGAATATCGTCTCAGTTATGTGACTGGATTTGCGATTTCCTGTCAGAGAGGTCACAGTTCGTAGTAATTGACGGAAAGTCATCGAGTAAAAGAGAAGTGATTTCAGGCGTTCCCCAAGGTAGTGTTACAGGTCCTTTGCTGTTCCTTATCTATGTAAACGATTTGGGAGACAATCTGAGCAGCCGTCTTCGGTTGTTTGCAGATGACGCTGTCGTTTATCGACTAATGAAGTCATCAGGAGATCAAAACAAACTGCGAAACGATTTAGAACAAATATCTGACTGGTGTGAAAAGTGGCAGTTGGCACTAAATAGCGAAAAGTGTGAGTTTACATGATAAATCAGTCTAATCTAAAAGCCGTAAGCCGGCCGCGGTGGTCTCGCGGTTCTAGGCGCGCAGTCCGGAACCGTGCGACTGCTACGGTCGCAGGTTCGAATCCTGCCTCGGGCATGGATGTGTGTGATGTCCTTAGGTTAGTTAGGTTTAAGTAGTTCTAAGTTCTAGGGGACTGATGACCACAGCAGTTGAGTCCCATAGTGCTCAGAGCCATTTGCACCATTTTGCCAAGCCGTAAATTCAACTAAATACCTAGGTATTACAATTACGAACAACTTAAATTGGAAAGAACACATAGAAAATGTTGTTGGGAAGGCTAACCGAAGACTGCCTTTTATTGCCAGGATACTTAGAAAATGTAACAGACCTACTAAGGAGACTGCCTACACTACGCTTGTCCATTCTCTTTTAGTATATTGCTGCGCGGTGTGGGATCCTTACCAGGTAGGACTGACGGAGTACATCGAAAAAGTTCAAAGACAGGCAGCACGTTTTGCATTATCGCGAAATATTGGAGAGAGTGTCACAGAAATGATACAGGATTTGGGCTGGACATCATTAAATGCCGGCCGAAGTGGCCGTGCGGTTAAAGGCGCTGCAGTCTGGAGCCGCAAGACCACAACGGTCGCAGGTTCGAATCCTGCCTCGGGCATGGATGTTTGTGATGTCCTTAGTTTAGTTAGGTTTAAGTAGTTCTAAGTTCTAGGGGACTAATGACCTCAGCAGTTGAGTCCCATAGTGCTCAGAACCATTTGAACCATCATTAAAAGAAAGGCGTTTTTCGTTGCGAACGAATCTTCTCACGAAATTCCAAGCACCAACTTCCTCCTCCGAATGCGAAAATATTTTGTTGACACCGACCTACATTGGGCGGAACGATTACCACGGTAAAAGAAGGAAAGATATATGTGTTCATTCTTTCCGCTCGCTGTACGAGATTGAAATAATAGAGAATTGTGAAGGTGGTTCGAGGAACCCTCAGCCAGGCACTTAAATGCGATTTGCAGAGTATCCATGTAGATGTAGATGAGAACGTTTGTGAACTTCGTGCCCAACAGTTTGTACTATATAAAAATGTCATAATTCCTCCGCCAGGAGCTGATAATAAATACTGCTTCATTGTAACCAGCTTCTGTCAGTAATCATCAGAGGATTGAAACTACTGTAGTGAAATTATTTATTTGCACTTGTGATTTTTTCTCTAAGAGTAGCTGAGTAGCTTTGTTCCGCTTTTTTTACGCTCGTTATTTCTTTTATGCCTAACAATGATGTAATGAAATGAGGAAAGTAAAGTGTGATACGGCGTCCGCGTCAAACTGTCGGCTCTTGTGAATGTCAGGGTAGCTTGGCTAAAGGGAAGTCAAGCACTGGTGTGGTACATCGCATATTCTCCTCTTGTACGGATACTAAGGAACCGGTACCTATTTATTCGTTAGAGAACAATTTTCATCTTATACGAATATGAACAGCATTTGCAAGACACTGTAGTGCAACTCATCAAGGAAGGAATTGAATTAGTTGTTAATTTCTGTTTGTGAGAAGCTGTATTGTTCCATTTATTCGGCACATCAGCCTATTTGAGAAGAGGCGGAGGGTAGCCAGGTGGCGGAAAACCGGATGTAGGTACAGCTCCATCATCAACAACCATGGGGTAGGGAAAGACAGTTGTGCCTGCAGACAGTCATCGTTCGTTGGTACTGCCGCCGGTATACCCCATAAAGTCAAACAACAAACATTAAAACAAAGTCAACGGCATAAAATTAACAACTGAACCCATGAAACTAATATCCTGAGAATCCTTTAAATTATGAATTATTGAAGCAGCACACATAAATAGCAATGCCTTAAATGAGCCAACAAATTAAAAAAAGCAAGCTTTGGGTAACCTATAGCCAAAATTCTCGTTATTAAACCAAGTCTCAAAGTAGAAAGAGCAATAATTTTCTTCGAATCCAATTCAAAATTAGCCTCCAATCCAGCAGCAGTATAGGAGAGACAGACAAAACGTCCATTACGTCATAGAGAGGACTCGATGCCGGTACCGACTGACTGAAAGAGCGCGCAGCAGGCAGCACCGCAGCAAACCGGTAAGATAGGGGTAGGACAGTGGGCGCCGCAGGAAAAGCAACGTCTCCGATCGGCGTCTGAACCAGTGTACGTCGCAGACATTAGAAAGGACACGGCCACGTCCTCAACAGGTCCGCGGCTGGACACACTCCATGACGACGCCCTGCAGCTGGCAATAACCAAGTAGGAAGGCACCTGTTTCCGTAGTTCAGTTTTCATCTGACGGACACCATTGGAACTCGATATGTTTCTAACGTCTTCCGTGTTTTAGCAAGTGAATGACGACGGTGCCGTAAGGTTTAAAGGCGGCCACCACAACGTTACCTCAAAAGGGAGTTCGAAAACCCGCAACGTTCGAAGGCCAAAACCAGCCTGATGAAGTACCGGAACTTCAGAGCGTTAGCGTGGCTCCACACAACGTCGGCGCACAGTTCGTCATTCATCAGCTTTATGTACAGAGTGCAGACACTGAATTCTGAGAACATCTTGTGGCGGGAGACGCATGACATCCCGTATAAAACGTTCTACTTCATACGTCTTCGGTCGCACTTCAATCAAAGAAAAAACTTTTCTAATTAGGGCTTGGTGGTGAGAAAACGCCATGATGGTCGATGAAACCGGACTCTGACACAAGCCGCCACGCAGAAGTAAACAACCGTGTGCTCCCTCGCAAGCAGCGCAACAGGCGAGACGCAAACATGGCGTGTGTGCCTCACCACTGGCGAAGGCAGGCTAATCTTCATCTTGCGTTGTCGGCATGGATACCTAAACTATGGTTGTCGGGGTTGGTTTGCCGTCGATTATGATGAGAACAACCCTATCAGTGAACGGTTCATAGTAACAATCTCTCGGTCCTACCTTCCCATTCATAACAAATCCTACTCATGTTTTACCATTCTCTTCTGCTTTGATAATAGTCTACACTGATCTGACCAGAAACCTTTGTCTTCTTTTACACTTGACTGACCACTATTATATCTATATTGAGCCTTTGCCTTCCACATATCTGATATACTATCTTCCCTACCACTTTCAAATTTCTGACATTAAAGGCCCAGCCTCGTAGAACGTTAGGCTTTCGTCGGTTAATCAATGTTTTTCTCATTGCCACCTCCCTATTGACAGTCCCTTGCCGGAGATCCAAATGGGTTAGTATTCCGGAATCTTTTGTCATTGGAAAGATCATCATGCCACTTTTTCAGTTACGGACCACATGTCTTGTGGATACACATGATGTTCTTTAATGGAGTGGTTTCCATTGCGCTCTGCATCCTCATGCCGTTATTCATTGCTGTTTCTTCCGCCTTCAGGAGATGTTTCCCACCCAAGGGCAAGAATGTGCTCTGAACCACTGTCCTCTCCTCTACCTTCTACCTTCTCTCACAAGGCTGTTGGCTGAATGAGGATGACATCGTCGGCTGCTGTGACCGAGCGGTTGTAGGCGATTCAGTCTCGAACCGCACTGCTGTTACGGTCGAAGTTTCGAATCCTGCCTCGGTCATGGATGTGTGTGATGTCCTTAGGTTAGTTAGGTTTAAGTAGTTCTAAGTCTAGGGGACTGATGAGCTCAGATGTTAAGTCCCATAGTACTTAGAGCCATTTGAACCATTTGAGGATGACACATTATGTCGGAAGATGGAGTTACCATTGTTATGTCAAGTGGGCCAATACATCTACAGTGAAAAGAGTATGTTTCGCTTTTAATATTGTCTGTTACGGCTCTACATACAACGGGTATCCATTAGCGACAAAGTAGATGCGATTTTGATGCAAGAAACGCAATTCGAACTTTGTATTTTCCAAGTTTGTTACAAGAAAGAATTACTGTATTGTCTACTTTTTATATCATTGCAAAATCTATTTGAAAGAAACCAAATAAACAGATCATTCAGTGATGTGGATAAAGGTAGGTCGCAGTTTGCCCTGGGCCCCAGTTAAGCAACTTTACTCGTAATGAGAAATCTCTATAATGCATATCAAAATTTAATTTTACTTGAAACCAAATTATCAGTATTTCATAAAGATTCGAGCGTTTTTGACAGGACTCGTCGGAGTGCAAATTGTAAGCTCGGTGCCAGCACCTAGGCTTTACTTTAGAGTACGTCATCATTCATATTACTCTCTATCATTCCTTGAGTTTCTTCTCACGCTGTATACGCGAATAGAACAGTAAAACGCCCAAAATTTTCACCATTACGAACCAGTACAAACTTGGCACTTCACTAAATAGCGTTTTACCTTGGAAATAGTCTGAAAAGTTTTCCTACAACTATGGAGAAGATGTACATGTGGAATACTGATTGTCGTTGAAAACTTCCACGTAAAAAATTGTACTTATGACACCAGTGAAGAGCAGAAAGCCGACACCAAACATTGAGCTGGGGCCGGCAGGCGTCCGCCCCCGCAAACAGTTTCCAGGGTCTCCACTTTCACGATGGCGGAGGCGGCGACGGCGGCCTGGCCCTCGGCGCCGTCGAGTGGTGCTTCTGGGCGTCCCTCGCGTCCAGTGCCCGGCCTGCTCGTATTCCTCGGCGCCGGCCACAGCTATGCCTCACAATGGCCCGCCGGCACTGCTTCTTGTCAGCAGACCCTCTAAGGTAGCCGCAGGCGTCTGCCACATCGCCACTAAGGGCGTGGCCATCGGAGCCGCACCCGCGAAGGCGGTGGCGGAGCATGTAGAACGTTTCGTAGTCTTCTGTACATTTATACAACCCTCGCATAAACACTTTTGTAGACTACCCAGACACGCAGTTGCATCTAGCTGGATCAACCATACATCTGCAAATGCTGTATGTTTTGGATGTGTTTAGCGCTACCAAATGTTTCTTCTAATAATAAACACAATAGTTGCAAGCGTTTGAAATTTAATTAGATACGTACAAAACGAATTATTTTATATCACATGTCGACAGGCATTGCAAAAATTTGGCATTTTTGAAATGAGACGTCCAATATGTGTGATTCACTAACGTTTCCCTTGCATGATATTTGTCACTAAATGTAATCCATGACAACCGGTGGTTTCTTCAGTATCTTCAGATATGACATTTTACATCTAAATGTCAAAGAACTGTAAATTTCATTACTAGAAAGTTCACTACAAGCGTTTTCCCCTTAGCTAAATCTGCGTACATGTATGTCACATATAATGCACACATCTCTCAATCCATAGCCTCCTCCTGCTTATCCCCCAATTACCTCATCATCATCTCCTCCTCCTCTCTCTCTCTGTCAATCTTCTACTTCCTTTCACTCTGTACCCTTCTCTCCCCTCTCTGTCTATCCCCTCTAGCTCCTCTCTATCTGCCTCTTACCCTCCTTCCCTGAACGTCCCATCCTTCCCATCTGTCCCTAACCAGCCTCTCCTGCCCCCTCTCCCCCTATTCATTCCCTCCTGACCCCCCAACCCCTGTCTCTTTTCTCTCTCTCTCTCTCTCTCTCTCTCTCTCTCTCTCTCTATCTCGACTTCTATCCATCTCAACCTTCCTCCAGGCACGGTCATTCACTCATGTAGCCCCTGCGAAAAAGGTCAATAAAACAGCCTGTACTACTCTCACAACACACACCTAAACATCAGGTGTCAACCTCTGGAAAACCACCTGAAATGTACGCTGTAATCCAAGGCAGGCTGATACTACTCCAGCATGGCACACTTACTGTTCCAGACAGCCTGCATGTCAGTGGCTGTTAAAAACGTTTGTTGCCTCTGGTGTGTACACCGCCCTTCAAAGCGGAGCAGTAAGCTAGATCGATACTATTCCCACACAGTACACCTGTTGTGGTGGGCAGCCTATGTGTCAGGGGTTTTAAAAATCAAACATATCTCTGTAAATACTACAGAATCTAATGCCCAACGTGGGTCAGATTTGATGAACTTCACTTCAGGGGCCTGGGAGGTCCTCTTACACATACATACAGACGCTCAGCGTTATAGATAGATACAAACATGTTGACACTGGAGTTTCAACTCAATGGCCAACAATCAGATATAGGATACATATGCCATTCCGCCATTAGAAATGAACCTCCATACATCAAAATGAGTAATACTCTGTTCGTCTTCGCCAATTTATGGTATGAATTTAGCGATGTGCACCAGAAATCTTCAGTGTAACTCATCTGGTTATGGCTGAATAGTTTTCAAACGTAATATCATGGAAAGCTGTCGATGTCATATTGCTAAAATTCCAAACCTTAATGGAATACATGTCTGGTCTGGTAGTACAAGAGTACCCTTTCATTGGAGCCTGCACAACCAACTACTCCAAACCTTTGGCACTTTTGGAGGACCAGAGAGAATTATAATCATATTCTTCATCTCCTTTTCAACAAGGATTTCAGCTTCATAGGATTTATTCCTATATATTCTTTGGTCTCTTGGGACTGGCTTCTATCTACAAGCTGTTCTTGACAGTCTTCTTCCACTAGTATTCTCTAGATGCTCCTAATACTTTTATGTGCTTCTGTTGTATCGTTTAAATCACGTATTTGCAATGTTGTCTAATCACTTCATTTATATATCAATCACGTTTCGAACATTGCTTTACAGAACACGAAAATTTCATTTCCCCTCAAATGGTTCTAATGGCTCTAAGCACTATGGAACTTAGCGTCTGAACTACTTAAACCGGACAAACCTAAGGATATCACACACATCCATGCCCGTGGCAGGATTCGAATCTGCGGCCGTAGCAGCTTCGTGGTTCCGGAATGAAGCGCCTACTACCGCTCGACAACAGCGGCCGGCACATTTCCCCTCTTTTTACGCAGCTTTTGTCTCTCTCTCTCTCTCTCTCTCTCACTCTCTCTCTCTCTCTCTCTCATTACCCAAGGTTCACGTCAATAGAACAGCAGAGCGACATCCATTACATGATAGGACACCATCTGAGGGTCCTTATGGGTTTTGTTTTTAGTGTGTCTGATAAATAAATGTTGTACCTAAAGTACTGTGACTCACACTGTAAGTCACGTGGATTCTATGGGAAATCCGAGAACAAACTCCAACTGATCTCTCTCTTCAATGTAGCAGCAGACACTGGAAGCAAAAAAAAAATTTGACTAAAAAGTTGCCAATGACCAATATTTCTAATGGTGTGGTACATGAAATATCTGGATACGAGGTGTTAGATCTTATACAGTCAGCGGGGAGCTATCAGTTATGGAGTACTGTGCGAAGATTGAACACATCTGAAATTTTTCCAGCAACGTTGTTGGACCGAAAGAAGTCAGGTACGTGCATTTCAATGAACAAATCAGCCGTTAATGTTCTTACCCTCAGATCACTCTTACTGCATATACACAACATACATCTCATTGGTTTCATGTTTGCTTGCCGGAAAGTAACAGTTTCACATTTAACTGCGGTATAAAGGTATTATTTGGACATCGTTTATAAAATTACTTTTTAGAGAAGTTGATGATAGGCGGTAAGGAACTAACACAATGCTGAAATTACTTCAATCTGTGTTTAGCAAAAGTATGTCACTCACCATTGACATTAAATGACAGCCAAAACGGAGAATAGTAAGATTTTCATAAAGCGATAAAATTTCCAGCACTACCTAGAACTGTTTATTTCACAGAAGATGAACTGCCTATCCAGTAAATAGGGATCGGAAGTTCCTGTGGATAACATAGTTGAATTTAATTTTTATAGGTGTTCTTAAACTGACACCAATTTCATATGCACTGTGAAGAATAACATCCGGAAATCCTAAATATGGCTGACAGAACTTCTCCTTTCGATTATAAACCACAGTTGCATAATCCGCAAGCAGTGAGGACGGTAGTAAATTTCACACGATGTGAAACTGACCCGTAATATAGCTCGATGAAACTTGTACCACACAAATAAAGAACTAGTACAATACAGTAGAGAAGAATACTTCACGTTTTCTCCTGTTCATCTAGTGAGTGAGGTGGTACTGAACACCTATGTTGCGTAACAACTGCAGAATCTTATCAGATGAAGTTCCTGATATATTTCTCGCTGTGCATTTTACCCATAGCTTGCAGGTAATTTCCAAACTGAATCGCTCTTCCTTCATTGGAGTGTCCACTCTTGTGAAACTCACTTAAAATTTTAAATTGTTTTATCTGTATACGTATGAAGGCCTTTTCCAGTACAATAAAATAAGTTTAGATCTACAGGAAATTGTGTAATAACTCACATACTGCTGTTGGGAGAGATATTCCTTACGGAATCAGTTCCCTATTCTCCAGCATAGTTACTTGTATCTGATATCCTTTGTTCTGCAGGTACTTGTCCAGTGACATTAATTAAAAAGGAGGAGGTGGTGGGAATGGAAGTGGATGACAGGTAAAAAATTCGAAGACAACGTTTTGGTATTTCTTTTCGGTTTCCAGCTGTTTCCAATTCGTGATGCTCACTGCATCTACCGGAACAAGAGTGTAAGCCGTGCAACGAGCTCATAACTCTGTCAGTATGTATTGGGCCAAAAGATCATATGTCACAGATGAATACAACAATAGCATTTAACGTCCTCTCATCAGTCACATGTCAAACAGAGGAGAAAGAGACTGTTGATATACGACATTCCTTTCTCTAGAAATGGCAACAGAAATATTGTTCCCTTAAGTGCCTCAAACAAAACAGAAGTCAGTCGTATTCAGCGGAAAAGAAAAGAAAATGAAACTAATGAGAACCAATGGAACATTATCAACGATACCATTGATTTCACGCTATGCAAGATCATGTCACCACAATGCGGGCTAGTGAATATGAAGATCTACGTGGACGTCGCTTACAAAAAATGTGAGAAGGATACACACAGGTTCCTGAATTCGTAGTATGACATGAACATGTATATATATGTGTACAATATGTATGTATGTATATAAGTGTTGTAAATATGTGTGACATATGTTTATGCGTATTTCAAACAGCACACTGAGGGAACATATCCCTCCTTGACACAGAATCTTTACCTCTAGCTCACAGGTCGTTTAGAAGATGCAATGAGCTTCGCTTTCTGCAAAAGGGGCAATCATTGCTCCATCTTATTTATGTGTGTGACATCTTATGGGACTTAACTGCTAAGGTCAGCAGTCCCTAAGCTTACACACTACGTAACCGAAATTATCCTAAGGACAAACACACACACTCATGCCCGAGGGAGGACTCGAACCTCCGCCGGGACCAGCCGCACAGTCCATGACTGCAGCGCCGTAGACCGCTCGGCTAATCCCGCGCGGCCCACCTTATTTAACTGAATACCCAGTCACCAGAACGGTCATCTGAACAGAGCCAAATATGTACTCGATTACTTCTATCTTCCTTATAAGAAGACCGAGCGAGGTGGCGCAGTGGTTAGCACACTGGACTCGCATTCGGGAGGACGACGGTTCAATCCCGCGGCCGGCCATCCTGATTTAGGTTTTCCGTGATTTCCTTAAATCACTCCAGGCAAATGCCAGGATGGTTCCTTTGAAAGGGCACGGCCGACTTCCTTCCCCTTCCTTGCCTAATACAATGAGACCGATGACCTCACTTACCCAAACAACCAACCCAACCTTATAAGAACTGACTAAAATTTAAATTGATTTGTACATAGTTGCAATTAACACATTATCTCTAATTAAAAAGTTACAATGCCGTGTAGTAACTCGCTGAAAAGTAGCTAAATAAACGAAGTTCATAGGTCCGTAGCAAGAGAAACGTTTCCTACATTTCACTACCTAAAGATATATTCGTTTCACTTATTCTGTAAGTTATAGAGAAAACGTACGCAGGTACACACCATGTTTCCTAGACAGTGTCCTGCAACGTAGCGAAAGTCACCGTACTGGCTGGCTGTTTTTACGCTCAACAGCATTAGCACAACAAATGTACAGCGCTGTATAACGACACGTTTGTCTTTCAGCTTCCATTCATCCGAAGTGATTCATTAGACACAACGAAGATGGTAGACGCAACGTCGCGCGGAGTGGCCGCGCAGTTAGAGGCGCCATGCACGAATCGGGCGGCCACTCCTGCCGGAGGCTCGAGTACTCCCTCGGGCTTGGGTGTGTGTGTTGTCTTTAGCGTAAGTTAGTTTAAGTAGTGTGTAAGTCTAAGGTCCGATGACCTCAGAAGTTTCGTCCTATAGGACTTCAGACACATTTGAACATTGGAGTAGATGTAGCAGTTGCTCATGATGAAGTAATGCTCACTCTGGTGTCTGCTGACTCCGGGGCGGAATTATAAGAAACACTGTGTGATCTAGTCATGCGGAAGTGGCAGTGGTGTTCGGGCAACTATTATAGGTTTGTAGGATAATGGAGTCCCTTGCCTGTTGTTCACGTCGTTGTGGCACGATAATCCGACGGCGAAACTCGCTGTCTTTTACAAGTGTTTCCTGAGTCTCAGGAAGCACCTGAAAAAGACAGAGAGGTATCCTGTCGGAATGATGTGAACAACAGACAGAAGACACGATTGTTCAACGTTTCAGCATATTGCCAGGAAAGCCTGAAGAATTACAACTAAAAAAATAGTTGAACAATAAACGGAGTACTTGTTACTCAAGGGAATTCTGGCAATCTAATGGTTGCATGACGTCTGTTTATAAATAACGCTATTTAATAGTATCTACAGGTATAAATCCATATGTGAAAAGTAGTTTTTCGAGTCCCATATACAATGTTTCGCAGAAAGCACGCGATGGACCCTTGTAGCAGTGCAAGTTACAAGATATCACGGCTCGCTGTGCTTTTAAATGATATAACACCAGCAATATGGAATGACATGTGCCGTGGCGGACGAATTAGCACATCGACCGAAACGCCACTGGTCCTTAATAACGTCAGTGCTACGATTTCTATTCCTAATACTAACTGTAGCTGCAGCTGTGGTACTGATTAATGCAGAAGGTCTACTCAATAAAACGGCGAACAATGGCTTTAAGTTAGTTATGGCTACATTTTTTAATTAGTATTTCTGAGATTACAGCTTCCAGAATTACAGTTTTTCTTTTTATTTTCTTCTGGTTTCTGAGAGAGTTCATGCAGCCGCCACGAATTTCTATTCTTTCACAACCCATTCATCTGGCAACCAGAGTATCACATTCATTAAACGCCCTGAGTTGCTGAACAAATTTCAAATTGTGTTTTTCTCTGTAGCCCCTCAAGTTCCACGGAACTCTTTCATGTTTTCCCTATCTCTTGTAAATTTTTCGCCGCACGGGATTAACCGAGCGGTCTACGGCGCTGCAGTCATGGACTGCGCGGCTGGTCCCGGCGGAGGTTCGAGTCCTCCATCGGGCAAGGGTGTGTGTGTTTGTCCTTAGGATAATTTAGGTTAAGTAGTGTGTAAGCTTAGGGGATCATGACCTTAGCAGTTAATTCCCATAAGATTTCACACACATTTGAACATTTTTTTGTAAAATTTTCTTATGTTCCCCTGCCGTCGATCTGTGCTAAATTTCATTTCTTTTCCGTCCACCTGATACTGACCACACTTCTGCAACATCCTTGCCGCAGTGGATACACCGGTTCCCCTCAGATCACCGAAGTTAAGTGCGCTTGGGCGTGGCCGGCACTGGGATGGGTGGCCGTCTGGGCCGCCATGTGCTGTTGCCATTTTTCGGGGTGCACTCAGCCTCGTAGTGCCAATTTAGGAGCTACTAGGCCGAACAGTAGCGGCTCCGGTCACAGAAAACCATCATAACGACCGGGTGAGCGGTGTGCTGACCACACGCCCCTCCTAACCGCATCCTCCGCTGAGGGTGATACGACGGTCGGATGGTCCCGATGGGCAACTTGTGGCCTGAAGACGGAGTCCTTTCTTTCTACAGCACCACATCTCGATTCCCTACTTTTACGGCTTTACCACAGTCCGGGATACACTTTCCTACAATGAGAGCTTCAAATGTATATTCCCATCATTTTTTTCTTCTAATTAAATCATTTATCCGTATTAATAGACATCTTATGACTAGGAAGGCTCTTTTTTTCCTGTGACAGTCTGCTTTTTATATCTTCCTTCCTTCATCCGTGATGCGTAATTTCACTACCAAAATAGCAGGTGCCCTTCATTTCTTCTACTTGGTGGTCATGGCCCATCTAACATATGCCGATGTGAGGTGGAGGTTACACCATTAAGTTAAGTAACGGTTTAGACTTTGTACACATGTACTGTTTGTTTTCCCTTTTTCCATTTATAAATGGATAGCCATGGTGTTCTTTTAATCATTGACCAATGTCTTCTTAGGCACTTGTGGGTTTTATTGTTCTGAAGAAGGTGTAGTTATCTACGCCGAAACCTAGGTTAACACTGGGTGTTTTTTTTTGCAATCGAGGCGGGTTTCTAGTTTTTTAATATATCATCCAACGATTGCTGACGCGCTGCGCAGTTGAAGGTTCTTAAATATTCAGATTCTTGTTCGGTCTACACCCGGATAAAACTGTCACCTGCATGCAACATTTCGCGGTCCACCAGGCTGCCATTTTCAGGTGAGGAAAGCTAAGCCCCCATCGCCGATAACTGATGAAAACCATGAACGGCGGAACCTTTATATGCAGCGAAAATACTTTAAGGTAATGCGCAAGCGCTCAGTCATTGCTTCTGCCCCCTGGTGCAGTAGAGTTGCAACGCCTCCAGAAGTGAATAATGTCAAAAAACGATATATCTTTAAAAATGGTTACTCATAGACGGACGATTCTGATGCTGTTGTTTCTTCATATCTGATAAAACAGGATTCCAATTTTTACTTAGCGTTTATCCATTATTGCTGTCAATGATACTATCTGTTAGTATTATTTCAACAGATTCTTTTAAAACGAAGTTCCGGGAACGCGAGGCGTTTGCAACTACTTGTGTATCATTTTACAGCATCGTATGTCCGTCTGTAAGACAGTGCTAATCCACGGCAGATTTGTTACATTGTAATTATCGCATATGTCGATGATGTTCGATACATCTGTCCTCGACGGTACGATTAGTCTTGCCAATTTACATACATAAAAAAATTTTGCATCACCCTGGTTCCCAGAACTCCTGAAGATAGTCGTTAACAGTGGATATTGTATCACAGACACAGTCCCTTCGACCAGGGATGTCACTAAACCCGTCCACAGATGTAAACAACCATGCATGAACAACGCCTATTAGACGGAGGGGGTCCGACAGCCGACCATTTCCAGTCATTCCAACAGAAGGAGGTACACAGCTCGTGATGTCTGTGGTTCAACGATTCCTAGATGGTCAATGTCGTGGTTCTAACGTGTCGGCACTTTGTGCCAGGAAGGGCTCAAAAAGAGAAGTGTCTAGGCGTATGGGAGTGAACCAAAGCGATGTTATTCGGTCATGGAGGAGAACAGAGGAAAAGGAACTGTCGATGACATGCCTCGCTCAGGTCACCCAAGGGCTACTATTGCAGTGGATGACCGCTACCTACGGGTTGTGGTTCGGAGGAACACTGACAATAAAGCCACTATGTTGAAAATTGCTTTTCGTGCAGCCACAGGACGTCGTGCTACGACTCAAACTGTGCGCAATAGGCTGCATGATGGACAACTTCACTCCCGATGTCCATGGCGACCTACATCTTTGCAACCACGACACCATGCAGCGAGGTATAGAGGGGCCCAACAGTATGACGAATGGACCGCTCAGGTTTGGCATCACGTTCTCTTCACCGATTGTCGCATATGCCTTCAACCAGACAATTGTCAGAGACGTCTTTGGAAGCAAACCTATGAGGCTGAACGCCTTAGACCCACTGTCGAGCGAGTGCAGCCAGATTCCCTGATGTTTTGGGGTGACGCCGCTGGTGGTAATGGAAGACGCCATAACGAACGGCTGTACGATACATGAATGCCACACTCCGACCATATCGGCAGCATATTAGCGAGGCATTCGTCTTCATGGACGACAATTCGCGCCCCCATCGTGCACATCTTGAGCATGACCTTCAGGATAATGACATCACTCGACTAGAGTGGCCAGCATGTTCTCCAGACATGAACCCTATGGAACATGCCTGGGATAGATTGAAAAGGGCTGTTTATGGACGACGTCATCCACCAACCACTCAGAGGGATCTACGCCGAGTTGCCGTTGAGGAGTGGGACAATCTGGACCAACAGTGCCTTCATGAACTTGTGGATAGTATTCCACGACCAATACAGGTATGCATCAATGCAAGAGGACGTGCTACGGTATTAGAGTTACCGGTGTGTACAGCAATCTGGAACCCCTTCTCTGAAGATCTTGCTGTATGGTGGTACAAAATGCAATGTGTGGATTTCATAACCAATAAAAGGGGTGGAAATGATGTTTATGTTGATCTGTATTCCAAACTTTCTGTAGAGGTTCCGGAACTCTCAGAACTGAGGAGATGCAATTTTTTTGTGTGTTTCTATTTTACCGTACTCACGTGATATTTTATATAAGCTGGTTTTCCTCATATGTAAATTTCTCTTAAGGCAGCCATATAATGCCCTAATCTTACCCCGCGGAAGGAATACACATCTGATTTCATGTTTCTTCAAAATCCTATCTTGGCACACACTTTCCTAGCATATGGACGCAAGGCTACAGAACTAAGAGCGTCTTGGTTTAGGTAATGGTTCAAATTCTCATCGAATGTGTCTTCCCGTATAGCCGTTATGATTAAACACGTCAATAAGGTGTTGCAGCTCTTTGGATATGTTCTTAACATTCGAGATAGTATATGCTCTTTTAACCACAGTCCGTAGGACTCTTGTACGTTAAAATGGTGGATGACAGCTGGTAGCATTTAAATACCTATCAGTATGTGTCGGTTTCCTATAAACCTTGTGTCCAAGAGTTCCGTCATCTCTTTCATAAACCAAAAAGGTATCCCCTCATTTTCACCTCCATCTCGAATTTTATGTAGAATGAAGACAATTGAAATGGTCCGACATTCTGTGCAAAAAAGCTCCTCCATGTGGCGAGACAAGAAACATGTCGTCAAGATACCTCAAAAAACAAGTAGGTTTCAAAAAGGATATTTTCAGGGCCGAATCCCCAAAATATTTCTCACTGAATAAGAAGTAGGCGGGCGTCAGTACATGATCGCAGAGCTTTTTCAGTTCCATATCTAGTTTTTCATTAATTAAAATCAGTGACACATCAAGAGATATCGAGTAAAAAGAGACATCACATCGAAACTGACAAGTAAATCAGCGGGACCAAGACGAAGAGACTTTCAACGCTGTAAAAATTATGTGGAATTGGAAATATGTGTTCACATTTATCCACATAGGTCTGAAGATCGACGCTGTACATTTTTCCAAGTTTAAGTCGGCGCACCCAAATTACTAACGGTCGTGAGTAGCGGGATTCGTAACGGGACCCTGGACTTCGGCAATCCGTATTATCTAATTGGAACGGCTTCAGAAGTGAAGACGTTGTCCGCTTATCCGTGGAACCCTTCTGTAATATACGATGGATCAGATCCTTACGTAAATCATAGATCTTATTCACATAATCGGCCTTGGAGATTAAAACGGTAGCATTGCCTCTGTCTGCTGGTAAAATTTACAATTCAGGGTCCTCTCTTATAGATCAAATTGCTGTCCGTTCAGCCGGAGAAATGTTACTCTGTAGAGGCCAAACCCGATGCAAAATGTCAGAGTCCTTCCACCCCTTCTCCCGGAAGACGAGACACTGCTTGCTCAATTGACAAATGAAGTCCATGGTGGGAAAACCTCCAGGACTGGGTGCAAAGATTAAAGCTTTTTCCTCGTTAAAACCGTGACATCATCCAGTTTTTTACTTGCAATTTCGACAAGTATCATTTCCCCATATCCAGGGTTAACGACAATGACGTTGAAATTTAAAGAACTACCTAGTAGCGACACTCGTATGTACCCAGTCTGATAATATCCAGGGAGAAACATCAGGGTGTGGGAGGTTTTAGAAAGTCTGGCGGTTATAAAATACCATGTGAGTGTGGCAAAATATACATTCGTCAAACTATTCGTACCGTCAAGGACATATGTGTTGAACACTGTAACCAAACGCGATTATTACAACCAGACGAATCTGCGGTGGCTGCGCACTGTCTTACAGAGGGACGCAGTACGCTATACAATGAGACACAAGTGGTTGCAAACGCCTGGCGTTACTGGGACTGTGTTTTAAAAGAATCTCGCGAAATCAGACAACAGGTAATATCATTAACCGTCGTAATGGATATCCGCTCTTCCTGTTTCATCGGATATGAAGAAGCAACGCCATCTGATTCGGCCGACTATGAGCAATAACTTTTACCGATGTATCGTTTTACGACAGAATGCACCGCTGGAGGCGCTGAAACTCTTCTGCTCTAGGGAGCAGCAGCAACGATTGAGCACTCAAGCCTTACCTTAATGTATTCTCGCTGCATATAAAGGTTCCGTCGTTGACGGTTTGAATCAGTTACCAGGAAGAGCGGCTTAGCTTTTCTCATCTGATGATGGCGGCCAGGTAGACTGCGGTTAGACTGCGGAAATACTGTGTTCAGGTGACAGTTATATTCGGCTGAAGACCCGGCAAGGATCTGATCTGTTAATACACCGGGGATGTCTACGTAGTCAGACCCTCAATATCCTTTTCCATTCTTGTGTTTGTCAGCAACTTGGATGCACGGGGTCTAAACCTGATTGTGAGATAGTAATTGCATGTCTCTGAGCTTACAATCTTCGGGATCTTGTGGATGATTTTTTCAGCACGTCTGGTGGTATGTTTCCAGATTCAGAGTCTGTAAAACAGCTTCAATAATTTTCCGTTTATACACTCCTGGAAATTGAAATAAGAACACCGTGAATTCATTGTCCCAGGAAGGGGAAACTTTATTGACACATTCCTGGGGTCAGATACATCACATGATCACACTGACAGAACCACAGGCACATAGACACAGGCAACAGAGCATGCACAATGTCGGCACTAGTACAGTGTATATCCACCTTTCGCAGCAATGCAGGCTGCTATTCTCCCATGGAGACGATCGTAGAGATGCTGGATGTAGTCCTGTGGAACGGCTTGCCATGCCATTTCCACCTGGCGCCTCAGTTGGACCAGCGTTCGTGCTGGACGTGCAGACCGCGTGAGACGACGCTTCATCCAGTCCCAAACATGCTCAATGGGGGACAGATCCGGAGATCTTGCTGGCCAGGGTAGTTGACTTACACCTTCTAGAGCACGTTGGGTGGCACGGGATACATGCGGACGTGCATTGTCCTGTTGGAACAGCAAGTTCCCTTGCCGGTCTAGGAATGGTAGAACGATGGGTTCGATGACGGTTTGGATGTACCGTGCACTATTCAGTGTCCCCTCGACGATCACCAGTGGTGTACAGCCAGTGTAGGAGATCGCTCCCCACACCATGATGCCGGGTGTTGGCCCTGTGTGCCTCGGTCGTATGCAGGCCTGATTGTGGCGCTCACCTGCACGGCGCCAAACACGCATACGACCATCATTGGCACCAAGGCAGAAGCGACTCTCATCGCTGAAGACGACACGTCTCCATTCGTCCCTCCATTCACGCCTGTCGCGACACCACTGGAGGCGGGCTGCACGATGTTGGGGCGTGAGCGGAAGACGGCCTAACGGTGTGCGGGACCGTAGCCCAGCTTCATGGAGACGGTTGCGAATGGTCCTCGCCGATACCCCAGGAGCAACAGTGTCCCTAATTTGCTGGGAAGTGGCGGTGCGGTCCCCTACGGCACTGCGTAGGATCCTACGGTCTTGGCGTGCATCCGTGCGTCGCTGCGGTCCGGTCCCAGGTCGACGGGCACGTGCACCTTCCGCCGACCACTGGCGACAACATCGATGTACTGTGGAGACCTCACGCCCCACGTGTTGAGCAATTCGGCGGTACGTCCACCCGGCCTCCCGCATGCCCACTATACGCCCTCGCTCAAAGTCCGTCAACTGCACATACGGTTCACGTCCACGCTGTCGCGGCATGCTACCAATGTTAAAGACTGCGATGGAGCTCCGTATGCCACGGCAAACTGGCTGACACTGACGGCGGCGGTGCACAAATGCTGCGCAGCTAGCGCCATTCGACGGCCAACACCGCGGTTCCTGGTGTGTCCGCTGTGCCGTGCGTGTGATCATTGCTTGTACAGCCCTCTCGCAGTGTCCGGAGCAAGTACGGTGGGTCTGACACATCGGTGTCAATGTGTTCTTTTTTCCATTTCCAGGAGTGTAGATTCTCTGTGTTCCCTACCGCACTCAGATATCTCATATAAAAGCTCCTAAAATGTTATCTATTAATTTCTTATTCAAACTTTTAGCATAGTGACATAGCCCTATGTAGTCTGCTCCAGGGGATACAGTGTATGAGCAATCTTGAATATGTTATCAAGGGAAAGAGCATCATGACAATTTTCCAGGTACAGGGCACATCTCATGTGGTTACAAACTATTCCCCTTTATTAAAGTGGTTTCCATAGTTCTCTATACTTTCATGCCGGTCAAAATATTTGATTCTTCCAAGTTTTACGGGCCGTTTCCCAATCTACTGGCAAGATAGTGCCTTGAACTTCTAACAACACCTCCGCACTCTCTGTCAAGACAGAATGAGGGTGAATCCATCTTCACAAATTATTCGGCTGCGTCATTGTTTTAAGTCCGTGCAAGCTTCATTAGTTTATAATGACAAAATGACATATGTGTGACTGTGGAATGGTGAAACCAACATGCACGTTATATTATGGTATACGTTAGACAGTGAATTGTAACAGCTGACTTGCATAATCTGTGAATCTATAGTCCACATTCGCACAACTACACTAATCGTTTCAGAATTAGAGCTTCATATCTTCCTTGTCCAACCTCTTTTCATTCATTTTTCATTAACTTATGCTTAAATATAATCTGTGTGTATATGACCTTTGGCATAATATTAATATGCATAATGCGTTGGTTTAAGTTCAGATTTAAAATTAGCAGCAAGAGGCTTCAGGAGACTAGACTGGTTCCGAGAAACATAACAGCCGGAGGGTAGGTCTAACTAGTAGGCTGGATATAGTAGTAGCTTCAAACACCAGACATGGGAGTGGCCAGAATCTGCAGGCTTTGTGAAGCAGCAGTGAAACCTAGAACGTGAGGAGAATAGAAATAAAAGCTTAGTTCATAGATAGGATTTCATTTTATGGAACATACAACGTTACGGTAAATGTTTCTTTATGTGATACACGACCTTCAACTGAGAGTGAAGGGGCAAGATGCGATGAAAGGGCAAAAAATTTATCTATACTACTGTATCATTATTCAGACTGATCTTAGTGCAGAACTGGAACTACTGGCAGAAATGCTACACAAAATCATTGGATTTAGACGCTGTCAATGAATGTATGCCACTAATTTCTTTACATTCGGCCGGCTGATAACTTGATTCACGGAATGTACATACTTATCAGGACTGAGTCGTCATGTTGCTTCAATAGTTAATAAAATGAATTGCCTGGTGGCCTAATCTGTGTGTGTTACCTAGAACTGCAAGTTACCCAACCCCCTTCAAAGTCATTTACACACAGATGAGTTGTACAAGCGAATGAAAATATGATAGGCATCGCTATTCCTGGCATGAGAATGCCTGCCATGAATTCCCGAACACGAATCGCGTTCGTGGTTTAGCTGCTGAACTTAACCGATGACAGATATCAGAAGCCACAAGTACCCCTCGTGTGTTTCGAATGTATTAAGCAAATCCTCAGTAACATGAAAGGGAGATGGTAGTGGTAGATTACCTTCGATGGAAAATACTGGATTTCTTCGAAACACATTTATTACTGTTGTTTCCATTACACTAGAATATACTACATCATAAGCTGCTGAACATCGTTATATGAGGACTTAATTTCTTTTCTCTTTATAAAAATGTTGTATGTGTAATCAGGTAGTAAAACACAAAAAATACAAACTAAAGGGAATAACCAGTTTTTATTCTCAGCATGAAGAATATTCCGTCTTCGGATTTCATATAACCGTAGAAAGAATGCTTGATCTTTGTCCATTCTATTTAATGCCAGATTCTGTGTATTGTAAGTCATTTCATACAGTTACAGGGTTATCGGCTCCGTGTAGAGCGCTGAATTGGGAAGTATAGTATTATATTCCAATTGTAAACTTCCGCAATACAATGACAGTCAGTATTTATTGTTTCGTCAATATATCTGTAAAACATTCATATTTATTAATATTAACTTTAGAGTAGGAAACCAGCACGATTTAATATTATTCGTTTTGTAAGGCTAGATTAATAAAATAATTTATTTATTCTTTGTGAGTCTGCCATCATTCTGTATAATTTTTGTGAATAAACCCATCTACATAGCTTATGAAATTTTTTTGTTTCGCCTTTTAGAGCATTCCCGTAATCAAATATCTGCAACTAAAGGTAAAGGAACTTAAACAGCGACAGATGTTTGTTATTCAACACCAGAATTTAAAGATTAACAATTAAAATTATAAAAATTTTTATAAAACCCGACTTACCGAAAAAGAACTTCCAGAGCAAGCCACAGTGTTAACTAGCCTCCTCGACGCATAACATACACTTGGCACTCCCTACGTTCCTTTAATTGTAATTGCAGACATCTACTGATGGCAATAGTAGAAAATGACAAAAAGAAATTTATTAAGCGATCTATAAGGTTGTATTTTAAAATTCTGTAAAGCTACGGTCAAGTCAAATGTTAGTCACGTATATATCACAAGCTTCAAGTCGTATACATCATGTTTCAGAACATTTTCACATCTCTTGCTTGTATGAAAATGTGATACTGAGAAAAAGAGTAAATTCAATGGCAATATAATATATTTCAAAAGCAAGACGAACAGCTTCATACGCGACTGCATTACAGCAATGATGTAGCTGGACACAAACTTCCAGCATCCGAATTCAAGCTAATTCAATTTTGTCTGACCTATATCGGAAGGGTATGTTATTAAAAATTCGTTTTTAATAGTCCTTATATTGAAACTTCCTGGCAAATGAAAACGTTTGCCGGACTGGAACTCGAACCTGGTCTCTCTCTCTCTCTCTCTCTCTCTCTTTCGCGGATAAGCGCTACTCCAACTGAGGAATCCACGTTCGACTGACACAGCTTTACACCGGTCAGTACATTATCTCCAACCTTCTATACTTCACAGAAATTCTGCCACATACCGTACTGGATTAAGACTCCGGAGACATGACTTAGCCACACCATTGGGAACAGTTTCCAGAATGAATTTTCCACTGCAGCGGAGTGTGCGCTGTATTCAAGCTTCCCGGCTCATTAAAGCTATTTGCCGGATCGGTACAAAAACATGGGACCATAGCCTATGGCGGGCCACAGGTCTAACCACTGAAGTATCTAAATACGTTTGACGAGCCGCCCACACATCTTTATATCCGTCGACACCTTATCCCCTACCTTCCAAATTTCGCTGAAGTTCTCCTGCATACCGTGTGGACTACAATCCCCTGCAGATCCAAATATCATTCTAGCATCGTCATATTTTTGACGAAGACAGACTTTCTTTAAACCTTAAGTGACGCCGTCATTTTGTACCTGTTTTTACTCTGCTATTGGAACATCGGCTTGGGTGCCATCATCGGGCATAAGGTTTGATTCCACATTGAAGCGCCAGAGGAACTAGTATAGGCATGATTATTCAAATACAAAGATACGTAAACCGGCAGATTACGGCAGTGCAGTCGGCAACGCCTATATAAGACACAAGTGTCTGGCGCAGTTGTTAGATTGGTTGCTGCCACTACATCGGCAGGTTACCAAGATGTGAGTTTGACCTCGGTGTTGTAGTCGGCGCACGAGCGATGGGACGCAGCATCTCCGAGGAAGCGATGATGTTGGCATTTTCCGTACGACCATTTCACGAGTGTACCGTGAATAGCAGGAATCCGGAAAAACATCAAATCCCGACATCGCTTCGGCCGGAAAAATATCCTACAAGAACGGAACCAACGACGGATGAAGTGAATCGTGAAACGTGACAGAAGTGCAATCCTTCCGCTAATTGCTGCAGATTTCAGTTCTGGGCCAGCAACAAGTGTCAAAAATTCAACGAAACATCATCGATATGGGCTTTGGAAACCGAAGGCTCACTCGTGCACCCTTGATGACTGCACAACACAAAGGTTTAACCTCGCCTCGGCCCGTCGACACCGACATTGTACTGTTGATGACTCGTTTTAAATTGTATCAAGCGGACGACCGTGTAGGGGTATGGAGACAACCTCATGAATCTATGGACCCTGCATGTCAGCAAGGGAGTGAACAAGCTGGTGGAGGCTGTGTAAAGGTGTGGGACGTGCGCAGGTGGGGTAATATGGGACCCTTGATACGTTTATATACCCTGTGGGAAGTGACACGGACGTAAGACTCCTGTCTGATCGCCTGCATTCATTCATGTCTGCTGTACATTCCAACGAACTTGAGCTATTCGAGCAGGATAATGCGACATTCCACACGTCCAGATTTGTTACACAGTGCCTCCAGAAACACACTATTGAGTTTAAACACTTCCGCTGCCGACTAGACTCTCCACACATTAACATTATTGAGCATATAGGGCATGCCGCGCAACGTGCTGTTCCGAAGAGATCTCCAGCCCCCTGTGCTCTCACGGATTCATGGACAGCCTTGCGGAATTCATCATGTCAGTTCCCTCCTGCTCTACTCCAGACATTAGTCGAATCCATGCTACGTCGTGTTGCGACACTTCTGCGTGCTCACGGGAGCTCTACACGATATTAAGCTGATGTACCAAATTCTTTGGCTCTTCAGTGAATATTATACCATGGAAATAGTTTAAAAAACGCCCTTGTAGGGCTGCGTCACCCTTGGTAGATTGGTCTGTGTTATTTACGTCTTCATAAAGTGTTAGCCGTATCACATAAATCAGCAGTTGATCCTATTATTTTCAAGAATGAGAAAGCATTAAGGGACAGTGTTTGTCTTATCCTGTATCTGTGTCGTAGTATATCGAATCTTATGGCAGACCGTGGGATGTAAGCCGAAATTGCAGTACCACCATATAAACGTAGCCAAAAGTGGTAAATGTCATCACTTAAAGAATTTATGGAGGCTGCGGACGAACATTACAAGAAGTTGCTGTAGTCTTTTACACATTTCATCTAATGCCCTATGTGTAATTGTTACCGGATACATTCTGAAAGTATCGATTACAAGAGCTCGCAGTTACTTTCAAATAGATTCTTGCAGATATCTAAGAAGAGGGGAAGAAGGTATTTATTGGAAACGGGCGGTGCTCAGTCTTTACTATATGTGGTCCTCCGATCATCTGACCAGGCGTCTCGGTCTCCTACCTCAATCGATTAACACGGAAATCCATACAAAAAACTGACGGGAAAAAATCTACTGCTATATAAACTACATGATGACTCACTAGACACTAGGGTTTTTCATGAAAGTGAGGTATCACATTATGCACTGTTTTCATAAATGTGCCCTAGTCTACTACTACTACTACAAACAGTTGTCCAGCACAGTTGTTTTTCTTTTTTTTTGTTTCGTTTTGAACATGAACTGCAAATCGTATTTATAAGTAGAAGAGATGTTCACTGTAGATGCGAAGTGATGGTACGTGCTCGCTGGAGAAGTAACAACCGACATTTTACAAGATGAGTCTCTGTGAAGGTAACGAGGACGATGTAGTTCAACACACTACAATTTTTGTAAATTTGGTAGCGTACCTTGGAACATTTTAACATCACTGTGATTCAGATATTGAAAATAGTTTCCCAAATTTTTATTTTTTCCCATTCATTTAAAACTGTCTATTTTCGATTGTTGTGCGCACAGTTTAGCTGTGACAGTTTTCACGCTGACTTATATTTGGTTGGCAATACGAATACAGTTCACATAACTCGCTGTGTGTATCATGAAAGTTTAAGATTTCAAGTTGCTGCTGTTTGCTGTTGAAGATGGGAATCTAGCCCAACACCTGTTAAGTGAATTTCTGAATAAGTCACTTGCCGTTCTGTTTTCGGGCGTTGTTAGTCTCGTTGTCGTTCTTCCAAACCAACGTTATTTCTCTTTAAGTGACGACAAACAATTTCTCGAATACACACACACACCTACGTCTCTCGTAAGACAGCAGCTTTTTATTTCATTCTTATTAAAGTCGGAGCTATAATGGAGTATTTCATCCTGACTTTTGCCCTCGACATAAGGCAAATATACAATCTTGTCAGATTAAAAACTGGTTCAAATGGCTCTGAGCACTATGGGACTTCACATCTGAAGTCATCAGTTCTGTATAACTTAGAACTACTTAAACCGAACTAACCTAAGGGCATCACACACATCGATGCCCGAGACAGGATTCGAACCTGCGACCGTAGCAGTCGCGCGGTTCCGAACTGAAGCGCCTAGAACCGCTCGGTCAGCGCTTCCGGCTATGGTCAGATATTGGTAGTTTTATGTTTCAGTGACTGGAGTGGTCTGAATGCTTCCCTCACCTCATGGGTACTCATTATTTCATTGCGTATAACAGGCATTATGTGATTAAATGTCGAATAGTCCAATCGTTTGGAAGTAAAGAATTTATGGGCGTAAAATAAAGCGGTAACAGATGAGGGGCAAGGGAAGTCTCAGTCGTTCATTTGCCCCATTATTAGAACTGTTGAAGCTATAGTCTCTCGGCGGTCATTTTCTCTTGCATTTTTAGCTACAACGTGTTATTTAATGATGACCTGTGTTCTACTGTGACAACATATAAGGCCAAACACCTGAGTACAATATACGTTGTAAAATTTTATTTAGTACACGTAGTAGTATATGTCATTTAAGTAATCTTACAACTGATACATAAGACAAACAACCCTGTTGGTGGAACATCCGCAACTGAGCATTACACCAGAGATTGAAAATATCGCTTCAGTTGTAAAGGTCTCTTAATATCACAAGGGCGGTTTCGGGCTCTTATAGGGCCAACTTCAGGCGTCGTAACTGGGTGCTGTGACCCCCGAGCAGCGTGGAGGACGTGTACTAGGCGCGGTGTGCTGCCTACAGGGTGTTTCAAAAATGACCGGTATATTTGAAACGGCAATACAAACTAAACGAGCAGCGATAGAAATACACCGTTTGTTGCAATATGCTTGGGACAACAGTACATTTTCAGGCAGACAAACTTTCGAAATTACAGTAGTTACAATTGTCAACAACAGATGGCGCTGCGGTCTGGGAAACTCTATAGTACGATATTTTCCACATATCCACCATGCGTAGCAATAATATGGCGTAGTCTCTGAATTAAATTACCCGAAACCTTTGACAACGTGTCTGGCGGAATGGCTTCACATGCAGATGAGATGTACTGCTTCAGCTGTTCAATTGTTTCTGGATTCTGGCGGTACACCTAGTCTTTCAAGTGTCCCCACAGAAAGAAGTCACAGGGGTTCATGTCTGGCGAATAGTGAGGCCAATCCACGCCGCCTCCTGTATGTTTCGGATAGCCCAAAGCAATCACACGATCATCGACATATTCATTCAGGAAATTAAAGACTTCGGCCGTGCGATGTGGCCGGGCACCATCTTGCATAAACCACGAGGTGTTCGCAGTGTCGTCTAAGGCAGTTTGTACCGCCACAAATTCACGAAGAATGTCCAGATAGCGTGATGCAGTAATCGTTTCGGATCTGAAAAATGGGCCAATGATTCCTTTGGAAGAAATGGCGGCCCAGACCAGTACTTTTTGAGGATGCAGGGACGATGGGACTGCAACATGGGGCTTTTCGGTTCCCCATATGCGCCAGTTCTGTTTATTGACGAAGCCGTCCAGGTAAAAATAAGCTTCGTCAGTAAACCAAATGCTGCCCACATGCATATCGCCGTCATCAATCCTGTGCACTATATCGTTAGCGAATGTCTCTCGTGCAGCAATGGTAGCGGCGCTGAGGGGTTGCCGCGTTTGAATTTTGTATGGATAGAGGTGTAAACTCTGGCGCATGAGGCGATACGTGGACGTTGGCGTCATTTGGACCGCAGCTGCAACACGGCGAACGGAAACCCGAGGCCGTTGTTGGATCACCTGCTGCACTGGCTGCGCGTTGCCCTCTGTGGTTGCCGTACGCGGTCGCCCTACCTTTCCAGCACGTTCATCCGTCACGTTCCCAGTCCGTTGAAATTTTTCAAAAAAATGGCTCTGAGCACTATGGGACTCAACATCTTAGGTCATAAGTCCCCTAGAACTCAGAACTACTTAAACCTAACCAACCTAAGGACATCACACACACCCATGCCCGAGGCAGGATTCGAACCTGCGACCGTAGCAGTCCCGCGGTTCCGGACTGCAGCGCCAGAACCGCTAGACCACCGCGGCCGGCGAAATTTTTCAAACAGATCCTTTATTGTATCACTTTTCGGTCCTTTGGTTACATTAAACCTCCGTTGAAAACTTCGTCTTGTTGCAACAACATTGTGTTCTAGGCGGTGGAATTCCAACACCAGAAAAATCCTCTGTTCTAAGGAATAAACCATGTTGTCCACAGCACACTTGCACGTTGTGAACAGCACACGGTTACAGCAGAAAGACGACGTACAGAATGGCGCACCCACAGACTGCGTTGTCTTCTATATCTTTCACATCACTTGCAGCGCCATCTGTTGTTGAAAATTGTAACTACTGTAATTTCGAAAGTTTGTACGCCTGAAAATGTACTGTTGTCCCAAGCATATTGCAACAAACGGTGTATTTCTATCGCTGCTCGTTTAGTTTTTATTGCCGTTTCAAATATACCGGTCATTTTTGAAACACCCTGTATGAACGCAGAACAGGTAGCACATCGCGCCTAGTACACGTCCTCCACTGCGCTCGGGGGTCACAGCACCCAGTTACGACACCTGAAGATAGGCTTATAAGAGCTCGAAACCAGCCGTGTGATAATAAAAGAACTTTACAACTGAAGAGCTATTTTCAACCTTTGGTGATAAATAAGAGTTTTTAGTCAATTTCGATGGGACTTATAACTGGCTGTCAGGTGGGGCTTCTGGGAATCTTGAGAGAACTTTTGGTGTAATACTATGCCACGGAAATGACAACTGATTTATTACTACAAAAAATGAGTGCTGATGTATCCCTAAAAGACTATGGGTCCCAATTATTAATGTGAGGGTAGTTACTATGTTGTGAGTTTCCTCTGCTACAATGTTAAATACCTTTATGAGAAGGCAATTTCGTCAAAATTAATTGGAATGACTTCGATGTACATTGTGCACAGGCCGCAAGCGAGATTCTCGAATAGTTCTAAGGTATATAGTGGATTACATTTAATAAATAATTTAACATATAAATAATTCTCACTGCTCGTATTACAAGTTTAGCACAATTTTAACAACGAACTATACATACTATAGGAATTCACGGCCTAACAGCAACATGAGTGAATAAAATATTCTCTGTATTCCTGCCACGCCATGAGCTCATATTTCCGCTATAATTTGGACGAGTGAGCGTCAGCCACTGTGGCAACTGATTGCCGTTCGGTTCCTGCCTTCGTCATCGGCTAGCCGTGGTACTGCCTGTGACGCCACTGTTGGTCTAGCGTCTTATAAGTTATCTTATAAGCTAATGAGTGCTGGCAGCAGAAGCCGCATCCGGTTTAACATTGCGATGGCCAGGTTTGAGGCTGTCCTCAGTCGGAAATCGATGCATTTTCTGATAATGTTCACAAGTATTTTGATCTCTATGACTTCTTTAAATGTCCGCCCCGATAGCTGAGTGGTCAGCGTGATGGACTGTCATGCCAAGCGGCCCGCTTTCGATTTACAGCTGGGTAGATTTTCTCCGCTCAGAGACTGGGTGTTGTGTTGTCTTCTTTATCACCAAGTCGCCGAAGTGGCGTCAACTAAAAATACTTGCACCAGGCGACTTGTCTACCCGACTGGAGGCCCTAGCCACGCGACATTTCATTTCACATCTTTAAAGTAAGTTACCAATCAAACCGTTAGTCTTTGTGAGGACAGAGAATGCTCGGAGGACAGTAGAAAGTTGTGTATTTGACATTACTAGTAGAGGCAGAAGAAGGAAAGAACTGACCGGGAAACAGACTGCAGTAGAAGAAGTGATTATTGGTGGAACGAAATGGACATCAGGTTTTACCAGACATACAGTCTGACTAGGAGAAACAGTATACATGGGAGGTATTAGCAAGGACTAATACGCATAAAACGTTGTATGTATCCTGTGAACCACTGTTGTTGATTACAGGGCTGCATCTGTAAGAACGTAAACCCCCCCTTACCCACCCACACCACCACCCCACAGCCCCTCCCCACTCCCGCACAGACACGTGAACTAACATGAACTAATCAGACAGAACATTATGATTACTTACCTAATAGCTGTCAAGTCGACCTCTGGCATGGATAACAACCGCAACGCCTCTTGGTGTGTAAGCAGTGAGGCATTGGCAGGTCGATGGGTGGAGCTAGAACCACACCTTCACATACAAGTCATCTATTTCCCTTAAATTCATGGGCGGGGGCCGATGAGCCCTGACGTCACTTTCAGTCACATCCCAGGTGTTTTCTATCGCCTTCAGATCTGGAGAGTTTGGGGGGAGGGGGGGGGGAGGGCGGGTACCACATCAACTAGAGATCGACACTGTGTTCCTCTAACTACTCCATCATACTCCTGGCCTTGTGACAAGGTGGAATATCTTTTTAAAAAATGAAACTGTCGTCGGAAAACATTATCATCATGAAGGGGTGTACGCCGTCTGAAAACGGTGTGTGATACTCCTTGGCCGCCATAGTGCGTTGCACGAGCTCCACTGAACCGACGGATGCCCACGTGAATGTTCCTCAGAGCCGCCGCCAGCCTGTCAACGTTCCAACGTATATGTGTCAAAGAGTTGTTTCCATCGAAGACAGCAGATTCGCGCCCTCCCACTAGCATGATGAAGACGGTATCGGGTTTCGTCAGACCATGCAACGCTCTGCTGCTGCACCAAAGAACAGTTCCGATGTTCATTCCTGTCGTAGTTGCCGATGATGTGGTGTTCATATTGGGACATGCGTGGGTCGTTGGTTGCGGAAGCCCATCATTAGGAGTGATCGGCACTTATACTCTGCCTAGTATTAAAGTCTGATATTAGTTCCACCACAGTTAGCTGCCTTTGCTATTGTACCAGTCTACCCAGCCTATGCGTCCGACCTCTGTAATGAGGTTTGGCCGCCCAGCCCCATGACGTCTGGACGTAGTTTCACGTTGGTTTCGCCAGGTGTTGAAGACATTCATCAGAGCACCCTTCTAACCGCAGATCAGTCGTGCAGCTTCCGAAATGGTCGTGCCGAGCCTCGGGGCCAGTTCAATCTGCCATCGGTCAAACTCACATCGGGCGCCTTCTCTATTCTACACATGGACAGCACACTGACTGATACTACATGCACATTGCGTGTGCCTGGCAAGCAGTAATTCCTCCCCAGTGATACGGATATCTGCTTGACAGCCTTATATCGGTAGCAGTTCGTTGGTGATAATGTTCTGGGTGATCAGTATATACAAAAGAAAAAGCTCGTAGAAGGTTCCAGTTCTATTGAGGACTCGAACGTACGTACCCTAAGACTGTTTTGACGTGTTTTATGAGGGAAGCACTATTAATTTTACTAACAATCTCGTCACTTGTTTTTCCTTTTCCTTTATAGCCTGTGGCTTTCAATGATGTCAACAGGAAAAGATGTAAATGGTAATCTCCGAGGACCGTTGTGGCTGTGACCTCTTCTGCTGTTCTGTCTTCCATGAAATGTTAGCTTTAGATGTTCTGCTTCTTACGATTAGCAGGTTCTCGGATCCAACCACGCTGGAGGAACACCACTTGTAATGAAGCCTAAGGTTCTTTTCCAGAAGGCCTAGATAACGAGGGCCTGTAAGACTATGAAGTAACATAAAAGGCCTTGTAAGTATCTGTCATAGCGCACCACATATTTACAAGAGGAAATTTTGAAAAAGAGTCTCCAAAAAGGCTTCCAGGTTTACGTCGAACCACCGTTGTGACTTAAGAGCGTTTCTGATATCATCACAAATTAAAGTACCTTCATCAGTAAACAGTATTATTGGGATGACTCACCGATTAGCAATTGGCAGACGAGGATTTCGAATCGTCTGACCTTCATTTCCCTCGTGATGGCACTGAATCCTCTGTATATGATAATGTTAGATATTTTGAGTGTGCTCGTTCAAGAATTACGTTCCGCCAACTGATTAATGTCTTCTACTTAGCTCGCACTCTGTTCAGTTGCTCATTCGCATAAGATATGACTGCTTGGCATTACAGCAACCTTAAACCGATTAGTGAAAACACGAGTTAACGCTCTTGAGTGTGGTAGACTGCGGTTAGTAAATAGTCAACCGTATTCAGTACAAGCAGCAAGAGGATTTTCTTACAAATCACGAACTTAAATATCATGTCGGGTACTTCGAACTTTAAGTGTGTATGCCATGCTTAAGATGCTACTGCCGCCAACATACATAGCGCCTAAGGATGACGAAGACAAGATTCGATAAATTTGGGTCCATACAGAGGCATATAAAAAGTGGTTTATCCCTCGCTCTATTTGCGAGTGTAATAGGAAAGGAAATGACTAGTAGTGGTAGAGGGTACCCTCCCCCACGCACCGTATGGTGGATTGCGAACTATCTACGTAGATGTAGATTAACATGTAGTACTAGTCAATAGAAGCTATTTACTATTCCTCCTGAAACACTTATTGTAGTAAGACTGAGGGATAATGGATCAAGGAAGTTCTCTGATAGATTCCAGAACACAAGATCGGACAACGACGTGATGTTAAATGTGTTGAAGATAATAGAAAGATACATCAACTACATAAATTTATCTAACAGAGTACTATGGTGGATGAAAATGATATAAAAGGTCTTTTCCTAACACCAAATGTTCTACATCTGGGAATAGTTGCTGAATGACAACGATGCAGTTATCAATACGGTATGATTCCGTGTTTATGTTACAACCTTTCCAGGATAATGAAGGGTAAGTGCATCAATTTAAGGTATGGTACACTGGTCCGGTAACGAAGGAGTCGAAAGTTATATGGGAAAATCGTTCTGATACACTGTGTTGTACACCATTGTGAGGGTTCGGAAGTTGGGGGCACTAGTCTGAGCGATGTGCATGGTAAAGGTGAAACTTGAATAGATTTTCGCTTACAACTTTCGACTCGTTCGTTTCTGGACTACGGTTCCTTACTTCAAATTAATGTATATACCCTTTTCCATCTCCCTAGAAAATCTGTAACATTAACATGGAATAACCCTGTAGAAAAAGTTTGTAAATTTCTAACAATAACAGATCAATTTAGGGATGGAAACGTACTGTCTTTTCTTGACAAAAAAATGAAATGTATGTGAACGTCGTTCATTATCAAACATGCACTAAACTTTCTTTATCTAGGGTATTAGTAGGAATGAATGTGCCGAGAAGTGCTCTGTCAAGATTCTAACGCCGGCGGTCCGTACTTGACTTCCCGCACGTAGTCAGTCAGCGTGCTGTGATTGTGCCGTTGTGCCCGCCATCCCCCGCTCTGCCCCTGTCCGTCGCCGCTGGTACTTAGGACTGCCTTGAATCCGCAATGAGGACGAGCAATCCAGGCTTGGACAGTGTGTCCGCTGTCTCCAATACTTCCGTAAAATTTAGTTTAGCGTACCTTATTTTTACGTTGGAGAAATTGAAGTTTGTGATTTTCGAAGTCTCCGCAAAAAGTATGGGAAATGAGATGAATGGATTTCGTACAAATGTGGTTTTTCGATAGTCTGAAAATCATATTGGTTGGATTCACAGTCACCGAGTGTATAAAGAGATCATGTTGACCCACACCATATGTTTGACTTGTACAACTGCTCAATGAAGATCTGCTTCATGGTTACTCAATACGCAACGCAAACATCAGGACTTAGGGCCTGTATCAAGCGGAAATTTCAAATCTGATCAACATTATTATCGCATAACAGTTTCTCAACATCTTACATATTCATCACAATGTATCTGTGTTTTTCAAATATTACATCGTGGTTAATTTATGACACGGGAATAAGGATAATTAACGACACAAAATTTCCTCTGCCGATATGCGAAGAAGGATATGAAATTAAAGTCTGCGCAAGGACACCGCCATTGGACCATAAAAACACTGCAGGAAAGATCGTCTCGAACGAGGAGTCGTGGTATATATTGGGTGGTTTCAATTAAACTTTCCCTGTTTGACACGTTACAACACGGTAACTAATTACCATACGAGTACCAAACTTTGTACCATTAATGTCCTGAGTGTGGGGTGCGTGATTTTCATACGTCACAGTGCCACCGTCGAGTTACAGCTATCGCCAACAGGTGCCGCGATCAGTCATCGTGGTTCATAGTCTCACACACCTACGTGTTACAGTGCACCTGTCGACGTATCAACATGAACTTGAACAAAAGGAGGTTGGCGTTATTGGTCAAAATCTATTACCAAAATAACAGTAATGCTGCAGCTGCACTTCGAGAATTTCTCCGGCTGAAAGGATTACGAAAGGGTGCTCTTTCACCACCTGCTGTACAGGGCATGATTAAGAAGGTCGAACCAACTGGAGAACTAGGCGTCCCTTCGGGAAGAGGGTTACGACCAGTAGCGTCCCAGGTCGTTGATGAAATCGCTGTTGCTATGGCAGACAACGCTGTGCGCAATTCGCGATAGTCAGGCAGTGCGCGTGCTATGTCACGACAGTTGAAAATCCCGTGTTCCACTGTACGGAAGGCGCTTCGAACCATTCCCTGTGACTTATTGTTTGGGGACTACCTGAAGGACTGTGTCTGCGGTACTATGTCGCGGGGATTTCTGTGTTACGTCATGACTGCAGATTGTATCCATTAACAAGCATAAGGTTAATGACGTAACTTTGTTTTCTTGATGTGGTAATTAATAATCCTGAGGCTACCCCTCTTACTTCTGTTTGGGTGTATTAGGAAACTATCAGTTGTAAGTAGCTTCCAGTTAAGACCCTTCAGTGCTTTCACTGCAACTTTTTCTTTTCTGTTGCACGTAATTCTTTTGATTCTCTCAAGCTACCTTATCGTTTTTAAAATCTCTTGAAGAAATTACTGTAAATGCCCGTTTGAACGCCTTGCAGTCCAGAATCAGTATGCCAATCAGGCAAAACTGCCATGAGCATTTAGGCAATAGCCCCAACGACGCACCAGTTTGAAGATACCCGTTTAGTAAAGTACCGTATTCTGCTCCTTAAAGAAATCCGTAAGTGCCTGCTATACATGCTATTCTGACAACAATTGTCGACTCTTAAGCCGACGGTGTGATAATAGCATGGGGAGAGATTATGTCTATATTGCGGGTTCTCATGTATCTCGCACGTGAGTTGATGTGACTTCTACGCTGCGACGTTTACGATAGGAGGACGTGCGTTACCACTTTCGCAGACCACAACGGTGATTTTCGGCGATGTGCTACCCCATACACATTCTCCATTTTCTGATGGATGTCTACCGGTGTTTGTCCTTCAGCGGCAAAAAGAAAAAAAACAATGAATATCAGTACTTTGGTCCTGTTTGGCCGCATTTTGGTAATAACGTCGTCATAGTTCATCGTTTCTACGTTTATACAGTTACCGCACGCACTTGACAAAACCTCGAATTCTCTTGTCTTACATACCCGCATCACATTCCCGCTACCTTGCATATACGCTGCAGCAACGCCCTCAAACGGAAAGTTTTTAATCACCATTTACACACAGTTTTGTTTCTCCTAAGAGACGTCAGACGCATTGTCTTTGGTGCTCCGGCAGGTATGCTCAAGTTCATTTTTGCGTTGGGTAGCTGAAGTGAACCTAAACAATTACTGCTCTTCACATCTTCCATGCGACGCCCAGCGCCAGCAGAGAGCTTCGGTTTGTTTCCCATTAAAAAATTACGTGTAATCGCAATTTTACGTGCCCGTTCGAAAGAGTGCTCACAGATTAATGTAGTACGGTATTCGTTTTATCGATGTATATTTAGAAGGACTGTAAAACCTGAAGAATGAACAGCGGTCCAGCAGGGGCTCAATAACGCTGCTTGCTTCGCGGTAGCTGTCATCGCGATTCAAATAGTTCAAATGGCTCTAAGCACTACGGGACTTAACATCTGAGGTCATCAGGCCCCTAGACTTAGGAAGTACTTAAACCTAACTAACCTAAGGACATCACACACATCTATGTCCAAGGCAGGATTCGAACCTGCAACCGTAGCAGCTGCGCGGTTCCGGACTGAATCGCCTGGAAACACTCGGCCACAGCGGCCGTCTGTCATCGCTGTAGTTTAGTGACATTGCTGGAGCGTTGGTTGTTTCTCGTTTTTTACGGTCCCTGTTAACACATGTTGATTAAACGACTGTTGGACTGGACTAATCTGGGACCGCTCTATCGAATGGGCACGTAAAATTACGATTTGAAAATAATTGTGCCTGTAGCGGGAAAGAAACCGACACATTTCGTCGACAGTGGGCATCGCGTGAAAGACGTGATGAGCAGTATTTGTTTCGGCTGACTTCATCTGAACATTCCAGAAACGGAGTTGCAAATATCTGCTGAAACATCAGAGAAAGTGAGCCTGATGACTCTTCGGAAAGACACCCCGTATATGAATAAGAAGCTTAAGTTGACTGAAAAGTTTAGATCGTTATGTGTACAAATCTTGCGGCCAGTGGAGGATTTCTGCTCTAACTTTTAGTTACTCCATGAAAATTAATCTTGCCAGAAAATCGCTTCACGGGTGGATTAACCTTTCTCATCCACTAGCTTCGCATCTTTGAGAGTGCCTACTGTTTTGCTTTCGGTTCTGATATTTAATGCTTTTCACCGTTTAAGTAAAACAAAGCAGTTTCATGCTTACTGCTCAACACATTTATTTTCTTGTGGTAAGTATCTCAGGAAAACACATATAAAAATAAAAGTAATGATATCTCCCGTCTAATGTGCATGAAACGAAACACGAATCGCGGCATTACCATCTGGATTCGTGCCGGAAATGGGGCCGTGTCAGTGACATTACCACCAAATCACAGAAGCGATGATCCTCCCTGCGGCATAACTGTCGCTCACTAATTGGTGCGAGCAAACTGGCAAGGAATTCAGCAATCCTCTGGGAGGCGCCTCATTAAAATTAATCACGGAACGAGGCGCGGCGACCCGACAACCGTGATGGAGGGAAGGGAACAGAACAGGGCCACCCGCCGAGGCGGAAGGCGGAATCCAATTTTTGGGGCTCAAAGTTGCACTCAGTCCCCCGTCCACTTAGGAAGCCGCCAGCTCCGCCGACCCCGTGAACAGACTGCTCTTTTAATCTCCTAACCACAATAAGCTTTTATTATCTGCCGAAAGTTTTCAAAAAAATCCCGCGGAGGATTTGAAAGAAAGAACGTTATTCTTTAATTGATTTTCCGGAGAGATAGGGCTTACCAGGCCTGCGGCTGTATTTCGGCTTCTTTCTATAGCCCAATTTATATTCTTCTTGTGCCATGTTCCTTTACCAGCATCAATGTCCGTCCCATTAATCTCGCGATCAAGCTACACAGTAAGGAATATGACAGTAGGAAGTAAAAAGCTTAAACATATAGCACTTCCGTGCTCTAAAACGTATTGAACAATCTTAGTACAACGATTACCAACAATTCTATTGCTGTGTGTGCACGAGACTTGCTGTTATCATTGTGCTTACTTACTTTTTTAGCTTCCTGTTCAATGAGATGGGTTACTCCATAGCATAATCGAACTAGTGACTAGTATGGAAATTTTTGCGCCAAGTCATGCTGGAAACTAATGCTTCCCAATTTGTTGCGTAAAAAACCTCTTGGAGCTTTTCAAATAAAACAAACGTTCTTCTTGGCGTTGAAGCTCTTTTCTTCCGTGTTTCCTTTAACAATAAGTATGTTTTTGGATAGAGTCCTCCTTTAGCAAAACACAATTTTGTTTTTTAACCCAAACATGTTTCACTGCAGTTGCATCATCTTCAGTGCGCTTTTATTTTCCATCTGGTAACTAATTTCTACTGATTCCTATCAGTTCATTCTGGGAGACCGAACACGGCGCGGATGATTGATGCTGTGCGACACGCAACGGGAGGATGCACAAATACGTTATCAGCAGCGCTGCTCATTTTTAAATTACTTCTTGACACACTTTCCTCTGAATCACTTGCATATTTTATCACTTTACTGTAATAGCACATGTAGCAACACTTCAACTTCCATACTCACAATGCCTCTCACATGCAGAGCTACCCACAACATAACATTTCCGCGTCCCGTGCTCGACTGCAGACGCGGCTGCCTGCAAAGATACTCCACAACTAAGCCAGCGATATGACAATACACTTACAATACTGGACGTCGTAAATAGCTCGATATTTCACCCACTTACACGAATGACCTCACAGATGGTGTGCAGTTCGCATGTGCGAATGAATTAGAAAATTTTTCTATCACTTCTTCAACACTTACCTGCAACTCTACTTGGATTTATTGCTATGATAGAGCATATAGAAGTACCCTGCGAGGTGGGGCTCTCAAATCTGAAGTACAATGGCTGTTCGGAAAGTAAGGTCTGATCGGTCACGAAATGGAAACCACAGTGAAAATCGAATGACGCTTTACGAAAATGAGCTGGATAGTATTTCTAGTGTGCCCGTCGATCGCGTCACGTCAGGCTTCACAGTTCTGAACGCAAAGTGAGCACTTAGAGATGCCTAGAAAATAGTGTCTTCTACCAAGAATAAGAGCCAGCGAGAGATTTCACCTGAAATTATGCAGCCCACACAACGTACCTGACATGCATTTCCTTCCTCATGGCCGTAAAATTCTTGGCCGCGCACTGCAGGGGCAATCAGGACGTTCCTGCACAGTTGTCTGTTAAAAATGTGTGATCATCCACCACACAACCTCTGCATTTCATCTCTGCTCCGGTTCTAGGCGCTTCAGTCTGGAACCGTGCGACAATTACGGTCGCAGGTTCGAATCCTTCCTCGGGAATGGATGTGTGTGATGTCCTTAGGTTAGTTAGGTTCAAGTAGTTTAAATTGTAGGGGACTGATGACCTCAGACATTAAGTCCCATAGTGCTCAGAGCCATTTGAACCATCTCTGCTCACATGAATCGACTGGCTAGAAGACAACATTTTGTCACAGACAAAAGGCGTAGCGAATGGGCAGAAAGCACAGGCAGCTGCATTCTACGACGAGGGTATTTGCTAGCTGGTGCAATGCTACGACAAATATCTCAGTCCAAGCGGCGACTTTGTAGAGATGTAGCTCGAGGGTGTAGCCAATTTTTGCAAATACTACATTTTTGATTCTTGCTGTGGTCTCCATTTCGCGGACAATCGGACCGTGTTTTCCGTTTCCAGTACATTTAAGTCGCACAGAGACATCCGATAAGTTGTTCGGCAGACTATTGCAGCCTCATTGGAGCCAAGGTTCTCTTGTACCCCAAGAGATAAATAGTGGAAGGCTTCGTTCAGTCTTCACGCCTGAGATGGAGGAAATACCACAACATTTTGTGAACCAAAATCCTGGAACCAATGGATCACGGTTAGCAGCATCGGAAGGTGTGAGTGTAGCTCTAGTCTGGATGGTAGACCCACTTAATACTCTGTCAGTGGTTCTTGTGAAACCGATGATTTTGTTTACCGACATGAAACGATAAGAATTTTACATCATCAGTTCCTGTGGGCTGAAGAAAACCTCCATGAAACTCAGTCAACGAATGGAGCAGACGTTCTTGCCTATTAACGGGAGCTCGTGTGGTACCACTGACATTAAAGGTTGCTCTTTATCTGAAATTTCTTCTTACATATTGCCTGTCTTGCAGGACGGTGAGCCAAAGTCAGCAGAGATAACGCTGTAACAACTGCATTACGATTCCTCCACGTCTTCATTTACAAGACTGCCTGTCATGAAGCAGCCTCAGTCGTTTGTGAAGAACTCTAAACGTCCTCATTTTCACATAACGTAAACGTTTCCTGAAGAAAGATACGTCTAGGTAGACAAACGAATATGCATATGAATGCTACAATCATTTTAAACGACATAACAAACATATTTGAATGAGAAATATGCGTGAACATCGGTCGCTAACATTTTGTGAAGACTGGATTGGGGAGGGAGGCCCTTCTGCTTGGTTCCCTCATTTCCAGATCTTGGCTACGTAGACATTTAATTATGGTGCCGCTTGAACAAATTGGTCTGCGCAACTCCACGAAGCAATGTGGAGACCATACAGGATCGCTCATTCACATCATGCAAGCACATAATGGATTGATTTCTAAGAGTCATACACGCCCGTATTTTCCTGACACGGCATCCAATGACTTCTTCTGTTTCCTCGGATAAAGAAACTATTGCGTGACAGGCATTTCCAGGACGACCATGAGGTGATTTTTCAGGTGAAATGTTTCCCGGACAGCCAAAATGCGACCTATCTCTGAGGTTTCTGTTAAGTCACCCTCTTGTAGCAATGAAATGTCGATGTGAAGAGGACACCAAGTTTTAATGGGCAGCTCGATTTTCTCTGGGTGATACATAATCCTTTGAGACTACTGTTTGTATTCTCATGTCATCACAACGTTATATTTCACGACAATATTGAAGTTAGTTTACTAGACTAGGGTTTACCGTGATTGTCGTCGTTTCGTCTGTAAAACACACACACCCACCCACCCACACACACCCACACACACCCACAAACCCACACACAACACACACACCCACACACACACACACACACACACACACACACACACACACGAAACAGTTGTCGCAGCTAAATGATTAACTGTCGGCCGGTAATGTTTGCAGGGAACAGAGGTCTGGAAGCTCCGTATGCGGTGGTGGTGTACATCCATGGCGAGTCCTTCGAATGGAACTCTGGAAATCCTTACGACGGCAGCGTTCTGGCCAGCTACGGCCACGTCATCGTCGTCACCTTCAACTACCGGCTCGGCATTCTCGGTAAGCGCACTATTTACTGCAAAAATGTGATTACGATTTTACAGCACGAAATGTGTGAGAAATAGCTGTGTTTTCAGTATGGAAACAATAAGATCAATCTGTTTCTCAGATCTGTCAGGAGTTGTGAGGTTTAGAATTGAGCTTCCACCATTTACTTCCCGCTTTTCAATTAGTTTTTTTAACATTTTTCAACAAAAGAGCGTGTATAACATTTTATATGACAGTCTTCTCATAAAAATTATTTAAATATTTTAAGTGTTACAAATATGTGCAGATGTAACGCCAGTCAGTGAACAGGTGACTTCCTTGTGGGATGAATCTATGATTCCATGTCAGCTTTTTGACGGATTGCAACTGTTAGCCAAAACGGGACTGGAAACCAGAACGTTGCCATTCGCGCGTAATGCTCTCACTGACAAAACTTTCCAGGCGTGACACACCCTCCCCTCGCGGATTCTTTCATGACAGTACCTCTCTCCTACATTCTAATCTTAACTGATGCTTCCTTGCATACCTCGAAATACTCATACTTTTTGAAGAAGAGGATGGAAAGAAGACGGTTTAAAGTACTTCCGGGTACAAGGTCACTAGCGGTGGAGAAAGAGATCGGATTAACGAAATGTGTGGAAGGAGATCTGCCGCACTTGTTCTTAGAATAATACATGCAGTGTTTCACTCTGCGCCGAAATGTGAGCTGTTGTCAAACCTCATGATCCATTAAATCAGTTTACCGCGCCATGTCATTAAACTTCATAATGAAGTGAGTTCCCTACCTAAGGGCGTATGCAACGAAGTTATGCTCAACAACTGAGATAACGTAAATAAATGGAAATCTCGTGTTTCTGTACGCGGGAGGTTCGCTCTCGAGACAACTGTTAATTATACCTTACGAAATATTCCAGTGGCTGCTGCCGCAGGCAAGAATGAGATTGTTTTATTTTGAATTCTCTCATATTTGTTACAATGAAAGGAAAAGTTCCTATGCCACAATATAAACCGTGTTTAAAATATTCTAACTATGTGTGTTGTTTTTGTCCACACGAAGTACAAGTGATAACTTTTGTACTGTTGAAACAGAGAGAATACAATAAATTTAACCTATTTAGAATCCTCTCTGTTCTACGGCACACCGAAGTCGATTTTTTGATTGAAATTACCATTTTGTGAAAATGTATAAGGAGCGATAGAAAAGTTGCGGTGTGAGTGCGTTCCTGAATTATATACACGAAGTAGCGCGAAACCGATGCGAGAATATAAGCACCTAAACATTGGCAAGCGATCAGTGTCTTTCCGACGAGCATGAAGTGTATGCGAAAACGTGTGCTATTGCGAAGTGATTACCAAATGTATCGAAACAGAACCATCATGCCATTGGTTCTTGCTTGGCTTACGGAGAATCAAGAATGTCTACGATGGAGTGGTGACACCCATCGTCCCCTCGTCCCAAGAAATTCATCTGCTGGAATGGTGTTGCTCACCTTGTTCTTTAATTACCTATGTGCATTGGTTACTGATTTCAGTGACCCTCGTCTCTCTATTACTGTGGAACGGTACTGAGCAACGCTGGTGAAACTATGGCGTGCAATTAACGCGAAACGTCAAGCCAAACTGAGACAAGGGATGCTGCCCTTCGCGATAATGTACGTTTCCACATCGCAAATATTATAACGCAGAAGTTACGCCAACTCAAGTGGCAGACACTCGAGGAACAGCACTACAATCCTGATGTCTCCTCATGCAATTATCACGCAGTCGCCTCTAACAAGGCCATGAAGGTTCGACGATTCCAGTCGGACGAGAATCTGAAGCAGGTAGTTACGATCCTCTTCAGGCAGCAAAACACAGAGTACTATCAAACTGGCACCTCCAGTCTGATGCGTCGGAGGGAAATAGCCTCAATCCTCAAGGTGATTTTACATGACTGGCTACGAATTCTTAACTGTAGGGTCTTCGAAAAAATTAAATTCTGATCACACTTTATGCGAGGTGACACGATTGTTACGACAGTGACACACATTCGGGAGGACAACAGTTGCAACATCAGACTTCCACCGAGATTTAGGGTATCTTTGTATTGCCTTAATCGGTTAAGGTAAATTCGTTTTTCGTAAGAAATTCAAGAACGAAGAAAGCAAACTTATCACTTGTTGTGATGGACGTCGGCTCCTTTACTTGCCTTAATAAAGACAAAGACCCTCACAGCACCTGATTACAAAAACTATCGTAAACTTCTTGAGCGAGTCGCATCGTACGTTCACGTATGGTACCAAAAACCGAGAAGAAATTGGATAATCACGAGAAGTCTGGCGAAAGGAAAACTGTAAATTTTTTGTAGTCACCAGTCTTCTGACTGGTTTGATGCGGCCGGCCACGAATTCCCCTCCTGCCAACTTCTTTTTCTCGGGGTAGCACTTCCAACTTACGTCCTCAATTATTAGCGAGAGGTGTTACAATCTCTGTCTTCCTCCACAATTACTATCATCAACTGCTCTCTCTGTTACCAGGAAAGTTCGTCCTTGGTGTCTCAACTGATGTCCTATCTTCCCTTCTCGTCAGTGTTTCCATATATTCCTTTCCTTGTCGATTCTGCAGAGAATATTCTTTTCCTTACCTCGTCAGCCCACCTAATTTTCAACATTATTCTGTAGAAACACATCTCAAATGCTTCGAGCCTCTTCTTTTCCGATTTTTCCACATGCCATGTTTCACTGCCGTACAGTTCTGTGCTCCAAACGTACATTCTCATAAATTTCTTGCCCAAACTGTGGTCTGTGTTTGATGCTAGTAGGCATGCCCTTTTTGCAAGTGCTAACCGGCTTTTTATGTCCTCCTTGCTCCATCCGTAGTATGTTATTTTGCTGCCTAGTTTGCAGTATTATTTAACTTCAGCTACTTCGTGGTCACCAGTCCTGATGTTAAGTTTCTCACTGTCCTCATTTCTACTACTTCTCAATACTTTCGTCTTTCTTCGATTTACTCTCAATACATATTTTGTAGTCATTGGACTGTTCATTCCCTTCAACAGATCTGGTAATTCTTCAGTTTCACAGATGATAGCAATGTCACAGCACATAATGTCATTGATGTCTTTCACCCTGAATTTTAATTATCTTTCTTTTATATTCGTCATTGGGTCTTCGATTTATAGATTCAACAATAGGGGTGAAACGCTACATCCCTGTCTTACATCCTTTTTAATCCCTGCAATTCGTACTTCTTCTTCCATTCTTATTCTTCCGTCTTGCTTGTTGTACATGTTGTATATCGAGAATGAGATTTTCACTCTGCAGCGGAGTGTGCGCTGATATGAAACTTCCTGGCAGATTAAAATTCTCCTGCGAAGAGCTTCTGTAAAATTTGGAAGGTAGGAGAAGAGGTACTGGTGGAAGTAAAGCTGTGAGGACGGGGTGTGAATCGTGCTTCGGTAGCTCACTTGGTAGAGCACTTTCCCGTGAAAGGCAAAGGTCCCGAGTTCGAGTCTCAGTCCGGCACACAGTTTTTATCTGCCAGGAAGTTTCATGTTGTATATCATCCGTCTATCCCTATATTGTGCTATTTGCATAACACTTTTCAACATATTACTCCATATAATCCTTTAGAACTCTTTTTACAGGTCGACAAATCCTATGAATGTGTCACGATTTTTCTTTAGTCTTTCTTCCACTATCAATCGCAAAGTCAGATTTGCCTCCCTTGTGCCTTTACCTTTCCTAAAGAAGAAGTGATCGTTATCTAATACATTCTCAATTCTCGTTTCCATTCTTCTGTATGCAACTCTTGTCAGCAACTTGGATCTATGAGCTAATAAGCTGATTGTGCGATGAGTCTCACAACTTGTCGGCTCTTGCAATCTTCGGAATTGTGTGGACGATGATTTTCTCGGGAATTCATATGATATATCACCAGACTCACACATTCTACAACCAGAGTGCATAGCCGTTTTCTTCCCACTTCCCCTTAATGATTTTAGAAATTCTGTTGAAATTTAATCCATCCTTTCTGCCTCATTTCATTTTGAGTCTTCCACAGATCTTCTAAATTCTGATTCTATTAATGGATCTCCAATCTCTTCTAAATCGACTCCTTTTCTTCTTCTATCACATCATCAAATAAGTTCTCCTAGTCAAAGATGCCTGCAACTTATTCTTACCAACTCTCCTCCTTCCTCTACATTTCACAGTTGTATTCCCATTGCAGTATTATTGTGACCGCACTTGCCTTTAGTTTCCACGAAGGCTGTTTTGACTTTCCTTTTTGCTGAGCATGGCCTTCCGACAGTTATTTCACTTTCTATTTCTTTGCATTTTTCATGCGGTCATTTCGCCTTAGCTTCCCTGCACTTCTCTCTATTCCATCCTAAGTCGCTTATGTTTCTGTATTCCCGAGTTTCCTTGAAATTTTTACACTTCCTTCTTTCATCGATCAGCTGAAGTATTATTTCTGTGACCCACGGTTTCTTCACATTTATCTTGTTTGTACCGACGGTTTTCTTTCCAACTTCTGTGACTGCCCTTTTTGGAGATGTCCATTCCTCTTCAACTGTAAGGCCTACAGAGCTATTTGTTATTGCAATATCTACAGCCTTAGAAACTTCAAGGGTACCATTTCATTCCTTAGCACTTCCGCGTCCCAGTTCATTGCGCACTGATTCTTCCTGACTAGCCTGCTGAGCTTAAACCCCCTCTTCATCACTACTAAATTGTGATATGATCTGCTCCTGGGTATGCCTTACAATCCAGTACTTAGTTTCGGAAATACTGTCTGAGCATGACGTAATCTAACAGAAATCTTCCTTTTTTCCCTTGTGACCTTTACATTTCACTTGACTGTTCCTCAATGTGTCTAATTTGAGCCTATGCATTTTCTTTTCAGGTCGTGTAGCTTCCCTGCCACGTTCAAACTTCTGACAGTTCACTCTCCGACTCGTAGAAAGTTATCTTTCGTAGGTTATTCAACACTTTTCTCATGGTCACCTTTCCCTTGGCAGTGCCATCCCGGTGATCCGATTTGAGGGCTATTCGTGAATCTTTTGCCAATGGAGAGATCATCATGACACTGTTTCGATTACAGGCCACGTGTTCTCTGGATACACCTGATATGTCTTCAATGCAGAAGTTTCATTACTCATGCCGTTGGTCATTGATAATTTTCCTCCTTTAGGGGTTGTTTCCCACCCTAAGGGCAAGAGAGTGTCCTGAATCTCTGTCCACTTATCCACTCTTTTTGACTAGGCCGTTGGCTGAATGAGGGATGAGTTTCAATGATGGAATTCTTCTGCCGTCAATGCTAACGAACTCATTCAAAATTTAAGTGATGATACGGTTCTAACTCGGGACCGAAGACGTTTTGATTATTAATCACACACTCTAGTCGTGGAGCACGGGCGACGTAACAACAGATAAGAAACGAGCTGAGAGACGCGCTGTTAAGATCGTAAGGGTAACAGAAATTCTGGGGGAGCACAAATGGGAATAACTCGCAAAAGGCGATGCAGTTCTTGTGAAACTCTTTTCGGTATGTTTAGACAACATGAAAAAGAGGTACCTGACATTAAATCACGCACAGGGGGATGTACATAGTTATTGTTCCTCTTTCAGTACGCTAATGGAATAGAAAAGAGCCGAGCGGGATTAGCCGAGCGGTCTGGGGCGCTGCAGTCATGGCCTATGCGACTTGTCCCGGCGGAGGTTCGAGTCCTCCCTCGGACATGGGTGTGTGTCTTTTTCCTTAGGATAATTTAGGTTAAGTAGTATGTAAGCTTAGGGACTGATGACCTTAGCAGTAAAGTCCCATAAGATTTTACACACATTTGAACATTTTGAATAGAAAAGAATGAACGGAACGGTGGCCTGTAGATGATTCACGTAGATGTAGATTTAGATCTTTCGAAAATGACTCTGCTTATATGCTTCCAAAATTTCTAGAATTAGAGTTCTTGTTCCACGTTCAATTGTTTTATCGTCATCGTGACGTTGAACCCTAGATTCTTTTGTTCCCTATTAATTTTTACGTACTGTTAATACAAAAATCAGACCTTTGACGGTGTAAATGATTGCATAGGTATTGTGGAGATTTTTTTGTTTCAAGGCTGAGGTCCATGCAAACTATAGAGTTTAAAACGTTCGTAGCTATTAATATGTACACCGATTTCTCCACCAAGGGGAATCTTCCTTCGCGAAACATCTACAGTTTTGTTCAGACTGAGGAAAATACCTTCTCCACGGACGAAAGAGGTGACTCCATGCTAGACAGCCAGGAAACCCAAGACATTCATCTGTAAGGAGGGAATTTTAAATATGCAGGCTGTAAAAGTGTCTGACAGTGATAATGCGTTCTCATACTAAAACAAAATATTTGTTGATTAATAGTGCCTAACAAACGAATGAAAAGGAAAATAGCAACACTGGAGCACAAACCTTCACATAAATCCTGTTATGGGGTTATGCAAATTTACAATGTGGGTCGCTTTCATCCAATGTCTAAGATAGCTGATTTGTTGTGACAGTCACGAAATAAGAAGTCGAAGTGTTTTTCTTAACAAGGAAATCAAGTGAAGACTGAAGCAAGATTGTTCCTATCTAGTTTAGTTAACATCGTAGCTTATAGATCTGAGTTTGATTCACCAGTTAATGCAGTACTGTGTTACAGAATGACAAAAAATGTGATCTGTGATGATTCAGAAATATTAATTTCACCTACGCAAATTTATTTACTTTTCGACACTAGATGTGAAATCTCTTCTTTACCTCCACTTTTAATACGAACACTTACCTCAAAAATGGTTCAAATGGCTCTGAGCACTATGGGACTTAACATCTGTGGTCATCAGTCCCCTAGAACTTAGAACTACTTAAACCTAACTAACCTAAGGACATCACACACACCCATGCCCGAGGCAGGATTCGAACCTGCGACCGTAGCAGTCGCGCGGTTCCGGACTGAGCGCCTTAACCGCGAGAAAACTTACCTCCTAAAGTTATTGGGCACAAATCGTGCAACAGTAACAAGTGCTGTAAGGGACATGTGACAACGTATTCACGTTATAGTGCAGAACATTCGCGAAGTGGGACAGTTTGGACCTGCAGATTAGATCTGAGGGTATTATTTCGGATGAGATTGTAGAAATCAATGTCTTGATCAAATGCTACTTTATTAAAAGTACGGCTTTCGGCTTTGGACGTATCGTCAGGTCTAAAGAAACGAGGAAATGAAACTTAAACGTATATTCAAGTGAGGAAGGAGGAAACATTAGGGTTAAACATCCAGTTCACATCGAGTTCATTAGTGACGGAGCACGAGCTCTGATTGTTTCAATGACTTGGAAGGAAATCGACCGTGCTGTTTTAAAAGAACCACCCCGGTATTTGTCCAGAGCGATTTAGAGAAATTACGGAAAACATCAATCTCGTTGGTCGAGGGTGAATTGGAATCGTCGTCCTCCCGGATGTGAGTCCAGTGCACTAACACTGCGCGACCCCGCTCGGTGCACATACATGGAGTAGGGAGTGAGTCCTTAATCCGCTCGGTTATACAGCTGGCTCACACCCAGTCGAATTTTCATGTCCGTTATTACATTGCCGGCTATGAGATGGGCAGAGTAGCTATAAATACTTCTTAGGTTTCTTCTTCTCTGTTAATACGTGAAATGATCTCTTATATACCACTGGAAAGCCGAGAATTCGATATGTTTACTGGTGTCCAATACACTCTATTTCTTTCTATAATTTAGGCATTATAATAAATCCTTTCCTAATGTTTTTAGGTTTAACCCTACTGCCCAGTCCCATCAAGAAAACACATCCCAGGAACTGTGTAGTGTGCAAAGTAAAAAAGAAGGAAAGTGACAACCTGTATGAGTGTGAGAAATATCTAGTGGCGATGCATATGCTTGTATTTCTTCGGCTACATCATACTAAAAAAAAATTCTAAAATAGTATTATCTTTTCTCCTTATCACTTCAATAAGTCAAGAATTCCTATTAAAATTTTATAATTTTCAGAAAAGTGTGTGAAACAAAATATGTTTACTGTCCTAAATTTAAATAGTAAATATAGGGTAGAGTATGGGGAAAAATGATAGTAAGTCAATGGATTAAAAATCGGTGACAGTGGAGCTAGTAAAATCAATAATAAAAACAATAAATTGTTTTATGGATATACTGCTTGCTCGGTTTTTAATCTGTGCTTCGGTGCGTCTTTTAGCTGGTTAATAGAATGGACATTTGATAAGTTTGTGGGTGTTGGAGAAAACAATTCCTTTATTACCACATACATTTAGCAATAACTGAACACTACACACATAAATGAATTGTGTAGACATGAACAGCACGGAATAACTAACAAAAGCTAAGTCAAAGAATAACTATATCACTGCACGTAAATTAACATTTCACGGAATGTTTTTGAAGCTCTGTACACTTGTAGGGATCGATTGTCAGAAACAGGTCACTACGTGACTCCCCTCCTTTAATGCTAACGCTACCGCAGATTAAATTTCACACGCCGTCCAGCTCTTGTAACTACTTCTTTCTTGAAACCGGGCGGTGCGTCACGTGTGTCAGTGGTTGTGTCAGGGAGTGGTGTAGCAGTCCTCGACGTCGGTCTTGGTGTTGCAGTGACTGGTGTTCGCTGAGCGTTGTGGTGTTCGTGGGGTATAGGAACACATCTTGTAGCTTCTCCTGTCTTCTCTGGTTTGTGTTCAGTGGTAGCTGTGGTGTCTGTTGCGTCCAGAAATGCAGGCTTGATACGGTCCGCTGCACCTGTGGTGGGTGTACCGTTAATCATTATGCGGAAAGTATTGGTATCCCCACTGACTACCAGATATGGTCAGTCATATGGTGGCTGCAGTGGTTTACGCACAGTATCATTGCGTAAGATTACATGTGTGCACTTGTCTAGCTCCGCAAAAACGAACTAGTGTCTTCCAAGCTGGTTTCTGGGCATTGTTGGTCTCAATTGGCGTATATGCTCTATTAATCTTGTGGCGAATTCTGAGGCTGTGATTGTATCATCTGCCATGCTGTGCAGAAATTCTCCAGGTAGGCGTAACGTTTGTCCATACACCAGTTCTGCTACTGTTGGTTTCAGATCACTTTTGAATGACGTTCGTAGACCCAAAAGTACGATAGGTAGTATCTCTGTCCAATTCGGTGTTGCGTGACATCTCAGTGCTGCCTTTAACTGTCGATGAAGGCGCTCAACCATGCCATTTGATGCGGGGTGGTATCCCGTGGTGAGTATGCATTTCATACCTAATAACGTAGCCAATGCTTTGAGAACGTAGGCTTCAAATTGTCGTCCTTGATCAGTTGTGGAACTCCAAACCGGGCAATCCAACCACGAAAAAATGTTTGAGCTATAGTTTCTGCAGTGACGTCCTTCATTGGAAATGCCTCAGGCCACTGTACACTTGTAGGGATCGATTGTCAGAAATAGGTCACTACAAGTTGAACAGTCTATCGTGGAAGTTGTAGGTGGAGACAGCAGTGCCAATCATTAAATGCTTTTATTTTATATTAGCATTCTCAGCTGTGCTGACCATTAGGTAACTTGCTCACTTCATTGACACACTTCATACGGCATCTGTTAATTTATGAATTTCTTGATATATTTTTATTCGTAATTTTTAATTGCTTAGGTCTAGTAATGGCCCCAAAGCCGTAACGGTAATCATTTTGAATAAAGTAGCAAATGTCCAAGACGTGGGCTTTTATAATCTGTTTGTTGTATAGTGTAGAACTCGAAGCTCCGAGCATATCCGGTAGTGAATTCTATTTATGATACAAGCAAACAGTTCTAAGATGTTGAACAACCTTCATGTTCCCTACATGGTAAGCCTTCCTTCTCGTATACTGAAAAGAAAAACCAGTAAGAAGTTCTGCTATAGTTGTACCTACCGGTAGTGTTTTCAGTGTACAGAAAATCACCCAATTTCCGCCATTAAATGTGTTATTGTTACAAACAGCATAGAACAGAACTTTCCGGCCGTGTTTTACACAAAATAAAATTCCTAGTTCTTCAATGAGTATAGAAAACATGCCTGGAACTAAATTTTATTATTTCTCACACATAGAACATGAAATTTAAAGAGCTCCTCCAGTTATCCTGAATCCAATGGTGAATTATAGCAGCTGAGACTTGGTAGCTCAGTGTAGCGTAATACTACAACTTTGAAGAATCTCAGGCGTTATTTTGTCTTTCAGGCTCTTTAAGCTCATTCTAACGGTCGTAACACAAATACATAGCAACGAAATATTTTATATCAGTAAAATCTATTGTATGTCAGACAACAGGTGAATTAAAATAAATCATTAACTGAAACTAAAAATTTCCACTGAAACAATAAAGAAGCGAACATCGTATGTATCACAAATTTTATAAGACACTACTGGTTACCGTCTGCGCTGCTGATCATCTTCAAGTCTTAGTGGGAACAATAAGAAGGCAACAACAACAAAATTTATACAAGTGTGATATTACAAACACTGCACATCGAAGGCTGTACAAATAAAAGGAATACGCATTTTAGAACATCGCTATGCATAATAAAGGATTCGTCGATGACGTTGACTTCATTCTTCAACCAGGCACACCCCTCTCATTCATGTCACATAGCTGCTCAGATAAAAGTTGATTGATTCTGAAATTTTGCTATTTACCGATTTTATCATTCACGCCTTCACAACCAAAAATTGCTTTCATGACTCTGCAGTTTTGCTTCTTGCGGATGTTATCATTCAAGCCTTCACAGCCAGAAACTTCTTTCATAGGATATATCAGACGAGTAGCAGTCTCACATTCCTCTTCACTGCAACTATCCAAGCACTTGGACGAAAGTTGTTGTTACATTTACGTTGCCTCAAGCCCTAAAAAATTCCGTACATCGAGCACGTTCAAGCATTTACAAGTTTCTAGAAATTTCGACTAATACCTGTTTCATGAGATTTGAGGTGTAAAGTGTAACAGCTGCGATCACACTATCGTCTATTGACAGTATGCGTGGCGTGTCAGTAGGTGGAATATTGTTTGTTGGTGTGGTATTCAGTCCAGAGGCTCTCCATGCTACTCTATCCTGTGCAAGCTTCTTCATCTCCCAGTACCTACTGCAACCTACATCCTTCTGAATCAGTTTAGTGTATTCATCTCACGGTCTCCCTCTACGATTTTTACCCTCCACGCTGCCCGCCAATTCTAAACTGGTGATCCCTTGATTCCTCGGAATATGTCCTACCACCCGATACATTCTTCTGGTCAAGGTGTGCCACAAATTTCTCTTCTCCCCAATTCTGTTCAATACCTCCTCATTAGTTATGTGATCTACCCATCTAATCTTCAGCATTCTTCTGTAGCACCACATTTCGAAAGCTTCTGTTCTCTTCTTGTACAATCTATTTATCGTCCACGTTTGACTTCAATACATGGCTACACTCCATACAAATACTTTCAGAAAAGACTTCCTGGTACTTAAATCTAAACTCGATGTTAGCAAATTTCTCTTCTTCAGAAACGCTTTCCTTGCCATTGCCAGTCTACATATTATATCCCCTCTATTTCGTCCATCATCAGTTATTTTGCTCCCCAAATAGCAAAACTCTTTTACTACTTTAAGCGTCAAGTTCTCTAACCTAATTCCCTCAGCATCACCCGATTTAATTCGACTACATTATATTATCCTCGTTTTGCTTTTGTTGACGTTCATCTTATATCCTCCTTTGAAGACACTGTCCATTCCGTTCAGCTGCTATTCCAGGTCCTTTGCTGTCTCTAATAGAATTACAATGTCATCGGCGAACCTCAAAGTATTTATTTCTTCTCCATGGATTTAAATTCCTACTCCGAATTTTCCTTTTGTTTCCTTTCCTCCTTGTTCAATATGCAGATTGAGTAACATCGGGGATAGGCTACAACACTGTCTCACTCCCTTCCCAACCACTGCTCCCCTTTCATTCCGCTCGATTCTTATAACTGCTATCTGGTTTCTGCGTTTCTGCCTTTCGGTCCCTGTATTTTACCCCTGCCACCTTCAGAATTTGAAAGAGAATATTCCAGTCAACATTGTCGAAAGCTTTCTCTAAGTCTATAAATGATAAAATCGTAGGTTTGCCTTTCCTTAATCTATTTTCTAAGATGAGTCAGAAGGTCAGTATTGCCTCACGTGTTCCAACATTTCTACGGAATCCAAACTGATCTTCACCGAGGTCAGCTTCTACCAGTTTTTCTATTCGTCTGTAGAGAATTCGTGTTAGTATTTTGTAGCAATGGCTTATTAAACTGATCGTTCGGTAAGTTTCACATCTGTCAACACCTGCTTTCTTGGAGATTGGAATTATTATATTCTTCTTGAAATCTGAGGGAATTTCGCCTGTCTCATAGATCTTGCTCACCAGATGCTGGAGTTTTGTCAGTTATGGCTCTCCCAAGGAAATCAGTAGTTCTAATGGAATGTTGTCTACTCCCGGGGCCTTGTTTCGACTTAGGTCTTTCAGTGCTCTGTCAAACTCTTCACGCAGTACCATATCTCCCATTTCATCTTCATCTACATCGTCTTCGATTTCCATAGTATTGTTCTCAAGAACCTCGCTGTATAGACCCTCTATGTACTCCTTCCAACTTTCTGCTTTCCCTTCTTTGCTTAGAACTGGGTTTCCATCTCAGCTCTTGGTATTCATGAAAGTGGTTCTCTTTTCTCCAAAGGTCTCTTTAATCTTCCTTTAGGCAGTATCTATCTTACCCCTAGTGAGATACGCCTTTACATCCCTACATTTGTCCCCTAGCCAACCCTGCTTAGCCATTTGGCTCTTCCTGTCGATCTCATTTTTGAGACGTTTGTATTCCTTTTTGCCTGCTTAATTTACTGTATTTTTGTATTTTCTCGTTTCATCAATTGAATTCGATCTCTCTTCTGCTACCCATCGATTTCTATTACCCCTCGTCTTTTTACCGACTTGATCTTCTGCTGCCTTCACTATTTCATCTCTGAAAGTTACCCATTCTTCTTCCATTGTATTTCTCTCCCACATTCTTGTCAATCGTTCCCTAATACTCTCCCTGAAACTCTCAACAGCCTCTGGTTTGGTTAGGTTATCCATGTCCCATCTCCTTAAATTCCCACATTTTTGCAGTTTCTTCAGTTTTAGTCTACAGTGCATAACCAATAGGTTGTGGTCAGAATCCACATCTGCTCCTGGAAAAGTCTTACAATTTAAAACCTCGCTCCTAAATCTCTGTCTTACCATTATTTAATCTATCTGATTCCTTCCAGTATCTCCCGGCTTCTTGGATGTATACAACGTTCTTTCATGATTCTTGAACCAAGTGTTAGCTATGATTAAGTTATGCTCTGTGCAAAATTCTACCAGGCGGCTTCCTCTTTCATTAGTTACACCCATTCCATATTCACCTACTACGTTTCCTTCTCTTCCTTTTCCTACTATCGAATTCCAGTCACCCATGACTATTAAATTTTCGCCTCCCTCCACTATCTGAATAATTTCTTTCATCTCATCATACATTTCATCGATCTCTTCGTCATCTGCGTAGCTAGTTGGCATATAAACTTGTACTACTGTGGTAGTGTGGGCTTCATATCTATCTTGGCCACAATAATGCGTTCACTATTCTGTTTGTGGTAGCTTACCCGCATTCCTATTTTCCTATTCATTATTAAACCTACTCCACCACTACCCCTATTTGAATTTGTATTTATAACCCTGTAGTCACCTGATCAGAAGTCTTGTTCCTCCTGCCACCGAACTTCACTAATTCCAACTATATCTAACTTTAACCTATCAATTTTTTTTTAATTTTCTAACCTACCTGCACGATTAAGGGATCTGACATTCCACGCTCCGACCCGTAGAACGCCAGTTTTCTTTCTCCTGATAACAACGTCCTCTTGAGTAGTCCCCGCCCGGAGATCCGAATGGGGGACTATTTATAGCAAGGCCGTTTCGGTTAGTGTTACAAGGCCAGATCAGTCAGTCATCCAGACTGTTGCCCTGCAATTACTGGAAAGTCTGCTGCCCCTCTCCAGGAATCACACGTTTGTCTGGCCTCTCAACAGATGCCCCTCCATTGTGGGGGAAGATATATAACAAAAGCTACTCCATCGTCCGAACAAGAACGTATTCTCAGGACGACACAGTCCGCTACCCAGTAAACCTTAATCCTCCAAATACGCACGCACAGCGGGAACAACAATATTGCGGAACTAGTGTATGAAGATAGCATCGTCTATCCAGGCTCCTTTCTGATCTATCCAATAAAGTGGTAAATTTATTACTCTTTTAAATTAGATTTCTTCAATTTACCGATAAGTAATAGGTTCAGTATGTGATCACCTGCTGAGTTAATGAAGAAAAGCACAGAGAGTTGTTCTCTATTACGTTTATGTCTGGTACCGCGCGTTTCAGTCTGAGGGGCTGAAGTCTGTCTGGAAATGATCTTCGAGTAGAGTCCAGTTTCATCAGCATCCTCTTTGTTCTATCGCTATCTCTAGCTTCCTCTTTCTAAAGTGTAATTTCTAGAACCCCTAGCGATGTTTAAATTGAGTCACTCATTCAAAGGAATCCTTCAGTCTTTCCTCAGTTTTCAGTATTCCATGGAATTCTCCTACTTTCTCTACTAAAGTTGGTCCTTTAACAGGAACTCCACCTACTCTATTCTGCTAGAACCTAAGTGCAATGTTTCATCTAGTTTCGCGTGTGTTGAAGTTCTCAGGCGCCCACTGTGTGACGGTCTGGCTTGGCTGTCAGCTTTGTTGCAAAATTTACCAGTTGTTCTTAATCATCCTTTAAGTGTTTGTATGTCGATTCCTAAAACCTGGGAGCGTTTTATTGCTCAATCGGTCATTTACAAATTGTCTGTAGTTTATAACCCTTGATCGATAGAACAACACCTCTACATCGCTAATAGTGCGCAATAGATTTCTTAACTTTCTTAAGTCAATTTGAATTTCAATTTCACGGAAAAACCTTTTATTTTTGAAAATGGAATTAGAATTGATTTATGTGAAGTGTCATCTAATTATAAAACAAGGAAATCTGTACTTTTGCACATGACTTATATCCTACCCGTAACTTGTTGTGTTGACATTAATGGTTTTCAAATCCGTAATAAACTTGGAATTTAATAATACAACATTGTAAAACGGTGCTTTCTTGACAGGTACTTGCCGTAGAGGTTATCATCAACTATGATAGTTTTTTAGTTGAGTGAGAATAGGAGACATGGGTTTTTGACAGATATCACAAAGGGTTCATCGGCTGACTTTTACATCAGATAAAAATACTGTTCAAAGGAAGCTCTTGTATATATAACTACACTAAGCTAATTAATTCCGAAAAGAGAAAAATTTTAAGAATTTCTCCCTCTGCGTAGGTGACATATTGTGCTGCCAATACTTAGATGGCTCAGTATATGAGTGGTGACGTAACATGGCAGTGTTATCATTAAGTTAGTAGCAGTACGCAAAGACTGCGATTTATTGGCACAACAGTCATGAATATACTAAAGGGGTTTCTTACACTACACTTGTCCACCCTGTTCTGAGTAATGCTGTGCAATGCGGGATCCGTATCAAATAGGATTGACAGAGAACATCGAAAAAGTTCAAAGAAGACAGCTTGCTTCGTGTTACCGCGAAGGAGGGAGGACAGTGGCACAGATATAATGCACGAATTGCAGTGGCACTCATTAAAACAGAGGTATTTTATGATGAGGCAGGACCTTCTCATATAATTTCAATCACCAACCTTCTCCTCGGTGTGTGAAAAAGTTTCGTTAGCGCCCACCTACATAGAGAGAGATGATCATCAAGGTAAAATGTGATAAATAAGTGCTACCATGAAAATATTTAAGTGTTTGTGAGTGGAACGGTAGAGAGGGAGAATGAAGGTTGTTCGGTGAACCCTTTGCCAGGCAATTAAATGCCATTTGCAGGGCAGCCATACAGATGTAAATGTAGACTTACTGAAGCCACTGTTACAATAATTCATGCTTGCTCCTGTAAGTCTCAATCGCACTTGGTATCCTTGCCAGATAGGAGAGTCGGCTGCTACAACGCTCGTCGTGTTAAATGGTTTCTGGTCGATTTATTCTACATCTACATTTATACTCCGCAAGCCACCCAACGGTATGTGGCGGATGGCACTTTACGTGCCACTGTCATTACCAACCTTTTCTGTTCCAGTCGCGTATGGTTCGCGGAAAGAACGACTGTCTGAAAGCCTCCGTGCGCGCTCGAATCTCTCTAATTTTACATTCGTGATCTCCTCGGGAGGTATAAGTAGGGGGATGCAATATATTCGATATCTCATCCAGAAACGCACCCTCTCGAAACCTGGCGAGCAAGCTACACCGCGATGCAGAGCGCCTCTATTGCTAAGTCTGCCACTTGAGTTTGCTAAACATCTCCGTAACGCTATCACGGTTACCAAATAACCCTGTGACGAAAGGCGCCGCTCTTCTTTGGATCTTCTCTATCTCTTCCGTCAATTTCTGCAAGTTGGTACTGACAGTCAGTATCTTAGGCCACATAGGTCTAAAGGGTTTAGTAGCGCAGTGCGTTACTGATTAGATCTGTAGACTTTATGAACTGTTTAAAGAACGTAAATAAAGTGTGGAATTGCGTTCGCTCGTCACATATGTGAAGAAGCGGTCGACGGTCGACCGTGTGTAGCGTTTCGCAATTCCATCAGCCGCGTCGCATCAGCCGCGCAGCGCACCCGCAGAGGCAGTGGCGGCAGCGACAACAGCAGCTGTAGCACCGCTGTGGCATTCGACATCGAGTAATTAGACATGGATTTTGTAAAAGTATATAGATGCATATGCTTACCTCCCGACGAGCTTTGTTCACACTCTATACGCATACAAGAATAGCAGTTGAATGCTGCGCAAAGTGAACAAGCTATGACTGAAACACGAAAACTAATCGACGAGTAGGCTTTTGAAACAGTCTGTTTACAAGAACCCTGCTGTAGAAACAGTATTTTTCCATATTCTCCTGCGGGTACGGTAACACTTACTGACCACGTAGACGCAATGTCTGCCACTGTCAGTGCAAGTAGGAAATTCACCTTGACTAAGATGCCACCCTTATGTACAAACCATACTTTCACAGGATAAGTGAACAACTGGAATACATGTGGGTTGTAATCAGCATATGTATGTAGTATTCTAATTCCATGGAACCTTTTGCATATGAACTCAGTGTGGTAGCTCTGTATGGAAAAGGCGCTTGTTTCCTTGTGACAAAAGATGCGAATGCATTATCCTCTCTGTGGGGAAGTACTGCTTTAGATATCAGTACAATGGGTTGTCATGGCGTAGTTTTCTACACTCCAGCATTTCCGATGCGTACCTAGGTACGCATTTACAAGCTGAACTCTTAGAAAGAATACATAAAGACTCAGGCTAACATCCCAAGGAGCATAGAAATTTCCACGCTGAGTTGAAGGGCTAAAAAAAGAGCTTATTACAGGGCTTTAAGGTAAGCACAGCGCACTGCGAGGCACCATGAATACAGGGCAAATAAGGTGCGCTACAAATCAGTACTTCAGGAAATTAAAAGAATATTCTGAGAGAATTTTCAAAGAAGACAACTGAATAATGCTACGCAATGTGGGGTCCTTACCAGATAGGACTGACAGAGTAGATCGAAAAAGTTCAAAGAAAGGCAGCACGTTTTGTATTATCGCGAAATATGGGAGAAAAAGTCACAGAAATGATACAGGATTTGGGCTGGACATCATTAAAAGAAAGGTGTTTTTCGTTGCGACGGAATCTTCTCACGCAATTCCAATCACCAACTTTCTCCTCCGAATGCGAAAATATTTTGTTGACACCGACCTACATAGGGAGGAACGATCACCACGATAAAATAATGGAAATCAGAGCTCTAGGTATTCATTCTTTCCGCGCGGTATACGAGATTGGAATAATAGAGAATTGTGAAGGGCCGGCCGGAGTGACCGTATGGTTCTAGGCGATACAGCCTGGAACAGAGCGACCGCTCCGGTCGCAGGTTCGAATAATGCCTCTGGCGTGGATATGTGTGATGTCCTTAGGTTAGTTAGGCTTAATTAGTTCTAAGTTCTAGGCGACTGATGACCTCAGAAGTTGAGTCGCATAGTGCTCAGAGCCATTTGAACCATTAGAATTGTGAAGGTGGTTCTGCGAACCTTCTGCCAGGCACTTAAATGTGATTTGCAGAGTATCCATGCAGATGTAGATGTATTCTGATATATGGGTAAGATCACATGAGTTGTTGAGTGAAACAGTTAAGGAGCCTCCTGTCTTGTCTATAATTCGCAGAGAGAATGGCTCAATAAAGTCTGGAGGGGGCAGGTAGATCATCAGATAACAGCGCTTTTTCCTGATGACAGTATAAACACCGATAGTGTCACAGGTCCACTGATAGTGCCTTATTACACAGTAGTACTAAACGAGGCGTTGCGAGTAGGTAGGATTCCGGTGATTAGGAAAAGCTAACACAGAGGTGATTAAAAAGGTAAAGGGTAAATATCCGGCACAACCGAAAAGCTATAGACCCAGTTGCTGATTTAGCGTTTTGGCCAACGTTCAGGAGCGTCAATTTTTTGACCGGGTGCAGGTGTTGGGTGTGAACCAGTGCTAGCATGGATTCAGAAGAGGAAAGTCCATGGATGATGAGATTAATATTCTTAAAATTCTAAAAAAATTTCTACTTCGAAACATGCGATTTTGCTCATTATTGGCATCTTGGGGACATTCGATAATCTTCGCACGCCTCTGAGAGTTTGGGTTCCCAAACGTCTCAACAAGGGCTTTGCCCATTATTGTAGTAGACGTACCGTCAATTGTACTGCGAGGCAGAGCGAGTTGAAAAAGATTACTAAGTCTTGCCTCAGTGCTCCATAAGTGGCTTCTAGTAGTGAACCCCAATTATATTTGATAGACGGGGCAGGTACTTTCTAATGTGACGTTGTGTACACAAATCATACCCCAGTACTTCCGTATGTGGACTCCATGACGAGACACGAGGAAAAGAACATTGGTGAATTTGTTCGTATGCAGTAGTGTAGCACAGGAAACAAACTGAGTGTAGCTGTTCATAGAATATGTGTACTTCGGAAGGGAAAAACCTTGTTGAGTCAGAAATGCGCCAATGAGGCTTGACGGAACCATTATAAAATACAGCACTGTTTACAGGAATATGGACATTCTTCTAGAAGGGAAAAGGAAGTTTTTAAAACACGTAAAATCCGTTACTAAAAATGCAAGACAAATTATAAAAGAACTGCCAGGGCTGGCACCACCGAATAAAAATTATCATTGCATGCGATGCATTCATATTATGAAGGAAACTTCAAAGCTACCCATGGTTTCTTCAACTTTTGTAGTCCTGTCTTCCTCACTTGCGTGTAATATCACGGTATACTGATAATATTTACTTATGGACCGACTGACAGCAACTGAATAAAATACAATTTTAGTGCCATACGCGTTTCCCCTTTATTTTCTGCAAGGCACATCAGTGGCATGGAATATGCACACACGTTAGCTATTTAATTTACATTTTTGTCACTGTGCCTATAGGTTATAAACAGTTCTGGTGGTATTTCCTATTAAGTAGTAATGTTTTGAACTGTACTTACAGGTTGCGTGGACAATTTCTTACATATTACGCTCCTGTTGCATTTTTGGTGTTGTTCTTCTCCTTATGAATGCCAATTTGCGGTTTTTTCCCACATTCCCACATTTCGCTACTACCCTCTGGGCGTGCCGCCTTCCGAGAACTACAGAACCGTACTGCGACGAATTCAGTGGACCCTACTTCTGAATCTCAGACGTGGCTTTCGCACTCAACCTGTCGACAGTATACTGGTGATTCTCGGTGGACGTACGGTGGATATTGTGGTACGTTACAATGCAGTGTTGCAGTCACTGTGGCTAGAACAATACGAATGTGTGTACGAGATCACAGGAGCTCATGTTGCTAATAAAAGGCATTTACGAGCCAAGAAAGTAGGTTAATCGCTGTCTGGAATACTAGAAGACATTAGGGCTGTTATACAGCATATTCCCAATAATCAGAAACATGATTAAGCGACAAGGTGCACGTCATGTTTCATATCCGTTGTCTTCTTCTTCTTCGGTTATCAACCCACAGGTTGGTTGGCAGCAGCACGCCATTCCGTTCTTTTGTCAACTTTCTTCTTCATATCTGCATAGGTCTGGCACCCGATGTCATTTATTACTTGTTGAATGTAGCTTAATCTAGGTCGTCCTCGGCGAGTTCTTCCTTCAATGATTCCTTCTAATATTCTCTTAATGAAATTGTTATGCCGTAAAATGTGACCTATGAAGGTTATTCTTCTTTTCTGTATATTTCGCCAAAGAGATCTGTTTTCTTTCACTCTTCTGAGGACATCTTCGTTTGTAGCCTTGTCTCGCCAGCTGATTTTTTCCATTCTCCGGTAGCACCACATTTCGAATGCCTCTAATCTTCTCTTTTCTTCTTTTCCACTAGTCCAAGTTTCACATCCGTAAAGGGCTGTACTCCACACATAGGTTTTCATGACTCTCTTTCTTACGTCTAAACTAACATTTCTACTCGTCAGTAAGTTTCTTTTTCCATTGAATGCTATTTTGGCAAGTTGTATTCTGTTTTTAATGTCACTTTTGCTCCTTCCATCTGCTGTTATTTTGCTACCTAAGTAGTTAAATTCTGTAACCTGCCCTAGTTTCTCTCCCTTTATTGTTATTCGTATGGGTTCATTGTAGTTCAGGGCGCCACTCACCATCACTTTAGTCTTTTTCTTATTTATTTTCATTCCATACTGTTCTTTTAAGGTGTTTTCCATTTCATTGAGTGCGGCTTCTAAATCTTCTTTCCTTTCTGTAATTATGGCGATATCATCTGCATATCGCAACATATCTATTTTCATTCCGTTAAGTTTTATTCCTACTTCAATATTCTCTCTTATTTTATCTATTGCTTCTTGGATATATGCGTTGAAAATTACTGGAGATAGTGGGCATCCCTGTCTCACTCCTTTCCTTATTCTTGCTGTTTCTTCTTTGTTTTCCTTCTTAACTAAGGCTGTTTCATTTTGGTATATTTTAAAGATTATCCTTCTGTCATTATATTTCAGACCAGCCTTCTTCAGAATTCTAAACATTTCTGGCCATACAACATTGTCAAATGCCTTTTCGAGGTCTACGAAGGCTATAAATACTTGTTTGTTTTTGGAAATTTGTTTCTCAATTATTAGTCTTAAAGATAAGATTGCTTCCCTCGTCCCTACACCGCTTCTAAAACCGAATTGGTCTTCACTTAGAGTGCTATTCAATTGGTTTTCAACTCTTTTCAAAATTATTCTTATTAGAATTTTTGATGCGTGTGAAAGAAGACTGAGTGTTCGATGGTTTTCACAGTCCATAGTAGATGCTTTCTTAGGTATGGGGAATATGATGCATTTCTGATAGTCTTCAGGAACTTCACCTGTTTTGTATATTTTCTGTATGAGTTGCAGTAATGTAGCTTTCATTTTGTCTCCTGATTTCTTAATTAGTTCAGAAGGTATATCATCAACACCTGCCGCTTTCTTATCTGGTAGTTCTTTTAGTGCTTTTTCAAATTCATCTTTCAGAATTGTGTCCCCTAGTTCTTCTTTCTCTACTTCTTCGCTTAATTCTATCATATTATCTGTTAGAGGGTCTCCTTGATATAGCTCTTCAATGTATTCTTGCCATCTCTTCAGCGTGTCATATCCAAATAGTACCTTGCCCTCTTTGTTCTTTATAGTTCCTGAAGATTTTACTTTCCGTTTAGCAAAGTTTTGTTTTATTGTTCTGTAGGCCAAGTCAGTTTTTCCTTTAACCATGTTTTCCTCCACCTCTTTACAAATGCTGTTGAGGTAATTTTCTTTTGCTTTCCTAGATTCTCTGTTTATTTGGTTTCTAAGCTTTCTATATTTGTTTTCGCTTTGCTCGTCAGAGGCATTTTTGTATAGTCTTCTTTCTTCCATTAGACAAATTATTTCAGGTGTTATCCACTCTTTCCTGTTTACAGGTTTGGCTTTCCCAATAAATTCTTCTGCTGCTTTATGTATGCCTTCTTTGATTTGTTTCCACTCCTCGTTAGTACTCCCGGGAATAATGTTTGATGCCATCTCATCAGTTTTCCGTGCATAAGGGATCACTAGTTCTTCAGACTTTAGGTTATCTCTGTTCCATACTTTGTTCGTTTTTCTCTCTAATCGCTTGAGTTTGAGTAAGCATTTCATCATTACAAGGTTGTGATCACTATTAATATCCGCAGACGGGTAGCTTCTGCAATCCTTGATTTGGTTTTTAAAACGCGATTTTACTAATATATAGTCGATTTGGTGTCTTCTAGTATCTCCTGGGGCTTTCCACGTGTACCTTCTTCTTTTATGGTGGTTGAAAAGGGAGTTCGCTATGACCAACTTGTTTTTGGCACAAAATTCAATTAGCCGGCTTCCTCTTTCGTTCCTATCTCCTAGACCATATTTCCCTACAATTCCGTCAACTTTCTCTTCTCCAACACTAGCATTCCAATCTCCCATTATAATTAAGTTCTCTTCACCTTTAACATAATTTATAACTTTGTTGATGTCTTCATACACTGTTTCTATTACATCGTCTTCTTCTGCCGATGTCGGCATATAGACTTGTACTATTACCGTGTTCTTTGGTTTGGTTCCAATTTTGACTAGTATTATCCTAGAGTTAAATTGCACATATCCTGTGACTAGATTCCCGAGTTTTCCTTTTAGAATTATTCCAACTCCACCGATTCCAGTTGTTCCTTGGTTAGTACCTGTATGAATGATACGATAATTTCCTGATCTGAAGTCTCCTGGTTCAGGCCATCGCATCTCAGATATTCCTATTATGTCTGTTCCCATTCTGTCCATCTCTAGTTTGAGGTTCTCTAATTTCCCGCATTGGAGGAGTGTTCTTACATTCCATGTTGCTATTTTTAGTGTATTCTTCAACTTTGCCTGACCTTCCATTGTCCCCACCCGGAGATCCGATTGGGGGACTATTACTCCGGATTTATGTTTAACAGAAGATTCTGGCATGGTGCGCTACTGATTCTTGGGATATCTTGAGTGATCTTTAATGGAGTGGTTTCCCGTTGCCTTCTCCATCCTATGCCGTTGACTGTGAAGTTCTTCCGCCTTTAGGAGCAATTTCTCACTCCAAGGACAAGAGAGTGCCCTGCCTCTATCCGCTCATCCGCTCTCTTTGAGACCGTTGGCACTTGATAGGGGGGGTTTCCTTATCCCGGGAAACATTCGGTCGTCAGAGCCTCGTTAGCAATAACAGGGTGTACCGTGCAGCAATCCTTAGCTGCAACTCGGGTAGGTGAGGTTGACATTTGTACAGGAGAGGCTGTTAGAGTCGCTTCACTGTACCTTACGCCCCATATCCGTTGTATCTACGTATAATCACACATCAGTTTTCGAATGTGAACGGAAAGGTTCTACTGATCAAGTTGTTTCCAGTTGCCCTGTTTCCAGATAGAGAGAGAATGGAGACAGAGTGCGATATGGAAAGAACTGTAAAAGAGGAGAACTTGCAGGCTACAAAAAAATGGTTCAAAAGGCTCTGAGCACTATGCGACTTAACGTCTGAGGTCATCAGTCGCCTAGAACTTAGAACTAATTAAACCTAACCAACCTAACGACATCACACACACCCATGCCCGAGGCAGGATTCGAACCTGCGACCGTAGCGGTCGCTCGGTTCCAGACTGTAGCGCCCAGAACTGTACGGCCACTCCGGCCGGCTTTGCAGGCTACAGTTAATATAATTGCCCACAGATTATTTGAAAGGTAACTGTTCAACTACCAGGCTATAAGATTACATGGACGCTCTAAAAATCAAAATAACGGCAACGGGTCACGAGAAAATGATAAAAACAGACAAACACCGTTCGAACAGACCTTGAAGGGTCTTGGGCGTCAACGGATGCGGATACTGAGGGGCATGTGGTCAGCACACCGCTCTCCCGACCATCATTGGTTTTCGTGACTGGTTCTGCTATTTTTCAGTCAAGTAGATCCTCAATTGGCCTCACAAGTGCTGAGTGCAGCCCTCATGCCAACAGCGCTCGGCAGTCCCACACGGTGACCCTTCCGAGACTAGCCAAGTTCGACAGCGCTTAACTTCAGTGATCTGACGGGAACCAGTGTTTCCGTTGCGGCAAGGCCGTTGGCCTAGAGAATTAGAGACACCAGTAAAATGTAATCAGGAGAAAATATGTACCGATTGAACTACAACTCCACCGAAAACATTTCAGAGGCAGTTGTAAGAACCAAAACAAGAAACAATGAGCAGAGATGTGTTACACAGTGGCGAAGGAGAAGAAATACTGACAGTTTTTAATATATACATTTTAGTTCCCAAGTTTACTAAATATATATTTTCATTTTTTTCCATACTACACCCCCCTGAGAGTTTCTCAGGCTTCTCATTCTCCATATACATGCAATGGCCATCCACACGGTATGCTCTAGGATTGCGCAGTCGGTGACATGGCACGGTCGGCTACTAGATCCAGGAGTAGATATAGTTGTAGTTAGTCAACTAAGCTTCGAGTTCTTCCAAAGCGGGAAATAACTCACTTAGAACTCGAATTTTATTCCTTTTATTGTATATTATTTTTATAGGATTATATTTTCGATATACTGTTTTACTTCTACATCAGTATTAACAATAGCTGCGGTTAACGTTAAAATATAAAGTATTTTATATCACAATGGGTATTTAATGTTTATGGCCTCTTTAGAGTTTCTAGATAACAATTGCACAATTCGTGGCAATCGATTTAATTGAAAAAGCATGCAGCGGAAGCATAAATGCAATGATAAAGGTATCTACCATATATACGAGATATTTTCGTGTTTATTCGGAGTCAGGTGGCAGAGTGTCTGGCACACTGTATTGGTATTCAGAAGGACGACGTTTCAAATCCCAGTCTGGCCATCGAGATTTAGATTTTCGATGGTTTCCATAAATCGCTACAAGATAGTGCTGAGATGATTCCTCTACACGGACACGGTCGAATTGGCCGAATTCCTTCCCCATCCTTTCGCAATCAGAGTTTGTGGTCTAATACCAGGCTATTGACACGACGTCAGACACTAATTTTCCATCCTACCTTTTAATGCTTGTGTTTACAGGGTGCGGCAAAAGGCAGCTACAACAAATAAAAAATCATAGAGGGAAAATGCTTTTATTTGTGAACTACAAGTACTATTCTGAAATGAAACTTCCTGGCAGATTAAAACTGTGTGGACCGAGATTCCAACTCCGGACCTTTGGCTTTCACGAGCAAATACTATACCATTTTACATTAGTCTGTTTTGAAAATTACTTTCGTAAGAGCTGTACGCCATTGTTGACGAAGCATTGGCTCTAAGCACTGTGCGGCTTAACATTTGAGGTCATCAGTCCCCTAGACTTAGAACTACTTAAACGTCACTAACCTAAATACATCACACATATCGATGCCCGAGGCAGGATTCGAACCTGCGACTGCAGCAGCAGCGATGTTCCGGATTAAAGCGCCTAGAACCACTCGGCCACAGCGGCCTACTGGTGATGCATTTCCCAGAAGCAATCCATAGGTTTCTGTGTCATTCTGGTGGAATAGCAGATACTTCCTGGGTGATTGCCTCCTGATGTGCTTGCAGCTTTATGGGGCGATGTTTGTACGTTTGAGCCTTCAAGTGTCCCCAACGAAAAAATCGCAGGATGATAAATCGGATGACCTTGGGGGCCACGCGATATCTCCTCACGACGAGAGTTATGAGCTGAGGCTACGTATTGTTGCAACCAGACTTGTCCCTCTTCATGATCACTAAATAACTGATTTACCCCGGGTTGCTATAATGTGATACTAGCAATCTGAATAGACCTTTGCCGTTGCAATACCTTCTTCGAAAAACTACGGATTTCACACACCTAATTCAGCATGGTGTACCAAACTGTCACACAAAGGCTGTGAACTGGTCGTTGATGAAGCCCTTGAAGGTCTTCTGCTGCCCAATTGGATGTATTTTCTTTACTTACAGTGTGTGACGATTTGAATCAGACTTCATCAGGAGAAATGAAAACAGCACCAGCGAAATGTTCTGAGCAGGTTCCGCATATGCAGCTTTGCGAGTTTCAAAATGTACCTCACATAATTCTTTGGTAACCATCACGTTGTAGGGGCAGACGGACTTATGAGAGAATCCCACCGCTGCTACATTTTTAAGTGCTGGACACTTTGGAGGTGGTTGGACGGATGTTCTCACATGTGCCAAATTTCAGACGTTGCTACAGTCAGAAGTCGGTCAGTAGGTTCTCTTTTCGGTGTAGAAACTGGTGCTCTAAAATTTCATACCCAAACTAGAATAGTTTTTCTGTCAGGAACAGAATCGTGTAAGCCAAGTGCGAACCAAATGCGAAATTCCAGCTGAGAAGTAAATTACAGATTCACCATCATAAATATACTCCTCTACAAGAAACACACTACCCTCACTTTGCCAAGCCACTGCAAGTTCTGAAAATGGCACGTACACCACCATCGATCAATACCTCCTCAACAACAGTAAGCCCACAACTCAAACAGTGACTTCTCCAAATATGGGAAACCTTTTTAGTGGACCCTGTTTTTTGCGCTATGACATCTAGTATAGTTTTAATAATGTTGACTCTGACATCGGTAGTGTATGTGAATTCGTAGTGTCTCTATTTATAGTGCAGTTAAAATGGTGGAGGTGGAGACAGAGCTGGAAGTGGAGCGTGGTTTGTGGTGGCCGCAGGGTTCCTGAGGACGCGCAGCGGGCCGAACGCGGCGGGGGACCTGGCGCTGCAGGACGCCGTGTCGCTGCTGACGTGGCTGCGGCTCAACGTGGCGGCCTTCGGCGGTGACCCGCAGCGCGTCACGCTGCTGGCGCACGACACGGGCGCCGCGCTCGCCCACCTGCTGCTGCTGCTGCCTGCCGCCAGGGGTCAGTACCTCTGTCTAGCCGAACCCCTCTTAGTATTCACACTACGTGGTGGTGGTGGTGGTGCTGCTGCCATCTGCCAGATGTCAGTGCCTATCTGTGCTGCTCTCCCTACTTGAGCCACTCTTACTACACACACAACACCTGCTGCAGCAGCTGCCGACACTCGGGCTGTGACAGGGCATAAATTAATTACTTGTCCTTCATGTGCAACATGATAGTGCAGTACCCGCATCTGCAGTAATTACCTGAAATAAAATAACAGCTTAAGTTGCAATTATGTTTTCTGGGTTCAGCCACAAAGTCCATTTTCTGCCGCGCGGGATTAGCCGAGCGGTCTATGGCGCTGCAGTCATGGGCTGCGACTCCTCCCTCAGGAATGGATGTGCGTGTTTGTCCTTAGGATAATTTAGGTTAAATTGTGTGTAAGCTTCGTGACTGATGATCTTAGCAGTTAAGTCCCATAAGATTTCACACACATTTGAACATTTGAAAGACCATTTTCAAATGGTTGTGAGCCTAGTGTTGTGGAGACAGGAACAAAATCTGTTAGTAACTGCTCATCTCTCCCTCTTTGTAGGTGAGCCATGCTAAGTACACACAGACACACACACTCACACACACACACACACACACACACAGACACACAATCTGCTGCTGCTGACAGCTGGGCCGGTACTCGTTCACCTGTCATTATCTGCACTGAACTTCACCTACGACATAATACAAGCCACTGGTACTGACGCCTTCTTTTAGGTCTCGATTACTTTCAAACTTGACCCTCCGTCTGACCGTCATTTAGTAGATAACTATGCTGCTCCTGTTGTTGCTGCCCACCGCTAAAGGTCCACATTCCACTCTTTCCAGATGACTAATTGGGACATATACTATCTGTTGTTGCTTAAACTACGGCTGAAAAGGCATCAGTAACAAGTGCCACTTAGCATCTGTCCCACCTATAACTTGTTTCGCCCTGACTGTTAGTGTATACACATATGTAATTACGTTATCCCACAGCATACAGCACAGCTGTAGGAATCTAGAAAGTTATACATGTATACACCTCATGTTTAATATACATCTGAAGATGACTAGAAGACCCAATGCAAATAAATCAGTCACCTGAAATATCACCAAACCCCATATCTTTTGTTTCATTTCAATGGGTGCCTTAAAGATAGATTGCTACTGCCGAATACAAGGACCTGGCAGACAATATTAGCAGTAACCTTAGAGCACGGGCGGCCAAGATTTCGGCTCTCGAACATGAGTGCCGAAGCACTCAGCCTGGCTGCAGATTTCTTCCACCACCACGGCACACTGAGTATGCGGAGGGCCCAGAGTGGAAACACATCGCATTTAAGTGGAAACTCAGTCGCTCTGCTTACGACGTCGTTTTTTATTTCACATTTCTCAACAAAACAGACGCCAAACAAAACACATCTGCAGTAACATGTAATTTTTTTGGCTTGCTGAAGACCTAATTTTTATCTCGTACGGACTACCTGCTTACATAGGGACATAGAAAATTTCAGTGTTTCACTCTCAGGGTGCCACACAATCATGACTTATTTAGTTTCGGAACAAAAAAAGTCTTTCACACCCATATGTTGACCTCAAAACGGAGCACGTTAGTAACCTAGTTATTTACAACCTGGGCAGTTGCACAGAAGCACTTTCAAGAGAAACGAGAAACAGTGCGGAAAACAGCTTTAAAACCGAAATTATATTGGCTGTGTCCCAAAAACATTCAGAAAACAGTTTTTTTTATTTTTTTAGCTGTTTCAAGGCCTCAATGAATTCTTCAGCCTTTGCGTGTTCTTTAACACCGGTGAGCTTAAGAAACTGCAGTGTGTCAGAATATGTCCCTTCTAGAAGGCGATTTCTCTTCTAAATGCATCGGTATCAATTTAGAAATAAGTTTTTTTCTCATCTTTCACTGTCTCACCGTGGGCAGCGTGTAGTAAAGTTCACATACAGTGTTAAGTCTGCAATACTTTCTGGATTTAGTAATTTTTGTTCCTGCACTCCCTTTTCCTTCATAAATTAAACAATAGCGGGTTTGACCTGGAAAAATCTTTCCAGGTATGCCCCTTGACTTAACCAACGTAATTTGCGGTAGTGTATTGTGGTGTGCGTACTGTAAGACCTTCGGTACACACACCATCATATTATTTGACTTATCGCTCTAACGAAGTTGGCAAGTGTCAGCAATAAGTCTCGTAGTCTTATCGTGGCGTGTTTATCTTCTGCCGTTAGGTCAGACGATAGAAATGCCACTTGCGCGCTTAGAGTGGCAGATTGACGGTGACCAACTTTAATCAGAACTTGATTAATTTTCACACATATTTATTAAAAATAATAAAAATCATAGATATTACGTAACTTGATTCTGGATGCTGTTTCCAATTGACAGTCTGAAGTTCCTTTAGTCTTGATACTTGACAAAGTGTCTGTTCATTTCTCTTCATGGCTATATACAGGAATATGGTAATCCTATTAGGCGCAGACTGAAACTTGACTGCAGACTAATGCAGACTGACTAATCGGAGGTCTGTACACTCGTTATAATACCTCGCGCGTTCAGGTATCACTGCGCGAGTGTGATCCGCGAGGAGAAAAGTTTCTACGTTAGCAGCAATTTTTTTTTTTTACTTTATTGTCATTTTAAAGCCTATACAATAGGCAGGCTGGCAGCAGCACACTACGCTGCTCTTCAGCCAAAGAAGACATAAGCAGCAAAAACATGAGAAAAACATAAAAGTTACAAAATGGTGGGCGATAAAACAGGAGACACAGAGAGACAAACACGGAGCCGTTCACACTCGACGATAAAAACCACACTGCAAACTGTTGAGACGACGCACAAACACCGAAGAAGACGATGGCACTGGTGAACAATGGAGTGTGACGGTGAACACTGAACACTAAACACGACGGCACACACGAGACACTGATGGCGGCGGTTAGCAGCAATCTCGTTGGCTGCGTTATATATTAATACGCGGATCGGCGGAAGCAGAATTTGGTCCGTCTTTATGGCTGCGCCATCTCGTAGTGCGGAGGCGGACGAGCGCTGCGCCTGCGCTGTTGTGCTTAGCAGGGCGCGCTCTAGTGGGAAAGTTGTGTACGCTCTGACTACGCGGAACTATTTACACAACATGTATAAAGTCTCCACACTCTTCCTCTCCATAGGAAACTGTTGCAGCAGATATTGGAATAATGCATGTGACTTGAGAAACTTTACTGTTAATGCCACGAATTGCTTCAAATTTAGCACAATTTTCCTTCGTGTGCTCCAAGGCTGCAAATGTAGCACAAAATGCTTTTTGATGTACAGTACAACGATATATGTCTGTTGATCGGTGTAATTTTCTGCCCTTTGTTTCTCAACCAAATCTCTAAATTGTTTCTTCACGGTATTTTAATGTCGTGTCATAGCAAATTTTTGGTAATAGTCGATTATGCGACTGTATTGTCAGTACAGAGAATTACCAGCTCTCTCTTTTGTTGTTCCCATTCTTTTTGAAAGCCTCGTGTCAATAGATAGATTTCACCCTTTTGTGTAAATAGCCACTGGACCTGTGAACGTCCTTTGTACTACGAACCAATAGCGAACGATAAAAAGCGCTGACACAACGATTCTGATGAACGGCAAAGAGTGGTGGCGATCGCAAAATACCACACTGTAATAATAAATGAAATGTCACACTGCGCTGGGTATTACAGAGAAAGACCGGGCAAATACGACATACGCCAAGCGTTGACCCACACGTGACTCCCACACGTGCAGCATTACGTGCGGTTTTCCACACCGTGGCCAGCCCTACCTTAAAAGTTTCAAAGATGATGTACACACTTGTACTGAGGTTTAGGCATCATTCGTAAGAATGTGTCTGGTTTCAGGAGACGACTGCGCGAAAGCTGCAAAGCATACAGAAAACAGCCTCGTGTCATTCGATGAAGCATCCTAGTTTTCAAATTATACTGCGTTTGCTCAATGATGACACCGTTTATGACGCGAAAAACGTCAATAATTGCCAGCAACTCAATGAAATCAGTGACTCGAATTGCCCAGAAAGGAGCGTTGTGGCCCGCTCTGGCAACATGTTCAGTGAGTTGCCTACATGCACGGGCGAACTACTTCGTTGCGACAATAAGGTGTCGTCGATCTGTCTCTATATTATTACATGCACTGTTGTACTCTACACCTGTTAATTTCTCCATGTTTGGAGCACGCTGACTCCGTAAATAATACGAGGGCTATCCACAAAGTACATTACGTTTTGGAATTAAAAATAAATAAAGTATTGGAAATTATTTTATTATATACAGATGAAAGCCACACTTAAATACTACTATTCTACATAGTGGCCATTTAAATTAAGGCACTTATCGTAGCGAAGGACGAGCTTGGAAATTCCTTCGTCGTACAATTCGGCCGACTGCGCCTTCAACCACGTGGTTACCTCTTCTTTTGGGACAGAAAAGGTGTGATTTTTGTGGATTTCCCGGAAAGAGGCACTACAATAAACTCTCAAAGGTATTGCCAAACTCTGCACAGCCTCAGAAGAGCAATACAAAACAATCGCAGGGGAAAGTTGGGCTCAAAGATCTTGCTGATTCACGACAACGCCCGGGCCCACACGGCAAATGCCACTCGTGAAGTTCTCGAATCTTTTAAGTGGGAGTTGTTTCCTCATCCGCCGTACAGTCCAGACCTGGAACCGAGCGACTTCCACTTATTCCCAGCAATGAAGAAGTTGTTGGCTATGCAGCGTTTTGATAACGACGCACAGCTTCAAGAAGAGGTAACCACATGGTTGAAGGCGCAGGCAGCCGAATTTTACGACGAAGGAGTTTCCAAGCTCGTCCATCGCTACGATAAGTGCCTTAATTTAAACGGCAACTCTGTAGAAAAGTAGTAATTAAGTGTGGCTTTCATCTGAATGTAATAAAAAAAATTCCAATACTTTAATTGTTTTTAATTCCAAAACGTAATGTACTTCGTGCATAGCCCTCGTATAAAGCTGCTCCAGTCACAGTCGCATCAGTCCACTTTCAAGTGGCTCCGAAAACTGTGTTGTAGAAAAGCAAAGAAAAAAATTACAGTTTTCTGAGTCACTGGAAAAGGGCCTCATAAGTGACAGAAACCGGTCATGGACTTAATAAAGTTCTTATTAGCAGTGGAAGCTGCTTTTCATGGTTCTCCACATCAGTGACACGGCGCTCATTACGAATCTAAACTCAGAGAGATGTTTCATCCACTGTGATGGCTACTGATTCACTGTGTCTTGCAGTTTTCGAGCAGTCGTCTTCTAAAACCGAAAATGCGCTAATGAATAACCAAGTAACATTTGGAAACAGCTGCAGAATATTTCGGCAGTCCTTGACGTGTTTTAAATGTGACGAAACAGTTGGTTGGTTGATTTGGGGGAGGGGACCAAACAGTCAGTTCATGGGTCCCATCAGATTAGGGAAACATGGGAAGGACTTCAGCCATGCTCTTTCATAGGAACCATCCCGGCATTCGTCTGAAGCGATTTAGGGAAATCTAGGAAAACATAACTAACTGTGGCCGGATGCCGGATTGAACTGTCGCCGTCCCGGATGCGAGTTCAGTATGCGAACCACTGCGCCGCCTCCCTCAGTGAAACGGTGTAAAATTGCTTTACTTGTACAAAAATGTAAAAGTTAGTACTTCACAGAATACAGAAATGGCTTCCCATATGAATGCAACACCAGTGAATCACAATTGGTGTCAATAAACTGACACACCCGCGAGTAGAAGTTCATTGGGATAGGCTGTATCGAAGCTAAGGCTGGGAAAATGTACGGTGGTCAGTCGGAGTAATATGATCTTCTCAAGAAGACTGAATAATCATTTCAGGCAGCATGAGACACGCAAGAAGAGAGTCATATAGGTTTCGGAACGTACCGACAGGGACGTCGACCCACGGCGACTCGACTACCGTGGCCAGCCTATGCTATGTTTCTTGGCTGAGAATCCATGGCACGCACAGCCCGATCTATATGGTTCCACAGATTCTCAACAGGGCTTAAATCCGGGGAGTTTTTTGACCAGGGGAGTAGGGTAAACTCTTCCAGATATTCTTAACTACGTACTTACACTGAGAGCTGTATGACACGTTGCACTTTCCTGCTGGTCGGTGTCATCCTGCCGAGGAAGAACAAACTGCATGTAAGGGTGGGGTATGGTCTCCAAGGATAGCTGCATACTAGTGTTGGTCCATTGCACTAGAATGATGAGATCCACAAAAACATTCCGAAGACCATAACGCTCCCTCCTCCAGCCTAGACGATTCCGATTAGTTTCAGCATATTTGACATCTGTCCGATGACGCATAAAACGTTTTTCATCTTGAAAGACGACTTGTCACCACTCAATGGTCGTCCAGTTACTAAATAGGAATGCAAATTCCATCATTCGTCGCAAGCAGCATGCGTGAATGAACCATGCACTTGCTGCAGTGGTCTGTGCTTCCCCAGTTTTGGGTAGCGCCATTGTGAATGCACGTTGTACTTTAAACCCGGTTGCACGGAAGCAGTTTATAAACAGAGTCATTTCGGAAAATCTTCCACTCATAGCCTGAGAACCAATGATTAGATAAATCAATTTCCGCATCACGACAACGACTGCACTGTTTTCCGCGTCCAAGCGACACGTTTTATTAATCCTCCACTGCTGGTGCTGCCACCAGCCGTTGTGAATGTTTACTGTACTTTGAAATCTAAAGCACGAGTTGGTCACAAAAACGTGACTGGGCCATGTAGCTAGCGACAAAGAATACTAAGTACAAAACTCTTTGAAATCTTGATTCGCAGGACAGAGCGGTTAAAGTTGTGTTTGTGGAAAGGGGCCAGAATCAGTTACTGTTAGTTGCACAAAGTACACAAACTTTATTTTCCTAAGGACACTTAATCACACATGCCCTTGAAACGATTGAAAAACCATTCTGCTAAAGGCCCGAACACAAATTATTAAAATTGCTTTAAGGAATACACACAGCTGAGGCCTTTGTCAAAAAATAAAGAAACAATTTTTACATAAAAGCTCCGCTGAAGGCCACAGACTGAACACTGAAGAAGGCTTAACCCTTTGTTGCCTGACAGTACTTAAAAGTACCAGTAAGTTTTGACTCTCATTATTTTCTCGTGGTGCAGTTTCGTGATCTGAGAGCCTGCCAGTACGTAACAGTAACTCTGCTCTACTGTTTCATAGATGTTATTGCGCAATACATAGACCTCTCTGGCGGTCAGAGCTTGAAATTGTTTTTCGCGAGCTGCTGTGAAAACAGAAGATTGTATGTGCTTGTTTCCATGGAGTTGCCTGAATTTGTGCGCAATTTATTGAAACTTCCGTTGAGTTTTCCATTGTATGTACTTATCTTCTTTGATTTTTTTATAATAGTTTGAAGCATTACGTTGCATGTGAATGAGATAAAGTGGAAAATATAAGGCGGACTTATTAGCACCGTCAGGTTGTGTGAACACTTTATTGTAGCAACAATGCTTTACCTCTCACTAGTTGTTCTGTCCACTTTTTCTCACATAGAAATCGGTAAATACATTTGCCTGTGGAACAATTAGAACACACAGGAAAGGTTTGCCTTGCAATTTACCTAAAGAAAAATGTCTAAATCAAATCACAGAGAGTCATCTTTAGACCTAACAGTATTTCAATGGAAGGAAAATAAAGTAGTGTATTTTGTGTCAAACTTCCATGGCACTGAACAGAGCGTAGTGACAAGAAAACAAAGATGGAACTAGTATGACTATACCATGTCCAGTTATTGTATGTGATTACAATAAAAACATGGGTGGTGTGGATCATGCAGACAGATTACGTTCAACTTACGGTCTTGACATGCGATCAAAGAAATGGTGGCACCGTCTCTTCTGGGGAGCAATAGAAATTGCTTTTGTCAATGCTTACGTCATTTTCAGTTATCTACATGGGGCGCTGCCACTGCTGGAATTCAGGCGTTCTGTGGCACTAGGGCTAATGAATGAACAGCAAGTGACAAATCTCAAAAAGAGAAACTCTGGTAAAGATGAAATAACTCTCCGAAAGAGAAGGAAGGATAACTTTTCTGTTCCGAAGGATGTACGTCTTGGCAACAGAGGAAACCATTTTGTAGTGTTCATTTGTAAAAGAGGACGATGCGAAACGTGTGCGAAAAATAAAATTCAGTCGAGACCACATTCACAATGTAGTACATGTAAAGTGTATTTGTGCTGCAATGAGAAAAAGAACTGTTTCCTACAATTTCATGAGGTATCACTAAATATGTGATATGTATATACTGTCAAAAATGTATAGCAAAGTTACTATGTATTGTGAAGTTGCTCTAGAATAAATTTATGTGAAATTTAAAAAAAAGTTCAGGAATATCATATTTCTGTTAATTAATTTTCTAATATAAAAATATTTAATATTTATGTGGAATAAAGTACAACTTATAAAAATTGGAGCATTTTTCTGCGCATGTTGTGATTCTGTCCATGTAGTCTGACGCTACTTCTGAGTACCAGGAGAGAAGAAAGTTGTAAAAAATAAAATAAAATTTTACAAAAAGTCCTACCGTCATTTGAGGCCACAATAGCATAAATTCTGCAAAGAAAATGTTAAAAAGTAAATTTTTTCTTATGTCAGGAAACAAAGGGTTAAGGCCAGAATAAGAATGATATAAAATAGAGCACAATCTCCTTTTTTAAAATAAGTTTTAGATAATTCACTTTTGAAACCTTAATTTCAGTTGGCTGAAGGCCTTATTAAATTCAAGCAACTAAATTAATTACAGCTGAAGTCCTGGCACAGTACGTGAGATTAAAAGAAAATCACAATCTAAAAACTACAGACAATGGTGCGCATAAGTGCTCCAAGGGTCGGCATGAGGAGGTAACTCTAACGTAAGCTTAGGTGAGATAGACAGCCAAGAATAAGATTAAGTAAGCAGATGGAAAACCGACCCAGGGACGGCAGAAGGACCGACCAACAAGCTAATCAATTCCCTTCCGGCCGACCAACGGCACAACAACGGATAATGTCAGCGAGGACGAAGATACCAGCAGCACTAGGCACAATAACCACTCAAAAATATGAAAAAAACCAATGGTTGTCGAACTATACTCCGTGCTGGGCAGCATCATACGACGAGGAAAAACACTGCGGAACACTATACCAACGAGCTCACCGCGGAGACTTCCTCGCTGCTGTGTCCCAACCGACCGACTGCCTACTCCAGTACGCAGTCAGCATTAAAATTAACTCCTCAGTCGAAATCCCGCAAACTAGACACGGTTCCACGAAAACACTTCCACAAGAACTAGAACAATGCTAAAAGCAACCACTTTGTAACAACAAGGACGAATCACAAGTCGACACACACAGAGAACCAAGAAGTAGTCGGGGACCAAATACACATTGTCCAGTGAGACGACCGACCGAACGACCAACCACGGTCGTCCCCACTCAAGTAAGGTGTGTTAGCAACGGTCGGGCGATTCTTGGCTCTCCGGACATCACTGCAGCTCCATCCCGATTCAACTCCATGTCCGTTCGGAACTCGGAGACACGGTGACCCGGTCACACCGGCTCGGACCCAACCATGCAGAGGTAACACTTGCCCATCGGCCATCCGACATCTCTGCACAAGTAAGGAACCGACCCACATCCGGCAAGATGACCAACTGACGAGGCCCAGAAATAGTCGACAGACCAAATACACGTCGCCTGATGAGACGGCCGACCGTACGACCAAACAACGGTCGTTCCCGCTCCAGACTCCTTCCGTCGGACACTGCATGTGTGTCGCCAGCGGTCGGCGAGTACTGGCTGTCCGCATCTCACTGCACGCTCCGTCCCAACTCCTTCAGACGCACGACAACACGGAGACACTGGCTCGGACCCATTCATGAAGAGGGAACACTTGACCACTGGCCACCCGACATCTCCGCACAAGCAAGGAATCGACTCACGTCTCGCAAGATGACCAACTGAAGGGGCCCGGCACCGGTCGGACTTGTACTCGCAGTCCGGACCTCACTGGTGCTAAATCCCGACTGCCTTCGGACGCAAAACGTCTCAGAGGCACTGGCTCGGACCCAACCATGCAGATGGAACACTTGCCCAATGGCCACCCGGCATCTCTGCACAAGGAAGGAACCGACCCACGTTCGGCAAGATAACCATCTGACAAGGCCCGGAAACGGTTAAAAGACCAAATACACGTCGCCCGATGAGACGGCCGACCGAACGACCAACCAACGGTCGTTCCCGCTGCAGTCTACATCCATCGGGCACTGCATGTGTGTCGCCAGCGGTCGGCGAATACTGGCTGTCCAGACCTTACTGGAGGTCCATCCCGACTGAACTTCCGACAGACCAGGACCCGGAAATACTAGCGGTGCCTCCAGAGATAGTACGGCAGTTTTCTTATCTATAAGCGCTTCTGCTGCCACTCACGGGCAAGCAAAGCAACAACATAGTGATGCCAGTAAATCGATAAGAAACGAGAGGCTGCAACTGCAAAGACAAGCTGTCAAGCAATAGACGGCTCAGTCTTGTGAGTTTCATCCTAGAATAGGACTCAGGTATTTAAGATAGAGACGGCGAATATGCATAACAGAGCATATTGTGAAAGTATTGTCAGAGACATAATTGATCACTTCTGTTTGACTCAGGAGAGAGCGTCATGGGTATAAAATAACTTCCTAGGCTGAAGAGTCTAGAAACTTTCAAATATTCTTCAGGCCCTACGTACCGGGCGTGTAGATACAAGAAACCCAAGATGAGCCTAATTGTAGCGCGCACAGAGACATGTAAACAGTAGTTCTTAAATTGCAATATATGATACGTTTAGTGTTAGCAGAAGAGCCAACACCGTATTACGAGTGGAGGCCGAAATGCACGCGTTTTAGCTCACGCAGGCTGGCGTGAGGACGGAAGAACTATACTGACGTGAGGTCTGGAACATGGCAAGGAATGAGAATTAAGAAAGCGGACATAATTAGTTTGATACTTAACTTTAATCCATTAATGATGAACGTCGTTCTTAACGGTACATGATTCACAATATTATCTGTTCAGAATACATTCTTGAAGATAGTTCTTATAGTAACTGAATATGGCGCCTTTCTAGGTCGTAGCAAATGACGTAGCTGAAGGCTATGCTAAACTGTCGTCTCTGCAAATGAGAGCGTATGTAGACAGTGAACCATCGCTAGCAAATTCGGCTGTACAACTGGGGCGAGTGCTAGGGAGTCTCCCTAGACTAGACCTGCCCTGTGGCGGCGCTCGGTCTGCAATCACTGATAGTGACGACACGCGGGTCCGACGTATACTAACGGACCGCGGCCGATTTAAAGGCTACCACCTAGCAAGTGTGGTGTCTGGCGGTGACACCACAGTAAGTTTCTTAGTAATCCTTGCTATGCACCTCAGTGGTTTTCAGGGAATGAGTATATGTACATTCATTTTCTTACTGGTAGGATGATAACCCATTGTTTCACATCACTGGAACGTGGTTTAGAACCGCGTAACATCTGCCACTGATGTGCGAATCGACCGGTGCGACACGTATTCCGCGCGTTGCTGATTCGCCCAGATTGATCATGAATCTCATTTCGGTGTTGCAGACGTATTCTGGCTGGCAATATTGTGGCGCACGCCCGCTACACCCCAGGGCTGTGAGTTATTCCTGCAGAGCCGTGGGCGGCGACGGCGGCGGCGACACGGGTGGCGGTCGTTACGGCCTGGGGTCGCATGTCTGTCGCAGGCGCTGCCGCCGCTCACTGCTCACGTAACTTGCGCTGTTTGCCTGGCTGGCGGCCAAACGAAATTACACTTCCCATCAAACTTGTCTTATCGGATTGGAGCCCGCCGCCCCAGCGCAACACGACGCAGGCGCCCGACAAATCTGCTTTTGCGCAGAACTGTACGAGCCGGCAACAGGACGCCGCGGGCGCAGCGACGCTCTGCCGTGCCGTCACCTCGGGGCCTTCGTGGGAACACGGCACACTTGTCGGCCCTCAGATTGGCTATACATCGCGGAGCCAGATACAGCTTCGCTCTTCGGCCAACTTATTGGTCCGAAACCTAATAATATTGGCGGCAGGGTTCGTTGCACACACCAACACACACACACACACACACACACACACACACACATACGCTCAAACACACGCAGACACATACACACACACACACACGTACACGCACACACACACGTACACACACACACACAAACATACACTGGAGCGCCAAAGAAGTGGGTACAGACATTTGTATAGAAATACAGAGATATGTAAACAGGCAGAACACGGCGCTGCGGTCGGTAACTCCTATATAAACCAAGTGTCTGGTGCAGTCGTTAGATCGGTTACTGCTGCTGCAATGGCTGATTATGAAGATTTAAATGAGTTGAACGATGTGTTATGATCGGCACACAAGCGATGGGACACGGAACCTCCGAGGTAGCGATGAAGTGGGCATTTTCCCTTAAGAGCATTTCACGAGTATACCTTGAATATCAGGAATCCAGTAAAACATCAAATCTCCAACATCGCTGCGGTCGGTAACTGATCCTGCAAGAACGGGACAAAAGACAACTGAAGAGAATTGTTCAGCGCGACAGAAGTGCAACCCTCCCAGAAATTGATGCAGATTTCAGTGCTGGGGCATCGACAAGTGCGAACCGTTCAACGAAACATAATCGATATCCGCTTTCGGAGCCGAAGTCCCACTCGTGTACCCTTGATGACAGCACGACACAAAGCTTTACGCCTCGCCTGTTCCTCCCAACACCGACAGCAGACTGTTGATGACTGGAATCATGTTTTGCCTGGTTGGACGAGTCTCGTTTCAAATTGTGTCTAACGGATGGACGTGACTGTTCAATCAGCTGAAGGTTCTTTAATGGTGTAGGGTGTGTGCAGTTGGAGATGGGACCCTAATACGTCTAAGTAAGACTCAGAAAAGTGAAAAGTACTCAAGATCCTGTCTGATCACCTGTATCCATTCAAGCCATAGTGCATTCCTACGTACTTGGGCAATTCCAGCAGGGAAATGTGACACTCCACACGTCCGGAATTTGTACGCAGTGGCTCCAGGAACACTCAACTGACTTTAAACACTTCCGCTGGCCACCACTCTCCCCAGAGATGAACATTATTGAGCATATATGGGATGCCTTGGAACCTGCTTTTCAGAAGTAATCTCCACCCCCTCCTACTGTTACGGATTTATCGACAGCCCTGCAGGGTTCATGGTTTCAGTTCCCTCTAGCACTACTTCAGACATTAGTCGAGTCTATGCCACGTCGTGTTGAGGCACTTCTGGTTGATCACGTTGGCCCTACACTGTATTAGGCAGGTTACCAGTTTGTTTGGCTTTTCAGTATATCTGAGGGTCCAAGGACAGTGTAAGCGAACCACTAGACAGCATCATACCACTTTATTTCTAATACTATCTCACTGGACAAAACATTAATACTATAACTACCGTCGGCTCTCAGACGCCCGTCTGTCATTTTTATTATCTTCTCTGTTATTAGCTACACATTTTGTCGGACTTCTCCTAATTTGTCTTGTTAGCTATAATTTAGGAAAGTAATTATAAAAGTCTTCCTGTAGCTTTATGTTGAAATTTTGGCTGACGGTTCTTTCCGTACGGGTCTCGCAAGTTCGTGATGTTAGAAGCAAGTTTTAAACAACCAGAGGACTGTGTGGGGAGCGTCTTTTATATCATTTGCTATTGTTGACTCGTGCTGTTATTCTTTGAGTGTGCCACAGTCCTCCCTGTGATAAGGGCATGTGTTACTTTGGTACATTATTTCGTTATACTTGTCCGTTCTACAAGAGTAACTTTATGGGGAAGAGGAGATACGGGATTTATTGTAGCAGTCTTCTGTTTGTCAAAATCCCACTGAGTGAATTCGAAGTTTCCACTGATGTTGATAGTGAGTTAGACGTTGCTGAAAACTCAGAACAACACGAAGATGACAAAGATCATGAAAAATTATTTTACGAAGAGGCAGAACAATTAAGTGGAACTTCTGTTGAGTGTGACCTGTTGTTTTGTCGTAATGAGAATGAAATATGGACTATGGACGCTCGTACATGAATTTCTGGTAGGTGAAGCAAAAAGATTAAATGGAACGTCTTGTGACTAGGGCCTTCCGTCGGGCAGACCGTTCACCGGGTGCAAGTCTTTCGATTTGATGCCAATTCGGCGACTTGCGCGTCGATGGGGATGAAATAATGATGATTAGGACAACACAACACCCCGTCCCTGAGCGGAGAAAATCTCCGACCCAGCCGGGAATCGAACCATTAGGATTGACAGTCCCTCGCGCTGACCACTTTTTTTTTAATCTCATTTTGTTCGTTTTCGTTCGTTGATCTGCTCGGGGCGGACGTCGTAAGACACCCGTTTAAGTTCGTTGTTGATCGATTAACTCAGTTCTTTTATTACAGAGGGCAGCTAACCCTCTGACCGAATACGCTGAGCTACCGTGCCGGCATCACTCAGCTACTGGGGGCGGATACTAAATGGAATGAAGACCGGGGACGTATAAGGTATTCGATTATGGACTGTCATAATTAAGAGTCTTGTTTTATGGTGTTTTTTCGTGTATCCCTTATTGAGAATGTGTGTATGTGGACAAACAAGGAGTTACAGATTGAGTGCAAGGAATAGTAAATACAGATCTGCATGAAATGACATCCTTCTTTGTGTTCTGATCCTGTCTGGTGTTTCCCAGAAAAGATATAAAGATATTAATCTTCTCTGGAGTGTTGAGAATGGCCGACCATTCAATGAAATTAAGTCTCGCAACCGCTTCCGTGCTATTCTACCTTTGATAGTGCAGCAGTCCGACGTGAACATTGGTCAAGTGAAAAACTTAAACCAATCAGAGAAGTATTTGAGATGTTGCGAATTACTCTGAGTGATGGTGCATTTCGAGACCATTGTCCATTTCGACAATACATGTCATTAAAAGTTAGTGGATTAGAAATAAAGTTCTGGGCAATTTGTGACAGAGCAACGAGGTAGTGCTGTAAGAGGAAAGTGTGTTTCGGGAAGGAGGAAGAAATCAGAGCCATGCTACTTGGAGAGAATGATGTGAAAACCCTGCTGAGTGAACATGAAAGGTTTGGACGTAATACCGCGCCTGATAATCCTTCTACATCTATCTATGTAGCTCATTATTTGTTGTGAAAAGAACTCACAGTAGTCGATGCTGTCCGAAAAATGAAGGCCAACTATCTTCCGATCTCATTACAGATGAAGGACGTGAAGTGCCATCTACATTATATGCTTTCCAACCAGATGTGATGATAGCGTCTTACGTTCCTAAGAAGAACAAAGTTGTTACCGTGTTTACGTCTCTCCGTGATCACCCAACGGTACCACCATCGCAAGAAGCCAAAAGGTATAATGACGCACAATGGAATCAACACCATGGACCAGAAGAGGCGATGCCACAGTGTAAAGAGAAACAGGGTGCTGACCATTGTTCGCTTTCTTTATTATGATCTATGCAAGTACAACGAATGCTTGCGTAATTTGTATGATGCTGTATAACAATAAAAATGAGACGTAGGACTTTCAGGATCAGTTTGGGAAAACGACTAGCGGTGGATAGAAAGTAGCTGAATTCATTAGTAACACTGGATCCAGGAAGGGCAGCGAAAGCTCGAGCTAAGAAACGGAGAAGATGTGCACATTGTTTAGAGAGGAAGGATAGAAGAATTCAAATTATATTTTATAAGTGCACCACACCTGTATTCTCGGAACTCTCTGCTGTGGTCTGTGGAACCTGGGCAAATTCGCAATAAGAATTATATTATGACAGCACTTGTTGTAGAATGCGAATAGACTGTATATCCTTAAACAGCCACCAGTAAAAATAAGAAATTGTGCGTTTTAAAATATAAACTTCCAATAAGTAGTGTTATTTCGAAATAATTTATGCACCGAGGTGGTTCACATCGTAAGTAGTCAAAACAGAGTCAGTTTATGTAAATTTTAACTACATTGTCTGAGATGCCCGATTGGTAGGTAACGTTACACAGATTTTCTGGTAAGCGGACAGTTAATTACCCCCTTAACAAAGTATAATGTTTTCTTTGGAATGCAGTAGATAGCGTAGAACTGATACCAGATGGTTTTGTTACCTTCCGCCGCAGACATGACAAGGTAGTGACGTGGTATGCAAAGTAACATTCGTTTGTATGGAGTCATCGTTGGAAGTTGGATCAACATGACGAGTGGAGGAAAGGAGTTCCCGCGTTCTGATGAGACAAAGACCACATGGTCAATGAAGCTGCCCCGTTACTTGCCGTGTCACGGCGATGTGTCCAATGTACCTGCTAGGGACAATGTGTCGTTCGCAGTCGTGTTACACGGTGGCATGGCAGTGGTTGTGAAAAAAGAACCTAACCGCAGCAAACAAGTCTCAAACCTGGATGCTGTAGCCATTTGCAACGGTGTACCTGGCAAACGGACCATTGTTCACAGCTGCACATAAAACTGCACGTCTTCAGTGCACATACCTACGTACAAATTGTAGAACAGCATAGTGTGATCACCATTTTGCCTCTTTTCAGAAGACATATGAAACCCGTTTAACGAACAAGGTCTGCGGGTTTTTTCTCAGGCCGGAGGTGTCTCTCTACTCTTTCGGGAGGTTTTTGCGTACCATTAATTGGTCAACTAATAGAAGTTAACGTGAGATGGGACAAGTGAAGTAATTTCAAAATTCTTGGAAACCAAGTTTGTGTGTTCCTGATACATCTTTATAATGCATATGCTGTTGAGACTCCCGTCTTCCAAGATTACACCAGCTTTGTGGATATAATCCTGGACTGACGACCACTATGGTTCACTGTCGGACACCGACTGGACTCCTGAAGAATCCAGTCTTAAACGCACGGAAAATGTCTAGGACTACTCGAAACAATGGATAAAATGAAGTAATCAACACCCTCGCAATTTTACAGCTCTGCAGGATCTCTTCATTAGTAACTGGCTTTAGCCGGTTAAAGCATACCTAACAAAAGTTGTGTGATCCATTCATTCCACGTAAGGTATACTGATTAGGGTTAACAAATAATGTGACAGACCGCCTGCTGCATCTCTATACTGATGAGGCTTACGTAAGTTATTTATTTATTTCCTCAGTCATCTCTCTTTCGAATGGTTACCTTCTCATTTAGAACATTTTTGTACTAATATTTTAGCTTTCTAGAAATCCTCCAATAATCGTTTATATCTTGTAAAGTTCTGTTTCCTACATAAGGCCACCCACTCTTCTCATTTTTAGGTTGCCGTTTTCATGATTGGACCCTGTAGAAGGATTTCTATGGACTTTCTCTCGGCTATATGGAGTTCTCTAATCCTAATCGTTCCCGTTCTGTCATGTTGCTAATTTGCGGTACAATTTTTTAGACATTTGTATCGTTGGTTGAAAATTTCACAAACGTAATGGTGCGATCAGATTACGTAAGGATGGTCATGGTACGTGAGAAACCAAAACTTGAGGAGAACAAATGTTACGATCGTTTTGTATATCATGAAGCTTTCACGGTTTTCTCGATTATTTTCCGGGGTTGCAGTCAGTAATAATGAAATGGCAAACTTCCGGAAATCTTTAACAAATTATACGTCAGTACGGCCTATTGAGAAAGGTGGGAACTACTACTTTCCCTTCCGACCACTCTAAATGCATCTTGATATGTAGCCAAAGCACGATCAGCAATTCTACCAATGCTAAACAAACTAAGCAGTTTTAGTTTTATATGCGCAATACCACACAGTCTGTTCAAAAGTATTCGAGGAACAACATGAAGGCGTTGTTGTGTACATAGTTCCGCGTAGTCAGCGCGTACACAACTTTCCCAATAGAGCAAGCCCCGCTAAGCACAACAGCGCAGGCGCAGTGCTCGTCCGTCTCCGCACTACGAGATGCCGCTGTCTTAGAGACGGACCAAATTCTGCTTCCGCCGATCCGCATATTAATATGTCTCGCAGCCAATGAGATTGCTGCTAACGTAGAACCTTTTCTCCTCGCGGATCACACTCGCGCAGTGATACCTGAACGCTCGAGGTATTATAACTAGTGTACAGACCTCCGATTAGTCAGTCTGCATTACTCTACACCTGTCTGTACCAGTCTGCATCAGTCTGCATTAGTCTGTAGTCAAATTTCAATCTGCGCCTAATAAGATTACCATATTCCTGCACATAGCTATGAAGATAAATGTATGGACACTTTTGTCAAGTATCAGAGATATGTGAGAATAAGATTAATGTACCAAGACCAAAGGAACTTCAGATTGTCAATTGTAAATAGCATCCAGAACCAAGTTAAGTTATTTTTATGCTTGTTATTATTTTAATAAACTTGTTTGAAAATTAATCAAGTTCTGTTTAAAGTTGGTCACCGTCAACCTGCTACTCTAAGCGTGCAAGTGGCATTTCTATCGTCTGACCTAACGGCAGAAGATAAACACGCCACGAGACATATTGCTGACACTCGCCTACTTCGTTAGAGCGACAAGTCAAGTAATCTGATGGTGTGTGTACCGAAGGTCTTACAGTACGCACACCACAAGCGTTTATACGTAATGAGTAGAGCTATTCGCTGTGAACCGCGTAGGAAACCTAGACTTGGGCGCGGCCCGTTAAAATGATCAGAGTTTACATAGAAAGACGATCTTCACTGAAGAAATGGAATGCGCAAATTATAAAACAGAAGTATATATGTGATTAGTGTAAGTAAATGGACAAATGCGTACATGAGTGCTTAACTACAGTGAGACCATGATCCGCATCAATATCGGTCGTTTCCATTTTACTAACTAATTAGTCTGCCATATTCCCTTCAGCCAAAGATTTTATAGACTCAGAATGTAGATTATCTCATGATAGACGTGCTGCTAGATTCTACGTAAACGAGAGACATGCTCCTAGATCTGTAGAGAATTGGCTCACTTTCATTTTGATAATATTTTGCACTTTTGGCACATTATAAAAGCTCACTGAAATAAAGCTAGGAACTACATTGGATAATAAACAGCCATGTCTACTGTTTTATTTGTAACTTTCGATTTCGGTCAAATTCAGAACACATACATATCACAAAAACGTATTCAACAATGTATACCACAATACCATAACAAAATCTTTCTTGGTATTCTTGATTTAAATAAAACATGTATTAATGTTACATTTCAAGACCGAGCACATGACTGCATAACACATTGTATGTACAGACACAACATTTCAAGAGTGACAAAAACAATTAGGTTTTGTAATTGCGGAATAAACCGTTGAACACGTTTGTTACGATCTGAAGAAACTGTCAGTTTAAATTAATACGACAATGAAAATTAAAGTATGTCCAGCTGTGTTTATATGATGCAGTTCCTAACATTGATGAAAACTGACGAACATCACCTACACGGAATCTGTTACTGGAATATGTAGAAAACATGTTTTTCATTCCACGTGATAAAAAGAGACGGTGAGCTGAGCATTATAGTCGACACAGCTTCCATTGTTGAAAGCTCTCGCGGGGCTGTGTTAAGGACTGGATGTTAATCCGGTATTATATAAGGTAACAGATGCAATGTCAAACAATAATCAAGTGATATAAATCTTATTAACCGACAGTAGCTGTGAAGGTTGAATAGAGTCTTCTATTAAGTACGTGAATTTTTTAATGTATCATTCCAAAACTTTATTTCTAACCTAACTGTCGCTATCTAGAATTTCACTGCAATGTCAAAGATAATGTCCTAAATATTTATGCAATGTTTGCGTAATTATCAGTGCGTTTATGAAGTGGAGCTTCCTTCTGGCATTTCCTTTCTGAAGCTCTTGGAAATTAGTTTTCTCCTGCGGCCGACGTGCGGGAACTAAGTCCATCGTAGATTACGAACTCCAAAGGAAATCAAACTTCTCGCAATAGAATGTCGGGAAGTTGTCTGTACAATGACATCATTCTAGACTGCAATCTGGTAGCAGTACCCGTCCAAGAACAACCTCAAACAGGAGGGAATCACATTTTCGGAGAATAAAAAATCTCCCTTAATAAGATCTGACAGTGTCCAACCTAGTGGATTTTCTACCAAAATCCATCCTCGGACCGTCAATCCCGATGTGGAACAAGTCGGAATTCAAATATAGACTGCATTAGCTGAAATGAAATTGTAGGTACCTTTAAAAAATGATATAATTTTCCTTACTCTTGTTATGCTGCAGGAATTAGCATTCGTATTTCACTTATTTCGATTTTATCAATTCAACAGCTTTTAGAATTCGAAAATTCACAAGATGACTGTCAACAATATAGTCAGTTAGCTTCGTACAAAAGGCAGTACACGTTTTCCCCGTCGTATAATTAACACCAGAGTGAGTTAGTTCATTTCGTTAACTGCTTATTCTCCAAGACCAGAGAGAATTTCGCGCTACAGAGCGCATAGCATATCCCTCGCAGTAACGAATTGAAGATTGTACGTTATATAGCAGTTCAGAAAATAAATTGTACGCATCATTGAGATGTATACGCATTATACACTGTGTCTCAGGAATATCGTGGAATTTTAGTCGTATCAGAGTAATGATTTGCATCCGATAGCTGAAAGCATTAATGTAGACACCCTGTTGTTACGTATCGAGCTGTAAACAGCCGTTGAATGTTTGAATGTTACACATCATTACGTGCGAGGCACGAACAGTGATCCACAACAGTATGTGCGAGGCACAAACAGTGGTTCACTGCCTCACTGCAGCTTTAAATACTAAAGGTTGTCGAATGTAATTAGAACAGGTGGTTCACTGCATCATTCTGCCTTAAAATATCAAAGGTTATCGAATGGAATTAGAGCAGGTTTGAAGAGTCCGTCCTCATTAATGTTATATTACGAACCCCTAAACTGTAATATCGTCTACACAGGTGTTACTGCACAGATACGTTTTTAGCCGTATTCATCTTTGGCAAAAATGTTTTGGTGTATACTGCTTCAGTGAACCAATGAGAACTTACGCCTCACATTTTTCCAGTAGTAGGAACTAACATAGTATCTTCAAATTTGGGCTAACAGTTTCATCTGCGATTTTTGCGGCATTATTAACTAATCAAAATTGTATTAAATATCGGCTTACGTACCTCAGTTACTTCATGCCCATAATTATGTAGTGTTCAGTGTTAATACCTAACTTTTGTAGTTATTTTGTCTACATTTAGCCGTAATTTTTTATTCTAATTAGTACCATTTACAGGTTGACAAGTATTATGTTACATTTCTTTTACTTAAAAAGTGAATAGTACAAAGTATTTCTACTGTGTATAATAGATGACATAATGTGTACAATAATAGACACAATTATTTTCTGCATATAAATGGAGTTGGTAAGACGATAAATGAAAAAAATTGATTCTATTAATTAATGAAGACGATGAGCTCTTGGCCATTTAAATTAGATACAGATGCTGACCTTCACATTGTGGATATATTTGGTTCTGAAACCTACCGACAGTAACTCAGGAATAGAAGCTGGCGTCTATAAATACACAAACAAGAAAGAGCACGTTCTAAGAAGGACAGCGGAGAATCTGTATCTCCTGTCTCATTTTAGCTTTCCGTGTCTTTCAAACTGTGGGTAGAAATTAAAGTCTCTATGTGTCAGTTTAGACTTTTTTTATTTCAGACATAGTGATGTATTTGTATTTTCAGCTCTCTTCCTTGGAGTTGTATGAGTAGTTGTTTTCGAAAATATTAGACGTATTCTTTCAAATGTCAACCATTTCATAATTAACCATAGCTATTACAGTGCAGTTAAAAACATGTGGTCATCTTCGCTTCGTTTCTATTTCAAACTCAAGATATAGGCCATTAGTTCCACCCGAAAGGGATTTCATACTCTTTATCAACAATCCAATTTAGACTGGAACAACTGCTTCGGAACAACTGCTTCTCAAGAAATATCATTCATAAAAGGACACCAACACGAGTAGAAGTGCTTCTCAAATAACTTCATTCATAAAAAGATCCTAATACGTAAATATTTCCCAACATATTTATAAAAATTCGCAACACGAAATACTGTCTTTGACCGTCATAGACGATCTTTAGATCACATGAGAAGAGCCATGTTTCTGCCCTACCAGAGTGGAAACCACATTGTCAATCATTTGTCAGTGCAATATCACACGCAACTTAGTTTCAGGCACGACTGAGTATCTCTAATGATAGTATATACAAACTTATGTAGTCCGCTATAAGCGCGCTTTAAGATTTCTGTCGGCGAGGTGGTTGGTGAGACTAGTTGAATCGATGGAGAGCCCAGTACGCTAAAAGGCTTTGAGTGTGTTCCGATTGCTACCATCTCAGTCAGCAAACAGCTGACCTTAATGCGTTTAACATGTCAATGTCGGCGATCGGTAACACTGTGTGTCGTTTCTGCCTTCGCAGATGTAGAAGCACTGAACGGTGTTTATAACTAGTTTGTATTAGCAGTGTCCAGGAAACATTCACAGCTGGTCAATAACATCCGATTTTTACCGACGTGGCTACGGTCATCAGCCAGCTTCGATTGCGGGTTTAGCACTCCTGACTGTTTAAAGAATCGAACTCTCGTGTATATAAAAGCTTTAAATTTCTGATTAATTTACAAATCAGTTAAGATGTAAAATATCTGATGTTAAGTATGTTAGCAAGAAAAAGTAAAAAAAAAATTACCATTTTGTGTATTGTTGGAAGTTGCTAACTGCTCTCATTACGAAACGCTGCAAGACTGTAGTCCGAATAGGAGACCAAAGGAAGCCGTTTTTATTTTTTTATTTTATTTTACTTCTTTTTTTGTGGTTCGTGAAATCAATAACCAAAGCAGTTTGATCCTATTCTCCAAAATTCTTGGGAAAACCGACTGTGAACTTTTCCGAACGCCTTTAATACCCAACGGAATCTCATCTTTCGGATAAGACGCGTGGCTCCGTGGTACAACTTTCGGCTACCTGCTGGTAACACTTTAAGCAAAGGTGCATGTTCCAAGCTCAATCTCGTGAAGCATAAAGCATCTAAACATGATAAATATAGCCAGTAACGCTTTTTTCTTTAATTTAAACAATATTTATTAACAAGCTGTTGTAAAAGTTCGATAATTAAGAATGTATATTTGCAATGAAAATTGGATTTTCGTGTGTGATATGCAATTAAAGGAATGAATATGTGTATGTTCCGCAAAAATTACAATAGATATGCGTTAACTATCATCTATTGGATGAATTTTATATTTAAACGTCATTTCTATTCGAACTGATCGAAAAAGAACGAAAAAAATTGTGACTGAAACGAGTCTCGAATCAGCAGTTACCAGCCTCAAGCGCTACCGATTTTTTCAATCTTCATCTGTTTCATCCAACTAGGAAATGGTAGTAGAACACGCACCTCTGTTCAAGAATTTCCATTTGGTACGAGTCGAATCCAGAACTCCCTACATCACAGTCATCTATTCCACCATAGAACCACCTTGCTGATAGCAGTATCTCACATCAGAGTATTAAACGCGGTCGGATAACTTGAAAGACGATTTCCGCGAAACTGATTGAGAGTTGCATCGAATTGTGTTTGGATATTGATATCTGAGTTCCGTATTTGACGTACGACTAATATAAAGAATTACAAGAATCCAGCTGATGTGCGGTCTCCTTGTCAGTAATTTGCGCCATGTCTTAAGCAAACGATATTTTTTTTTCACATAACTTCCGGGAATTCAACCAGGTAACACTTTCAGCGACAGCCGATATTTCGGCGGGAGAACACCCCGCCATTTTCAAGGCAAACTGCAACGAACAGGCGGCGTACATGCAAATTTAAAACGTCGGTCCTCGGACTGAATCAGGAAAGATAACACACACACTGAACACTAGTGCCACCAAAGATGACCAAAGTCAGAACTATCGATAGTGAGACGATAAATTCGCAGGTGAGGTAGCATTGACTCTGTCCCTCGGTTTTTTTGACAAGGGAAAGAGCCGGATTCCAAACAGAGTTTAAGCAGAAACCTCCATTCCTGTTAACGAGGTTGCTCGCTAATTTAATCTCAACTGCCTCCCTAATAACACTGTCCCAATATCTGGACGTGCATGCCAATATCTCGGTGTTATCATATAACATGGGGTGACCAGTATCCAAGCAAAGTTCGGCAATAGCAGATCTACTTGGCTGCTGTAATCGTGTGTGCCGTTTATGCTCAGTACATCGGTCCTCCACGGTCCTGATAGTTTGACCAATATATGCCATGCCGCAGCTACAAGGAATGCGATATACACCCGCCTTACGCAGTCCAAGATCATCCTTAAGGGAACTCTAAAGTGGTCTAATTTTAGATGGAGGTCGGAAAACACATTTCACATCGTATTTCCGTAAAATACGATCGATATTGTTGGACGTGTTTCCTACGTAAGGCAAAGAGGCAGTAGACTTAGGTGTTGACTCAGAATTATCATCAATCACTCGATGCACAGTTGGTCGATAGTGCAACGCACGTTCAGTCTGTCTATCACTATAACCATTTTGACGAAATGTAACTTCAAGATGGGACAGCTCAGCTAGCAAAGTCTCAGCGTCAGAAACGACATGTGCCCTGTGTACCAAGGTACGAAGTACCCCTTCAAGCTGAGCCTGATGGTGACAACTATTAGTCTGTAAGTACAAGTCGGTGTGAGTACGTTTCCTGTAGACTGCATGTCCCAAGGATCCATCATCCTTCCTCCTAACCAACACGTCAAGAAAGGGAAGGCAACCATTCTCTTCCACCTCGATCGTAAAACGAATGTTCGGGTGGAACAAGTTCAGATGTTCTAGAAAGACATTCAAATTCTACCTACCATGAGGCCAAATAACGAAGATATCATCAACGTATCTAAAGAAACAGGCGGGTTTCAAAGGCGCCGACTCCAATGCACGCTCCTCGAAGTCTTCCATAAACAAATTTGCGACCACAGGAGACAACGGACTACCCATCGCAACTCCATCTGTCTGCTCGTAATACTGGTCATTAAATAAATATTTTATTAATGAATCTCAGTGTTTATGACGTCATCTTTTGCTATACATCGTAGAATGGTCTAATTTTGTGGGTATCGTAAGTCCCACATGTGAATACTGTCTGCAAAAATGTGTTGCGAATAGAATTGACAGTAAAGAAGCAATTTACCAAGTTTTTATACATGAACAGCGAAAATGTAGGAAGTGTAGCCTAGGTGATTCGCGCGCTGTTACTCTGCCAGAAGACATAAGAGTATACTCAGTTTTCAAGTGTGAGACCCGTCTTACAGTGCTAAAGCTATAAGGCTAAATTTCTTAATGAGTTGGTTATGAGAGCATCTAAGTTTTGTAACTCGGTCAGCTATTATATAAAATACTGAAGATGAAACTCCTAGTTGCCTCTGGAAGCCTTTAGATAAGCAACCTTCAACTGGAACCGTGCACCGTAAACCAGATTATCCGGTTAATGATATAGACCTGTTACGAACGACTTCTGCCGTAAGTCACTAACCGCCCACTCAGAGCTCAGGAGATATACGCCACTATCCTGAGAGCAGTGTATTCGAATGACCTGCAGTAACGGCCGCAGACGGCCCCGTGGCTCTAACGTGTCGAGAGAGCACCGACTCGCTGCCTGGCAGGAATATCAGCGCCATCTTGGTGCTAGTGCGGGCGGCGCGCAGCTGTTTGCAGCGGCAAAAACTGTGCGGGCTGGGATGGGAGGTGGAGGTGGGCGGTTATCGACTGCCGTTGTCCGGCGCGAGCCTGGAGCGCTGGAGCGGTGGGCGGCCTCGACTCCAGCGCGGCGCGGCGCCTGGAAAAACGGGACGTCACGTCGCCGTGGAGCCGCCTCTGTTTGCTCCCTAGGGGCCACTCTTTCACCCGCGTGACATGGCCGCAACCCGCCATCACGGCTAGATTTAATGGCAGGGCGGCGCTGCCCGCGGCTCGCCGGTGAAGCCGCCGGGAGACGGAAAGCCGGCCGGACAACCCGAAAAAAGTGTCCTCTCCGGCCTGATGCACGATGTATCACATTTAGGGGTCTGTTTTAGTAGATACTGAGGCAAGATTGATGTAACATTACTTCGCACAAAATTCTTTCTTCGTAGTATAACTGAAAGATCCTAGCCAGGGTAGCCGTGCTTCGTGACGCAAGCGTGTGCCTTCGTGATAGGCTGCTTGCAAATAGAGGAAATGCAGAAAATTAATCAATGCATGTATTTGCATATATTGCTTCCATTAATAACTAACTCACGAGTGAACACATTATCTGGTTATCAAATATATTTAGATATTCCTCCAAGCAATAACGCAAATTAACTGTTAGGTTTACAACTTTGCTTCCGCCGTTTTGCCATAGATGGCAGTAGTGGCAGTTGGGGGTTCAGGTGGTTGGTCATAGGTGTAATACTATAAGCTTAGGCATCTGTAAACATAGTGCCATAAAAATATTTGTCGATTTGTGACTGCATCATAAGGTTATTCTCGATTAAGTAAGCCAACTTACGTAACCATTTCTCGCCATTTGCGGGAAGTTTTAATTTTCTACTTTAACATGAAGAAATCTGCGGCTGTGGCTCTTAAAATGCTCGGTAAGACCAATGGTGAGGGATCTATTAGTGGAAGAACGTGCAGCGAATGTTTTTAACGCCTTAAGAACGGTAATTTTGATGTCGAAGCCGGTATGGAGGTGGAAGACAGAACGTTTTCGTAGATACTGAAACAGACGAAGACAGTCACAGGACATAATTATCGAAAGCAATTGATGCGTTCGAGCCCAGCACTGAAACACAAACGGCCACAATACAGCGATACACACGTAAAGGTAATTTTGCAGCAGGTCAGCGCTCGACCCCATGTCGCAAAACCCGTCAAAGTATACACGGGAACGCTGAAATGAAAAGTCCTATCTCTCTCTCTGACTACCACCTTTTTCGATCCGTGGCATAGAGTATGGCTGACCAGCACTTCCGATCATATGAACAAGTACAAAATTGAATCGATACACCACGAAAGAATCATCGCAATGGGACGGAAATCGGAAGATGCGATGTACAAGTACAGACAAACAGATGATTAAAATTTGAAAAAAAAAAAAAAGAAAGTGGCTGATAATCAAGAGAATGAGGTTCACAATCTGAGCAGGTCAATAACGCGTTGGTCCACCTCTGGTCATTACGCAAGTAGTTATTCGGCTTGACATCGATTGATAGAGCTACTGGACGTCCTACTGAGGGTATCGTAACAAGTTCTGTCCAGACGGCGCGTTAGATAGTATCTTGAGCTGGTTGGAGGGCCTGCTCATAATGGACCGAACTTTCTAACTGGGGAGAGATCCGGTGACATTGCTGGTCGATGCAGGGTTTGGCAAGCACGAAGACAAGCAGTAGAAACTCTCGCCGTGTGCGGGCGGGCATTATGTTGTCGAAACGTAAGCCCAGGCTCGCGTGCCAGGAAGGGCGAAAAAACGAGGCGTAAAATATCGTCGACATACCGCAGTGTTCCAAGAGTGTCGCGGATGACAACCAAAGGGGTCTTGCTGTGAAATACAATGGCACCAGAGACCATTACGCCTGTATGTCGGGCGATATGGCGGGCGACAGTCAGCTTGGTGTCCGATCTCCGTCCGGGGCGTGTCCAAACACGTCTTCGACCAGGAATCTCATTGATTGGAGTGGAAATGTCTACAGTGATGCATACGATCTGAGCCCCAATGATCTGCGAAGACGTGTCTGGAGGTGCTGTAAGACGTCGTTGCGTTTCTCTCAGTACTGATCATTCTTCCAAGATGCTATGCCTCGTTAGACAACTACGTGACACATGTGACAGACCCACACGGGACTTCCAGAGGAGTATCTATTTCAAACGCACACTCTTTCCACATGAATTACTTATTTACAACGTGATTTTCTTGGAATAAAAGAACAATGTAAGCTTAACCATTGGGTGTTTCAAAAGTAATTTTAAAGATACTGGAGACAGGTTCCTTACATGAAAACAAGAAAACAATTCATATAAAAATACGTCTAAAGTCCTTCATTTTCTCACCTTTAGTGATGAAGAAGCCGAATTTTCTATTTATTATTGAAAGTTGACGTTCAGCGCCTTTCGAGGTACAAGCCAACATCTTCACTTATGAATTGACAAATTTGACTGATTGTGTGGTAAGCTGCTTGCTGTTGCCAGGGACATTTGCTTACGTTCAGCTGCTATATATACAGGCTGCTGTGTACTTATACGGCTGCTATGTTGATGTACGGCTGCGCGACTGATAATCGACACGATGCTGTACTTCTGCATCCGATGGGTTTTCCAGGCCGAAGACAGGTGACTCATCCAACCTTTGCTGCTGTGCATTGTCTCATTACCGAGACAAGACCCATAGTATCACAAACTACTGACGGAGGAAGTCCACTTGTTGCTCGTACGCCTTAGCAGGCTGTCGACGAAGGGCCAAGTATGAGCGCAAGGCAAATGGCTCTGGCAGTCCAACTCCAGGATACAGGATACTGTACGAGCAACTCATGTATCTGTATCGTCTTCAACGTCTGATTAACCTCACACCTACCGATCACCCATCAAGGCATTACTTTCAGCTGATGGTTTGTCTCTTCAGCTTTTACAGACGAGGAAACGAGTGGAAGAACTGATATTACAAATTTACACAACCAACATGTTGGGGCGATCGTAATCCTGCTGCTACAGTCCAGGTCAGATATCGGCATCAGTTTTAAGATTAATATGTGTTCTGGAATTGTTGGTGACTGTCTGTTAAGGTCTTACGTTTTCCCAGCACATATTACAGGTGTACGGACTTTATGTAGAACATCCTCCAAGACTTACTAGGAGATGTGCCCCAGCAGATAAGAAGAAACATGCGTTTTATACACGCTGGAGCTCCAGCACGTTTCAGTCTCCGTGTTCGAGATGTGCTGGCTGGTATTTACCATGACAGACAGACTGGTAGAGGCGGAACATTTCCGTGGCCTAAGATTACAAATTGGTCAATGAAATAGGAGGAGTTGTCCAGGAGAAATTATTTTGAATTGGATTTAAAACTTGCTTCGCCACATGTCAGACATTTTATCTTACTGGTCAAATAATTAAAAAAATTTGTTGCTGCCATGGAACTCCTTTCTGAGCCATTGATAGCTTTAACAAACGGCAATTAATGACATTTTTCTCACTAGTGTTGTTCGTATGGACATCACTGTTCTTTTCAAATTGTGGTGGATTGTTTATGAGGAATTCATTAGTGAATATATGTATTGTGACGGCGCAGTTAAAATACCTAGCTCCTTGAAGAGGTAACTGCACGACATACGTTGGTGAACACCACATATTATATTTAGTGCTTGCTTTTGTGCAATCATTACTTTATATACAAATGTGAGCTACCCCAGAAAATTATTCCGTAAGGGAGTAGCGAGCGGGAGTATGCAAAACGTGCCAGGAGATGGTACGTTTATTACCAAGATCAGCAATAATACGTCTATGCCTACAACAAGGATTGGACCTTTCGGCCCGTCCCGTCTCCTTCAAAAATGGTCAAGCCATCTCTTCATTGGTATTCCTAAAGATCTTTCGCCTCTTGGCTTATACTTTTTTATGGCAATTATGCGAAGAGTAGGCGTCACTGAACTTGTTTGAGAAGCTCATTAATACACTCCCTGCAGTTCAAATTTTCAGCAGCATGTACGACCAAAAATTTGGAGTAATCTACCATATTTACTGATTTATGATGATGTACTAAATTAGTTGTTGGTATTACTCAATTTCTTGTACAGAAAAACATATAGATTGCTTTTTCAAAAGTCATGGAAAATCCATTTTCAGAGAAACACTTAACAGTATGGAAACCACAGGTCGCACTGTTTACACTCTAAATCGTAAATGTTTCTCCCCATTAACAATTTTGATGATTAACAGTCCAAAATATAATTCAGACGAGCGTACGTGTAACCGACACGACGCGGGTGATTGCTGATGATGCGGAAGCCGAATGATCGAACGAAAGTTCTTACGCTAGTGACACATGCAGATACCTGGTAATAGTCCTCCTTGTCACTAGTAATGATATAACACTGTTCGTAAAGTTAATTATTCAGTTCTCAGTTCTCACTTGTACGAGCGTGCGCGTAACCGTCGCGGCGTGGCTGATTGTTGATGATGCGGAACGCGATGATCGTACGCACGTTCTCACGCTCGCTACAAGATACTGGCACTTGATTGCACTCTTTTGTGGTAGTTAGTATTACTGATTCTCATTTGTTGATTCTTGGAGACCGAACACGGCGCGGATGATCGATGCTATGTGACACACAACGAGAGAATACATAAATACGTTATCGACGGCACTGCTCAATTTCAATTACTTCTTGACGCACTTTCCTCTGAATCAACTCCATATTTCATCACTTTACTGTAACAGCACTTGTAGCAACACTTCAACCTGAATACTAAAAAAGCCTCTGACTTGCAGAGCTACACACAACAGAACATAACAGTACCCTGTCCCGCGCTCGACTCACTACAGACGCGGCTGCCCGCAAAGATACTCCACAACTAAGCCAGCGATATGACAATACGCTTACAACGTGAGACAGTCCATGATTCGATGAGTTCGTGAATATTTAGAAGCAAGAGGAGATTTAGATAAGTAATATGCCTTTATTTGTTGACAAACCCCGATCAGCAAAATTGTAAAAATTCATTAATAATCCTCAAACGAGGATTGTCGGACACATGTTTACATGACCTTTTTTTCTCTCAAAGTTAGTAAAAGTAGCTTTGGAAAACCCCGCAAAAAACAACCCAAAAGAGAAATCATCGTGGCCTAGTTGCATCAGCTATTACAGCAGTCATACGTTGCTGGCTTTAGGAAATTAACTCCCTCGTGTTACTGCTGAAGAATATCACTCTGTTTTTTGGTGTTCAGCTAAGATAAAAAATTTGAGTGATCCCGTATCCTCTTTTCTATGCCGTAATTTCTGTCGTATAAACGACAGCTAGCTTCCTTTCGTGTGTTCTATGTTTGTTGGACTAAAACTTAATCAAATGGTATGTTGACTGCAATGGATAGTTGCTATTGGATAACGTGGTGTTTTACTTATTGTTTTGTACAAATCAATTCTGATTCTGTAATCTCCTTGTGTTTTAGCTCTGAAGACGGTTAATTATGGCTGAAATATGGATGTGCGAAAATTATAAAAAATAATGGGACTGGGACTGATTGCTGTGTTCCTCTCCTTCCTCATAAGACCAAATCTCCCGTGACAAACTGGGTACACTTATGTTGTCGGTCACAACGTTCATCCTTTTTCTTTCCTTATTTCTTATATCTTCCAGAGTTCTCACAATCTTTTTTCCTCACGCTGGTTGTGAATGAGAATATAAGTCAACAATTTCTTCTATGCGAATTTTCATTCATTCAGCTTGGTCAACGTGTTTGGTGGACAGTGATGCCCACTCTCCTGCGTCCCTATCCAATGTACGACTCTTTGTGGCCATGATACTGATCGCGAGAGTGGGGAGACCTAGTTCTCGTTTTGCAGTCGCAGCTTGGAACTCAATCTCGGTAAGGATGTATGAGTAGGACCCGTTGCCTCGGCTCGACCCCCGGAGATAGCTAGCTCCTGATGACAGATCAGACAGAGAATTGTTCTCATGGCTGCCCTTCGCAAACTCGATACGGAGACGCATTAGCCATGCACTAACCGATTTAACTGGAACTCATCCAAATCAATCAGAAGCTCTAGCGCTTCGTCCGTCTCTCTAACCGGCACAGTGAGTTGCTGTCTACGTACCCAGTCAGGAAAGGATCGATGTATTTTCTACAGTAGTTCCTCCACGTCCAAAGGGGTGGTCGACATGCAGGGCAGCAGACACTTCCGAGAGGAGAAATTCCCGCACTGTTCCGTACTCCGCATGGTGAGAATTTTCTGTCATAATTCGGAGGTTTATCCCCTGCTGCTGCAGCCTGGCCAAGTACAGCAATAGAAATTCAGTCCAGCAAAAACGCCCTGGTACATAACACCAGAGCTTGGCCTCTTGCAGGGGTAACGACCGAATAAGATGATCTGTCCGGCTGGCTAGAAGGAAATAACTCGATGAGCTGTCTCATGAAATCAGATAGGTGAATGTGAGGCCCGAAATATCGGAGATGAAAGACTTTCCGTTACTCTTGGCACAGTATCACTTGCGTTAGTGCCTCCGCGTTTATACAGATAGCCGTACTAACACCACATGTCTTATCGAGTCGGCAGTCGCGACCATTGCGCTGAGCGAGCGTGCCGGCCGCTCCGACGTTTGGACGCACTGCCTGTCGGCGTTGTTCGCCACCTGAATCAAAATCGTTCTGGAAACGTGAGAGATCCTCTCTGATCTGTTCAGTGAGGGTGCTTTGTAAGGACTCACCATGCGGTGGTGCGACGCCCCTGACGCTAGGCGGAAATTGAGACGCGCATAGCATGCGTGGCACGGCGCAGGGCAGCGCGTGTGTTTGTTAAGTTAACAGCTTCAAGCGCGACCGCGCAAATTGGGAAGCGACGTGATGGTGGCGCGACACGCGCATGCGCCAGGTCGTGCGGCGTAGTGGTTGTGGCACAGGTTCTCGCACCACTATGGGAGAAGTGAAGAGGGGCGTAGGGAAACATCGTCTCACGCGCTCCCTTCGGCACCACGTGTTTTGGGAGTGGTAGTGTGGGCCTTCAGAAAAATATTGACTTACTGCTCAAGATTATTGTCATCGTGCAGTGTTTCGTTTTCCGCCATTTAAGCTCTCGATCTTCTTCCATTACCGCATCATATTTTTCAGTTATTTATATCTCTATAGCTTCGCTTTTTTGCTTCGTTATCGTTTTTGTTTCCTCAGAAATAGCGACCAATTGAGCGACTCGTGAGCCAATCGCCACTGGGATTAAATTTTCTGTCTTCACAGTGGTGCAAGAGGAGACAGAATTCTGAAGCAGTGTACCTCATTAAACAAGTGCATGGTGAACAGAGAGGTATATAGCTTACGGTAAACCTAATTTTTGTCAGTTTGCAGTAACATAAGAGAACAAATTTCATGTTTATTGTAATACTAGAAAATTTCCGTTTCACTAGCTGTTTATTAAACTTAAAAAATTATAGTACTGGACTGAAAAAAAATAAAAACTCTAACCATTGGCATATCGCTGTAGATAAGAAGTTCCATGTGTTCACGATTTGTAACAATAGTCGCCCTATGTACTATCATTTGCCAAAATCTCGTTTCGATACCTCGACCGCTTTAGGAGATAAGAGAGATGACCTGAATATTTCATTCTCGTGCTCCTGTGATCGCGTGTGAACGCGATACATATGATCCATTATCTCGCGATCGGAGAAGCCAGAGACCTCCTGCCAAGTCCAAAGAAAAAAATATGTTGGCTAAATTTCATACACAATAACATATGGTGGAATATGCTCCGAACGTAAAATCATACCGCCATTTATTTTTCATTGAAAACTTTTATAATTTTGCGTAGTGTCTTACTTCTACATCTACATCTACATCCATACTCCGCAAGCCACCTGACGGTGTGTGGCGGAGGGTACCCTGAGTACCTCTATCGGTTCTCCCTTCTATTCCAGTCTCGTATCGTTCGAGGAAAGAAGGATTGTCGGTATGCTTCTGTGTGGGCTCTAATCTCTCTGATTTTATCCTCATGGTCTCTTCGCGAGATATACGTAGGAGGGAGCAATATACTGCTTGACTCTTCGGTGAAGGTATGTTCTCGAAACTTCAACAAAAGCCCCTGTACCGAGCTACTGAGCGTCTCTCCTGCAGAGTCTTCCACTGGAGTTTATCTATCATCTCCGTAACGCTTTCACGATTAGTAAATGATCCTGTAACGAAGCGCGATGCTCTCCGTTGGATCTTCCGTATGTCTTTTATCAACCCTATCTGGTACGGATCCCACACTGGTGAGCAATATTCAAGCAATGGGTGAACAAGTGTACTGTAACCTACTTCCTTTGTTTTCTGATTGCATTTGGCTAGGATTCTTCCAATGAATCTCAGCCTGGCATCTGCTTTACCGACGATCAAAAATGGTTCAAATGGCTCTGAGCACTATGGGACTTAACAGCTATGGTCATCAGTCCCCTAGAACTTAGAATTACTTAAATCTAACTAACCTAATGACATCACACAACACCCAGTCATCACGTTACCGACGATCAACTTAATATGATACATTCCATTTTAAATCAATCCTAATGCCTACTCCCAGACAATTTATGGAATTAACTGCTGACCTGCTATATTGTAGCTAAATGACAAGGAATCTTTTTTCTATGTATTCCCAGCACATTACACTTGTCTACACTGAGATTCAATTGCCATTCCCTGCACCATGTGTCAATTCACTGCAGATCCTCCTGCATTTCTGTACAAATTTCCATTGTTACAACCTGTCGATATACCACAGCATCATCCGCAAAATGCTTCAGTGAACTTCCGGTGTTATCCACGAGGGGTAAATCACAATAAGTAGGACCATTAGCAAGACAGTGGATACTTCGCTATAAACCTGACATATAAAGTTTCAGATAAAGTAAATATCAAATATTTTACCGAATAGTTCCGTACAATCGTTTAAGGAATACGCACCGCTTCGGTTCTGTCAGCTCAGCGCATCGCCAACGGACGCAGGTAATGAAATCTACGGATGCGCAGCTCCTGTGCTGACGTACGAAATGTGCGAGTCGTGCTGCTATGTCGTGAATCTTCATACGTGCTATACGCGTCTCAATATGCCCTTAGCCCGTCTACATCATAATCTAAGAACGAAAATTCATCCTAGAACCATACAATAGCGTTACAACGTGCGTGAACCACAGCAGTTCCACATAAGACTGTGAGTAAAACATTCTTAGTCGAGAAAACATTTTCTTCTTGTCAGTAACAAGAACAGAAGTGTAGCCGGAGGAGATGTTGTTGCCTGCAGTTGGCCACAGTCGCTCGGTGTGCCGACGTCGGCGGTTGCCTGCCAGGCAGATAGAGCACACGCTGCCGGCGCCCGCTGCCGACGACAGCGTAGCCACGTAGACCTGGCTTAGGCTCTGTCCTACGCAACGATCGGTTGCAACCGACAGTGAGCGACCTCTAGATACGCGACAAGCAGCACAATCTGGAGAAAAGTTCTGGCGTCCTGCGTGCGAGCGACCATTTCGCTCTACAAGACGGCTGCTTAGTGCCGATCACCTGTTTCTATAAAACGGCGCACCTAATGTGTAGAATACTGTAGCCGGAGAGTAAGGCCGCAAAATTTGCTTTACTTAGGAAAATATAGCGAAAAGGAATTATGTGCATGAAATTTACAGAGGGAGGGACCTTCATGGAGAATTTCATAATTTATGTCAACTACCAAGAACACAAGCAGGAAACCGATCTTACCACAGCCTAGCACAACTGATCTGGTTCAGATATCTCTCCAGACAGTTCAAGATTCGACTGTACAACATCCTGATCCGGCTGTTAGACATGGAGCATCGGGAAAAAGGACTTCCATAAGCTCGTTGTTTTTGAGAGGAAAGTGCTTCGGAAGATCTTCGGTCCAGTTCTGGATGCAGATACAGGGGAATGGAGGATCAAATACAACCAACAGCTTGAGGAACTATACCAGCAGCCCAACATAGCAGGAACTGTCAAAGACAAACGAATGCAATGGGCCGGCCATGTAGCCCGGATGGAGGATCACAGATGGCCTCGGAAGCTCCTGGACTTCACACCTACAGGAAAGGGACCGCCAGGGAGCCCCAAGAAGCGCTGGAGGGATGGACTCCATGAAGATTTAAACCAAGTGTCCATAGATGTGAACGGATCGCTGATAGCAGCAATGGACAGAATACAGTGGAGGAGGAAACTTGTAGCTGCGTGCGGTCCACTGGGCCTGATCACGTAGTGGTAGTAGTAGTAGTAGTAGTACCAAGATCACCAGACAGTTCTTCGAATACACGTGAATGAGCAAAGGAGCATTCTACTATCTCATAAATAAACTGAAGACAAACATTTTTTACATGATCAGGAACTTTTACCAGCCGATAAGTGCGCAAGAATGACCTATTTATTTCTTTTATTAAAATAATTTCACAAAATATGTGACCGACTTCTATCATTTTTTATTTTCAACTTTCATTCAGAAAGCATGATCTTCCTGTCTCCTCGTTTACCTTCCTAACGCCTTCTGTTCTCGAAAATCCTGACTTTGGTATTTGATTCGAAGGAAGCCTATTTGACATTTAAATACCGATCCAGTGTATGTTTTTATGTGCCAAATAGATAGGCCTTGAACATATGAAGTTCTTGACACTTCATTTACATAGCTTGGCAGCAATTTTTCGTGAAATATATCAATTTTTCCTCAACATATTAATTAAGTTTTTCTTAGTTATTCTGATTAATTTCAAGCAGTTAAATATTTTCATGCTAAACTAGACTCCCGCTGGTCAGTTAGATACCCCATTTGCCTGTTTCTCTCTCTCTTCGTTTAGCTATGAAAATTCGAACAAAATCTCTGCGTGTAATTTGTAGTGTGTCTTGTTTTCGCTCTGCTCAAGCGTTTACGAAAACTTATCAATTGTTAATCATACAATGAAACAGTCCTTTCTGCGTGCTGTCATTTCCAAAGAAGGTCGTTTCGATGCCTTGAACCGTTTATGAGGTACCACGATCGTTACGACCACTTGATTCCAGACGCGCAGGAATGGATTCGGACACGCCGCAAGAGATCCGTCGGCGTATGTAACAACCACTATCTCACGAACCAAAAGAGATATAATTGCTTTTACTTTGTGTTCTGCCTTACGGCAGGTCTTGTCATGGGGGAAGCCTCGTCAGAGAGGTCCACCGCATCAGTGTCTAGGGAAGTGATTCCCGTGGTGGTTTCCCATTGCCTTCCCCTGATGATGACGAAATGATAATAAGGACAACACAATACCCAGTCCCTGAGCGGAGGAGATCTCCGACCGAGCCGGGAATCGAATCCGGAACCCTTGGCGTGACAGACCGCCGCGCTGACCACTCAGCTACCAGGGCGGACGATATCATTGCGATCTCAACTTTATATACAGTTTAAGTATATTCGTTACATTTCATACGCAATAATGTATGGCCTTAAATAAGCTATACGGAAAGTCTACGCAATGTGATTTTACCTGTATAAATTCTTAAAAACTGCCTGCAGCCATGTACTCAGTTTCATGCAGCACAGTAACTATGACGAATAACAAAGATAAATTAAGACCTTTATAGAGCAATGATATCAAGCTATAAGACGCGGAAGAATCAAATTATTTCACACAATAGTTTTCTTAAAATCGGATGATGAGTATTTCATAGCTACCGTCACGTCCGCTCCACTACTTTGCCGAGAGACACACGTGGCTGTCGCTCTTCACTGTCCCGCGAGCTGCACCGACAAGACTCAAACGAGTTTGACTGCAGACGTCGCCAGTTGTAGCAGAGAACAGGCATCGCCACGGACGGCGCCCACATTGGACACTTCCGTAACCACACCTGCGGTGGTGTTCCGTCATCTGAAGCTGTCGCGAGCTGTCGGTCGCTTCTGTCGCTTACGTAGGACGCGCGTCCTTCAGGTAGTGAACCGACAGCGGCAGAAAACAGACGCACCCACTCTCTTCTCTGCCACATCGCGGCCGCAGGCGATGTTTATATCTGTATGACCGAAGACGATGTCGTGTATCTGCCCTAGGTGATTGTCGGCAGTATAGGTTCGCATGGGGCAGAAGAAGGTGAATGTGTAGCTGGCACTATGTGGCCATCAGCAGGAGGTAGTCAGCCAGCGAATGACCCAGCGGTGCGAAGGCAGCTAGCTCACTGCATGGAGACATTACCTCTGGCAGAAACCTGCAGCTACGGGGGATTTAGTTGGCTTCCTCATCGGCAGGCCTAGACGACGTCACTCGTCATACTATACACGCTTGGATACTGTTCTGCTCATGGAACAGTCAGGTTTGAGTTTCTAAATTAGATGGTAAATATGTGAGCCAGACTCGGTAGCGTATTTCCTATGACAGCACTTCTACCCGGAAATCATAATCGGGTGGATTATTGGCCATAACCTTTAGATTATGATGGCTTCAGTCATTCAGGTTTTCCCGCTTTCTAAGCTCTTTGAAACACCCTAACGCTGCTGTAAGGTGCCTCACCTTCATCCTTCACCATATGCCGCAACATTAGCGTACTGGATGAGTGCGCTTGGGTTCTGCGTACGCCCCTCGCTACACAGTGCCTGGTCTGTTGGCTGACGGACGCTGCTCCCCGAGGCCGAGCGACCGGAAGACTACAGACCTGCTACTAATTTGCTACGGCTGTACTGTGTAGAATGATACTGAAAGTACGTCTGTTGCACGAGACACTACACCTTGTATGAAGTGAAAGGCGAGGGATCGAGCTCAGACCTACCTCCATTCATGACATACACGACCCGGCCTGTCATTCTCGTCTACCACTGGTCTCCCAATTTGGTGCTGTTTTGCTGAATTGATAAATTAAAAAGTGAATGAAAGGAATACAATTTTCCTCAAATGTCTGTTGTGTAATAGTAAAAGATGACATCGTGTCAGTATCATGTTCGACTGACTTGAATATTGGACACGTTTTTGATAAATAATGTTGTCTGCTGAGCTTATTCTAGTCGTCAATCTCGCTTTAAGCTATGTGACTGCCATTGGTAAACTTGTGTGTTTTGTTGTGTTATTTTTAGGTAGTTAGATAAATATAACGTATGTTACAGATATCTACACTACTGCCCATTAAAACTGCTACACCAAGAAGAAATGCAGATGATAAACGGGTATTCATTGGAAAAATATACTATACTAACACTGAAATGTGAATACATTTTCACGCAATTTCGGTGCATAGATCCTGAGAAATCAGTGCCCAGAACAACCACCTCTGACCGTAATAACGTCCTTGATACGCCTGGGCATTGAGTCAAACAGTGCTTGGATGACGTGTACACGTACATCTGCCCATGCAGCTTCAACACGATACCACAGTTCATCAAGAGTAGTGACTGGCGTATTGTGACGAGCCAGATTCTCGGCCACCATTGACCAGACGTTTTAATTGGTGAGAGATCTGGAGAATGTGCTGGCCAGGGCAGCAGTCGAACATTTTCTGTATCCAGAAAGGCCCATACAGGACCTGCAACATGCAGCCGTGCGTTATCCTGCTGAAATGTAGGGTTTCACAGGGATCGAATGAAGGGTAGAGCCACGGGTCGTAACAAATCTGAAATGTAACGTCCACTGTTCAAAGTGCCGTCAGTGCGAACAGAGATGACCGAGACGTGTAACCAATGGCACCCCATACCATCACGCCGGGTGATACGCCAGTATGGCGATGACGAATACACGCTTCCAATTTGCGTTCACCGCGATGTAGCCAAACACGGATGCGACCATCATGATGCTGTAAACAGAACCGGGATTCATCCGCAAAAAAATGAGGTTTAGCCATTCGTGCGGCCAGGTTCGTCGTTGAGTACACCATCGCAGGCGCTCCTGTCTGTAATGCAGCGTCAAGGGTAACTGCAGCCATGGTCTCCTAGCTGATAGTCCATGCTGCTGCAAACTTCGTCGAACTGTTCGTGCAGTTGGTTGTCGTCTTGAAAACGTCCCTATCTGTTGACTCAGGGATCGAGACGTGGCTGCACGATCCGTTACAGCCATGCGGATAAGATGCCTGTCATCTCGACTGCTAGTGATACGAGGCCGTTGGTATCCAGCACGGCGTTCCGTATTACACTCCTGAACCCACCGATTCCATATTCTGCTAACAGTCATTGGATATCGACCAACGCGAGCAGCAATGTCGCTATACTATAAACCGCAATGGTGATAGGCTACAATCCGACCATTATCAAAGTCGGAAACGTGTTGGTACGCATTTCTCCTCCTTACACGAGGCGTCACAAAAACGTTTCACCAGGCAACGCCGGTCAACTGCTGTTTGTGTATGAGAAATCGGTTGGAAACTTCTCTAGTGTCAGCTCGCGTTAGGTGTCGCCACCGGCGCCAACCTTCTGTGAATGCTCTGAAAAGCTAATCATTAGCATATCACAGCATCTTCTTCCTATCGGTTACATTTCGCGTCTGTAGGACGTCGTCTTCGTGGTGCAGCAATTTTAGTGGCCAGTAGTGTAACTAGGCTCTTCTATCAAGCTATAACTTATTTGAGTAGTACCAATACGTGAGCTGTGAGAATTTAAACATTTAATAAAGGTATTTTTTATGTGGAAAGTGATAAAATAAAAGTCCACTGAAGTTGTGTAGTATGGTTTAATAAACGAATTTTTGCCGTTATCAAGTACTGATTAACCTACGTTTTGGGCAGTAGTATCAACAGCCAAATTTTACAGTGTAATTCAAATATGACACAAATGTCTGTGTGTTTCGTGATGAAAATATTTACCGTTTGGAGAAAAAACACATTTTATTTTGCTGCAAAGTTTGAATTTACTTTTTCTTACATTTATGAAAAGCAACCTGTGCGTGTATGTGTTTTCGAGAGATCCAATTTCCATCTTTGTTTTGTTTCACCATCATCTTGTGATGTGTTCCGTCTCTGTCCTGTTGCAGCGCTATCTTTGGCCGTGTTCTGATGAATGTAAGCACATCAACAGTGGTTCTTGTATAAAATGCAGATATGAACTTCAAGTGATACATTGGAATAAGGAAACAACCTCTTCTTTCCTTCGTAAAACCGTGTTCATCCGTTTGCCTGTCTTTTACCTGAGTTGTGTGTCTGAGCATGATTTGATTAGATTTTTGCGTTATTTAGTGGCTGATAATTGGAAATATAGTTTTAGAAACTTTTCGCGCCACTGAGCCGACAAAGAAACACTGCAGCCTTCCACGACAGTTGTCGTTAGACATAACCTTAACCAAACCAAATTATCTGCAATAAAAACCAGTAATTACCAATCAGTGCCATTGACTACATTTTATAGAGTGGAACTTGTTGCATATTTCCCCCGACCCCCCTTTCACCCTAAAATAATGTTTTCTACGGTGAAACATTACTGAGAATCTTGAAAAACTTACTGGTGCTCGAAGTTCGTTCTGTCAAACACAAATAACATTTCCTCAGATTGGAATACAACAGCCATCAGGTATTTAGACGCGGAGTTATCACTGCAACAACTGAGAAGTATCGTAGAAAGCCTTAGCTCATCATCGTCGTCGTCGTCACTGTCACCGTCATCATCATCATCATCATCATCATCTACAACAGGAGTTGGGCCTGTCAGTCTCTTCCATCTCATTAAAAATGTGTCAAGCCATCTCTTCATTGGCCTTCCTAAAAGTCTTTTGCTTGTTGGTTTATGGTTTCAGTTATTCACGCATCTAGCATATGTTTATGTATCCATTCCGTCTTAACTGATATTTTATTCTGTGAACTATTTTCGGCACATTCGGTTCAGCTACAGTGTCGCCGTATCTCTTTTTATTCATGAGAGTACGTCCAGTGAAGTATCTAAGGCTTATTTCACTTGCTTTTATTTTACTTTCATCTCCCTTCTTAAGTGACCAGTTTTCATATTCCCAGAGTAGCCCAGTCATAGCGATAGCCTCACAGATTTTCAGTATGGTGTCTCTGTGGACTTTCTTTCCCAATATTCTGCATATAGTTCCTCAGAAATAGCTGACTAGGTCTAACTTATTTTGCATTTTATTATTGGCCCTGCGTGTTATACTGTACCCCAAACATTTATACTTATTAACTTCCTCCATGATCTGCATATCAATTTCGGTGTAACTCGTACGGGATTGTGAACGAAATATACTACTGATTTTGTCTTCGTAATAGAGACGTTCGGATTGTATTCTCTGCCTGCTTTACTTCAATTTAGACCAGTTTTATACGTTTTTTTCATGTACTAACACCCACAATGGTCACTTAAAAATTTTTCATTGTCTGTATCCAAATCTCAGCTCTACTGTCGATACATACTTTAAAAAGAGGTGGTGTCTAGTTCCTTTAGTTTATTTCACCCATATAACGTCTGCTCACCAGTATTTTAGTTTGTCTTTTGTTATTTATGCATAAACCCTGTACAGTTCTGATAAGATGATACGGGTTCCATACGTTTCTTAAAATTTCCCACATTATCTTTAAAGTTACTTGTTAAAACGTTTTTTCGTATTCTGTTATGGCAAGGAAACGTAGAAAAATGAATTCATTGTTTTCCTGTTAGTTGTACATTAGTGGAGTTACAATTCTATTAAGATTTTCATTGCCAAAACCACGTTGCGCATATGATAGTACTGGTTTCAGCGATTGGCGACAGTCGATTGGTTAAAAATTCTAGCATGAAGTTTGTAATAAGCGTTTAGAAACGTGATAGCTCTGTAGATCTGACTTTTGTGTTGCTTGTCTTTCTCGTAAATTAGGCATTTTTCAGCTGTAATCCATCCTTCATGTATATACCAATACACATAAAATTGAGAATTCTTAATTTTGCTAAATTTCGTGCATATTTTATATTTTACAATCATTTTATCATGTAATAATTTTTTTGTTCTTGCTAGGTATTATAGCATCCAGTAGTTCCTTGAGCGTTTTAAGTCTATATTCTTATAGAACCATGCAAAATTGTTCAGAGTGCTTTGTAGTATTGTAACGAAATGGTTTCAGATATTGAGCTTATTTCTAAATTCTCCTTATCTCCTTTGTTTAAAAGTTTCATTGTTTTCTATTCTCTATCTTGGTATGTTTTTACATGTTCAGTATCTGTCATATAATTTTGCCCAGCAATGGTTTCTAGGTTGCGGGACATCCGTTTTCACTAGAGCTGGTTTTCTTCTATAATTTTGTCTCAGATCTTCATATCAGCGGAATTAAAAATTTATTAGTTAAGTGTGTTTCATATCTTTAACTAGACGACGTAATTCAACGTGACTATCCTGCAGACCCATTAATGAAAAAACCTTTCTTGTACCAAGTACTTCGGCTGCTGCCTTAATTATTGCTTCTTTCAAATTATTCGAATACTTGTTGATGTTATTCAGTTTTGATCTTAAATTTTTTTTCTGTTGTAGTAACCAGAGAATCCCACGTTCAAGTAAATGCGTTTCAAATGGTGGGACATCAATAATGATTTCTGTTTAGAACTTATCTTTTACTAGTTTCATTTCTGAGACTCTAGAAAACGGGTGGAGAGTCATCTTGACCTGAGAACACTCTTGTGTCTGAACTAGAGGTCAAATCTTCTTAAATGCTAACAACGTATAATTGTAGAAGAATCTTTAGCTGATTGCATGTATGGGGGCTTATTGTAGGCTTGAAATAAGTTTCTATAACCTTTAACTCGTTATTCAATGAGAAAGTCTTCAAACTGCTCATATATCAATTGTCATTTATTACATTGTTCTATTTAGAACGAATAACATGTGCCTGGGGGGGGGGCGGGGGGGGGGTGGTCCTGGGGAGGGTCGGGTTGGGGGAAGAGTTTGCTAGCCAACACTGCGTTTAGATCTCTTGCTGCTGATAGATATAAGTTTTTGTTTATTTTGTATAGGGTTCCTTGCAAAAACGTATAGAATTTTTCAGGTTCTTCACCCAGTCACTCTTCCGGAGGTTGTACTCGATTTTCCAATAGATAAACATTTTACGTCTTTTCTGATACCATAACTGACCTTTAATTGATTAAGATGGAAGAGTATATTTTGTTGCTTCAAGCAAATCCTCTACAGAACATTAAATCCAGCACAGATTCTATTCCTTTGAATAACGCTACTGCAGGTCATGAAATACCTATTTATTGTCGTAGAACCTCATTATTCCTTTTTTGTTTCTGTTATAATGACTTAATAAACATTTTGTGAATATAGTATCGTTTTCAGTTCCGCTTCCTTATCGCTGAAACTGCGGTCATTCCAAATGGCCTGTTGGAAGCCATTGACTATTCCAAGTCGTTTGTTCCATGCGAAGATATCTTCAATTTATCCACTCCGCTTGCTTTTTCCTGAGATTCGGTGTAATGTAATCCCCCCGTCAAAGAGTACTGGCATTTCACCATGGTAGCTAGGTGATGGGACTGTCGCATTTAGGTATCCCATACAAATGTTTTCCCTTTGGGGTTGTCTTTCTTACATGGTTGCCTTCACTGTGCCTATGGATACTCCACACAGATTTTCTAACGTGTCCGTCCCTGGTTTTCATCCAAGTTCTCTCTTCCAGAAGTACTGGCTTCCCCAGAGCTTTCTCTGCCCCTCTAAGTTGAGGATTGCTCCCACCAAAGAGACCTGTCTCTCTTGGGAGGCCCTGCCAGGAAGTTAAGCTCCCAACAGAATAGTTCTTTGGGTAATAGCAGAGTGAACAAGCCACACCCTCATTGGGCAGACGGAGGTCGCCGAGATGAAACAGCTTCAATGAATTATTAAATTTGAGGGTGCATCTTATCTTACTCCAAGAGTATGCTTGAATTATGGAATTAATTACATTCTTCCAATAGCTGGGAATAGTTCAGACTACTTAATTGTGCATCTCTGCTTAGCGTAGTATTTTAACCAACATGCATATTATGTAGTTATAAGCTTGTTCACGTTAGTTTTACTAAATTTCCTCATTTACGTCTAACTTGAAATATTAATTGCCTGCTTAGCATGCTATTTCTTATCCGAATGTGTTTAGGTGCAAAAATAACATTTAGGCAGTTACTTTAAGAGCCCACAGTGGTTTTTTCGCATTTGTGTGTGTGTGCATGTGTGTGTGTGCGTGCGTGTGTGTGTGTGTGTGTGTGTGTGTGTGTGTGAGTTGATGTATTTTAGATTTGCAGATACAGGAAGATACAACGTACATACAACTTTTTGGGTAAATTATTTGAAACATGATGAAGAAAGTCAGATCATTCGGGTACTTTTAAGTACAGCCACGATCCTTACTCTGGGAGTATATTCTGATTTTGTTTCAATGGCCAATAAAATACTACACTCTGAGGAACGATTTCGTTTTAATACCATTCTGATACAGGCTGGAGAAAGGGTTGGGAAAGTGATGGGAGTGGACTAGTTCCGCCATCTCGGACTTCTCCTTAATTTCTTATACTTCATTTTTAACCTCCACCTAGAACCACTCAGCTGGTTCTGCCATGTACGTTTGTTACAGGATGTTTCGTTTTAATGGCTGGTGGTACTTTGTGAGAGGCTGTTTCATTTCAGTGACTACTACATAGCAGTCTGTGCTTGGCAAATGTGGGGGAGGGCGATGTTGAGAAAGAAAAGCATGGCCTTTTATATGATGAAGCCATATACAAATAGGTATGTCTCGAGGATCGAAGTCTGTAATGTTTACATCACAGTAAGTGAGCCAGGTAATACCTAGCTATACTGTGTAGTTGCACGATAATCACAAAATCAATACAAGAATGGATGTATAAAACGCTATTTAATCACCATCGTCTCTCAAATATTATACATGGGGGCGAACATGTCGCTATTGTAATAGACAACGAAATGAAATTCTACGCAATTCACCACTGTGATTGTGAAACATTTTATTTTATAAATTACCAGCCGTTGTTTGAATATGCCCGCTTCTGTTGACGTCTCGAATGCTAGTAAATACAGATAACAGCATGATCAATCCATATGCCAAAGCAGATATGACACGTTCTGTGCGTAGTTGAGTAATTGTATGTGCATTTTAGGGTAGAGCACAAACGTAGTGAAAACTTTTAATCAGAATATTTCGTCGGATGAGATCCATCAAGCCTCCATCTACGGTGTGGCCACTTTGCCTGGAGCCGGACAAGACTGTAAGCTGTTGTACAGACAGGCATTTTTAGAAGCGAGTGCCACCCTGGGCTACCTCTGGGCTGTTGTATGTGGATTAGTTTCTGTTACGGTAATCCCCTTATAGCAATACATAAAAGGAGTAATGACGGAAATAAAAGAAAATATCAGCAGTGGCACAAAAATTCAGTCTTAATGACACAAATACTCATATTCATTCATGTCATTGCACTCTTCCATGAAGATAAAGAGGAACTAAAACATCTATTCGGTGATACAGTGTCAAACATGGATGCCTCTCAAAAGGGGAACCTCCCCATCGCATCCCCCTCAGATTTAGTTATAAGTTGGCACAGTGGATAGACCTTGAAAAAATGAACACAGATGAATCGAGAAAACAGGAAGAAGTCGTTTGGAACTATCAGAAAAATAAGCAAAATATAGAAACTGAGTAGTCCATGCGCAAGTTAGGCAACATCAAGGAGAATATCAGCTCAGGAGCACAATAGTCGCGTGGTTAGCGTGAGCAGCTGTGGAACGAGAGGTCTTTGGTTCAAGTCTTCCCTCGAGTGAAAACATTAATTTTTTATTTTCAGACAGTTTTTATCTGTCCGTCCGTCCGGCCGATGAGAGGTAACTGCGCCATAGTATGGGGACGCTACACCTAAACAAACATCGAAACACACGACGTAGCGAACATTCAACTGCCAGCCAGGGAGCCTCGTTAGCAGGAATACTCCCTCTTCCGTGCGCTGTAGTCAACAGAGGTCGTGTGTTTCGATGTTTGTTTAGGTGTAGCGTCCCCATACTATGGCGCAGTTACCTCTCATCGGCCGGACGGACGGACAGATAAAAACTGTCTGAAAATAAAAAATTAATGTTTTCACTCGAGGGAAGACTTGAACCAAAGACCTCTCGTTCCACAGCTGCTCACGCTAACCACGCGACCACGGCGCTATTGAGCTCACAGTGTTCTTGATGTTGCTTATGTTGCACATAGACTACTCAGTTTGTATATTTTGCTAATTTTTCTCATAGTTCCACACAACGTCTTCCTGTTTTCTCGATTGATCTGTGTTCAGTTTTGCAAGGCCTATCTACTGTGCCAACTTATAACTAAATCTGAGGGGGGGGGGGGGGGTGCGATGGGGAGGTTCCCTTGTCAGCAACCGTGTAATAAGTTCCTACATAGGAATCACACAGCCAACCAGCTGCAGATAACAGTTTGATACATTGACACCGACAACAACAGACTTTCCTTTGGTATTCTTCGAAAAGTCACTAAAACAGATCAGGTTGTACCCACTAGTTCAGTAAATCCTCATGCCCACAAAAACGCAGTTTTTTTCTGCCATTCAGCGTGTAGTTTCTGTACATTTGTCACCTGACAAACGTGATGATGACATGAATATAATAAAAACTACCGCAGTTAATAACGGTTAGTATCCCTCGTTAGTTCAATATATCTTCGAAGTTAAAACTGACGCTAAAGCAACCATTTTAGGCATTACTACTCTTTCTGACAGTAAAGAGTATAAAAAAAGTTTTTTCGGTTCCATTTTTAGGCCATATTTCTTATGGAATTTGTCGTCTTCTGTTTAAAAAGTATGGATGCAAAGTTATCTTTTCCGCTAACAATACCTTGCAAAAAAATATCTTATTCACGCTCCACAGTTAGTTCTATACACAGTTCTGGAGTTCATAATATCATCTTTGATACGTGTCTCTTTTATTACGCTGAAGTGCCAAATAAACTACTATAGGCGTGCTTTTTCAAGTACAGAGACATATAAACACGCAGAATACGGCACTGCGGTCGGCAACGCCTATAAAAGACAACAATTGTCTGGCGCAGTTGTTAGGTCGGATACTGATACTACTATTGCAGGTCGTCAATATTATAGTGACTTTGAACGCGGTGTTATAGTTGGCGCACGAACGATGGGACACAGCATCTCCGAGGTAGCGATGAAGCGCGAATATTCACGTACGACAATTTCACGAGTGTACCGTGAATGTCAGGAATCGGTAAAACATGAAATCTCCTACATCGTTGAGCCGGAGAGAGATCCTGCAACAACAGGACCAACGAGAGCTGAAGACAACGTTTCAACGTGACTGAAATGCAACCGTCGCGCAAATTGCTGCAGGTTTTTGTGCTGGGCGATCAACAAGTGTCAAGGTGCGAACCATCCAACGAATCATCGTCGATATGTGCTTTCGAAGCCGAAGGCCCAATCATGTGACTGCACGACAAAAAGTCTTACGCCTCGCCTCGGCCCGTCAACACCGACATTGGACCATTGATGGCGGGAACCATGCTGCCTGGTCCAACGAGTCTCATTTCAAATTGTATCGAGCGGATAGACGTGTACGGGTATGGAGACAACCTCATGAATCCATGTACCCTGCACATCAGCAGGGACTGTTGAAGCTAATGAACGCTCTGTAATGGAGTGGGGCGTGTGCAGTTGGGGTGATATGGGGCCCTGATACGTTTGGACACGACTCTGACATGTGACAAGTACGTAAGCATCCTGTCTGTTCAGCTGCACGGGTTCATGTCCATTGTGCATTTCGACGGACTTGGGCAATTCCTGCAGGGCAATGCGACAACCCATATGTCTAGAATTGCTACAGAGTGGCTTCAGGAAGACAGTACTGAGTTTAAACACTTCCTTTGGCCACCAAACTCCTATGACAAGAACATTATTGAACATAGCTGCGATGCCTTGCAACGTCCTGTTCAGAAGAGATCTCCACACATTCGTCCTCTTACGGATTTATGGACAGCCCTGAAGGATTCATGGTGTCAGTTCCCTCCAGCAACTTCAGACATTACTCGAGTTCATGCCACGTCGTGTTGCGGCACTTCTGCTTGCTCGCGTGGCCCCTATGCGATATTAGGTAGGTGTACGAGTTTCTTTGGCTCTTCAGTGTATGTAGGACAAACTGTAAGATCTTTCAGTGTCATGTATAATGGACATTTATTGAGAAAAAGAGGCACTAATTTACACAATTCCACTTTCGGTGACCATCTGTTTATTTCCGGTCACAAATCGAAAAGCGTTGAAGCAATTTCCATTTTACATAGGGAAAAGGAAAGTCATAGGCTCCAGGTATTCGAAGATCTGGAGAATTTTAAGCAAATGTCTAAGCGTGATGCCCTCATCCTCAATGAACAGTTACAATTACAAAACAAAAATTTTTTCAATGTTTTTAATCCAGTTCTATCGGAATTTTGATTCCTTTATTTCTGCTACTTTTCCTTCCTCTAGTTCCTGAAACATATTTTTCTTCGAATCTCATAGATATGTTTTACTGAACTTACTTTCATGCGGAATTTTTTGGATTGTACAGCTGTTTATATCAATATTCCATTATATTCTGCACTTTACGTAATGAGAATTTCTGTAAAGCCTAATACGCGGCTTTCAGTTATACTTCGTTTGCTTGACTGCCCTGTATTTTCTAAAATACATTGAGCTTTAGTCCTTCATATTTTGTTTTACATATAACATTTGTTTAATGCAACCTCATATGGGCACATGTCACTGTCCGCGCCCCATAGGCGACGCCACTTGTATTGTTTTCGTGGCAGCAATGTAAGCTACTGGGCCGATCAATCTGATGTTGTTCCTAGCGTGGAGTACGTTCCAAAGTCCGGAACGCATATAATTTTAATTTTTGACATGAGCATATCTGCTCTCAACTTTGGGCATTGCCTTCTTGTAATGTAATTTTACGTAAGTAACCTTTGCATGTCATGACAATTGTCATCTTGGTTACTCTTTGGTCAAACATTCTTTCTATTTGTTATTTTATCGGGTTTCATAAAATTTCATTCTGATGAAGACTTACTTAGAAGTGTCGAAACCTATGTCAAAGCACCAAATAGTTTTTTGCAAGGGGCTGGCTGTATGATTCCTATGTTGAGATCTATTCAGTGTGAAGAAGAGATTACATCAGTACGAAGTTTGCATGAGTTGATGATAAACAAACCAAAGACAAAATTAATAACGAGCATCAGAAACGAGATTATCGATAAAAATGCACGTAAAACTTGCTGTCCACGAAGTCGATGAAATTTAGGAATACTGCTACCTTGTTAGCGCGATAACGCGTGAGCACTGATAAAACACAGTTTAAACATATTGTGATACAACTGTATCGGTTTCGCTGAGAGTTGTTGCATCACCCCCTTTTTGAGTAGGACGTTTTGGTGCTTGAATATTAGAGGCAGTTCTGCCGTTGGGAAAATATTTTCGCAGGAACAAAGGTAATTGAGGGAGCAACGCGAAAAAGGCATAATAACCTTATTACTCCGTAATGAGCCACCGGAAACCAAGAGCCCCTGCTACAAAAACACCAAGCAAATATCTTCCACCTGATCCGAAAGTTGTTGGTGTTGTCTGGGGTCGCTCTGTATGTAAAAACTTCGTTACTTCTAATGTACATAAGTGGCACTTTAATTACGCCGTTGTTACCTCTGGTAACTGGAAGTGACAAAAAAATTTACTCGCCTTGGGAATTTTCATGCGTTATATTTGTCAATGAAGCAAAGACACCGCACAATCACTTCACACTCATATGTGGCCACATCAGTATATATACTGGATCATTTATACTGGAAACTTAAGCACAAAAAAAGTTACACTAAAATTATTTATCTACAGCGTGAAAGGTTCTGAGATGGAATGTGAAGGTGTACTGGTGAACTGCTAGGCGATAGCAAAGCCAGTAGTGGGGATGATAATTCAGTTGAACATATCATACCAGCATTCACCCCAGTGATTTACAAAATAGTTTTAAACGCAAATGAACATAGCAGACCTTTGATTTTAAATTCACTAATACCCAATTACGTTGAAAATTAAGCAGCAGCTACTAAAGGACTTATATCCAATATTTTTTTTACAATGAAGGACATAATTACGTTGTCAGAGTGAATAAAAGGTACAGATACTGAAAAAGTTGACAACTCCTTCTATTCCAGAGAAGAATTTATTTTACTGTAATGTGTAAAAGGTAGTGGACAGTGGAGAGTAACTACCAATTAATATCTGTATATTCATATACGTGAGCTTTTCTGTCATCCTGAAATTTTAACGTAACGTGGATAATTTTTTCTCCTTTTTTATTTTAAATTACCAGTTGTCTGATTCGTCTGATGCGCCCCGTTATGATCTCCTCTCCTGCGCCAATCTCTTCATCTCAGATTAGCACTTGCACCCTAGGCCTGCAGTTACTTGCTAGATGTATACCAGTCTCCATCTTCGCCTATAGTTTTTGCCCTCTGCTGCACCCTCTAGTACCATAGCCTTTATTACCTGCTACCTTAACACAGGTTCTGTTATCCTGTCCTTGTTTCTTCGTCGATTCTGCGGAGAACTGCCTCGTCCGTTAACTTATCAGTCCATTGAATCTTCCATGTTCTTCTACAGCACCACATCACAAACGCTTTGATCTGCATTTCCAACTGTCCATGATTCACTAGCATATAACGCTGTGTTCCAAACGTCCGTCCACAAATGAAGGCCTATGTTTGACGCCAGCAGACGTCTTGTTGCCAGGAAAGCTCTTTGTTCCTTCACTAGTCTGCTCTTTATCTCCTCCTTGCTTCGTCCATCATGGGTTATTTTGCTTCCAAGGTAGCAGAAGTCCTTATCTTTGTCCACTTCGTGATAGACAATTTTGATATTAAAGTTTATCCCTAATCTCGTTTCTGCTACATCTCTTCAACTATATGTTTTTCCACTTTACTGTTCATTCCATCCAACAGATTTTATAATTCCTCCTCACCTTCACTGAGCGCAGTAATGTAATCAGCGAATCTTAAGCTTCATATTTTCATCGTGAATTTTAACCAAATTCTCGAAGTTTTCCTGTATTGCCTTCATTGATTCATCGACGCGCAGATTTAACTGTGAGGGCGAAAGACTACATTCCTGTCCTACTCCCTCATGAACGGGAGCACTTTTTTCTAGGTTATCGGATCTTATTGTTCCTTCTTGGTTCTTGTGCATATTGTATATCATCCGTCTTTCCCAGTAGCATATACCTGTTTTCTCAGAATTTCGAACATGTTGCCCCATTTTTCATTGCAGATCTCTTTTTCTAGGTCCTATGGGTGTTTCTTGATTTTTCTCCAGGCTTGCTTTCATTGTCAACCACAATCTCAGAACTGCCTCTCTGGTGCCTTTACCTCTCCCAAAGCCAAACATTGTCATCTAAGACATTCTCAATTTTCTTTTACATTCTTCTGTATATTATCAGCAACTTGGTGCATGAGCTGTTAAGCTGATTGTAAGATGCTTCTTGCACTTAGCAGCAATTGCTGCCTACGGAACTGTGTGGCTGATATTTTTCCGAAAGTCTGATGGTGTGTTGCCAGGCTCAAAGATTATACCCACCAACTAGAATATTATTTTGGTTGCGAATTCGCCCAGAAATCTTAGAAGTTACGTTGCAATGTTATCCTTCCATTCTACCTCATTCGATTTTATGTCTTCTAGAGCTCTTTTGTATTCTAGCTAATACTCGTACAGGATCCCCTAGCCTTCGTTATCGACTTCCACTCTTCTTTTACTACGTCGTCAGACAAGTTCAAAATGGCTCTGAGCACTATGGGACTTAACAGCTGAGGTCATCAGTCCCCTAGAACTTAGAACTACTTAAACCTAACTAACCTAAGGACATCACACACATCCACGCCCGAGGCAGGATTCGAACTTGCGACCGTAGCGGTCGGGCGGTTCCAGACTGAAGCGCCTAGAACCGCTCGGCCACCACGGCCGGCTAAGACAAGTCCTCAGATGCCTTGAATGTACCCGCTGTACCCTTCCATTCTCTCCTCTTCCTTTAACAAAGGAATTCCTATTACATTCTTAATGTTACCATCCTTGGTTTAAATTTCATGGAAGGATGTTTTGGTTTTTTTATACGCCGAATCAGTATCTTCGACTATAATTTCTTTTTCGATACCTTCACTTTTTTCCTGAAGCCATTTCGCCTTGACAGCACTGCATTTTTTTTATTTCATTCCTAAGGGATTTGTTTTCTATATTCCCGCATTTTACTAAATACTTATTACGTCTTTGTCTCACGTTAAATTGAAATGTATCTTCTATTACCAACGGTTTCTCATCAGTCTCCTCCCTTGTACTTAGATATGACTGTCCAACATCTGTCATTCCCCTTTTTAGGTAAATACATTCCTCTTCAACTGAGCTGCCTACTCTGGTATTCCTGACCGCACTAACCACATACTTACCTAACATAAAACGCATCGCATCATTGCTCAGTACTTCGGTATCTCACTTCCTTCAACACTGATGCTTCCGGGTGATTCTTTTAATTTTAATTGGCCTTCTTGTCATTACTAAATTACGATCTGAATCTGTGAAAAGATCTGTGCGCCAGCATACATCAACTACCACCGTCTTACCTTACCTAAAGATATGGCAGGGAGCCTGAAATATTCTGTTTGTATGTAAAATCGCTAAGCTGGACTAAGCCTTCCATCGACTCCCTTGTTAACCAGTCTGGTGTGTCTGTTAAAGATAGCAAAACGAAAGCCAGAGTTTCAAATCCCGCGTTCAAGAAATCTTTCACGCTGGAGAACTATACAAACAGACCGTCATTTGAGCATCGGGCTAACTCGCGAATGGACGACACAGAAATAAGCATACCTGGCGTAGAGAAACACCATAAAGGATTGAAAACAAATAAATCTCCGGGTACGGACTGTATCCCAGTTCGAGTTTATGAAGAGTGCAATGCGACATTGGTCCCTTACCTAGCATGCATTTATCGTGAAACTCTCGTCCAGCACAAAGTCCCAAGCTCCTGGAAAAAAGCGCAGAGGACTCCAGTATATAAGAAAGGTAAAAGAACGGACCCGCAAAGTTACAGACCAATACCACTAACTTCTGTTTGCTGCAGAATCCGTGAACACATTCTCAGTTCGAATATATTAAGGCTAAGAAGCTTACGTCCACGCATTAGCATGTTTTTAGAATGCATCGCTAGTGCGAAAGGCAACAGGCAGATTTCATATTTACAGATTTACGGAAAGCATTTCACACGGTGCCCAATTGAAAACAGTTTACCAAGGTACGAGCATATGGAATAAGTTCATAGATATATGAGTAGCTCGAAGACTTCTTAAATAGTAGAACCCAATACGTTATCCTCGACGGCGAGCGTTCATAGGAGGCAAGGGTATCTTCAGGAGTGTCGAAGGAAAGTATGATAGGATCGCTGTTGTTCTCTATATAAATAAATTATTTGGCGGACAGGAAGGGCAGCAGTCTGCGGTTGTTTCTGATGATGCAGTAGTGTTCGGTAATAAGTCGAAGCTGAGTGACTGTAAGAGGATACAAGATGACTTAGACAAAATTTCCAGTTGGTGTGATAACTGGTAGCTAACCCTAAATGTGGAAGAAATGCAAGTTAATGCCGGTGAGTAGGAAGAGAAAACCAGTAATGTTCGTATGCAGTATTCCTAATGTCTAACCGAGCGGGGTGGCGCAGTGGTTAGACACTGGACTCGCATTCGGGAGGACGACGGTTCAATCCCGCGTCCGGCCATCCTGATTTAGGTTTTCCGTGATTTCCCTAAATCACTCCAGGCAAATGCCGGGATGGTTCCTCTGAAAGGGCACGGCCGACTTCCTTCCCCATCCTTCCCTAATCCGATGAGACCGATGACCACGCTGTCTGGTCTCCTTCCCCAAACCAACCAACCAACCTAATGTCCAGCGTGACACAGTCAAATCGTTTAAATGTCTGGGCGTAACGTTCCTAAGCGATGTAAGGTGGAACGAGCATGAAAAAATTATGGTAGGGAAGGCAAATGATTTAAGGGAAAAGTGATCCACTAATAAAGGCGACCGTAATTAGGACTCTAGTGAGACTTATTGTTGAGTACTGATCGAGTGTTTGGAATCTGTACCTGGTCGGGCTGAAGGAAGACATAGAAGCAGTGCATAGGAGGACTGCTAGATTTGTTACCGCTTGGTTCGAACAAAACGTGTTACGGAGATGCTTCGGGAACTCAAATGGGAGTCCCTGGAGGAAATGTGACGTTCTTTTCGGGAAACACCACTGAGAAAATTTAGAGAACCTGCATCTGAAGATGCTGCCAATATACATCGTGCGTAAGGACCGCGAATCGCTCCACTTGCGAGTGGAACAGGATGGGAAATGACAAATAGTGGTACAGGGTGCAATCCGTCATGCACCTTAAAGGGGCTTGCGGAGTGTCCATGTAGATGTAGATGTATTTGCTGCGGGTTACGTCTTACAATCCAATATCTGATTTCTTGCCTGACGATGAGATCCTCCAGTGCCTCTCTGTATTTTCCTATGATACCTCCTGATTGTGATTCTTAACACAATATTTTCTATTATCATCTCAGGTTTATTGCAAACAGCAATTAGACTTTCTCCTTTCTCATTCCCACTGTCAAGACAATATAAATCCGTAACACTTTGGTCTATTCTTTCCACTACAACAGCTTTGCAATCCTCAAGGATTATTAGATTTTCATCTCCATTACGTACTGAATTACCCGTTGATCTCGTTAAATGCTTTCTATGCGTCTCCATTTCCTGGTTTTGATGCCGGCATGTATATCTGAACTATTGTTGTCGGCGTAACACTGAACATTACACCGTTGCTCACACCTCTCTTCCCTATTTTCATGTTCATGAAGAATCTTACTAGGGTCACACCATTTTTCTGCAGCTGTTGATATTACCTTTTTTTCGTCTGATCAAAAATCCGCATCATCTTTCCCTTTCACTTCACTAATAACCCTCACTACACCTTGCTGGAGAGCTTGTATTACGTTCAAAACTCTTACAGTCCATGTTCCGAGTCGAAGAACGTTATCCCTTCATTGGTTATTCAGATTATTTGTCATGGTCACCTTTATCTCGACCGTCTCCTCCCGAAGATCCGAATGGTGGATTAATCCGGATTATTTAGCCTATGGAGATCCTCATGACAATTTTTGTATTACAGGCTACATGTCCTGTCGATGCACATTATGTGTCTTCAATGCAGTGGTTTCCATTACCATCTGCATCCTTATGCCGTTCAATATTGTTGATTCGTCCGCCTTTTAAGAGCACTTTTCCGCCGCAACGGCAAAAAGAGTGCCCTGAACTTCCGTCAGCTCCAGTGCCCTTTTCGATAGGGCCGTAGTCATAACGATCGCGACTTCCCATGCCGGCACTTATCGCCCGCCATTCCTGATGATATTTATGCAAAATTTAAGCAATCGCTGTGTTTCAACCCGGGACCGAGGACGTCTTGATCACTAATTGAAGACGCCACACTTAGATCTCGATGGTACAAAAGCTGATTTGTTCAATTCTTCCTTTTCCGCTAGTTGAGACGGCTCAGATGAGAAACTAGTAGTAATCGTAGGAGAATGAAACATTTTGGAAACATTTGTAAGGACATGCCGATGACCGATAATGATTGAACCATTGAAAGATACACATTTTAATTTTCATAATTGCGTATCATGTTTAAGTTCCAGGCTACAACCATTGCTCACTGTGACGGCCATCTGCATCCACAATAGCCTACAACAGCACTAGAAATTGCTTTGATACCGCCCGAAAAAATTGTTCGCAGCACTTTTTCGAACGATTGACCATGGAATATTCGGCTGTTGCGACACAGCTTTTACACTGCTTGAAGATTGCATATTGCATCCAGCATTCTCAGCCATGGCAACAACTACAACAATTTGTAGCGCAATTAGCCTTGTGACTCTCCAAGGAGCAGTACTCAAACCGCCAGTTAGTTCTCCAACTTTCGAATCATGTTTTCCAACCCCACTGGGAAAGACGATCTCTCTGTATTCCTTAATTGCGCCAATGTTCGAGAGGAGAAGTAGCACTATTGGTGCTGTTTTGATAAAAGAGCTTTAGAGTAAAAAACTGCTCATCTTGTCCAGACCCATGTCGAGTGTCTGCAAATCGTAATGCACGCTGATGCTTGTGCTTAAAACCTAATTTGACGTACCAGACCGGCGTCTAACGCCAGGTAGTGACACTCACATTTTTAACAATGCAAATCCTGCAGCGTATAGCCTGAACATCATTCTTATAAAGTTGAGTACCCTATGGTAAATACACTCCTGGAAATTGAAATAAGAACACCGTGAATTCATTGTCCCAGGAAGCGGAAACTTTATTGACACATTCCTGGGGTCAGATACATCACATGATCACACTGACAGAACCACAGGCACATAGACACAGGCAACAGAGCATGCACAATGTCGGCACTAGTACAGTGTATATCCACCTTTCGCAGCAATGCAGGCTGCTATTCTCCCATGGAGACGATCGTAGAGATGCTGGATGTAGTCCTGTGGAACGGCTTGCCATGCCATTTCCACCTGGCGCCTCAGTTGGACCAGCGTTCGTGCTGGACGTGCAGACCGCGTGAGACGACGCTTCATCCAGTCCCAAACATGCTCAATGGGGGACAGATCCGGAGATCTTGCTGGCCAGGGTATTTGACTTACACCTTCTAGAGCACGTTGGGTGGCACGGGATACATGCGGACGTGCATTGTCCTGTTGGAACAGCAAGTTCCATTGCCGGTCTAGGAATGGTAGAACGATGGGTTCGATGACGGTTTGGATGTACCGTGCACTATTCAGTGTCCCCTCGACGATCACCAGTAGTGTACGGCCAGTGTAGGAGATCGCCCCCACACCATGATGCCGGGTGTTGGCCCTGTGTGCCTCGGTCGTATGCAGTCCTGATTGTGGCGCTCACCTGCACGGCGCCAAACACGCATACGACCATCATTGGCACCAAGGCTGAAGCGACTCTCATCGCTGAAGACGACACGTCTCCATTCGTCCCTCCATTCACGCCTGTCGCGACACCACTGGAGGCGGGCTGCACGATGTTGGGGCGTGAGCGGAAGACGGCCTAACGGTGTGCGGGACCGTAGCCCAGCTTCATGGAGACGGTTGCGAATGGTCCTCGCCGATACCCCAGGAGCAACAGTGTCCCTAATTTGCTGGGAAGTGGCGGTGCGGTCCCCTACGGCACTGCGTAGGATCCTAAGGTCTTGGCGTGCATCCGTGCGTCGCTGCGGTTCGGTCCCAGGTCGACGGGCACGTGCACCTTCCGCCGACCACTGGCGACAACATCGATGTACTGTGGAGACCTCACGCCCCACGTGTTGAGCAATTCGGCGGTACGTCCACCCGGTCTCCCACATGCCCACTATACGCCCTCGCTCAAAGTCCGTCAACTGCACATACGGTTCACGTCCACGCTGTCGCGGCATGCTACCAGTGTTAAAGACTGCGATGGAGCTCCGTATGCCACGGCAAACTGGCTGACACTGACGGCGGCGGTGCACAAATGCTGCGCAGCTAGCGCCATTCGACGGCCAACACCGCAGTTCCTGGTGTGTCCGCTGTGCCGTGCGTGTGATCATTGCTTGTACAGCCCTCTCGCAGTGTCCGGAGCAAGTATGGTGGGTCTGACACACCGGTGTCAATGTGTTCTTTTTTCCATTTCCAGGAGTGTAGTTTTCCATCTGCACTGGGTCAAGTAACGAAAGTTTAACTATATCCAACCTGTCTAATTCATTTTAAATGTTATAAACATTACTCCGGAAACTATGAACATATTTTAAGGTGCAGAAAAGTGGGTTTGTAATTCAGTCCCTTTCGATGTTCCATTCCTTTAATTTTTTCATGTAAAAAGGCGCTAATGCGGGAGTCATTCCCTCGGAAGCGAATTTATAATTTAAATCCAATGAATGGTTCATTTCACAGTATTTCTGACAGATGTGGAGATACAGCACTATCCTTTGATTGATTTCCTTGACGGTTGCTGTCTCTTCACAGCTCAAACCGACGACTTGCATCGATATTGGATCTTGCAGGGGAGCCGACGAGGTATCCTGTCCGCTGGGGAGAAATCTCGTTTCTGGCACTGAATGGTCTCCTTCACGCCCACCGGTTTTCAATTTCCCGCTGCTTCTGAGGTCTCCGGCATTTTTGTAAACATTGACTGTCGCTAGGCGACGCGATTCCGCGAGGAGTGACTGCGCTGCTGTTGCTGCCGGCGGCCGCTCTTTGCCGCTCTGCCCTTCACATCGAAGTGGCATCTCGACAGTGCGGGGCTTCCGTTGTGTTCGCATATTTCTTTGCACGATGAAGTTCAATAACGTACCAAAAACGTATGGAATATATAGTTCAACCTGAATGTGGCACATAAAGGCACATGTACTAGTGTTACTCTACGTTACATGCGTTCAGTATAAAGGAATAGGAGTGTTTTGTGTGATTGCTGTTTGATAAACAGCTGCATCTCACAGCCAGCCTATCTCGGTGGTAATTTGCTGTTATACCCGATAACGTATTTTTAAGACGTTACTGTTCGTTTTTAGCTTTTCTTGTCCTTTATTTTTCTTGTTCTCGATGAATGCCAGGCACTCATTTTTACTGGTTGATTTTCCGCATCTAAGTTATTAGTATACTTTGGATAGCACGATTTTCTCAGAATGTAACATGAAAATACAGTGTGAAATCTAACGAAGTGTCAGCGATTCGCACTCGGTAAGTTATCTATGACCAAAATTTAGATAGTGACTGTTACCAGTGGAGGAGTGGAGGTGACAGTGTGACCAGCATTTGAAATAACATATAAAGGAGAGCCAATACGCCTAGTGCATGTTGCTTTACGTGACACGCAAAAGAGAAGACCGATATGAAGCTCTTCCAACATAAACTAAGCTCTTTATTTGGGCCACTCTCGTAGTTCCAAGGTTTCTTGCATACATAAGCAACTGACATATGGATTTACTACTGCAGTCTCTATGTTTTTTTTTTTTCTTTTTCAATAACTCGCATTTCATAAAACGGTTCACTACATATTCTCTCTCTCTCTCTCTCCCGTTGGTTCGTCTTTGATTCCTACTTCTACTTTATTTTATTATTTCTTCAGTTTCTACATCAATTTCTTTTCTGATACATTTCAGGGGCAGGTAAGCTGTGTGGTGGTTTTTATGGATTTTGATATTATCACTAAACTGTGTATAAAATAATAATATATTCACTTCATATATAGCGGCATGAATAATAGACGGTCCACTGAGGCTCCTTAGGTAAAGTCGTGCCTAGAAACAACAAATGTAAAAAAAATAATAAACGATTAAGTATTTTGGAGCAAATAAATGCTACATAATAAGTAGATTTTTTTTTTTTTTTGCAATGCCGAATAATTTTAAGTCTTAGATCATATAAAGATATCTCCCCAAATACGCACCGCAAGCATGTCAGATACAGAATAATTGCCACATTTCTGGCACGATAGGGTATTTCAACCATACAGCTGCAATTGTTCAATACTTCACATTGAATAACTGCTATAAATGTTGATGCTCAGTTTCTTAATCATTCTTTGCAGAATCATATGTCAAAATACAGCCGTACAAATCTGTATGCCATCCATAAGACCATCGTCAGTGGAATGAGATCCCACCTGATCTATGTCCTAAATACATAAATTATACTTTCCTAGTGAACTGGTACAATCTAATAGCAGCACAATTCTATGCGAGGTTCGTCACGTGGGAAAGTGTTGTTTGGGCAATTTGTATTTGATTGTGGTTTTATGCCCTTGAGAGTCTATCCATATAACAACGTTTCATCTTTCATGAGGGCACTATTGTACACTCCTGGAAATGGAAAAAAGAACACATTGACACCGGTGTGTCAGACCCACCATACTTGCTCCGGACACTGCGAGAGGGCTGTACAAGCAATGATCACACGCACGGCACAGCGGACACACCAGGAACCGCGGTGTTGGCCGTCGAATGGCGCTAGCTGCGCAGCATTTGTGCACCGCCGCCGTCAGTGTCAGCCAGTTTGCCGTGGCATACGGAGCTCCATCGCAGTCTTTAACACTGGTAGCATGCCGCGACAGCGTGGACGTGAACCGTATGTGCAGTTGACGGACTTTGAGCGAGGGCGTATAGTGGGCATGCGGGAGGCCGGGTGGACGTACCGCCGAATTGCTCAACACGTGGGGCGTGAGGTCTCCACAGTACATCGATGTTGTCGCCAGTGGTCGGCGGAAGGTGCACGTGCCCGTCGACCTGGGACCGAACCGCAGCGACGCACGGATGCACGCCAAGACCGTAGGATCCTACGCTGTGCCGTAGGGGACCGCACCGCCACTTCCCAGCAAATTAAGGACACTGTTGCTCCTGGGATATCGGCGAGGACCATTCGCAACCGTCTCCATGAAGCTGGGCTACGGTCCCGCACACCGTTAGGCCGTCTTCCGCTCACGCCCCAACATCGTGCAGCCCGCCTCCAGTGGTGTCGCGACAGGCGTGAATGGAGGGACGAAATGTGTCGTCTTCAGCGATGAGAGTCGCTTCTGCCTTGGTGCCAATGATGGTCGTATGCGTGTTTGGCGCCGTGCAGGTGAGCGCCACAATCAGGACTGCATACGACCGAGGCACACAGGGCCAACACCCGGCATCATGGTGTGGGGAGCGCACTGGCCGTACACCACTGGTGATCGTCGAGGGGACACTGAATAGTGCACGGTACATCCAAACCGTCATCGAACCCATCGTTCTACCATTCCTAGACCGACAAGGGAACTTGCTGTTCCAACAGGACAATGCACGTCCGCATGTATCCCGTGCCACCCAACGTGCTCTAGAAGGTGTAAGTCAAATACCCTGGCCAGCAAGATCTCCGGATCTGTCCCCCATTGAGCATGTTTGGGACTGGATGAAGCGTCGTCTCACGCGGTCTGCACGTCCAGCACGAACGCTGGTCCAACTGAGGCGCCAGGTGGAAATGGCATGGCAAGCCGTTCCACAGGACTACATCCAGCATCTCTACGATCGTCTCCATGGGAGAATAGCAGCCTGCATTGCTGCGAAAGGTGGATATACACTGTACTAGTGCCGACATTGTGCATGCTCTGTTGCCTGTGTCTATGTGCCTGTGGTTCTGTCAGTGTGATCATGTGATGTATCTGACCCCAGGAATGTGTCAATAAAGTTTCCCCTTCCTGGGACAATGAATTCACGGTGTTCTTATTTCAATTTCCAGGAGTGTATATTCACTGTAAGTCGTTATTGGTCACAAAATCGCACTCATAGTTAGCTAAGCCACATTTTAATTCCTCTGCATTAACTGCCATTACATGAAGAGCAAAATTTAATATCCGTACTATGAATGAAGAAATAAGGTGAAATACCTACAAACCCATACGAATTATGGAATAACGATTAAATTTGGTTTCACTACAGTTGTGCTGTTCCCGCTAATTTCAATTTTTCATAATCACGAGGAAAACACGACAAGTGCCATGAACACGTGTCTCTGCTTATTCGTAGATCTGGACCGTTCCTCGAAAAATGACGGTCGAGGTTTTAGAGCTACTTTCCAGGTAATTTACACTATGTGATCAAAAGTATCCGGACACCTCAAAAACGTCTTTCGTATTATGTGCATTGTGCTAGGTACTCCACATCACCGACCTCTGAGGTCATTAAACATAATGACAGAGAAGAATGGAGCCCTCCGCAGAACTCACGGAATTCGAACGTCGTCAGGTGATTGGGTGTCACTTGTGTCATACCTCTCCACGCGAAATATCAACATTCCTAATCATCCATAGGTCCACTGTTTCCGATGTGATAGTGAAGTGGAAACGTGAAGGGACACGTACAGCACAAAAGCGTACAGGCCGACCTCGTCTGTTGACCTGACAGAGACCACCGACAGTTGAAGAGGGTAGTAATGTGTAATAGGCAGACATGTAATAAGACCATCACACAGGAATTCCAAACTGCATCACGATCCACTGCAAGTACTATGACAGTTAGGTGGGAGACGAGAAAACTTGGATTTCATGGCCGAGCGGCTGCTCATAAGCCACACATCACGCCGGTAAAGGCCAAACGAAGTCTTGCTTGGTGTAATTAGCGTAAACATGAACGACTGAACAGTGGAAAAACATTGTGTGGAATGCCGAACCACGGCACACAGTGATGAACCGATGGCAGGATGTGGGTATGTCGAATGCCCGGTGAAAGTCATCTGACAGAGTGTGTAGTGTTCAAAAAAATGTTCAAATGTGTGTGAAATCTTATGGGACTTAACTGCTAAGGTCATCAGTCCCTAAGCTTACACGCTACTTAACCTAAACTATCCTAAGGACAAACACACACACCCATGCCCGAGGGAGGACTAGAACCTCCGCCGTGACCAGCCGCACAGCCCATGACTGCAGCGCCCAAGACCGCTCGGATATTCCCACGCGGTCGTGTGTAGCGCTACCAGTAAAATTCAGAGGAGGTAGCGCTATGGTATGGTAGTGATTTTCATGGAGGGGGATTGCTCCCCTCGTCGTTTTTCGCGGCACTGTCAGAGCACAGGCCTACATTGACGTATTAAGCATCTTCTTGCTTCCCAATGTTGCAGAGCAATTCGGGGGTGGAGATTGCATCTTTCAATAGAATCAAGCACCTGTTCATAATGCACGGCCTGTGGCTGAGTGATTACACGACAGTAAAATCACTGTAGTGGACTGGCCTGCATAGAGTCCTGACCAGAATCGTATAGAACACACTAGGGATGTTTTGGAGCCCCGACTTCATACCAGGCCTCACCGACCATCATCGATACCTCTCCTCAATGCAGCACTCCGTGCAGAACGGTCTTCCATTCCCCAAGAAACTTTCCAGAACCTGATAGAACGTTTGCCTCCGCGAGTGGAAGCTGTCATCAGGGCTAAGGTTGGGCCAACACCATACTGAATTGCAGTATTACCGATGGAGGGCGCCACGAACTTGTAAGCCATTCTCAGCCAGGTGTCCGGATACTTATGATCACATAGTGATCTATTAATTATGTAGCATTTATTTACTCAAAAATATTAAATCGTAATTTATTATTTAGCATTTCTTGTTTTCAGGCATGACGTCTACCTAACGAGGTTCAGTGGCCCGTGTGTTATTATGTCCCTATACACGAAATGGCGGCACACTGATTAGCGTCGCGGCTACATTATTCTGCGCCTATTGTTCAAAACCCGTGTATTACTCTTTGTTTGTTATTCATTTCTACACCCATGTCTGTACAAGACTACTACACGAATGTCTTCCATTGTATATTTATATAACCTACTAATGATAAGTTAGATGAATGAATAAGAAAATGATAAAGTTATTTGAAATTTTTTTCGGTGAAATCCCTATAGTGTATCTTGATTCATAATCAACTGCAAGTGCCAGTTTTTGGAATAATGATCTGTTATTCATGATTTGCTGCAAAATTGTTGCCAGCTCGCGAAGTCTTTACCAGTGTTAACGACGTTTCTTTCTCTACTGTGCTTCATGCGAAGGAATGTCACTACTTTCTCTCGTCGCTAGTGGTGTTCGGAATATTCCCTTGCTATCACAAATGGTGTGGGTTCCTGGTATCATGTCCTAGTTCATGAACCACGGGCAGCGTATGAGTGGCCAAATAAGTGGTCCTGACAGTCGGGATACCAGTTACTTTAGAATAAGGCTGGGCATCCCGGACATATTCCGAGTCGTGGCCACCTTTGTGCTCAGACGGCAAAGACTACCAAATCCACCGGTTAGTCCCTCAACCGTTAGGGGTAAACTCAATGGGACCCGGGGCAAGTAAGGCTAGCAACCTGCTTCCCTGGTACTATAAATTTGATGCTGGCAACAATCAGAGCAAAATGCCTCGGACCTTTGGAGGTGACGGAGTCCCACCTCTAATTGACAAATCAGGGACTCCTAAGATACGACTCGGCAAACGAATGGTAACGAGATGGGGAGCTATTAATATCAATGGGGGCTACTCTGGGTAGAAGGTAGAGCTGGCAGAGGCTGAAAGTAAGATGGGCTTGGACGTTTTAGCTGTTAGTGACATTCGGGTAAGGGGTGAGAAAGAAGAGGAAGTGGGAGAATACAAGGTCTACCTGTCAGGAGTCAAAGCAGGAATAGCACAATGGGGTGTAGGGCTTTTCATGAGGAAAGAAATGGAACCCAGCGTAGTTGCAATAAGGTATGTAAACGAACGACTGATGTGGACAGATTTCACAGTGTCTAGCGAGAAAATTAGGATTGTGTCAGTATATTCGCATTGTGAAGGGACAGATCAAGATAAGATGGATAGTTTTTATGACGCACTCAGTGATGTAGTTGTTAGAGTAAAGGACAAGGACAGTGTTCTGCTCATGGGTGATTTTAATGCCAGGGTTGGAAATCGAACAGAGGGGTATGAAAGGTTATGGGTGAATTTGTATCGGATATGGAGGCCAACAGGAACGGAAAACAACTCTTGGATTTCTGTGCCAGTATGGGCTTAGTAATCAGAAACTCCTTTTTTAAACGTAAGAACATTCGCCGGTATACTTGGGAAGGCAGGGGAACCAGATCTGTCATTGATTATATAATAGCAGATCAGGAATTCAGGAAGGCTGTGAGGGACACACGTGCATTCAGGGGATTCTTTGATGACACTGATCACTATTTAATCTGCAGTGAAATTGGTATTGTGAGGCCGAAAGTACAGGAGGTCAGGTCCATGTGTAGGAGGATAAGAGTGAAGAAACTTCAGGATAAGGAAATCAGACACAAGTACATAACAGCGATCTCAGAAAGGTACCAGTTAGTTGAATGTAGTCAATTGCAGTCACTGGAAAAGGAATGGACAAGGTACAGGGACACAGTACTAGAAGTGGCCAAAGAATGTCTTGGAACAGTAGTGTGTAAAGGTAGGATGAAGCAAACAGCTTGGTGGAATGACACAGTCAAGGCTGCCTGTAAAAGGAAAAAGGAGGCATATCAAAAATGGCTACATACTAGAACTCAGGTAGACAGAGAAAGTTATGTTGAAGAAAGAAACAAAGCCAAACAGATAATTACAGCATCCAAGAAGAAATCTTGGGAAGACTTTGGAAACAGGTTGGAGACCTTGGATCAAGCTGCTGAAAAACCATTCTGGAGTGTTATTGGCTGTCTTCGGAAGGGAGGTAAGAAGGAAATGACAACTATTTTGGACAGATCAGGAAAACTGCTGGTGAATCATGTTGATGTCTTGGGCAGATGGAGGGAATATTTTGAAGAGTTGCTCAATGTAGGTGAAAATACGATCAGTAATGTTTCAGATTTCGATATACAATGGTACAGGAATGAAGATGGAAATAGGATCACATTGGCGGAAGTGGATAAAATGGTCAGTAGATTGCAATGCAATAAAGCGGCTGGGGTGGATGAAATTACGTCGGAACTCATCAAATACAGTGGAATGTCAGGTCTTAAATGGTTACACAGGATAATTGAAATGGCGTGGGAGTCGGGACAGGTTCCATCAGACTGGACGAAGGCGGTAATCACACCAATCATTAAACATGGAAGCAGAAAAGATTGTAACAACTACAGAGGTGTCTCTTGGATCAGTGTTGTGGGTAAAATCCTCTCAGGTACTGTTGAAAGGAAACTGCGAGTATTAGTTGAGGACAAATTGGATGAAACTCAGTGTGGGTTTAGGCCTCTTAGAGGTAGTCAGGACCAGATCTTTAGCTTACGGCAAATAATGGAGAAGTGTTACGAGTGGAATAGGGAATTGTATCTATGTTTTATAGATCTAGAAAAGGCATATGACCGGGTTCCTAGGAGGAAGTTATTATCTGTTCTACGTGATTATGGAATAGGAGGCAAACTTTTGCAAGCAATTGAAGGTCTTTACATAGATAGTCAGGCAGCAGTTAGAGTTGACGGTAAATTGAGTCCATGGTTCAGAGTAGTTTCAGGGGTAAGACAAGGCTGTAACCTGTCTCCACTGTTGTTCATATTATTTATGGATCATATGTTGAAAACAATAGACTGGCTGGGTGAGATTAAGATAGGTGAACACAAAATAAGCAGTCTCGCATATGCGGATGACTTAGTTGTGATGGCAGATTCTATTGAAAGTTTGCAAAGTAATATTTCAGAGCTAGATCAGAAATGTAAGGACTATGGTATGAAGATTAGCATCTCCAAAACAAAAATAATGTCAGTGTGAAAGAGATATTAACGGATTGAGTGCCAAATAGGAGGAACAAAGTTAGAACAGGTGGACAGTTTCAAGTGCTTAGGATGCATATTCTCATAGGATGGCTACATAGTGAAAGAACTGAGAGCGAGGTGTAGCTAATGCAGTGAGCGCTCAGCTACGATCTACTCTCTTCTGCAAGAAGGAAGTCAGTACCAAGACTAAGTTATCTGTGCAGTGTTCAATTTTTCGACCAACTTTGTTGTATGGGAGCGAAAGCTCGGTGGATTCACGTTACCTTATCCATAAGGTTGAGGTTACGGATATGAAAGTAGCTAGGATGATTGCAGGTACTAGTAGATGGGTACAATGGCAGGAGGGTGTGCACAGTGAGGAAATCAAAGAAAAACTGGGAATGATCTCTATAGATGTAGCAGTCAGGGCGAACAGGCTTAGATGGTGGGGTCTTGTTACACGCATGGGAGAAGCAAGGTTACCCAAGAGACACAGGATAACTGAAATGGCGTGGGAGTCGGGACAGGTTCCATCAGACTGGACGAAAGCAGTAATCACACCAATCTTTAAACATGGAAACAGGAAAGATTGTAACAACTACAGAGGTATCTCTTTCATCAGCAGTAGACGGTAGGAGGAGTCGGGGTAGACCACGGAGAAGGTACCTGGATTCGGTTAAGAATGATTTTGAAGTAATAGGCTTAACATCAGAAGAGGCACCAATGTTAGCACTGAATAGGGGATCATGGAGGAATTTTATAAGGGGGACTATGCTCTAGACTGAACGCTGAAAGGCATAATCAGTCTTAAATGATGATGATGATATCACACAAGGGAATGCACCAAATCAACCTGAGTAATGAATGTATTAGTAAATTACAAGAATAATACATGTATTTATATAGCACTAAATATCACAATATGAGAGTTTGAAAATATTGTAACCCCTCAACATGCCATACACACGTATACAATATATTAAATGTGTGAAACATATTGTGCAATGCAGTTGTAATTTTACAATTAATATGACGCCCTTGTATCCCCTAATTTGATAAGAAACATTCGTGAAGTATCCTTCTACGAACATGGGAGGATAAATAAAAAAAAAATAGAAACAATGGTCAGCTTTTTGAAGGCGGGACGCAAAATTACGGATCCGCGATGCTAATCACTCAAGCTATCATTTCGTAGGAGGGTATCACGCGGTTAGAGGCACATAAAATACTTCGAAAATTAATCGTAAACCTTGATCGTCGTCTTTTTAGGAACGGTCGATAATCTACTGTTAAGCCTGTCGCGGTGGCCGAGTGGTTCTAGGTGCTTCAGTCCGGAACCACGCACCTGCTACGGTCGTAGGTTCGAATCCTGCGTCGGGCATGGATGTGTGTGATATCCTTAGGTTAGTTAGGCTTAAGTAGTTCTAAGTCTAGGGGACTGATGACCTCAGATGTTAAGTCCCATAGTGCTTAGAGCCATTTGAACCATCTACTGATAAGCTGAGATATATTTTCGCTTTTTTTTGACTGTTTCACTTTACGAGGATCCTTGGAAATCCGATGATGGCACTTGTCGTGTTCTCCTCGTCAGTGATGCCTGTAATTAATGAGAATGATGTGCGGAAGCCTTATTGCCTAAGTAATTGTAAAATGGTTCCTTTTTTATGAAGTGCCGTTAAATAAACGTGTGTAAGGAAGATTAACACACCGCAGACGAAGAGGTCATTAGGTATCGCAAACACAAGCTTGAATTGATACTGGGATCAAAGCGAGGTCAGACACGTCCTTTCAAAAGGATCATTCAATCATTCCATTTAATTAAGGCTGTGAAATCGTGGGAAACCGTCATTTTGACGTCTCGACGTGGGTTCTAATCCTGCTTGTCTCGTATGTGACTTCTGTGTCCTACCGTCTGCACGATCTTTCTCTATCCCGTATATGTGATTTTGTAAACTTGTTCTACTATTCCACACTGAATATCCGTTAGTCATTATGCACTCTGAGAAATAAAAGATGCACCACGAAGGACATATCCGAATGAGACGACAGATTGCAGTGTACACGTACAGACAACAAGACGATTAGACTTTCTGAAAACTGAATAACTTGTTCACGAGAAAGAGCTTCAAAAATTGTGCAAGTCAGTTAGTCCACCTCTGGCCTTTGTGCATGCAATTATCCGGCTTAGCACCAATTGGCAGAGTTTCTGGATGTCGTCCTGATGGATATCGTGCCAGATTCTGTCTGTTAGAGTGTAAAAATCGCGAGATGGTTGGATGGCTCTTCCCATAATACTCCAAAGGTTCTCAACTGGGGAAAGATCCTGTGACTGTGTTGGCCAAGGCAGGATTTGGGATGCAAGAAGAGAAACAGTAGAAACTTTCGCCGTGCGTAGACTGGCGTTATCTTGTTTAAATGTAACCCGAGAAACAAACCAAGGCACAGAATATCGTCGACCTACCGCTCTGCTGTAAGGTTGCCGCGCCGGCCGGAGTGGCCAAGCGGATCTAGGCGCTACAGTCCGGAACCGCGCGTCCGCTACGGTCGCAGGTTCGAATCCTGCCTCGGGCATGGATGTGTGTGATGTCCTTAGGTTAGTTAGGTTTAAGTAGTTCTAAGTTCTAGGGGACTTATGACCTCAGCAGTTGAGTCCCATAGTGCTCAGAGCCATTTTTTTTGTAAGGTTGCCGCGGGTGACAAACAAAGGGGTCCTGCTATGAAGAGAAATGGCACCCCAGAGCAGCACTCCAGGATGTCAGGCAATATGGCGGGCGACCATAAAGTTGGTATTCCACCGTTGCCCGAGGCGTCTCCAGCAAGTCTTCGACCGGGAATCTCACAGACTGAAGTAAAATGGTCTCCGATGATGAGTCTCGTTGAGAATTAAACCCGAAGGCCAGCGAAGCCGTGTCTGGAAACACCCCACGTATCGGTGGGATACCATCCTGATAGTCTGGGATACCATTTCCGTTCACAGCAAGACACGTTTGGTTGTTAGAAACCTAACAGAGTCTAGATCTTACAAAATATTCCTTCATTTCAGGCATACGGTTTCAACAGATTAGTTGTCACCTTGAGGTATTAAATATATTTTTGTTGTGAAACGTGTTTATTTTACTTTGGACATCACGTCAAATTTTCATGTGGGTAAAAATTTCGCTTGCCTCATTTGCAGCATTTTTATGTTTTCTCCTTTCATCATATAAGTTAAATAACTCCTGTGATACCCATGGATTTCTACTAGACCTTCTATTTTCACCTAGTTGTTGCCCTGCTGTCTTCATTATTTCATCTCTCGCACCTACTGCCGTAAGTAATTATTAAGCACGTTGCTGATATTACAAATTATATATCTCGTTTATCTGGTTCATGTACTTTGCAAAAATAGATCCAGACATCATATTCCATAAATACATTCAGAATAAATCAAAATTAAGAAAGATACAAGTTTTCCTCACACATTGTTAACGGTGCTCAACGGGCTACTTACTACACCTCAGTGAGCTGTTTTTTAACATTTTTGATGTAGATTTATTCCTAATGTACTAACGGAATATGAAATCTGTTTCTGTTTTTGAAAAGTAAGAGAACCTGATATCAGTTCAAAATGGTTCAAATGGCTCTGAGCACTATGGGACTTAACAGCTATGGTCATCAGTCCCCTAGAACTTAGAACTACTTAAACCTAACTAACCTATGGACAGCACACAACACCCAGCCATCACGAGGCAGAGAAAATCCCTGACACCGCCGGGAATCGAACCCGGGAACCCGGGCGTGGGAAGCGAGAACGCTACCGCACGACCACGAGATGCGGGCCCTGATATCAGTATAACAATATACTGATATAGTTTGTAACATTAAAAATGTGGTTGAAAATTACTTGAGGACGAGATTATCTAATCGAACGATATAAGTAAAGAACTTTTAAGTTACAGCCTCCTACGGAATATGTTTTCTTTTATAGGGTATTTGGAAGCTGTTGATTCTCACAGGAACAAAATTACAAAATACATTCTGAAATCAATCTGAATCCTTCTAGTGTATCCATGTCTCTTCCACGAATACTATCACGATTCGTAAGTTAACTGCTAGCGAGGATTAAGTTACCCTCCTTGCAAAATTCAGTCAGGCGGCTCTCTCTTTCGTTCCTATCACACAGTCCATATTCAACTGCTATTTTTCCTTCTCATCCTCTTTCTGCTATCGAATTCCAGTACCACAATCCAATTAAATTTCCCTCTCCATTATCTAACTGTATCATTTCTTTTATCTCATCATACATTCTTTCCATCTCTTCATCATTTGCGGAACTAGAGTAGGTGGCATATAAAGTTGTGCTAATGCGATGCGTGATGATTTTGTGGCTATCTTGGCTACAATGAAACGTTGTCTTTGCTATTCGTAGTAGGTTACACACACTCATGTATTCCTATTCATTATTAGACCTACTCCTGTATGACTCCTATATGATTTTTTGCTTTAATCCTGTACTCACCTGTCGACAAGTCCTGTTCATCCTTCCACTAAACTTCACTAATACACACTGTTTCTTGACTTGAACCTGTCGAATCTGAATTTTAAATTTTCTAATCCCATGCACAATTAAGGGGTTGGGTTGTTTGGGGGAAGAGACGAGACAGCGAGGTCATCGGTCTCATGGGTTTAGGGAAGGACGGGGAAGGAGTTCGGCCGTGCCCTTTCAAAAGAACCATCCCGGCATTTGTCTGGAGCGATTTAGGGAAATCACGGAAGACCTAAATCAGGATGGCCGGACGCGGGATTGAGATGTCGTCCTCCCGAATGCGAGTTCAGTGTGTTAGCCACTGCGCCACCTTGCTCGGTCACAATTAAGGAATCCAACACTATGTTCTGCGACCTTAAAAATGCCAGTTTTGTTTCTCCTGATGACGTCAAATGGCTCTGAGCACTATGGGACTTAACAGCTATGGTCATCAGTCCCCTAGAACTTAGAACTACTTAAACCTAACTAACCTATGGACAGCACACAACACCCAGCCATCACGAGGCAGAGAAAATCCCTGACACCGCCGGGAATCGAACCCGGGAACCCGGGCGTGGGAAGCGAGAACGCTACCGCACGACCACGAGATGCGGGCCCTGATATCAGTATAACAATATACTGATATAGTTTGTAACATTAAAAATGTGGTTGAAAATTACTTGAGGACGAGATTATCTAATCGAACGATATAAGTAAAGAACTTTTAAGTTACAGCCTCCTACGGAATATGTTTTCTTTTATAGGGTATTTGGAAGCTGTTGATTCTCACAGGAACAAAATTACAAAATACATTCTGAAATCAATCTGAATCCTTCTAGTGTATCCATGTCTCTTCCACGAATACTATCACGATTCGTAAGTTAACTGCTAGCGAGGATTAAGTTACCCTCCTTGCAAAATTCAGTCAGGCGGCTCTCTCTTTCGTTCCTATCACACAGTCCATATTCAACTGCTATTTTTCCTTCTCATCCTCTTTCTGCTATCGAATTCCAGTACCACAATCCAATTAAATTTCCCTCTCCATTATCTAACTGTATCATTTCTTTTATCTCATCATACATTCTTTCCATCTCTTCATCATTTGCGGAACTAGAGTAGGTGGCATATAAAGTTGTGCTAATGCGATGCGTGATGATTTTGTGGCTATCTTGGCTACAATGAAACGTTGTCTTTGCTATTCGTAGTAGGTTACACACACTCATGTATTCCTATTCATTATTAGACCTACTCCTGTATGACTCCTATATGATTTTTTGCTTTAATCCTGTACTCACCTGTCGACAAGTCCTGTTCATCCTTCCACTAAACTTCACTAATACACACTGTTTCTTGACTTGAACCTGTCGAATCTGAATTTTAAATTTTCTAATCCCATGCACAATTAAGGGGTTGGGTTGTTTGGGGGAAGAGACGAGACAGCGAGGTCATCGGTCTCATGGGTTTAGGGAAGGACGGGGAAGGAGTTCGGCCGTGCCCTTTCAAAAGAACCATCCCGGCATTTGTCTGGAGCGATTTAGGGAAATCACGGAAGACCTAAATCAGGATGGCCGGACGCGGGATTGAGATGTCGTCCTCCCGAATGCGAGTTCAGTGTGTTAGCCACTGCGCCACCTTGCTCGGTCACAATTAAGGAATCCAACACTATGTTCTGCGACCTTAAAAATGCCAGTTTTGTTTCTCCTGATGACGTCAAATGGCTCTGAGCACTATGGGACTTAACATCTATGGTCATCAGTCCCCTAGAACTTACAACTACTTAAACCTAACTAACCTAAGGACATCACACAACACCCAGCCATCACGAGGCAGAGAAAATCCCTGACCCCGCCGGGAATCGAACCCGGGAACCCGGGCGTGGGAAGCGAGAACGCTACCGCACGACCACGAGATGCGGGCCCTGATGACGTCATCCCCTTGAGTAGTCCCCACTCAACGATACAAATGGGGGACTATTTGAACTGCGGAACGTTCTGGCAAAGAGGATGACATCATGATTAAGACGAACAGCTGCATCTACTTGGGATAGAAACAAACGTCTGTGCTATCCCTTTGCTTTCAGCCGTTCGCAGTACCAGCACAGTAAGGCCATGTTGGTTAATGTTTTGGCAGTTTATTGCGGGTCATGGCTCATCGAACATAGGCCGGTGTGAGGCGGAGCTACACCATTAAGTTAAGTAGTGGTTTTGACTTTGTACATATGTACTGTCTGTGTTTTCCTTTTCTTTTTCGTTCATGAATGTATAGCTATGGTGTTCTCTTAATCATTGACAAAGGTCTTCTTAGGCATATGTGGGTTTTATTGTTGTTCTGAAGGAGGTGTAGTTATCTACGCCGAAACCTGGGTTAAAACTTAACACTAGGAGCTTTTTTCGCAATCGAGGCGGGTTTTTCGTTAGGTTAGAAAGCCAAATCAGTCGATCATCCAGAGTGTTGCCACTGCAACCTCCAAAAGGGTTCAAACTCCATGGCAGATTAAAACTGTGTGCCGGAGCGAGTCTCGAACTCGGGACCTTTCCCTTTTGCGGGAAAGTGCTCTTGCCCGAGAAAGGCAAAGGTCCCGAGTTCGAGTCTCGGTCCGGTACACGGTTTTAATCTGCCAGGAAGTTTCATATCAACGCACACTCCGTTGCAGAGTGAAAATCTCATTCTGGAAACATCCCCCAGGTTGTGGCTAAGCCATGTCTCGGTAATATCCTTTCTTTCAGGAGTGCTAGTTCTGCAAGGTTCGCAGGAGAGCTTCTGTAAAGTTTGGAAGGTAGGAGACGAGGTATTAGCAGAAGTAAAGCTGTGATGACGGGGCGTGAGTCGTGCTTTTGTAGCTCAGTTGGTAGAGCACTTGCCGGCGAAAGGCAAAGGTCCCGAGTTCGAGTGTCGGTCCGGCACGCAGTTTTAAAGTGCCAGGAAGTTTCATATCAGCGCACACTCCGCTGCAGAGTGAAAATCTCATTCTGGATCCAGAAAAGTTTCTGCACTAGCTGCACTTTTCAGGCATCACACATTTGTTTGGCCTCTCAACAGGTACCTCTCTGTTGTAGTTGCACCTGCAATACCGTACATGTCATGAATTTAGAAGTCAACATTCGCAACATGTTTGTCAGTTGATGTAGTAGGTCAATCACGTGTAGTCGATTGTAGCTGTTAGCGCCTTGTGTAAGATGGTCGTGACATCACAGGCCGACAACGTGAGGTGAGAGTGTGTGTGTGGTGTGGTGACGTGCGCAGGTCTGGTGACGCGCGCGGTGCTGCTGTCGGGGTCGGCGCTGAGCCCGTGGGCGTCGCCGTCTCCGGCGCGCCACGACGCGCTGCGGGCGCGCGTCACGCGGCTGCTGGGCTGCGACCCCGGCCTGCCCGACGTGGCGCCGTGCCTGCGCGCGCAGCCGCTGGCGGCGCTGCTGTCTGTGGACGTGTCGCCGCCGCGCTTCCTGCCGCGCTTCGGGCCGTCGCCCGACGTGCCGCCCGGCCTGGCCACCGAGCGCGCCGCCGACCCCTTCGTCAGCTGCGACCTCATGCTCGGCATCACCAGCACCGAGAGCTACCTCGACTTCAGCGCCTCCGACATCCAGTACGGCTTCGAGGAGGACGAGCGCGACCGCGTGCTGCGCACGTATATCCGCAACACGTACGTGTACCACCTCAACGAGATCTTCTCGGCGGTGCGCAACGAGTACACGGACTGGGATAAGCCCATCCTGCACCCCATCAACATCCGGGACTCCACCATGGAGGCCCTCAGCGACGGACACACCGTGTCGCCCGTGATCCGCACCGCCTACCTGCACTCGCGCCGCGGCGCCCGCACCTACCTCTTCCACTTCGCCTACCAGACCAAGGACAGCGACTACCCACAGGTATACTCACAACGGAACATAAACACACTTTACGCATCTACAAGACTTGTATTTTTTGGTTTCCACATTATTCGTCACAAGGCTCCACCTTCAGGCAAAAAATGTGTTATACAGTCCATCTACGAGTAGGACTGCATCATCGGTAATTCAAGCACCTGTAATGCAAACTCCTCAAATGTACGGTTATGTCCCGTTGTATTCTTCACCTAAACATTTTTCGTTGCTATCAACTACTTTGAAAATCCCGTCCGCTCTAATATGACGGAGAATCGAAAGTTAGCTCAGTTTATTTCTTTTCTAGTTTGGCATACACAGAGACAATAGTCAATCAATGTTTTAACTACCATATTCTAATAGCAATATACTGAACTACAGTATTCTTTACTTATGTTCTTGTAATGTGAGGGACAATCAAATTAAAAAGATGGAAACGGAAAAAAATGAAATAAAATATTTATTATTTCAAAAGTAATCGAAATGGCTCTGAACACTATGTGGGATTAAAGCTCTACGTACTATGGAAGTTGGGGTCTTCATTGCCTTCTGGATTTTCGTGGTTAGGTAATCGACAGCACTAATAAGATTGGCAGGCCTGGTCAGGTAGAGGTATGGACAAGTGGTGTTGCTGAGAACCGTGGCAAATTTGTCCCAACCAGTGACGGTCATTGTAAAGTGGCTGTCGAAGGACAGTGTTACGTTAGTAATATGCCAGAGCTTTGAGTCATGGTCTGACAGCAGTTTGTCGAGCGTTTCCAACGAAACTGTACAACCTTTTCTTGAAAATCGCCACATCCAGAACGTCTGGCGTGGGATTTAAGTGGGGTGGTATATGTGTGATAATGTGGGGGCGAAAGACTGACAGGATTCACGATGCGAGAATGCCAAGCCGGCTGATAGGCTCTGAGATCAGTCCAAACTATGAGTCTGTCAAATAATGTCAACTTGTAGAGGTATGCTTCGGGAAATAGCTGGTTAGGGTTGGAATACACTGCATCAAAAGTGATGGCTCCTTGGTGTGTCGAGACAGTAACCACTGTGGACTCTATATGTTCCATTTCTGTGACAGCCTATTCTTACGTAGGAGCACTGCTATGCCCCCACCACAGCAATGGAGCTCGTCCATGTTATAGCATATCACATTGCTTAGACGAGAATCATCCCCTGGTGTGAGGTGTGTTTCTGTAACATGTAAAATATGCACACAGTGCTCATGAAGGAAGGTGATTCAGTTCTGTGCCCATCTACATAATGCCATTAGTTCTAAAAATACCGATGACTAGATCCGCATGGGGTTTATAGTATTGCAGTGTCGCCGTTGCAACAAAATGTTGCTGAGCCCCTCAATCCAAGCAATGACATTTGTGAACCCATCATCTGACCAACGGATTTTCAGAGCTGTTTCAGGAATGATTGCACTGATGGGGGCTACGTGAACAAGGAAATGATCTGGAAGAACTCTTGCTTGTCATACTGAACTGAAGCACCTGTCTCTGTCATTGGGAGGGATATCTCAAGTCGGCTTGACCCTTCGGCAGGTAGAGGTGGGTGTTGTGACAGATGGAGAAAGTGCAATTATGGAAGGTTAGAACACTTCAACAGATGGGTGTAAGGAGGGTGTAGTAGGCCTTTCTGTTTGGTGTGTATTGGTATTTGTGACAGGAGAAGGATTAGTAGGAGGAAAACGAGCTGCAATGGCAGAAGGGCTCTTCGGGAAGTGAGAAGAAGGCAGTGCCTTTACTGCAGATATGTCAGGTGCTTGAGCATCTTCAGTTTCGTGTTCGTTTGATTGGTTCTTTAAGATGGTGCCTGAGGTGGCAGATTCATTTTCAGTTCTCTTCTTGGAGAATGGGAAGACTTCATCACCTTCTGGTATGTAGGACAACCCTCCAGGAGGACAGATGATAGGGTTCATGAGGGGTGCACAAGAATCTGGTACAGGTCGGTTTTTCTGAGGCTTGAAGGTTGCAGTCCAATGATGCATGCAGGCCCTGCATTTGACACACTGCAACAGAAGTTAGCAGTAATTACTGGTGTGTCGCAAATCTTGACACTTATAGCGAATGGATCGTCCATAGCAGCATACAAATGATTCAACACGCATCTTGGTGCACAGGAGATACCTGATTTGGTAGATACATTCGCGAGACCTCCCAGCCTCTACGAATTACCGAAGATACATAAGAAAAATATGCCTCTTTGGCCAATTATTAGTGTAATCAGTTCGCCTGTCTACAGACTGGAAAAACATATTGCCAAATTGTTAGCGCCTAAACCGGGATATCTTGAACGCCATATAAACTCACAGTAATTTGACGAAATAAATCTCGGGTGAACAGCTTTGTGTGAGTGTACAAAGGACACAATATTTAGGCAATCGACCTTGTTGCCATCATCATGTGTGCTGATGTCCTGCCAGAGGACGGCAGGCGTGAGGTATACATCAGATTCACTCACCCCCTCCCTCGGGCGCTCTCTCCGCCGTCCGCGCCGCGGGTGCTGTCTCGGTCGTCCACGCCGGGGTTCGATACCCGGCTTGTGGCCCAGCGTCTGGGTGTTTTCTCGTAGGACCGCGCACAGGGAGGTTTTCCGGCGGCGTTTCGGAGGTTCCTCCCTTTGCCCTCGAAGTCAGTACACTCTGGGAAATTTCTATCGTCTAATTAATCCGAGTAATGGCTGGTTCCCGAGCTTGGTTAACGGAAAGGCGGCTGTCACGATTCAGTTCATGTTTTCTTACTCTGATCTCTATGGCTTATTTGAAGATACAGTCCCAATTCCAAAGTCTGTGGTAGGAACTTGGTCTTGTCATAATCCATGCCGTGAGTTCTGACAGGCAATGCTCGGCGATTGCAGACTTATTAGGCTGTTGTAATCTTGTGTGCCATTGGGGTTTACGGCATCGGCCTTCAATGATGCGAATTGTCACTTACCGCATTGGCATGGTATTTTGTAAGCCCCTTGTCACGTAAACCAAGGTCGTCCTTAACACTGCCAAGAAGTGCTCTGATTTTAATTGCAGGGCAGAACACGGTTTGTACTTGATATTTGAGTAAAATCGTCCAACTTTTCCCTATAAGGCCCCATAAAACGGAATGTATGCAATCGCCGTGTTTTTCTCAGGTTCTTCATTAGTTTCCACCGGTTGTGTTTGTTAAATCACTGAAGAAAATACGCCAAAACGACTTGACGGTGAGACAGGACGTTGTGTCACTTTCTTCGAGGGTGCCAGTACAAAACACGCTGGATCTTTTGGCACAACAGTTTCGAACTGGAATCATCAAGGTTTTCCGTCTAATCATAATATACTCCTTGTATCGCAACGAATATTATGAAATAGTGGAAGGATGGTGAAGGAACAACCACTCTCCCTGGCAGTCACGAATTTGTTCCTGGAGCAAATCGAGGATTAGGAGCTGAACTCGAGGTGTTAGGTATGTCTTGCTTCCTAAGCTACGTTGATGACACCTTCCTGATATGGCATCAAGCTGAAAATGCTACGCAGCAGTTCGTTGGTCACAAGAGCGATGTCTATCCCAACATTAAGTTCACCATAGAGATGGAGAAGGCTGACAAGCAATCGTTCTTGGATGTTTTGGTTGAGCGGAAGGCAGGAGGCAGCTTTGTCATTCAGTATACAGGAAACCGATATTCACTGATCGATACTCGAAAGGAAAAAAGTTGCAGCACCCTGTACACAAGAAAGCGGCCCTGAAAATGTTTTTACACAAAGTTATTTCTGACGTTTACCCACAGCCTGTAATTGCAGCACTTGAGATATGTGTTCAGAGAGAACGGTTGTAGCATGAGAGACATCCCTATCACTTTCAGGTGCCACCGTAGAAGGACGTCGTGTGAATGGGCACAAGGTGCCAAGATAGATACTTTAATGCCATACTGTGAGGCAATGAACAGCAAGTTAGGACCTGTGGTGCCGAGACATGGACTGAGATCAGTGTTGCAGTCAGCCAGCAAAATAGGAGATAAGCTGCGCCTTGTTAAAGACGACAAAGCTCTTCGTGCACCCGGTGTGTATGGTTTCCCCTGAGAATGCGGCAGCATCTATGTAAGTCAGGAAATTCGCACAGTTGCGGAGCTTTCTACCAAGCCACAAGTGACATATTAAATAAAGCGTTCTTGACAAGTCGGGCATAGCTGAGAAAAGCGATACAAGATAAAGTTTGGAAACACGAGAGTGTGGACTCGTGTGTCAACATATTGGAATTCAGTTATAAAGGAGGTATTGGTTAAAAAGCGGCCTTGGTTGCAATTTTAGTTTTCTTTACTTTTCAACGACGCGTTTCGCCTTGTTTAGGCATCTTCAGGTTATCTTTTCTACATAAGATCTGCATAACAGGAGCTCCTGCAACAGGAACGCGTTGTGCAGATCTTGGTGCCTCTCGCGTCCATTTAGAAAAGATAACCTGAAGGTGCCTAAATAAGGCGAAACGCGTCGTTGAAAAATAAAGAAAAATAAAATTGCAGCGAAGACTGTTTTTAACCAATACTGTTAAGCACTGGTTTGCTGTATGCCACATATGGATTGTATAAAGGAGGTGGCTGAGATCAGAATAAACAGCAACAATTTGAACAGAGACCAAGGATACGCAGTTAGTTTGGAGTGGGGACGGCCTTTGGATATCGAAAGGAGACAAAGGTGGATGCCTGACGCTTGTAGGGAGGCGGGAGCGGCAGTTTCAAACGCAGCGCCGGACCCTCGCGCCACGCAACGTCACTAGATCCCGCTGAGGGACGGAGCTGCTATGAGCTGCCCAACTCACCTTCAGCGAACGCGTCGTTACGGCCCTGTTCGATTTGTGCCAGAGGCTTATATCGCAGAAAACCGTGTCAATCCGGGATGGTAGTGATCTCTACTACTGACGACAATGGCGGAGATAGCCATCGAAAGCTCGGGGATTTCATTCGAACTGACGCGACTTGAAAACCGGGCAAATTTTATTTAATTTCTGAGAATGTACATAATGTGCGCAGCACTGTGTGGTAGTGAAACAGGAGATAACAGGAAGGGAAGAGAATCGAGGCATTTGAGTTGTGCTATAGATGGGTGTTGAAAATTAGGTGGACTCATAAGGTAAGGAATGAGTAGGTTTTCCGCAGAATTGGTAAGAAATTAACATATGAGAAAAACTGACAACAAAAAGACAAAGGCTGATAGGCGATGTGTTAACACATCAGGGAATAACCTCCATTGCACTATAGGGAGCTGTAGAGGGTGAGAAATGTAGAGAAACACGGAGATTGGGACGCATCCTGAAATCAGTACAGGATGTAGGTTTAAAGCGCCAATGTGAGATGAAAAGTTCGCACAGGCGAGGAATTGGTGCCAGTCCTCATCAAAAATGTCAGAAGACTGATGAAAAAAATATAAAAACGAAATAAGAGAAAGATATGCCACACTTTTGGCATCCTGTTACGAGGGCTATACACAAAGTACATTACGTTTTGGAATTAAAAATAAATAAAGTATTGGAATTTTTTTTATTATATACAGATGAAAGCCACACTTAAATACTACTTTTATACATAGTTGCCATTTAAATTAAGGCACTTATCGTAGCGATGGACGAGCTTGGAAATTCCTTCGTCGCAAAATTCGGCCGCCTGCTCCTTCAACGACGTGGTTACCGCTTCTTTTGGGACAGAAAAGGTGTGATTTTTGTGGATTTCCTGGAAAGAAGCACTACAATAAACTCTCAAAGGTATTGCCAAACTCTGCACAATCTCAGAAGAGAAATAAAAAACAAGGGCAGGGGAAAGTTGGGCTCAAAGATCTTGCTGAATCACGACAACGCTCGGGCCCCCACGGCAAATGCCACTCGTGAAGTTCTCGAATCTTTTCAGTGAGAGTTGTTTGCTCATCCGCCTGGCACCGAGCGACTTCCACTTATTCCCAGCAATGAAGAAGTGGTTGGCTATGAAGCGTTTTGATGACGACGCACAGCTTCAAGAAGAGGTAACCACGCGGTTGAAGGCGCAGGCGGCCGAATTTTACGACGAAGGAATTTCCAAGCTCGTCCATCGCTACGATAAGTGCCTTAATTTAAATGGCAACTATGTAGAAAAGTAGTATTTAAGTGTGGCTTTCATCTGTATATGATAAAAAAAATTCCAATACTTTATTTATTTTTAATTCCAAAACGTAATGTACTTTGTGTATAGCCCTCGTATTTCTATCATTTCCGCTGCGTAAAGATTTTTATGTGGGGTGAGAAAACTTTGTCGTTACTTTTTTTATATCCATAGGCTATAACTTTCAGTTCTCGATGCTTTCATCTTGTCCTTGTATAACAAATAAACGCAATGCATTTGCCCACTGAGATAAACTGTTATCACGAATTGAAAAACTGACATAGGACTGCTGTCCATTTCAAAAATATGGCGGAGTGAATGTTGGTTTGATGTGATTTCAAGACTGTCAGTGGAACACTTTATCAAAGGAGAACTGTGTCTGGAGAGTGGACTCTTCACAGCCAGAAAGGCAGCGACCCCGGCTGTCAATAAGAGGCGCGCCCCAGTGCCCAGATCCAGCGGCAGATCTCTGCAGACGGAGGCGCGGCGCCGCTCATGAAATAAACATGGCGAGCTGCAGCCGAGCCGTGTATCCGATTCAGGGGGCTCGCCCCGTGTGCACGAGTCGTTCCGCTCTCCAACGCCCGCCCCCACCCTCAGCCGCCGCATGAAACCGACTCCAGATGGCGTTAGCTGGCACCGGCTGCGAGACGCCGACAAGTCTGCATCGTCCTCGTTTGCCTTCTGCAGACGTGTCGCGTCTCTGGTGCCACCGTCTCTTCTGTCACGTTTAACGAGAGGCAGTAATTTAGAAAGGCAACCTACAGAATCTATTCAAAGGGACGAATGTAATGCAAACTAGAACAGGTAGAGACTCATGGTACTATGCACGGGGTTCTCTATGCACGAGCTTACAGATAATTATGGGAATTACCTACAGGTTAAAACCGATACCGGTATTTTCACTCAGACTAACCGGTGTTTTTCAGTATTTGATTCGTCTAATGACATGATGGTCGAAGTAGAGAGGATATAAAATGTAGACTGGCAATGGCAAGGAAAGCGTTTCTGAAGAAGAGAAATTTGTTAACATCGAGTATAGATTTAAGTGTCAGGAAGTCATTTCTGAAAGTATTTGTATGGAGTGTAGCCATGTATGGAAGTGAAACATAGACGGTAAACAGTTTGGACAAGAAGAGAATAGAAGCTTTCGAAATGTGGTGCTACAGAAGAATGCTGAAGATTAGATGGGTAGATCACATAACTAATGAGGAGGTACTGAATAGGATTGGGGAGAAGAGGAGTTTGTGGCACAACTTGACTAGAAGAAGGGATCGGTTGGTAGGACATGTTCTGAGGCATCAAGGGATCACCAATTTAGTATTGGAGGGCAGCGTGGAGGGTAAAAATCGTAGGGGGAGACCAAGAGATTCATACACTAAGCAGATTCAGAAGGATGTAGGTTGCAGTAGGTACTGGGAGATGAAGAAGCTTGCACAGGATAGAGTAGCATGGAGAGCTGCATCAAACCAGTCTCAGGACTGAAGACCACAACAACAACAACAACAATGACATAGTGAAAATTCGAAATATTCATTACCCATAGCAGCAGTGGTAAAATTTTTCGTTTTTAAATAAACTTTTTTTAAAGGACATAGTAATTTTTATTCGTAAAATTTGCTTTGGTTTGAAATACGAAAATGGGAATAGCGATCAGTGCTATTCTAATGACAACGTCACCAGTAACGAGCAACAAACTCACTGCATAAGAATAGGTACAGCATTGCTGAGACAATAATGTCCCTGTCGCCGTGTGTCCCAGCTTAAAGTGTGCGTGTACGTGAATTGTGTAAGACTTACCCCCTCTTGGTCTATATCTTCGTTTCTCGCTGTCGTCGGTCGACGTTCATTGTAATGCAGAATTGCATCAACCCTAGTCTGGGAATATTTCTACAACTAACGTAGCAATCAAGTAGAGTTATGCAGCTCTTCATTCGATTTAAAATATTAATGATATGTCTACCACTTCCATGATCTAATTAAAGAAAAAGGAAATTATGGTAACAACAATTTATTCTTCGTGTAGAATTGGAATCGAAAGTGGACAATCTACTGCCTCTGTCCACACAATTTTCCTTTACCTGCTTGCAGGCCTTTAATACGGACAAATGAACACGAGTTTTCCAACCTCAGTTTTTACACATAAGCAATGACTATTCATTATGCTCAAATAGTGGTGTAATGCTCGATTTCAACACGATTTTTCAGAAAATTTTTATAAGACTAGAAGCAATAGAAAAGTTCCGATGAATTTTTGTGGTATTCAGCTACGTACCATTTTTCGAGTAAAGCAGCTAACCTTTAACTCTCAGGGTCCTCTCTTATTTGCCTATTTATTTTAATGTATTAATTCCATATATTTTAAAACTGAGTGAGTCAAAATTTTTCAGTCTCTGTCCGATTTATAAATTTATTACAGGAAATAATAAAAAGTAAAGCTGATAATCCATTATTTCAGAAACAGGTTACTTTGAATAGTTGTATCACAGATTAAAACGTTGTGTTAAAAAAACAATACAAGCGAAAACGAGTTGTTTTAGCGATAACCGCCATCCCTACTTACAGATGGCTGTTGTTTTTACATCCAATTTCTCGTTTGTTGTTATTGAAAGTGATAGTATTAACTATAAAAACCATTAGCTGGTCTGTTGTTGATATTCAGGGGTTTCGTTCTCCCATTACGCACTTTGAGAAGCAGCTGTATGACGTAAGAAGCAGTGATTCGCTACAAAAAACCGTTCCCATGCTTCCTGGATTATTCCATAAAATAATGTATCTCACTCGCAGTTCTTTGCTTCGTGGAAGGACAGTAGGGTTTCGCTGAGTTCTGATGGGTAACAGTCGAAACCCAATGTGTTCATGTGTCATATTACTCGCTCCATTTCTCATTAAGTTGACATAATGCGGCCCCCTCTACTTGCACAATAATAGTTACAACCGGGCACAGCTACGACACCAGTTAGCTGGCTCAAATAGAATAATCCACGCGACACAGTACATTACCGCCGTTCTTTCACTTAAAATATGTGGATGACTGGTATACAATGATTCTTCTATCATTCTTCTACATTATACTCCGGAAGCCACTTAATGGTGTGTGGCAGAGGATACTTTTTGTACCACTAACTGAGCCCTCCAACCCTGTTCCACTCACGAATAGTGCGTGGGAAGAATGATTTTTCGTAGGCCTCTGTATTGGCTCTAATTTCTCCAAATTTCTCCTCATGGTCATTACGCGAGACATATTTGAGTGAAGTAATATATGTTATCGGACTCTTCCTCGAAATTTATCTCTCGAATTACACTACTGGCCATTAAAATTGCTACACCAAGAAGAAATGCATATGATAAACTGGTATTCATTGGACAAATATATTATACTAACACTGACATATGATTACATTTTCACTCAATTTGGGTGCATAGATCCTGAGAAATCAGTACCCAGAACAACCACCTCTAGCCGTAATAACGGCCTTGATACGCCTGGGCATTGAGTCAGAGCTTGGATGGCGAGTACACGTACAGCTGCCCTTGCAGCTTCAACACGATACCACAGTTCATCAAGGGTAGTGACTGCCGTATTCTGACGAGCCAGTTGATCGGCCGCCATTGACCAGACGTTTTCAATTGATGAGAGATCTGGAGAATGTGCTGGCCAGGGCAGCAGTTGAACACTTTCTGGATCCAGAAAGGCCCGTACAGGACCTGCAACGTGCGGTCGTGCATTATCCTGCTGAAATGTAGGGTTTCGCAGTGATCGAATGAAGGGTAGAGCCACAGGTCGTAACACATCTGAAATGTAACGTCCACCGTTCAAAGTGCCGTCAATGCGAACAAGAGGTGACCGAGACGTGTAACCGATGGCACCCCATACCATCACGCTGGGTGATACGCCAGTATGGTGATGACGAATACACGCTTCCAATGTGCGTCACCGCGATGTCGCCAAACACGGATGCGACCACCATGATGCTGTAAACAGAAGCTGGATTCATACGAAAAAACGATGTTTTGCCATTCGTGCACCCAGGTTCGTCTTCGAGTACACCATCGCATGCGCTCCTGGCTGTGATGCAGCCTCAAGGGTAACCACAGCCACGGTCTCCGAGCTGATAGTCCGTGCTCCTGCAAACGTCGTCGAACTGTTCGTGCAGATGGTTGTCGTCTTGCAAAAGTCCCAATCTGTTGACTTCGGGATCGAGAGGTGGCTGCACGATCCGTTACAGCAATGCGGATAAGATGCTTATCATCTCGACTGCTAGTTGGAATGGAGCACGGCGTTCCGTATTACCCTCCTGAACCCACGGATTCCATATCTTCACCAACGCGAGCAGCAATGTCGGGATACGATAAACCGCAATCGCGATAGGCTACAATCCGACCTTTATCAAAGTCGGAAACGTGATGGTATGCATTTCTCCTCCTTACGCGAGGCATCACAACGACGTTTCACAAGGCAACGCCGGTCAACTGCTGTTTTTGAATGAGAAATCCGTAGGAAATTTTCCTCATGTCAGCACGTTGTAGGTGTCGCCACCGGCGCCAACCTTGTGTGAATTCTTTAAAAAACTAAACATTTGCATATCACAGCATCTTCTTGCTGTCGGTTAAATTTCGCGACTGTAGCACGTCATCTTCGTGGTGTAGCAATTTCAATTGCCAGTAGTGTATCAATAGAAACTTCCACCATGATACACATAGCCTCTCTTGTAACGTCTGCCAATTGAGTTTTCTGAGCATCACCGTAACGCTCTCGTGCCGACTGAACGGTCTCGTGACGAAATCTACAGCTCTTTGTTGGATCTTTTCTATCTTTACTATCAGTCCTGTCTGGTAGAGAACCCAAACAGATGAACAATACTCAAGAATGAGTCGAACAAGCGCCTTATAAGCCGCTTTCTTAGTAGATGAGCTACGTTCCTTAATTTTTTTCTTTTAATGTCAGTCTGGCATCTGTTTTCCCCACTATTTATTTTATATGGTTATTCCACGTAAGGTCGTTACTCCACGATATTTTACAGCAGATGCTGTTTCCAGCGGTTTGTCATCAATAGAGTAGCTATACAGTAGTTGATTTATTTACGTTCAGGGTCAACTGCCACAACCTGCACCATTCATTAACTCTCTGGAGGTTTTCTGCACATCGTTACTATATTCTACCGTTGCTACTTATAGACAACTTCATCATCTGCGAACAGCCTTAGAGAGATTTGTACTAGATCATTCATATACATTGTAAACAGTAAAGGTCCTATCACACTTCGTTGGGGTACACCGGAAATTACGTTTACATCTGTCGACTTTGTTCCGTTAAGAGCAACGTGTTGAATTTTGTTAATGCACATATACGCGTTTCTCTTGTTAAAGATATCGACTCGGTCTTCACTTTCGGCTGTCCAATTGCATATATGGTGTTTCTGAACATTCCGCATATTTGTTACTAGAACACAGATCCAGTAAAAATAACTCAATATCTACACAACGGGAGCAAAGTGAAGACACTCTATAATTATAAATTATGATATAGGACAACCCACACAACAAGTAAAATAAGTGGCATTCTGTATTCATCGTATTATTATGTTACTTTCTGAACTTAAACTTAAGTACTAGAAAGCTTTGTTACCACGAATTACAGGTATATAACAGGATATAACGTCTTAATATATCAGAACATGAATGAATAACAGAACAATATAATAAAATGTGCAGATCTTACATACTTTAAAAATAATTAAATTCTTTATAGAAACGGCACCTGCTGTAATAAGAAGCTGAATATAATATATTGTCACGTGCACTTGACAGAATTAATGAGTAAGTGAAAGCTAAAAGTAAGAGTTTCTTTTAAGGATTAACTACAAAATACACTTCATAGAATTACTATGAATTCAACTTCCTTTTTAACCGGTACGAGTATTAGGACAGAGCTAATACCTGCATCACGAGATACGAAGAAAAATGCGAGTATTCTAAAGAATGCACAAATACTTATTCTTATCAGTGTGGTAATAACAAAGCGATAGAAAAGACCAAAAGCGTCTGTAGTGGTGAATGGGCAGAGTGTCAGGCTGGTGAGGCTCGGTGACAGACTGGTCGTCGCGAAAAACAATATTTTTTTTAATCATCTGTCGTCTGCCTGGTTTCTAGAGCTGTATTAGTCGCTTAGCTCTCTCATTCATGCTACCAAGTCCATAAAGTTCAGTAACCCTCCCTTCTACTCCTCCTACAACCATATTCTAGTCCCTCATCAATATCAGATTTTCATCTCTCTTTACATACTGATCCAACCGTTCCTAAACTTTCTGTATATCTTAATCTTCTGCTTTCAATGTCGGTATGTATACCGAAACTATTATTGTCAGTGTTTGTTTACTTGCGATTCGTATGAGAACAACCCTATCACTTAACTGTTCACAGTAACTCACTCCCTATCGTTACTTCCTACTCACTGCAAATCCTGCTACCCTTATACCATTTTCTGCTGGTGCTGATATTACCCTATACTCGTCTAGACAGAAATCCTTGTCTTCTTTCCACTTCACTTACTCGCGCTAATCTACAACGAGCCTTATCATCTCCATTCTCAGATTTTATATATTCCCTACCGCGTTCAGACTTCTGACATTCCCGCCCAGTCTCGTAGAACGTAACGCTTTCGTTTGTTACTTAATCCTTTTCTATGAGTCACCTCCCACTTGACGTTCTCCTCCCAGAGATCAGAATGAGGAAGTAGTATGGAATATTTTGCCACTGGAGAGATCATTATGAAACTTTTTCACACACGGTCCACATGTCCTGTGAATACACGTTATTGTTCTTCAATGCAGTGGTTTTCATTGACTTTTGCATCCTGATGCCGTTGATCATTGCCGAATTTTCCACCGTTTAGGGGCAGTTTGCCAGGACAAGAGAGCTCCCCTAACCTATGTCCGCCCCTCCACCCTCTTTGACAAGGCCGTTGGCATAATGAGGGTGACTTCTAATGCCAAAGGTCTTCAGTCACCGATGCTGGTAACATTTATTCAGAATTTATGAAGGGGAGACTTTCGTACATGGGACCCAGGACATTTTGATTAGTAGACATTTTGATTAGTAGACAAAGACGCTACCCCTAACCAAGTGTCTCGTAAAAAACGTCTTTATTAATCTTCAATTACTCAATTCATTCCCGTCAGTGTGAGGAAGTCGCGGCCGAATCGGGCGACTGCGACGGTCAAAATGGTTCAAATGGCTCTGAGCACTATGTGACTTAACATCTATGGTCATCAGTCCCCTAGAACGTAGAACTACTTAAACCTAACTAACCTAAGGACAGGACACAAGACCCAGCCATCAAGAGGCAGAGAAAATCCCTGACCCCGCCGGGAATCGAACCCGGGAACCTGGGCGTGGGAAGCGAGAACGCTACTGCACGACCACGAGATGCGGGCTGCGACGGTCAGCGGGCTGGCTTCTGCCCCATGAGGAAGCATTAGCGTAGGTGACCTGCGTTGCTGACACTGGCAGGCAGCGGTTAGTGGTGCGTCAGTAATCCAAGGCACTCACATCTAAGGCGTATTATTTCTTCTCGCTGCGTCTTTTCTCTACTCTTGATCACTAGCATCCGGGTGACTTGTATCTTCCTCGGCGGCGAGGGAAGACTGCCACGCACCGCCAACTGGCACGAGCCTCTACGTAGCAGGGGCAGTCACATAAGGTTAATTCGTGCGAGAGACGATTGTCCCGATCCAGTCTCAAACACTCTGCTGATGGTGGCGGCTCGTCTTCCCGTCGTCTATCGTAGCTCTGGCATTGTGATAGTGTCCATGTGTTCTGAAGGCACGTGTCTCAAATTTCAGTTGTTAATAATGCTGTGGGACTCGTCTATTGCATCCTTATCCGGCATCTGCTAACGTAGCTCATAACACGGTTCTTGCCTTGGTGTGATGACACACTCCTGCCTGCTCCAGCTTTTTCAGCTGCGTATTGCACGTTTCGTAGAGCAAAGCTACCCATCTCAAAATCCTTTTGCGTACATAATGCTACAACACACGTCTCGCGTTACTACATTTAACAGCCAGCGGTAGCTAATGCAACGCTCCATGGCTGCTTTCATATGAATTCCTACAAGCTTCACTTAAAACTATGTATCTGCGTTAGATAACTTAGAAAAAGCGACCGGTAGGCTAATGCTGATTATTTTCTATGAAGTGATGGGAACTAGAGAATTAAAAGAAGAAAATTTCAAAATCAGATTGTGTGCTAAGGTTCCCTCTTTCCTCTTCTCGCTCTCTGCAAGCTGATGTCATTACTATAAATAAACATTTTGATTATTCCAGTGAAAGTGTATCGGTTTGTACAACAATCCAAAAGTAAGTCGCAGGCATATCTAGATTTCATTTGCAGTCACCAGTCATTTGAATATTTTGTGGCCATACTCCTTTTTTACTATTTTATTCCACTGTGTTTCCCTGGAATACCATAGCTTCGTCTACTACTTCCATACCGGCTGTACCCAATGCGTAGAATTTCGGCAATGACTTCGTCAATCTTTATACTTTACAGGCAGCTAAGGTACACCATACTACTCATAACACTTTAAAAGTCTTACTCTTCTTCCTTGTCTCGACGAAACATCTCTTTTAATATCAGTTAATTTCGTACTTTTGTTTCTCCTCTGATATTGTCTTTATTTCTTTCAGTATGTTTGTGGTATCGAAGTTAAATACTTGTTGTAGATAAGGAGCAACGACGTCTCACAGCTTCATGAACTAAAATAAGTCTTAGTTTAGTATCGACTTACATTTCTACTTCTTCGAATATGTATTGTTATAGACAAACTCCTTGGCGAAGGTCAGTATCAACAGACAATATGGGATACAATTCTGTAAATACAGATATTTTTCTTTCATCTTAAGTTCGCTATATCAGAAACGGCATGGAATATACATTTTGCTTCTTCCATGAAGTACGTGTTCCTGATAACGATCATCAATTCCGTGTTATCCGTATTTCCTAAATTATTCGCACTTTTGGACCTTAAAATTCTTATCAGCAATTTGAGTGCATGAGCTGTTAAGCTGATTCTGCCGTAATTCACGAACTTGTATTGGAATCTTCGGATTTTTAAGGACGATATTTTTCCGAAAGCCTGATGATATACCACCTGTCTCATGCATTGCTCCTACTAACGTAAATAATCTTGTGTGTTTTACGTTTCTTCTGCAGGTATAAGTGTCGTTAGGCATAACAAATTTGATGCCGCCTGTTGCTGCTGCCAAATTTGTACTTCTTTTATTTACAAGTCCTCCATATGGGTTCTGGAGATGGTGCGCCCAACGTAAAATGAGGCGGTACTCGTCTTTGATGCCCAGGTTTTTATATTTGTATGTTTCCAGATCTATCAGTCTGTCGGTAAAATTATCCAGCAGCTTCTCGATATCTTTATTTCAGCCACAGTACATCAATCACTAGAGGCAGTTCTCGCATTGGACATTCCGTCCAAGAGACAGTCGAGCAGCCCTGTTACGGATTCTTTCCCGCCACCGAATGTGCATATCTGCTCCACGCGACTGGCCCATATTGATGAAAGGTCGCTTTAGACACTCGTAGATAAAAGGAACGTCATGGGTGGGGTGCGTAGAGAGAGGTTTGCGCACTGGGACTTGTTCCCTGAGTCGCCCAATATCCTTCAAAATGGTTCATATGGCTCTGAGCACTATGGGACTCAACATCTGTGGTCATAAGTCCCCTAGAACTTAGAACTACTTAAACCTAACGACATCACACACATCCATGCCCGAGGCAGGATTCGAACTTGCGACCGTAGCGGTCACGTGGTTCCAGACTGAAGCGCCTTTAACCGCACGGCCACACCGGCCGGCCAATATCCTTCCACGTGCTACTTGTGCCAAGACATTTTTCAATTTGACGCCAGTGTTTCAGGCAGATGATGGACAATTTACGGATTTTCTCCTCACGCTACAGGCCTCAGAGGTGCTGACACCACCGTGTTCGTAATTATGGTGGCTTGTGTTTTGTTTGGATTCTCGCCCAGTAGTCGAGTTGATTTATCGCCATCTGAAGTTGCCGTTGGATTACTTGCGCTTCAGGACTCTTGGTGCACAGTGTCATCAGTGCATGAAGCCAGTTCAAAAATGGTTCAAATGACACTGAGCACCATGGGACTTAACATCTGTGGTCATCAGTCCCGTAGGCTTGGAACTACTTAAACCTAACTAACCTGAGCACATCACACACATCCATGCCCGAGGCAAGATTCAAACCTGCGACCGTAGCAGCAGCGCGGTTCCGGACTGAAGCGCCTAGAACCGCTCGGCCACAGCAGCCAGCGCATGAAGCCAGTTTCATCCTTGATATTGTGGGGATATTCGCCGTATACAGCAGATTGGGATTGGGCATAGCATCGACTATTATGGTTTGCGGTAGCGATGGGGCAAAGTGATGACACTCCGTAATCTAAGTAGTTGTGCAATCGTCTGACTATGGCGTTTGAACTCCTCGTATGAGCAATTTATACATTAGTTCTTGGTGTTATACATCGACCAGCATGGCTCCAAAGAACTTATGGTGGTCCAAGACCTCCATTACCCATACCACCAGTGCGTGACTTGGCAAACAGGCTTGGGTGGCAAGTGTATAAGTATGCTATTGTCGATGAGGTCTATCCCTCCAGCCTTCCTTGGTTGTGAATCTGGCAGCGGACCTCTTCAGCAGTAACTGGCGCTGAGCCTTCGTCATGTATGTGAAATATTACTAGTCTTTGATGAAGCAAGTCGACGTGTGCTAGGCCCGTCGGATCTTGCATTCTGTGGAAATTGTTCTAAAAGAAATCCATCATGTCGTCGGATTTTTCATTGGGCTCACTCCCTACCACTTTTCCAATAATTGAGGGAACCATCTTTTCTCAGGTCGGGCCTTGTCTGGGTTTTCGGGTGGAAACTCTGTGGAGTCCTTTCTGTCAAAGCCCCTTTTTGCGATGAACGTAGCTTCGGCATCGAGAAGAAAAATTTACGGAAAATCCATGCGGGGGTGTTGGTTGCTTCCGCTGGGATGACATACGAAAGCTGACATCGAACGCGTCAGCTTGTCCTCAAGGCGAGTAGATTGTGAGGTCTTCAGGGTCTACAGTAGTTTCCGGTTGTCGCTTCCCGACATGTTGCGGACTCCTGCCATTTACGTTCATTAGTATTTAATTCCATGCAGAACATTTTGCATCGAAATCTCCTTTAAAAGCCGGCCGCTGTGACCGAGCGGTTCTAGGCGCTTCAGTCTGGAACCGCGCTGCTGCAATGGTCGCAGGTCCGAATTCTGCCTCGGGCATCTATGTGTGTGATGCCCTTAGGTTAGTTAGGTTTAAGTAGTTCTAAGTCTAAAGGAATGATGACCTCAAATGTTAAGTGACTAGAGCCACTTGAATCATTTTTGTTTTTTTTTTTTTTGCTCCTCTGAAAATTTGTGACAGAAAATATAGCAGTACTACGAAGATGGTGAGCTCTTGTACGGTCCATGGCGGTCTGTATCCCGCTAAGGTCATTCGTCCTCGGGTTGTGTCGACGGCGATGAAGGTTCCTTGATATCCGTCAATGTGGTATTATGTTTGACGTAATAAGTACAGAGAGTTCAAACTGAAAAAATATTTATTGACACCAGTATTTTGAATGCGCACAGTTCTGAGCCCCTAGCTAAATACGAAAAAAAATGCTTCTTAAAGTGTCTCCCAAAAGTCACCAGTTAACACCAAAAAATTCAAAACTTGAAACCTCCTGGCAGATTAAAACTGTGTGCCCGACCGAGACTCGAACTCGGGACCTTTGCCTTTCGCCGGCAAGTGCTCTACCAAATGAGCTACCGAAGCACGACTCACGCCCGGAACTCACAGCTTTACTTCTGCCAGTACCTCGTCTCCTACCTTCCAAATTTTACAGAAGCTCTCCTGCGAACCTTGCAGAACTAGCACTCCTGAGAGAAAGGATATTGCGGAGTCATGGCTTAGCCACAGCCTGGGGATGTTTCCAGAATGAGATTTTCACTCTGCAGCGGAGTGTTTAAAAACGTACAGCCCAAAAAGTGCCTAAAGTGACTTAGCAAAAGTTTGCAATCTTTTTCAGTTTTGTTTCTCGAAATAAATATTTTTCTTATTAACTTTCGTGTGTAGCGAACACGAGTTTCTATTGTGATGTTTTTATTGCTCAAAATAAAATGTCTGTGACAAAATTGCCGAAGGAGTCGGGTTTAATTTCGTGTACGGCAATTAAAAAGGCTTACGTTCGTGAAATTTCCACTTTAACGTGCTGTAACGAGTTGGCTATTTTTTTGTACATAAACATTCAGCAGATGCAAACAGTTCATTGTTCGTTTCGATTCTTTATTAAAGTTGCTGTCTGCTGGTGTTCTTGTGGGATTTTATTCCGCATACTTCAAGCATTATGTTCATAATATATCCATGTCTTAGGCTGACATAACATTTAATGCATACTTTGGCAATACATGGAATATGACTTTTCAGAGTTTTACAGTCGGCCGAAGAATGAGTTTCCAACATTTTGGCCATTTGCTGCTCAAATAGGATACAATAATTATTGAACTGTCAATATTTTCCATACAGTCGGCCTCAGCGAACTGCGTGTGGAGGTGGAACCACGTGACCGGCCTTTGGCCGTTGTGGAGGGGAGACTGCAAATTCCGTGTGAAACTTGAGTCTTGCGCTTGGCTGGGTCACAGAAGCAGAATCTAGATCGGAGTGACGAATGAGATTTTGGCACGGTCGCGGCTTCGTCCTCTGATGGTGTACTCGCTGACTTCTTGGCTCTTCTGCGGTTCGAGTGGAGTCTCGGGCGTTTGAGTTGTGCAGCCGACAGACATGTGACCGTTGGCGCTCCACGGTATGCGCGCCACAGCAGACAGGCAGTTCTGTTCAGCAGCGATTCTCCCACAATGGACATGAGGATGTTATCTTTGTGAAGGAACTGTACGAACCCTCCTTGTTATATGTAGATGAAATTCACATTGTAGACACGTACAGTGAGATATCGTGTTTCTAGGTCCTTGTATTTGACAGCTTTCTTGATGAACGGTCTGTAAACCTCTTCGTAATGGAGCTGGGATGAGATGAGACAGCTGCTTGACGAAGGCGAGTTTCGCATCCGTGGTTTGTTGCACCATAGTCAGTATTTTATCCAAGCCTTGAGGGCCAGTATTGATAGCTCTGTCCTTAGTGGCTCAAGCTCGATCACAAATTTCGCGACTGTGTACGTAACGAGCTGCAGCTTCCCAGGGATAATGGGGGAATCTCGGCGTCCTAGCTTGATTGTAAATTTTCGTGGCCAGTAAAGGAGACACTTAGTAATTCACAACACTAGTACCTCGGTGATCGTACATGCTTTTGTTTGAGATGTCCGGTTGAAGCACAAGGCTTCAATTTACATCAGTCTTCTAGCTGTGCGGGATATGGAGTTCTGCAGCCTAAAAATGGTTCAAATGGCTTTAAGCACTATGGGACTTAACATCTGAGGTCATCAGTCCCCTAGACTTAGAACTGCTTAAACCTAACTAACCTAAGGACATCACACACATCCATGCCCGAGGCAGGATTTGAAACTGCGAACGTAGCAGCCGCGTGGTTCCGGAATGAAGCACCTAGAACCGCTCGGCCACAGCGGCCGGCTCTGCAGCCTAAAGCGATCCATTTGAATACCTTGCATCCTTGTAGTTGGCGGCTTGCCCAGGTTTATTTCAGCTTACGTAGAAGGATTGTTATGCTTCTTTGTAGTGTACAATTCTTGCTCCGGTGTTGTTGGTCGCATTTTACGCTGCGCACAGGCACTATACATCGGCGCGCAGTATGGTCTATCACCTGGCGTCAGAAGCAATTTGGAGGTCCTTGTTTAGCACGCAAGTTTTCAGCGCCTGTATCACATACTTCGATAGACGTCCTTACAGAGGATTTGGCTGTATTCAATATCGATAGCACTAACGAGAACGATATTGTAGATTTCATCCTGGTGGCCGAGCGAACTTCATAACTTTCTACATGTAGGTCCTGTTTTGCGACGTCCAGGCTCGTCTCGAGACGGATGCTTCTCTCGTGTCGTGGGGGTGGTCCTCCGGTGGGCGTAGGAAAATTTTATAGACGTTCTTACCACGAGTTTTGACAAAAAACCTGTGTCTCTGCATGGTTTCATTCACAAGGTGTTAGACTGTCAATAAAAGATCCAAGCGCAACAGTTGGTGATAGTGCCGTGCCTCGTTCCCTGGTGTAATGGCACGTGACCGTTCAATATCTTCAATTGCTGTGGAGGTGTAAGTGATTGTTACACGGTGTGCTAACGTGAGCTCGGTTGAGAGCGTTGTCTTGTATGGCTCCATGAAGCCTTCATCAACCTCAGTTGGTGGACGAATCGTCTCTTTTCTAGCAAGCCCCCTTCTTTTGCAGAAGAGTAGCACTCTTTTTACTAGAGGCGGCAGTTGATTTTATCCAGATTTTGTGATGGTTGTCTTCAGTAAGAGACCGTTTCGTGTGATATTCTGTGATCCACTTTTTCTGCTTCCACATCAGACGTAGATGTGCCTAGTATCAGTCATATTCACGTAAAAGCAAAAGTAAGTAAAGCTCTGCAGAGTTACCGCTTTCTGACAGTACAAGGTATGGGACCTTGAGATTCCTTTGACCGCAAATGAGGGGAGCTCGAGTCGTGACAGCAGAGGCGAATGGGCGTCAGGACCAACTGGGACCGATCGACCGCCGTGTCGCCATCTGCAAATGGCGTCAGTGAATGTGCTACGACGGGGCGTGTGATCAGCAGATCGCTATTCCAGTCGCTGTCGACATTCTCTAGCTTGCAGGCGCTAGTTCTCACTTACGTAAGGCCTCAGTTGGCATCATGGGGCTGAATATACCCATTCCCAGTCCTCCCGCCAAGGAAAAACTCTTTGTTGTACCTCGAACCGAGCCCTGGTCTTCCGCATGGCAGTCAGAGGCGCTGTCCAGTGAGCTAAGGAGGTGGGCCCCATTAACATGGCTATTACTACATTTTAATGTGACATGTTCATTACATAAATAAATAAATAGCAAGACCTCCATTAATGCTGCCATCGCAGAAACCGTAGCGATACCTATTCCATTGTCTGCGTTCGTCAAGAGATTGCGGTATTGAGGCCACCTACTGTGACTTACGACGGTCCGTGGACGAAGTCACGCGCACTATTTACACGTTCGCCTTGAATGTCGCGACTCGAGCACCCCTCATGTGCGTTCAAAGAAACCTAGAGACCTCATATCTTGTACTGGCTGAAACCTCTATCTCTAGCTTCTTCGGTATTGAAATGCCAGTACTTGTATTATCACCGAGTCCCAGAATGATGAAGTCGACGCTAGAATTTCGAGATTGTCATACAGCATAGTTTAGACCAATGTCGCTGCAGTGTTCTTGCATAACAGATTTTTTGTTCTGTAAGAACCGGATGTGTGCCTTCGGTGCTCTATGCATCTTTCATAGAGTGTAGTCGACTGCTGTCCAATGTATGAAAGCTGTGGAACTCATAACATATGGATTTGCGAAGCGGCAGATCAGCCTTCGATGGGGAACGAAACATAATTTCGTGACTGATGAGGACCCGACCTGCTGACGACAGATTTTTATACACGGCAGAAAAACCATGGATTTAAATATCTCTTCATCATCGTCGTTCCTTAAGTTGAGATCTTTTATGAATGAGGCTTCCCATAAATTGGGAAACTGACGCGACGGTCTATGAAAGACGCTCTGAACACCAGAACTCCGGCTGTACACCCGGTTCTTCGATTTTCTAAAACGGTTTTAGCATAACATAATATGAACACTGGCCCCTCTATCCTGCATGAAAGCGTCGAGGTTCTTCCGTCGGCTACAGCGTTTTGGAAGTGGATAGTGAAGAAAGCAGTGGTAATTCATTTGACGAATAATTTCATGAGGAGTTTCACCGTCGAGTAAGCAACCAATCAAGCACCATCTTTGATTAACTCCCCAAGACGTAGCTACAGGGAACCTCCTATTGACGCATCTATATCCCAGCATGGATCCGATGTCCAACCACAGATGCGGTTGATAAAAAAACTTTACCGCCGAACGATATCTCTGACACCTTATGTGTTCTATGTTGTTTAAAATAACGGACGCGTGTACTGTAGCTTCAATCTGTTGACTCACTCGGAAGGTGGCCGAATGGTACGAGTCACAAATGTCCGATGAAAGAATGGAGCTTCTACGGATGCAAGCTGGAAACCTAGCCGACGGGTTGTTGCACCACGAAAACATGAAAATGGCCAACTTTTTGCTGGCATTTATATGTCTACAGTCCTTATAGGCTCTGTAATCCCTGCTACTCGGTACGTTTGCACCGCTGGAGGAAGCACAATCTAGTGGTGATTGTCCGCGCCATTTTGTTTAGTGTCTCCTAGCTACGTGCTACGACAAGGGATCGCGTGGTTTTCACTGCGTACCGGGACTGCATCAGTTACGTGAAGAAAACAAAAATTGGCTGCAAAATTCTCGGTTAACTTTCCCCGTCAAATTCGGAGAAAGTCCAAAATTTTCGATGGCTGTCTCAGCTACCGTCTTTACGTGATAACTTTGACTGTCGCAATACTGGCGAGGCTCCCATGTCTAAGCCCAGAGATGGCTCCGACATTAATCACCAGACTTGGATGCTGAGAAGGGACGGGTGTTTAGTCTGTGGTATTAGGTGAACTCTGTCGAAGAAACCTGTACGCGATGCCGTTTGACCAAGCCAGGACGACCAACACTTAGCGTCGATTCTATTCTGTGATGAAGCGACGACGGAGATAGAGTCAGAAACAATAAATAATCAGACAAGTCCTCCAGATAAGCAGGAAAATTAAATAAATATTGCGATTTGTTAATGACAATCTCTGTCTGACAGTTAAAGCGATTTGTGGCTTTTCTTGTGAGTGTGCAGCAGTTACGCGGGACTGTTTGTATAGGCTCCGATCTGCGTATTGTATTCAGTGCCTCTGTAATTAAAGGAATTTAGAAAATTCAGAAGACACTTTTTTGTGATTTCATTGCCAATTTCAGGAGTGGGCTAGCAGCAGCGAAGTAGCCACTCTTAAATCAACAGTTTATGAAACGCGACAGTGGTGTATAGAAACATAGACGGTTGAGAAAAATATTGTGTTACTGGTTGAGGGCTGTGCTGATGAGGTGAAGCTGACGTTTTATATCAAGATGCTCGAAAGCTAATGTAGTTTCTTGTTTAGCGACCAACTCCAGGCAGTGAGAAGATGTGGAACGTGAAGGGAGAGATGGAAGAAAATCTGTAGTGTGTGGTAAGGGACATTTGTGTCTATGGAAAGCACTGAGTCATGCTGTGGAGTGGGGATGGGTTCTGTTGTTTGCCATGAGATGCTCAAGGTTTAGTAGGAAAGTACTAAACGGGAGTGTGTAATCGGATAAATAGGAAGTTGGAGTTGATTTTGGGAATTTATGGCTGTGGTATTTAATGGAATGCGAAGTGAACAGTTGGGTTGGCTTGATGGAGGACACATGGATACTCTGATTGTTGGATATTTTGAAGGGAAGTAGCAATGAAATCGCTGACGCCTCAGCGGCAGGAGCTGGATAGATGAAGTCATGTGACAATAAGGCAGACTTGGATGGTCAGTTCAGGTTGGTATGTGGGGTATTTAGCTGTACGCTAACGAGAAAGGTGAGATGCATTTTGTTACATGTGTTAGAAAGCGACAGGTAATGAGGATTAGAAGAGTGTTGGGATGGTTGTCTTTTCACCTGGGTGCTTTCTTCCGCCTGCAATTAAATTGGCATTGTGTATGAGGCATCTGTGGGAATGTCAGGCTTGTGATCAGAAAGGTTCTGCCTTGTGTTTGTAGTGATATATGTGGATTCTACATAGAAGGAGGAACATGCGTCTTCAGAAAAGATGTGGATGAGAAATGTGGTACCAGATTGGTGATGAATTCAGAGTTTCGGAGCTACGGTTGTAATTTACCTCCCATTCGAGTTCCCCTGCTGTCGTCTCAGGTAGTCACCCTTGATCACAACAGATGGGAACGGTAGGTGGGTGAAATTTCGGACTGTCTCTGACTTGTTGGTCTAAGTGGAAGTGGAGAGGACTGTGGGCCAAACGCTGTGGCATGATGTCTTTGTATTAAGTGGGTTTGGACAACAGGATTAGACGATTACTGTGGAATCATAGCACGGTAGGTCTTGCTGTGTAAGTATGCTGGGGTGGAGGGTTTCATGGAAAGATGCATTGGCTGTTCTGAGGTTTCTTCATGATAGATTGTGTGAGGTTATGTATTGTGAAGTCGGATGTGCTTTCGTAAATCCTTTTTCCTACATCGAGATGGTGGAGTGGAAGCTGATACCGTTGTGACCGGTATCGATAGCACTGCTACATATGAGGTTTGCTGCAGGTGTGGTTGTGGCTGGACTAGGTATGACTGGGCTTCTACATCTGAGCATAGATGTAGTGACAGTGGTAATGGCAAAGGAGCAGCAATAATGCCAGGTGACACTGGTGGTGGGTGCAGTTCCAATGATGGTGGCAGTGTCGGTGGTGGCGGCAGTGGCGACAATGAAGCTACGGCGCATGCTGAATTCACAATATCTAGGAGGGTGGCATCTGTCAAGATTATGGATGCAGTATGTGTTGAAATAGAGACTACGAAATTCGAGTAGCAGGGAAAATGGGAAGGTAGGAAGAACAGGTGGGGAATGTATGGGTTGAAGGATTGAGTAGAGTTAGAAGTGTAGTAGAAGTGTTTCTAGGTGACTGTAGACGGTGTAGTCGCGTGTTTGTATATCATACCATGCGGGCAGCTGGAAGCAGTAAGAACGTCGGCGATGGCAGTAAAAAACAGGAGGTGAAACGACGATAGGGTGGCGACTGGCGATGGTGGTGGCCAAGAATTATGGAGGTGACAAGTGCAATGACTGGCTGCGAGGGTGGTGACTGACAGTGAAGACGACGACAAGCAGTGAGGGCGATGACGGGCAGTGCGACTGAAGACAGCGAAGGCGATGACTGGCAGTGAGGATGATGACTGGCAGTGAGGATGACGACTGGCAGTGAGGATGATGACTGTCAGTGAGGATGATGACTGGCAGTGAGGATGATGACTGGCAGTGAGGATGACTGGCAGTGAGGATGATGACTGGCAGTGAGGATGATGACTGGCAGTGAGGATGATGACTGGCAGTGAGGATGATGACTGGCAGTGAGGATGATGACTGGCAGTGAGAGCAGTGATTAGCAATGATAACTGGCGATGGTTGTGGTGACCAACTAAGCAATGGCGAGGCTAGGCGTGGAAACTTTCACTATCGTGGTTACAACCCTGAGAACAGCACAGTCAGTGGCTTTCCCAAGCCGAAGTGGCGTTGCAACATTCGGGTATAATAGGTGGCTGAGGACAAGCTGATAAACAAACAAACATGTTTGAAGAAACGACAATTTCTGGTCACATACCTGTTGAGACTCTGTGATCAACATAGAACTTGAAATTAGACTACGTAATAAAAGATTTAATATATAGTTACATGGGCTATGCATGTAGCAATGAACGGAAGAGTTTACTTGGTCAGGAAAGAGCACAGATGAGAGCTTCCCCTAGTTTACCGCCTGATGTAAGTGTTGGTGCTGCAAACGACATTGGTCAGCATTCAGAGACGTAATCTATGGACGCGAAGTGAAGTAGCTTTGAAGTTTTCATTCAAGGGCTTTTGTCTCGAATGACTTCATACACAAACCAAAAATTAATTACGTAACTGGTTTTCGATTTGTCTTCCCCTCGTAAATTATTGCCATGCGTTGTCCGCCACGATGTCGTGTTCCCCTCTAGCCGAAACTTTTGCAGAGAGACAGTGACTGGCAGCTGGCCGCCGCCGTGAGTCTGGCTCTGACACAGGCGCGTGTTGCAGCGGCTGGGCAGCGTCCGCGGCGAGGACGTGAGCTACGTGCTGGGCCTGCCGCTGGTGGGCGGCGTGCCCAACTTCCCACAGAACTTCTCCCGCCAGGACATGGGCGTCGCCGAGGCCGTGCTCACCTTCCTCACGAACTTCGCCAAGACTGGGTACGTGGCCTACGCTATCGCTCACGTCTGCCGCACTTCCAGGTATCACGTCGTCTCTCTTACCTGCGTACGACCCCTAGAGTGAACGTAATGCAACCTGCACGCTTCTCATTTCTATGCTGGCTCAAGGGCGAATATCTGTCAGATTATAAAACGTGTCGTCACGACGGATACAATAGTCATATTACTGTGATGTCCACTTAAGATTGCACAGTCAATCTCATTGCGTCAAAATAAGAATTTCAATCGTAAGAGCGATACATAAACTGTGGAAGATTTATGAGACGTCATAAATAGCTTCTCCACATGATCCCGTCTAAAGCCACTATGTTAGAAAAGTAATTTAAAGTTAAGTAGAGTTATGAATACAGACGGCGTGAGTGTAGAGTGTTTAGAACAGGCAATTCTGTTCCACTCACGTCAGTTATTACAGTGTAGCAAATGATCTACTCTCCAGTTTGGCATGTACATTCTATACCCATACGAAAGCCAGTTTTCACAACCTGTTAAGAAATTCTCTTCTTGCAACCTTAAATGAACATAATTCACAGGAAGTCATCTGTTACCGCAACGGGAAATAAATCTAACTAGGAATTAAAACTATATGTAATATTTATTTCCGGAAGAACGTCCTCATAGTGAAGAATTCTACAGAAATTCTCTATTCTTTTAGTAATATGATTTGTAAACCAACTCTGGAGAAGCGTTGTTAACCACAAAATAGCAATCCTGATAGTCTACGCAGACATGGCATATTAAATGAAGTCAGTGATTCACAGTTGGAGATTCACCAGGTTTTTCTTCTTGTTATTTTCTGTGTGAATACTTGTGTGATGCTGCTACCCATGCCAGTCTATCTTGTACAGGATAGTTTATCTCTGATACCTACATAAATTTGGAATTCCTTACTGTTTCCTTCCCTTCGTTTCCCTCAGCAAGTTCTGTGCCACCTTCATCCTTTCCAACATTTACTTCCATTGCCAAATTGACAATTACGTGATACGTCTGGAGGTATCCCGTCAGCAGATCATTTATTTTGGTCACTTTATAACCTCAGTCACTTTTTCCATCTGTTACACACAGTGTCTCCTCATTAGTTACTCTACCTACCCAACTACGTCTACATCTGGATGCCAGCTCTTTAGGCACACTTAAATGTCAGGTGTAGTGTCTTTCAAACTACTTCAAACTCTTTCTCTACCGATTCACTCTCTAACAGCGTATGTGAAATATGAACACTTAAATCTCTCCGTATAAGCTCTGATTTCTCTTATTTCATTATGATCATCGCTTCCCCCTATGTAGAACGTATCGGATAGTTTAAACCTTCTCATGGAAATTCTGAGTTATAACGATCAAAACGAATGATTTATATTTCTGACCTTTCATTAAGTCGTTTCTTATTCGGTGGCCTCGCACAGTGACATTAGTGTTCAGATTTATAGAATTTGTGTAAATAAACTGTTTCACGTAATGTCACTATAGTTAATTGTAACATACAAGCACGTTTGAAATAGCACAAATACGATCATACATTCGACACAATTACTGATCTATGCCTTGACGACACTAATTAGTATTCTGCCTGAGGTTCGTCGCATGGTATGCTGAGTCAGATGACGTTTGGTCAGGCGACGTACTTGATTTGGAACTATGACTCACACAATTTGGGACCGGATCTCAAATCTTCATTCCAGAGTGACATCCTTCGAAATGCTATAAAGTCCGTTATGTCTCCTTCCTATGCCATACACAACTGTATCGTATATCCGAGGCTTCTTAGTTATAATTATTCTCGCATCAGGTTAGCCTCCCTCCGACCGAGTCTTAACTGCTCTATAGCTCCTGTCCGACAGTGTCCGCGTTGGCTTCGTGCACACTCACGTCAAATATTCTTTTTCTTCACCTGGCATCATTGCAGTTCCCAACCATAGATATCCTTTCTACCCCCGCCCCCCTCTCCTGCTTCTCCTTACCTAACGTTACATTGTCTTTAAATCGACGCTACACATAAGCTATCTTCACTTACTCATCGTATAGGTCCGAAATCCTAGTTATATCTGGAGGTTAAATTAATGGATTTCAGCTCCGTCTACTGTTAATGTTGTTTATACATGCCTAAACATGTTTCAGTACCTCTGTACCATCATCAGCGGATAGTTTTATTCACTTCTTATTTGTATAAAGTGTTGAGTTCTGTATGTCTCTTTACGTTAGTGTTCACCGGTAGCTTTTCATTTGTAGAGTAATTTTTAGGTTATTCCCTCTCATCTGTATGCGCCTCTAATGTAGAAATGCACATGGGGACACGATATATATTTTAACGAACTTCACTAGCAAGCTGCACTTCTGTACCTCACAAAACGAAGCCAAGATGAGAAATGAATAAAATTACCCTCCGATATTCGTACATCGATGCTGAAGCATGTTTTAGCATTTATAAATAACATGTTTCTTGCATTTTAGGTGGACCTAAACGCTTCTAATACACTAACATCTATTTGTATTACAATATGCATTCAATAGATTCACACCAAATAATGCAATCAAGAGACCGTTTTGTACAAAATGAATCGCAAACGACAGCAGGAAGTGGCTCGTGTGAAAGTGCATTATAATGGCCATATATATTTGTGTCCACAGATGAGCCATTTACGAGATCACTGTTCCCAAGTAATTACGGTAGATAATTGCGGTTGACACAAACGTATTTTAAATGTAAACTTCTCGATTACGTCCCCATATAATTGCGCCCGAATTGTACCCACGGCCCATGGTTGGAGAATGCGGTTGACGCATAATACAGCATCGCCACATTTTGCTAATGATGAAACAAGATAGCTAACACACCAATGTGATCACTTGTTCAACCTTCCCGTTGATCCGGCTGAACAACAATGGCGCGATATGTACAGGCTTGCCAAAATATACAAAATAATGCAGGCACGTTTGGATGTATACCACATAACAGTGACGATTTCAGTGTTGCATCATATGCGAGGACGTCAGGAGTAACACCTCAGTTAACACGTACAACTGAGCAGTTAATTGTAACAAGTAAAGTGCTCAAGTAGTATTATACTTCTAGTTAAGGTTGGTAAAGGGAGAATTTTTAACACAATTAGACGTGCCTTAATCGAAAATTTGGCCTTTCAAATACATTTGTATTAAGTAAAAAAATATTTTAAAATGAGGTGAGAGGTGGTTTATAAGCAGAAACTAGCACTTATGTAGACATTGGCTCCTTCGAGAGCATATGTTCACAGAAAATGTTTTCGCTTCTAGTATCATTATATTATCACTATCTCAGCTTTCACTGTTATTTTTGGTACAAACTACACTTGTCGGTCGCCGTACCAGTATAGTAATGAATGTTATGTGCTCTATATGTTGCTGGTGTAATTCCCGAGAGATTAAACACAACTGGCAACTGGTTTGGCAGGGACCCGAACGAGCCCCGTGAGCAGAACACGGACTACGGCACCCCGCAGGAGAAGACCCGCTACCGTGCGCTGCACTGGGACGCCTACGAGACCGGCAACCAGCAGTACCTCAGTCTAGGTGAGTTTGGCGGGCTCTCGCCTTTCTCTCGATCGTGTGTGCTCAGTGATATATTCCTAGATTCGTCTACGCTTCACTACAGCTTTGTTTCCTACATCATTTGTTATATTGACAGTCAGTCATATACAATGGGTTGCCGAAACAACAAACTGAAGTTACGTGTTGTGAGGAAATAATAGGACCAAACAAAGTGCATTTACGGATGTAATGTTTTGAATGGTAACTATATAATGTGTTTACCTCTTCTCTTTTCTGCTCTTCGACTTCCTTGTAGTTTAGACATCGTGAGTCGTTCTGGTTGCTGCCACTAATTCTTAGGCTTGATCTCCGAATATTCCCTCGACCCACTTACTTTTAAACTCTTTTTGGTATTCTGCTGTATTCCTATGACTTCCTTAAGCCATCTTTTATTTTATTATTCATTCTTAAAGCTTTATGCAATTATCTACCATTTTCATTATATTACACAGTGCTGCATACATATTGACTGACGTGCTGCCTCTGTATGGCATTTTGGTGATTATCCCTGTTTCATCTGCTCAAAGAAAAACAAGTACTCTCATAACTTTATGAAATTTGAGTTAAGTATCTGTTCGTAATTTTCCTGCAACACTGTACATAGTAGCCCCGATACTAACTGGTAATCTATTTAATTTTGTGCGTTTACCGTTGTCGTAACTGAAACTCCTAAATAGCTAATAAGACACTACAAAGTGGATTACTATAGGGAGCTATTTGTCAATTACTTGTGTATCTTACTAAGAATGTCACTATTTTTATGTTAGTTTTAGTCAGTAAAATAGAAGAATGAGCACATCGGATTGAGTTTTTGAATGCCAAATTGCAACATTCTCTGTGTTGCCTTCAACCTAAACATTAAGAGCCAGAATAGGAATATGTAACGTACTGTTGACATCAATGTTTGCTCCTTACTTCATATTTATAAAAGCAATACCATAACAGCGACTGAATCTATAAATATTATACTATCGCAATGCTGTATTTTAGTTGGAGCTAAAAGGTAAAACACTTGTAGAGTAAACTGGATAATATCCTCAGCAAAACTATCCTTATTAAAAAGCCTGCATACACAGTCATTAAACGACTATGTACATACTTATCATCCTCTTATTTCACACAGATCAAGGAAACTTTGCATACATATCTCTTCATATTTTGGGAAAGTTTCGATTGGATATGCAACTAAGAGGAAGTAAAAAGTATTAAGATTCCGTTACGATGTAAGGTGGACTGTTTGACTGTCATTATAATTATACGTTCGGCAACTATATGATTTATGCTCTCCAGTCACGGAAAGCAGTTCTCTTTTGCAACGAAGACTGCAATATTGATAAGTCGGATTTTATTGAGTGCATCCGAAGAGAGCCTTCAAGCAGATCAGTTGATCCTCTCTTTGTAAAAAAGATTAGAAGAAAAGAATTAGTATCGTTGATTTATGTACTTCATAGGAAATCATCTGGGGTGTTGCCCTTAACGACGGATTGACGAACGTACATCATAATGACGTACGGTACTCTCTAACTGATCGTTAACGTTAAATGGATCATTAGATTTTGTAACCTGACGACACACGTCATTGCAGTAGTGCTAAGCAGCGTAAAATGGAAAACTTCAGTATTCTTGAGAGCGAATTTACTTTATCGAGTTTCCTGTTTACTTGAAATTGACAGCAGCACCTCTCACTATCTTCCACAGCGCTGAAGCCTCGGATGAAGAGCCACTACCGCGGGCACAAAATGGCCATCTGGCTGAACCTCATCCCACAGTTGCACCAGGCGGGCGACGGTGACGTCAGCATGCGGCACCACAACTTCCACGAGCGCGACGAGTCCTACTACTCAGGTGAGTCTTGCATCAAAACAGCCCTTCAATAAGCGCAGCATCTCTGTGTGTCATGTCGGAAATCAATCACACTAGAATTCAGAGTATACGTTCTCCAAGTGCCCACACTTTAATACAAATATAGCAAAACAGCGATATCTGCCGCTAGAACAAAACTGTACATTGCGGTGAAAGCCTAAATAACAAGCACAGTATTATTGGGTTATTCTCCAAAACAAGACGAAAGTATTGGGTAAAAAATATGGTGGGCATACAGATCACAGTATGATGTTAGTGTACAAAGAGTGCCGAAATGTTTTTGCTCATTTGTACTTCAAAAGGTCAAAAAATTAAGAAACAAATATGTAGTAGTGTTAGACATCTAAAAGATCCTTTCCTCAATTCCCAGCACCTATTCACAAGTCTCCTTCAGTCATTTGCAGGGTAAACCACTACTACGTTAGGTGTGTGATGTGGATGACACCAACAACTGAGCGAGCCAAGTGAGAAAAAGGAATTTTTCTCTCTACATAGAATAAAACGGTGATCGATAAGTAACATCACGTTTCTATAATTGTAGACTCAGTTTCGCATTGTGGAATTCTGCACATCGTTCCCATCCTAAATACTCAACGAGTATATGTAATAACTTGCATATAACAACAATGATGCTTTATCTCTCCTCTAGTACTTGCATGGCAGTATGGGTCAGCTTTGTAAATTTTAACCTACGTAATACTCTTTTCTATGAATCGAAGAAGATAACAAATCTGTATAACATACTCAGTAACTGTCAATACGTACCTAAAGCAGTTCTACAGGCTTTTATACGATAATCTATTTTTGGAATGGTTTGATGCCACCATATCTGTGTTTCATTGTTAGGCTGTGATTTCGCTTTTAAATACCTACAACATTCAACGACTTCTGTGATATTGTGAGACAAGACTGCTGATACAAATTCTTCACAGGACTGTTCCTTCGAAACAAAAAGTTAACTACTTAGTATAAGTATCATTAATCTGTAACACTTTCTCCCTTGTATTCTTCGTTTCTAACATCTTTTTCTACTAGCACATTTGAAAGAGCTGCTTCTGAATTATAAAGCTGTGCACTAAGATACAGATTAAACGGACAGGTTTAGAAATTTGTATTAAATTTCTATAAAAATAATTGACATCATCTTCAGAATTCACGATCTACACGCCCAGCTATCTCGCAATCTTGCATACTTTGACCCTCCTCCTCCTTTCGCCTCCCTCCCCCCTCACACAACACACACACACACACACACACAAAACTCCGGCGTCCCCGCCCGCCATCCTAATCCCCAACACGTGTACATAACGTTTCTGTTATCTATTCAGTTACGTCTCATACACATTTGCCTGCGTATGTAATTGAACACACGGTTTAGACGACTTCTGCGACTTTGACACAGCATTTCTGCAACACAATACATGGACAGAATAGAAACTACTAGTATTGATATGATGTTTTCAATATAAAAATGCTGTAAGACACAGCAGTACGTATGTATAATAATTGTTTATTTTTGTATCGTAAAAAGCGGTATCGCATTAAATTCTAATACTGTCTTACGAACTGATCCGACAGATATCTTTTGAAATTTGTTTCTTGAAACCATTTGCAGTGTTAGGATATAATGTAATTTTGATTTTTAGTTCATAATAATGAAACAGTTTTGACAGAAATCAGGCTCAGCTTATGATACTGGCTGTAGTACTTCTGTTTGAATCTTCACAAAATCCTGTACGACTGTAAATACTACATATGCGCTAATAATATCACTCGGACTAACTACCTTGAAGTCGATTAAATTATCCAAATGCGTCCAGAATTTCGTTTCAACATTCAGTTCATCTACAACACAAGCGGTTCTGCTTTGTCATTCTAGGCTCATTAGAACAGACCTTGTGGAATCGAACAAAGTTGAACTTGTTTCCCAAAATGAAGTGAACTCTCAAACATTGCAGAATACAATAAGCATCTGCTTCTCCGAATTCCCGGCAAAAATCTGTTATATCTGAAAAAGTAACGATGCAAAGGCTTGTTTTTCACTTGAATATTTGCTGTGTTTATTAACCCGACAATGTTTTATCTCGCCTTTTGGAGTTGTGATAAAGTCGGAGTTGTGATAAACGCTTGGGTACAATATGTTTGTAGCGTCTCCCACTCTGATCATATTTCACAATCTTATGCACGACTACTGTATTTTGGCAGTATACTTGAAGTGCCGACATCTTAATACACTCATCCCCCGATATCAACAGATAGCCGTATACTGTTCCTCATGTGTCTCCTCTATCTTGACACTCTTGTCGGTTTCATCAGAGCAGAATCATTTCTACCTTACCTACATAATTTTCGAAGCATTAATGTAACTTGTAAAGGATATGCTGCACCGTATGACAGGTCGGAATGACATCTACATCTACGAAAGACAGGGGTTACTGACGAGAATGATGTCAGCTAGTACGTGCTCCTTACCCCATCACAATTACGTATCCTTATGATCCTCAATTGAGTCCCAGGCTGAGAAATCTGTAAGGGGTAATCAAATTAAAATCGAGCACCTGCCACAACTTAATATCGCTTAAGACATTTATCCCACTGGAAGACAAGATGAATCCTGTGTCGTAGAACGCTATCAGCCACTAAATAGGTCCGCACCCGCACCGACTCTTGCACTCCCTCGTCAGACTGAAAACGACGTTTACAGTTGTCTGTCTTCAGGTAGTCAACGATGGGAAAATCACATGGCTGTGCGGAAATTGTTGCAGTGTTTCCCAACCAAATCGCTGGAGCCTAGACTTCGTCCAACTAGCTGTGCGAGAGCGATTTTATCGTGCAACATGATGATTTCCTCAGACAGCGTTCGAGTGCGTTTTGACTTTATGGCGTGCACGGTTTCTGCACAGTGTCTTCACGGCGCAGCGGATTGATAGTGGTTCCACGATCGAGGAACTCGACGTGTAGAGGGAACCTGCAATCGAAGAATAATGTCATAATTTCTATCGAAACTTGTGTAAAAAGATTTGGATTTCTTTTGCGGGTAGATGTGGGATGTTTCCACTGTTGGCTCTGTCATTCGGAAAGCTGTCGGAAAACTGCCGAACAGAAGCATTATATTTCACGATAACGACCGCACCCAAGCTGCCAGTCGGCCAAAGACTATGCTTCAGCGATTTGGTTAGGAGGCATTGGAGCATCTTCCGGATCTTTCACTGTGTGAGTTTCACACCATTGGTGACATATAAAAAGACGGGCGTCGTCTTCAGTAGGACAAGTGTGTGCAGGAATAAGTGTGGTTGTGGAACTGTCTTTCGCCTACCGCGTTCTACAATACATGATTTGATTGTATCGTCTCTCAGTGGAATAAATGGTTTAAAGTGATTACTTTTGAATGGAACCATTCCATGGTCCCTTTGATGTGGATGCCTGGTTTTCATTTGACAGCCCCTCATAGCTGAATTTCTCTCGTAAAACTTACTGTATCAAAATAAATCACTTTCTTTATAACGTCTACTTCCGCTGTTATTATTATCTTTATTATTAAAATTTGTACTACTGGTGGTTACTGTACAAGTACTGTCCTACCAAATCAGGAACAGGAGGCAGATGGTGTTAATTTTTTACCGAGGACAATCAAGAGGGCCTTGTTCTGTTGTGAAATTTACAGGCAGTTGGTTGGCCGGTGGTCAGCGGAAAACATGTGTCAGGGCGGCGACATGGTCCGGCTACAGTTCGAGGTCTGATATAAATTATTGGGATAACTTCAAGATGAACAGTAGTAACACCGCTATTACAGTTACCTTTATTGATATTGGGTCTTACTGAGCACTGCATTACAAATCGACTCAGATACAGACAAACCTAGTTTCAAACATTCTTTTCACTACAGATGTTATTAACATTTTTCTTGTAGTTGCTTGAGGAAACTGCGGTAAATAAGGTACTGGGCATGTAAAACCTTGGTAGAATGTAAGACACGGTTAGTAGACGCGAACTTATCAGATGAGCTTGGTTGGTTGTTTGATCTTGGGGGAGGGGACCAGAAATGGAGGTGATCGGTCCATCGGATTAGTGGAGGACCGGGAGGAAACTTGGCCGTGCCCTTGTAAGGAAACCATCCCTTCATTTGCTTTCAGCGAATTAGGGTATTCACGGAAAACCTAAATCTGTATGGCCGGCCGCGGGTTTGAACCGTCGTCCTCCCGAATGCTGACCACTGTGCCACCTCACTCGGTCAGGTGAAGTAAACAGACCAAAAGAATAAATTCTTCATTAACTACTTTTTAAAGTCAGTATCGAGTTTTCTGAGTATTGAAAGAAATGAAAATAAGGACGGAGTAATCTTACAAATCTTGATGGATTCTTTAAATACTTTGCAGTGTTACCAATTGGTCCCCTTTTATTGCTAAATGACTGTGTTTATGTAAAACTTAAGACTAAAAATATGAAAATCAGCCTAACGCTACCACAATCCCATCTCACAAGGGTCCGTACGACGGCGTAAAGCGTTAGGAAGTGGAAGCGACCCCTAGAGGAAACAGCACGCAGCCCCGATTCGGCCATCGGCACGCAGCTGCGTCGTTAGGGGGATGCGATGCGATGCGATGGGGGCGAGTAGGGGCGCTCCTGGAACAGACTGTCGGCACGTGGGGGCGCCGGCTGCCTCCGAATCAGGCGATCTGGGGCACGTAGGCCCTCTGCTCCGGCAGGGCGGGTTTTACTCGCTCGCGGCGAATAGCTTACCGCCGTTCAGAGCTCGTGGAGCAGTCCTTGAAATGGACTTTTTATAGCCAAGTCTCGGATTTATATTCACAGTTGAATTTAGTTGAGCTCTTCACAAGTTCTGAGGAACAGGAATATCTTTTGAAACTATGTCAAACCATTTCTTTTACTGTGGTTCGCGCGTAGTATATGACAACAAATGTAAAGGCAGCTCTAATACATATGACACAGTCTTTATTGAAATGTCCTTACTTTAAAATCTTAAGCTTCTGGATAGAAGGAAACTATTCTGAGGGTGACTGTATGGACTGTAATAGGATGGGTTTGCCAAAAGTTTAAAAAACAGAATGAAATGCATATTTTGCCATCACTGCAGTTGCTAAGTCTTCAAACCTCTTTGAAATGATCAAGCCCAAAACAAGATGAAGATGAAGCAATTCATATGTATGGTGAAGTTACGTTTTTAGCCGTGTTTTAAGGTTTTTCTTTTTTTTACCCCTACATTTTCACAGTATTGTAACTCTTATCAAACTATGTACCAAATGGCTTCATTGATCATTATCACCACCAGCAGCAGCAGCGGCACCAGTGTTATGTAAGAGCATTTTCATCAAATCCCTTTAGAAAAACCTATAAGCATGCGGAATATAATCAAGTAAACATCAAATTTCTTTGGTTTTGTTCCTGTTAATAGCCACTGATCCAGAATAAGCATTTTCAGAATTACAAACAAAAGACATTCATAAAAATAAAAGATCTGGCGTATGCGTCTATAATCATCCCATGTGTTCAGAAGCCACAAAGCTAAATGTAAGTTATTATGTTCCAAATGCGTAAAGGAACACGACTGAAATTTAACTTCCTTAAGCCTCATAACCCGCACAATGTTGGCCACCACTTCTAGAAGTCTTAGTTATCTTTAGTTTCTAGTAGCTCTATGATGAACCTACGATTTTGGAAGCACTGGCAATCATTTCACGATATTCCTTAACCGCATAAACTCTGTCAGTTACCAGTTTCACTGTACAAAATTTCATGTCGCATACATTATATGAAAGTCCACGAAAAGGAAAAAAATTGTTACACTTTATCAAAACTTTTGGTGTCTCGCACAGACTTCACATTCGAATCCTACCGTCATTTTTATTTTTCCCAACACAACCGTCGGAAAACAAATGTACCAGTTTGACGTTTTCTGGTACGTGTTCTTTTAGATATCAAAGAGAAAGGAGCACACCTCATTTGCACCTTTCTTCGCAACGCCTTCGTGGTATACGTTCATTACAGAATAATTATTATTCATGTTACGAATACAAATACACTTACCCATAGCTGTTGAAGATTCAGTGCATCCTTTGTAGGCATATTGGGCAGTGGCAAGTTTTGCGTGAAGGCAAAACAAATACCACGAACTAAATCAGTATGTTTGCATTATTCTTCAGCAATTTTCATGCTCATGGAGAGGTTAACAGCTCGATGATACTGTACAATAAGCTGCGCAGAGTTACTCTTTTAGTAGTATCGTTGAACATAGAACTTTTCATTTTTAGTGTTAGTTCTTTGCATTTAATGTATGTGACAACTAGTGGTGGACCGAATGTCAGATTGAAACGTATGTAATGCCAGAATTTAAGGTTTTGTTTTAGACAAGTCGATCATAGCCTTGGTGTTCAGCCTGGAGTGCAAATATCTAAATTCACATGAAGAGTACAATGAATCTGGTGCAGAAAATGCTTGTGATCGTGAAGGAGTTTCACATTATACGATTCTTATTACCATATCGTCGCATATCTTGTGCAGCCATCTTCTCATGCTTTTATGACTGAAGTCTTGATACTCTTTGCACTGCTGTACCAAAAAGAGAAACGAAAGCAGTACTGCATACTTTACGTCGTTTAATGTTTACTGGCAAAAGAAAATCGTACAGAAGTGTCTGTGATCGTTTCCTGGAACTCACCTCCCATGGCCGTCCTTGTAGTACATATTGATTTTGCAGCAAGAAGAACAATTAAGAATCCATTCTGTTTAGTTTTTGTGTCCAAATCTTGGAAGAACCGCAGTGTAATAGTAGTCACTTTCTGTGAGCCTTGCAAAACACTTTTCACGCAAAGTAGAAGGAACCGAAACGAATAAAATTCTACTTTGTTGTCCTATTTTCAGTCGCAATAGCACAGTACTAATCAGCAGTGTTCACCGGTTTTTCTTTCTGCAACATGTTTTCCTATATGAGTCGTATACTCATGATCTTTCATTCTTGCTGTTTTTATAACACACTGTTCGTAATTTCCAACATTACTCTCTCCTTTCTTTCTTTTCTTCCAGAATGTTCCAGCTCAACACTTGAGGTACTTTTATATCTCGGAACATATTTACAGAATAATAGCTGAACTACAAAAAGCGAAACAGAACTCATAGTGCAATATCGTTGAAATGGCTCTGAGCACTATAGGACTTAACTTCTAAGGTCATCAGTCCCCTAGAACTTAGAGCTACTTAAACCTAACTAACCTAAGGACATCACACACATCCATGCCCGAGGCAGGAGTCGAACCAGCGACCGTAGGGGTCGTTCGATTCCAGACTGTAGCAGCTAGAACCGCTCGGCCACCCCAGCCGGCTGTGCATTATGTATTCGACAGATGACCTCCGTTGAATGAGCGTTATTCCAGGAGTGCAGTCTTTTCAAAAATGATGTCGCTGTAACGAAGCTGCAAAAACGCATTTACAACGTATGGAGTGAAGCTGTTTTCAGACAAAAATGTGTTTCCGTGAGTATACAATTTCGTATCGTTATCAACTCTTGACTGTATAAAACAGATTTCAGCACAGCATGAAGAGCGTCCATTACACAGGCATATCTAGGCATCAGAGTAAAATCAAATTCTGTAACATCGCCGCTTGCAGGTTGTCAGTTTAAATTTATGTTTGATAGATATGAATTTGGTTACGCATTGCACGAATGCAAAGATTTAGTACATACACTTGTTGACAGCATCTTTCCAAGCTCTTAAATTACAGGCGTTCATTGTGAGCTTCGTTTACGATTCGGCAACGTCAATACATGCACGCTGTTCACAGAAGTCACTGACACAGAAGACACTGACACAGCCAAATTCGGAATTCTGTTCCCTAGCTGCAGGTATGAACTAATTTACGGTACGGAATGTATTGTCTGTCTGCGTGATCAGACACGCCTCTCTCCTACTGTAATAACGAATCGAAACTTGGAGAGATGAACTAGTCATTGATGTGTATCATTTTCCGGTATATGATGTTGTTTTCGCGTAGGTATCTTATGAAATCCTGGAGATGCATAGGAATACCGTAGTATTTACTGTACAGCACTCGTTGTATTCAGATTATGACCCACGTCCGTATATGGTGTCTAAAGTGCAAACATTTTATTCCATACTAGCTATTAAAAAATATAACTCTGACGTGAATGACTGGTACTTGCTGAGCTAATGAAAATAATAAGATGAGTTGCTGAAATAGAAAAAAGTTGAGTGGACAGTATAAGACCACATAATTACAGTGTCCAGAAACCTGAATAAAAATCTTACGTAGCGCAGATCGCTGCGAGGCGTGCAGGTAGAGAGTCAGTATATTCTGGAAGGTACCGATAGCCATTTCTACTCCAGTGCCGTGGGCAGGTGCGCTGGGTAACTCGGTTGAGGATCCATGGTGCCAAGTCGGCCGCTGTGGCGGAGCAGTTCTAGGCACTTCAGTCAGGAACGGCGATGCTGCTACGGTCGCAGTTTCGAATTCTGCCTAGGGCATGGATGTGTGTGATGTCCTTAGGTTAGGTAGGTTTAAGCAGTTCTAAGACTAGGGGACTGATGATCTCAGACGTTAAGTCCGAAAGTGCTTGGAGCCATTTGAATTTGAATTTTGATCTATGGTGCCAAGAGCCCGGCCCATAGGGTCCTACAGATTGACTTTAAATTCCGGGAGTTTGATGACCAGAGATGTACGGTAAAATTATGCTGGTGCTCTCTCTTTTAACCACGCAAATACACTGCGAGCTGTGTGACACGCTCCATTTTCCTACTGGTAGACAGTGTCGAGCCGAAGAAACCCAAACTGCTTGTAGTGGTGGGCGTGATTCCAAAGTATAGATGCATACCTGTGTTCATCCATTGTGCTTGCTAAGTAACGCAATCGAAACATTCCCCAGGCTATAATTGTTGCAGAGCGTTAGCCTTCAGACGTTTCACGCCATACGTTCCAACGCCCACTTCTCCGATAGTGCATAAAATGGGAGTCATCAGAAAAGGCCACCTGTCACTACCCAGTGGACGTCCAGTTACTGTACTGGAGTGTAAATTCTAGGCTTTGTCGCAGATGAACAGTAGTCAGCATTGGTCATGATCCAGTCGCTTGTTGCGGAGGCCCAGACACTACAACGTTCGCTGAGCGTTCGTTGAGGATAAACTTCCGGTAGCTCCTTGGTTCACCTGGGTGGTCGGTTGCTCATGAGTTGAACGTCTATTCGCCCATACATATCTGCCCAACCGTCGTTCACCCCTGTGGTCTATGGCCGGTGGTGCATCACAGTGCCTCGGCGCCGATTTCGAATACAGGTGTTTTGCCATACACGGTATACTTTAGCCACTGTAACACGCGAACACTTAACAAACATAGCAATTTCAGGAATGCTTCCAGCTTTTGCCTGAAATCCAATTATCGTTTCTTTTAGGACATCAGATAAATCGCTCCATTTACGCAGTGTGACAACGACAGCACTCTTTTACGCGTCTCCTCGACACGCTTCATATGCCCTCCGCTGATGGTGCCGACACCTGCCGTCTGAGTGTTATTGCACTTCAACGTCGAAAATTGGATGTGGTCATATTAACATGACTGGACCTTGTAAAAGGGTACATGCACATAAAAAGTTAATTCAGCATAAGAAACACATTACGCTTGGAAGTCTCCCATCCTGAGAGAAGTAATTAAAGTACATCAAAAGTCACATCCAGGATGATACTTTTTCGAGCTGACCACAGATTTATGCTATTTAACTCAAACGAATACGATTGACAAGTAACATAGCCATGTACAGATTTCAATAAAACAAAATACGATATACTTTGGCAACATTTTATACTCCACTCCAACTTACAGTATCCATCGTCGTAGAGAACAAGTAGTCTAGTGCCCTTCAGTTCCTATACATGCCTGCATAATTCGAAAAATGGTAAATAGAAAGCCGAGGTAATCGATTTTGAATGAAGACTTCTTATGTATATAGACAACAAAACCACTACCAAAGCTAAAGATTTCTGTTATTTGACTTAAGAGCTCTTTTAGTTTAACCTAGCTAAACAAACACACTTCGTCAAATGCTAAGTTCCAATCAGTCATAGATCACATCAAAGTAAGTATACATTCGACTAGAAGAGTTTTAAATTCACAGTGATACTTGGCGACTATAAACCTCAATGGGGAAGGCAAATAGAATTAGCGAAGACAAGAGGTAAACATGTACTGAGGGATTTCGAAGTAACAGTTCGTGTAAAAATTCTTTCAAGATGTCGCTGATAAAACAGGAGAATTCTATAGTCGGTATTCTTTGACGGGGTGGTCAACTGTAATAATTCTTTTCAGGCTTCGTTGTATTTCAATAAAAGTTTTGCTACCTATGGCCACACCTTATCAGCGATCGAGATCATTACTAAAGTCCCAATCTGAAAATGATACAATGTTGCAGAAGTGATGCATACCTTCGGCGTCGTTGAGAAGTACTTTGTAACAAAATAGAGAGTTACAGACATGCAGCTTTGGTGTTGAATTTAGGTCGGCATTTACGTGTGTGTGTGTGTGTGTGTGTGTGTTTGTTTTTGTATTTGTGTGTGTGTGTGTGTTTGTGTTTAGCCGGCCGCGGTGGTCTAGCGGTTCTAGGCGCTCAGTCAGGAACCGCGCGACTGCTACGGTCGCAGGTTCGAATCCTGCCTCGGGCATGGATGTGTGTGACGTCCTTAGGTCAGTTAGGTTTAAGTAGTTCTAAGTTCTAGGGGACTTATGACCACAGATGTTGAGTCCCATAGTGCTCAGAGCCATTTGAACCATTTTGTTTGTGTTTCCTGTGTGTGTGTGTGTGTGTGTGTGTGTGTGTGTGTGTGTGTGTGTTCATGGATAGTTTGGTGGGTAGGTTGGCGTGTGTGTGTATGAGTATATTTCTGTCCGCACATGCAAGCTCCTGATTGTTGTGACACTGTTTGTTCAATTTCCCGTGTTTTGTGATTAAGGCGGGCTGTATTCACCATAAATCTCTACGTGGGTGAGTGTTGTATCAGCGTCCTAGTACTCTAAGCAAAAGCGATATGAAAAATCGCTGAATGTCTTCCATCTCTGAAAATATTTCTGTAAGTACCTCTTGCTGATTCGATTAATTCACTGAGTAAACTCCTACAAATAATTCAAGATAGTGTCTCCTGTGGCTGTGAACGTACATTTTCATTGTTCATGCAGAGCTACGGAAATGGAGGACGTGAACAACAGCAGGCCTTAAAAAATATCCCCACAGTAAAGAGCATTCGTAACAGGAAATACACTTGGGTAGCCTCTGAACAAAACACAATTATCAAGTGGCAGAAAAATCCATCTCAAACCCAACGTTATGTTATTTTACATCACAATCAGCCTTAGGTTTTTGTAAGACGATTGTATTTAATTAGTCACACGATTATTTCACATATTTTATGTAAAGGAACTATCTAACGAATAGTGCCTCTCTAGACTCGACCACTCCGTAATAACATTCCTGACATTGTATCACGTTTGCTCTATTCCACAAATCTCTAGAATAAAAAATATTACCTCTCTACGTATTTGCTGTCTTTAACGTTTTCTTTATAGGTCATTAGTCTTATTACTGATTAGATGTGATCCACCAAAATATCGTATTTTGTACCAGTCTCGTCATCTTAAGGTAGCACTTTTGTCCAACATCATGAATTATTTGTGGACATATTCCAGTACCCGTTTCTCAATGAAGATTTTACCCTCCACACCTCCTTCATGTTTCATAGAAGTTGCTTCTTTAGGTCTTAACAAATGTCCTATCACGTAGTTGTTCCTCGTACACAGTATTCTCCAAATAATCGTTTCATCGCCAGTTTTGTGAAGAACTTCCTCAATTCTTGTTTCATGATCCATTTGTTTCCAGTATCCCTCTGTGACATCACATCTCAAATACCTGGAGCTCCTTCTTTTTTGGTTTTCCTATTGTCAGTACGGTCATACGATACTATTCTTCAGACGATTTCACATCTTAACCTAGTCTCACATGAACACCCCATTATTTTTTCTGAGGGCAAAATGCAAAATAAATGGTTCAAATGGCTCTGAGCACTATGGGACTTAACTTCTGAGGTCATTAGTCCCCTAGAACTTAGAACTACTAACTAACCTAAGGACATCACACACATCCATGCCCGAGGCAGGATTCGAATCTGCGACCGTAGCGGTCACGCGGTTCCAGACTGTAGGGCCTAGAACCGCGCGGCCAACCCTGGCCGGCAAAATGCGAATTATACAGTCCTCGTGCTCATTGGTCAAATGTGATACTTCACTTTCCTGGGACTCCTGTCGTAACTGCCTATTCCTCACATTCACGGTACCGCTGTTTCTGCATCTATAATATCACATAAAAATTACATGTGAAAATTCTTTTCCTCAGATAGTCTTAAGCCTTTTGTTAATTTGAGGCCGCACCTCACGTCTTCTTCTCCACAGTGAATTTGTTCATTTCTGTATTTTCATTGCTCTTTAAGCTTGTATAGCCTAACTTATTGCATTACCCATTGAGGCAGCTTAGAAAATTTTTCTCTGCTCCATCCATTGCGAAGTATACACGCGAAGGAGATGTACAGGTTTATAAATTTTATTTTCCATACTCGTTATTTCTTCCCTGCGTTTTCTAAAACATCGATAACGAAACGACGTCGTGTTAGAAAAATTAAGGAAAAATTGCCGGAAATGGAAAATTAAATTCAGAAACTCGCAGAACTCCTTTGTGTGTATGGTGTAGTTATTGTTGACGTCCCCCTACATCTCTAGGTTTTAGACGCTAACAGCTGCTTCCTACCCAATTTTTGAGACTTAACTCACAAAACTGCAAATCCCTTATGCCTTTACATCCATTCGACCAATACTCTAAACCAACAAATTCCGTTTCTACATTAAAGCTTAATACAGCTGTCTCAGTTTGTTCGTTTCAGAAATTATATTCAGTTATGTCGTTACCTAGATGACACAAACTAAGCCCGCACTGATGTTCAGGGAGTCGTAGTTCCGTTTTCTGTAGCCTGTCGATTCTTGCATTCAGCATGCCAGTAAATAAATTCTGTAACTCACAGAACTAACGTGTATTTTCTGCCTTCGTCTCGCACTTTCATATTTTTGTATTTCCGGATTTGTCTGTATTGTCTATGCCTTTATACGCATCTTATAATACTGTCTTTTTCTTTTTGTGTCTTAATCGGCCACCCACGACAAACAACGAAAGCACATCTATGATACAATGTTACTCGAAACTACATGCTTAATATGAGGAACGTATCCGTAAGCTTTATTACTTAAAACTCGTTTTGTAAACACATTCTACGGTACGATACGTCATAGCTATTCTTCACAGTATTGTTAATAGTTTATTCCACCAACCTTTACCAAAAATACATGACGCACAATTGGCCTGATATATTTAGTTTCATTTATCTTTTCTTACTTGCGTTATTATGCATAAAGTAAGAATTTATTTCTGCTTTTCATTTTATATGAGTGTCCACTGATCTTTACCGGCTAAGCTGAGAGTTTTTCGCATGTCGATTAAGAAAGTGCTTACTGAAAAGTTTTTTTTATTTGCTATAATGGTAGATTTCATACCTCACTATGTGTTCTCTCATTAAACGAGAAAGAATGGAAGAATACTGTTCAGTTTTACAGTGAAAACCTGTATTCCTTGTGTCTGAAAAGTTTCCTAACTTGGTAGTTATTTTCACTATACCGACGCTCTGTGTTCGTCTTAAAAGCGATTCCTTATCTTTTCAGGTGCTGACATACCCGATGGGATTCAGCCTCAACAACAATCCACCACAATCTCTCTCCACATGTACCTATGTTTGTCTCGTCCATATTTTGACCTCCATCTCTAATAGGGCAAACAACACATTATACATTCTTCTTCCTTTTCGTCGCTTCTTCTTTCTGAGGTAGTATACAATGAGGTGACAAGAATGATTGGATAATTGCTTGCATTATGTCGGACATCCCTTTTCCCGGCAAAATACAGCAGCTCAACGTGGCGACGACTCAACAAAAAATTGTCTGTGAGCACTGTGGGACATAACATCTGAGGTCATCAGTCCCCTACAACTTAGAACTACTTAAACCTAACTAACCTAAGCACATCACACACATCCATGCCCGAGGCAGGATTCGAACCTGCGACCGTAGCGGTTGCGCGGTTCGGAACTGTCTCCCCTAGAACCACTCGGCCATACCGGCCGGCGACGACTCAACAAATCGTTGGAAGCCCCCTGCAGAATTTCTAAGCTAACCTGCCTCTACAGCCGTCGAAAATTAGCAAAGTTGTTGCCGATGCAGGATTTTGTGCACGAAGTGATCTCTCGGTTTTATCCCATAAATTGCAGATGGGATTCATGTCGGGCGAGCAGGGTGACCAAATCATTCTTCCGAAATGTCCAGATTGTTCTTCAAACCAATTTCGAACAATTGTGGCCCGGTGACATGGAACATTGTCGTCTATAAAAATGCCACCATTGTGTGGGAACATGAAGTCCGTGAATGGCTGAAAATCAGCTCCAAGTAATGAAATGTAACCATTTCCAGTCGACGATTGGTTCAGTTGGACAACAGGATCCAGTCCATTCCATATAAACACAGCTCACACCATTATGGAGCCCACCACCAGCTTGTAGAAAGCCCACTTAACAACTGGGACTGCGCCACACTAGGACGCTACCAACTGAAATCGGGATTCATCTGACTAGGTCACGGTTTTAAAGTCGTCTACGGTCTAACAGATACGATCACGAGGTCAGGAGGGAGGAGAGGTGCTGCCGCCGATATTTTATTGTTAGGAGAGGTAGTCGCGTCGGTCGTCTGCTGCTATAGCGAATTAACGCCAAATGTAGCCGCACTGTCCCAACGAATATGTTCGTCGTATGACCCACACTGAATTCTGCGGTTGTTTCACGCTTATCTACGCAGACGTCGCTGCTGTCGGACGATAAGTGAAAACTGTAGGCCACTCCGTTGTCCATGTCGTGAGGTAAAGCCTGAAATGTGGTATTCTCGGAACACTCTTGACGCTGTGGGTCTCGGGACATTGAATTCCCTACCGTTTTCCCAAACGGGATGTCCGATGCGTGTAACACCAACTAACATGCCGCGTTTAAAGTTTGTTAATTGCCGTTGTGTGGCCATAATCACGTCGAAAACCTTTCCTATTCCATCACGTCCCATTCATTTTAAGCTGATAACAGATCTGGCGATCTTGGTGGCCATTGCAGTTACTGTGCGCCACGAAGAGCAGTTGCGTCACAGGGGCCGTATGTGGACGTGCACTACCCTGCTGAAGAAACGCTTCCTCTTCCTGTTGAAGAAACGGCAGTAGCCTGGCCGCGATATCACCGCAATCTCGATATGTGCATCTGGTTTTACACGAAATAATACTGATAAACTTCTTACAGTTGCTTTGTATATAAAGTCCGCCAAAAGCGTAATCCAAAAATTATCTACATGTGAAGTAGGTGGCCCTCTATGTTATTGTACCGACTTTCGCCTTATAACAAGGACTCTTCGAAATTTGGACGATTATTAATTGGTTATTAGCCCTAGTCATCATACTAATGATTGAAATGCACAGCAGATATTTAACTAGTTTATTTTACAACGACTCACCATGGTTTACATTTTACTAAGCGAGTAATTTTTCTTCTTTAACATCTGTATTTTGACTGGTCGACGAGTTCTTCTCTCACGTCAACCTCTTCATTTTGGAATAGCACTTGCAACTTATGTCCTCAATTATTTGCTGAATGTATTCTAGTCCGTCTCTTCCTTTGCAGTTTGTACCCAGTACAGCTCCCTCTAATACAATAGAAGCTATTCCGCGATGTCTTAACAGATGTCGCGCCTCTCCTGTGTCTTCTTCTTGTCAATGCTTTCCATATATTCCTTTCCTAGCCGATTCTGCCAAAAACCTCCTCATTCCTTAACCCAATTCTCTAATTGACAGTGCTAATACGCTTTTTATGTCCTTCTTGCTCCCTACGTCATAGGTTACTTTCCTGCGTACATAGCACAATTCCTTAACTTCATCTACTTCATGATCACCATTCAAAATGTGTTTCGCTGTTTCTATTTCTGCTACTTCTCATAACTTTCGTCTTTCTTATTTACTCCAAATCCACACCCTGCAATCCTTACACTGTTCATTCCACTCAGCAGATCCTGTAATTCTTCTTCACTTCACTGATGATGGCAGTTTTGTCAGAAAGTCTTATCCTTGATATCCCTTCACTTTTAATTTTAATTGTAGTCTTGAATCTTTCTCTTATTTTCGTCATTGCATCTTGGATGTATAGACTGAACGGTAGGGGCGAAAGACTGCATGCCTTTCTCACATCCTTTTTATTCAGAGCGCTTCGTTCTGGGTGTTCCACTCTTATTGCTTCTTTTTGGCAACTAAACATTTTAAATGGTACCTGTCTTTTCCTAGAGCTTATCTCAATTTTTCTCAGAATTTCGATCATCTTGCCCCATTTTACATTGTCGAACGCTTTTTCCAGGTCGACAGATCCATTTCTTTAGTCTTGCGTCCATAGTCAGTTGCAATTAGTGTGCGATAATCCTCGCACTTGCTAGCTCTTGTAATCGTCGGAATTATGTAGATGATGTTTTTCGTAAATCACATATTATATCGCAAGACTCATAGATTCTACATCCCAACGTGAACATTGATTTTGTTACCAATTCCCCCAGTGACTTTATCTATCCTTTTTGTCTCATTCGATCTTAAATATTGTAAAGCTCTTTTAAATTCTGATCCTGCTGTTGGACCCCCTGTCTCTTATGTATCAACTCATGTTTCTTCTTTTATCACGTCATCACGCAAGTCTTCTACACTCAGAGGGGGCCTTCAGTGTACTCTCTCCACCTATCAACTGTTTCCTTTGCATTTAACAGTGGAATTCCCATTGCACTCGTAATGCCACCATGGACCAATCCTTCAGATAACCACTTCTCTTTCGATTTCTTCATATTTTCATTTCTTTTTCGATTTTGTCACCTTTTTAATGTTGACATTTCCCCTTAGCTTCCTATTTATTTCATTGCTAACTAACATGTATATCTGTATTCCTGAATTAACCTGAACATTTTTGTACTTCCTTCTTTCGTTGATATGACTAAATATTTCTTCTCCTACCCATGGTTTCTCCGCAGTTATCTTCTTTGTACCTAAGTTTTTTACCAGTTTGTGTGATTGTACATTTTAGAGATGTTCATCTGAGCTTTCCTTATCACAGCACCTAGAGCCTCAGAGAACTTCAAGCGTATCTCATTATACCTTAGTCGTTCTGTATCACATTTATTTACAAGTTGATTCTTCCTGGCTAGTCTCTTAAACTGCAGCGTACTCTTCATCGCTACTAAATTATGATCTGAATTGATATCTGCTCCTGTGTATGGTTTACAATCCGACGACAGATTTCGTAATCACTGGATATATGCGGTTGAAAATTTCAGGAAGAGGGAAAGTGTGCTGTCATTCACGTTGTGGTGAAGTTTAACTAAGAAAGTTTGCTGAAAATGTGTAATTTTTTTAACAGATGGAGCGTACTTCCGAAACTGCATTTAAGTGGACCACACATGAGAATGCTAACACTGTGACGCCATAGATGGGATAAGTAGTGAACAAAGATTTGCATATCAAGGAAACACAAGTTGTACTTAAAGATACTCACACACAAAGATTCGAAAGTAAAGTTCACAATTTTCCATTAATAAATGAATCATCAAAGACAACCCGTGGCTCACAGTGAAAAGTATCACTAGAATTAACCAGATAGATGATACATAAAGTGAACCGTGACCAATTAAAGACCTAATTCAGGTCCATCTGAATTTACGTGAGATGATACTGCAGTCAACAGCCGTGAGAAATCTCCACTGACTCTAACGATAGAGTTTCATCGTTATAGAGGACCGTAACTCATATTCGAACAAAGTATCAACCAAAACGCACTACTTACTTGATCAGAGAGCTGAGACAGCATGATGTGTTTCACCACGACCGCGCTCCAGTGAGCTCCCCCACAAAATGTTCAAATGTGTGTGAAATCTTATGGGACTTAACTGCTAAGGTCATCAGTCCCTAAACTTACATACTGTTGTTGTTGTTATGGTCTTGAGTCCTGAGACTGGTTTGATGCAGCTCTCCATGCTACTCTATCCTGTGCAAGCTTCTTCATCTCCCAGTACTTACTGCAACCTACATCCTTCTGGATCTGCTTAGTGTATTCATCTCTTGGTCTCCCTCTACGATTTGTATCCTCCACGCTGCCCTCCAATGCTAAATTTGTGATCCCTTGATGCCTCAGAACGTGGCCTACCAACCGGTCTCATCTTCTTGTCAAGTTGTGCTACAAACTCCTCTTCTCCCCTATTCTATTCAATACCTCGTCATTAGTTACGTGATCTACTCATCTAATCTTCAGCATTCTTCTGTAGCATCACATTTAGAAAGCTTCTATTCTCTTCTTGTCCAGACTATTTATCGTCCATGTTTCACTTCCGTACATGGCTATACTCCACACAAATACTTTCAGAAACGACTTCCTGACACTTAAATCCGTACTCGATGTTAACAAATTCCTCTTATTCAGAAACGCTTTCCATGCCATTGCCACACACTACTTAACCTAAATTATCCTAAGGAAACACACATACAAAAATGCCAGAGGGAGGACTCGAACCTCCACCGGGACCAGCCGCAATGTCCATGACTTCAGCGCTAAGACCGCTCGGCTAATCCCGCACGGCTGAGCTCCCCCAAACCGAAACTCCTCGACTCTGCGTACAGAGAGCGTATAAGCTGGGTACAGGTGCAATGACCAGTCTCCAAGATGCTTTGGCCTGCAAGAACAGGTCATTCCATTAATCAGAAGAAATGAAAGGAACGCATGTTCCTTTCGGCTTAAAATTTTCCACTCGGTTCTACGGCTGAAATTATGGAAACTAAGTCACAATGCTTCGATTCTAAGATATCAACCGCGAGGCCTCATGTGTGGGGTAGCGCAGCCGTGTGTGGCGACAAACTGTCGCCTCCGCATCTGTCTTCCAGGACTTCTACTGCAAAGCTAAACCAAGAACATCCACTCGAGTCTGCCTAGTTGCATGCTTTTGTAATTACACGCACTTTCATTGAAAACGAGCGATCAGCCATGTTTGGGACATGTGTTTAGAGATGCATGTTGTGCTGACTATTATTTATGCTTGAGAGGAATAAATACACACACACACACACACACACACACACACACACACACACACACACACACACACACACAATTCTAGTTGTCAGCGGATCTTCATCCCTGACATGGAAGTTTTCAGCATGAAAAATATGAGCTAATGCTCGCAGGGAAAGCTTACTCTGCACAACTTGATAAAGGGAAACTACGGAAGTATATGAGAGGCGGAGTGATTGGCGACTTTCTAAGTCATAATCATATGTCGCAGTTCACATACACATGGGAGGAAGAAATGTTGTTTGCAGGTTTTCAAGAACTGTGGAAAGCGATAAATGTTACACCAAAAACTCTTTTTTTTAAATTATCTTTCTTATTGAAAAATATACGCAACAAGTGACTTCTACACGAGCAAACTGAAGCATTATTTTACTAACGACAGTATCAAGGGAACATGTAGTAATGAAGGTTATCTGCACTAAAATTTTTTAACGTTAATGAAAGAGAAGTAAGTATTATATTACGTACTATAAATGCAATCCTTAGTCACACTATCAAATTTCTACATGCTAATTTGCTGCTGGCTCTACGAGAACGCGCTGAAAAGTAATTCCCTCCAATTTATTATATGAAAACACTTAATGCTTTTTAAGTAAGACAAACTTAAAAAAAGTTTTATTAACTTTCCATATCTCTTTTCTTCATGACTATATGTTTATTTCTCAAGATAGTCACCCTGGCGGTGAGAACGTTTCTCTCAGCGAGAGACCTGTCTGTTGACACGGTAATTGTAGAATGTTTAAATTTGTTGACAGAGCCACAACCTCGCCTCTGCTTGTACCGCTTCATCACTATCAAAGTGAAATCCTCGAAGGCGTTCTTTAAGTTTTGGAAACAGATGAAAACCGGATGGGGCCAAGTCGGGACTGTATGGGGAACGATCGATGACAGTGAAACCCAGGCGTAGGGTTGCTGCCGATGTCGCAACATTCTTGTGTGTTCTGCCAATGTTATGCTGAAGGAGGGGTGCTCCATGTGTGGACGAACTCTTCGGAACTGAAACTCGTTCACAGCATACAGTTCCTCAAGCACCGACGTAGTTACGTAACTCACGACCAAGTTACACCCTACAATTTGGAGCTCTCTAGCAGCAGAGGACTGCAGGTACGTAGATGTGATGCATAAAGATGTACAATGTACATAACGTTTGTTTTATTTAAAATATTTCGGAGTTTTTACATAAAAATGTCGGAGGCATTACTTTTCAACATGCCCTCATACATAAATCATACCATTTCAGAACCTGATCGTTACGAACATATAGTTAGACGGTGTTGTGAGTTTAGAGTGATATGACTAAATCACTTCAACGGGAACTGACTAGAGAAACCGAGAGAAAAGTGTTTGTGTCATATTCTAACCTTAAATATTACGTGCCACATGCTTTGTATTCCTGTTTTTCATTTAACTGTCCCTCGATAAAAACCTCGTCAATTTTTAGGTAAGAACACGCAGTTTTTCCCTGAAATGGCTGAATCCCCGGCTGCAATTACTTTGGCGTCCCTCTCTGTGTGTCTCGCAGCGGCTGCTTTAATAATTAAAACTCCGTCCGTCAGCGGCAGATGGCTCTCACACTCTATCTTTCCACGTTGCTTGGAGACGTCATATCTCACTCATTACACGAAGCAACAAACACGCTTGCCTCACTTTCATCTCCTTTAAATCTGTGTGAAAGAAAACTATTTTCCTTTGACAGAGTACAGTGTCTACCGGAGTGTAGACAATGCATTGACTACAAACCAAGATCAGATAGTACGGAGTGTCTTCGCAAATATGTGATGCGCTCAAAGAATATCTGTGCACCAAGCCCAGAACTTTACACTGGATGATGAATCCTCCAGAAAGACGAAATAACCTTCTGATCGCCCACAAGAAACCGCAATTTAGATGTTGCCAATACGCATACCTGATTTATCAGGCCGGCCGGAGTGGCCGAATGATTTTAGGCGCTTCAGTCCGGAACCGCGCGACCGCTATGGTCGCAGGTTCGATCCTGCCTCGGGCATGGATGTGTGTGATGTCCTTAGGTTAGTTAGGTTTAAGTAGTTCTAAGTTCTATGGGACTGATGGCCTTAGCTGTTAAGTCGCATAGTGCTCAGAGCCATTTGAACCATTTGATTTATCAAATGGAAACAGCAAGATTATACGGCTATTCCCTAACTATGCTGTTGTGTGCAGGAAAGTATCGTTGATAGTGAATCGTACGGAACTGCAGAAAAAGTTGTAAAATTGCTTACCTGGTATAATGCATGTCAGATCTCTTTAAATACCATATACGATAATCCTTAAAACAGAAGAACCCAGTACTCAATGAGGACAAGATTAGTCTCCGACGGCAACAAAGAGTATAACAAGCGACATGAAGCGAGACGAACACGTAACATCAGTATTGTGGGAACGCACTTGAGAGACTCAAATTTGTAGGAAGGATTCTGGGAAAATACCATTGAAGATGCCAGAGCGACCAATTTCATTGTTCCACAGTTCGGACACCTTATCTTGTAGACAAGAGAAGACATCGCATAAACACTGCACTGCTAGGATCGTAACAGATCGTTATAGTCCTTACGAAAATGTAACAGAAGTACTAGAGGAAAGTTAATGAAAACCATTAGAAGAAAGACGGTGTAGTTCTAGCGAAACATGTATGGTTATATTTCGCGAACCTGTATTCAAAGGAGACATACCTCCGGAAGCGGTCATGACAATGGGACAAAAAAGATAATGACAAGTTGAGGACCATATAGACAGTCATCTGTCACTCAGTCACAACGCGAACAGAATAGGAAAGGGGAATGGATGGTATTATACTCGTACGGTGTACGTTCAGCCATGCACTGTGCAGTGGCCTGCAAAGTACATTTAGATAAACAAGTTGACCCATATTAAGAGCCGCGAGCGTTATCACTTCGGTTCCGTGATTCGGAGAAACGTGCCACCCGCAGATCGAAACTACCCTGACGGTTAACGACGGGAGCTGGTGTGGTGAGCACCCTGGATGTGGCTGTTAGGCGGTTTCTTACATCCAATTAGACGTAAACATCGCTGGTACACACGTCCCATCACACTTACACGATTCGTGAGCATTTCGGAAACGCCTCATTGTTCAGTATTGGGTATTACTAAACTTCGGATAGGTACGGGGTGGTGACAGGAAGGGAAGTGTCAAACTCTATCACAAACATTGCGAAATCTAGTTTAACATGCCGACCCGTAAAGATACGAGATAAGGCCAGGAAAAAGGCGAAGATATTCACTAGTTGAGTATTCACCTTAGTTAATAGACGATCGTATGATAAAATATAACATAATCAGAAAATATGGAGTGAAAAGTGCCTGTGTGTCTTATTGGGTAAAGTATCACAGGGGCTGGACAAAAATACGGAAATACAACGATGCCAACCCTCTCAAGACGTGCCTAAGACCAGCAGAAAAAGCGTAGATATGTGCTCACTGAGTATTCGAGGCAGTAAATGGGTCTTGGAAGCGTGCCCGGGTAGCCGTTGCGGTACGGGTAACCGCTCACAATAAGCGGAAATTTGGGTTTGAGTGCCGGTCCAGCATAAATGGCACCTCCACAATGACCTCAGTTCTATGCAAATGTTAGTCATGGTGAGATCAGTTTGGTATTTGTGAGTGCATTGTGTCAGAGCTAAGTCAATTGGGACATGTACAAATTAATGATGTTTCCGTAACCTAGTTAGCCGAACTGTTTGGTGTTTCAAGAACTACTGTACCGAAGATTCTTACCGCACTAGGTGAGTACCCGGTGTTGCTCGGGTTAGTAGTTACTTCAGTCCTATATTAATCCTTCTCCACTTTCCTCCTCTCTCTGTCCATTTCCTTCTCTTTCCATTCTCTGTCCGTCACCTCCTCCCGCTCTCTCTACCGCTCCATTTCTCCCCTATCTCTGTCCATTTTCTCCTCCTTTCGTTCTGTGTCCGTCTCCTCCGCTCCGCCCCTCCCTCTCTCTCCCCCCTTCCCCACTCTCTGTCCATATCCATCTCCCCCTCCCCCTCTCTCTACGTTCCCTCTCTCCCTCTCCCTCTCTACCTACTATGTCCATATCCTGCTCCACCTGTCTCTCTCCAGCTTCTCCTTCCCACTCTCTGTTGATCCATCTTCTCCACCTCCCCCCTTCTCTATCTACGTTGTCACCCCCACCCCAATAGAAGGCTCGTGATTATTGCCCTCACAATACTTCTTTACAAACCGTATAACAAACATGTGTAAGAAAATTTCGTTGAAATACGTAGTTCCAGGGGTTAAGATGGGCTTCCTACCTGTGCATTTGCTCGAATGCGCCAATGTCAAATATATTTCAAACATATTGTACACATATACCACCTAAATCTCCAATGAATTTGAGCCTGCAGTTTCATTTTCACGCTGCTCAATGTTTATAACTTCGTATCTCCTGCAGCTGAGTAGTACTTTGATATACACTGTGATTTTTACTGCCGGAAAAAATTCGCAACAGCGAGGACGGGTACTGCGTCATAAAAGAAAGTTGGTCGGCGAGTGTCTACGTGTGAAAGATGATGTCTGTTCAAATTTCACGCCATTCGCATAAGAGTGGCGCTAATAGGGTCACTATGAGATTGCAAATCAGGTTTGCTTGAAGTGCATGCTGTAATGGTCGTTAGCGTTAGTTACCAGTGTTCTAATGTGTGTGAATTTCTAAGGGACCAAACTGTTGAGTCATCGCTCATTAGACTTACACACTACTTAAACTAACTTAAACTAGCTTATGCTAAAATGAACATACACACCCTTGCCCGAGGGAGGACTCGAACCTCCTGCGGGAGGAGACGCGCAATCCGTGTCATAGCGCCTCAAACCCCGCGGCCACACCGCGCAGCGTTAATTATCTTTCAGAATGGATGTGTTGAGTTTATGTGGGCCAATAATGCCTTTATTCATGATGATGATGTTCGGTTCGTGGGGCGCTGAACTGCGTGGTCATCAGCGCCCATGCAAAGTTCCAATGTTTAGACAATCCAGTTATTTTGTACACAGTCCAATCTAGCCACTGCCACGAATGATGACGATTATTATGAAATGATGAGGACAACACAGACACCCAGTCACCGGGCAGAGAAAATCCACAACCCGACCGGCAATCTAACACGGGACCAAGTAATAATGCATTTAAGGCTACAAAGAGGCCATTACAAATACCTCACTGAATTTGAACGAGCTCGCGTAATAAGGCTACAAGGAGATGGCCTTACCTTCTGCATACGATCGCTAGAACACTGGGCTCCCGACCCACGTGGCACTATTGAGAGGGACGACAACAATTTTCGGCGTATTGCTCTGGCACATCATACTACATCTGCAGCAGCAATTTGAGCAGCAGTTGGCACTACAGTGACACAACGAACAGTTCCAAATCTGTTGCTTTAAGGACAGCTCCGAACCAGACGCCCTGTAGCGTACGTTCTGCTGACGCCAAAAAAAAATGGTTCAAATGGCTCTGAGCACTATGGGACTCAACTGCTGAGGTCATTAGTCCCCTAGAACTTAGAACTAGTTAAACCTAACTAACCTAAGGACATCACAAACATCCATGCCCGAGGCAGGATTCGAACCTGCGACCGTAGCGGTCTTGCGGTTCCAGACTGCAGCGCCTTTAACCGCACGGCCACTTCGGCCGGCTGACGCCAAACCACAGCCTGTTGCAGCTATAGTGGCGTCAAGCGAGAGGTAACTGGAGGGCAGATTGGAAGTCTGTTGTATTGTTTGATGAAAGATGGATCAGCCTCGGTGTCAGTGATAGCCGCGTGTTGGTTAAGGGGAGGGTCGCCACTTGAGGGCTTGCAACCGACCCGTCTGCGTGCCAGACACATCGGACCTACACTTGGAGTTACTGTCTGGGGTGCGATTTCGTATGACAGCAGGAACACTGTCGTGGTTTTTCCACACACTCTGACTACAAATCTGTGCGTCAGACTGGTGATTCTGTGCTGCCGTTCATGAACAGCGCCGCAGGGGATGTTTTCCAAAAGGGTAAGACGCAACCCGTGTACCGCTGTTGTAGCTCAATATGCTCTAAAGATTGTCGACACGTTGCCTTGGCCTGCTCGATCGCAATTTCTCTCTCCATTCGGGCAATATGGTACACCATCGGACAACAATTCCAGCGTCATCCACAACCAGTATTAATCGTCCCTGTATTTACCTACCAAGTGCTACAGACATAGAACTCCGTGCCATAAACTAACGCATGTACCTGTAGAGCAATAAAGATGCATGTTTTCTGTGGTGTCACTGCGACGCACCACACTTGCTAGGTTGCAGGCTTCAAATCGGCCGCGGTCCCTCAGTACACCTCGGACCCGCGAGTCGCTACTGTCGACGCTAGCAGACCGAGCGCCGCCACTCGGCTGGTCTTACGAGATAAGCTAGCGCACTGCCCAGTTCTACAGCCGACTTGAATAGAGAAGGTTCACTTGTTATAGCTTCAGAGATCTCATTTGCAGAGACGCAAATTAGCATAGCCTTTAGCTAAGTCAGTAGCTACGACCTAGCCAGGCGCCACATACGGATTATGCATTGACAATTGATCTATATGTGTGAAGCAATCAGAATTATAAAGAAGTATTCGCAGTTCAGTGTATACTTGCACCTGTACATATTATTGCACAAAGTCAAGGTTGACGTCCACAGCTGATGCTGAATTTAAGCTAAGTATTTAATTGTATTCCTGTTTACTAACTTTCTACTCAGCTAAGATGTTCCAGATACATCCCGTCAAATACAGTTCATTGAGCCTCACATCTGCCTACGTGATCAACGCGTGCAATAAATGGCCACACCTCGTGATCATACTAAGAGTCAAATAGAGTGACTCAGCCGGGTCACCCTTTTTCCATGAGGCCCATAGTTCAACATCATACATAACATTTTCCTACATCTACTTGATTACTCTGCAATTCACATTTAAGTGCTTGGCAAAGGGTTCGAACCACAATCATACTATCTCTCTACCATTCCACTCCCGAACAGCATGCGGGAAAAACGAACACCTAATCCTTTCTGTTCGAGCTCTGATTTCTCTTATTTTATTTTGATGATCATTCCTACCTATGTAGGTTGGGCTCAACAAAATATTTTCGCATTCGGAAGAGAAAGTTGGTGACTGAAATTTCGGAAATAGATCTCTCCGCGACGAAAAACATCTTAGCTTTAATGACTTCCATCCCAACTCGCGTATCATATCTGCCACACTCTCTCCCCTATTACGTGATAATACAAAAGGAGCTGCCCCTTTTTGCACCCTTTCGTAGTCCTCCGTCAATCCCACCTGGTAAGGATGCCACACCGCGCAGCAATATTCTAACAGAGGACGAACGGCTGTAATGTAGGCGGTCTCTTTAGTGGACTTGTTGCATCTTCTAATTGTCTTGCCAATGAAACGCAACCTTTGGCTCGCCTTCCTCACAATATTATCTATGTGGTCTTTCCAACTGAAGTTGTTCGTAATTTTAACACCCAGGTACTTAGTTGAATTGACAGCCTTGAGAATTGTACTATTTATTGAGTAATCAAATTCCAACGGATTTCTTTTGGAACTCATGTGGATCACCTCACACTTTTCGTTATGTAGCGTCAACTGCCACCTGCCACACCATACAGAAATCTTTTCTAAATCCCTTTGCAACTGATACTGGTCTTCGGATGACCTTACTAGGCGGTAAATTACAGCATCATCTGCGAAAAACATAAGAGAACTGCTCAGATTGTCACCCAGGTAATTTATATAGATCAGGAACAGCAGAGGTCCGAAGACGCTTCACTGGGGAACAGCTGATATCACTTAAGTTTTACTCGATTATTTGCCGTCTATTACTACGAACTGCGACCTTCCTGACAGGAAATCGCGAATCCAGTCACACAACTGACACGATACCCCATTGACTCGCAGCTTGATTAGAAGTCGCTTGTGAGGAACCGTGTGAAAAGCTTAAATCTAGAAATACGGAATCAACTTGAGAACCTCTGTCGATAGTGCCCATTACTTCGTGCGAATAAAGAACTATCTGCGTTGCACAAGAACGATGTTTTCTGAAACCATGCTGATTGCGTATCAATAGATCGTTCCCTTAGCGGTGATTCATAATGTTTGAATACAGTATATGCTCCAAAATCCTACTGCCAACCGACGTCTATGATATAGGTCTGTAGTTCGATGGATTACTCCTACTACCCTTCTTAAACACTGGTGCGACCTGCGCAATTTTCCAATCTGTAGGTACAGATCTATCGGTGAGCCAGCGGTTTTATATGATTGCTAAGTAGGGAGCTATTGTATCAGCGTAATCTGAAAGGAACCTAATCGGTATACAATCTGGACCTGAAGACTTGCCCGTATCAAGCGATTTGAGTTGCTTCGCAACCCATAAGGTATCTACTTCTAAGAAACTCATGCTAGCAGCTGTTCGTGTTTCAAATTCTGGAATATTCCATTGGTCTTCCCTGGTGAAGGAATTTCGGAAAACTGCGTTCAATAACTCCGCTTTAGCGGCACAGTCGTCGGCAACAGTACCATCGGCACTGCGCAGCGAAGGTATTGACTGCGTCTTGCCGCTTGTGTACTCTACATACGACCAGAATTTCTTCGGATTTTCTACCAAATTTCCAGACAATGTTTCGTTGTGGAACCTATTAAAGGCATCTCTCATTGAAGTCCGTGCCAAATTTCGGGCGTTTGTAAATTTTAGCCAATTTTCGGGATTTCCGTTGCCTCTGCAACAGAGTTCGGACCTGTTTTGTGTACCATGGGGGATCAGTTCCATCTCTTACCAACTTATGAGGTATGAATCTCTCAATTGCTGTTGCTACCATATCTTTGAATTTGAGCCACATCTCGTCTATATTTGCATTGTCAGTTCGGAAAACTGTTTACATTCTTGCAGTTACATCAGTAATTAATGTTCCAACATTTCACATTCAGTGGCTTATTCCAATCTTACATTAATCTCTGATCTTGCAATCACTTTACTATGTTACCTACACAAACGAATTCCCGAAATTTAATTACTCTACATTGACAGTTCCTTTTTGAGATGCAGCTTTTTTTCAGCAGTGCAATTTTCTAGGTACATTCAGTAACACACCTGAGTACTGTGTGGGAAATGTGTTCCTTGTAGAAATTGTAGCAAAGAAATAAGAAAACGTCATGCATGATGTGACAGTTTTCCATGCTTTTCACTGTTTGTGAGGTCATATATCCCGAAATATTTGCTTTACCATGATATAATTTTCCTGATGCATTCAGCGGTATATTTCAACACTGTCTGAAAAAGGTTTTGCGAGTGCAGGTAGTAGTAAAGAAGCAATAAAGTAATATGTTATGCCTCATGCGGTAGTTTCATGCAGTACATTTTGCGCGTTGCCAGCGAGAAAATGTTTTGTAACGGCTTGGACTATGTGGACAGTATGTTGCAAGTCATTAAACACCTTTATCCTCACATAATGGTAGAGTGAAGTATGGATATTGCTGCATCGTGAGCTACACTCCATTTTCACCCTTACGCCGTGGATAGCTAGGTGGTCCTTACACCCGCAGGCATTGTCTACCGAAAGTAAGTGAGATGTGGTCCAAGGCTGACTGAAGTCAGTTCAGTGGTTTAGGAACATACGGACATACTTACATACATGAATTCATGCATACGTATATGGATACATACTAAGGTTCAATCATTCTTATGGTATGTATGGGAATCAGGAGAAACAGTGTACGCTAAATCACAACGCAGACTGAAGTGTGTGTTGCCTGATCGCGACAGGCAGTGAGTGATGAGGACTGTTGTTGTTGTTGTTGTTGTGGTCTTCAGTCCTGAGACTGGTTTGATGCAGCTCTCCATGCTACTCTATCCTGTGCAAGCTTCTTCATCTCCCAGTACCTACTGCAACCTACATCCTTCTGAATCTGCTTAGTGTATTGATCTCTTGGTCTCCCTCTACGATTTTTACCCTCCACGCTGCCCTCCAATGCTAAATTTGTGATCCCTTGATGCCTCAAAACATGTCCTACCAACCTATCCCTTCTTCTAGTCAAGTTGTGCCACAAACTTCTCTTCTCCCCAATCCTATTCAATGCCTCCTCATTAGTTACGTAATCTACCCATCTTATCTTCAGCATTCTTCTGTAGCACCACCTTTAGAAAGCTTCTATTCTCTTCTTGTCCAAACTGGTTATCGTCCATGTTTCACTTCCATACATGGCTACACTCCATACAAATACTTTCAGAAACGACTTCCTGACACTTTAATCTATACTCGATGTTAACAAATTTCTCTTCTTCAGAAACGATTTCCTTGCCATTGCCAGTCTGCATTTTATATCCTCTCTACTTCGACCATCATCAGTTATTTTGCTCCCTAAATAGCAAAACTCCTTTACTACTGTTACGGAAAATAAAACGACGATAGCTGCAAAAGTTACAGGACGTCTGAAAGTCACATTGTCGAATTCTTTCAGCACCGAAACTTCAGGAAGAGAGCTCCTTAAGCAGGGAATTGCAGGTGAGCTGGAATTCCAAAACCGCTCATCAGTGGTGCAGACGTCCATAACACGAAAACGTGGTGCCGAAGCCATAAAACCTCAACTCTGGAACAAGGAAGTAATTCTTTGGTTCGGATGAGTCTTGTTCCACAGTGATTCCAACTTTTAGCAGAGTTTACGTCCCAAGAGGAGACAAGGCTTGGATTCTGTGATGTTTTAGGCAACCATATCGCAGTATTACGTAGGCCTGGTAATTCGTGTTCCCAGTGGTAACTCTGTAAAATAACGTTACGGCGAAGGATCATGTGACTGCTCTGGCTGATCAGATCCGTCTCAAAGTATAACGTTTATTATTAAGTGGTGAAGCTTTGTTACGAGTCGACAAGGTCCCTTTTCACACGGTTCGCATCGTCCAGGACCGGATTTATGAGCTCGAGGACGACGTTTCGAAACTGTACTGTACGCAACAGTCACCGGATCTGAATAATATTGAGACTCTTTGGTCTGCTTTGGAGACATGGAGTGGAAAGTGCGTGGTCACTAGTCGACTCTGTCATTGTTACTTGAATCTTCCACTATTTTACTGGAAGAATGCTGTAAGATTCCCGTAAAAACCACACAGTGCTTGTAATTAAAGACTGCGAGCCAAACGGTAGCTGTTTTGAATGCCAACGGGTTTCCTACACCGTATCTGACGCGGTAAAGTGTTGAGTCTTGTGTGTTTGCATATTTTTGTCCAACATCCGCAAATTATTAAAGAATGGAAACATTTTTGTGAAGAATTTTATGTTTTTGTAGTAATTAACTTTAATGCTTATCTCTGCACAAACGATTTTTACTTTTCACTATGTATTACAATTTAGCTGCCACTGCTGTGTTTGCTGTGTAACGTTCGCCCGTTTGGTAACTAGAGAATAGTGCTACCTGGCAAACTGGAGCAATAACCAAGCCGCTCTGTCAGCGCACTATTTGCCGCTGGGCCTCAGGAGACGCACTTTGCAATGAGATATCCTGTGGACGCGTCCCGTGCTCTGCGGGCGCCGCGAGGGACGCCTGCGGTCGCGTCAGAGGCCACACAGTGACCGGCTGCGTCCCTGGACCTTTGCTCGCCCCCTCACAAGACGTCCAGCGACGTCTCGCCGTGCTCTCTGTGTGCCTCACAAACACTGTCCTGTTCCACGGGACAATTTTTCCCACGGCCACCCTGTTTACATTCATGTCTATGAAACGATCTCTGGTCGCTTCGTCTCAAGGGAATCTCTACCACACTTTCGTACAGCCTGTGCCGACATGGTAATATTCTAGCAACTGGTTTCAGATCTCATTCGTTGTCGCTGTTACGCCTATTTAATAGGCTCGTCAGAAGCTGGAACAGTACCCTATGACTCGTACAACCAGTACCTTGTATGCTTCACTGCTTAACGGTTGCTAAGGAACAGAGACAATGTGAGATGGGAATAATCACTGGCAATGAAACACAATACATGCATAGAAGTGGAATGCTGTTTTTATAACGAAAAACGGTACAGATTTCACTACATGACAAAACAGGATAACAGACGTAAACAAAGTTCATATTTGATACAACTAAGGTACCCAGCATGAAGGCCGATATCAGACTCAGTAAGGAACATGTTAACTTAGGGCAGTAATGTACGACTCGCACATGTTATTCATGCCGACTACCAAACTGTACTTGGGGGATATTGTCCCACTCCTCTGTCAAGGCGGTTTTCAGTTCTTGCTCTGTTCGGGGAGGAGTGCTCGATGAGAAACACTACTGCCAAGAGCATCCCAGGCATGCTCTATGTTTTGTCACCGCCAGACACCACACATGTTAAGTGGTAGCCTTTAATTCGGCTGCGGTCCGTTAGAATACGTCGGACCCGCGTGTCGCCACTATCAGTGATTCCAAACCGAGCGCCACCACACGGCAGGTCTAGTCTAGAGAGACTCCCTAGCACTCGCCCCAGTTGTACAGCCGACTTTGCTAGCGATGGTTCACTGTCTACATACGCTCCCATTTGCAGAGACAACAGTTTAGCATAGCCTTCAGCTACGTCATTTGCTACGACCCAGCAAGGCGCCATATTCAGATAATATTGTGAATCATGTACCGTCAAGAACGACGTTCATCATTAACGGATTAAAGTTAAGTATCAAACTAATTACATCCGCTTTCTGAATTCTAATTCCTTGTCATGTTCCAACCCTCACGTCAGTATAGTCCTTCCCTCCTCACGCCAGCCTGCGTGAGCTAAAACGCGTGCATTTCGGCCTCCAATAGTAACACGGTGCTGGCTCTTCAGCCAACACAACACTCTATAATATACGGGTCCGCGAAGCCCGCAGGTCATTCCATACTTTCAATATCTTCACTTTGCAGTGTGTCCGACACCTGAGCGATCCTCCATGGGCGTGAATTGTCGTCTATAAACGGAATTTTGGAACCTACCGCACCCTCAAACTGACGCACATGATACAGAATAATCTCTCTGCTGTAACGGTATCTCGTACAAATATATGCAGCGCTGCTGGTCTATTCTACATTATCCCTACCCTCACCATAACGCTTATGCCACACCGATGATGTTCGTGAACGTCCTGTGGTGCTTAACTTGCTTCTCTCTCTCCTCACAGTAACTGGTGGTCAGCATCTCTTGACACAGTGAAAGGGATTAGTCGGAGAACATGACTCTGGACCTCCGTTGTTGACCCCAACTAACATTCTCCCTGCATCAACGAACTCTTTCTCGACGACGGCTTTGTTGAAACGGGATGCATTTGACAGACTTCTTACCATACAAACCAGTCTTATTTAATCGACACGAAATAGATCGGGCAGATACACGTGTATCGCTAGCAATTACTAGGACTCCAACGATCTGCCTAGGAGTTAGATGTGTGTTCCTTTCCGCCACTAAGGCTACGTGTTGGTCTTAATGCGGTGTGGCGGTACATCTGCGACCACAGGTATGCTTCCACTCAGAATTTCCACACCCAGCTGCCTGTTTAATCATGACATGACACACTCATTAATGCGGGCAGAGCAGTGACACTTTGATTGACTTCGAGCCGTCCAACTGCTCGTGCACGATCGAAATCACTCAAATGATGTCTTGCAGATACGTTGCCGTAGCCTACGGAACGGCGCACAAACCATGTCCACAACAATCTCCGTACAACACCCTAATGTACGAACGGTCGAAGGCATCCTACCCTCTACATTTCCTTTTTCTATCTTTGGTCGGGTGTTCCGTAGTAGTAATCAAACGGTTTATTTCTTTTACAGAGGCACTGCACTCTAAAAAATTGTAACTCTTCCATTTACCTTCCCTAATGATGCTTATACATCTAAACATCTACATCAATACTAAGCAAACTGCTAGATGGTGTGTGGCAAAGGGTATTTCTCGTATCACTAACTTATCGCCTCTTCCCTGCTCCACTTGGGAATGGTGTATGGGAGGAATACTAGTCAGTAAGCCTGTGTATTACGTCTAATTTTTCGAAGTTTCTCATCCTAACCATTTCGCTTAACATGTGTGGGAGGAAGTGATATGTTGTTCGACTCTTTTCTGGGAATACTCTTCGAAATATCTGAACTAGACCTCTCGATGATCTACAATGCCTCTATTCTAACTTCTGCCACTGACTTTTGTTGAGCATTTCTATAACGCTCTTGCACCGACAAAACGATTGCGTGACGAAATGCGCCGGTCTTCCTTGGATCTTCACTTTCTCTTGTATATCCTACCTCGTAAGAGTCGAAGATTAATGAACAGTACTCAGGGATCGACCGGAAAAGTGACTTGTAGGCTACTTGCTCCGTGGTTCACTTACATTTCCTTAACATTATTCCTATGAATCTCAGTGGGGCATCGGCTTTTCGTCCTACTTGTTTTATGAAGTCATTCTACTTAGTCATTCTCCTACATATTACGGTGATACTGTTCCCAGCAATTTGTCATCAATGATGTAGTTGTACATTTGTGGATAACATCGCCTATATATGAGCAATATATTATATTTATATACGCTCAGGGTTATCCGCCAGAGCCTGCATCAATTATCAATCCTCTGCAGGTCATTCAACAAATCGATTCTGCCTTCTGGCGTTGCTACCTTCTTGTACACGACTGCAACATGCACGAACAGTCTTAAAGAGCTTCCGACAGTTTCCACTGCATCGTTTATGTATACTATAAACTGTGACGGTCCTATCACGTTTCCTCTTGGTACTCCGGAAATGACCTTGACACTTGTCGATTTTTTTCGGTTTATAGCGACGTTTTGAGTTTATCTGCAAAGAAGTATTGCATCCAGTTGCAAATCTGGTACGATACTCAGTAATCTAGTATTTTTTTTTCACTGAAAAGCACAGCGGGTCGGCATCAAATGCGTTCCTGAACACGGCATCAACCTGAGAACCGTTGTCTACAGCGCTAAGGATCTCATGGAGGAACAGAGCGAGCTGAACTTCGCGAAATTTCTGTTTGCAGAATTCATGCTGATTTTTATAGAGAAGATCTTCGCTCTTCAAGAACGTCATAATATTTATTTGCATGAGCATTCTATTACATTTCGCATCTTTGTATTACCCCTAAGTATTTATGCTTATGTGCTGCAGACAAATGAACTTTAAGTTGGTACTGTCGGGATTTTACCGTTTGCTTCAGCCACACTCTCTTTACTCGCGGTTACAATATCCCACAGCTTTATCCTCCTGGCCATTGCTATTTACGTCTTTATCAACATATTCTTTTGGTATTGCAAATTATGACGTCCTACTCCACATACATCGATATTTCTTCCTTGACTTTAATTCAAACCTATTTTGACGCAGTGAAAAGTAAATCAGTCGACTGATTTGAAGCGTAATACATTATAATGATTTAGCTTCAATATAAGTAACATTACCGCTTTACGTAGAGTTCTCTGTAGACAATTCCCACAAAATTGGATAACTTGATTGTCCTTGGGGTTGAATGCAAAGGAGCTCAGGCAATCATCCTGTGATGTTGAGGGTTCTTTCAGGGAGGGTCTGCGTTGGCACTTGGTCGTGCCTTATTAAGCTTTCGACAGTGAGTGGTAGTCATCTTTAGAAAGTAAATATTGTGGCTAACATATCTCCGTAAAGGAAACACCATTTCCATGAACATATTTTGAAGTAAGCCTCGGAATATTATGTCCCAAGTCAGACGCTATATTCACACTCTAAAACACATGTTTTTAACAGTAAGAGAAGGAACAGTTTCAATGGACCATGGTGAAAAATATTCATATTTTTGTTAGAATCTATCTTCGCTTCAATAGCTATTACATAATGCAAAATACCTTTAGGTTTTGTTGTTGAAATGTGTGCGAATTCCTAAGGGACCAAACTGCTGAGGTCATCTGTCACTAGACTACACCCTACTTAAACTAACTTATGTTAAGGATAAAACGCAAACCCATGCCAGAGGGAGGACTCGAACCTCCGGCGAGAGGGCCGCGCAATCCGTGACATGGCGCCTCTAACCAAGTTGCCACTCTGCGCGGCTAGGTGTAATTCAAACATCGTGTACGCACTCTCAGAGTTCGGTACAATGTGGCATATTCCATCTGCCTGAAATGTTCCGAGACTGATTTTATTCCTGGCTTATAGTTTTCCCCTTCTAAATATTATATAATGTTTCGTACCATGTATGTAATGCTAAGCACTACTGACACAAAACTGAAATATATATGACAAAGTTTCACAAATTTGTACTGATACAAACAGTTTAAAAGTGAGTACAAATTACAAATCAAAAATGAAAATAACAAAGTACATGTCACGGTAATCAGCAAAATATTCAACACACAGAACAACATTATACTTCTTGTGCTGGGTATGTAATGATGTACATTTTATTCCAAAACATTGTCTTCTTTTGAGTTGTTGTATTTTCACGATCAGATGGTTCATTCCATCAATCTGGAGCTCATCTGCTCGGGATTCTTCCAGGTACTTTCAGTAGCACCGCATACCACTTCAAGTATAGCTGCACAATTTTCTCTTTGAAAATTCACATGACTTATTGTATTTCCATTTTTCGGTAGAGTATCCAGGTATTGTGTACATTCATATTCAGTAAATTATGAGAGTCCAGTACTATTTCCCGTTATAGATACATATCTTGTCCTATTTCACATTTAGACCCCCAATCGATCAATTCCACCCAATTACTTTTTGGATTCTGTCAGAATGGAGGGTCGAGGAACTTCGAAGTATTTCCTTGACCATTGAAAATATCTATTAACGTTATTTGATGCTGCAGAAAAAAGAGTTTGTTACGCCATTTGCAGAGCAGCAAACCATTTCTCCTTTGTATGGCAGTGTGAATAGTACCTCTTCCATATTTCCTCACTCCGTTTCTCTTTGAAAGTAGCCATTTTGAGGAATATAGTTTTCTGTTACAGGTCTATGCCTGAAAAGCCTCTTTCTTTACAAAAAATTAACAAACTTGTAAACAACTTTTTTAACATCTAAATGCAAAATTTATTGAAAAACTCTCTTTAGTGCTCAGCAATACATTTGTGTAACTGAAAATGTTGCATGTGTTCCTGCAATACAAATTATGTTGCATAATTTTCAACGTAAGACTTGTGTCTGTTTGTTTGTGGAGGATCTATTTGCAGTTTACGAACCTGAATTACAAAATATTGTATTTGTTACACTTACTTTAAATTCATGGTATGACGTGATTCTGGCTGTAGAAAAAAATATTTAAATTCAACTGCCCGTTGACCATAGCAGCAGTTTTCTTCTCACAACTACTAACACAAAACAAATAACATGAGCTGAACAATATTTAAATAAGCGAAACAAGATTATAGTTGTTCCTTTTCCTCCAAAACGTCTATAAAAGTCTAGTGCTGTCACTTTTCGGGGAGACCGGGCCACATTAATGCGGATTTATTTACGGAGATTTTAAAATGTTGTGGATGGATTTGTTCAAAATGGTTCAAATGTATGGTCATCAGTCCCCTAGAACTTATAACTACTTAAACCTAAGTAACCTAAGGACATCACACAACACCCAGTCATCACGAGGCAGAGAAAATCCCTGACCCCGCCGGGAATCGAACCCGGGAACCCGGGCGGATTTGTCGTAAGTAATATTGTATAGCCTTACACGTGGTTACTAAAGTATAATCTGGTATATGTGCTTCTCACTCTGCATTATGGTACTGCAATACCTTTGTTGTTTAGAAGTACTATGCAATGTTCCTTCTAACATGCATATATATCCGAAGGAACATTGCGTCGCACTGCTTAACAACGCAGGCACTGCAATACTGTATTCCACCGACGATACCAGGCAGCGAGTTTCGATTAAATTGTCCACCCCTCTCCCCTGTACGGGAATTACGTAATGTGTACGAGTGCAGGTTGTGACGCATGAACGACGACATATAGAAGTTTGTATCTGGCTCTGGATCGTGCAAGGATTAACAAAGTGGTTCATGTGAGCGCCCGAGTAACGCGAGAAATCCGGATTCGAGTACCAGTTCGGCACTCATTTTACTGTCGTCATTCCCCTATCCAGCTGATGGCTGTCCGTATTCCCAACTGCTAATAGATTTCATGCACTCAGTATTACATTTAAGAGCACAAAATTGTTTTATAAGGCTCAAGCAAGGGTATAAACGAGCTCAGGTATGAGGAAGGCTTATGTACCTATAAAAGCAATATTATACAAGTCAAGAACACAACAAAGAGTAAGCAAAAGCACATTACTGAAGTTTTCAAAAGTGTTTTATTGACAGTTAACCAAATTACAGGAATAATTAATTAACATGCAAACACCCAAAAACTGTATTGGTAGTAAACTAATTTTTGCCGAACTTCCACCTCTTGGCATAATATGGCCTGTATAGAAATCTGATTGATTGATATTCGTCATTATTATCCGAGGTGCAGTTGATGCACACAAATAATAATGTGCATCCTGTGGTGCAGTCGCCGTCCGCCGACCAATTACTTCTACGGCACTCGACCTAATCTTAATTTCTTCTTAACTGGTTGTATCGTCTCAATCAGGAAATACACATAATATTTTGGTCCTATCCATGGAAGAAGACCTATCGTAATTTTCTCTTGTTCTTGCTTTTAGCAATTTCATCCCCTTATCATCGCTTGCTCTCATAGAATTAACATTTTCTGCTTCAGATTCATTAGGTTCGAATAGGACTTTTTGACAATTTCTTCCATTTAAGGCGTCATTTTCTTAGACTATATTTTCAACTGGTGGTGTCCTAAATATTCCTTGACGGGGGTATCAGTTACGGGAGCTGATTTCCCGTTTAACGAAATGCGGAATAGTGCATAAACGTGCGTAATTGCCCTCCAATACGAAGTTTGAATTAGTTTCTATACTACAGTAATAGCTTTTAGTCTTTCGGTTTCTACAAATACGCCTTGTGCAGTAGAATAATGTTCTGTAAACGAACGTATATTTATCTTTTCTCAAATCTATAAGATAAGTTCGATAGGAACTTCGATATTATAGTAAAATATTTACTCATTTTGCACAGAGACACAGATATGTTCTTCACATCAAGATGTTCACGCGGCTGGTGCGGCGCAATTTGTGAGAAGGCCCTCTAGGTGGCACCACTAATATTCCATCCAACCTAGCAACAATGGTTCCCGAGAAACGTGTCCCGTGCGTAAATGTGCCCCGGTCTCCTGCACCCTCAATGTAACATTGAGCGTAATGGGTTAATTTGTACGCCATTTCCTGAAGAGGTACTTTTATTTGAATGACACCACAAAAGATATTCTTACATCGGCGACAAACGTTTCTCCAATACACACTGATGGAAAAAAAATCTCTACACCAAGAAGGAGTTCTATGACATAAACGAAAGTTGTTAGGCATGTTTGTACATTTTAAAGGTGATGTCTATTTAAATTTCGCCCCAGTCTCATAATAGTGGCGGCAGTAGCGACCCTATGAGGAACCAAATCAGGGTTGCTCTAAATACGCTCTCTAATGGCCGTGAGCGCTAGTTAACTTTTACACTGGACGTGATGACTTATGTTGGTTAAGAATGCTTTTAAGGCGGCAAAGACGTCATTATCAACACCATGCGGGGTCCTGTAATAGGGCTACGAGAAGCTGTATGTTCATTCTGCCATACTGCAGAAAGACGTGGCAGGAATACAGACACTGTACGTGACCACTGGCTGCAGTGTTCAATAGAATGTACGGTCGCAAGAATACTGCGCTCCAGACGGCGATGTGGAGCTAGCCAGAGGCAAGACCATCGTGGTCGAATTAGGGCTCTGACGCATCGTATTGCATCTGCAGCAGGAATCTGAGCAGCAGTTAGGATAACAGTTACACAACATTTACAGATCGTTTACTTCAAAGATATCTCCGAGTCAGACGAACTGTAGCACGCGTTCCCCTGACCCCAAACCACCGCCGTTTGTGACCTCAATAGTGTCATCGCAAGAGCTCATTGGTGAGCAGGGAGAAGGTCTGTTGTTTTCTGATGGAAGCTGGTTCTGCCTTGGTGCCTTTGATGGTGGTGTGCTGCTTAGAATGAGACCAGCTGAGGGTTTACAACCAACTTGTCTGTGACCTACGGATACTTGACCTACACCTCGTACTATAGTCGGGGTTGAGATTTCTTATGACAACAGCAGCACCCCCGTAGTTATCCTACGCCATCTGATTGCAAAACTGTACGTCAATCTGCTTATTCGACCTGTTATGCTGCCATTCATGAACAGTACTGGATACGATATTTCCGAACAGTATAACGCTCGCCCATATATCGCTGTTGTAACCTAAAATGCTGTACAGAGTGTCGACATGTTACATTAGCCTGCTCGACCGCTAGATCTGTCTCCACTAGAGCACATATGGGACATCATCGGATAACAACTCCAGCGTCAACTACAACCAGCATTAACCGTTCCTGTATTGACCGACCAAATGCAACAAGCATCGATGTCCAACCCAAACACTGATATCTGGCAAAGTGCAACATAGTGCACGCACGTTTACATGCTTGCATTCAACATTCTGGCGCTTACAACAATTATTAATGGGGACTGATGACCTCGCTGTCTGGCCCCTGCCCCTCCCCCCTCCCCCGACCTAAAAAAATTAACCAAACAACCAATCGGTTGAAACTCCCTGGCAGATTAAAACTGTGTGCCGGACCGAGACTCGAACTCCTTTCTTTCAGGAGTGCTAGTTCAGCAAGTTCCGGATGAGAGCTTCTGTTAAGTTTGGAAGGTAGGAGACGAGGTACTGGCAGAAGTAAAGCTGTGAGGACGGGGCGTCAGCCGTGCTTGGGTAGCTCAGTTGGTAGAGCACTTGCCCGCCATTGGCAAAGGTCCCGAGTTCGAGTCTCGGTCCGGGACACAGTTTTAATCCGCCAGGAAGTTTCATATCAGCGCACATTCCGCTGCAGAGTGAAAATCTCATTCTGGAACCAATCGGTTATTAATGTCCAAGCATTTCACATTTAGAATGACTCACCCCGCGCTTTAATTAATCTGTGACCTGGCAATGTTAGCCGCTTAAATATGTTACCTAGACAAATGTATTCCCGAAATTTCGTTATTATATTTTTTTATGTAACGATACTTTTGGACAGTGTTTTCTAAGATAATATGGTAGTATGTAGCAGCTCATGCTTTCTAATTATAAATTCAATGAATATAACGAGTAAACTGTGTTAATCATCGCCTAAAATAATAATACTAAAATATAATAAACGACTACTGATTTCATAAAATTAACACATCTTTCCATTACCGTAGCGCACGAGATATCGTAATCTCACTGCTTAAGACAGCTTCTGTACATGTCGTAAGTGTGCTCTTGCTTCTCGACTCACCTGTAACTATAGCAGCCGTGCTCGTACCAACAGTCATTGCCTGAAATAAAAGTTGTGACGTAAATGTGTCCCTGTCCTGGGATGGTCCAGGAGACATTTCAGTTTCGTAGTTCAGTAACCCATTCCATAATGTTCCGAAATGACTGTGAAAAAGTGATGTGGTACTTAATACTCAAGGTAAATCGATGACACCTTTAACCGTTCAGAATATAGCAAAATGATAAACTTTTCCACTGAATATTGGCCAGGTTCGTTAGGAATGCCTAATGCTGGTGACCCCAATTTGGGCAAGTATTATTGCATTCAATAGTTGTCGCACACATTACACAGATTAATTTCACAAGAAACTTTCTTTCGGAATAAATACGAACAGCATAAAAGTACGAGTAGGTTAGCTATACATATCTAAAACCACCAAGACACGAGAGGGGTCACACTGTCTCAGACACATATAGATTGACAAAGAAAGCTAAAATATCTCAACATTAAAATTCAGTCTTAAATATACGTATATAAAGATCAAAAATCAGAGTTATTCAATAACTTATTTCCAAAGACTGTCAAATACACAACGTTTTACACAGAGAGTGACTGACATACTACCTAACATACAAACTCGACTTCCACCAACTGTTTTTACCACAAATATAATTATGAAGGCAGCAAGAGCGTGTATTGTTCCATTGGTACAGCTGTCGAGTGCAGTACCCATGGTTCAAAAATGGTTCAAATGGCTCTGAGCACTATGGGACTCAACTGCTGTGGTCATAAGTCCCCTAGAACTTAGAACTACTTAAACCTAACCAACCTAAGGACAGCACACAACACCCAGCCATCACGAGGCAGAGAAAATCCCTGACCCCGCTGGGAATCGAACCCGGGAACCCGGGCGTGGGAAGCGAGAACGCTACCGCACGACCACGAGATGCGCAGTACCCATGGTTTCGTCACAAATGCCGCATGAACTCACATTAAGCAACTCACCAAGAAACTCCGATGCCAATTTCGTAGTGCAAACTTACAAACATTTTCGTAAAATCACAACAGGCAACCACTATAAAGTTCGTAACATTGATCAAAAAATTGGGAGGGATCAAAATTTAATTACCCACTCGGGTCAGTGCCATGTGGTTCGCTGAAGGAAAGATAACACGACACCCTGTTGTGAGCATTACAATAAGTTGGGTTAAGCGACCACAAACAAATAGTTGGCAAACGCCTGGGCACGGGGTGAACACAAACTGAAGCAGGTGCGAATTGTAAAACAATGTGTGCGAGTTTTAACAGCTAATTTTATCCAATTATGTACGCTCTTCGGAGGCTCAACCATTTATTTATTTTTAAGATAGAAGTATTAGTTGGACTGAGTGACTGGTAGCTAGTTGACTGCTCATGTGTGGGAGGCTTTCACAGTTAGTGTCGCGTTTAAGCCACATCTCTTGAGTTGTGAAGCGCTGCCAGAGGTATACATATATATGCGCTATCACAATTTCTCATCCTAAGAATATTATACTAATTTCTTAAATTTAAATTCATTAAGCTTGGAGGAAATGTCATTAATTTGGAATTCTTCATTCAGTCACTCACCATTACGCACCCATTTCAGTTCTCCCAGCCATATTCCAAATATTCGTCTGATTAAGTAGTTCAATAACAAAATGTAATACGTTGTCAGTAGTAAGTTTTCGCCGTTCTGATGATCATTTTATCTCCTTACTTTAAAAAAGAAGGAAGTTCACGGTTCAATGTGTGGTGCACAACGAAGTCAGCAGAGTTGGTTCCATATAAGAGTGTTATTTATTGTACTTTGGCTATGTAGGTGTATTTTACATAAGTCCCATGGAGCTAAAATTGACTGGATTATTTGCATACAAGTTATACCCAGTCATCATAACTTGTTTATAACAAAATGGCAAGCTATGAACTATAAACAGATACAATATATATGAAAAATCTCGTCAGAAAGAAACAGATATATCGGCGATCGGATCTTCCCCTCAGTCTAAGCAATTAACCTATAATAGCCGTTACGAGATCTAGACTCTTCATTGAGAAGTGGCCGAGACTGTTTCAGCCCTGTATGGTTTTACTGCGTGGTGATCATACAGCTGAAGAAATTTTTTCAGCTGAAACGCACTTACAACACCAACTATTTGAAATCTGGTCACATAGTAAATGAGGCGTTTCGCATGAGAAAGCTTCGGTTTTCAGATAAACGCTACCACGAGAAACAGAATACCTTATCTGATAAAAGCTACCAATCAAATGAAAAGTAAATTAAAATGCAGTGTAGCCTCTTTTGACATCCCTTTGAGTCCTCTTCTCAACCACTATCTCCGACATGCTTATACGTTATTCTCAACGTGCAGAGTCTTTAGTTAGTTCAGTGTATTATTCGGTATATTTTCAAGGTATGCGACAGTTTCTCGTCTTGCAGCCGCCATGTGGACTGCCAAGGAAGTAAAGGAAGACTATGTAGTCTGAATTTTTTTTCTATTTAGGAACCGAATTGTAGCTTTAATTCGAGGAGATCATCTGATTCTTGTAATGTTGTGTGTCTGTGTGTGTGTGTGTGTGTGTGTGTGTGTGTGTGTGTGTGTGTGCGTGCGTGCGTCTGTGTACTGTAATTATCGTATGGCAGAGAAACTTGGTCGATATTGTAATGCTTGCAATGCATGCAGATTTACGCTGAAAAAAAGAAAGGTTCCAATTGTGGCCACTAGGTGCCAGTCTGGCGCAGTGAATGCAAAAAAGACGTTAGCAGCGTTTCCATGTGCAATGATTAGGAACGTGACACGAGCACAAATGGTCAAAGAATTAAGAGAGGAACTGTGAGTGTGGTCCCGCCGGAGGTTCGAGTCCTCCCTCGGGCATGGGTGTGTGTGTTTCTCTTTAGGATAATTTAGGTTAAGTAGTGTGTAAGCTCAGGTCTGATGACCTTAGCAGTTAAGACCCATAAGATTTCATACACATTTGATCAATTAAGAGAGGCATAATGTTGACATTACCAAAAACCATTACTCACAAAATTTGTTTAGTTTGAGCACCCGAGACTTGGACGTTATGCTGTACAGCACCGGATTTGCACCTGGTGGCCAAACATAGAACTAATTCTTTTCCAGACTTAATCAATTCCGCGTTAACGCATTAAATATCTAAGAAGATTAGCTGTCGTACTATGATTACAGACCACGCTGACATCTGTGAGTGGCTGCACTTAAATTGTAACCACCCTGTATAAGAAATAGTTTACTGATTTTTTTTCCATCTGCTTCGTTTCCATTCGACTGCCCTTACACGTGAAATACTGGTGGCATAGAATTAAATTTCGGTGTGAGATTGAGGAACATTGGCGTGAAGTACAAGGATGTGTTTCAGGTGTGGTGCGAGCGGAGTCGTTCACCCGACTGCCGACGCCGCAGCACGTGTCGACGGCGGCGTCCTATTCGCCCGCGGGGGCGGCGGGCGAGTGCGCGCCAAACGCGACCGGCACGGCGTTCCCCGACGACGGCGACGTGGACACGGTGGACCCGGAGGACGGGCTGGCGGGCGGCGACGGCGGCGACGGCCGGCTGCTGGCCACCACGCAGTACTCGTCCTACACGGCGGCCCTTGGCCTCACCGTCGGCATCGGCTGCCTGCTGCTCGTGCTCAACGTGCTCATCTTCGCCGGCATCTACTGGCAGCGCGAGCGGCGCACGCGCCGAAGGGCCGGCGCCAAGGACGCGCTGCCCGAGGACGTGCCGCTGGCGCAGCTGACGCCCAACGTCATCAAGCTGGAGGAGCCGCCGCCCAGGTACTCGCCCGCGCACGCCACCGCCGCCGCCGCCTCCTCCGCCAAGTGCGTCGTGCCCCACATACACAAGGGCGGCGGCACCAAGCTGAACGCGGTGCCCACGTCGCCGCCCGTGCCGCCGCTTAGGACCTCCAGCAATCCGCAGCCGTCGGCGACCGCTACCGTCAAGAAGAGGGTCCACATCCAGGAGATCTCCGTATAGCACTTGGAGGAAGGCGCCACCGCCGACTGCGACCCTCCGCCGCCGCCGCCGCCCCCGCGCCGCGGCTCGGTCACGCTCGCCGTGTCGCCTTCGAGAATCGTCGAAATCTACGCCACCTGCCCCAGATCTTCGGCGCAGGTCAAGAAGAGGGTGCGCATCCAAGAGAACCCCGTGTGACACAGTCGTGTTGACAGGTGACCCAGTGTTTAGGTTGGAGGGCAATGGACGTTACAGACGCTCTAAGAGTGTTCTTTCTTTTCTCGTTTAAGCGGGACATATGATCAAACAAGGCCAATAACTTCTCTCGTGAGTCGTTTGACTCGCCATCGAAACAAGTTGACTTACTCGCATCGCGAAATAACTGTCTTGAAGAGCAAAAAGGGATATTGATGAGATGACATGTTCGTAAAATAAAATTAATGTACTTTGAAGCCATTTGCTGTTTCACTGTGTATTCCCTCCTCCTAAGTGTGAGTATATTCAGATCCTGCAAATTGATTACTATTCGTTAGGACTTATACTTCTTATGAAATCATAGCGAAACAAACGCAAACCGTACCCATAAAATATGTCGAAAACTTTTAATGTGACAAAAAATCGTGGTGGTGATTATACAGCGACACCCCAATAAAGACTCGGAGATACGTCAGGGGTGTTTTCTGAGTATTTTGGTGTAAGTGAGTCGAGTAACCAGTAGCTTTTTACTGAATAATTCAATTATGATCATTTATCTTCATAGCTGTTCTACAGTAAATTCCTGCAGAACAATCTAAATGTCAAAGGTACACGCTTTATTTGTCTTGATAGCTGTTCTATAGCAAATTCATGGAGAACAATCCAAATGTTAAAGGTACACGCTATATGTGTCGTGTCGTGTTTTCCATTAACGCACGCTACTTGGAATCACTTTAACCTTCACCGGCGACTTTGTTTTCAGTACTGTTTGGTTATGTCTCGGGTTGCTTTAACCGGCAATGGTTCACAGCAGTATCAGCTCTCATTGATGAATTAGCTAATACGTTCTTCGTAAGTGGATTTACTAAAAGCAACAGACGAGTGTCAAGAAGATGACAACCATTTCACAGATCTAATACCGGTTGCATTATCCTATATTTTAAGATGAACATTTTTGTGAATGCATTTTACAGACTTTTCATTGTTTTCAAGGTATTTTCAATAAAACAAAGATTACTACGGCAAGAAACGGAATAAATTTACTTTAAGAGCCGTAGAGAGCCACCACAATACGCGGGGCCATTATACCAAAATACTTAGAAAATATCCCTCAACAACCTCCGAAATTTAGTCTGTGGGGTACGAGTTCACACTCTGTAAGGATACGATGTCTCCATACAAAGAAATCAGTGGCATTTTCTAGCCCTCTTGTGTCATAAACGGCAGCAAAATATAATACTGTGCCAGTAAATATTTTTTCCGATTACCTAACTTCCGTATTTCTGGTCCAGAACTGCAGATAAAATTTTCACTACGTAATTCGAGACGCTACTGATGCCCAGAGAACATATCGAGGTAGACAATCACTTGCTGATTGTAACACAAGAAGCAAAGAGGAGAACGAATCACCCGTATGGTTTTTGATGGTTACATAAGGTATCTTCCCATAACGATGGAGGATTTATTCATTTCAAGAAGTGTAATGCAGCGGGTAATGTTCCCTGTTTTCGAAATATTCATTAAAATTACTTATTTACGTGAATGAATTGCTGTTATTACTGTTCTAAACATAATCTCATTAAATTTTTCTCAGATTTTTAAGTTACACTTTTTTCAATTTTTATCTCCCAACAAAACGCATAATCTTTTGCATGCTTCAAAATGGTTCAAATGGCTCTGAGCACTATGGGACTTAACTTCTGAGGTCATCAGTTCCCTAGAACTTAGAACTCCTTGAACCTAACTAAACTAAGAACATCACATACATCCATGACTGAGAGAGGATTTGAACCTTCGATCATAGCGGTTGCGCGGTTCCAGACTGTAGCTCCTAGAACCGCTCGGCCACCCCGGCTGGCTTGCATGCTTCACCACAAATATTTCATTCACAACAAAGCACTTAAAATTATACTCTGTACATTCTGCATGAAAACGTATCGTAATGTTTAGTAATTTCTGTAATACTAACTGCACGTAAGTTACGAGAAATTCCGCCGAATAATTATCAGAGTATGTTCAGTTGGCCCCATACAACGACGAAGTGAAATACTTTCTACAGTTCACAGTATTCCGCATTTACAATATTCAGAGAGATAAATGTGTAAGACTCTCATCTGATACCGATAAAAATCAAAATTTATAACAAGCACACAGCACACCATGTGAATGAAAATTAAAAAATTACCGCATTCACAAGTATGACCCTGATCCCGTTTTATGTTAAGTTCTTCACACCTTTCTAAAACGTGCCCTGCTTGAAAATTTTTGTTGATTGTCACAATCATCTAACATTGCAGAAGAGATTACTTCCATGAAGCGTCTTCTCTCGTATTTGAAATACCATAATGAAGAAATACATATATATTTTACGCAGTGATGTTTACATTTCAATACATATCAGGAAAAACAGAACTAATAAAATTCTCCACCAACAAAAACAGGAAAAAAATTATAAAAATCCGTATAAACAGTTCATGACTGTCAAAATATTAAACGATAACTTTGATTCACATAAGAACTTTAAGAGAGGCTATGTTAAGAATCACTTTGGATGGCTACCATTTTTTCCTTCTACGTCTATGAGTACAGTCACTTGACGGAAGGTATAATGCAGCATCTGCTCTACTTCCACAAAACGTTAGTAGTTACACTTTTCGTATAGTATCATCAAACAAAAATAAGACAAATTAGGCATTCGTGAGAAGTGCAGAATAAGCTGCATAAAACTATTTCTGCTGCCTGTGGCAGCGAATAATTTTACATATTTGTTATACTACTGGACACTATGTATGTTCCAAGTGTCGCTATTTTCTACTTTTGACAAACATGTACTACGGATTCCAATGACGTTTTCATTCTGTGTAACTTTGAAGTTAATCAGGTATGTTCGAATGAAATTACATAAAAAGGACCGAAACTTTCCGTTCTGGTATAATTGGCACAGCTAAAATTTTCCAGTATTGGTTATTCCCAAGAGCAAAAAACTCAATTTTTGGAATATAGTGAACAGACGAGAATGCGAAATAGTGTGCTACATGAAATCATAGTGTGTATCCATATTGGTGATTTATAATAAAGAGATAAATATATTAATTTTCGTCATTGCGTATGTGTCATTAATCCACACAGAAAACGCAACTCTACAGAAATTTCGAGTTTAGTTCAAATGGAGTGTATGTCAAGAAAATTCATTTACGTTATTTAGAATTTTGTTCTGTGAAACAGTAACTTTGTTATATATTTTTGTACTAAATAAAATACATTATTCAAATAAAATACATTGCCCCAATGGAGGACTTACTTTTTTGTAGTGCAAAATTGTACAGCTTGTATTGTTTAGAAGCACATTACTTCCTTTAGTTATTGATGGAATTTCTTATTATCACAAATCTCAATTTCACATTTGAAGACGTAATTATATATGTGGTTCCCCGTGAGACCTATCTGCACTTGTCGGAATATGATACATGTCGTAAGCATAGCAATTGTAGTCCAGAAAAGACTGCACCAGTCGACTGAGACAGTAAAGTGATATGAACAGTCCAGAGAACAGGACGAATTTCATTCTATGATGTAATGTAATGTATTAGTCCGTTTTAATGTCAATACACAATTTCAACAAAAATTGGGAGATAAGATGATTTATACAAAAAAACTTTAACCGATCTATGATTTAGAGAATGTACTCCACAATATATTCCGGAAAGCACTGAAGTTGAAAAGATCAAATATTACCGATATTTACACCTTCTTACCTAGCGTGAATACGACAGAGATGAATCTCGACATCCAGCATGTTGTACGCTATCGGTGTAATAGAAGGAATGCTTTAACTTACTACTCTAAGATAATCAGAGCTTTAAAAGGTTTCTGAAGAAAAATGTTATTTAAATTAGCCGAAGGTAAATTCCAAGCCATCAATGGGGCAATGTTGACGAATTTGGGAGTTTAAACTTAAATATTACTGAAACAAATAAAATTAATACATTGATTTTCCTTCCAGGTCACAGATACTTAGGTAAAGTAATAAAATATTTTATCTTTACTACCTTTTACTTTACGATAAAAATACTGCCCCCATCAAGTTCCTCTCACTTTGGGTGAGTTTGAAAGATTAAGTGTCATATAATAGTTGTGGATCACTGATAACATTATGGCGACTTTAATTGTTCTGAAACTTTATCCATAATTAAAAAATAAATCTAGAACAGTAATTAAAGTTTAATACTAACTTCAGAGTCACTTAGAAAGACCGATTTGGAGAAAAAATGCGGTAGCGACTTGTTTTATGAAATTTTCTGAAGAAACACACAAAAAGAAGTTTCCTTTACATTGAATTCTGACACTCCAACATCAAAGGAAAAATCCTTCTTCCTTCCAACTATTGAGTTAGACAAATTTTTTACAACATCTGAAACCTTGATTGTGTCTATATCAGTTCAGACAACACAAAATGAGACAGTTTGTACGATGGAATGTAAGTTCAAGCAGTCCTCGCAATTTCGGATAGTCATTTCACAGGTAATGCTTCACCATTTTCTTTGCACACGAAAGGAAGAAAAAATACCTGTGCTATATATAGATGGACCAATGCACAAAGTGGAAGCCCCTGCTTACACAATGGCGAGGTCTCGTCAGTAAAGCCTCTTCCTTTGACAGAAATTCAGTCACATATAAAAGGACACATTGTTTATTTCAAAATTTCAATTTTAAGGGGCTGAATCCCTTGACTTGGCATGAAACGCTCACATGCCACAACTACATGTCCATCCCCTAGCAAACACACGCCTGCCGTACCGAATGCACACAGGTCAGAGCGACTGTCCCCAAGCTGTCAACCGACCATTTTACATCGGGGAAACCACAGTCCAGTGCAAACACCCGTCTTATTGAATCTTCTCACGCATCACACACGTCTGCGTCTTTCACCACTCATCCAGCACACAGGCCACTTCGCGAGCTCCGGACAGGTCAGCGATTTCTTTGTACCTAACTGCCCGTCTCAGGCTGACCTTATTAACAACGTCCAGTCGCTGAAGCCTCGTGAGCAATCCTGCCGCTAACCATGGTGCGCTGCAAAACAAAACCGATGGAATGGTTGTATACATTAGTCCTAACCACATCAACCCTGACAGAGAACCCCCAGAGAAGAAGTCCACTATACTCAAACCGAGACAACGATGGTTTTGACCACACTCCTCGAATTTCTCGAGCGAAATTTAATTTTTTCCGTGTTATACGAGTTATTTTCGAAGACAGAAGAAATAGGAGCATACACGCCATTTCACATCGCAAAAGTTTTGTTACTTGACAGAATCCTGTAACATACGGTTCAAAAAGTGGTTCAAATGGCTCTGAGCACTATGGGACTTAACATCTTACGTCATCAGTCCCCTAGAACTAACCTAAGGACATCACATACATCCATGCCCGAGGCAGGATTCGAACCTGCGACCGTAGCAGTCCCGCGGTTCCGGACTGAAGCGCCTAGAACCGCACGGCCACCGCGGCCGGGCTGTAATATATGACATAGGCTGTATTTCCTCTTCATATTCTCACATCAGGTAAAAAAGCTGTTATAATCAGCTTAGTATCTGTTACGTCCTCCATCACAGGACTACTGTATTAAACTCATTTCTGGCTCATGACTACTCAGACGAAATACAGCCTATGCCATACCTTACAGGATTACGACAAGTTACGATACTTTAGTTATTTAAAAACTAGTATATGCTATTATTTCTCATGTCTTCGAAAATAAATCGTATAAAAGGGAGAAATCTACATTTCACACGACTTATTCGAGATATGTGGCGAAAAACAACGCTGTCTTTGATTGGGTAAAAGGGATTTTGTTAAACTGGGATGGGACTATGGTGGGGTGGAATTGGTAAGAATTGTTGTATACGTCCTAGCCACAGCGGTCTGTTTTGCAATGCACCGTGGTTGGTGGCAGGAGCGCTCATGAGGCTTCGGCTACAAGAAGTTACAGGTTAGCTCATCCTGTGAGGGGTGGTTACGTACAAAGAACTCGTCGACCTCTCTGAGTCGCCCAATGCAACGTGGGCTGGGGAAGTGGCCACTGGGCTGCGTGAGCTTCACCAGAAGCAAACTTCTGTATTGCTCAAGAATATTCAATATGACAGGCGTTGGCTCTGGACGATTATTGCCACCCACCAAGTAAATTGATAGGTTGACTGCTTCGTAATAGTCTGACTGCTTGGTGGTAGTCACTCTGACCGCTGAGCGTTCAGCATGGCCAGCAAGTGGATACTGGGAGACGGATATGCAGCTGCCGGCATGGTCAGCACAGGTGCAGGGGTCTCCCAGTTGGTGTGATTGGGGATACCTAGCAGTCAGCAAAACAGCATGCGGTAAGAATTGCGAGTTTTCGTAATTGGTAGTCATGGAGAGTATCATGATGGTCTCTCCATTGGCGAAAAATTCCAGAATAGCCGCCACTCGGATCACTGGGAGGGGTCTGCCTAGGGGGAGGCGACCTTTAGAAAAGGATTGAATAATCATCAAAGGGATGGTTTACGAATCGGTCAATGAAATGAAATGGAAAGACGACAAGGTTCTGTGGTCATTTGAATAAAGGGTAATATCAACAGCAGAAGAATATGGTATAAGGGAGTAGGATTCCTTATGAATAGGAATTTAGGGCAGCGAATGCGTTACTGTGAATAGTTCCGTAATAGGGTTGTTCTTACCAGAATCTATAGCAAACCAACAACGACAACGATGGTTCAAGCATACATGCCAGTGTCGCAAGCTGAAGATGAAGAGATAGACAAAGTATATGACGATATTGAGAGGGTAATGCAGTACGCACAGGGAGGCGAAAAATCTAACAGTCATGGGAGACTGGAATGGAGTTATAGGGGAATGAGTAGAGGAAAAGGGTACAGGAGAATAATGGCTTGGGACAAGGAATGAGACTAATTGAGTTCTGTAACAAGTTTCAGCTAGTATTAGCGAATACTCTGTTCAAGAATGACAAGAGTGCGAGGTATATTTGGAAAAGTCATGCCCATTATAATTATCCGGGCTGTTATGCCGTGGTCGGTTGATGAATTCTCTGCAAACTCCCAACGTTTCGTCCCCGTCTGCGGAGGACATCTTCAAGGGGGTCTGTAGCTCGATGGATGGTCCAACACACCCACTGGCTCGCTACTGACTGCCGCTAAATTCCGTATCCGCACGCTCCCGCATCGAGGCTTGACGTCACGTGTTTTGAAAACGTCAGTGCAATTGGCCGCTGTCCGCAGCCGTCGATCGCCGTTGCCATCACCCAGTGGTGGACGGGTGGTACACATCATTCAACATCGGCATCCATATACCGTTTAATATCACGCCCTCCTCTTTCCGATTGAAATTATTAGGGTGTTTGGCGATTTCGATTGCCTCCCTGTAGAGCCTTTCGTAATATCCGCTTGTCGCCGCTAGTACTTGCGTCTCCTCAAAACGAATATGATGGTTACCTTGTTGGAAAGCAAAGAAAGCATGGAAAGGTTCAGGAGCGGAATTAAAACACATGGTGAAAAGATATGAGTGACACGATTTTCGCTGATGACATTGCTATCCCGAGTGAAAGTGAAGAAGAATTACATGATCTGCTGGACGGAATGAACAACCTAATGAGTACAGAATATGAATTAAGAGTAAATCGAAGAAAGACGAAAGTAATGAGAAGTATCAGAAATGAGGACAGCGAGAAACTTAACATCAGAATTGATGGCCACAAAGCAGATGAAGTTAAGAAATTCAGCTACCTCGGCAGTAAAATAACCAATGATGAACGCAGCAAGGACATCAAAAGCAGTCTATCAATAGCAAGAAGGGAATTCCTGGCCAAGAGAGGCCTACTGGTATCAAACATAGGCCTTAATTTGAGGAAGAAGTTTCTAGGAACGTACGTCTGGAGTGCAGCATTGTATGGTAGTGAAACATTGACTGCGGGAAAACTGGAACTTAGAGAATCGAAGCATTTGAGATGTGGTGTTCCAGAAAAATGTTGAAAATTAGGTGGACAGATAAGGTAAGTAATGAGGAAGTTCTGCGCAGAATCGGATGGGAAAGGAATATGTAGAAAATGCTGATAAGGAGAAGAGACAGGTTGATGGGATATCTGTTAAGATATGAGGGAATGACTTAGTGGTACTATAGAGAAAGACAGGGATTTCAATACATCCAGCAAAGAATTGAGGATGTAGGTTGCAAATGCTACTCTGAGATGAAGAGGTTGGCACAAGAGTGGAATTCGTGGCAGGCCGCATCAAATCAGTCAGATGCCTGATGACAAAAAGAAAAGAAAAAAAAAAAGATATTGTTAACCAGATATGTTGAGTGAAGACATTGTGGTGTATGACGAGGGTGTTTGTGTTGTCAAATGCTGGTACATACAAGCCTTCAGATGTATTTCGTGGTACGATCTATTTGTGAACGTAATTTCATTGCCTGACTTGCATAATGTTTGTGTGTGTTACTCAAACTTTGTACACAAGTTTTATTATAAAGAAGGATTATTCTAAGGTGGAGGTAGGTGTTTTGAGTGATCTATTTGACTCCAGTAAATAGTTAAACAATTAATTTGATAGCGAAGTGCAAAAGGATCATTTCACTCTATTTTTTATATCAAAATTAACTCAGCTCTCCTTTTTGTCTCCAGTATTATCTAACTGCAATAAGTACTCGGAGGATACATGAAAATCTCCATGTGCATGTTTGGAGAAAGTTGATTGACACAGACAAACAGTAAATGGCCTCTTGAGAGACAGAGAGAGAGAGAGAGGGAGAGGGAGAGAGAGAGAGGGGGGGAGAGAGAGAGAGAGAGAGACAAGAAGGGAGTCAGAGATTGCCTGATCAACAGAGTGCCGCCACTTGATGCTTTGTTTGGAAGCTGCAAGATCAAAGGTGGCTGACATCTGGTCTGTGGTTGGTGGCATTTTGTAATATGATGTGTAATTGACCTTCCTGATGGTGCACCCAGGAGACTCCTAAAGGTGGCTAATGTACCAGACTTCATTCCACTCCTCCGTGAATACAGTTATTACGTCATGGGAGGCGGGGCTGCGGGGTTCAGACGTTATTTCTACGTAATTAGGGGAGCTCTGTCTACTGCAGACTGATTAAATAAGGAATATGCATCAATTGTTGACTTTGATTTGAATTTACTGTCGTGAGATCCTTCCTCTCCTGCTCAGAGTGCACACTTTTCCCGTCAATTTTTTATGGGCGGTGGGGGGAGGGAGGAGGCGATGGGTGACAGGGTGGGATGTTCTCTGGTGGTGGCATTGTGCACTAGCTCCACCGGTCCCTTCATGTCAAGATGAGTACACACACGAATATGTCAACACCTCCATTATGTAGCAGTGTAATTACATAATCAGGACATTTAGTTGCTGGATGTGTTTTTTTCCCGAAAAATAAAGGGATTCATCTCCTGAAAACTGAAATTTATAAATAAAGGCCATATCCTTTGCAATGCAATCAAATCTCTTGTCATGAGATTCTTCCTCTCTAACACAGACTGAGTCCTTTTCCTGCAGAAAAAAGCCTAAAATTCGGGATAAAATTCAGAGTGAAAGGATAAGAATGTAGAAGTTACTGGTGACGTCGTTAGCCTCAATTAATGTAATGGACAACTGAAGGAACTGTCAAATGGGATCTTGTAATGAGCGCTCACTATGGACTGATGGTAAACCGAAGAAAGGCGTAAGCATTGGTGAGTACAGAAATAAGATTGGCCATGAGACTGACATCAAAACTGGTGAACGACTATTTGTTTTAGTTCATATTTTTGATTAAAGTATTTGTGAATAATCTTGCCAGGTAGAAAACAATTACGTCTAGAGACTAAAGCATAAAATATTTCTGATTGTGTTGATCACTGTTGCAATCGACTTATGACGGGAATGTGGAAACAAGAAATGCTGCTAACCTTGAAGACAAATGACACAAAAATGGAAAGCGGAAAGAAATCAGTGTTTACCGTCCCGTCGACATCGAAGTTGTTAGAAACGGAGCACAAGCCTGAGAAGTTTGAAGGATAGAAAAGCAAATAGGTCGTGCCACTTCAATGGGAGCAACCAGGAATTTGCATTTAGCGATTTAGGGAAATCACAGAAGTCCTTAATTTTAATAACCGATCGTGGATATGAACCGACGTTCTCCCGAATGGCGGTCCAGAGTACTAACGCACACAACATACGAAGCCAGGAATACATAAAATGTAGGCTAGCACAACCGAAGAGGGAATTCCTGTCCAAATGAAGTCTATTAGTAGTAAACATTGACCTTAAGCTGACGACGAACTTCCAGGGAAGGATGTCTGGAGCACAGAATTGCAGCATTGTATGGAAGCGAAAAACAGAAAAGAAGTTATCGAAGAAATCAAGACATGATGCCATAGAAGGTTGTTCAGAGTTACGTGTAGTGGTAAGACAAGAAATGCAGTTTTCTGTAGAAGCTGTGAAGAACGGAACGTTTGAAAAATACTGTCAATAAGAAGCGACAGGGTGATACAACATCTGTCAAAATACCCGGGAGTGAATCCCATGGTACAAGAGAGCCCGTAAAGGGTACAAAAACGATATCTTTGGAAGAAGAGAAACTGATCGATCACTTGTTGCGAACAGTCAAGAACCTTTTTGCCGCAGAATCAATGAAAAATGGAGCATTTGGAAAAAAAACTGTCAATAAGGCAGGACTTAGTTAAGACATCCGGGAGTAAACTTCAAGGTATACGAGGAGATGTACAGGGTAATAAAAGGACATCTCTGGATGAACAGAAATGGGTTGATCCTGTGTTGCGAATAGCCAAGAGACCAACAGACTCATGTCCTGGCCGTCACAAAAGAGCATTACGATAGCCTATATAGAAAGGCTATAGAGATCGTTAACGACTTCAGTTAGTTAAATCCGAAGGACGAGAGTGTGAAAGCGCATGGTGTTCAAAAACACGCGTACCAACCTTCACCGTAGGGTGGCAGCATGGCGGATACCAACAGAATATCGGAGAACAGGGCGCAAGATTTACATCACGCCCCTGTGCGAGAGCCCGCGGAAACTAAGTTTTACTTCAGTCAGTAGCGAGCCATACTACGAAATGAACATTCCTAGGAACTACAATTCTTCTTCGAAATGTTCTCAGTGGATTAGGACGAAATGTTAAGTTTCTCCAAGCAATCAGAAGTTTCGAAACAGTGTTCCGTGTTTTATCAAATATAAACATGTCCAGTTAAGCGTTCTGACTGAACTACGCTATCGTGACGTAATCCAACACATCGGTATCGGTGAATGCTGTAACTCTTTCAACTAACCATGAATGCTTATGTTGGTGAGATATGCAATTCGTCTATTTTACCACGTCAGTGTTTCATGCTGTCAACTAGGATCGTAGCGGCCACACCAGTAACGAGACTACCATACCCTGTGCCTACTTTTTCATCTCCTTGCTGCACTTGCAGGTATTACATGTCACTTATATAGTGTACTAGTAGTTGTACCCGTTCATAAAACATTAACATTCCGAAACTCCATATCCGTTTCTGCTGCTTCCTTCAGGGTCGAGCTCCTCTTTGCTCTGAGCGCAGTTCCATGTCCAATTATATTTAACTACCTGTTAAAGCACTTCTTTTAGTGAAAGTGGTAGCCGGCCGCTATGACCGAACGGTTCTAGGTGCTTCAGTCCAGAACCACGCTACTGCTACAGTCGCATGTTCGAATCCTGCCTCGAACATGAATGTGTGTGATGTCCTTAGATTAGTTAGGTTTAAGAAGTTCTAAGTCTAGGGGACTGACGACCTAGGATGTTAAGTCGCATATTGCTTAAGCAATTTGAACTATTTTTGAAAGTGGTAACTCTTCCGTAATACATCAGAACACACTACCAGTTTCAACACAGAACATTCACCCTTGTTGTCCAAGCTAAACTTCTTTGCCTTCACCACTTGCGTTCTATCTCTTTCCTCTTTCACGCAATCATGCAGCTCTTCTCCCAAGCCCATCGCTGCCGCTGACGCGCTTGTAATTTGCCATTATTCTGCTTTCATGAACGAATAAAAACATTATTTCCTGCTTCTATAGCTAGTAATGCTTTCCACTGTTCCCGTACACTATTTCTATGTGTTTCTGTACGTCGTATCTAAGATTACTTATACATTTATATCAGGCCTGTAGTCAAAGAACTTCATCATATAATAACCAATAGCAAAAAATTTACAAGTGGAATAGAAAACAAAATCAAAATGTTTTAATGAACAATATGGGGACGCTCTATACAAAAAAGTTTTAGTAGCCACAGGCTCTTCAGTCCTAACCGCTCACAACAAGAGCTTATACTCATTAGGTTTTTCAGGTAACTTAGCCAACACAATTATTAAAAGAATGTGGAATCACTTTAACTTAATAGTACTCGGTCTATGAGACAATTTCAGTTTCCAGTTCAGTACCAAACATCATGTCAAGCCACTCAGTTCTCACTGCCAAGTTAATTACTCAACTTACTTTTTTACACAGACACATACTTAGTCAGGTGAAGGCACCACCGAAACAATCAGATGAGCATGACAAAAGATACCAAGTCTCAATAGTAATTAAACTTATACCCAGAACACAACAAAAGAGTATGCTGATACAGAGATTAAAATAGTGGACCACCAAAAATACCTTTAGTGATGCAGGCTAAATTCCAGGGAACTAATTATTGTCCTCTTCCTGATTCACGCCACTTAGGTCATCAAACTTCACGTCCAAAGCAGTGATCTACCTCAGTATTCTTAAAACAACTTGGCCATAACTGAAACACACAACAAGACACTAACCAAACCATCCTTAATACAACGGTACACATTTGTAAAATCAAAATGAACAATTTAATACCAAATCGTCTCACACCTAAGACATTGTTCGATGTACAGGAACTTAATGACTGTTTAATCTGCGACCTTGTTCACTCACGATCTCTACCAAATCCTTTGTCTAACAGTCACAACACAGTTAGTCAAATTCAATGGCACGATCCACACGCCATTAGACAGTACAATATACACACATAAAAAAAGCTTTGCACCATCCCGTTCCCCGAACTCCTGACGATAGACGTTCATTCTGGATATTGTGTCAGAGACACAGTTCTTTGGCTGTTCAGAGGTGTCACCAAAACCCACCCCTTCCTCCCAAAGATGTAAACAAGCATGCATGAGCAGCGCCTATTAGGTGAAGGTGTTCCGACAGCTGATCAGTTTCAGTTATTCCAACAGGAAGGGGGTACACGGCTCGTGTTGTCTGTGGTTCAACTATGGCTAGACGTCAATACCGCTGTTCGATCGCGTCCGCATTATTACTTTGTGCCAAGAAGGCTCTCAACAAGGAAAGTGTCTAGGCATCTCGGAGTGAACCACAGCGATGGAGGAGATACAGAGTGACAGGAAGTGTCGATGACATGTCTCGCTCAGGCCGCTCAAGGGCTACTACTGCAGTGGATGACCGCTGCCTACGGATTCCGGCTCGGATGAACCCTGACGGCAACGCCACCATGTTGAATAATGCTTTTCGTGTAGCCACAGGACGTCGTGTTACGAGTCAAACTGTGCGCAAGTGGTTGCATGATGCGCAACTTTACTCGCGACGCCGTGGCCCCTCCCGCCTGGGGTTCGAGTCTTCACTCGGGCATGGTTGTGCATGTTGTTCTCAGCATAGGTTAGTTAAAGTTAGTTTAAGTTGTGTGTAACACTAGGGACCGATGACCTCTGCAGTTTGGTCCCTTAAGAACTCCCACACATTTGAACATTTTTTCACTCCCGACGTCTATGATGAGGTCCATCTTTGCAACCACGAGACCACGTAGCGTGGCACAGACGGGACAAAAATCATGCCGAATGGACCAGTCAGGATTGGAATCACGTCTTCTTCACCGATGAGTGTCGCATATGCGTTCAACCAGACAATCACTGGAGACGAGGAAACCCGGCCAGGCTGAACGCCTTAGATACACTGTCCAGCGACTGAAGCAACGTGAATGTTCCCTATGTTTTGGTGTGGCATTATGTGGTGCCGACGTGTGCCGCTAGTGGTCATGGATGGCGCCGTAACAGCTGTACGGTACGTGAATGACATCCTCCGACTGATAGTGCAGCCATATCGGCAGCATATTGGTGAGGCATTCGTCTGCATGGACGAAAATTCGCGCCCCCATCGTGCAAATCTGTGAATGACTTCTTTGAGGATAACGACATCGCTCGACTAGAGTGGCCAGCATGTTCTACATACATGAACCCTATCGAACATGCCTGGGACAGATTGAGAAGGGCTGTTTGTGGACGACGAGACCCACCAGCCACTCAGAGGGATCTACGCCGATTCGCCTTTCAGTAGTGGGACAATCGGGACCAACAGTGATGAACTTGTGGATAGTATGTTAAGACGATTACAGGTATGCATCAGTGCAAGAGGACATGCTACTGGGTGTTAGAGGTATTGGTGTGTACAGCAATCTGGACCATCATCTTCTGAAGGTCTTTCTGTGTGGTGGTACAACATGTAATGTGTGGTTTTCATGAACAATAAAAAGGGCGGCAATGATGATTATGTTGATCTCTATTCCAATTTTCTGTACAGGTTTCGGAACTCCTGGAACGGAGGTCATTCGAAACTTTTTTGATGTGTGTAGAATCTATAAGTGGCAAGAAAAATAGACAGATCATTAAATTTCAGTACTACAACGTATAAATCAGAATGCACTGAGCGAAAAGAAGTATGTGTGAACTGTCACTGACATAAATCAGCCCACACAGTTTCGAAGTAACATCGCCACAAGACAACGACACAATTTTAAGCGTTAACTAGTCTCTCTAGCTAAGAGAACATTTTTGTATCAGAATTACTACAAAGTACAAATCCTAATGCACACAGCAAAAAAGACTTACATGTGAATTGTCACGGACATAAATCAGCCCTCAATGTGAAGACCATTTTCAACGTTAAAAATTCTCACCAGTTAACATAAAATTTATGTATCACAGTAATTACAAAATGCATAACCGAACCCTCTACGGATATGATTACAGCTGGCGACACATTAATTCGCGTCACACTGTAAAAGAATGCAGTCGGCTTGTGGTGATTTAACAGGTACGGCCAATGGCCTAAATGCACTCAGCCTAATTCACAGCTAAACGAACACAACTCAACACAAGAGCCTCGGCAACAAAGTTATCAAAATCAGCTTAATGGTCAGATGCTGAGATGCTCACCATGAAGTCCACTTTGTAATCTAATCGGCAAATTAACGCTTAGGTGCCGTCTGTGCCATTTTAAAAGTCTTGCCAAGGTGACTACCACACCACTACAGCCACCCATTCCAGTATCTGCCACCTTCTTACGACCTTGTTTGGGCGATATCACCAGCGCTGCGCCCTGTCCAACACACTGCAAATGGGCCTCCACCCTGTCTTCAGGCGTAAACACAGCTCCCTCTGCCCACGCTATGTCAGCCTCTGTATCCTAGTTTTCGGCAGCTTCCGGCATTCTCAACTCAGCAAATCAAGCACACTGAAATCCAGAAACGGCACACGGTCAACCAATCACCGGCACGTTGCCAGAAAACTTGAGTGTATAACTTGGCGAAAGCCGCACCTCGATACATTTTCTCAGTCTGGGTGCATTTGGGATGGTCTATCTTAGCTGCCTCATTCTGTTTATAAATAAAGGGAAAACATTAATAAAACCGACAAACCGCAGGGAGGAATTCCTGACCGGAAGTGGAGGAAACAGGTCCTATGAATATGTGTATGGAAATGCATCGTTGCCTCGTTAGATAGCCCTGACGAATGAAAGCTCCTCCGACCAAGGGTCGTGTGCTCCTAGTGTGTTGCAGCCTGTGTGATAGACGTAGCGCTCTGTAAGCAGCAGAATGACCCGATATTCATGTCAGGAAGAAGGTGAGATGGTGTTTGTGAATGGCAAAGCAGATGGAAACGGTTGAGAGGCAGCAAATTTATGCCGAAACAAGTAAACTCACAGACACCAACTGCATAGTACAATATTTCAAGCCCTTTTAGGGCGAATGTGTGAAAATGGGTTCTTTCAGGCAGACAAACGGCCAGAGAGGCGGCGGACTCTACGTACACCAGATTTGGAGGACCGGTTTCTGGGTCTCGGCCGTTTCCATCTACTTGGCTGTACACAAACACCGTCTCGGCTTGTTCATGGGAAGAGTATAGCGCCGTTCTGCTGCTTACAGTACGGTGCGTCTATTATAACGCAAAGAACACACAGCACGTGGTCAAAGGAACTTTCTTCCGCCATCTACTGTGGCAACGATGCATTTCCGGACACATATTTGTAGGACCGAATTCTTCCATTTCCAGTCAGGAATTCGTCCCTACTGTTTGTCAGTTTTATTAATGTTCGTCCTACATTGGTGACTGCAGGCAGTGAATTGAACAACATTGCATCAGCATTTCGTTCGTTTCCAGACTAATAATTGTAGCTATTACGAATACAATAATTTTAGATTGGTTAGTACCACTAAGTGCATGTCGTTCAAGCAAGCAATTAACGCTTATTTTCCCCTTGGCAGCAGGTCAGGCTGGACGCGTCGACGCAAAAAAGGAATTCTGTACTGACAAGTGTAGTCCATTTCCCCGCAGCACCACTTAATGGCGGGGTTACGAGCGTTGAGGTAACATCAGATGGTAAAGTATTTGACATTTTTTCTGGAAGACTGTAAGACGCAAAGTGAAAACGACTAGCACTCTGAAGTACATATTAAGGTGAGAGTTATCACAATATGTGTACCTTTACCCATAAAACCTTATGTACAGCAGACATATTTTTCAGGAAGTAGGAATGTTAACAACAGCCATAATTATATTTATTCAGTTATTGTATTTGTTATCAACACAGACAGCCGAAAGTACTATACTAGACGGAAAAATGATCTGCATAACCCTATACTCAACGTAAGGGGTGACATAAACTAATAAACGTATTGAGAATCTGACCATTGGTATGAAATGCCGGACAGGCAGTGGAATTGTATCAAATATAGAATAACCGTTGAACATAATTCTCATTTACTGTTCTGTCCCAACTGCCACAGAGATGGCATAATAAATGATAATTATTTTAAATACCAATGCAGCTGCTGAATCTCTCAAGGCGTTGATGTCGGCTATAATACATAAAGAGTGTTTCTACTTAAAATCTCCTTCTATACCAACGGATTCCATATACCTTGATCTGCAGAAAGCTTTTCACATGGTGTTCCAATGCAGACTGTTAACAAGTAGATGGCCTTACGCAATAGGTAAGTGGCTCGAAGACTTCTTATGTAATAGAATCCAGTACGTTGTCGTTAACGGTGATTGTTCATCAGAAACAAGGGCATCGTCAGGAGTGCACCAGGGGAGTGTCATGGGACCTCTATTAATCTCCGTATATTTGTACAAATTATTTGACGGACAGGATGAGCAGCTATCGGAGTTACAATGCAGTGGGGTACTGGAACGTATCGTTGTCGAGTGACTGTAGGCGGACACGGGATTACTGAGACAAAATTTCTAGTTGGTATGATGAGTGAGAGCTTGCTTCCAATATGGAAGAATGTCAGTTAATTCAGATGAGTAGGAGAAACAGTCCCGTAATGTTCCAATTCAGGATTAATAATGTGCTGCTTGACAGAGTCGCATCTATTAAATATGTAGGCGTAACGATGCAAAGCTATATGTAGTGGAACGGGAATGTAAAAGGCCAATGGTTGATTCCGTTTTACTCGCACAATCTTGTGACGGTGTGGTTCATCTATAAATGAGACCAAATACAGAATACTTGCACGACAAATTCTTGAGGACTGCTCGTGTGTTTTTGATACCCGCCAGGTCCGATTGAAGAAAGATACAAAAGCAATTCAGAGTTTGTAAGGGGGCCGTAGGCCCTTACCATAAGTTTGCACTCGGCACAGGTCGACAGGGCTAACAATCGATAGTGTCGGGTTGCGAGAGCGAGTGTAGAGTTGAAGTCAGTTCCAGGTTGCGGGCCGAGCCGTGTGGAAGCCGGTTGATGTAATGCAAGGCTTACCGACAATGGGAGTGGCCATCGCCGCGGTTTAACCCCTTTGTGTTAGAACAATACGGGAAAGTGAAGAAGTACAATTACGAAAGTGATCAGTGATATTTCTGTGCCGATATTTTTGGTTTCGCGTCTACCGCGCCGGCATCATTTGCATTGCAGTGTTGGATTGCAGTGTTGGATTGCAGTGATTGAATTTACGTGTGACAATAATGAATAACGAAGAGGCCTGTGCTGAGATTAGCCATAATTAAACATGTATGACGAAGGCAGTGGCTGTCTCCTTGTTCATGTGTTTTAGAGACGAATATAGGTTCTTGACTAATGAAGCTGTGTTGCCGTTCTTCTTGTCACCAGACATTTCATTATTACAGCATTTGAGAAGGACAAAATGGAATGTAACAACTCCGTAGCAGTCAAATCCGATTGCCAGCCCCATTAGGTATACGATCACATCAATTAATTATTATTTGGGCTGCTATCAGATCCCGATCGAGCGGGATACATAAAAAGGGAGTGTTACAAGTTGACTTTGACCTCCTATGTATGTTACAGGTAGATTCTATCAAGAGGTGACTGTGCTGGAGACGCTTCGTGAATTGAATTGGGAATCTCTGGAGGGAAGACGACATTCATTGACATTATAACGAAAATTTAGAGAATCGTTATTTAAGGGTGACTGCAAAACGATTCTGCTCTTACCATGGTATACGTCGCGTATGGACCGCGTAGATAAGTAAAATTAGGGCTCGTACGGAGGCGTACAGAAAATTGTTTTTCCCTCGCTCTATTTACAAGTAGAAAAGGAAAGGAAATGACTAGCAGTAGTACAATTTACACTCCGCTACGAACCGTAGATTGTGGAATATGTACACTACTGGCCATTAAAATTACTACACCACGACGATGACGTGCTACAGACCCGAAACTTAACCGACAGGAAGATGATGCTGTGATATGCAAATGATTAGCTTTTCAGAGCATTCACACAAGCTTGGCGCCGGTGGTGACACCTACAACGTGCTGACATAAGGAAAGTTTCAGACCGATTTCTCATACACAAACAGCAGTTGACCTGCGTTGCCTGGTGAAACGTTGCTGTTATGCATCGTGTAAGGAGAACAAATGCGTACCATCACGTTTCCGACTTTGATAAAGGTCGAATTGTAGCCTATCGCGATTTCGGTTTATCGTATCGCGACATTGGTGCTCGCATTGGTCGAGATCCAATGACTGTTAGCAGAATATGGAATCGGTGGGTTCAGGAGGGTAATACGGAACGCCGTATCACTAGCAGTCGAGATGAAAGGCATCTTATCCGCATGGCTGTAACGGATCGTGCAGCCACGTCTTGATCCCCGAGTCAACAGATGGGGACGTTCGCAAGAGAATAACCATGTGCACGAACAGTTCGAAGACGTTTGCAGCAGCATCTACTATCAGCTCGGAGACCATGGCTGCGGTTACCCTTGACGCTGTATCACAGCCAGGAGCAACTGCGAAGGTGTACTCAACGACGAACCTGGCCGCACGAATGGCTAAACCTCATTTTTTTGCGGATGAATCCCGGTTCTGTTTACAGCATCATGATGGTCGCATCCGTGTTTGGAGACATCGCGGTGTACGCACATTGGAAGCGTGTATTCCTCATCGCCATACTGGATTATTACCCGGCGTAATGGTATCGGGTGCCATTGGTTATACGTCTCGGTCTCCTCTTGTTCGCATTGACGGCACTTTGAACAGTGGTCGTTACATTTCATATGTGTTACGACTCGTGGCTCTACCCTTCATTCGATCCCTGCGAAACCCTACATTTCAGCAGGATAATGCACGACCGCATGTTGCAGGTCCTGTACGGGCCTTTCTGGGTACAGAAAATGTCCGACTGCTGCCCTGGGCAGCACATTCTCCAGATTTCTCACCAACTGAAAACGGTCAACGGTGGCCGAGCAATTGGCTCGTCACAATACGCCAGTCACTACTCCACTACTCTTGATGAACTGTGGTATTGTGTTGATGCTGCATGGGCAGCTGTACCTGTACACGCCATCCAAGATCTGTTTGACGTAATGCCCAAGCGTAAAAAATAATGTTCAAATGTGTGTGAAATTTTATGGAACTTAACTGCTAAGGTCATCAGTCCCTAAGCTTACACACTACTTAACCTAAATTATCCTAATGACAAACACACACACCCATGCCCGAAGGAGGACTCGTACCTCCGCCGGGATCAGCCGCACAGTCCACACGACTGCAGCGCCGCAGACCGCTTGCTAATCCCGCGCGGCGCCCAGACGTATCAAGACCGTTATTACGGCCAGAGGTGGTTATTATGGGTACTGATTTCTCAGGATGTATGCACCCAAATTGCCTGAAAATGTAATCACACGTCAGTTCTAGTATAATATATTTGTCCAATGAATACCCGTTTATCATCCGCATTTCTTCTTGGTGTAGCAATTTTAATGGCCAGTGTAGAAGAAATCTTGAATGCAAATAATTAGTCATCTGTGAAGAAGAAAAGCCTTAAGTGATAGGCAGATACATAATAAATTTTTTTTTCATTTTTTATAGTACAATTTCTTCTTCATTCGCCACATCAAAATGTTAATCTTCAGTATGATCCATCGAACAAGAAAAGCTTCCTCAGCCGATGCTGGACATATGGAGAAAGATAATTACAGTAGGCCGTTAAGAGAATGCCTACGTAGGACGTGGCAGAGAATGGAAGAAAAGAGCCTTACCAATATTCCGTTCCGCGCCAGCCCATTAAGTGTGTGTTATTCGCCGTACAAGAATTCTGCCGTAACGGGTGGACTTGACTGTTGAAATATATATCATAACGAAAGACAAAAGTTTCGGCAGCTACATATCATGTACGTTATTGCAGAATTTGACCGGAACTGTTTGGGAAGTACCAGTTTTTTCAAAACGTGAGGCGATATCATATACGTACGTCACTTGTACCTGTTCGGGTCAGTCACACTTACAGTATTCATATACTTGTGTTGATGAAAATATTTTAGATCAGTGTATACGACACATTCCTGCTAAGCTCTCTTTCTCTCCTCAACTGTGGACCGTGTGCGCAGATCTACATGTTGCTAGCCCTCGGCTTGAGCAACGAGTAGTGTAGCCAGCGGTTAAGGTACAGAATTGTAGAGTGCATAGTATTATTGGCAGAATAATCTTAGTTGCACGAAGACTCCGGTGCTTACACTGCCTGTTCTGGCATCTTGACTTCCACGTTGCACTCCAACCTTACGCATGTGATAATCGACTAACTTATACTAACTGAATCATCCGGAATGAGAATTATTGTCACAGACGTTCCAGCTCATCTGAGAACGACACGGTCCTTTCTTGAAGCTTCGTTGTTCCAGGCTCTATTGAGACTCTGATTGGTAGCTGCGGTGTAAGTCATGTGACAGAATGCGTGCATTCCAATGGCTGGAGTCACAACCATGTGCATCTGAGACGGCAGGGAGAGATATTCAGGTGCCGAGCCGGTACACGACATCTGTATTCGATGCGCGAGCTCGGCGCTATTCGGTGAGTGGATCACACCTCCAAAGAGCTCGTGCTGTGTTTACTGCTGCATAAAACTCCCGACTGCGGATACGACCAGGTACGTAAAGTCACGCCATCTCGTTTCTGTTTACAGATGCTGTTTCACGCGAATGATACTGCGCATTTTTCCACAAGCACGTATATTTTTACAGTTGGTCTGGCTTAAGCGTCTGAAGTTCCATGTCCAGCAGACAGTGCAGTAAAGAACCTAAATTATGCATGTAATGATAAGTGTAGGAATAATAAGCAGTTAATTACAGCGTTGGCGAAAGCGATATTATTTCTCTGTGGTCGACTGCTAAATGCCTATAGTAGGTTCCATCACTGCGTTTTTTTAATTCAGCACTTGAGTGTGGAAATTACAGTATTGTAGGGATGAACTGATTTCTGACTTCGAAATGTTATTGAAGGAGAATAGATTGATAAGAATCATAAATTTCAAGAAATACTGCGACGCTACAAGCAGTGGGTCACACTACCTGGTGGCCCAGAAGGTTGTGACAAACAACGTGGGGACGAAGAGGCTATGTTAAGGAAACAAACAAAGGATAACAAGGCACCAGTGCCTACCACTAGGCCTTATTCTCACTGTTAGACAAAAAATGTGTCTGATAAAAAATGCACTGTCATTACTTGCACTATTGCATGGGCAGTGAATAATGTATCCAGAAAGAGAGCAAATGTTTAATTTCCGAAAACAGAGTAAATGAAATTACGATAAGAAGACAAACCGATGGACAGTTGTTTATTACTGTTCACCTTTCAGCTCACCATTTACGCAGTGCAAACTGGGAAGAGCTAAGTTATCCGTTGCCAAGGTAAGAAACAATTATAAGGACTAAATGAACTTTATGAGAGAGAATTAAGATCAGTTCTAACTTACACAGTTTCATACAACTTCAGGAGATGCGTTCTCTAACAGCGCTCTGATTTTGTTACGCAGCAGTTAACAGTTATGTGTTACTGTTATGTGATAAAGTTATGCTGAGTATTCCTGAGAACCATTCTTCATACACAGTCTAATTTAAAGACAGCCAGAGGCGTTTCAGCTTAATTAAAATCGCACACCAAGAAAGTAATTTGCGCAGATATGTTCGTGTTCAAAAGAAGGGTATCATAGGCGATTCTAGATCAGACACAGTAATCGTAATTTAAAAATGCTGGCTTTCTCATTGCTAGCGAGAGGCTTCGAAACGTAAACACACACACATACATACAATCAGTCAGTTACCAACTAAAAGCTCATTTAAAACTTTCAATCTTCAGTAAGACATTGCATCGGTGCCCTGAATGAATGAAAACAATTAACTGAGGATTTCTCAAAGGATAAGAGGGTCCTTATATGACCTCCAGGTAACTTCACTTGAACGCTGTTGAGCATAGCTGAGATGTTCCCTGGCGAGATCTGCAAGCGTCTTGGTTAGCTGCATCCTTAGCCCATAAAACGTGGACGGCTATTAAGCGTTCAAGATTCAGTATCGCCTCATAATACTTTCTAGGCCTTGTTGAGTCCATGACCAAATTCGCTACCATCATGAGTCAGATTAAAGTGTTTGCTATTCAGCACTAGGTAATTGTCTTTAATTTCAGTTGTGACGAGGCACTGTGTCTTGAACTATAACCGCTATGCCAAACTTCTTGTACGCATACTTAGTACTACAGTTCGACGATATCTCGACATTACGAACACCGTTCAGGATTATGTCTGAAAACAGAAACTTTTCAGCTTAATTGCTATACTCACTATGCTCCCATTTTATTTAATAAGAGATGGTACGACCCTGTAATTAAGGTCTTTCAATCGATAGTAAACATGGGAACAACCACTTGTCTGATATCTGATTCGTTGTGTATTTCGTTAAGCAACAGAAAACTGAGTTTATCTCGAAGAGTGCTTGCAAATCCCCACTTGAGCACAATATATGTGACAGGTTAGCCGCCCTTTTTAATACGAACTTTTCTGTTCTTCCATCTTTATTCTTACCGACTGATCACATATCGTGTATGATGCAACAAATTAACGTAAATGTGTTGAAGATTTGACCTGTAACAAAAATAATAATTACATTTCTATTGCTTACGGAGTGATCGAAATAAAGTTCATATGTGAAATTTAAAGCTATCATAATCAAAAAATTTAGTTAATTAATGTAATAACATGGCACAATATACCTCTTTGATGTATAATTAGACGTCACTGGGTTGTATGCCACTTGTGGCAATCACCTTGTTCAATACGCATTCCGTTCGGAATTTCAGGATTCCCAGCCATGTATTTCTAGTTCCACGCTACTGTTTGTTTAGACTATGTAATTCATTCTGAACTTACATCCAACTTCGCAACCTTTATGTAACAGGTTAGCAACCGAGGAGAAATATTGAAACCTTTTCATACGCCCTTTTACATACGAACTTTTCTGTTCTTCCATCGTTATTCTTACCGAATGATCACATATCGTGTATTTATCTGAAACTATCGTGACCTTCTCCTTCGACTCAGGGGCCCTCTAATCGTCGATTTTCTCGAACGTGGTACCATAATCAAGGCGCTGCGCTATGAAGACACTTCGCAGAAACTGCGACATGTTAGAAAGCCTGAGTCTTTCATCGTATTATTTTCACTTTTTTTTGGTGACCTGAGGAAACATGTGAGTGGTCGTTGGTGTTTTACCGCATGGGGTGATAACTTTTAGTGGAGAGTGTTGGGTTTTCATTTCACTGTCGCTCATATGTTCCAAATCTCCTTCTAAATCAGAGGACCGCTTTCAGTCAAACTTGCCGCACATATCATTTACTGCCAGTAAAGAATCGCTGACAGAGTAAGAACAATCTACCTGTCAAAGGGGTGGGGCATGGGTGAAAATGTAAGTCGCCCATGACATGCGAATACCCAGACATTATTCATCCGCTATTTAAGACAGTGAGAGCCTTTAATGACTTCTCTAAACCTTACAAAAAATTTCAAATATTTAAGAAATTCTTACGCGCTGACAAGCCCTGACAAACTGATAAAATTAAAAAAAATTAATCTCTTACTACATTTTCACTACTCATGTAGTAAAATTGACGCATCAGGTATGAAGTTTTGATTTATTAGTGCCTTACACCTAACATTTTGGTAACAGTATTTACGTATACATATGAATGCACTTGCAAATCATAACAATCCTTCAGGACAATGCTGCATGACAGCAAAACCGCAGTGCCAAATTCGACAGATATAATGGCGTGCACTATATGAACAAATGTACATGAAAGCCGCGCGGGATTAGCCGAGCGGTCTACGGGGCTGCAGTCATGGACTGTGCGGCTGGTACCGGCGGAGGTTCGAGTACTCCCACGTGCATTGGTGTGTGTGTTTGTCCTTAGGATAATTTAGGTTAAGTAGTGTGTAAGCTTAGGGACTGATGTCCTTAGCAGATAAGTCCCATAAGATTCCACACACATTTGAACATTTTTGTACGTGAAATATGTTAAATAAATGCTAAATGTGTGTGACATGTGCAGTCGCGGACAAATATACGTTAAAAATCTCCTCCTGAGCCCATTGTTCGTGTTCATCGGAACTTGGTACACATGCTACTTACTATCCGGAAGAAATACTGTGGAACTAAGAACGAGCAACTTCCTATAGGGATATGGATGAAAACGTGGGGAGACAAGGGGATAGGAGGAAATGGATAGAGAGAAGGTGAAGTAGGACATGGACTTAGAAGGGGCAAGAGGAGATAGATTTAGAGGGGGCAGAAGAAAATGTGCAGAGGGTAAATTAGCAGATGGACAGAGGGGAAGGAGCAGATGAACAGAGAAACGAATGCGGCGGAGACAGGCAGAGAGAGGGAAGAGGAGGAGATGGACAGAAAAAGGAACAAGGAAGAGATGGACATAGAACAGAGGATGAGGAGGTGGACAATGAGAGGGAATGAGGAGGAGTTAGGTGGGGAGAAGGAGATTACATAAAGGGGGTAAGAACAGATGGACAGAGGGGGAGGAACAGAAGACTGGAAGAAATACATACCCGATTAATCAATTACGAGGTGCATTCAAGTTCTAACGCCTCCGATTTTTTTTCTAATTAACCACTCACCCGAAACCGATGAAACTGGCGTTACTTCTCGACGTAATCACCCTGCAGACGTACACATTTTTCACAATGTTGACGCCATGATTCCATGGCAGCGGCGAAGGCTTCTTTAGGAGTCTGTTTTGACCACTGGAAAATCGCTGAGGCAATAGCAGCACGGCTGGTGAATGTGCGGCCACGGAGAGTGTCTTTCATTGTTGGAAAAATCCAAAAGTCACTAGAAGCCAGTTCAGGTGAGTAGGGCGCATGAGGAATCACTTCAAAGTTGTTATCACGAAGAAACTGTTGCGTAACGTTAGCTCGATGTGTGGGTGCAATGTCTTGGTGAAACAGCACACGCGCAGCCCTTCCCGGACGTTTTTGTTGCAGTGCAGGAAGGAATTTGTTCTTCAAAACATTTTCGTAGGATGCACCTGTTACCGTAGTGCCATTTGCAACACAATGGGTAAGGATTACGCCTTCGCTGCCCCAGAACATGGACACCATCATTTTTTCAGCAATGGCGGTTCCCGAAATATTTTTGGTGGCGGTGAATCTGTGTGCTTCCATTGAGCTGACTGGCGCTTTGTTTCTGGATTGAAAAATGGCATCCACGTCTCGTCCATTGTCACAACCGACGAAAAGAAAGTCCCATTCGTGCTGTCGTTGCGCATCAACATTGCTTGGCAACATGCCACACGGGCAGCCGTGTGGTCGTCCGTCAGCATTCGTGGCACCCACCTGGATGACACTTTTCGCATTTTCAGGTCATCATGCAGGATTGTGGGCACAGAACCCACAGAAATGCCACATCTGGAGGCGATCTGTTCAACAGTCATTCGGCAATCCCCAAAACAATTCTCTCCACTTTCTCGATCATGTCGTCGGACCGGCTTGTGCGAGCCCGAGGTTGTTTCGGTTTGTTGTCACACGATGTTCTGCCTTCATTAAACTGTCGCACCCACGAACGCACTTTCGACACATCCATAACTCCATCACCACATGTCTCCTTCAACTGTCGATGAATTTCAATTGGTTTCACTCCACGCAAATTCAGAAAACGAATGATTGCACACTGTTCAAGTAAGGAAAACCTCGCCAATTTAAGTATTTAAAACAGTTCTCATTCTCGCCGCTGGCGGTAAAATTCCATGTGCCATACGGTGCTGCCATCTCTGGGACGTATTGACAATGAACGCGGCCTCATTTTAAAACAATGCACATGTTTCTATCTCTTTCCAGTCCGGAGAAAAAAAATCGAAGGCCTTAGAACTTGAATGCACCTCGTACTATACAATATCAGATTTTATTCAAAAATGGCTCTGAGCACTATGGGACTCAACTGCTGTGGTCATAAGTCCCCTAGAACTTAGAACTACTTAAACCTAACTAACCTAAGAACAGCACACAACACCCAGCCATCACGAGGCAGAGAAAATCCCTGACCCCGCCGGGAATCGAACCCGGGAACCCGGGCGTGGGAAGCGAGAACGCTACCGCACGACCACGAGATGCGGGCTAGATTTTATTCCGTGAGGTGCAAGTGGCACTGTGTTTTAGATTTATTGAAGAAGATCTATACATAGACTAATTTATTTTCGTGGCCTGTGTGTAAGACTAGTGAAATGACTCACATGGGGCAAGCCTGCTAAGGATTTTCCTTTGGCCACAGAACGTTCATAAATGTGTCGGCCGAAAGCTGACCAAGAGAGCTGTTCAAAGGAACAAAGAGACGTGCACAAATTTTAACGAAGCCAGAAAAATGTATTGCGAAGCCTCATCAGGTAGTCGGATATAAGATTTTAAAGCAAGAAATCACTTGGAAGTAAACAGACTATTGTAATCATTGAGATGCGATATAGGGGAACGGCCTTCATTGTGGCTGGGTTCAGGTAGGACGAGGAAGTAGGGGTCACAAATGGCTCAAATGGCTCTGAGCACTATGGGACTTAACGTCTGAGGTGGTCAGTCCTCTAGAACTTATAACTTCATAAACCTAATTAACCTAAGGACATCACACACATCCATGCCCCAGAAAAGATTCGAACCTGGGCCCGTAGCTGACGCGTGGTTCCAGACTGAGGTTTCTACAACCGCTCGACCACACCGGCCGGCAGTAGGGAGTCACAATTTCGAGCATTACATAGAACAAAGAACTGAAGTAGCTTTTGACATCTGAAGCCGGTCGGAGACTTGGATATCTATATCAACGAAAGTAACACACGCTCTTGTCTATAGCTTCATTTATTTAAACAGTGCCGGCCGGAGTGGCCGAGTGATTCTAGGCGCTTCAGTCTGGAACCGCGCAACCGCTACTGTCGCAGGTTCGAATCCTGCCTCGGGCATGGTTGTGTGTGATGTCCTTAGGTTAGTTAGGTTTAAGTAGTTCTGAGTTCTAGGGGACTGATGACCTCAGCTGTTAAGTCCCAAAATGCTCAGAGCCATTTGAACCATTTAAACAGTAACAAGTTTCTACGTTACAGCGATCATCGCCGCTACTTTTCTAATATATGATGATTGGTATAAACTGGACTGTTTACCTTTACAGGTAAGTCCAGTGTTCCTACGACTAAAAAATTACAGAATTTATTTACACATAATCGCTGTATGAAGGATGACTGACCGATTCTGATACTGTTGTAGGAACAGAAACTACGAATGTGCCAGTCACACGTTCGCGCCACTCGGTAGGAACATCATTTCAAAGGAACACGACCTGAGATGGGCTTTGCTCGGCTTTGATCAGCACTTTGATTTTAGTTGGACCACACGACAACGATATGAGTACCTCTTTGTGGTTCACAACGTGATTACAGAACTCCACATTTATTTCAGTCCATTTATCAAAAATGAGATGCAAAATTATCACTGAGGTAAGCTTTTGTCACGTTGAGAGTGGTAGAAGCTGGTAATGAGATCACAAGTTCGTGTTTGTTAATATAAATTGCGTTATTTTCTCTTTGGATAACTGTAAGTGACTTATCTCACATGCATCTATTAGGTAAATGCTTAAATCTCAGGAGGGGAGCAGAATTCAGATGTCCCAAATCAGCTGTCCGATTAGCATCAGGCTTACCATCATAATCAACGGATTTATTTGCTTAAGACAAATATATCATAGAAGTAATCATAAATCGTCAGTCCTGAGAACTGTGTATTCAGCAGAAATTTTGTGTTTCAAGCGGAACAGTTATTACACTTCTTATTACCAGAACCATTTTAGAACATTGTCACTAAGCCGTGGAAGAAAAGTGTAAAACAACCACATGCAAGCACATCATCTATATACTGCTTACAATCGCAGAAATTATTTGGAAGTTATACCTACAAAAACATGATTCAGATTAATGTTACTTCAGGGTGGAAACATGTTAAATGAAACGTTGAGGGATATCGAACGTGGCCCAGATTTCTATTACAAAATAATTACGTACTTTTTGAATACATCATACACTGAAGAGCCATAGAAACTGGTACACCTGCCTAATTTCGCGTACGGCCACCGCGAGCACGCAGAAGTGCCGCAACACGAAGTGGCATTGACTCGACTCATGTCTGTACAGGGTTATTACAAATGATTGAAGCGATTTCACAGCTCTACAATAACTTTATTATTTTAGATATTTTCACAATGCTTTGCACACACATACAAAAACTCAAAAAGTTTTTTTAGGCATTCACAAATGTTCGATATGTCACCCTTTAGTGATTCGGCAGACATCAAGCCGATAATCAAGTTCCTCCCACACTCGGCGCAGCATGTCCCCATCAATGAGTTCGAAAGCATTGTTCATGTGAGCTCGCAGTTCTGGCACGTTTCTTGGTAGAGGAGGTTTAAACACTGAATCTTTCACATAACCCCACAGAAAGAAATCGCAAGGGGTTATGTCGGGAGAGCGTGGAGGCCATGACATGAATTGCTGATCATGATTTCCACCTCGACCGATCCATCGGTTTTCCAATCTCCTGTTTAAGAAATGCTGAACATCATGATGGAAGTGCGGTGGAGCACCATCTTGTTGAAAGATGAAGTCGGCGCTGTCGGTCTCCAGTTGTGGCATGAGCCAATTTTCCAGCACGTGCAGATACACGTGTCCTGTAACGTTTTTTTCGCAGAAGAAAAAGGGGCCGTAAACTTTAAACCGTGAGATTGCACAAAACACGTTAACTTTTGGTGAACTGCGAATTTGCTGCACGAATGCGTGAGGATTCTCTACCGTCCAGATTCGCACATTGTGTCTATTCACTTCACCATTAAGAAAAAATGTTGCTTCATCACTGAAAACAAGTTTCGCACTGAACGTATGCTGAGCTGTTGCAACCGCGCCGAAAATTCAAAGCGTTTGACTTTGTCATTGGGTGTCAGGGCTTGTAGCAATTGTAAACGGTAAGGCTTCTGCTTTCGCCTTTTCCGCAAGATTTTCCAAACCGTCGGCTGTGGTACGTTTAGCTCCCTGCTTGCTTTATTCGTCGACTTCCGCGGGCTACGCGTGAAACTTGCCCACACGCGTTCAACCGTTTCTTCGCTCACTGCAGGCCGACCCGTTGATTTCCCCTTACAGAGGCATCCAGAAGCTTTAAACTGCGCATACCATCGCCGAATGGAGTTAGCAGTTGGTGGATCTTTGTTGAACTTCGTCCTGAAGTGTCGTTGCACTGTTATGACTGACTGATGTGAGTGCATTTCAAGCACGACATACACTTTCTCGGCCCCTGTCGCCATTTTGTCTCACTGCGCTCTCGAGCGCTCTGGCGGCAGAAACCTGAAGTGCGGCTTCAGCCGAACAAAACTTTATGAGTTTTTCTACGTATCTGTAGTGTGTCGTGACCATACGTCAATGAATGGAGCTACAGTGAATTTATGAAATCGCTTCAATCATTTGTAATAACCCTGTAGTAGTGCTGGAGGGAACTGGCACCATGAATCCTGCAGAGCTGTCCATAAATCCGTAAGAGTTCGAGGGGGTGGAGATGTGTTATTAACAGCGCGTTGAAAGGCATCACAGAAGTGCTCAGTAATGTTCATGTCTGGGGCGTTTGATGGCCAGCGGAAGTGTTTAAACGAAGCTATTCCGTTGGACGTGTGCGGTGTGGCATTGTCCCGCTGCAGTTGCCCAAGTCCGTCGGAATGCACAGTGGACATGAGTGGGTGCAGGAAATGAGACAGGATGGTTACGTACATTTTTCACCTGTCAGAATCGTATCTACACGTGTCAGAGGACCCATACCTCTCCAACTGCACACGCCCCACAACGTTACAGAGCATCTACCAGTCCTCTGCCGACACGCAGGATCCATGAATTCACGAGGCTGTCTCCATACTCGTACACGTCCATCCGCTCGATACGATTTGAAATGAGACTCGTCCGACTAGGCAACATGTTTTCAGTTATCAACAGGTCAATGTCGATGTTGACGGGCTCACGTGAGGTGTCGTGCTGTCATCCAGGGTAAACGACTGGGCCCTTGTCTCGGAAAGCCCTCATCGATTACGTTTCGTTGAATGGCTCGCAGGCTGAACAGCACTGAAATCTGCAGCGATTTGCATAACGGTTGCACTTCTGTCACGTTCAACGATTCTCTTCAATTGTCGTTGTTCCCTTTCTTGCAGGGTCTTCTCCCGTCGCAAGGGTGTTGGAGATCTGACGTTCTGCCGGATTCCTGATCTTCACGGTGCACTTGTAAAATGGGAAAATTCCCAAATCATCGCTACCTAGGAGATGTTGTGTCCCATAGTTCGTGCGCCGACTATAACGACACGTTCAAACGCACTTAAATCTTCACAGTGTGTCATTGTAGCAGCTGTATCCGATCTAACAACTGCGCCAGACACTTGTCGCCTTATATAGGCGTTGCCGACCGCAGCGCGGTATTCTGCCTGTTTGGATATCTCTGTATTTGAATACGCATGCCTATACCTGTGTCTTTGGTGCATCAGTATATTTTGAAGTAATGCTAAGTGTTTTTGAGAGTTCGAAAATAACGGCGTTTTTGTTCAGAAACATATCTGATGGTTAAAGAAACTAAGACACACTGCTTAAACTAAGTAAACTAGCAAGCACAGAGTACTGTAGTCTAGTAACAGCTACACAGCTGAGACAGTCAGTCATCTGCCAGTGTCACGTTGCCAAACGTTGACCATCATGAACATGTACCAACCGTAGTAACATAGGTGTTGTCTATCTTGTGACCGTCCTAGCTGGATAATATCACCACTAGAGTCGCTCACGGTGTAAGTTTCTGCCGGTCCAGCCAGTGCCTCACGTGCTGATCGATATCTACCACGGGCTATCCTGCCCGGCCCATCAGGAAGGTGAAATGAGTGCAGCACGTCTTGTCAGAGATGCAGGCCACCGGCCGATACGCCAAACTTTGGGATCACCAGCCGGCTGCGTTGTGTACTCTGCTTACGGATTCACTGCTCCAGCCCATTATCCGTGTGATGGCCGGACGTGCGTCCTCCTTGAACTTTCAAAATATGAGCATTTGATGAAGCCGGCCTGAGTGGCCGTGCGGTTCTAGGCGCTACAGTCTGGAGCCGAGTGACCCGCTACGGTCGCAGGTTCGAACCCTGCCTCGGGCATGGATGTGTTTGATGTCCTTAGGTTAGTTAGGTTTCATTAGTTCTAAGTTCTAGGCGACTGATGACCTAAGAAGTTAAGTCGCATAGTGCTCAGAGCCATTTGAAACATTTGATAAAGTGTCTTACGAGGTTAGCCCTCTTTGAACCCATGGCTTTCGTTATTCTTCTACAGGTAAAATGGAAAGTAATCCCAACACGTTTGTCTCTAAGGAATCATTTATGTGTCGATATCGGATTCTGCCCATAACCGCTACTGTAGGGGGGAATGACCCTTTCCAGCTCGAACGATGGCCATCAAAATAATTTCGCGTAAGTCATCTTGAATACATTTTCTATCAGCATACATAGCATAATTCAATAATGATGAGTTGTAGCAAAATGGTGACGTGTTGAAACAAATGTAATATTTTTCACCCAAAACGTCGAGACTAAAGAGTGAGTAGAAGATAGACTTTTGAATATTTCGCAAAACAGTTAGCACGTTGATCGAGAATTCAGTTTAGAAAAACTCTGTCACCTTCCGAACATGCCTCGAAGACCCAACGGTACCGACCGACTGCCATGTAATCATCAGCCGATTGGCGTCTATGGATGCGGATATGGAGGGGCATGTGATCGGCACAAAGTACTCCCGTCCGTTGTCAGTTTTCGTAACCAAGGGCGCTACTTCTCAGTGAAGTTGCTTCCCAATTGGCCACACAAGGGCTGAGTGCACCCCGACTGCCAACAGCACTCGGCAGGCAGGGATTGTCACCCATACAAGTGCTACCCGAGCCCGGCAGTACTTCGGTGATATTGTAAGTAGGCTGTTTAGGTTTTCTTATTGGTAACGCCACGTAGCGCTCTGCATGAAAATCGCTGGCTGTGCTGTGCGCAGTCTGTGGCTGGTTAGCATTGTTGTAATATTCGCCATTGTAGCGTTGGGCAGTTGGCTGTTAACAGCGCGTAGCGTTGCGCAGTTGGAGGTGAGCCGCCAGCAGTGGTAGATGTGGGGAGAGAAATGGCGGAGTTTGGAAATTTGTAAGACTGGGTGTCATGAACTGCTATGTATATTATGATTTTTCAACACTATTAAGGTAAATACATTGTTTGTTCTCTATTAAAATATTTCATTTGCTAACTATGCCTATCAGTAGTTAGTGCCTTCAGTAGTTCGAATCTTTTATTTAGCTGGCAGTAGTGCCGCTCGCTCTATTGCAGTAGTTCGAGTAACGAAGATTTTTGGTGAGGTAAGTGATTTGTGAAAGGTATAGGTTAATGTTTGTCAGAGCCATTCTTTTGTAGGGATTTTTGAAAGTCAGATTGCGTTGCGCTAAAAATATTGTGTGTCAGTTTAGTGTTGATCAGAAAAGGTAAAGAGCGAAATGTCAGTGCGTTCAGTTCTGCTCAGCTGTTTGAAAATCAAATAATGTAAGAGGTTTATCAGCACAGTAATTGATTAATTTTTCTAAGGGGACGTTTCATATGTCGACCCTTAGCCGGGGATGCCTCACTGGAATCTTCTGATTTTTTCTTGTAGTTTGTGTAATTAGTGTAGCTTTTGTTTATTGCTAGCGCGTAATTATAGAGAGAATTTCCTTTGTAGTTGTAGTTTTTCATTGTCGTACACAGTTGTGGCATGCATGTAGATTTGCACCAAGTATTTCGCAGCTGCGCTTGCAATTAACTAGATATTATTTTCAATGCTATGTTAATGTGTTTTGTTATTTTGCTCTTCAAATAGTGCTTTACTGTGTTGTCGTGTGAAATATTGTGACAATAATGGCGTGTGAAAAACGTAATACTAGGCTTCAAAGTAAACTGAGAAATGACAGTGAAGACGAAAGCAATGTGTTAGCGCCACCGTGTAATGAATTAACTAATGTTGAACATCGTAATTTGGTAATTGTGCATAGGGAAATGGAGCGGGCGGCAAACAATGGCGTAGACAGTGAAACAAATAGTGAACAGGGAAGCATTATCGATCGATCGGGCGGCAACAGGTCGCCTCAGGAATCCGAAATGACAGGACACAATCTTGCAAATACTGCAGATTCAGGTTTTGCGTCCTCACTGTTTTCTCAAATAAGTCAAGACACATTTTCTGCTTTTCAAAATGCGAATGTTGCCGGTGAAAATGCACTGCCAAAAGCATAGAGAAACACATTCCAGACACTAATACATTATTATTGCAATTAATGCAGCAAATGGAACAAAATCAGAGACAAACACTGCAACAGTTATACACAATGGAAGAAAATCAGAGACAAACACAGCAACAGTTAGACACAATGGAACAAAATCAGAGACAAACACAGCAACAGTTAGACACAATGGAACAAAATCAAAGACAAACACAGCAAAAGCTTCAAAAGTTAGACATCACACTTGAACAAACACGTGAAGATTTAACTACTGAGTTACATAACATTGAATCGAAATGTCAAAAAGCCTGTAATGACGTAAAAACAAAAATTTCTGAGAATTTTCAACCTATTTTTTCGCGGCATGAAAATGCATTACAGAATCACGAAGCAGCCATAAAAGAACTGCAAATTATTGTTAATGAAAATCATGAGACCTTGCAAGCTAAAATTGACTCAGCTGCATCTACCGATTCGGTTACGCAAAAATTCAGGAAAACGTAAAGGACACAGTAGATACGATTTCAACACAAATGGACACTCTGAAACTGGGTTCAGAAAAACACACAGAGGAAATAATTTCACTATCGGATTAAGTTGCCGAACTTTCAGATCAGTTCACTAACTTATGTACAAAGGTAGATAATGATCTGAATGACACAAGACCTGTAGCTTTCACTGACACTGAAGAGTATGAACAAATTAGAAAATTCAAACAAAATCAAAATCAAATCAATACACAGTACAAAAGTGAAATCCGGGAAGTACAAGATCAGTTGGCACAAGTAATACAAGAATTGCATAATTCAGAGGACACTCGCGCTCCAGTACGGGAAGAGGGACATAGAAATACGGAGCAACCACAAAATAGTAACACAGGACACTTCGGAAATTATCAAAGAAATTGGCAATGCGCATTGAATTTTGAGATGGAACCGCCGAAACGAAGTAACAATGAGCGATGTGCGACTCGCCGACACGATGATTTTGACTATAAGCTGTTCATTACTACACGTAAATTCAAAAGATTTAAGAATTCTGGCAATGACATTCATCCACGAGCATGGCTTCATCAATTCTCTCATTGTTTTCCTCCCAACTGGTCATTGCAGCACAGATTAGATTTTATGTGTGGCTACTTAGAGAATGAACCAGCTGTAAGAATGCGACTGGTCATTCACGATTGTCACAGTGAAGGAGAATTTTATCATGCCGTCCTCTCAGCATATTGGTCTCAAGCTACACAAGACCGAGTAAAACATAGCATCATAATGATGAAACATTTAGAACAATCTGAATTTTCCAGTCTTGTGAAATATTTTGAAGACATGTTGCACAAGAATCAGTATCTTTCAAACCCATACATCCCCACAGAACTCATCCGCATTTGCTTAATCAAATTGCCTGAACATTTACAACATATTATTTTAGCAGGACGTTGCAAAGACGACATTGAAGCTTTTCAGGAACTCTTACAAGAATTAGAAATTGACACAGAGAGTCGCGGGATGCGAAAAAAGGAAAACAATCACTACAGGTCACATCCGTCACAATTCCGTGACGACAGAAACAATAACTGGACACGACAAGCCTATTCTTACAACGCAAATCGTGACCAAAACAGACACCACTCATATGACAACCACTGGAAGAGGAATAACAGTTACAGAGAAAGATCGCATTTCCGTAGTAATGAATATGACAGAGATTACCACAGAAACAGACAATATGGGAACAAAAACAATTATTATCAAGGAAGACAGAATAACTTCAGACGCAACAGTTCAGCGCGCAGTTACGATTTCGGGAGAAATTCTCCACCACATGACCGACAAACAAGAAACTATGTAAACTACCGACAAAACGACAGACCTGAATTCCATAAGAACTGGCGGGATTCAAACAGAGCAGGGCACTTTCGACAAGGTGAATTTGTAGAAGTTAGGTCTCCTAAATCCAATAAGGACGCACGCCAACAAAGAGACAGGCAATGACTCGCACCGCAGGCAGCCACGTGCGCCGGCTGGCTCAGGGAAAAATTACATAGACGCTAACCTTGAGAAAAATTTTAGCATTCTTTACCGATGTACCATATACCACATGATAATTCCACTGAATCTGAAACTCTGCGTACTAGGAAGAGTAAAGGATTACACTACATTTCACATGTAAAACCGTTTATTGAAAGATAATCTGCTTTTTAACTTTGTCCTTGCCATAAAACTTTTCACTTCACATTTCTAGTATGTATTGTCAGACTTAGAATCTCTTAACATACAACAATGTTTGAAGTTAAATATCCAGTCCAGGACCAAGAGAACGTATTGAAACAGGAATTACGAATGCATTGTTATAGTGAACAGACGTCACAGTGTTATTGTGTGTGTACATTCTTGCTTATTAGTTGCACAATTACGTAACGACTATAAGGCTTACATACTTAGAACATATACTGGTACTGATAATGAGATTTTAATGCAACATGTTGGTTTACTTGAAAATAGATTATGGATTTCAAGTGCTTCCTGAGAGATATCAGATGACCCAGTGGTTAGTTTATTTGACAGCTACACGATTATATCATGACGCTACTAATGTGTGACACAATTTACATTGTTGCTTTTGCGGTGTATCTGTTTTACATCTGCACAGTTATTCTGAATTCTTCTGGAAAGGAAAACATGTTTTAGTAGTAACTTTAGTGGTATAGCTACAATGAGACAGCCTTTTCGGTAGCACAACAATACGTTACATTATAGTACTTTCTTGATCACGGTAAGGTACGTAATAACTACGATATCTATACGCAAAGAATTTCACTTCCGTTTATGATGAGGTAAGTATATTGACTTCTGCAGAACTTAGCTTTCGGAGGACGATAACTACGACACCTCCACAGAGACTATCTTACAACAAGACGCACAGTTCAGCGCTACAGTACACGTATTTGAGTGATTAATTTTGTACTTAAAACATTTATTTTTAAAGATAAAGATATTTGAAGTACAATGATACAAAGTTTTTCCGTGATACATTTCATTCCATTGCAATAATCTGTAACACCCGAGGGTATAATAACATTAATCCTCAGGGGGGTACACGCTTACTTTGTGTACCATGTGTTTGGCAAGCACAAGGAGCCCTAGCTAATATGGTATTTGCTTATACAACTTTACACATCGCTACCATATTTCTCCAACACAATATACACAGCTACCTGATTATTAAACAGAGAGACAAACATTTTTTTTCTATGTCAGTGACAGATGTTTACGCAATTACACAGGTGGATAACTTCACACTTATGAAATTGTATTTTATCTGTACTGTGTGAACCTTCATATTTTTCAGAACCATTGTGATACTACGAGGGCTTTGAATGATGTATTTCGTATGAGATCATGATTTTTAAAGTACGTTTGAGGTAGATGAAACTTTTGACATGAGCAGAGAATTTTTTTTTAGGTTTTGAGATTATTGAAAGAAGCTGTGACGATTCTGAGATGTGATTGATCTGTTATGATGTTATTATTGCGATGACGATGTGTATTATGCTGTTATGGTACGTTTATGATCAATAAGCTGAGAATCGTACACAATTCCGCCGAAAATTTTTTGGACACTGTTATATTTACAGGATTTTGTTTCTACACATTTGTAACGTAAATTTTCGACCTGCGAAATTTTCATATCAGACTACCGCTGTAGCGGAAACTGGTGTCGTAAATATTTCGGTAAAAATGTTAAGTGACCACCTGCACGTAATGCGTCGTGGGCACCAAGCTGCGCGACAGTCGCCTGGAAACAGGCCAATAGTGTGTGCCTTTCAGAGGCACAGGTGGAGAAAAAAAAGGGAGGCCATTATCCTCGCTATTGACATTCCTTTGTAGAAAGATCGCAAATACGACACGCTCAAACTTGAAAACATATGATTATAATGTGGAACTCTTAATTTATGATATTTACTAAAATGCCTACTGAAACGATGAGAAAAATTTCACGGCTATTGTCTTGCTAGTTGAGAGAAATGAAATATGGCTTGCTTCATGTATTTATTTACTCAATTGGTTGAATATCTAGTTTCTAGCTGCACTGCAGCATTGGTTAAAACAAAATTTAATAGATGTACTAATATAGTTATTTTATGCCTACAGATCCAGTCAATAAGAAATTTATGATCTACTTCCAAGAAAACGAGGGCGCATAAATAGACATTTCCATTCACAGGAACTGCATGCATCACTCTAGTGTTAACATATGACATAGGTATTAAAAAGGCCACTTTTTACTATAATATTTTTTCTGCTTGAGCTATGTCATGTTTAGGTATAAGTTATTGCATTTCCTGCTGCTGTTTGACAGGCATAGTCCTACTGAAGTTTACATTGTATTAAGCTAGTTTTACTACTGATTTATTTTTCTTGTTTGCTGCGCATTGCCTTATATTAGTTGTAATATTGCATTTGCTTTGCTAATTTATGCTGCTTGCTTTGCCAATTTGAATTTTTGTCATTGCTGTTTGTGTTAATTTGTTATGTGCTGCTGCATTGCCTCGTCCCTTGGTATATATATCTGAGCTCAGTAGATTTAAGTTAGCTTAAGAGCGGGTAGACTATATAAGAAACTAACTATGATGAATTGGAAGAAATGCATTGAGAAGCTATAAGAAAATGGTTTGGCCAAAAAAAAGTAGTGTAGAGTGGAGAAAAACTATTTTTGAAAGAGGATGTGAACAGAATACAGAAAGCAGGCTTAGATAGGACTTTTGGGAATAATGATGAACAAAGGGAGATCTCCATGCAAAGTACTGTAGTTAAACAAACCCTGTCCTTTCCTTTTGTGTCACCACTCTATGTGTTTGTGTACCTTTGTGTATTTGTGTTTTTCCTGTCTTTATGTGTTTAGCTGATGAGAGCTATGTTGTAGAATTTTTCTAATACTATGTTATTTACTTTGTAAAGATGTTTAGACATTGTTTATTCTTTTTTGTTGCTCATATGTGAAGGCAATGTTTCAAAAGTTATTCTGATCTTTATGTATGTACTTATGTCATTATTTTTGTAACACTGATGTATATGTTTATTTCAATTCTTTTGTAAAGCATGTGTTACTACAAATGTTATCTGTATTGTTCTGTTCTTTAATGATGTATTTTGTACCTTTGTTATTGTATTTTTATGTTATCAAATTGTAATTGTTACCAGATCTTCAAATTAAGTATCACCTCACTGCACACGTTTCTGCTGGTCATAATATATGCACAGTATGTGAGAAGTTGGGACTGTTAGTGCTTGCACGTGTGTTGATAATTCAGCAAGGGACTGGATAACAGCATTGCTGGTTCAAAGGACATTCCAAAAAGTTTTGTGATTGCACAAGTGGTGGTTTATGGACTTGCTAGATTCTCTGCAAGACTCTTTGATGGTGATTGAGCACCAGCACAGTCGCAACAGATGGTTGTTGGCCGTTTCTACAAGGACTACAGTGGGTCTGCACTTTCGATGGCCCACCAATACCATTATTTCTACAAGGACTGCAGTGGGTCTGCACCTCTGGTGGCCCACCAATACCATAATCTCTACTAGGACTACAGTAGGTCTGCGCTGTGATGACCTACCTACCAATATTCTTCCAAATTTCGACTGACTCTGCTGTGGGTTTGCTCTGTTGTGGCCCATTACTTGTCTGCATGTCAAGAGTCAGCACTGTCTTTCCGTTGGAAGTACAACACTACTTCTTCAAGACTGCATGGAAATCCACTACTTCCGTGTACATTTCCTTTTACTGCTCAGACTTTCAGAAAAAAACTGCAATTTTACTGTGATGAATGATCAGGACTGTCTTTATGGAGTGTGAGAAAATTTTTGCTTTCGATCAACATTGTATCAATAAGTGTGTACATTTGATTTCTTTGTTATTGTAATTATGATTATGAAAAATTTTTTTTCAAATCTGTATTGGCCAATGCCCAAAACAATTTGTAAAATTTTTGTGGGGAGCATGGGGGCTATGTAACTAGGCTGTATAGGTTTTCTTATTGGTAACACCACGTAGCGCTCTGTATGAAAATCACTGGCTGTGCTGTGTGCAGTCTGTGGCTGATTAGCATTGTTGTAATATTCGCCATTGTAGCGTTGGGCAGTTGGCTGTTAACAGCGTGTAGCGTTGCGCAGTTGGAGGTGAGCCGCCAGCAGTGGTGGATGTGGAGAGAGAAATGGCGGAGTTTGGAAATTTGTAAGACTGGACGTCATGAACTGCTATGTATATTATGATTTTTCAACACTATTAAGGTAAATACATTGTTTGTTCTCTATTAAAATATTTCATTTGCTAATTATGCCTATCAGTAGTTAGTGCCTTCCGTAGTTTGAATCTTTTATTTAGCTGGCAGTAGTGCCGCTCGCTGCATTGCAGTAGTTAGAGTAACGAAGATTTTTGGTGAGGTAAGTGATTTGTGAAAGGTATAGGTTAATGTTTGTCAGGGCCATTCTTTTGTAGGGATTGTTGAAAGTCATATTGCGTTGCGCTTAAAATACTGTGTGTCAGTTTAAGCACAGTCATGTAAAAAATACAATATCGAAGAAAATACCTCTAAAACATTCGGTTACATTATCTGAAGTTAAGCATGCCTCTAGTCAGCGATTCATGGGCCGTAGAATAATCCTTCCAGATCCAATAGGAGATGCTCCTCCATCTTCTTCGTGGCCATGGCCGTCCTGTGGGCCTCTTTGGCACCTCCTGTCATCCGCTGCTCTGCTCGATTGATGAGGCTTTCATCCATTTTTGTGCAGAAGTTGTAACATGGTTGTTCGATCTCGAGTTCGAGCAACTTCCGTAATGCCTGCTAGGGTGTCGCTGAAATTATATACTGCCACAATGGCAGCGCCTTGTAACTGTATAACCTGAGTTTTGGTGGACTCTGAACTAACACTACTATAAAAATTACATCCCACGAAACATTTTTAGTTTTATGCCAAAAAAAGGACTTCCTGAAATTTTCGAAGAGGCTACCCTCTTAAGTGGTTCAAACTAGGAGTCAATGTATTTTGACGTTGTGAGGATCTGCGATTTCACCTCACAAAAATGCAGTGCTTGTAAATCGGTCAGCATAGGCAGAACTCGTGCTGTTTCCAAATTAATGAGTATAAAAAGAAGAATCATCTCAGGATTGTCAGTAATGATGTTTATCACACACTCTTCCTACCACAGAAGATAATTATGTTGTCACTTTAACTGGATGGCTGCAAAATAAAGTCTGAGTAAAGTGAAATCTTCGCAATTTTTATAAAACTGAAACGAGTTGCCATCCCTCCCTTACGAATGGGACAGAGAAAACAGTGGTGGAGGATAAATAAATACGTTTATCGGCGAACGCCGAATTTAACGCAGCAGTGGCAACAGGCTGTCCAATCGAATATCTGGGCTGCGGGACGCGGCCGGCTGCAGAAATGGCTGGCCGGAGACTCGTATCACCCCGGCCTGCTTGGCCTGGCGACTTGCAACCATGTGCGCAGACCTTCCAGCCAGATAGGCTGGGAGTGCCAAAGCCAAAACGATGCACGCTTCTGCTCTCTCTAATCGTTAATTACACTGACGGAAAAAAGCCGCAGCACCAAAAAGTAATTAATGTAGAGCAATGAAATTTCGAAAATACTTTTGTTTAGGTAACAAATTTAAGTGATGTATAGTGCAAGATCACTGATCAATGTAAGCGCAAGATGTTTTTGTTGTGGTCTTCAGTCCAGAGACTGGTTTGATGCAGCTCTCCATACTAATCTATCCTGTGAATCTTCTTCAGCTCCCAGTACCTACTACAACCTACATCCTTCTGAATCTGCTTAGTGTGTATTCATCTCTTGGTCTCCTTCTACACGCTGCCCTCCAACACTAAATTAGTGATCCCTTGATGCCTCAGAACATCTGCCAACGGAGCCCTTCTTCTAGTTAAGTTGTGATACAAATTTCTCTTCTCCACAATTCTGTTCAGTACCTCCTCATTAGTTATGTGATCTACCCACCTAATTTTCAGCATTCTTCTGTAGCACCACACTTCGAAAGCTTCTATTCTCTTCTTGTCTAAGTTATTTATCGTCCATGTTTCACTTCCATATATGACTACACTTCATACAAATAATTCCAGAAATGAGATCCTGACACTTAAATCTATAATCAATATTAACAAATTTCTCTTCTTCAGGAACGCTCTCCTTGCCGCTGCCAGTCTACATTTCATATCCTCTCTACTTCGAACATCATCAGTTATTGTGCTTCCCAAATAGCAAAACTGATCTTCTAGTTTCAGTGTCTCATTTCCTAATGTAATTCCGTCAGCGTCACCCGATTTAATTCAACTACATTCCATTATCGTCGTTTTGCTTTTGTTGATGTTTATCTTATATCCTTCTTTCAAGGCACTGTATTCCGTTCAACTGCTCCTCCAGGTCCTTTGCTGTCTCTGACAGAGATACAATGTCATCGGCAAGCCGCAAAGTTTTTGTTTCTTCTCCATGAATTTTAATTCCCACTCTGAATTTTTTATTTGTTTCCTTTACTGCTTGCTCAATATACCGATTGAATAACATCGGGGATAGGCTACAACCCTGTCTCACTCCCTTCCCAACCACTGCTTCCCTTTGAGGCTCCTTGACTCTTACGACTGCCATCTGGTTTCTGTACAAATTGTAAATAGCCTTTCGCTCCCTGTATTTGACGCCTGGCACCTTCAGAATTTGAAAGCGCGAGATAAGCCACTGAAAATATTAAGTACTGTTACATTAATAGCTGTCGTAACCACCAGAGTTTGAGTGCAAGCATGGAAACGTAGATGCATTGTACAGACTCCGGATACCAGTTTGCAGGATGGAGTTTCATGCCTGTTGTACTTGGTAGGTCAACACAGGGACGATTACTGTTCGTGGATGACGCTGGAGTTGTCGGATGATGTCCCTTATGTACCAGATTGGAGACAGACCTTGTGATTCAGCGGGACAAGGCAACATGTCGACACTGTACAGTATGTTGGGTTAAACAACGGTATGTGGGCGAGCGTTATCCTATTGGAGAGCTCCTGGAGTGCTGTTTATGAGTGGCAGCACGATAGCTTGAATCTCCAAAAAGATGTACAACTTAGCAGTCAGGGCGTATGTAATAACCACGGGAGTGCTCCTGGAGTCATATGAAATAGCGCTCCAGGTGTTGATCTAGTGTGTCTAGCACGTAGATTGGTTGGCTTCAGGTCCTCAAGTGGCCTCCTTCTAACCAGCACACGGCGGTCACTGGCACCGAGACAGAACCAGTTGTAATCAGAAAACACAACAGACCTCATCCGGCCTGCCCTCCAATGAGCTCTCGCTTGACATCACTGAAGTCGCAAATGGCTGTGGTTTGTGGTCAGTGAAAAGCACGCTAAAGGTCGCATGGTTCCGAGCTTCCCTTGAAGTAGCCGACTTAGCCGGCCGTTTTGGCCGAGCGGTTCTAGGCGCTTCAGTCAGGAACCACGCGACCGCTACGGTCGCAGGTTTGAATCCTGCCTCGGGCATGGATGCGTGTGATGTCGTTAAGTTAGTTACTTTTAAGTAGTTCTAAGTTCTAGGGTACTGATGACCTCAGATGTTAAGTCCCATACTGCTCAGAACCTTAAAGTAGCCGACTTGTAACAGTTCGTTGTCTCACTGTGGCGCCAACTGCGGCTGAGATTTCTGCCGCACACGCAGTATGATGCGCCAGACGCATACGCCGAACTCAACGGTCTTTCCTCAGCACAGTTCCATGCGGCCGTCCAGAGGCCGGTGTTTTAGCGACCATACATTCTAGTGATCAACGCTGCACGCAATCATGACAGTTGCTACATTCCTGCCAATTCTTTCTGTTGTGTCTAGTCATACAGCATAGACACAATGAGGTAGCTAGGTGCACGCTAAACTAACGCAGACGGGCGTGAAGTCTGGAACATGAGACTTATTAATGAATAAGAAGAAAAGTACGTAGATGTTTGTTACTTAACTTTATTCTCTTGTTGGAATACATCTCTCTTGAATATTAGTAAGCTATAAGCACTGATACAACTGGCGCCTTGCTAGGTAGTAGCTATGGACTAAGCTGAAGGCTATTCAATCTATCTCTCGGCAAATGAGAGGAAGACTTTGTACGTCTGGTCGCAAGCTATGTCGTCCGTACAACTGGGGCGAGGTCTAGTCCGTGTCTTGTGACCTGCCATGTGGTGGCGCTAGGATTGCGATTACACAGTGGCGACACGCGGGTCCGACATGTACTACAGGACCGCGGCCGATTTAAGTTACCACCTAGCAAGTGTGGTGTCTAGCGGTGACACCACACTTTCTACAATATCGCAGAAGAAACATTCAGCTTCTCGTATCCCTATTATACGACCTCGTACAATCTCAGTTTGGTGTTGACTACGACGTCTTTGTCGCCTTAAAGGCATTCTTGACTAATTTCAACTTATCACGTCCCGTCTCAAAGATAACTAACTTCCACGACGGTTACAAAGTGTACTTAATGCAAATCTGATTTGAATCCACATTGTGACGCTATTACCTCCCCTCTTGTGCGACTGGCACGAAATTTGAATAGACATAATCTCCCAGATGAAGACACACGCCTATCAGCTTTCATTTATGTCGCACAACTCCTTCTTGGTGTTGCAATTTTTTTCCCGTCAGTGTATATGCCAGTTCTCGTAAAAGGTAATGCTGAATGAGAACCGCTGCCAGTCACGTTTAAGGGTTGCATCTTCAAACCACGGCAGGGAGCGGCCTTCAGTTGAGTGATCGTTCACTTTCATGTCTTCATAGCTGACAATACGTAATTTAACGGTCAATTTAAGTCTGATCTCCAACACTGAATGGAGCTCAACTTTAGAATAATTGTTGAATTACTTGATATTGTTTAGGGACACATAAGTGAATAAATTGGAGTTGGTAAAGTGATGGAAGCTGAATATTGTGCTAACATATGAATGGGGTATTAAAATAGTAATTGCACATTTGTCTCCTAAATAACTGTTCGAACCACCATATTTTGATTTCGACACATTAATGCCTCTTGAAATGTTATTAACTGTAGATGAGACATGAAGTCATAGGATACAAAGTACTTATATTCAAATATTGAACTTAAGTTAAAGAGATTATGGAACGGAGGTACAGTGACGTATGCCAAGGTATTCAGTTTATAAGAGAGGGTAATGTTGCCGTGATCACCGTGGTTTATAAGTTGAACAAACCTGTATGGCAATATGTATTAGATACGTACTGTTTTTTACACTGAATGAATAGACTGAACATACTGTGGTAAAACTACACGTGTTTCGTCTGAGGGTTGTTGCATTACTCTGCATTTTGTGTGTATTACACACTTTTTCACTGTTGCGAACGTCATTTCACGGAAACATAGCTAAGTGAGATAACAACCGAATAAATCATAATTACATTACTAGGGCGGGCTGGGGTAATTTGACACATCTAAGGGAATGTTATTGTCAATCTTGAGATTTTACTCCTAAAATTACGCAATTAGTAGGTATTATCCGTGTGTTTATAACTCAGTTCTAATAACATATGACGAGTAATTTTTGTGTGACACAGTATCTGTCCTAATTTTTGCGTTGTGCCATTTTACCAAAAAATGGCGACAAAACTAGCGCATCAAATTGTGTTAATTAACGGACGTTGTTTAATCAAACAAAATTTTGTTTGCTCTACTATCTGCTGCACTCTTCGTGTCTCCAAAAGGAGCCTAATACGAATCTGTATCTATCTTCACCGTCTTTTGCAAATTCATAATACATTAGACACATTTCTTGTTTGGAAACACTATCCTTATCACCTAGTTCATGGGCCGCCACAGCGCGCAAAAATTTACGTACTCCGACAATTGTCTAGTTGAAAGCATATGCGACACTCATCGGTGAAGGGAACGAGATGCCAATCCTGAGCGGTCCATTCGGCATGTTATTGGGCCCATCTGTACTACGCTGCATGTTGTCGTGTTTGCAAAGATGGACCTCGCTATGGAAGTTGGGAGTGAAGATGCACATCATGCTGCCTACTGCACACACTTTGATTCGTAAGACGACGTCCTGTGGCTGCACGGAAAGCATTATTCACCATGGTGGCGTTGCTGTCATGGTTTCTCCTAGCCATAATCCGTAGGTATCGGTCATCCACTTCAGTAGTAGGTCTTGGGCGGCCTGAGCAAGGCATGTCACCGACAGTTCCTGTGTCTCTGTATCTCCTCCATCTCCGAACCGCATCGCTTTGGTTCACTCCGAGGCGCCTGGACACTTCCCTTGTTGAGAGCCCTTCTTGGCACAAAGTAACAATGCGGAAGTGATCGAACAGCGGTATTGACCTTTTAGCAAAGGTTGAACTACAGAGAACACGAGCCGTGTACCTCCTTCCTGGTGCAATGACTAGAACTAATAGGCTTTCGAACCCCCTCCGTCTAATAGACGCTGGTCATGCGTGGTTGTTTACATCTCCTGGGTGGGTTTAGTGAGATCTCTGAACACTCAAATGGACTGTGTCTCTGATACAATATCCACAGTCAACGTCTATCTTCAGGACTTCTGGGAAGCGGGATGACGAAAAACTTTTTTTTTTCTGTGTGTATTATGACCAATGAAATTGAGAAAAAGAAGGGAGGAGGTACACGTGTAGTATCTAGAATTCAGGTGCGGTAGCCATGATCCCTGCCGCTGCGTACTCTCGTTTGGTGGAAGTAATACCCTGAGTTGGCAAGTCATGAGATGGCGTTTGCGCTTATACGAATGGCGACAACATCGCGTACACAAGCTGTAAAACTACATTCCATAAGGGGACTGTCATTCCTACACAGGTGAATCTTGTGGAAAGGTTCTGGCCTTACGACCGGAATTAACAGACTTTGAACGCAAAATGGTAGCTGAAGCTATGTGCGTGGAATATCGCATCTCGGAAATAGTAACAAAATTCGATATTCCAAATGTCAGATTACCGAATTTCAGGCATTACGTTTCACGACGGAGGTCCCAGTGACCGACGACATTCACTTACCGATCGACAACTGCCGAGTTTGCGTAGTGTTTTCAGTGCTAACAGACAAGGAACACTGCCTGAAGTAACAGTCGAACGCAATGTGGGACGTGCGACGGACATATCCATTAGGAGAGTGCGGAGAAATTTGATGTTAATGGACTGAGGCAGCACAGACCGACGCGAGTGCCTTTCCTAACAGCATGATATCGCCTGTATCTTGTATCCTCTTCTCGTGATGTTATCGGTTGCACCTTACACGATGGGGAAACAGTGGCCGAGTCAGATGAATCCCGATGTCAGTTGGTAAGAGCTGATCATGGGGTTCGAGTGCTCCCTGCCGCCGTTGGGTAAGCAGCTGCAGCAGCAAGTCGTATACTCTTTGCTCACTTATTTGTTACATAGTTTAATTCTTAATTTCTTTGCGTGTTTTTGGTACTTGCATTGTTTAATTCATAAATTTCGGGCGTATTATAGTATTTGAGAGTTGTAGCATCGCGTTTTAGTACCTGAATAGTGTAAAATCGCGTAGTCTCCTTCCGCCGCCGAGCAGTGTGTCAGCAGTGCGCAAGTAGCAGCATTACTGCGTTTACTAGGCAATCTTGTATTTTAATAACCGTTTAAATTTTGTGTCGAATTGTTTGTGCTCTCTGTAGATTAGTTCAGACGTTCTTTGCACAACAGTTTTTAGCATGGATAGGGACTGCAACTGCTGTGTTCGGATGCAGGCTGAGTTGGCATCCCTTCGGTCCCAGCTTCAGGCAGTGTTGGCTTCGGTCACACACCTTGAGGCTGTTGCCAATGGGCATCACTGTGGGGGTCCGGATTGGGGTTTGTCGGGGACGGCCAGCTCGTCCCACGCATCCCCCGATCGTACTACGACTGTGGCTGCCCGGGATACTGCCCACATTGAGGCTGATCCCTCACCTGTGGTATAGTGGGAGGTCGTCTCTAGGTGTGGCAGGGGGCGAAAGACATTCCGGAGGGCTGAACGGAAGGCCTCCCCAGTTTGTCTGACAAACCGGTTTCAGGCTCTGTCTCAGGCTGATACTGATCTTCGGGCGGACATGGCTGCTTGTCCTGTTCCACAGGTTGCCCATAGTCTGCAAGATCCGGGCGGTCGCAGAGGGTGCACTTACTGGTAGTTGGGAGCTCCAACGTCAGTCGCGTAATGGGGCCTTTAGGGATATGGCAGCAAGAGAGGGGAAGAAAACCAATGTACATTCCGTGTGCATACCAGGGGAGTCATTCCAGATGTGGAAAGGGTCCTTCCGGATGGCATGAAGGGTACAGGGTGCACCCATCTGCAGGTGGTCGCTCATGTTGGCACCAATGACGTGTGTCGCTATGGATCGGAGGAAATCCTCTCTGGCTTCCGGCGGCTATCTGATTTGGTGAAGACTGACAGTCTCGCTAGCGGGATGAAAGCAGAGCTCACCATCTGCAGCATCGTCGACAGGACTGACTGCGGACCTTTGGTACAGAGCCGAGTGGAGGGTCTGAATCAGAGGCTGAGACGGTTCTGCGACCGTGTGGGCTGCAGATTCCTCGACTTGCGCCATAGGGTGGTCGGGTTTCGGATTCCGCTGGATAGGTCAGGAGTCTACTACACGCAGCAAGCGGCTACACGGGTAGCAGGGGTCGTGTGGCGTGTACTGGGCGGTTTTTTTAGGTTAGATGGCCTCGGGCAAGTACAGAAAGGGCAGCAGCCTCAAAGGGTGCGGGGCAAAGTCAGGACATGCGGGGGCCAAGCAGCAATCGGTATTGTAATTGTAAACTGTCGAAGCTGCATTCGTAAAGTACCGGAACTTCAAGCGCTGATAGAAAGCACCGAAGCTGAAATCGTTATGGGTACAGAAAGCTTGCTGAAGCCAGAGATAATTTCTGCCGAAATTTTTACAAAGGCACAGACGGTGTTTAGAAAGGATAGGTGGCATGCAACCGGTGGTGGCGTGTTTGTCGCTGTTAGTAGTAGTTTATCCCGTAGTGAAGTAGAAGTGGATAGTTCCTGTGAATTATTATGGGTGGAGGTTACACTCAATAACCGAGCTAGGTTAATAGTTGACTCCTTTTACCGACCTCCCGACTCAGCAGCATTAGTGGTAGAAAAACTGAGAGAGAATTTGGAATACATTTCACATAAATTTTCTCAGCATGTCATAGTCTTAGGTGGAGATTTCAATTTACCAGATATAGACTGGGACACTCAGATGTTTAGGACGGGTGGTAGGGACAGAGCACCGAGTGACATTATACTGAGTGCACTATCCGAATATTACCTCGAGCAATTAAACAGAGAACCGACTCGTGGAGATAACATCTTGGACCTACTGATAACAAACAGACCCGAACTTTTCAACTCTGTAAGTGCAGAACGGGGAATCAGTGATCATAAGGCCGCTGCAGCATCCCTGAATACGGAAGTTAATAGGAATATAAAAAAAGGGAGGAAGGTTTATCTGTTTAGCAAGAGTAATAGAAGGCAGATTTCAGACTACCTAACAGATCAAACCGAAAATTCCTGTTCCGACACTGACAATGTTGAGTGTTTATGGAAAAAGTTCAAGGCAATCGGAAAATGCATTTTAGACAGGTACGTGCCGAGTAAAACTGTGAGGGACGGGAAAAACCCAACGTGGTTCAACAATAAAGTTAGGAAACTACTGCGAATGCAAAGAGAGCTTAACTCCAAGTGTATACGCAGCCAAAACCTCTGAGACAAACAGAAGCTAAACAATGTCAAAGTTAGCGTAAAGAGGGCTATGCGTGAAGCGTTCAGTGAATTCGAAAGTAAAATTCTATGTACCGACTTGACAGAAAATCCTAGCAAGTTCTGGTCTTACGTTAAATCAGTAAGTGGCTCGAAACAGCATATCCAGACACTCCGGGATGATGATGGCATTGAAACAGAGGATGACGCGCGTAAAGCTGAAATACTAAACACCTTTTTCCAAAGCTGTTTCACAGAGGAAGACCGCACTGCAGTTCTTTCTATAAGTCCTCGCACAAACGAAAAAAAAAAGGGCTGACATCGAAATAAGTGTCCAAGGAATAGAAAAGGAACTGGAATCACTCAACAGAGGAAAGTCCACTGGACCTGACGGGATACCAATTCGATTCTACACAGAGTACGCGAAAGAACTTGACCCCTTCTAACAGCCGTGTACCGCAAGTCTCTAGAGGAACGGTAGGTTCCAAATGATTGGAAAAGAGCACAGGTGTTCCCAGTCTTCAAGAAGGGTCGTCGAGCAGATGCGCAAAACTATAGACCTATATCTCTGACGTCGATCTGTTGTAGAATTTTAGAACATGTTATTTGATCGCGTATCATGTCGTTTTTGGAAACCCAGAATCTACTTTGTAGGAATCAACATGGATTCCGGAAACAGCGATCGTGTGAGACCCAACTCGCTTTATTTGTTCATGAGACCCAGAAAATATTAGGTACAGGCTCCCAGGTAGATGCTATTTTCCTTGACTTCCGGAAGTCGTTCGATACAGTTCCGCACTGTCGCCTGATAAACAAAGTAAGAGCCTACGGAATATCAGACCAGCTGTGTGGCTGGATTGAAGAGTTTTTAGCAAACAGAACACAGCATGTTGTTGTCAATGGAGAGACGTCTACAGACGTTAAAGTAACCTCTGGCATGCCACAGGGGAGTGTTATGGGACCATTGCTTTTCACAATATATATAAATGACCTAGTAGATAGTGTTAGAAGTTCTATGCGGCTTTTCGCGGATGATGCTGTAGTATACAGAGAAGTTGGAACATTAGAAAATTGTATCGAAATGCAGGAAGATCTGCAGCGTGTAGGCACTTGGTGCAGGGAGTGGCAACTGACCCTTAACATAGACAAATGTAATGTATTGCGAAGGATCCTTTATTGTATGATTATATGATAGCGGAACAAACACTGGTAGCAGTTACTTCTGTAAAATATCTGGGAGTATGCGTGCGGAAGGATTTGAAATGGAATGATCATAAAAAATTAATTGTTGGTAAGGCGGTTACCAGGTTGAGATTCATTGGGAGAGTCCTTAGAAAATGTAGTCCATCAACAAAGGAGTTGGCTTACAAAACACTCGTTCGACCTATACTTCAGTATTGCTCATCAGTGTGGAATCCGTACCAGATCGGGTTGACGGAAGAGATAGAGAAGATCCAAAGAAGAGCGGCGCGTTTCGTCACACGGTTATTTGGTAACCGTGATAGCGTTACGGAGATGTTTAGCAAACTCATGTGGCGGACTCTGCAAGAGAATCGCTCTGCATCGCGGTGTAGCTTGCTCGCCAGGTTTCGAGAGGGTGCGTTTCTGGATGAGGTATCGAATATATTGCTTCCCCCTGCTTATACCTCCCGAGGAGATCACGAATGTAAAATCAGAGAGATTCGAGCGCGCACGGAGGCTTTCAGACAGTCGTTCTTCCCGCGAACCATACGCTTCTGGAACAGAAAAGGGAGGTAATGACAGTGGCACGTAAAATGCCCTCCGCCACACACCGTTGGGTGGCTTGCGTAGTATAAATGTAGATGTAGATGTAGATGTACATGCAGACACCACGAAGCCATGGACACAAGTAGTCAGCAAGGTACTGTGGAAGCTAGTGGTGGATCCGTAGTGGTAGGAGCTGTGTTTACATGGAAGGGACTGGGTCCTCTGCTTATGTTCGAGTACTTGGAGACCGTTCGCTGCCATTCATGGACTTCAAATTCACAAAGAACATTGGAAATTTTATGGGTGACAAGAGCTATGTCACTGGGTCACAGTTGTTCTCAGTTGGATTGAGGAACATTCTGGGCTGGCCACTGTGGCCGAGTGGTTCTAAGCGCTTCAGTCCGTCCCCACGCAGCTGCTGCGGTCGCAGGTTCGAATCCTACCTCGGGCATGGTTTTGTGTGATGTCCTTAGGATAGTTAGGTTTCAGTAGTTCTAAGTCTAGGGGACTGATGACCTCAGTTGTTGAGTCGCACAGTGCTTAGAGCCATTTGATCCATTTGAACATTCTGGAAAATCCCTGCGAATGATTTTGCTGCCCATCGAACAATTGTGGGACATAACGGAGACCACAATTCCTGCATAAAACCCTGCACCGGAAACATTTTGGCAATTACGGACTGCTATAGAGGCAGCATCGCTCAGTATTTCTTCAGGGGACTTACAACGTCTTATTGGGTGTATGCCACGTGGAGTTGTGCACTGCGCCTGGCAAAAGGAGCTCCTACACGATATTAGGAGTTATGACATGTGTTTTGTCACCTTAGCGAGATAACATGATTGCCACTGGAGGATAAAACTTCAATATCCATTTTCTCCTAATGGAGTAAAATAAAACATCCTTTCGACGTCATTTATTACTCGTACACAGCAACCAGTTTTGGTGATTCACTACACCATCTTCAGTCCTTAACTGACGCCAAGAGAGTGAACACGAATCATGTATGCGGTCCTATCAGTGGAAAATATCTATATAATATTTTCGGTAGACTGTAACAGAGATGTTGAATCTGCTACCATCAACTACCAACAGACACAACTGGCTACAGATACTACATTGCTACTATAGTCTACGGAAACCAGTTGGCAGACGCTGGCCAGTGATGGAATCACGTATACGACTAGTTAGGTAAGGCGTGAAGATCATGTACTGAGTCACCGAAACTGGTAGCTATATAAACATAAGTAACATCGAAAGAAACTGTTGTAGGTGTTCCATTTTATTAAAACGGCTGTAGGTGATCCATTTCAGTCAGAAGGTTGGACATAAAAACCTTTGTCCTTAAGTTTTGACCGACGCATGAAGAGCCGCTAGCAAGGTTGTAACGAATGGTTCGTCTACAACATACCTAGACACATCACAATCCGTAACTGTTGTGAGTAGTCAACAGTTGTGTTGGTCCAAATGGTATAGCTAAAAGTAGCAGGCCTACACCATTTTGTGAGTAGTGCACCGCATTTCTGATGAGATATAAATCGAATAAAGAGTAGTACTCGTAAGATAACAAACCAGAATCTGGCGTGAGTCTACTGTAACGAAAATAAATTCCGTACCATCCATAGCACTACGAGACACAGGTTCGACCGACACGCTGTTAGGCAGAAGTAGAGAGGAGCGCGAGTGTTGGAGCAGACAGACACCCTGGGCGCAGGCGGCCCGGCAGAGCAGCCGCTCCTTTCGTTCCATTTGCCGTCGCAAGTATTCGTGAGAGCAGCCGCTAAGAAGGAGGCCGCCGCCGCCTCGGCCATTAGCCAGAGCGCCCGCCTGCCTCCCCGATGAGCAAATGTGGCGAGGCGCGTGCCGATTACGGCTAAGTGTGCGGCCCCGGCCGCCCTTCTGCCGCATTTGAGAGCCAATGGGCCGGCCGTGCTGTCGCCCGCTGTTCCGCGTTGTTGACATTCTGCAGGCAGCGACCGCCAGGAACGCCGGCTTGCGGCTGAGTGGCGCGGCACTGTGCTTCACCATCTCGACGTCGCTTCCACATTGTTTCTTGAAGATGAGCAGAGGTCAGTCCACCTCGGTAGCTGCGCGGTCAGTGCGGCGGGTTGTTAGGCGAAGGTTTCGATTCCGGGCTGGGTCGATGATTTTGTCCTCTCGAGGACTGGGTAATGTGTTTTCCTTGCTTTCATATAGTCATAATCGACATTACTATTGAGATATCACAGAATGCTTTAGATTAATATCGTGATATTTAATTTTTGATATCTTCTATGTACACTACTGGCCACTAAAATTGCTACACCACGAAGATGACGTGGTACGGACGCGTAATTTAACCGACAGGAGGAAGACGCCGGTGGCGACACCTACAACGTGCTGACACCAGGAAAGTTATATACGAAGATGGTATCTGTTCTTTCAGGCATGTCCGAAAGAACAGATACCATCGGTGACCATGCAGCTCGATAGAATGAAATTACTATGAAATGAACACCCTTGGCTGCTTACAGGCGTTGACATACGTCAACGGGGACAGATGAAAAATGTATGCCCCGACCGGCACTCTACCCGGGATGTCCTGCTTACATGGCAGACGCTCCATCCATCTGAGCCGCCGAGGACACAGAGGATAGTGCGACTGCAGGGATTTATCTCTGGCACGCCTCCCGCGAAACCCACATTCTCAACATATTGTCCCGCACTACATTCGTAGAGTCCCCGCCCATTATACTCATTACTCACAGCGCGTTGCCGAGTCCCGTAAGAGTTCGGGCACTGTTTGTGCATTCGCACAGAAGAAGAAGATGGTCATGAGGCAGTCGCGCTATCCTCTGTGTTCTCGGTGGCTCAGATGGATGGACTGTCTGCCATGTTAATAGGAGATCCCGGGTTCGAGTCACGGTCGGGGAACACATTTTGATATGTCCTCGTTGACGTATGTCAACGCCTGTAAGCAGCTAAGGGTGTTCATTTCATTGTAATACGGAATGTTTCCAACCGATTTCTCATACACAAACAGCAGTTGACCGGCGTTGCATGGTGAACCGTTGAGATGCCTCGTAAAAGGAGGAGAGATTCGTACCATCACTTTTTCGACTTTGATAAAGGTCGGATTGTAGTCTATCGCGATTGTGGTTTATCGATCGCGACATTGCTGCTCTCGTTGGTCGAGATCCAATGACTCTTAGCAGAATATCGAATCGGTGGGTTCAGGAGGGTAATACGGAGCGCAGTGCTGGATCCCAACGGCTTCGTATGACTAGCAGTCGAGATGACAGGCATCTTATCCGCATGGCTGTAACGGATCGTGCAGCCACGTCTCGATTCCTGAGTCAACAGATGGGGACGTTTGCAAGACAACAACCATCTGCAGGAACAGTTCGACGACGTTTGCAGCAGCATGGACAATCAGCTCGGAGACCATGGCTGCGGTTACCCTTGACGCTGCATCACAGACAGGAGCGCCTGCGATGGTGTACTCAACGACGAACCTGGGTGCACGAATGGCAAAACGTCATTTTTTTCGGATGAATCCAGGTTCTGTTTACAGCATCATGATGGTCGCATTCGTGTTTGGTGACATCGCGGTGAACGCACATTGGAACCGTGTATTCGTCATCGCCATATTGGCGTATCATCCGGCGTGATGGTATGGGGTGCCATTGGTTACACGTCTAGGTCACCTCTTGTTCACATTGACGTTACTTTGAACAGTGGATGTTACATTTCAGATGTGTTGCGACTCGTGGCTCTACCCTTTATTCGATCCCAGCGAAACCCCACATTTCAGCAGGATAATGCACGACTGCATGTTGCAGGTCTTGTATGGGCCTGTCTGGATACAGAAAATGTTCGACTGCTGTCCTGGCCAGCACATTATTCAGATATCTCACCAATTGAAAACGTCTGGTCAATAGTGGCCGAGCAACTGGCTCGTCACAATACGCCAGTCACTACTGTTGATGAACTGTGGTATCGTGTTGAAGCTGCATGGGCAGCTGTACCTGTACACGCCATCCAAGCTCTGTTTGACTCAATTCTCAGGCCTATCAAGGTCGTTATTACGGCCAGAGGTGGTTGTTCTGGGTACTGATTTCTCATGATCTATGCACCCAAACTGCGTGAAAATGAAATCACATGTCAGTTCTTGTATAATATAGTTGTCCAACGAATACCTGTTTCTCATCTGCATTTCTTCTTGGTGTAGCAATTTTAATGGGCAGTAGTGTACCTAGGTTTTGAGAGTCATAACAATAGTGTCCAAACAATGTAATAAAAACCATGCATATACGTACAATATTTTCAACGTGTGTATATATGTGCACGGTTTTCTTCGCAGTATCTCAAAGACAGATGTACTTGTAATATTTATTCGATACCCCTGTTGTGTCCGATTCAATGAAATGGTTTTATACCTGACTGCGTGGCTTTACCGCTGCTTTATCTGATTTTTATCGAACTGTTTTTATCCTGCCTGTTTGATTTCATTGATTGATGTGAAACTATTCCATCTTGCATAATGTTCGTGGTTGTCTTTTTACTTCCGAGTTTAATTAATAATTTATGATTGACTACTTGGTTTATCACTATCTAATGTCTGACTTTATGTGTTCGTTTTATGCCTCAATGTGTGGTTTTAATCGTGTTAGAGTTTCTTTTTAGTAATTCTGGAGTTCTTTGTCAACGTGCAAAAAATTTGTTACATGGGATTGGCGTGTACGGCGCCGGATGGCGACGTATAGACGCCTTTTCTCTTCCGTTGAAAACTGTAACTTACGATTCTTCTTGTAAAGATTTTTATTTGTATTTGAAAGATGTATTTGTAATGCTTCTCACCGCTTCTGGGTTTCACCATTTTATATAACACTGAAAGAAGAGATACGAAAACATGTACAATAAAGTTGCTGCTAGATGGTGCAGTTCCGATAATCATCCCCTATCGTAGTCTTTCTAAAGCATTTACCACTTTGATATTTCAGTTAGATGAATGTAGTTCTGTCATGCACAACTTTACAATGAGGTGTTTATCTAAAATAGTCATCTGGCTGCCGTAATTGATCATATCTCACAGTTTACTGGTATGCACCAATTATCATCATTTATCTTAGCAGTGTGACACTGAATTGTAACGTAGAGAGAACATATGAATTGGTTTCTTTTCTATAGAACGATTTGATAATGAGTTTAGAACTCGAAACTAGTCGTCAATAAACATTAATATCGTAACTTCGACGGTTTTTAGCAGTTTATTAGGTAATTTGGTACAACTGAGATTTCTGAATGGGCACGGCCCAAGAGCAAGTAAACTAAAACAAAAAGAAAGAAAAGAAAAGGATGACGAGGAGAAAGTTTTTTGTCGTTGCTACGCATTCGTCTCAGCGAATTAACATTCTTTCTTTTTCTTGCAGCTGGGCAAGTTTTGGGATTTTTTGGGAATTTTTTGTAGGATCTATTGCGGAAAATCGCATCCATCGGGGAAATTTTTGGGGAAGAAAAGTTTGGTACTGCAGACATTCGGGAAAAATTTCTTCTGCCTAGCCGCACTACATTTGTCATCTCTGATAATTTTTGTTCAAACATATATCTTATTTTTATAGATATTCACGATATGTAACTAGACATGGATCGATACACCTTTCGTTCTGCGGGAGACTTCAGGCTGACCGGGGTGACACATCTTCGTGATATCACTGTGAGATGTCCGTGCCCCGTTTCGACCGTTTTTGGTGTCTATCGACTTTCGCGGACGACTCGAGTTCTGAGATAATGTTATATTGCATTTTGTGTTTTTAGTTGACGCTTTTATTCGATGCGTTTCGTATTTTAACGTAAGTCATATGAATACATACTGTTTAAAGTACTGAGGAGGTCTCGAAAAGCGCCGGGATTAGTACGATTTGTTGTAATTAAATGCGAGTTAATGTCAGATCGGCGTTTAAGAGTCTTTAGAAGGTGCAAGTAAAAACCCACGCACGGATTCTATCTGTTCACAGGAGCGTAGTGGATACAAGTTTCGTGCTGCAAAGTGAGATATAGGTGGTCTGCAAATAGTAAATCAGTATAACAACGAAAAAAAAGTGAAGAAAGCCAATGTGGCGTTAATGGAGCAGGTTCTTTAGTTTTTCCGGTCATGCGTTTGTTCAATTTACAAATTAAACAGTTTAATTTATATATTACCATTTCTTGATATCTAGGCTAATTCTACGGCCCGCAACACATAATTCCACCTCTTCAAGCTTCCAGCACTCAGAACAAGGATTAGTTAATGTGGATGGCCCTCGATTGGTTGTAGTCTTGCCCGCGGAAGAAATTCAGAGACAATCAAAAATGCTCGAATGAACAGACACCACATATACATTAATAAAACCGACAAACGGCAAGGACTGTTTCCTAACTGTTCACCTTGTATAATGAAGGTGAGGATGGCCCATGATCATTTCAGTTTGGATGTTCAAAAATGTCCAAATGTGTGTCAAATCGTATGGGTCTTAACTGCTAAGGTCATCAGTCCCTAAGCTTACACACTACTTAACCTAAATTATCGTAAGGACAAACACACACACCCATGCCCGAGGGAGGACTCGAACCTCCGTCGGGACCTGCCGCACAGTCCATGACTACAGCGCCTAAGACCGCTCGGCTAATACCGCGCGGCCAGTGTGGATGCACACCATGTGGATACACACCACGCTCAAACTATTATGAGAATCGGCGAAATAATAAGGATAATGGGCAAGGGGTACTACATCAGTCATATGTTAAGAAAACGTTACCGCCGCAAGTAAATGTGATGGATAGTGAGAACAGGCGAGTTGCCACATACACGTCTCACAGGAATGAAAATATCAAATAAACGGGTGTGAACTACGTCATAAAAAAGGAATTTTGGAATAAAAATTTCAAAAATGTTAAAAACATATGTTTGGACAGACCACAGAGAAATCGTTTGATTGTGAAACCGTTGCTTTCATTTGTAGCAGCTTAAGTGACAAACTGTTATGTTTTCATCATTTCCCTGGGAGTGATCACATTCACATTCATATGAACACGTACATCGGGCAAGGAGGCAAATATCACTCACTTACCGTTCGTACAAATTAATTTCATCGGTAAGAGATTCCTACATTATTACACGCGTACTGTCATTAGTGCCACGTATGACAAACCAGGCGTGTTTTCCGGTGGAGGATTCAGTTGACTTGTCGCCTTGTCATCAAACGTTTGCAGTTCTCACTGGAAAGCCACTTCCTGTCTGCTACCGACAGAGTAGTTGTGCAGGTTGTACCTAAACTAAGTTTCCCATAGATTCTACAAATAGGAAACATTGTTTATTATTATTAATTTATATACATCATTGAAAAGCTTACACTTTTGTTTATTTTTCAACATTTTTTCGACACACTTTTGAAGACGGTGCTCCAGCTTTTGTATTCCTAATTCGAAGAAGTCTCCGACAACCTGTTGAGGAAGCGTATGAACTCTGCTCGGACTTCATCGTCGCTCTTGGACCGTTTGCCACCTAAGTGCTTCTTTAGTTTGGGGAAGAGGTGATAATCGCTGGGGGCTATGTCCGGGCTGTACGGGGGATGGGGCATAACAGTACATCCCAAGTTTCTTCAAAAGCTCCTGTGTGTGACAAGCGACGTGGGGTGGAGCGTTGTCGTGAAGAAGCACTACTCCCTCCTTCAGTAGTCCTCTACGGCGATTCTGGATTGCTCGCCGGAGTTTGGTCAATGTTTCTTAATATCTGTCTGAGTTTATTGTCGTCCCAGGTTGCTTGAAATCGATAAGTAGTACTCCCTTCCGATCCCAAGACACAGTCACCATAGCCTTTCCTGTCGACGGCGTTTGTTTGAATTTCTTTGGTGGCGGTGAACCGGAGTGACGCCACTGACGAGGTTGTTGTTTTGTTTGGGGGTGTAATGAAACGCCCACGTTTCATCTCCCGTGATGATAGAGTCCAACAACTTCTTCTTGTTACCTCCCCCCTCACATTGTTAAACAATAATGCGAGCACAGTCAAGGCGTTGCTCCTTATGTCCGTCAGTCAGCATCCAAGGGACCCAGCGAGCACACACCTTGCGATAACCCAACGTTTCTGTTAAAGTTCTTTCAGTTGTGCCGCGGGAAGCTTCAGGAAAGCGTTTAACAAGTTCACGGACAGTGACCCTCCGATCTTTGAGCATCTCACTGTTGATATTCTGGACAATCGCATCTGAAACCGGCGGTCTTCCACTCCGTTTTTCATTGTGAACTTCTGTGCGACCCTCAGTAAAAGCCATGCACCGTCTGCGGACGTGCTGAAAGGATGCACTCTTCACCATAAATCTCAGTCAGTTGCCGACGAATCTCCGGCGGTAACTCCCTTGTGTGAAGAAATGTGATTTCTGCTCGATCTCCGCACTTGGCGGAAGCGGAAATCAACACATTCATCTCTGATGGCTGCCAAGCCAAAACTGAGCGGCTTAGAGAATCGTGGAGGGGCTGGCTCGAGAGTGGGCGAACAAACGAGCACGGCTCTGTGGTCGGATTTAGCCTAGCACCTTCCCTCGAGGCTGTAGCTCCTTCGGGACCTTACTCTTGCTACAACCCTTGTAGTTCCCTACTTAACATGTCGGTGTTGCAAACGGACGTCACACCACGACAAAGGCAAATATTAATGAACCGAACAGTGAATTGTCTCAGCCGCTCGGTAGTCCAACACCGTAATCATTTTTATTTTATTTTATATTTTTACTTTTTTTAATCTCATTTTGTTCTGTATTGTTCATTGAATTGGTTCGGGGCGGACGTCCGATGACACCCGTTGAGGTTGTTCATGGATCCGTTCACTCCGTTTTTTATAAGTGTTACAGAGGGTAGCTAACCCTCTGATTGAACACGCTGAGCTACTGTGCCGGCTAAACAGAACGCCGTTTCGTCCACAGGGCCCTCTTAACACTAAATCCAAGGGGGTTGCGATGGGAAGTTTCTCATGTAAGCTAGATAGCCTAAGTAGAAGATCCAGATTCGAAACCGATCCGGCAGAAATTTCCAATTCTGCCATTGATGTAAATCAGTGCCTAGTGGCAGGTAATGTCATTAATTCTTTTGTATCTTGTAATTTTCGGCTTTGAGCCACGCCGGCAAAGGTGCAGGCTGTGCGCGGAGCCGAAACTGTGATTAACGGGAGTCCGAACCGTGGAACGGTAGGCGTACGGAGAAAGCTCAGCCAGACGTCAGGAAGTGCAAACGTTGGTGAGCAGAAACCAGTTTCTGTGATGTGACTGCGGGCGTGATTTTTGCGCGGTTGGCGGTCCGTGATCGTAAACGACTCACTTGCTTATTGCGATGAACCGTGCGGCCCTGGTCCTGGAACGCCTTACTCTGGATTTCATATACTTGATGTCAAATACCTTTACAGGGAATGTAGATGTATTGAATCCCCTGCCTATTATCGAGACCACGTATCACTGGTTAGGAATATTGTTGTTTCTGTAATGGGGCGATGCAGTTTTTGTGTGCTTGCTGGCGTGGGAATCAAGTTTAGACTCACGGCAGTACCTGCAGTAGAGTATCGATTTATTGTACTACAAGAAACACTACAATGTAAATGGTGATTAATTCAGCACCTGTCCGTGTTCTAGAGCAAACTGTCAGTTAAGGTGAATGCGACGCACCGAGATATGCATGATAACCTCTGCGTGTTTGGTAGTCTATAATTAAACGTTGAACATCAAAAGAGGTTAAACGGTTGAACTAACATCCATTGCGTTTCTATTCAGGCTTTATTGAGCTTAATAGCAGCAGGTTAACATATTCTCTTGCAGGATTGTGGAAACCAAAGAGCTTTTAGAGTTGATAAACGGAGTCATTAAGTCCCATAATTGGCAAGTTGACTATACCTTATGTTCATTAGAAATGATTACGTGATTCGCAAATTGTGAAGCTTCTTTTATGGAGTCATGATGCTGGGGGTTGATGAACACGTGTGTTATTAGGTACTTTAATTCACAAACGGCAGTTGAGGCTGAGACGCACTCATACGAACGAATTTCTTTTAATGTCATTTCGGTTAACCAAATGAATATAAATTTTACTACATATCTGGCCTTAGCTATTCTGGAATTCTTACTTTAAACAAAGAAATAACTTTATGTAGATATTTGCTCTTAAGTTAACCTTTCTTAACCATTTGTAATACATTTTTATGATAAGTGCTGTTGGAGCAGAAGCGCTCCTATAAGCATACTGGAATACCTTCATTAAATATAGTTTTTCAAGGGTTAATTTATGGACTGCTGTCAATGCCCAAAAGTTTTCTTTAATATTTATATTTTCTTCATAGTGCTCCATGATTTTAGATTTTAGAGTTTTAGCTGTAGTTTAAAATAAAAGGTCGTTAATAATGCGGCCCTCTTTATATGTGAAATGTATCGGTAAATTTTAGTAGGTTGTCTTGAATGGTTGTAACTGCATTTTCGTCCGAGCCTGTGGCATGTCCAGTGATCCTGTAACGGCGATTGTGTCGATGGGTTAGTCTCCTCTCCGAAGACGCCTATGTAAATCTTCTTATGCAAAATTGCCTTTTAAAATTGGTACAGTCAATAATTAAGTATTTTCATTAACAGTGATACGTAAATTCATTCTTGTAGCCGAAGGCGGCGATCTAAACATTCTTGTTGAAAATTACTTTCTGAAAATCGTGTACAATCAAGGGGCCTGGGTAAGCATGCCAAACGTTAGGGTAGCGATCAAGTGCTCCAATGTCTTTTATATGGTGAATTTTTTACGTTGGCTTCAATTTCAACATCCGATTGTTTTATGGAGACAAGTGGCCAATTAATTGAAAAGATTGCACAGTTACATTAAAACGCCTACCGAATGCGTTCACAGTGTCTGAAACACTCTTCTATCCTACTTGGTGTCACACTGCAAATCAGGTGTGCCTAAAAAGATCACTGAAATAAAGCATAACAGCCAGGCAACAAAGCAATCAAACAGAGCTCCTGCCGTAACGTCACACTTGTTTCTGTGGAAATGACGCAGTGCATTGTCGAGAGAGTATAAATGAAAGACAGCGGCGCGTATCTAGGCAGCATTCAAGGCCGCCACCATCGAGAACAGGGAGGTTATCCCGCCAGCGGTGCTTTGAACGCGAAGAACCACCTTTCGCCAACAATGCCTGCGCCAGAGCAAGGGAAAGAGACTGCGTCCGGCAGTCACCGGCGCTTTCTGACGCTCGTCATCGAGGCGGTCCGAGAGATGGGGGGTCCGCACGGCTGCTCCGCCAAGCAGATTCTCGACCATCTCAAGAGTGAGGCCTCCGACAAGGATGAGGTAAGTTTCGTGCCAGCTGTGTTTCGATGGATGCGAGGTGTAGTGATGTACTGCAGAACTGATGCTGAAAATCCATCTGTCGACAGGTGGATAAGACGCTCCTATTGTTGGCCTTGAAGAGAGGCATCAAGGCTGGCACCCTGGTTTGCCGTGGCGGCCGCTACCGACTAAACGCGGACGAGCTAGCCTGCCGGAGGCGACGCAGGAGCTGCCGCAGGCGTCGCCGCAGCTGTCGTAGGCGTCGCCGTAGCTGCCGGAGGCGGCGCCGCCGAAGCTGCCGCAGGCGACGCCGCCGCAGCTGTAGGCGCAGGAGGCGCAGGTAAGTTAGCGGAGGCTCGGTGGCGTCACGAGCTGGACGCAGTCTCTCGGCACTGTGTTTCAACGCCTTCGGCATTTGTCAGGCCGTGTAGGCGTCGCCGGCGCCGCCGCCGTCGCCCCTCCTGCTGCCCGCGCGCCCCCCGCAGGAGGAAGCGCCGCTGCGCCGCTGACGACGACTGGTCGGAGGCGGCGTCTCTGGCCGGCAAGAGAGCGGACGGCGGCGAGGCGGGCATCGGGGGCGCGCAGGACGCCGGCGGGCTCGTGCAGAAGGCGCAGGTGGACTAGCCGCGAATCGCGGGCGACGCAGTGCACCGCCGACTTATTGCCTGTCCAAATTTGTCCTGCTCAATAAAGCAGTATGGCTGATAACTCGAGTGCTTTCATTTTAGTGCCGTTCTTCTTACCTTCTAGACCGTATATAATATGTCGAATATGGAGGCGTAACAGGCACAGAGGGATTTAAATTGTGCTTAATGCGAATGAGTTGGGAAAACAAACAAGTAATGGTCGCATACAGCACTACTAGTGCCCTGCTCGACACACGTCGTTTGGAAATACGGAAGCGTCCGATCTAACCCGTCGGCTTTGACCCATGACGTCACAAATATAGCGGAAACGACAATTCCAATATGGCGGATATAGAAACGTTGCATACGTATCACAAAGACGAAAACACATAGAAAAACAACACACACAAAGGTTTCACAAGAACAATCTGCTAACATTGATAGCAAACAAAGATAATAATAAACAAGTGGTACTCAAGGCCAGGCAGGGGGGGCTGCGCCCCCCCCCCCTGACCCCCCCCCCCCTCCGCCAAAAAAAAAACTCCCAACCTAACCTCGTATTCAGGGCTACGCTACAGATCAATGTGTAGGTCAATCAAAAGATAAAAAAAAGAAACAAACAAAAATAAATAAAAAAACAATATTGATTCATTAGACATAACGAGTAGCGACAAAACATATAGACCATAAAGATTGAACAATCTAATGGCAAACTGATAAAAGCCTCATAGACGACGTTAAAACAAAAAGTACAGTAAAAAGGTAAACTATATATTACAGGCCCTAAAACTCCTACTAAGGTAACGTCAACGAGGCAACATCTACAAACACGCCACACTCACAAACCAAACTCCGCGCCGTAATCACGTCACACACCACAACACCCTTACGTCACGGGTCAAAGCCGACGCGTGAGATCGGATGTTTCTGTGGACCCCGTCGTTTAAATATCTGGGCGTTACGCTGCAAAGCGATGTGAAATGAAACGAGCATATGCTGAGAACTGTGGTAGGGAAGGCGAATGGTCGACTTCAGTTTTCTGGAAGAATCTTAAGAAAGTGTGTTTCATCTGTAAAGGAAACCACTTAAGGACGGTGGTGCGATCCGTCCTTGAATACAGCTCGAGTGTTTGGGATCCGTACCATACAGCTCGAGTGTTTGGGATCCGTACCAGGTCGGATTAAAGGAAGACATCGAAAAGTTCAGAGGCGGCCTGCTAGATTTGTTTCCATTAGGTCCGAACAACACGTGAGTGTTAAGGAGTTATATGGGAAGGCCTGAAGGGAAGGCATTTGAAGCTAGTGTTGAACCAGCCTACTGCCGTCACGAAGATACAAGAAATTATGGCTCATACGGAGGCATGTAGACAGTCGCTCTGTTTGCGAATGGAACAGGAAAGGAAATGTCTGATGGTGGTACAGGGCAACTACCACCACGCGCCATAGGTAGTTTGCGGTATATCTAAGTAGATGCCAATGTTTAAAAATGTAACACAGGTGCAACACGATACTGAGAAAACAAGAAAACGAAACAAAAATCCACTAACATGAAGAAAGAACTACTGAAATACGAAACGTTACATGAAGGCAGTGATGAGGGATTTCAACATCAACCGAGCGTATTAGTTATTTTGAGAGTTGGTACTATGGATCATAACACCCAGATAGGGACGGGGAAAGTGGAGTTGGGACGCTTCCTTCTGCATTCAGACAGCTTTTTTGGTACTATGGATCAGAACACCCAGATAGGGACGGGGAAAGTGGATTTTGGAAGCTTCCTTCTGTATTCAGACAGCTTGCATAAGAACATACAGTTCACTCACGGAACCGAAAACGAAGGAGCGTTCAATTCTAGGACATTTAGTTACACGGAAATGCGCATGACATACTGGGACACAAATTTTACCGTAACCCAACCCCCGTCAAGTCGGTACCTGCACTCCGAGTTCCACCACCACCAAGCTCAGAAGTATTCAGTTCTCCATACGCTGACTGCCCAGTCGTACTGGATAAATAAGACAGCATTTGAAAAGAATTGAGGGAGCTACACCAAACGTTTCGCGCCTTCGGTTATAACAACAACATTATAGGAAACGCGGCCATGACCAACCGAAGTAAGACAAGAGGAGAGGGCAAGGAAGAGAAGCTTCGGCTAGTGAACTTATCATACGTAAAGAGCGTCAGTGAAGGAATACTCAACGTCCTCCACGACGAAGTTTCTAATTGATTTTCACGACGAAATTTCAAATTGATTTTCCACAGCGGCCACAGGATCCATAAAATGATAGGTACCAAAAAGGATGCAGTCAACAAACTACATACTGCAGGAGTATATGAACTACTTTGTGAGTGCAGAGTGCCTACATAGGGGAGACAGGGAGACCAGTTAGCATACCAGTAGCGGAACATGAGCTCTATGGGCGAATAATACAGCGTAATAAATCAACGACAGCCGAACCCGAACGTGACTGTGGACAACGTACCTTGTTCCAGGAAGCCCGTGTGCAGGTGGAAGAGTCGTGGACGCACCAATGCAAAATTCGAGAGGCGAGTCAAATTATTTAGCAGCCTGACGACATCAACGGACAGGACGGCTACTAACTTCGGGCTAACCCTGTCGAACGGGCCATGAACGGTCACGGAACAGAAGCTTCGTCAGGGGCACGGACACGTCAGCCTAAAGAAACACCTACAGTGAGACAGTCAGTGTCACCAGAAAGAAAGCATGCCCGCCAAAGAGCAAGAGCTCATTTGCAGACAATCGCCAACCACTGACAAGCCGCCTAGTCCACGAATAACTTCTTTCCTACCCTCTCCCTTTCGTCGTGATTGGCATATTGTATTCTGAGGCCACCTAATTTGAAAGGTTTTCCCTGTTTTCCATACCCGCAAGCACTTTTCCTTCGCGAAATACGGTACCTATAGTGGGTTGGTTAGTTTGAGGAAAGGACCAAACAGCGAGGTCATCTGTTCTATCGGATTAGGGAAGGATGGGGAAGGAAGTCGGCTGTGCCCTTTCAAAGGAAAAACTAATGAGAGCGCATTGTTCCGATACTGTGAAATAACAGAGCTTCTAATGTGATCTGTTTGCTGTTACAAGGTGACAATTATTGTACAATATGAAATAAAATCGTCATAATTTCTGAATGGTTTGCGTTTGGATGTTCAAACTGCACGACTGTTCGCAGGGCGTGATGGAAATTAGTGTACGCATGTATGGTTTGGTTTAGCGACAAAGCCTACTTTTATTGGGATGGGTTCGTCAATAAGTAAGACTGGAGCTTTTAGGGGACTGAAAATCCGCATTGTAACACCTCGGTTCAGTTTACAGTGATAAAAGCTATACAAAGAATAATTTAAAATTAAGAATAGAATTTTTAGAGGGGAAATTAGTGTAGAATTAGAGTTCGTTAATTGTAGATCAAAATTACAGTATAACAGCAAGTAGTTTAACGTCTAAGTACAGCAAAGCCACGGAAACTCCGTCATGGCGAAGGCAGTGACGTTAAACTCTTGTGATGAAAAACATATAAAAAGGCCTGATCGTCATTATTGCCGGCTTTTTTCCTTGATTGTTTCGTTCAAGGGCGGGTAACCAGTATCAGTCAGCGAGACAATAATTAGATTGGACTTTATCGTGTTAAGATTCACGATAAACTGTTAGAATATTACGGAGATTAAAAGTGACTTGGTAGCAACGGAGTATTAAGAGGATTTTAGGACTTTAGTGCTAGATTGGAACTTAATGGACATATAGACGACAGTAACTTAAATTATCTGCTGATACGAGTGAATTCAGAGGTACCGGTTTTCAGATATTAACGTGTGGACTTTTGAAAGTGTCGTGTGCCGTTAGTTCCGAATCTGGACGTAGAGCGCGTGCATATCGGCGTTTGCGGACTATTTAGATTCCTCCACGCTAGGAACCTTTTAAAAAGACCATCATCCATCACCATCTCAATCCTTGGATATAGAGTGAAAGTGAAATAAAAGACTGTTATACTTATTTCATTTACCTAGTACTAATCAGTGAAGGTTTTACGAAACCAAAGCTATTCAGCAGTAAGTCAGCACCATCTAGCGGAAAGCGTAGGCATTAACTAACACGCCAACTGAAGTGAACTTTTACGTGTTTTACGGACTGCTTAATATGAACTTTTGTGACTCTTTGACGTCCCCACCCCCTACGAAAGGTGACGCAGGCTGTCTTAATCATAAAAGGGGAGAGTTTTATCCGGGCAAATTACTAAATAAAAGCGATATTTACAAGACTCCCAGTAATAGCAAAACACAAGGCTCGCACCTCATCGGAGAGTCGTCGCTGTCACGTCGGGAAGTAAAGCCGGAAAACCTACCGACGATACGTATCTACGAGCAGACGTCGACGTGGAGTACCTAAAAAGGGAACCACAAGAGAGTTGGGGATGCTTCAGCATTTCGCGATAGGGAAGACTCTTCACCCTCAACGAGTGACTACTTAATGTGCAATATTCAGCCACATAATAATCGGTGCGATATTCCTTGATGGCACGGTGACTAGCGAGATCTACTTGAAGGTTTTGGAAGGCGAATCCATCCACATTATCCAAAATGACCCTGAATTCGACAAGATGTGGTTCATGCAAGATGTAGCTCGATCCCATGGAAGCGCGAGAGTGTTTGTTGTCCTGGAGGAGCACTTTGAGGAACGCATTCTGTTTCTGAGGTACCCAGAGGCCAGTGGCATGCGATGTTCTCCGGATAGGAACACATGAGGCCATATGAAAGACAAGGTGTACAGCAAAAATCCCAAAACCCATTGCTGAGCTGAAAACAGCCATTCATGAGGTCACCGATATTATCGATATTTGGACACTTCAGCGGGTCATGCAGGATTACGCTATCCGTCTGCGCCACATCATCGCCAATGATGGTAAATATATCGAAGATCCCGTAACTTAAATACGAATATCTGTAGTGGCGTTTTCATGTTGATTAAAGTGTGTGCACGCCGTAGTTTTCAACTAATTTACGTTTTTTTTTTCTCTTGTAGTTCAATAATTGTCACCCTGTACATAGACGTGCTTTTAAAAGACATCGCTAGAGCTGGTATACGATATGCGGTCCAATCATAGTAAGGTAAGGCTCTGTGAGACGTTTTGGGAACCACCCAGTCTCATCAGAACTCGATACAAGTCACAGATGTGCTGGTAGGCCTTGAAGACGCGTTCCTGCAGTGTTTGTAAATCATTAATGTGACTTCTATACTCCTGAGTGTCCTCACAACCAGAAATCTTTAGATTTCAGCCATTGTCGGAATGGTACCTTCTCGAGCAGGCGAATCCAGGGACAGCAACGGAGGACTGTGTCTTTACTTGTTAACTCCGATCTGCGTAAATTTTAGAACCTATTTTTACTGGACATTTTTGTCTTTCCTTTTGGTCCATACTATGATTTCTAAATATATATTAAACCCTGTATACACTGCACCCGCCCTTTACGGTATGTAGCAGAGGTTGCTTCAAGCCCTCTCCATGACGCACAACGCCTCCCTTGTAGCATCTAGCTCTAGAGTTCTTAGAGCATCTCCTTAATGCTCTCGCGTCGACAACACGATACCATAACGAAACGCACATCTCTTCCATCGATATAGTGTCGATATTGTATAACTCCTCTAGTAATGGAGCCTGTTAAGTTTATAACAAATTTTCAAGAACTGCTTGAACAATTAATCTACAATCCATTTATTTCGTGGATGCTTTACATTTCCTTCAGGCACCTGATCTTTCTAAAGTCCTCATTCCACTTTTAAGTCGCTTCGGATACTTGCCCCTAGGTATTTTACAGTTGTTACTGTCAGTGCACCTTAGGTCGCTTCACATGGTTGCTCCAAGGTATACTACAGTGGTTGGTGTTGCCAAGAATTGGTTTCCAACAGGGTAATCAAACTGTGGTGTGTGTCTGTTGCTATTTACGCGCATAACGTTTCATTTACACAATATGATCATAGGATTCCGGACATCCCGAAATGTGCAACTGATCACTGGAGATCACGAGTGGCGGGGGTGCATTGCGTTGCCAACCGAAAGGCAGTAATAGCCGAATGGATCGGTCAGGAGAGCTCAGTGACTTCGAATAAGGACTACTCATCGAATGTCAGCTGAATAGGAAACCCCTCAGAGACATTTAAAAAATTCTAAGGCTGCACTGCTCGATTACTGTTGGTATGAGTGTGAAGTTGAAACGCAAAGGATTAACCGTAGTGAAATCAGAATCAGGCAGATCTCACATATTAATGGACAGGGACCGCTGAGCATTGCAGAGGATGTTTACAAAAAAGGCTTGAAATCTGCGGCAGGAACTACTCGTGGGTTTGAGAGTGGTACCTGTAGCGCAACTAGCAAAGTGACTGTGCCTAACAGCTTAGAAGAAATGGGGATCAGTGGACGAGCAGCTCCCAATAAGCCACAAATTTGTGCAGCAGTGTTACGCGACGCAGGAAGTGGTGTAAGTATGGGTACAACTGAATACTGGCTGACTGAAAACGAGTGATACGGGTGAGGAATTTCGCTGTACCCTACAGCAGTCCAATGGAACGGTTTTGTTTTGGCGAATACCCAGCACAATATTACCTGTCTTCATATTTACTACCAAAAGTGAAGCACAGATGAAGTGGAGTTACAGTACGTGGGTATCTCTCGTGCTTGGGGTGTCGTCGCCTTAGTGAGCTTAAGATTTTTACCTCCAGTGTATGTACCAGTATGCAAATGAATCTAAGAAAGATGGACATTCAGTGTTAGTTCCACCGTAGTTTTGTCCGCCCCCGGTAGCTAAGAGGTCAGCGCGACAGAATGTCAATCCTAAGGGCCTGGGTTCGATTCGCGGCTGGGTTGGAGATTCTCCCCACTCGGGGACTAGGTGTTGTGTTATCCTAATCATCATCAGTTCATCCTCATCGACGCGCAAGTGGCCGAAGAGGCGTCAAATCGAAAGACTTGCACCCGGCGAACGGCCTACCCGACGGGAGGCCGTTGTCACGCAACATTTACATTTATTTACCGTAGCTTTCTCTACATTTAAATTAGTTCACGAATCACTTCGAAGTCTGCCTCTGACAGTCTGACAGCTGTGTATGTAACACATAATTTCAGTTGATTTGTACAACTCAATGTGACTGATATCTGGTGATGGATTATCCCAAAAAACGTCTACGTTTTCAGGTATCGGCTTCCGCAACAGTGCTCAGTATTCACAGCAGAGCTCTTCGCCCTGTATCTATCCACGTAGTACATTTGGCGACACATGTTTTTCAATTGCATCATATGCTCGGACTCTTCTCAGTACCTTTCAAAGCCTGTGTGTGCTGTACACCGTCCACCACTTAGATCAACGGGTCCAGGAGAGCTGTCACTTGCTCGCTGTTGATGGACCCACTGTGATGTTTATGTGGGTTCCGGGTCACGTCGGTCTGACAGGAAACGAGGCCGTTGACACTGCTGCCAAGGCTGCAGTCCGTCGTTCCTCATCCCGCTAGTTCTTATATTCCCTCCGATGAGCTCTGTGTTGCCGTCTGTCAGCAAGGGGTGTCACTTTGGCCTCACCACTGGTCATCTCTTCATGGGAACAAGGTCCGGGCTATTAAGCCTCTCCAGACGCTTGGACGACCTCCTCTGGACTGTCTCGCAGCGAGATCATTTTAGCTAGATTGCGTATTGGACACTGTTTCTTTAGTCATCGCTATTTCTTAAGTGGTGCTGCCCCGCAGCTTTGTGCCCATTGCCCCCAACGTTTGACTGTCCGCCATTTCCTGACGGTATGCCCTTACGTTCGCGTTTGTGTTTGGCGTCTGAGTTATAGGACGTTTTAACGAATGACGAGCGGGCTGTCGACCGAATTATACTTTCTATCCGTCCTAGCAATATGGCGAAGACCATTAAATTTTTTTCTCAAATGGTTCAAATGGCTCTGAGCACTATGGGACTTAACATCTGAGGTCATCAGCCCCCTAGAACTTAGAACTACTTAAACCTAACTAACCACAGACATCACACACATCCATGCCCGATGCAGGATTCGAACCTGCGACCGTAGCAGTCGCGCGGTTCCATACTGGAGTGCCTAGAACCGCTCGGCCACACCGTTTCTCTATGTCGTTTCTCATGGGCGCGTATGACCGTAGTTGGTTTTGAGTCCTAGAACAAAAACAAAACAAAACAAAGGCAGTTTTAAAGTCATTCATTCATTAGCTGATCTATTCAGCATTTCTGAAGTTATCTTCTAATTATACAGAGTGGTCGCACTCTTCCTATACAAGTTCTTGCCGCATCTAAAATTTAAAAAATAAAGCGTCCTTGTTACATTAAATACAACTGGTATTTACTAAAGTGAGGCGATGAAATGAACAGAGGACTTACTTAAAAATATGTGCACAAATCAATTCCTAGTGTACAGTCTAATACGGCATGACTTAGACCTGCAGTAGGTAGGTTTATGTCATTTACTGCAGAAATGTTTGAAATAGAAAAGGTGTTTTACACCATATTGTCACCTTGAGAGACATTCGACGCAACATCTTTTATCACTAAACACACTGTCTCGTGCAGTGATAGTCTTCTTCAGATATGTTTCCACGGTCATATTTCACAGTAATGTTGGTCCACAACAGAATTGTTATCTTCTAATTATACAGAGTGGTCGCACTCTTCCTATACAAGTTCTTGCCGCATCTAAAATTTAAAAAATAAAGCGTCCTTGTTACATTAAATACAACTGGTATTTACTAAAGTGAGGCGATGAAATGAACAGAGGACTTACTTAAAAATATGTGCACAAATCAATTCCTAGTGTACAGTCTAATACGGCATGACTTAGACCTGCAGTAGGTAGGTTTATGTCATTTACTGCAGAAATGTTTGAAATAGAAAAGGTGTTTTACACCATATTGTCACCTTGAGAGACATTCGACGCAACATCTTTTATCACTAAACACACTGTCTCGTGCAGTGATAGTCTTCTTCAGATATGTTTCCACGGTCATATTTCACAGTAATGCTGGTCCACAACAGAATTGCCGTCAACTTAACAGCAGTGTCACTGCACTACACAGCACTATTTCCGCATGTTTGGGCAATATTTCAGAGGGACAAGCTGTAGCGGGTATTATCGGACATCACAACGTGACAGTCGGCCACGAGCGTAAACAAAAGAGAACATAGACTGTCCAAGCGAAGAACTGCAGTACGGGGTAGAAAGCATCGCCTCCCTCTCCCAGTGTTGGCTACATCAGCCTACGTTGTGTCTTTCTGCGAAAGCAGAATATATGGCCATACTGATCGCCCATTGCTGCTGGTGCTGCGAGAGTCGTACTTTAATGTCATCTCTAATCGTATACGAATTTCATCTTAAAGTACAACGGCACAGATGAACAAATATATAATGCAAAAAGTGCAGGTTTGTATATTGTCTGTAACATATATCTCATACAGAGAAACAAAATTTAATGTACGTATTACGTAAGAAAATAGTTGTTTGTGGATGTAAAACATACCTACCACATGGGGGATTAATCAGAACAAATGCGTGCAAAGATTAATAAAGTATCTCATCCAGAAGTAGCTGTGTATTGCAACTGTCTTACTGTATTTCATAAGGGCCTTAAGGTCCTCGTAAGTTTACGTATGAGAAGTGCATCCTCTAGGTACGCTCATTAACGTGCATTTCGGAAGGTGCTCTATGATCTGCTGTACTCAGCACTTGTGTCCATGTAAGTCCATTTGCTCATAAACTGTTTTCACCGTGCCGTGGCTGTACAAAGGCAGTTCAAAATTCTTCAGTACCACCAGTCCAGATGTGAACTTGAGGGTAGAACTCCCTCTTTGTTAAGGGCGTTTCGACATTCTTGTTGGCAGAGTGTGTTTAAGCCAACCTCAGTTTCCTGCAATGAACTTCGCCTAGATTCAGTTGTTTGGGAAAGTATTGAATATTTTACAGTGGGTACGCTCATCAGTGTTTGTTCCGCTTTTTTTCCTCTCTTTCCTCATTGACTACCATTATTCTCTTCACTCATTTAAAAACAAGAAAAGGAAACAACAAGCAACGCGCAACACAAAACAAACCATAGTACACAAAGCTTTGGGTAACGGCAACAGCGCGATTCTTTGCTGACGTAGGTGGTTGTAGTTCAAGGTCGCCCTGCAGCAGTATCCTACGCAGTCATGGTTTAGAACATTCCCCACCCAGATCTGCGAAGGTGACGCATACGCATAACAGTTGCTGCGCTGTGACTGAGACGCTACCGTGTTGCAGATTTGTACACCAGCGTGCAGACCATTTCCCATGGCCCGGCCATACAGGATGTAACGGGGTATTCGTGCATTTCTGTTGACACTGTGGACTGTGTACTGAAAAACATTACATAGTATGTGCATTATTTGCCGACTGATAACTGTAACTATTATATGTATTATGTTATTAGGGTGGTTAGTGCCTCCAAGAATGTGTAGCAAGAGAAAGATATGAATGCTTATATTCTCCGAACAGCAATTCATGCGTAGAAGTTAGGATGGATGCACTGATACTCTATAATGACAAGTATAATCCACATAATGGTGCAGCTGCGACCGTGCTGAAAACATCAGGTTACAAAATTTGTGACGCGTTTGTGTGAAACTGTTCGAGATAGAGAAAAATCAAACAGCCCACCTACAGTGACAATTACAGGTATACCTGTTACACCCTATATCTAGCTTTGTCCTTGCCTGAAAATGCTTCTTGCTGCCGCTCGCCTTTGCTTTATCTTGTTCTCATGTTAGCCCTGCAGTGCTAAGTCACGTAATCCGAAAGATATACACTATTATTTCACTTCAGATAAAATATTGGTGTACGTACCAAGAGGCGCTCGATTTGTTTATTGTCTGCAGGAATATAGTGATCGAGAAACAAAAGAGCCATTAATTTCATAAATGTGATACTTCTACTAACGGAAACAAGGAACAAAGAAAGTAATGAGTACGAAGACCGCTATCGGAAAAAGGATATCCTCTCATCCTCTCTCCTATTGGCGTATTAGAAGGTCTGTTGCAGTGAGAAGTAACTGTATTCTATATACGTTCTTTATACTTCTCGTAAACTGTATCACGCTTATTGCCATGTTCAAGGACAGCAGCATTTCAACTGTATCTCTTTTTACCACGGTCTTTGTGCGCATGATGTTGCACGTCCCATAACGCTGGTTGTAGATCAGTCACGTTAAGGAGATAGTTGGCTCACAGTACTGGTGAACCTTACTTATTATTTTGTTTTTCATTTGATCTTACGGAATTCCCTCAATGGTTGTACTGCAGCATTGCAAACTTCTGGTAACAAGCGACACGCGTGCTGGAGTGCCAAGCTTTGCTGCCCGTTAACATCATAACAGTGCTATCCAAGTATTATGAATAAAAGTGAAACTGCCACTGGAGCGAAATTAGGACTTAACAAAAGATGAATTTCAAGCAAAAACAATTTAGCGAAAAGATCCATTTTCATCTGCCATAAAACAGGGACTGAAAATTGTTGCCTACTAGAATCATAGCAGTAATACAAACATTCTTCATGATGCTCAAATCTTTGTATGGCATTATGTAGAGTTCCTAAACGGATTTAATGACAGGAATGCAATTTTATTTTTCCCACGGTGTTTTAAGCTCTTCTCAACTGACACACGCTTTTATACACTCCTATTATCATACCGTCACTGAATCAAGATACCAATATGATATCGGTATTAACATGATTTTATGTCAGTGAACAAATTATGCTACACATTCATGTAGTCCTCGTAGTTACACTAAGATCCAGATAAATTTTTCCTGTTGCTTATGATAGTAAAACATTTCAGTAAAACGAAACACACTAACCGTACGGAATTATACTAACAGCACTGCTACAGACTGAAGAGCAGAGACCCGGAGTGAGCTCTGAACAAGTAAGGATGAAGCGGAGAACCCTGCTATACAGTCTCTGTAACGGACCACCAGAGGCAACTGAGGCCAACCATTTTCGGGCCACCCCTGTGTGTCAGGCACTAGGAAGGATACCAAAGTTTGGTCAGCTGTTTCGCCGGTGGTGGTATTCTCGATAGTGAAAATTTCATTCTAATATCCACTGGTTTCATCAATTACGGTAGGCATAACCACCAAAATATTAATTTATAATTAAGACAAATATAAGCTATCTATGATACCACTGCTTACAATTTCCTTTACACTTATATCATTACTACAATAACCCAAGGGGCGTCGTCAGTCGATGTGGAAATATCACTTGTAGGTTCACCCAATGGAAAAAGTAAGCTTTGAGTACCAGTTTACGTTGGTTGTTAATGTTATTCATAATGTGTCTATAGAGTGAATGTAAATCAGTGATTTCCAAAATGACAGTGGCAATTGCCGGCCGCGGTGGCCATGCGGTTCTGGGCGCGTCAGTCCGGAACGGCGCGACTGCTACGGTCGCAGGTTCGAATCCTGCCTCGGGCGTGGATGTGTGTGATGTCCTTAGGTTAGTTAGGTTTAACTAGTTCTAAGTTCTAGGGGACTGATGACCTAAGATGTTAAGTCCCATAGTGCTCAGAGTCATTTGACAGTGGCAACCTTAAACCTTCTTTTTTTTTTATGATTCATATACATCAGTACTCACATCTAAAAATGTTAGCAATTCATTTTAAACATTATTGCTGCAGCTAACTAACCCAGAATAATTTTTTCATTAAAATAGTCAATGATAATTATACAATCGCTTGCTCGGACCTAATACTAAAAGATACGATTACTTGAAATGACAACTCATAACACCATGTTTTGCTAAAATGATAAGTTTATGTACTAATTTTGACGGACTGCCATATCAAGCCATCCAAAGCTGGACATCTATCTAGCTATGAACCCTCATTCTTCGGCTTTGAGTCTTCGTATGAACACATGGTTGTAGTCATAGATAGAAACTTAAATTTTCTCAAGAACAGTCTTTCCGTATCATAATTCAGGCGTATTCTTTTCTGATGAAACTAAGACTGCTTCTACGTGGGCCACTGCTTCCACCGGGGCCATTTCATCATACAGCGGACACTTATAAGTACATCGATTTATCCGTAACCAAATTTGCAGAGTAATTCTGACGAATCAGATCTCTGCACCAGTCTTGTCTGCTCACGATGTACTCATTGCAACACCAAAAGAACAAACAGAAAGTGGCAGCTTTTTAAACGCTGGAATATGTCTGATCTTACCGTTGACGCCTGTGATACTTCATGTCAGGCAACGTCAGCAAATGATGCCGACATAAATTTTGAAGTATCCAACTTCGCTGAGAGACTCAATTATTTATACAACTTCGGCAGCGCTTTCAGTCTGAGCTGCAACCGTGAAGGAGTTTGGAAAAGTGTTTTATACTCTTAGGGAATGTTCATGCAGTATGTACTAACAATCAGTAAATGTCAACACATTGAAAAATATGGGGCAGTAAGTGATGATTCATCGCCGGCCGAAGTGGCCGTGCGGTTAAACGCGCTGCAGTCTGGAACCGCAAGACCGCTACGGTCGCAGGTTCGGATCCTGCCTCGGGCATGGATTTTTGTGATGTCCTTAGGTTAGTTAGGTTTAACTAGTTCTAAGTTCTAGGGGACTAATAACCTCAGCAGTTGAGTCCCATAGTGCCCAGAGCCATTTTTGATGATTCATCTAATGATAACTCGCAAAACATACGCAGTGACAAATTTAGTTGCGTAGTACACGATAACGTTTTTAGTTCACACTATTTACGGTAATCTTTCAAACACAGTCGTTGTTCACAGGGCCGTCAAAGCTTTATAGTATGGGCATCGCGGTGATTTCACAAAAATAATTTTCGGTTTATTTGATTTCTTATCAAGCTAACAGCATGTACACTACCTAGGAGACCGGCAAGTAACTGTTGTTACTATGGGAGCGTAGAAGAAGGCAGTCGATCGTATTACGTGAGTCAATTCTCTTTATTCTGTAACAATTTATTTTTGTCGTATGCAGATCATTTTTAATTTTTGTTTGTCGTCTGTGATACATATTTCTGTATGAGCGGAGAAATTTTTAGATATCAATGTGTAATGGATCTGGAAGATGTGGTATATTTTTACCGGATTTGTCGATACCAAATTGTAAATGTTTTCTTCTATTTTTTGTCAGAATTTTTATTATAATTTGCCTTATTATATGTTAATTTACTTATATTTTTGAGAATTAAAGCATATTGATTACTATTAGTAAATGTATCGAAGAATAGCAAAGCGACTTATTACAAGTGGAAGCTTGTGTGTTGTGTAAAATATCTTTGACGCTGGAGTCGTCTTTGACTGTACTCAGTCGGCAGTTAACTCTTGGTGTGTGTTGACGGAAGAACATTGTGAAGGTCGCCGTCATAAATAATTTTGAATTATGTTAATATTTTTTTAAATAAACTATAAGAAGAAACTACATTCGAAGGAATGGTATTTGAAGCACCGAAAATGAGGCAAACATGTTGAACCAGGTCATTTCTGCAGCCGACGAAGATGCATTGTGGAATCATACTCCATTAGACAACTGAAGCCAAGACAAATACCGACTCGTAAACATCTAACGGAAAAGGTACTGTCACTAAATATGCCAAATTTAAGAAAAAATAAAAAAATAGTGAGCAAATTCCAACTTTGTGTCTTGGCCGGGAGACCGTATTTCAACTGGGGACTGCAGCCAGGATATTGTGTTCACGTGATCTTCGACAGTGCTACGAGGAAGAAAATTTTTGTGTGTTAATACCAGTTTTTTCAGAATGTGTGTTACAGTATTTGTGTTCATCGCGAAGTAAAAGATTTGGAGAAGAAATGTTTCGGCAAAAAATATTATTTTCGACAGAAGAAAATACTTCAAGAATTTGGTCAACAATCACATGGATGGAAAACGTGGATTTGCAACAGTAGAAGAATATTCCAGATAAGTCACGAAACCCACGTATTTTGTTAAAACAAACTTTTTGTCTTGTTTTGTATTGTTATGTATAATTTTTTTTTCTTCACAATGACTTATGAGATTTTCGAGAGTATTGTGCCTAAAGTAGAAAGTAGTAATTTAATAGACTTCGAAAATCAGGGCAGTTCAAATGAAACAGAAAGAACCGATCAATTTGATTTTAAAAGTTTTCTTGTAAATTTCACGAAAGAAATTAAACAATCAGTTGACGACAATAAGATTTACTGAGATGAAAAAATTGATAACATTTTGTTGCAAGTCCAAGCAGTCAATACCCAAGTTAGTGATCTTTCGAACAGAGTTGGCAGTGTTGAGGAAAAAATTGAAACTGTGGAAGCAAAAGTAAATGAAATTGATGCTAAATTGAGCGATGAAATTAATACTTTAAAAAATGAGTTACTGGCAGATAGGGAAAGAGATTTAATTGATTTTAATGAGATAAAAGGGGAAATTAAAAATTTGGATGAGAATACAAAAGTTTTAGTAAAAAATGTAGAACAAAAAACTGACAATCGTTTGGTTACTCTAGAAAAAAAAGTAGAGTACAATGATTTAGAAAACAAAAAATCTGTTAAAGAACTTAGCGAAAAAATTGAAATTTTTGACATTGAATTTCAAAGCAAAAATCACAATGTCAACACATGCAATCTTGTATCTAATATTCCAGTGGAGCACTTTTCGGTAGATGGACCCTTACATCCCGTTGATTTTATACAGTATTGTAAGGATTGTTTTTTACCTCACTCACCAGATGATATGAAAATTAAATTTGTGAAAAATTCTTGGAAGGGGAAGCTTTGACTTGGGCAAATTAGATTGTAACTTTGGGGATGACCTTTTCAGAATTTGAATCAAAATTTCTGAAAAATTTTTGGGATGATCTTAAACAAACTAGAATCAAAAGTGAATTTTTGAATGGGAGAAACTATAGAGAATCAGATGGGAACATGAAACAATTTTGCAAAAGTGAACTTCAAAAACTTATTCATTTAACAAAACCTTTGGATGACTTAATCAAAATTGATACCTTAAAGAGAAGATTGCCATCAGCAATGCAGTTGAGTTTAGTTCATTGTCCTGATAGTAAAATAGAGAAGTTTCTCAATTATATTGAAAAGTTGGATAGGGTAACAGCAAGAACACATAGTTGGTTTACTCAGTAAGGTAATGATCAAAATTGGGGAAATTATAACATTCAAAAAAGGGAACAAAACAAATATCATGGTGTCAGTCAAAATTCAGGGGGATATAGCAATTTTCAAAAGAAGGACCGTAATTTTTATCCAAAACAAGATCAACATTTTCGCGGAAATAATCAACAAAATAGAGAACACTTTGGGGATCAAATTACAGAAATTTTGCTAGAGAACAGTACAATAGAAACTACCAACAATCAGGTAATGTTTGGCATAGGAATGGGAACAGACATGTTGATCAGAGACATTGGCAGAACCACAATCAGCAGTTCAAACAGGAACCAATTGTAATTCAGGAAATAAAAAACGAGTAGACACCCCCTTGAGGGTCCACAAGGTTGAGGCGGAAGGTGAGCATGATGAAAGGACCAATGGATGTGACTACCATAAACCCAAACATGACAGTTCCAAACCTAAGCTATCACGTGAGGTCTTTAGTTGTTACTTATTGAAGAAATTTCAAGAGGAAAATAAAGATGATATTGATAAAGATAAAATTTTGAGTACACAAGAATATACAGTAGATAAAAGTAATTGTGATTCATTTAATTTAACAGAGTTTTACACTTGGGCAGAAAAGAACAACACTTTGTCAGATGATGTAATTTCTAGTAGTTCAGACACGTGTGTGAATGATAGAGAGAATGCATGCTGTGAGAATGAAAATATTGGTGAAAGGGATCTGATAACTTTAGAAAGGGGAAATTATATTTTGGGGAATAATTTGAATGTGTATGACCTGAATATGTATAATGATAATGATGTTGATGATAAAGTTGATAATGATGGCAATGGTATTGATGATAATGTTGAGGAAGGGAGTTGGGTATATACATGGTTGAAAATGGATTAAATAGTGAGAATATTATAGAAATTCCCAGGGATGTTAGGAGGATGAATAAGACTCGCAAGCAGGGTGTATGTAAAAGTGTGAATTTTGATGTTGTTGGTAAAGAATCTGACTTCACAAATAATGATGACACATGGATAATTTCTAGCCTATGTGAAACTTTTAAAGATACTAATGACACACACACATTTCTTAATAATCTATGGCTGAACAGTGAAACTATTTCTTTTGACAAGAACTTTAGAAAGATGCTTATTAATGTATGTGAAACTGTATGTCCTGAGTGGTGGAAAAAGGGGAGACATTTTATTTTTGAAAAGCTGAAGGATAAGTACTTCAATAGTATACAATGTGATTTGGATGAAAATTCTTGGCTATTTGAGATAATAGAAAGTACTAATGACAATTTTGTATCTGGTGCAAATTTTATAACTGTGACAAATAATACATATAATGATATACCATATGATTCTGATAAGTATAGGTTTGGGGAAATTGAAAGTGATTACATGAGGATACAGGTTCTGAGAAAAGTGATCAATTTTGCAGTCCTTAGATAAAAGTTCAAAGTGGGTCATGGATTGGTAAATGTTTAATTGATACAGGAAGTGAGATCTGGGGAATATCTGAAAGGTTAAGCAAGAAATTGAAAGTGGGGAAACATTATGTTGAAATGCCAGTTGTTGGGGTATAGATAAAAGGTGCTACTGGTTTGGAGCAGTAAATTGGTAAAAAGCCAGGCTTTAGTGACATTTTTAATTGAAGGCAAGTTGTTCACACATGGATGTTTTGTAATTCATTAATTTAATGAAGATTTTCTTTTGGGTATGAATTGGATAATAAAAGTAAATACAGCATTTGATTGGGTTGGAAGAAAACTTTTGATGGAAACTAGTGAAAGGGAATACATTCAGAGCAATTTTGTGAACACACTTGGTGATCAGAGTAATGGAAATTTTGACAGTATCAATTTACTAAAAGAAAATAGATTGGAGATTATTGAAACTCATAGATTTGATACTGATGAAGTTGAATTTGGGAATATAGTAAATTTGAAAATTTCAGAAACACAAAATTTATCTGGGGAGCAAAACAACAGTTAGAAAATCTGCTGTGGGAATACAGTGATGTTTTTAGTGACATACCTGGTAGGGTAAAGGGTTATCAGTGTGAGCTTCAGGTAAAACCTCATGAACCATTTTTCATAAAACCATACAGTATTGCAATATCAAAAAGACCTGCTGTTGAAAAAGAGCTGAAAAAGATGGAGGGTTGTAATATAATAGAAAGGAGTATCAGTGCATATAATAATCCTCTAGTAGTAGTTTCGAAAAAAGATGGTGGAATAAGATTGGTTTTGGACTCTAGACACTTAAACAAAATTTTGTTCAGACAAACAGACCATCCCGAAAATATTGATGAGTTACAATATAAATTTACAGATACAAAATATATGTCAAGTTCGGATCTAACTTTGGGTTTTCATCAGGTACCGCTTTCGGTTAATTCTAGGAAATATACTGCTTTCTTGTACAATGGTAAGAGTTACCAATATTGTGTTGTGAAATTTGGGTTAAATTCTTCTGTTTCCGAATTTGTAAGAGCTTTGGATCATGTACTGGTGCAAGAACTTGCATCTAAACTGATAATTTATATAGATGACATTTTGGTTACGGGGCAAAATTGGGAGGAACATTTTTCGATTTTGAAGTCTGTTTGTGAAAAACTTAGAAAAGGGGGGATGACATTGAAATTAGAGAAATGTGAATTTGCAGTTTCTGAATTAAAATTTTCGGGTCATGTTGTCACAGACAAGGGAATTTTGGCAGATCCAGAAAAAATTAAAGCAATTTCAGAAATTCCTATTCCTAAGACGAAAAAGCAAAGTCGTTCTTGGGGTTATGCGGTTATCACCGAAAACATATAAGTGATCAGAGTCTGAATGCACCATGTTTAAGTCAGTTACTTAAGAAAAACACTGTTTGGGTTTGGGATAAAAGTTGTCAGGAAGACTTAGATAAAATTAAGCAAGAGTTGAGGAAGCAACACTTATTACACAGACCTGATTTTAATTTACCATTTTGTTTGAACATTGACAGCAGTAATTATGGGCTTGGAGCAGAGTTATTTCAAGAAAGAGTAGAGAATGTAGTTAAGATACATTCTACCATAGCATTTGCAAGCAGAATGTTGCTCAAGCATGAGAAAACTCATAGAAAATCCACACCGTAATGCTTATTGTTTGGTATATCCTAAGTGAAAGAAATTATTTGGTCTCAGGAATGTTGTCTCTTTGAAACTATATAAACAGAAATCATAATTTCAAAATTTATATAACCTATTATCATCTAAAACAAAAGTCCTCCACTGGAATATGCTTGTTAGAACAAAACTACCTGTACAACCAAGTATGTATATTTGCATGTATAAATTAATAATTTGAAGTCACATGTTAATTGGAAGTGATGAAAAAAACACTGTTGTAACAAAGAATGAGAGAAAGATTTATTTTTACTTTTTTACAAAAATAATCTCCCTAGTGAGCATTTCTGAATTTTTCTAATTTTTGCAAGCTAAGTATTCCCTGTAGGTGAAGGCATGCATGTGAGGACATGCATGCAAAGGTATAAGTTTCAAAACCAATTTTAGATAAAGCCTCATGATATATGAGCAATATATTGTTGTTTATACTGATGTTGTGGGGAGCGAAAGTACTCTTCACAAGAATGTGACTTGTAGTAATATTGTAGTAGAGAGGCAAGTGTACATAAATAATTGCAAAAAAATTATATAATACTGATGTATCTTTAGCTTTACTAAAAGAAAAAAGTCATAAGTAAAAAAACAAAATAAAAAATGAGTAAAATATGAAAAATTTAAAAAAAATTAAAAAGAAAATCATATGTAAAAAATACAAAATACAAAAAAACACGAGTACAAAAATAATAAAATTAAAAAAACCAGAAGTTAAAATATATATATATATATATATATATATATATATATATATATATATATATATATATATATATATATATATATAAGGCAAATATAAAAAAACACTGTTCTATATATGTCCAGTAAAATTTTTACTGTACAATATGTAAGCATAATGAAATTAACATTAATATAAAAAAAATTTTAATCTTCTTCTAGGAAATGAATTTTATCTTGCTATTATTTTCAATCTGTATGCTGTATGTTAGAATATTTCTCATGTATGTTTTATACCATGTATATTTGTCATGTCAAATAATTTCTTTACTTCAATTTTTTGTGTATGGGATTGATGGGGAAGTATCATTGCAACAACAGCCAGTAACAAGTCTACTGATTCAAAGAGTCCAAATTTGGAAGAGGTTATCAGACTGATCATTAATGTACTAATTGTGTAACACAGATCCATTACTGAGAGTGGTCGGGATTTTGTTGTATATGTTCATAACAACAAAAGCCCTGTGGAGTAGTTGTAATGGATCTGGGAGATGTGTTATATTTTTACCAGATTTGTCGATACCAAATTATAAATGTTTTCTTCTATTTTTGTCAGAATTTTTATTATAATTTGCCTTATTATATGTTAATTTACTTATATTTTTGAGAATTAAAGCATATTGATTACTATTAGTAAATGTATCGAAGAATAGCAAAGCGACTGATTACAAGTGGAAGCTTGTGTGTTGTGTAAAATATCTTTGACGCTGGAATCGTCTTTGACTGTACTCAGTCGGCAGTTAACTCTTGGTGTGTGTAGACGGAAAAACATTGTGAAGGTCGCCGTCATAAATAATTTTGAATTATGTTAATATTTTTTTAAATAAACTATAAGAAGAAACTACATTCGAAGGAATGGTATTTGAAGCACCGAAAATGAGGCAAACACGTTGAACCAGGTCATTTCTGCAGCCGACAAAGATGCATTGTGGAATCATACTCCATTAGACAACTGAAGCCAAGACCAATACCGCCTCGTAAACATCTAACGGAAAAGGTACTGTCACTAAATATGCCAAATTTAAGAAAAAATAAAAAAAATAGTGAGCATATTCCAACTTTGTGTCTCGGCCGGGAGACCGTATTTCAAGTGGTAAGAGCGATATTTCAAATCAATTGTGCAGTTCCAAAGACATGAATAATGATAATACAGGAAGTATAACAGTTATTCCTATGCTTCAGTTCTTACTTGTACCGTTGGAAATGAAACATTACCATAGTGTGTCAATTGTTTCAACGTCCTAGTTACTGAAAGTGTGCCTACTAATAAAGTGAAACGATACCTGGAGCCCTAATCACGGTTGTTCGGTAAACAATTGCAAGAAGAAATAAGAAGCTTTCATTAAACATGCTAAGATTCCTGTTACATCTTACGTAATTTCCTATCGTATGTCAAAGAGCAAGAAACCTCACACCACAGCAGAAGACCTCATTTTAACAGCCACTTTGGGCTAGTGTTATGTTTACTCATTATTTAATCATTTGACTCTCGGAGCTGACGTTACAGTTACGGGAAATAGTTTTCCCTCGTTTAACTACCTCAATGCCACCACCATCTCAGCGATCGGAAATACGATGTGTTCCTCGTAACATTCATCAGGTAATTCAGTATATATTAGCCATTTCGTTATTACAATTTGTAGGTATATATGGCATAAACAAATATCTTTCATCGTGTCCTTCATGCGAACCGCAGTGTCAACAGAAAGCTTTGCTTTGTTTCCCTTTATGAATAAAATGATATCAAATCGGAATTTAACGTGGTCGTTCGGTAAAGTAGCATCACATTAGTTCATTCCAAAATCCCAATGCAGGTTAGAGCCACTAGTATGAAGCTGAGATATGGTTAAACCACCATGCTGCATCCTTCGTACAGATTCCCTCCATTCCATGATCCATAAAGCTTCTCCTAGACCATAGTATTATCTACATCGAAAATCGGATACGCTATACCTGTACTGCAAATTACGATGTGTGGTGTAATTTCACGTTTGTTGCGCGAGATGTTTCTGGGAGGAAGTTATGTATTGCCCAACACTTCTCTTTTGGCGTCAACCCCTAAATTTGCTTGTTTGAGCGTCCCGTAATACTTTCACGACGACCGAATGACCCTGTGAGGAAACGAACATCCTTTCTATACTTCATCTGCGAAACTTGTGTTATGGATCCCTGACTGATAGGCAGTACTTAAAAAACGGCAGAATAAATGTTTCGTGAAATGCTTCTTTTGTGAATAAGATTCCCTCAGTATGGCATCTGATTCTCTTAGGTAATGGTGTCATTAATGCGAAAATCGTGCTTTATTAGACATGGTTGTAGTTGGAAGTGGTGCTCCGTTGTCTTCCTCCAAGCTTACCCAGCTGGTTATAGGGAGATGTAAGTTTAACGTGGAATCTGAATCACAGCGCAGTTCAGCATTTTTCACATCAACAAGGAAGAGGGAAAAAGTGCTAAGTGACAGAAAAAACTCCTTGGAATGATCGGGTACCGAACCCAGCCCTTTGGATTTGTAATGTGTCACTGTACCACTGTGCTACCGAGTCATTCTACTTTAGCTCGATCTGGTCTTTAATTCCTATTTAAAATTTTTCTTTGGTTTCCTTTACTGACTGCTCAACCAATGCTTCCTTTTCATATCCCTGGACTCTTATAACTGTCATTTGGTTTCTGTACAAGTTGCAAATAGCGTTTCGCTCCCTCTGTTTTATCCCTGCTGTCTTCAGAATCTCAAAGAGAGTAGTCCAGCCAATATTGTCAAAAGCTTTCTCTAAGTCTGAAAATGCTATAAACTTACATCTGCCTGTTCATAACTAAGCTTCTAAACGAAGCTTTAGAGTCAAAATTACCTCGTCTGTACCTACATTTGTAAACTGATTTTCCCCGATGTCGGCCTCCACCAGCTTTTCCATTCTTATGTAAGGTATTCGGGTCAGTATTTTGCAACCATGAGTTATTAAACTGATAGTTCAGTAATATTCACACCTATCAGCACCTGGTTCGTTGGGAATAGGAGTTATTAATATCTTCTTGAAGTCTGGCGATATATCGCCTGTCTCATACATCTTGCACAAAAGATGGAAGAGCTTTGTCATAAATTGGCTCTCCCAAGGCTATCAGTAATTCTGAATGAATGTCGTCTACTCCCAGGACCTTGTTTTGACATACGTCTTTCAGTGCTCTGCCAAATTCTTCTCGAAGTATCGTATCTCCCAACACATCTTCATTTACAGTTCTATAATACTGCCTTCAAACACATCTACGTTATATAACTCCTCTATATACTCCTTCCACCTTTCGCCTTTTAGCTTCCCTAGTTTTCCATCATAGCTGTTAATATTTATACAGCTGCTTCTCTTACCTCCAAATGTCTCTTCTATTTTCCTGTAGGCGGTGTGTCTCTTTCCCCTAGTCCTTTATGCTTCTAAATCCTTGTCCGTTAGCCACTCCTTCTTAGCCATTTCGCTGCTCTGTAAACTCCTTTCACTTTTCAGCATTTCCTTCTTTGCTTATGACTGGTTTCCCTTCTTAGTTATTGGTATTCATACAGCTACTTCTCTTTCCTGCAAATATATCTTTGAGTTTCCTGTAGACGGTATATCTTCTCCCGTAGTGATACATGCTTATAAATCGTTACATTTGTCCTCTAGCCACTGTTTTCTGGCCATTTCGCATTTCTTAGATAATTGTATTCTCTTTCGCCTGCTTCATTTCCTGCATTTTTATATTTTCTCCTTTCATCAGTTAAATTCACTGTCTCCTGTGTTAACCAAGGATTTATATTAGCCCTTGTTTTCTTAATTATCTCAGACTCTGTTGACTTCACTATTTCATTTCTCAAAGGTACCCACCCATTCGTCTTCTTTTCCCCGGTTCTTGTCCATCGTTGGCTAGTAATGTTTCTGAAACTCTCAAGAACTTCTGGTTCTTTCCAACTCATCCAGGTCTCATCTCTCTAATTTCCTACCTTGTTGCAATTTCTTCAGTTTTAATCTACATCTCATAAAGAATAAATTGTGGTCAGAATCTATATCTGCCTTTGAAAATCTCTTAAAATTTAAAATCTGGTTCCGAAATCTCTGTCTTATCATTTCATAATGAATCTGAAACTTTCTGGGGTCTCCTGGGTCTTCCACGTGGACAACCTACTTTCATGATTCTTCAACCAAGTGTTAGAGATGATTACATTATCCTCTGTACAAAACTCTGCCATGTGGCTTCCTCTTTCATTCCTTTCCCCCAATCCTAGTTCCTCTACTATTTTTCCTTGTTTTCCTTTTCCTACAGTCACATTACAGTACCCCATCACCATTTAATTTTCGTCTCCCTTAGCGTCCTGAATACTTTATCTCGTGAAACATTTATTTAATCTCTTCATCAGCTGTGGAGCTAGTTGGCATATATACTTGTACTACTGTGGTGCATGTGGGCTTCTAGTTGGCATATATGCTTCCACTATGCTGAGTGTGGGCTTCGTGTCTATCTTGGCTACAATAACGCGTTTACCATTCTGTTCATAGTAGCTACCCCGCATTCCTAATTTCGTATTCATTATTAAACCTACTCTTGCATTACCACTGTTTGATTTTGTATATATAACCCTGTATTCACCTGACCAGAAGCCCTGTTCCTCCTACCAAAGAACTTCTCAAATCCCTATCGTGCCTAGCTTCAAACGACCCATTTCCATTTTTAAATTTCTGACCCACTTAACATTATGGGATTTAACATTCGTAGCTCTGTCCCGCAGCATGCCAACATAATAGGATGCTACCAGTGTTTTAGAGCTTCCGACGCTAACTGCTCACTTGACCATTTGTACTGATACTACTGCCTAGCAATTCAGCCACAGCCCATCACATAAAACGATTTTATCGGTAGTAGTGTTTTGCACATTACCTCTTTTGTGGGTGGATTACATTCCCTTAAGATTCCTGCTAATGTTTGTGACTCTGACATATGCTTTTGCTTTATACATCCTACTATATGTCGCTCCACATGTCTTCTTCCAGTGTTTTGTGGTAGATAATATCACTTTCAGTGGTGTAATTGTACAGCAGTGGATCGTTACCTCTGGTTTTGTCCAATAACTACATTTACTTACGATCAGCTACAAGTCCCTGCACCAGTCACTGATCGTCCGCAGGTTTTCCTACAATTCGTTACAGATTTTATATTGACAACTGTATCATATGTGAACATTTTACACCTACATCTAAATAAATGCCCTGTAACACCGTTTTACAGTGTATGGCGTTGGGTACATCATAGCAGTATAATCGCCTTTGCTTTCTGTCCCACTCTAAAAGACTAATCGCTGAGAATCTGATTTTCTGTGTGCCACTGTACAGGTTCTAATCTCGCTTACCTTATTTGTATGATCACTAAATGGAATATGTCATAGTGGTGACATAATGGTCTCACAGTCCTCACTGACTGTTTTCTCTAAACTTTCCCTATAATGCTTTGTGGGAAATGTGTTGTCTTTTCTCTGGGGATGTCCTGAGCTTTTTCTGCTACTTGTTCAGTTGAAGCATACCATCCATTACGATATTAGCAGCTGCATGATACGGCCGCTTTTCAGGTCAGCCACAACCAATAATGCAAAGCTATCGATTTTATCGGTAATAGTGGTTTTGAAACTACGTATTTCGTGAATGAAGTACACTTGCTTAAGATTTCTCTCAGCCAGGCATCTGCTGCTGCTTTATGTAGTCATTCCAATGTAGGTCGCTTCAAATGCTTACTCCTAAGTATTTTAAGTTAGTTACTGTTTACAGCTATGGTATAACAGAACTATACTGCAGTTCTTCTCTAACGTAAGCGAACTGCACGGTTAAGGTATTGTGGGAATAATAACAGTTTAGGGTGGTTCTTTCTTAAGACTTATGGAATGACAAAACGTAGAACGCCCATTCTACTACATATTTACTGACACAATTAGGACTTAACTTATTTAAACAAGGGGTGTGATGGTTCAAATGGCTCTGAGCACTATGGGACTTAACATCTATGGTCATCAGTCCCCTAGAACTTAGAACTACTTAAATCTAACTAACCTAAGGACATCACACATCACCCAGTCATCACCAGCCAGAGTAAATCCCTGACCCCGCCGGGAATCGAACCCGGGAACCCGGGCGCGGGAAGCGAGAACGCTACCGCACGACTACGAGCTGCGGACCAAGGGGTGTGAGAAACTAAATATACGGAGAGTGTAGTTTTAATGGAACATTTGTTAATATGAAGAATACGGGGCGAAATGGGATAATACTTAACTAAAATGATTGAATAGGCCTTTCACACACAGTGCATGCACACAGTTGAACTTTTTTTTACAAACGAAACACATCTTTCCACAGACAGAATCGAATTTTAGTTTAGAGCCTCTAGGTGACAAGATGCCACTTGCCTGCTACACACAGGTGCAATGAGAGTTTTTTGAACATGAAAAAAGCTTTTTCCCAGATGTTTCTAGTACCTTTACCGAAAACAGTTGCGTACAACTCGCTTGCCAGCGTATGATGTGTGGTTGGGAGTACATCCGACGTTATCTCTTATTCCTCACTGTGGTCATTTCACGAGACGTGTGTGGGAGGAAGTAATATATTCTCCACAAAAGTACTCCTCGGACTTCTAACAGTAAACCTCTCCATACACATTGCCTCTCTTGTAGCGACCGCCCCTGCAGTCTGTTCAGGATTTCCGTAACAATTGAATGAGAAAAGGTACTACTCTGGTATGGACTTCCTATTAATACAACCTGAAACCTTAGAAATTTTTGGTAACTGATGTGGAAGCAAACTGCCGATGTCATCGATCCCTTGGCTCCCACACTACTTAATGTAACTTTAACTTACACTAAGGACAACACATACACCCATGCCCAAGGGAGGACTGGAACTCCGAGGGGGGAGCGACGCTAACCGTGGCAAGGCGCCGCAGACCGCACGGCTACCCCGCGCTAAAACAACCTGATTAAGGTCCATGGCAGACGAGGAGCACTTAAAAATCGTTCGACCAAGTATGTAATAAGCCACTATGAGATCTAGAATCTCTATGTCATTCCACAGTGCATCCTCATCTCGATGTTAAAATGTTGGTAAATAATAAAAGCGAAAGAGAACACTAATGGGATGGAATCGGACGAAGGTGTATATAATATTTCATTACAATGATTTTGGTGAACACTTCACCGTGATACGAGTGAACAATTGCGGGATATTGAAATTTTAAATAGCTTAGTAAAGCGAATAACTGATGTGAACCAGAGGCAGACATGGACAGCCGTTGCCAAGGAGATGGGCGCAGGCGCTCATAGAAACACAAGTAACCCTGACAGCATTCAGGTTAGGACTTCTGGAAGCTCGAAAGGTGGTGCGAGATTACTAACAATGACCAAAATAAAAATGCTGTGTAGAGTCGTGTCGTGACGTAGGATAGAGAAGAGTATGACAACTTAATGGGTGTTTCAGTTCAGTCTGCAGTTTGCGAGAGGTGAGTGGCTGTTTCAGATAAGCCCGGAATTAGCGGGCTTTTAATAGCAAATATTAAAAGACAAACTTCGTTAATAATAAAGCAAAAGACAAACTCCCAGTATTGGCAGGTGATTGTTTGGGTCAGCAGCAAACACTATCACAGGACATGTAAGAGAGGCGCGGAATTTGGGGCTCAGTAAGAACGTGTAGCAGGCTCCAGGAACTCAAGAGCCTGAATAACTTTTCCTTGTTGTTGCATTCAGACTAAATACAATGAGAGACAGTTCTAAATATGAAAAAAAAATTAAGGCGTTTGATCGTTAGGATGAGAGCTAACACAAGTACCAATCACTTGCAGCATCGTAAAGTACAAGCACTTTTAGAGCAGCACTCCATGTAAGAATACACTGAAAAGTCAGAGCTTAGCGGGGACTCTCTTCGGGCAACGTTTAGTTGGAGTCCAGCTGTTATAACAGAATTCCTTCAACTACGGCAATAAATGGTTTCTAAAGGACCCTGGTGGTTCAACACTTCTCCTAACGTGCAGGTGGTCCTCGAAACCTACCGCTACTGTAGTTACTGGGCAGTCTTACACGAGTCTTTGCACTTCCATGTGGCCTCCACCCGACGGTTGAGTCCTTCCCCTTCTCCTACTCTGTAAGTGGGGTGTTCCTGTCATTTACATTAACGAACACCAAGGTAAATATCACTGCATTTCCCGTTATGGGTAACGATAACAGGATTATACGTTACTTTTTTCCATCTTCGGGGGTAGAGTTATTCACTTCCAATATCACTTTAACCTGCGTGAATTAAATGACGTTGTTGTTCTAAAGAGCAAGATCATGTTTGCTGCGTATCCAAAGATGTGCCTGTTTGTGTGTGCCGTCGAACTGTGACATTCATCTAGACGCTGTGTGGAGTTACCAGATAATTCTCAGATATGAAATTTCCACACTTGGGCAGCTGGCCCACACGTTTGCAATTCACCAGCTTTGTCCATTACTCTTTACCCTGTGGAAGCGGATCACTAGCACTTGGAGCTGCCACCTGCACTTTGTCTCTGGTTTCCTGTCCTGAAGAGATAATGGATCAATCAGTAAGTTGTCAGTACATAGCATCTCTCCCTATGTACAAATTTTCTTTACTATCACTTACCAACACAGCTTCAATCTAGCGTCCGTAGTTAAGTAACAAGTATTTGTTCAAATGGTTCAAACGGCTCTGAGCACTATGGGACTCAACTGCTGAGGTCATTAGTCCCCTAGAACTTAGAACTAGTTAAACCTAACTAACCTAAGGACATCACACACATCCATGCCCGAGGCAGGATTCGAACCTGCGACCGTAGCAGTCGCGCGGTTCCGGACTGCGCGCCTAGAACCGCTAGACCACCGCGGCCGGCGCAAGTATTTGTGGCTCTAATTGAGCCATATCATTTTCTGCCACATCTCAGAAATAATTGTGGTATTATCCAACATTTCTGGAAACAAAAAACAGCACACGAGCACTGTATGCAACGAAAGACTATTATGAATGATCACTTAGGAGTCCGCTCGTCCACAGCTCGATCCCACTCCTGCGAGCTCATAAATGAGAATGGCATCACCATAAATTGGTTCTCCATTTTGGGTGTCCCCAGATTCTCTTATAAATGTAGGAAGGGTGCCTCGATGCCGTCATTGTCACCATCAGATGATGATCGGACTTGCTTATCAATGATGGGATCCCCAATACATATTGCTAAAATTTATGTGGTGGCCAATATTGGAGTAGATTCGCTCGATATTTCTTAAACTTATGATTACGTGCACTCATCAATCGCAAATGCACTGAACACCAAAATTAAAAGACCATTCTTTGGAAATCACGTAATTGTTTCCATTTACTACATAGAAGTTTAAAATTTTGTTCAGACGTGCCTACGACTCTCCTTTCTAATGGTGCGAAAGCGTGGCACCTTGCGGAGAAGGTGAAGTGAGGTTTAAGGTGGGTTAAAGGTTATCAAAAAAATGGTTCAAATGGCTCTGAGCACTATGGGACTTAACATCTATGGTCATCAGTCCCCTAGAACTTCGAACTACTTAAACCTAACTAACCTAAGGACAGCACACAACACCCAGCCATCACGAGGCAGAGAAAATCCGTGACCCCGCCGGGAATCGAACCCGGGAACCCGTGCGTGGGAAGCGAGAACGCTACCGCACGACCACGAGATGCGGGCAAAGGTTATCACATTGTCTGCAAGTTTCACCACAATTCTGCTCAACGTCACCGTGGACTTGTAACATGATGGGAAGGTCTTCACATTTTCTCTTGGCCACATTTCACCCTTCCTTTCTTGTTCAACGATGGAGGTCACACTCAGGGCGTCCAGAATTGAAACCATGCCGTTTCCTTACACCTCCACTCACAATCGACACATTGTTGATTCCCACAGATTCCGCGGCCAAAAACGACACTGATGAGCATCACTGTTTGAAAATGCTGACAGTCCCAGACAATTAAACCCTCCTCTAACCACACTGTGGGCCAGCAACCCCACTGAACGTATTCACACCCCTTTGCATTGCTGTATGACTGAAATGTTAACTCTGGTTTACGGGGTGGAACCGCTAGGGACCCTTTAAAATCTTCCGACGAAATTTGAACGTGCTTTTTCACTACTCTCATCTTCCTGTGGCGTGATCACAAAGTCCTACGCAGTATGGGGTGGGTCTAGGCTATTGGAGGGAGGACGATTGTTCTCTTAAGTAAACAAACCATCTACTTGCGCTAGCCTAATTTAATGGCCTTTATGTAAACACTGCTCAATTGGGTGTGTGTTTTGTTTACTGAAGTCATAATTAATGGTCAATAAGTTACATGATAATGATAATTAAATGGACACCCTAGCTGCAAACAGGCGTTGATGTACTTCATTGGGGACATGTTGAAAATGTGTGCCCCGACTGGGACTCGAACCCGGGATCTCCTGCTTACATGGCAGACGCTCTATCCATCTGAGCCACCGAGGACACAGATAAATAGCGCGACTGCAGGGACTTATCCCTTGCACGCTAGGGTGTCCATTTAATTATCATTTCATTTCTAGCAAGCTGCATGGTCATCCACGGTAACTGTTCTTTCGGGAACAGATACTACCGTCATATATAGTTAAAACATGGCTTCCCGGCCATTGACCTTCTTGTGCGAACGCACACGCTATGCCCGAACTCGTACGGGACTTGGTAGATTAATCTGCCACGAGTAATGAGTATGATGGGCAAACATCTATTAGGCGCACTGCGAACGTAGTGGTGTTTACATGTTGGGAATGTGGATCTCACGGGGAGCGTGCAAGGGATAAGTCCCTGCAGTCGCGCTATTCATCTGTGTCCTCGGTGGCTCAGATGGATACAGCGTCTGTCATGTAAGCAGGAGATCCCGGTTTCGAGTCCCGGTCGAGGCACACATTTTCAACATGTCCCCAATGAAGTACATCAACGCCTGTTTGCAGCTAGGGTGTCCATTTAATTATCATTTCATTTCTAGCAAGCTGCATGGTCATCCACGGTAACTGTTCTTTCGGGAACAGATACTACCGTCATATATAGTTAATACATGATAATGACTTTTAATGGCATATAACTATCATGACAATTACCATAATTTACTTTCTCTGCCTCGTGATGACTGGGTGTTGTGTGTTGTCCTTAGGTTAGTTAGGTTTAAGTAGTAATAAGTTCTAGGGGACTGATGACCATAGCTGTTAAGTCCCATAGTGCTCAGAGCCATTTGAACCATAATTTACGGACAAGATGACCGCGTAGTGGGCAACTTGGCTTCATGTTAACCCAGATGTTCAATCCTTTTAGCTTCAAGTGATAACTTCCATTTTTATTTATAGTAATTTATGACCCAAAAATTGGCACCTCGACTGTGCTGCTATTGGCCGTCCCCTCACCACCACCGCTGTCCCCACAGCTCCTTAGTGTCATCCCAAGATTGTCATAATTAACGTGACGTTGTTGGAGCAACATTGCCACCTTTATGAGGCACTGAGGAGAATAAAAAGGAGAAAACTGTAGTAGTCAGTATTAATTACTCTAGTCCGTATATCATTGTTATAATTATAACCTGCCATTTTCTAGTAACTCCTGAAGTTAATGCAGCTGATCAGCCTGCTTTATGAGAGCTATTCGATTTTCCACACCATTTACCTGTTTTGATGCACTTCAAGTTCCCACTGTCTGATTAGTCCAGCGTTGATTCTCTGACGTGCAGCATCAGGATTGGTTCACTGGCGACAAATCAGCGGACGATTTAAAAGAACTGTTCTTTTATAATGGTGCGTTATCACTGTCACTTATGTCTGCACCACCATCCATGTTGCCACTTGGCATAATTCACACATTAAAGGACTTTGTTCCCTGTTATGAACAATTTAAATGAGAGACGTAGAAAATATATATTTACATGCATATCCTCAGGTCATTAGTTCATGCTCTAATAATTTCTGAATGTCATCAGTTTAGTGGCAAAAATGTTATGGTTCCACCATACGAGTGGTGGCAGTTGCTTAGAAACCCTCAAAGGTAGCTTTTCTGTTCAACGATCAAATTGCAGCTCATATGTTACTGTGTTGTCAATTAGTGCATGTCAGTGACTACCCGAAAACTGCAAAAATTATCAATGATGAAGATAAGTTATAGTACGCCCATTTACAGGAAACGTCACTCAGTCACGGGGTGTGTACATTTTCATCAATTCTGTGGCTGGTGTGATAAAGTTTATGGTTTCTTTCTGCAGTGTTTATTATAGTCTTTAGGCTGACTAATGAGAAAACTTCAGAGAATGTATTCAAAAAAACTTATCAGTGTTGTGAAGCTGTATGGAGCATGGACAGCACCTTATCACTACCTGATGTAGGCAAAGAAATGCGTGAATACCTACATATGTTTATTATTTCGTGAATGTTACCCGAAATTAAAAGAGAAAGTAAATTACCTGTAAAAAATTCTTTTTTTTTTTTCAAGTAAAGATGCAGTGCGGTTGGGGCCCCATCAGTAGCATGGGTACAGCATTAAGAAAGAGAATGAGTGTGCCTCCATTTTCAGCTGACTCTTTAACTGCCTAAGGGCCAAGCATTTTTCAATGCGGATGTACTACCTAAGAGAAGTGAAAGACTTTTTTATAAGTGAAAAGATGAAGAGAGAGTTATATACTTGCCAATTGTTTCTGGCTTTATGTACTTGACAATCATTTCTGGTTTCATGCAGAAAAAGGGGTACAAAGCATTCAGCAGAAATTATTTTCTTAATGACTACATGTAAGAGAGATACATCGAATTCACTAGAGATACGTTTTCTCGTAATGAATAGTTACATTTCATATGACTAGAAACTACGTCTCCCATGGCAATCTTTTTTAGTAACACATTTGTCGTTTTTTTTTTTCAAATTATTAGAGAGAATCGTTTCTTTGCTACAGTACTATAAATTTTTTATACTGCATTCATCGTCTTTGATCACATGACTGGAAACTACGTCTCCCATAGTAATCTTTTTTAGTGCCGCAATTGCATAATGTTTGAGAGCAACTTTTCATTGATATAATATTACAGATTCTTTGTAACTTATTGATGTAGAAACGATAACAGGGAACGACTGAAAACAAAATTTATACGCCAATGCAACTGGAATGGCTAGCCCAATTGAAGAAATATATTTTACATAACTATGACAAAACATTCATCCAACTATGTCTCTCTCACACGCACACACAAACTATTTACAGTTAAATACCTCACTCAGTCACTCAAACTAATAATGTGAGTACGGGCAGAGCCTTGATCCTGTCCACACCGACGAATAGCTTATTGCCAGGCGCAACAGACCAATTTTAAGTTGCAAGATAGTGTGCATCTCATGGTCGCGCGATCGAATACTCATTTGGCGCAGCATGTGAAGACGAAGAAGAGACCTCAATAAGGAAGAACCATAGAGACTGCAAGAAGCACACGCTTAGCTCGCCTTTGCGTGGCATCTGTTTGTGTACAGTATGTGTACATTTTGGATGTAAGACCCACAAACTCCAATCTGGGGAACCGTTCGTCAAGTCCTTCACTAGGCCGATAATCTTCTTGTTTTGATTTATAATACCGTAATGATAATCGTCAGGACGTGTCGAATTCTTCATCATAGTATCTAATTGGTTTATACGGAACGCAGCCATTCATCCAGTAGATGAAACTGTATATCCATATAAAGTAACTTTGGATCGGCATATCGCTTCATCTCAAAGTCGTAGTGAAATCGAATGTGGAATTTGGAAAGATCCAATATACACATACCAACATAAACAGGTTTCGTAACTTTATAGAAAATTTGCTCACCTGTACAGCAACTAATCCTTCATTGAAGATTGTGGTGTGTTTAAAATTTGGCCCTGCGCCATAATTCTGTGTATCACTATGTAACTCATAGCGATAGTTCTCCATGGTTTCCCCCGTCGGAAGTTCGAGTCCTCCTTCGGGCATGGGTGTGTGTGTTGTTCTTAGCATGAGTTAGTCTAAGTTAGTTCGAGTAGTGTGTAAGACCAGGGACCGCAGACCGTAGCAGTTTGGTCCCTTAGGAATTCACACACACATTAACATTCTCCATTGTTTTCCCCACAATAGAATTATTCATTAATTTAAAAACATCTCTCTCAAAGTTACACATTGCGAGAGCCCTAACATCAGTATACTGCTTCAAACAGCGTGTCTGTTTGAAGGAGATGCTGCGAGTGACTCGAAGCTGTCCCAGTTCAAAAAAATGGCTCTGAGCACTATGGGACTTAACTTCTAAGGTCATCAGTCCCCTAGAACGTAGAACTAATTAAACCTAACTAACCTAAGGACATCACACACATCCATGCCTGAGGCAGGATTCGAACCTGCGACCGTAGCGGTCGCGCGGTTCCAGACTGTAGCGCCCAGAACCGCTCGGTCACCCCGGCCGGCTGCTGTCCCAGTCCCATACTAATGTATTGCTGGATGTCTCCATATTGCAATATGTAGCTCTCCTTCTACCTCCCCCCCCCCCCCCCCCGCCACCACCCAGGCGTTCTTAGGGGTGGGGGGGTGGGGTGTTGGAACCGTTGGAAAATCGCTGTGCACGTCATGCAGCAGATTAGAAGGATATGCCGTGTCTACTTCCAAGACATATCCTTTACCAGAATCAGCTGCTACACCCATGAAATTTGCTGATGTCGCCTTTGGATAGCCATCGAAACTCTTTCAACACGAATTTATTATTTAAGGGCTTTCCTGTATAAGTTGTTGACGTCAAGGTACATGATGTATGTCTTTTCCTCAGATGCTTTCAACTATCCACGCATTCGAGGGTTATTCGCCTTGGCATGCCTATGGACATACTGGCAAAGTCCCCATGAATCCTGCATTCGAAAGCGAGTCACATTTATACATCAGTCAATAATTCAATCTCGACACGTGTGCTTTTCAAAACAGCGTCCCGTGAAAGCGCTGATGCGGAGTAACATAGTGCATGATACAGAGTGTATGTGGTCATGCATATACTCTGGAATGTCTGGAAAATATCTGATAGTATGGTACAGCACTTGCCTGCGAAAGTCAAAGGTCCCGAGCTCGAGTCTCGGTCCGGCACACATTTTAATCTGCCAGGAAGTTTCATCTGTTAGTAATCACACATCCGTGTCCATATGTGGCTTTGAATATGCCCAAAAATCACAGATGTTTAAAACCTGCCAAAGATTTACCACATGCCCATACTCTGCTTCCGTTATGGTTTGCTACTGGTCAATACAGCTGTGTCGGAAAACGTGGTTTTGTCGAGACATTTAGTAGAATCCAGGTATTCGTAAGGAATGACGCCCTTCTTCGTCTTTAGCTGAAACTTTGGATCATCGAGAAGCACAGCTCTAATAAGATACAGGTGCTCCTAATGCATCGTCCCAGCAAGTTTCTGAAGCGGTGCACGCATAATTCAAAGTGCGTCAAGGAACCATAAGGTGATGTTTACTCTCATCTCTTTGGAGAACTATATGCATTTCTTGGTGACCTCACAACTGACCCTTAGGTAAGCAGAAATTACCGAATTGCTCACTGATGAAATGAGCATTATGTCCGCTCAAATTTGGAAAAAAAGACGGGTAAGTTTCATGGCAGTTCGTAGTTTAGGTTGCACGCATTGTGTACTGCTCTGTGAAACTTCCCCATGAGATGACAGTAGTCTCTATGTGTTTCTGCTTTCGGGTCTGATGGTAGTCCACGGAAATGGCAGTCGACAACTTTTTCATACAAGACATCATTCCTGCGATTTAGTCATGGGTGTCTTCATGCCTTAACTGTGATTAGCTTCTCACTCATGACTTTCGAGCTCAGTGAGCAAGTTTTATATGGTCCACAACGTATGACATGACACGATTTTTACTTGAATTATACGAGTATACAAGCTGACATGCAGCTGTATGTGGTACATGCCGCTCTGTGAAGGCTGTATGGGAAGCAGACTCCTCTCTTTCACAGATTTCTATACGAGCGAGTAGGCATTCGAAATTAGCGGGTGCTACAGAAGGATAACGCTGCTGGTGGTGGAAATTCTTAATCTAGAAAGCTTCTTTTCCACAATTGGCACTTCCAACACGTACCACACCCTGGGTGGAACAATTAGATGTTATCTAGATCTTCGGTTGCATTAAAAGAGCTGAAACATCTATAGAGATAATGACATTTACATTCAATTTTACTATTTTGAGCTGAAAGTAAACTTGACATGTTTTTGACCCAAATGTAGTTCTGTTGATTGGCCTTGCAGAATAATGTGTTTAGGAGGCTGACAGGCTAATTTGGGAAGGGGTCAGACATCATTATCTTCCGCTTCCTTTTCCCGCACAGTATGCTCTTCTCCTGGTTTGCTTTCATATTTATTCATGGTGTAAAAATGAACTGAAGGATGCTGACATTAATATTAAGGTATAAGGCGTCACAGGAAATGAGATGCTATTAAAGTAAGACATCCTTTGTCCCGTATGTATTAACGAGCAGACCATCTTCGGTACATTTTCTTTCACAAGGCAGCGTCGAGCATGCGAAGGAGAATTTGTCTTCGAGATTCTGAACACTGATGCATGCCATTTTTTCTGCCATATTCTTTAGATGGTTGATATAGCTGGACTCCATTTCATGAGTCAAATTCATGGGTTTGAACATCCAAGTAACTTATATGTGACAGTCTCAACGGACCCACTTTCCTGCATTTCGGAAAAATGTGTTACTATAACACTAGGGAGGGAATCACGGAACCACTCAGCGAATTAGTCGCCCCACGTTATCACGCCATTTACACCCAAACGTACGCAGACGGTAGTTTTCTCCTCCACAACACCTTCTTCTTTTGCAGGGTATGTTAGTTTGCAGCGTAGTACACCGCCGCCTTTTATGGGAGGTTAACGTGGATATCTTAGGGAAGTCCCTTTGCAAAATGGTTATGTACATCTTGAGGAAAAGTTTAGGATCTATGTACTCCGAAGCAGAAATATGTGGGCGCACGAGATCCACTACCTAAATGCACCTACAGACACTGAGTTGTGTGGTGTTGGAGTGCGACTGAACTGGTCCAGTCTCAGTCCTACAGTAAGCTGCTACTAGCCGTCTGGCGGCTACTACTGGATGGCGTTGCAGGTGGAGTGATGCCATGAGAGCCCCATACGTGGTGACAGCGCTGTAGACGTCCCCGGTCTCAGAGACTGCAGGCACGATGGACTTGTTAACGGTGACGGCACCATAGGTGGGCACACACCTGAGAAGCGATGGTGTGACGGGCCTGAACGCGGGAACTGGAGCCACGACGGCGTCGCACAATGAGGTGATCGTGTCTCTGGGCGCATTAAACAAAGCGTTAGGAGGTGGCGTCGTTCGGTGAAGTCTGCCTTCAGATGGGACGACAGGTATTCTCCATGGTAAGTATATTGTATGTCTTATGATGTTGGGAACGAAAAAGAAATAAAATGACAGTAATAATTTATGATACTTTCTCATACACTGATCTTAATCGTATAGAGCCCTTATCATTATCGTCTGCCTGTGGCCGCTTCTTATCATTAGCTTATGTTATCATCACCATAACCATCATTATAATTATTATGACAAAAGAGTTATTGCAGAAGAAGATGAAGAAGAATAATTACACCTGTATCTGCTCATTGATGATGGAAGAGAATAGAGTCACGGGCTGAGACAGCTCGACCCATTCTCATTTAGTGACTTCATGGTTATCGACACCGTCTAGAAAAAGGAATTAACCGAAGAATAATCGATTAGCATTTAATATAAGCGAGATTCAATATATATTAGGTATGAATTACATGTACATTATTTCGTCTATTATTGGTGTCCATCGCTTCGAGGCAAAAGACAAAAATGGCATCATATGATGGCATACAGATGATATAGTAGTGGAAGAGGAAATATGTGACACCATATACATATAAGCTCATTCACAAGGCAAGCCCTAGGAACTATGAGCCGAAGGTGATGTGACAGGCTCCACATGTGTAAGAAAAACTCAGGAGAAAGATTACACTCACCATACTGCGCAACGACAGGACTGTCTAAACCCATAAGACAGCTTGTGAAGCGAGTCATGTGCACGAGAGGGCTGCATTCGCCCCAGCAAAATGACTGAACAAATCTAGAATGAAATAGGAATATGTAGTAGTATTCAGGCAGACCAAAAAAAAAGAAACGATATCGTAAAAACAGCATGCGTGAGGGACTAAAAAAACGCGATCAAAGCGTCGAGGCCGTGACCTCGCTCCCACCAGCAGCCGCACCAACGAAGTATACAGACCAAAAAATAGCAACGTACACGTTCCACGCTCCCGTCCCGACGTTATCGTTTCAGTAACTGTGAGCGCACAGACTGCCTGAAACTCTGGGCTACCCGTCATAACGGCAACAAAAAGGGTAACATTGCTTCCGTTTGTAATGCAAAAATTCAGCACAACGATCCTTATGAGGATATGGGCGTAAACATTGTGTAGGCTATTTCTGTTGCACCAAATGTTATGGCTGTTCGTAAAGTTCTGCACATTCAAGTGGACACATGAAATGCGGTAATCTTCTTAAACTCACAAACTCTCCTCCGCTTCTCCCGGTGTCCCGAAAGATGTTAAATTACAGTAAACAGAATACCCTATTCTCTCCCAATTCTCTGCCCCAGTTATCAACAAGTCAGTAGTCGGGTGTGCGTTGTACATAACGCACTTAGGGATTACAGGTAGATCCATTATCTTCTTAGTTTTCATCTTTGTTCTCTCCTGGGTTCGGTTGTGCCAGCCATTTTCAAGCGTACATTACCGTAAAACCTTCTGCTCGGCCTCTTTTTTTCCGGGCCCGTCTGATTCCAGTGGCTTTCAGGCAACAACTCATATATGAATTAGATAGCCTCATGGAATCTGGCGTTTTTCTGAGCAAATGCTGTATACACAGGTAGATCCATTATCTTCTGAGCTTTCCTCTTTATTCTCTCCAGGGTTCGGTCGTGCGAACGATTTTCAAGTGTACACCATTAAACCTTCTGCTCGGCCTCGTTTTTCCGGGCCCGTCCGATTCCAGTGGCAAACTAAGGAAACCGTGGTGCCGGTACACCTATGTGGCGATTTTAAAATTTCTGTGAACGCACAATCTATAGTCGATACATACCTGACACCGCGCCCGGACACACTTTTAAAAGAGTTATTAATATCTGTCAGAAATTGACTTGTCGGATCCCTGTTTACAACTTCCTTTCGATACAGAGTCACAACGTATGTTAGTTGTCATTACAGGTATTGGACTTACCAATAAGTGCTGTTGCCTTTTGGACTAGCAAGCGCTCTCGCTTTTTTCCTCAACTTTTGTTTGGGACAACTTACAGCGTCTGTGCCTGGTGGTGCAAACTATTTTGATGACATTGTAGCTTCTACCGCCTTCACAGAGAATCATTTACAAAATCTCGTTCTCTTTTATTCTGTCTTTCAAGCGGCCGGTATGAAGTGTAATTTAGAAAAAATGTCAATTTTCTCAACAGTCTACCGTTTACCTTGGGTTTGAAGTTTCTCGCGATGGTCACAAACTCCTTCATGAAAACATTTCTTCTACTTTATCGCTCCCGAGCTCTACCTAATCAAATAACTTCCGGTTTTCCTAGGCGAAGTTGCCCACTGCCTTAACTTTTTGCCTGCGTCAGCGACTATCTCGCAGGCAGTAAGTGCGTTACTGCGCAAAGGGACTCAGTTTCGCTGGTCGCCGGGTTGTGGAAGCGCGTTTCCCTTCCTTAAGACTATGCTCCTGTCCATGCCCTGCTTAGTGACCTAACAACTAGGCCTCCACTTTGCCTTTGCGACGGGCGCTTCACAATACGGTTTGAGGGCGGTACTGGCTCATAGATATCCTCTGATGACTCCGAACAGCCTATTGCTTATGTCTCAAAAACTTTGACTCCTGCTCAAACTAGGTGCTCTCAGACAGAAAGCTTTGAGCATTGTATATGCTCTGAAGAAATTCCATGTTTTCTCTACCGTACCATATTCCACCTGGTAACCGATCACAAAACATTGGTTTTCTTACTCAGTCCTTCTGCGTCGTTATCACATAAAACATCACATTACATTCAACATTGCCTTTAGCGTTATAACTACGAGATTCATTTGCGCCCTAGGTGTCAACATGCAATGACGATGCTTTGTCCCGACTGCCGGCCGGTCCGGACCCGGGAAGTGATCAGATGAAATTTTTTTTCCACACTGATGTCGCCACAGAGTAGACGGTTGATAGTTTTCCTGTCACTAGCACATGGATCACGGGAGGTGTAGCTTCGAATGCCGTTTTGCGGAATGTTATAACCTTCATACAGCGTGGTTGGCCCGATTCACCGGCCACGTCCGTAATTATTACACCTTTCTACATATATTCTCTATTGTGGGCGGAGTTCTGCTTTTAGAGACGGATCACGCGGCCCCTCGGGCTCTGATCCCCATAGTGCTTCATTCGGAGGTTCTCCGATTATTACATGCAGATGATTGGGGTGGATCATAGACAAAACACTGGCCTGTTATGGTACCCGGGCATACGCAGTTCGTTTTGCAGGCTATCGAGAATTTCGCCTTTACCGAGTACGACGCACAATGTATGACAAGCATTACAGTATTGTGTGCTTGGAAGGTATACGTGTATGATTATATACCACGTCTTTAGCGTCCACCCAGCTGTTATGCTTTGAAGGGAGGCCCAACCATTTCACTAATGCCACGCTCCTTCGACTTCTTACAACGCGCTCTATGAGAAACACTTCTGGTATACCAGCAATTTCTTCACCTTCAACTGGGTTATATTTCGCGCTTTGGAAACTGTAAATATCTCCGTTGACCAATTTAGTAGATATGATTTATCAAACACTGTTTTGTATTTTGAAACACACCTCGATTCGCCTACATGAAATTTCTGTTTATGTGGATCGAGCATTTTAATGCGATTGTATACTGTATTTAGAAACTCATTATCACACACATCTGTATGGCGCATTTTAATCGTGTTATGCCGAGAGCGGTTCTACTGTGCAATTATTTGTGGGAAAATATCAAGGCATTGATATGATCCTCGAAAATTAAACTTAACACACATGCGGCTTTTCGTTGTCCTTTTCAAACAATTCTCGCTCTTATGTGACTGTGTTGTGGTGTATTTTGTAGCGATCAGTTATTAGCCTGAAACAGCGATTGTAGAATTCACCTCATCATCAGTTTCTGAGACTGTCAAGACATCGATTCTTCTCTGTCTGAAGTAACTGTTCAAAGGCGTCCTCTACTTCCTTAGCGGTCTTCACCTGCACAGGTAGACCCCAAGCAGATTTCGAATATTTATCTATCACCAATAAAATATACGTGAAACATTTATTTACTTGTGAAAATTGTCTCATATTCACGAGGTCTGCCGGCTATAGATAATCCAAAGGACGTATAATAACATGTCTGTGTTCAAATGTCCTTCTCGCTAGTTTATGGAGTTATCGGATAATAGTTTCCTTAATTGTTCAGTAATGCATCCTTATCTTAGCCTCGGACAGGACTGACGTAATTTCGTTCTTGTGGGCTTTATTCCATACGGTGGACGATGCTGTGAGAAACCGTAATGGTTAATGTCGTCGTAGTGCATGTATTCCACAGATCGATTGTTCACTCTCTTATGCTCGACGTCTTTACCTTTACCTATCCAATGTGCAGCTTCTAATGCTGCTCACACAATATTAACGTACTTCTTACTTTCCGGGCTTTTTATTCGTCCATCTACCGTGCTGTTTAGCCTGTATGCTTTAGTCGTATGCAGTAGCTCAGCGTTCGATCGTATCTCTTCGGGGAGATACTTGCTAGGAACCCAAGTTTTTAAGAATATCAGATCAACTAATCCACTCAAACTCCTTCCCTCCAAGGTGTATTAAGTAACTGGTTAAGCATATAGGTGTACCCGTTCTATCTCTTTGCAATCACTATGATGTTTACTGTAATCGGTAGTAGTGTATTCCCCTTCTTTCTCCTACTCTTCTTCTTCTTCTTCTTCTTCTTCTTCATGCCGACTCTTGTCTCCAGCCTTCGCGTGTGAGAGTCTTTTAAGATTTTCAGTTACTGGCCTAAGACTCTCTGAAAGAGTATTATCTCGTTCCAACTGTCCTAATTTTGGCATCATAATTTACAGCTAACAGCTTTACAGTCCTCGACGACTTTGCTCTTTTGTCGACATACTTCAGCGTATTAAGCTGACTTCGAGATAGTACACTACTTATACATGTACGTTAATGCATAGGGTTTCCATTGTGTTCGCCTAGCACTCGTTCACTATCGTTAATATTTGTATTAACTATATTGATTAAACTCAGAATGGTTAGAGTGGTTCTACTGCTCTTTTGCCGTGCTTTTCTTTTATTCAATACGTACAGGAGGTCTTTTTTTATTTTATTTCCTTACGTCGCTACTGTTTCATTGGCTTTCGTAGTCACAGATTCGGAACGAATACATGACTTCTCTGTGAACCTATACATAGCAAACGATATACTGATGCAGTTACGTACTGGTACACTATCATTTAAGCAGAACGTTCTGGAGATTTCGTATTTACTGGTCATCATTCAGCTCCAGAGTTTTAGTGATAAGCAAAACCCATACTGCCGGATATTCCAGCATATTACGACATATGGTTACGAATTCATTCATGACATGTTGGTTCCTACATGAGATCGCTGCTTTCGCTGAACCTGTCATTCAATAGCTGATATTTTTAAAAATATATATGCAAGTATGCAGCGGACTCCTTCAGGGCGTTAGTAGTGACAGAAACAAATCAGTTTTTCCACAGCCTGAAGAACCAATAGTTAAAGCTTGGATGAAATTAGGAAAAAGTGGACCTTTCTTCTTCTTCTTCTTCTTCTTATCTTCTCGGCGTCTTTGTAGGAACATTGGGTTATTGCATAGTCGCCGTGACGAGAATGTTTTATCCTTTCAGCCATGGCTACGACTATACGTTTACATTAGCATGCAGGGGATTTTGTAGAGAGAAAGAAAACACACACTGCTCTTACACTTTTATTCATTTATACATTCTTAAAAGTGAAAGTGTGACTATATTTTCTTAATCACGATTGTAGTTCGGTGCCCAAATCACACGTGGTTGATCCATACATATTCTTTCGTATCGGTGCACAGCATGCATCATACATTTGGGCTATGACTTCTTCCGATGGTTTGGGAGTTTGGCGGTACAAATTAGTTATATTGGTCCACGATTTCTCATAGAATCTGTACACGTTTAGTTGTAAGCTTAGCCGCCAGTCTAGAGCCTACTGAAGTTCTTATGGAATAATCTCCTGTAGATGCGTGCAGTCCTATTGGTTATAAATTTTTATGGTACCCGAGAAATCCTCTGCAGAAACCGTGTGGTCACGTAGTATCACTGAGAGAACTTGACCAAATCCAATGTACATGAAAATAATCTGTATCGGTGTTTCATATAGGCGGATCCACTCGTCTAGGGATATTATGACTTTCGTTTAACTATACTAACATGTTTGCTATCGCTGATGTTTAACCTGTAGGTGACGTTGTTTAATTTAATTCTAAGCTCCTATGGTTTCGCATCACCTGCAGGAAAATAAAGAATTGTGCGTTAGAGTCATACACGTATGGTCACATTTTTACTAACTCCACCACGACTAATACGTACTTGCCGACTGCACCAAGGAGGTTAGCTGAGATGTACTGTTCGACATATTCCCTTTCTCAGAGTTCTTACTCGACTGACATAGAGTTCTTTTAAGCCACCGTTAATATCTATAATGTTTTAAGTAGGGTATGAAACATTGAAGAAATGTAAAAACTATATGTGTGTCATCTTTGTTGTAAGGAATGTTAGGTGAATCACGCCGACAGCAACAAAGTCAGATCGTCGCATGACATATAATGACTAAGCTCGTTATATTAGATGTCAAATGCGATACGGCGAGAGTAATGGTTTTTGTCGTTAATTTATAGACGATGAGTGTGTACCGCAAGTTCTCAGCATCGAAGCATCTATCAACACACTGCAGTCAACCATTAAGATGCTGTTAACGTCGAATGATGAATGCATGACATCGATGTTTCGGGGAACATACTAAATCCGGCCATTGTAAATATTCCTGAACAAATTGTACCGGAATATGTAACAATGATGCATCTAGAAGACTATGATTTGACAAGACAGACAATGCTTACAATATATTACATGTTGAAATGGCTTGCATCTAAAAATGTATGTAAGGTAATTATTGAAGTTTAGAAGAGACTTATGGACGAGTGCTGTAGATTCAATGGACTTGATTACTATCTATTTCTTAAGGAAATAGTGCCTACTTCATGCAGTATTACACACACATTTCATAAGTTTCCGCCATGGTTTCAGAGTGATAAGTTTATTTACAAGTACAGCTATTGCGACAAGCACTTCCAGTTACATGAGGATTACTAGGTTGATGGTCCACCACCTATTAAATTGCGATGTGAAGGTAGTAAAAATAGCATCGAATAAAAAATAAATCTATTTATTAATAAGTTTTCCATTTATTTTTATATTAAAAAGGCGCAAGTGGTTTAGCCCAATGAGCTGGTAATGATGAGAGCCATTCCCTTCATTTCTGTATATGATAGTACCTTACCGATCGCGCAAAACAAGGTGCACGTCGGTACGCTCATTAAACAAAGTCTTTTTCCTACAGTGGGAGCCTATTCTTTATTGCTCTGGGTAGTGGAGGAGGCGTGAGCAGACAATCTCCTTCCACCGGCCCGACACTACTTATGCCGAAAGCTGTGGTCGCAGACACAGCACATCCCCATCAGCTGCCACCACGTCCGCCAACGCTCTAGCAAAGCGTCAGCATAGGAAGAAACTTAAGTGCATGTTGTGCTGGAAACTGTATACGCTTCATGGTGGTGGCAGTGTTGCTTCAACGAAGTTAGCATTAAAAATCATAATCTCGTGATGACGCTAAAGAGCAATGGAGGCGGAGGTGATGGTGGTGCTCGTTGTGATGGTGGTGAGAGAAACGACAAATAGTAGCATAGTGGAGGTGTCATTTCTTTTTTGTCATAAATTATCATCATTTGAAATGACAGTTATCTTTTGAAGCTAAAAGCATTGAACACGTGGGAAACTTTGAAGCCTAGTGCCCCTATAGGCGGCCACCTTGTCCTTAAATTATGTTAATTATCACGATAGTTATTGCCCATTAATTATCATTATCATGGCAATTATTGACAATTATTTATGGTATCACTAAGGAAATTATGAACCAAAGTGAACTGTTTGTTTACATGAAGGTCACTAAATTAGGCTAGTGCAAGTGGCTGGTTTGTGTACTTTGATTACAATGTCCTCCTCCAGAACCAGTCCATTTCCGTTCACTCTAAGGTGTTGCCGACAGACTACCCCTTGACCTGTCCATTACAATTATCCGGGCTTCGTACCCGTCCGCGGAGGACATCTTCAAGGGAGTCTACAGCTCGATGGAAGGTCCAACACACCCACTGGCTCGCTACTGACTGCCGCTAAATACCGCGTCCCCACGCTCCCGCGTCCAGGCGTGACGTCGTGTTTTGAATACGTCAGTGCAGTTGGCCGCTGTCCGTTGCCGTCGATCGCCGTTGCCATCACCCAGTGGCGGAGGGGTGGTACACATCTTCTTCAACACCGGCATCCATATACAGTTTAATTTCACGCCCTCCTCCTTTCGACTGAAATTATTAGGGTGTTTGGCGATTTCGATTGCCTCCCTGTAGAGCGTTTCGTAATATCCGCGTGTGGCCGCTAGTACTTGCGTCTCCTCAAAACCAAAATGGCGGTTACCTGGTTGGAAAGCATGCTCCGCAACAGCTGATCGTTCCGTTTCTCCTCTTCTACAATTGCCCTTGTGCTCTTCAAAACGTTTTGAAACAGTTCGCCGGCCGTTGTGGCCGAGCGGTTCTAGGTGCTTCAGTCTGGAACCGCGCGAACACTACGGTCGCAGGTTCGAATCCTGCCTCGGGCATGGATGTGTGTGCTGTCCTTAGATTACTCAGATTTAAGTAGTTCTAAGCTCTAGCGGACTGATGACGTCAGATGTTAAGTCCCATAGTGCTCAGAGCCATTTGAACCATTTGAATCAAATGAAGGGATGAGACTTTGTGTAAGAGGGGGTGTGACGATCTTTCCATCATATGACACGTCCACTGTGGCATTGGGAAGAATAATTGTGGTGAAATTTGGTGCCAACGTGATATTATTATCCAACGACACACCTCACATGAACAGCTGACGTCTCTCCTCCCTCCCTCTCTTTCTCTCTCTCTCTCTCTCCCTCTCTCTGATGACCACAATCCTGGAAGCTCAGAGTACCCAGCCTTCTAGCCTTATAAAAGGCAACATGTAACTGTCCTGAAAATAAAGAGAGATAGGCATTGTATGCAGTCAATATATCGGTTTTTCACCACATAAATACAGTCTGGTACTTAGCGGTGCAATCATCGTTGCACAGCAGTATCAGTCCCATAATTACCACCCTCTCTCCAGCATCCAGAGCCATCTGTTCTATTAGCAAAACCAGAATATCTGTGTCCAACAATGGGGATATCATGGTATATATGTCATTTTGTCATTTGTAACGTAAATAACTTCGTACCAGTACACAAACACACCCAGACATACATATACTTCACCACTTACGTGAAATATTTGGCTCGAAAATGGTTGCTACAGCCATCCCCCTTCCCTCTAGAGCTGGCGTCATTACGTAAGCGTTTCATCTATGAAGTCTAATGCACACTTCGACGCGCAAGTCGCCGATCGAAGGACATTTATACACAGTGACAAGAATTTGGCCTGTGGATCCCCTCTTATACAGCTGTGGAGATGGAGTGGAGGGGGAGGGTAGTTGAATATCTTCGCGCAGTTAGGCCACCAGGTACAAAGGCTTGGGTGTAGTGGCGGTACTGAGGCCATCAAGCATCGTCATCTTGTCTTGTAACGTGGCAGATGTTGTCTTGGGGCTGACCCCGCAATACAAGGCTGCTGAAGGAATGGAAAAAAACAGTCTGTATTAATCATCGAGTTACAAACCACTGTGGTGGTGTTTTTCACCACAGGATCGACCAGTGACCACATGTGGATGACTTCATATGGATAAGAATCATTGGTACCCTGAAAGAACTGGAGTTTGCTATTACTCACGACATTGTTTCACGTATGTGGGGACACTTCCAAGCCACAGGCACTGCTGCTCAAAGTAGAGGAGGTGGTCGACCACGATCAATAGCGAATGAAGGCTACGTTGTACAACGAGCAAGACGGGACTCACGTCAACAGCGGGTACCGTTGCATCAATATTTAACAGGACTGAAAGGACTGCTTGGCGATTGGTTAGGATAGTTTCTTTACCCAAACCCTAGTAACCTGTGTTCCACTGGACCAACGAGTAATTGCATCGCCTGCTGATCTCGGATGAAAGCCGATTTAGTGTGAGCAGTGATTGTAGACGTACCCTCAAATGGCGAGAGGTGGGAATACTTAATGCACACAGGAATACTGTCGAATATATTCGGTTTGGTGGACGAGGTGATATGGTGTGGGAAGGCATAACGTTACAGGCGCGTATACTGACCTCCAAATTTTTTAACTCGTACACTCGCCGGCCAGTGTTATTGCGACAATATATTCTTTCGACATGTTCGCCTTTTCACGGGCGCATTCGGCCCTAACCTCATCGAACAACACAGATAGACGAGCTCTTGGGACCAAAGGATATTCGGCTAATGGACCGGTCTGCACATACCCCGGAATTAAATCCAATCTATCATGTGTGGAACACGTTGGAGAGATATGTTGCAGCACATCCACATGCACAACCCTGCGGCTAGCAACGGCCAACACACCTGCTGAAGGAAAGAAATGCCTTACGACAATAGCTCATTACCAACTTTGTGACCGGCTTGGAAATACGTTGCAGTTGCCGTTTGTTGTTATCAAACAAGTTATTAAGAACCATATCTCGCCTTCGCAGTGTTAAAAGGACCATCATAAAAAGCGGTAACTTCAGTGTACATATTCTCTTTGTGTAAAAGTATCAGTTCTGTTTGCCTCATTGGTTTCTTTCAGTCATCTTCTGTACAGTTATTTCTAAGTACGGTCCGAAGTTTCATCGAGCTTTGTTACTTGACAGTGACACGTCGTGTGAAAGTCACTTTCGTCCTGAAGTTTTGCAAACCAGTGTATAATCTTTTACATGGACATAGGCTATGCATCATTGTGATAACATCGTAAAATTTTTATGGAATGGAAGGAGAAAAGCTATGTGACTACTTTTCTCTGGGAAACATTTGACCTGAAACGGTAGAGGTTAGACAGTTACTATTTTTCAAAAACAAATTAATACATACATAGAGAAGTAAATTTTCCTTTTTGTACATAATCCAAATGAAACTAATTTCAAATGATGATATATTACAAAAGAGTATGGAAACTGTACTTCAGAACTTCTACAAATAATATTCTGCTAAAGTAATAATATTAACTGGTTCCTAATCTAAGAAAAAGTAAGTAATCAGAGCAGATATTAGCAATTAAGAGTAAAATAATTTATTTAAAGCAGGGAAGTATATGAATGCTGTAAGTAGCTGAGAATCTTGCAAAATGAAAATTATTCATCCAGTAAGGAAGAAAATTCATAACACCGAAAAACTTTTAATGTAGATTAATGAAATTTCGGGAATACATCTGTCTAGGTAACACATTTACGTGATTGACATTGCAATAGCATAGGTTAATGCAAGCTCGGGATAAGCCATTGGCAGTGTGAAATGCTGGTGCATTAATAACTGGAAGAACAGTCAGAATGCTGAATTCAAAGAAGCAAACGTGCGTACATTGTTTTTACGTACTGGACGTGATGATGTGGGATGGAGTTCCATGCCTGTTGTGCTTGGTCGGTCAGTACAGGGGCAATTAACGTTGTTTGTGGACCGCGCTTGAGTTGTCATCCAATGATGTCGCATACGTGGCTGAATGGAGACAGATCTTGTGATCGAGCACTGAAAAGCAACATGTCGACTCCCTGTAGAGCGTGTGGTTACAACAGCGGAATGTCGACAAGCGTTATCCTGAACAACCCCTGGAATTCTGTTCGTGACGGCAGCACAACAGGTCGAATGACCATATTTAGTTTCAGGTTTGCAGTCAGGGTGCGCGTGATAACTACGAGAGTACTCCTGGTATTATACGAAAACACACACCAGGCCAGAACTCCATGTGTCGGTCAGTATGTTTAACACGTAGGCGGGTTGGTTACAGGCCCTCAACTGTTGAAATGGCTCTGAGCACTATGGGATTTAACGGCTGAGGTCATCAGTCCCTTAGAACTGAGAACTACTTAAACCTAACTAACCTAAGGACATCACACACATCCATGCCCGGGGCAGGATTCGAACCTGCGACCGTAGCGGTCACGCAGTTCCAGACCGTAGGGCCTAGAACCGCTCGGCCACTCTGGCCGGCAGGCCCTCAACTGTCCTCGTCCTAATCAACACATTACCATCACCGGAACCGAGGACGAACTAACTTTCATTAGAAAACACAAAAGATATCCACCTTGCCCTCCAATGAGCTCTCGCTTGACATCACCCAAGTCGCAAATGGCGATGATTTGTGCTCAGTGGAATGCACGCTACATGGCATCTGTCTTGCAGCTGTTCATTAAGCAACAGATTTGTAACTGATAGTTGGCTCAGATTGCTGCTGCAGATGCAGTTACGACGCGACAGAGCCAAACGCCAAACGCCATAGTCCTCCGTCTCGGTAGTGCCATATAGCCGTCCGGAGCCCTGTCCTCTTGTGGCCATACATTCTGGCGACTACTGCTGCCAGCAGTTATGTACAGTGGTTACGTTCCTACCAACTCTTTCAAAATGATTCAAATGGCTCTGAGCACTATGGGACTTAACAGTGGATGTCATCAGTCCCCTAGAACTGAGAACTACTTAAGCCTAACTAACCTAAGGACATTACACACATCCATGCCGGAGGCACCAACCCTTTCTGCAATGTCGCAGAATACTCAGTGATTAGTTGGTGATGACGTCTTTGTCGCCATAAATGCATTCTTGACTGACATCAACTTATCACGTCCAACCTCAAAGGTAACTAACACTCACCATCGGTACAGCGTGCATTTAAAGTAAACGTAATTTGCATCCTCAAAGTGGTGCGACCTGCGCCACCCTTATGCTACTGGCCGGAATTAGAGTAGATATGTTTTTGCAGATGCAGAAACAGGCCTACTAACTTTCATTTTTGTCACACAACTCCTTCTTGGAACTGCGATTTTTTTCCTTTAATTTAAATGAACATTTATGCTTAAGCAGGGTGCAAAAAGATTTTAGAGACGAAAGTAAACGGAAAAGGTATCCCATTTTAATTATAAGAACATACTAAAATGGTTTGTCTTGAACAAAACAGTCGAAAACTGCTTAAGTAACACCATATAAAGCTGTTCAAGCAAATCGAAGATTTCATTAAATATTAGTACTGTCAAAGAGGACATAGAGGAACAGCGATTTTATAATGATGCTAATTCACCTGCCCCATGACACTCCACTGTTTTGACCTGAAACAGCCGGCAGACTTGTATCACACATGCACCCCCCCATGCATCGGAAGTTTATATGATTTGTGCAGCAATTCCCCCCCCCCCCCCCCCCCCATGAACCATGGACCTTGCCGTTGGTGGGGAGGCTTGCGTGCCTCAGCGATACAGATGGCCGTACCGTAGGTGCAACCACAACGGAGGGGTATCTGTTGAGAGGCCAGACAAACATGTGGTTCCTGAAGAGGGGCAGCAGCCTTTTCAGTAGTTGCAGGGGCAACAGTCTGGATGATTGACTGATCTGGCCTTGTAACATTAACCAAAACGGCCTTGCTGTGCTGGTACTGCGAACGGCTGAAAGCAAGGGGAAACTACAGCCGTAATTTTTCCCGAGGACATGCAGCTCTACTGTATGATTAAATGATGATGGCGTCCTCTTGGGTAAAATATTCCGGAGGTAAAATAGTCCCCCATTCGGATCTCCGGGCGGGGACTACTCAAGAGGACGTCGTTATCAGGAGAAAGAAAACTGGCGTTCTACGGATCGGAGCGTGGAATGTCAGATCACTTAATCGGGCAGGTAGGTTAGAAAATTTAAAAAGGGAAATGGATAGGTTAAAGTTAGATATAGTGGGAATTAGTGAAGTTCGGTGGCAGGAGGAACAAGACTATTGGTCAGGTGATTACAGGGTTATAAATACAAAATCAAATAGGGGTAATGCAGGAGTAGGTTTAATAATGAATAAAAAAATAGGAGTGCGGGTTAGCTACTACAAACAGCATAGTGAACGCATTATTGTGGCCAAGATAGACACAAAGCCAATGCCTACTACAGTAGTACAAGTATATATGCCAACTAGCTCTGCAGATGATGAAGAAATAGATGAAATGTATGACGAGATAAAAGAAATTATTCAGGTAGTGAAGGGAGACGAAAATTTAATAGTCATGGGTGACTGGAATTCGTCAGTAGGAAAAGGGAGAGAAGGAAACATAGTAGGTGAATATGGATTGGGGGGAAGGAATGAAAGAGGAAGCCGCCTTGTAGAATTTTGCACAGAGCATAACTTAATCATAGCTAACACTTGGTTCAAGAATCATGAAAGGAGGCTGTATACATGGAAGAAGCCAGGAGATACTGACAGGTTTCAGATAGATTATATAATGGTAAGACAGAGATTTAGGAACCAGGTTTTAAATTGTAAGACATTTCCTGGGGCAGATGTGGATTCTGACCACAATCTATTGGTTATGAACTGCAGATTGAAACTGAAGAAACTGCAAAAAGGTGGGAATTTAAGGACATGGGACCTGGATAAACTGAAAGAACCAGAGGTTGTAGAGAGTTTCAGGGAGAGCATAAGGGAACAATTGACAGGAATTGGGGGAAAGAAATACAGTAGAAGAAGAATGGGTAGCTCTGAGGGATGAAGTGGTGAAGGCAGCAGACGATCAAGTAGGTAAAAAGACGAGGGCTAATAGAAATCCTTGGGTAACAGAAGAAATATTGAATTTAATCGATGAAAGGAGAAAATATAAAAATGCAGTAAATGAAGCAGGCAAAAAGGAATACAAACGTCTCAAAAATGAGATCGACTGGAAGTGCAAAATGGCTAAGCAGGGATGGCTAGAGGACAAATGTAAGGATGTAGAGGCTTGTCTCACTAGGGGTAAGATAGATACTGCCTACAGGAAAATTAAAGAGACCTTTGGAGAGAAGAGAACCACTTGTATGAATATCAAGAGCTCAGATGGAAACCCAGTTCTAAGCAAAGAAGGGAAGGTAGAAAGGTGGAAGGAGTATATAGAGGGTTTATACAAGGGAGATGTTCTTGAGGACAATATTATGGAAATGGAAGAGGATGTAGATGAAGATGAAATGGGAGATAAGATACTGCGTGAAGAGTTTGACAGAGCACTGAAAGACCTGAGTCGAAACAAGGCCCCGGGAGTAGACAACATTCCACTAGAACTACTGATGGCCTCGGGAGAGCCAGTCATGACAAAACTCTACCATCTGGTGAGCACGATGTATGAGACAGGCGAAATACCCTCAGACTGCAAGAAGAATATAATAATTCCAATCCCAAAGAAAGCAGGTGTTGACAGATGTGAAAATTACCGAACTATCAGTTTAATAAGTCACAGCTGCAAAATACTAACACGAATTCTTTACAGACGAATGGAAAAACTGGTAGAAGCTGACCTCGGGGAAGATCAGTTTGGATTCCGTAGGAATGTTGGAACACGTGAGGCAATACTGACCTTACGACTTATCTTGGAAGAAAGATTAAGAAAAGGCAAACCTACGTTTCTAGCATTTGTAGACTTAGAGAAAGCTTTTGACAATGTTGACTGGAATACTCTCTTTCAAATTCTGAAGGTGGCAGGGGTAAAATACAGGGAGCGAAAGGCTATTTACAATTTGTACAGAAACCAGATGGCAGTTATAAGAGTCGAGGGGCATGAAAGGGAAGCAGTGGTTGGGAAAGGAGTGAGACAGGGTTGTAGCCTCTCCCCGATGTTATTCAATCTGTATATTGAGCAAGCAGTAAAGGAAACAAAAGAAAAATTCGGAGTAGGTATTAAAATTCATGGAGAAGAAGTAAAAACTTTGAGGTTCGCCGATGACATTGTAATTCTGTCAGAGACAGCAAAGGACTTGGAAGAGCAGTTGAATGGAATGGACAGTGTCTTGAAAGGAGGATATAAGATGAACATCAACAAAAGCAAAACGAGGATAATGGAATGTAGTCAAATTAAGTCGGGTGATGCTGAGGGAATTAGATTAGGAAATGAGACACTTAAAGTAGCAAAGGAGTTTTGCTATTTAGGGAGTAAAATAACCGATGATGGTCGAAGTAGAGAGGATATAAAATGTAGACTGGCAATGGCAAGGAAAGCGTTTCTCAAGAAGAGAAATTTGTTAACATCGAGTATAGATTTAGGTGTCAGGAAGTCGTTTCTGAAAGTATTTGTATGGAGTGTAGCCATGTATGGAAGTGAGACATGGACGATAACTAGTTTGGACAAGAAGAGAATAGAAGCTTTCGAAATGTGGTGCTACAGAAGAATGCTGAAGATAAGGTGGGTAGATCACGTAACTAATGAGGAGGTATTGAATAGGATTGGAGAGAAGAGAAGTTTGTGGCACAACTTGACTAGAAGAAGGGATCGGTTGGTAGGACATGTTTTGAGGCATCAAGGGATCACAAATTTAGCATTGGAGGGCAGCGTGGAGGGTAAAAATCGTAGAGGGAGACCAAGAGATCAATACACTAAGCAGATTCAGAAGGATGTAGGTTGCAGTAGGTACTGGGAGATGAAGAAGCTTGCACAGGATAGAGTAGCATGGAGAGCTGCATCAAACCAGTCTCAGGACTGAAGACCACAACAACAACAACGCAGCAATCCCGATCAGGGGGCAAACAACATAATTTCCTCTGTATTAGCCCACATTAGAACAATTTTCTTTTGGTACTTCCCTAATATCTCTTCCTGCACCGTGTTCACTGTGCAAATAGATAACAATAGTTTTTGGGTTTTAGAGTTCCTCCAAATTCTATTGTCAGCCGTAATGAGGTGCACGAGCAGGGACTACTACTAAGAGCGGTTTCCGCTGCCGGACCTTAGGGGCGGCGGTGCTGCGGCTTTAGCCTCGCTGTGCTGTGGTGTGGGCGGCGCCGCCCCCGCTCGTAAATCGGCAGAGCGCCGAGTGTTTGGGCCGGCGCTAATGTGCGGCCTTTCTTTGTAGCGCCGCATCCGCAGTAACGGCTGGGCCGCACTTTACATGTGATTTGTGGCCGCCGGCGCACCCCCGAATAATTCCATGAAAATGCTCCACGATCTCTGAGCCAAACCAATGGTCCACGGCTGTTTTATTATTTTTCTCCACTTTGCATGAACACATCCGAAGACACGCGACTGCTCCTGTGGGACTCATTCTTATAGAAGAATTACTTTGCAAATATCGTAACGAACACCTCTAACAGGAAACTCAGAGCATCACACATCCAGAAGAGAGTTAATGAGCACTTGGAAACATCACACTTCACGTGTCCCTGATAGTAGGGAACGACACAACGAAATAACGTACAGCCTCCAGAAAACTAAATCTAAAAATTGCAACTGCACCGCGGTTACACAAAATGAACTCTTGTGAAGTGTACAACTCCTACAAGCGTGGTTCACAATGGAGCTGAAAGTCTGCTCGCTCCTGACACTCTCTACAGAGAGAATATTCCCATAGTTAAGTAGGTATCTTAGACTACAGGGAACAGTACCGCAGTCGTTCCGTGCACTGACTGCATAAAAATGACAAACACTGCAAGGTATATGTACCAAAGGCAGGAACATTTAGTTTTTAGTTTTTGACTTGGGCATATCTGCTCGAATCTTTGACTATTGCATTCCCGCGATGTAAGTGTACGGTTGTTAAATTTTCATTCTGACGAAGACACGGTTAGACGCGTTGAAACCTAGGACAGTGTATTAACAATTATTTGTAGCCGGTTGGCTGTGTCGTTTCTTTGTTCAAAAGTGTAAAAACGAGTATGGATGACGTTTACTTCACAACCTTTGTGAAAACATGCATGTGAGGGAACGGAAGGTTATTTGGAACTTCTCGTCGAAGAATCATGAAGGTCTGGTGAAAACACTGAAAACTAATTCATGGTGTCACAGTAAGGACCTGAATAAAGTTGCTCCTTAATACAACTACAGTGTGTGTTCTACTGCGCCATCCTGTTCAGCACTAAAAGAATTACATAGACAGATTCGGAAATCTGTCTGTAGCAGTCACGCACAGTGCCATTACCCGTTATTATATTTTCATCTCTCCATTTTCCTTAAAGAGTTCTGCTGAATGGATTAACTTTCTTCATCTTCTGTTTTTGCGACTGCATCGTTAACTGACGTAGAATCTGCACCGTTTGTTGACCTTGATTATTTTCTGGAAATGCATTATAATTTTCCAAGATTTTGTATGAGAAAACTGAGAGAAGGTTAGAGAAAAGCCTATGTATCACTGTATATTTGTTGACACATTGATCCTGGGTAAGAAATAAGTTTATATCCATCAGTTCATTTACTTCGTCTGCATTCCATTACCCTAGACTTATATTCGTGTTGTAACTACTTTTAAATACATTACTCGTTCCAACCAACGCATTTTCCAAATAATTTCCCATATGGTGGTACACGACTATAGCCACGGAAAATTGTAAAACATTTTACTGTCAACACCGTCGAAGAATGCGTCATGCGTGTCAGATATGCATCTACTGGACACGATGGCATCATAGTTCAAATGATGAAGCTTATCATAACCATTTATTGTCCAATATAACAGATGTTTTCAACCACTTCTTAACCACAGGTGTTTTCCCTGAGACCTGGGAACAGGGACTGTTTAAGCAGTTACCTAGAAAGGACGCTGCTACAGTAGCCCCTGATTATTGAACTCTTTGTATTCTTCCTGCACTATCCAAAACCTTAGAATATACAACCCACGATCAGCTAACAACAAATAACCTATAGACGAATACCAATGAGGTTTCTGTTAACATTGAAGCAAAATATTTTTAATGAGTTTAACAAGTTACCTGAAGCTTGCCACTGATGCACATGAGGTAACTATTATACGCTTCTTAGTCCTCAGCAGAGCCTTTGACACCGTCTACTAGGGAATTTCCCGCCAAGTGCACAAGTGAAGTGCAACTGTTTCGCTTATACCTGACGTCTTGCCAGCAGGACTTCCTGTGCGGCTCCATGCACACAGGTGACAAAAGTCATTGGATACCTCCTAATATCGTACCGGAGCTCCTTTTCCCTGGCGTAATGAACCATCTCGACGTGATATGGACTCAACAAGTCGTTAGAGTTTTCCTGCAAAAATATTAAGCCTTGCTCTTCTATAGCCATCCATAAGTGCGGAAGTGTTGGCGATGCAGGATTTTGTGTACGAACTAGCCTCTCGATTATGTCTCATAAATATTTTATAGGACTCATCTCTTGCAATCCTGGTGTCCAAATCATTCACTCCAACTGTCCAGGATGTTCTTCACACCAGTCATCAACAACTGTGGCCCAGTGACCCGGGCATGGTCATCCATAAAAATTCCATCGTAGAATGGCTCCAAGTGGTCTCCAGATAGCCGAACGTAACCATCTCCAGTTAATCACCGGTTCAGTTGGACCAGAGAACAGATTCCACTCTATATAAAAACAGCCCGCCTCATTATGGAACCGCCATATTCTTGCACAGTGTCAGGTAGACGACTTGCATCCTTGGCTTCGTGGTGTCTGCGCCACATTGGAACACTACAATCAACTCTTCCCAACTGAAATTGGGACTCGTCTAATCAGGCCACAGTTTTCCAGTCGTCTAGGGTCCAACAAATATGGTCATGAGCACAGAAGAGGCGCTACAGGTGATTTCGTGCTGTTAGGAGACACACTAGTATCAGTGCGTAACCTATTAACACCAAATTTCGCCGCATTGTCCTGTGCGATGCGTTAGTCGTACGTCCCACATTGGTTTTGGGGTTATTTCACTCAGGATTGCTTGTCGGTCGTTAAATGAAGTTCGTCGGCCACTGCGTTGCACGTGGCGGGAGGTAATGCCTGAAAACAGTATTCTCAGTACACTCTTGACTCTGTGGATCTCAGAACAATGAATTCCCTAACGATTTACGAAATGGAAAGTCTCATGCGTCTAGCTCCAACTATCATTCCGAGTGCCAAATCTGCTAATTCCCGTGATGTGGTGATAACCTCGTCGGAAATCTTTTCGTTAGGACCGACTGTGTACGAATGACAGCTCCGGCAGTGCATCGCCCTTTTGTAACTTGCGTACGCGATGCCACCGCCAGCTGTACTCGCGCATATGGTGGTACCATGGCTTCTGTCACTTCGGTCTCAAGTCACAATGGAGTAAGGTAGTATCAGGTGTACCCAAACCTCGATCTTATGTCCTGCTCTACTTTCACTCTACGTAAATGACGTGTAATCAGTCTTGTCTTATTGCAAATACCACATGTACTCTGATGACCTCCAGCAGTAGCCGGCCGGAGTGTCCGAGCGGTTCTAGGCGCTACAGTCTGGAACTGCGCAACCACTACGGCCGCAGGTTTGAATCCTGCCTTGGGCATGGACGTGTGTGATGTCCTTAGGTTAGTTAGGTTTAAGTAGTTCTAAGTTGTAGGGGACTGGTGATCTCAGAAGTCCCATAGTGCTCAGAGCCATTTGAACCAATCCAGCAGTATCTAAGTACAAAACCAATAAACCCAAAACTCTCAACACCGACCTGTGTGTACCATGAAAATGTGCGCAGGATGTAGGGTTAAAGCGCAACCCATCCAAATCTTATGCTGTACTGATTGGTCATTATCGGCTCATCTGGGAGAAACATGTGGAATCACTACTGTCATTAACCCTGAACAGGATAAATATTAAATTCCCTCCTTCAGCAAAAAGTCTAGGCGTAATAATTGATGAAAATCTAAATTAGATTGAGCAAGTAATTGCAATGTGCAAGATGGTATCAGCATCTCTCCAAGCTCTACAAAAACATAAAAAGCCCTTTTCTCCTGACCCAGAAAAGAATATTGTACACACATTAATATTTCCGAATAGTGAATACAGCGATGTTATCTCCCCAGCCCTTCCTCAGCGCCGGGAACTGGTTACGAATGTTTGTGCTTGTTACATCTGTGATGTTCGACTCTTTGATCACATTTTGTCATCATATATACAGCTAAGCTGGCTGCGTACAGACAAACATATTTTCATACTCCCTGTCTTCTCTCCTGTCTTATCAATTAACACTGGCCCTCCTCTCTTTCCTCACCCTTAATGCCCTTGTCTGAACAACAAATCTCCAACTTCAGATGACAGGTAATGACCTATCTACTAAAGCGACAATAAGATTACCATGGTCACTATGCACACTCGCTGCCCTTGTATATCCCTCATTCCATCCTGATCTTCCTCATTTTCTAGTTTTCTTATTCGATGTAATCTTCTCAAATTTCCTTTTCTCTGAATTTGCTGTATCAGAAAAAGCTGTTTTTTACACTTATAACCTCTTCTTTTAAGTGAAAACAACATTATTGTTATTAATATTGTTATTACTGTCAAGATTATAGTCATTATTATTATTATTCTTGTTATAATTATCATTTTTTTATTACTATTATCACCATTACTGGCTGGAGCTGCAATAGTATAAATAATGCCATTATTAACTTTGCTAGTTTATAGTCAGTATAATTTATTCATTGAATCACTGCAAGCACTCAAGTAATTTTAATACTAGTTGTTATTTTCTTAGGTGTCTATGACTGAATACACGAGGTTTGCCCAGAAAGTAGTGCACTTTGCTACTTTATAGTTAGTATAATTAATTCATTCCATCACTGCAAACACTCAAGTAATTTAAATACTAGTTGTTATTTTCTTAGGTGACTACGATGTAATATACGAGGATTGCCCAGAAAGTAATGCACCACATTTTTCTTCCAACAATTATTTATTGAACATAATCAGAATTACACACATGAAAGAATGGTAATTTATCAACACAGCCTACTTTTCCACGTAACTCCATCCCGTTCCATAGTCTTCCTCCAGCGCGAAACAAGGGCATGTGTGAATCACCTCCTGATCGTCCTTAAAATATCTTCCACGAATGGCATCTTTTAATGGCGAATGAAAACATCAGGTTGCTGCAGTATATTAGGTGTGACAGCCGTGGATTGTCTCCCCGACCGCTGCAAATCGAGGACCTCCGCAAACCGCCCTCTGGTGACGTCACCCTCCGTGCCCAGCAACTGAATGTACTTCTGTCGATAGTAGACGCGACATAGACATTGCACAAGCGTTTGTGAATATTCCCCACAGTTTCTTTCTCTGTAGTGAGAAATTCAGTGATGGCACTTTGCTTCTAACGTAAATCACCTACAGAAGCCATTTAAACTGTCCTGCAGCTACGCTATCTCTCGGAAGTTTTGGAAACTTGGGCGCGCTCACTCAGCAGACTTCAAATAACACATAAGTAACGTTTCGCATTCGTAGCAATGATTTCGGCACAGAAAAAAAAATGCGATGCTTTACTTTCTGGTCAACCCTCGTACAATGTGTGAAAACCTGGCCCGATGTAAGAGAGGGCCTGACGGCTTTAATCAGATCAGGTTAAATATATAAATATCACAGTCATAATGCCATTGGCTAAACTTGAGATTTTACTTTTTCGTATACATTAATAATTGCTCTCTGCGTTTTTCCTCGGTCTCCTTAACTGTTTTCTGAACGTACAGATTCATAGTAAATGTCCCGTGAGCTGCGCAATCACATGCTCTTTTCCACTTCCAGCTACTCTTTTAACTGTTGTCTGGAAGCTGTAAGAGAAATATGTTAAGTTTTCGTGTCCTTTGTTTCGTCCCTGACACCTACTAAATTTGTCAGAAATGGAGGACAGACACTGAAACACACACACACACACACACACACACACACACACACACACACAAACACAAACACAAACACACACAATCAACTCACACGCACATGACCGCAGTCTCTGGCAGATGAAACCGTACTATTATTGTTATTTCCTTCTGAATGTCCAATGGTGTTTCCCATATCTTATATTTCCTGCACATCAAGTGGAACAGTTTTACCATTGTGGATTTCATACATATCCTGGTATTTCTTAAAGGAAGTTGTCAACTTCAGGCGCCTTGTTTCTAATTATGTTTTTCAGTGTTGTGTAATATGAGTAATATTCATTATGCACTGTTACAGAGAGCTGAACGGGTGCTGACTGGTGAGTCTGTGTTCTTTCTCTGATGATAAATCGTGTACGAATAAACACAGAAATCAACTGCAAATAATAGAAAAACACAGAAGTATTAATCTTCGCATGGGAAACATAACAGCGTCGGCAGCAACATGTGCAGAACAAGGAGGAGAGAAATGTTTGGGTGTGGTTGTCTGGTAGAGGTAGGCTGTAACTGATCTCAGTGTTGGTTACAGTCAAAGGTAATAATGAAATGACTGTATGCGATAATCCGACATATTGCACCGTAAATTATTGATAATTGGTTCATCGTTACCTACCACTCAAACATTGCCAATATCGCCGAGAAAAACGTAGGGAAATATAATTTACTGTTCATATCTAATTTAACCACAGAAGTTATATTTCAATAACAGTTTATCTACCTATAAGTTCAATCATAGAAGTAATCTCGTGTACATCGGCTTACCTATTTTGTGGAATGACACTGTTGGACGATGAAAAACAGAAATCATATCTTTTTGGTATTGGGTAACGCAATCGACATGGGGTATTAGAACTCTGTGGTAGGGGAAGCTTTTGAAGATTGTAAAAATGGTGTCATGTGAGAATATGAGCTTCGTGCTAGGAATAGGAAAACAGTAAAGCTAATAGAATTGCGCAGTAAACTTCAGCTTCTAACAGCCAATACTTTGTTCAGAAATCATAATAGGAGAAGGTATGCTTGGAGAAGGTTTGGAGACACTGAACGGACAACATGGATTACATCATGGTAAGACATAGATACCGTAATCAGCCACTGGATTTTAAGGAGTACCCAGGAACATATAATTTAGTAATGATGAAAAGTACACTGAAGATTAAGAGAATCGCAAGGAAGAATCAACGTGGGAAAAGTTAGATACTGAAGTACTGAGGAAAAATGAGTTGAGTCTGAAAGTCGCTGAGTCTGTAGATAGTGCGACAATGAATAGCACAGTAGGCAGTTCAGTTGTAGAGCAGTGGGGTGATCTACAAATAGGACAGCCAAAGCCGTTCGACAGAAAAACAGATACAAGCTAGGTAAACGTAAGTGTGGTGTCACAGATTGATACTATCTCTACCGCTGTTTCACTGTTGGCAACGAAAAAGCTCGCTTCCTACAGACGCCGACACGGGTCACACGAGGATCCTTTGGATTAAATAATCAACGAAAGGATAACGTTCTACGAGTCGGGGTGTGGAATGTCAGAAGCTTGAACGTGTAGGGAAACTAGAAAATCTGAAATGGGAAATGCAAAGGCTCAATCTAGATATAGTAGGGGTCAGTGAAGTGAAGTGGAAGGAAGCAGAGGATTTCTGGTCAGATGAGTATCGGGTAATATCAACAGCAGCAGAAAATGGTATAACAGGTGTAGGATTCGTTATGAATAGGAAGGTAGGGCAGAGGGTGTGTTACTGTGAACAGTTCAGTGACCGGGTTGTTCTAATCAGAATCGACAGCAGACCAACACCGACAACGATAGTTCAGGTATACATGCCGACGTCGCAAGCTGAAGATGAACAGATAGAGAATGTGTATGAGGATATTGAAAGGGTAATGCAGTATATAAAGGGCGACGAAAATCTAATAGTCATGGGCGACTGGAATGCAGTTGTAGGGGAAAGAGTAGAAGAAAAGGTTACAGGAGAATATGGGCTTGGGACAAGGAATGAAAGAGGAGAAAGACTAATTGAGTTCTGTAACAAGTTTCAGCTAGTAATAGCGAATACCCTGTTCAGGAATCACAAGAGGAGGAGGTATACTTGGAAAAGGCCGGGAGATAAGGGAAGCTTTCAATTAGATTACATCATGGTCAGACAGAGATTCCGAAATCAGATACTGGATTGTAAGGCGTACCCAGGAGCAGATATAGACTCAGATCACAATATAGTAGTGATGAAGTGTAGGCTGAAGTTCAAGACATTAGTCAGGAAGAATCAATACGCAAAGAAGTGGGATACGGAGGTACTAAGGAATGACGAGATACGTTTGAAGTTATCTAACGCTATAGATACAGCAATAAGGAATACCGCAGTAGGCAGTACAGTTGAAGAGGAATGGACATCTCTAAAAAGGGCCATCACAGAATTTGGGAAGGAAAACATAGGTACAAAGAAGGTAGCTGCGAAGAAACCATGTGTAACAGAAGAAATACTTCAGTTGATTGATGAAAGGAGGAAGTACAAACATGTTCCGGGAAAATCAGGAATACAGAAATACAAGTCGCTGAGGAATGAAATAAATAGGAAGTGCAGCGAAGCTAAGACGAAATGGCTGCAGGAAACATGTGAAGACATCGAAAAAGATATGATTGTCGGAAAGACAGACTCAGCATACAGGAAAGTCAAAACAACCTTTAGTGACATTAAAAGCAACGGTGGTAACATTAAGAGTGCAACGGGAATTCCACTGTTAAATGCAGAGGAGAGAGCAGGTAGGTGGAAAGAATACATTGAAAGCCTCTATGAGGGTGAAGATTTGTCTGATGTGATAGAAGAAGAAACAGGAGTCGATTTAGAAGAGATAGGGGATCCAGTATTAGAATCGGAATTTAAAAGAGCTTTGGAAGACTTACGGTCAAATAAGGCAGAAGGGATAGATAACATTCCATCAGAATTTCTAAAATCATTGGGGGAAGTGGCAACAAAACGACTATTCACGTTGGTGTGTAGAATATATGAGTCTGGCGACATACCATCTGACTTTCGGAAAAGCATCATCCACACAATTCCGAAGACGGGAAGAGCCGACAAGTGCGAGAATTATCGCACAATCAGCTTAACAGCTCATGCATCGAAGCTGCTTACAAGAATAATATACAGAAGAATGGAAAAGAAAATTGAAAATGCGATAGGTGACGATCAGTTTGGCTTTAGGAAAAGTAAAGGGACGAGAGAGGCAATTCTGACGTTACGGCTAATAATGGAAGCAAGGCTAAAGAAAAATCAAGACACTTTCATAGGATTTGTCGACATGGAAAAAGCATTCGACAATATAAAATGGTGCAAGCTGTTCGAGATTCTGAAAAAAGGAGGGGTAAGCTGCAGGGAGAGACGGGTCATATACAATATGTACAACAACCAAGAGGGAATAATAAGAGTGGACGATCAAGAACGAAGTGCTCGTATTAAGAAGGGTGTAAAACAAGGCTGTAGCCTTTCGCCCCTACTCTTCAATCTGTACATCGAGGAAGCAATGATGAAAATAAAAGAAAGGTTCAGGAGTGGAATTAAAATACAAGGTGAAAGGATATCAATGATACGATTCGCTGATAACATTGCTATCCTGAGTGAAAGTGAAGAAGAATTAAATGATCTGCTGAACGGAATGAACAGTCTAATGAGTACACAGTATGGTTTGAGAGTAAATCGGAGGAAGACGAAGGTAATGAGAAGTAGTAGAAATGAGAACAGCAAGAAACTTAACATCAGGATTGATGGTTACGAAGTCAATGAAGTTACGGAATTCTGTTACCTAGGCAGTAAAATAACCAATGAGGGACGGAGCAAGGAGGACATCAAAAGCAGACTCGCTATGGCAAAAAAGGCATTTCTGGCCAAGAGAAGTTTGCTAATATCAAATACCGGCCTTAATTTGAGGAAGAAATTTCTCAGGATGTACGTCTGGAGTACAGCATTGTATGGTAGTGAAACATGGACTGTGGGAAAACCGGAGCAGAAGAGAATCGAAGCATTTGAGATGTGGTGCTATAGACGAATGTTGAAAATTAGGTGGACTGATAAGGTAAGGAATGAGGAGGTTCTACGCAGAATGGGAGAGGAAGGGAATATGTGGAAAACATTGATAAGGAGAAGGGACAGGATGATAGGACATCTGCTAAGACATGAGGGAATGACTTCCATGGTACTGGAGGGAACTGTAGAGGGCCAAAACTGTGGAGTAAGACAGAGATTGGAATACGTCAAGCAAATAATTGAGGACGTAGGTCACAAGTGCTACTCTGAGATGAAGAGGTTAGCACAGGAAAGGAATTCGTGGCGGGCCGCATCAAACCAGTCAGTAGACTGATGACCAAAAAAAAAAATGTGTATCTTGCTGAGCGACGCCTTCAGCAGCTCCGAAACGAGCGCCCTTTGCCACCGCGATGTAGGATGACGTACGTAGAATTGCACAACAATAAGGAAACTTTGGATAATCGAAGAAAAACTTAAAGTAATCGATTAAAGGAGGAAGTGCGATAATTTTAGTGGAGATGCTGGAATAAAGCAATAGAAATCACACAGAAATTAAATAAATCGAATGTGCAGGGACTCTCAAGCAAGATTCCTGCAGAAATAAGTGAATATAAAGCAAAATACGTGATCTTGAAATGGACTGGTTCAGTACACTAAAAAGCCAAACAAATCTTTCGTGAAGTTAAAAGACAACGCATCGACGTCGAGAGAGCAGGGAGAATTCCGGCGTTAAACGTAGAGGAGGGAGAGAGGGAGAAAGAAAATAGATGGAAACAATACCTTGAAGCTCTTGTGAGGGGGAGGCATTATTCTTCTGATCGAGACAGAAGAAGAAGTGGAAGTCGAGCTGAAAGACACAAGGAAACCAGTATTGTGTTTTGACAAAATTCCGGAAGACTCGCGATCAAAAAGCAGAATGTTAAGGCAACTTTCCTTCGGAATTTCTAAAGCGACTGTTCAATTTGATGTGAGGATATACGAGACAGGAAGCACGCCATCATATTTTCGAAGAAACATCACCGAAGCAATTCGGAAGATAGCAAGAGAAGACATGCACGAAAAATATCACACAGTCAGCTTAACATCGGTTAAGCGTCTCATTAATCCTAAGTGCTGAGAACAAAATTATATTGAAGAATAGAAAAAAAGCTGATGGTCTTTTAGATGAGATCAGTTTGGCTTCAGGAGAGGTAAAGGCAGCAGGGAGGCAGTTCTGACGCTGCGACTGATAATGTAAGCAAGACTTACGAAAAATAAAGATTTGTATATGGCATTTGTTGACCTATAGAAAGCGTTCAGCAATGTAAAATCATGCACATTGTTCTTTGTATTTAAAAATTACAAAGTGTTGGTATTGAATAGTGTGTAAGACTGGGATCAGTTTTGCTCCCCCACTGTTCAACCTCTGCAGAGACGCAGTAATGACGAATATGGTAGACAGTTTTTTATTTAATTTTTGTTTTGTTTTCGGTACCTGCCCATACACCACCTGAATAGTGAAATGTCAGTTACAATAGTACAAGCGTAAGGATCACACAATACGCAGACCCAGACCACGGAAAATCTCCGACCCGACCGGGGATCGAACCCTGTCTTTTAGGTTAGCAATCTGCCGCTCAGACCGCACAGCTACCGAGGTGGACGTACATGGGTTCGAGAGTAGGACTAAATATAAGGGTAAATAATATCAATGATAGATCGCCTTGACATTGCTATCCTCATCGAAAGTGGAATGAACAGTTAAATCGGTACACTGGATGCAGAGCAAGCAGAAGAAAGATGAATACAGTGGTGAGTAGCAGAGATGGCATTAGCGATAAACTTAAAACCAAAATTTGTGTCAAAGAAATCGACGAAGTGAAGAAATTCTGCAACAATGGAATCAAATAACGTATGGCCGACGTAACAAGTAGGACACAAACCCAGACCAGCTTGGGCAAAACGGGTTACCACACGTAAAGGAGTCAACTGCTATGAATCGCTGGCCTTAATTTGGAAATGAAATTTCTGGGAATGCATGCTTGAGGATATGGGCTTTGGGAAAACCGGAAACGAAGAGGACCGGATCGTTTGAGGTGTGGCTCTACAGAAACATGTTGAAAACGGGGTAGACTGATAAGAAATTATGAGATTCTCGCCAAAATAGCTCAGGATAGAATTAAGCGGAAAACACTGACAAAGAAGAAGCCACAGGAAGTTAGGAGATGTTTTGAGACATCAGGTAATAACTTCAATGTTACTAGAGGGAACTGTCTAGCGGTTCTGGTGCTGCAGTCCGGAGCAGCGGGACTGCTACGGTCGCAGGTTCGAATCCTGCCTCGGGCATGGGTGTGTGTGATGTCCTTAGGTTAGTTAGTTTTAAGTAGTTCTAAGTTCTAGGAGACTTATGACCTAAGATGTTGAGTCCCATAGTGCTCAGAGCCATTTGAACCATTTTTGAACTAGAGGGAACTGCAGACGCTAAAATCTGTACAGGAAGACAGAGATTAAAATATATCCAAAAATAAACTACTCTGTAAAGTTAATGAACGATATAGTTAAAGTACCACAATGTATTAAGTATTCGTTTGAAATAAGTAAAAGAGTGGAAGCATGTTGCCAAGTGTCTCCCAGACGTCCACAGACAGATGGACGTCTCGTGGCGTGAGGACAGTTTCACATGAGACTGTAGAAAAAATGAAAACAGTGTGTCAATCAACATGACCCAGAGACAAAATTTGGATAACTCACACGAGGAAGATTCATGGAGCATCTGAAAGAAGGTCAAAGAAGGAGTTTAGTTTGCTCCCACCAATGTTCCACGAGCAGCGGGAGCATTCGGAATCACATGCACTGCTGCCCGACGGAGAGAATGTTGATGACTACGGCCAACTACAGCAGTAGATTACCGCTGCAACGTGCAGTGGCTCAGAAGGGCTCCACATCAAATAACGGTGCAGCTGAAACTACATTTCACAGGACTGCAAGTCATCCATCTCTCGCTGCAAGCTCGCATCACGAGTGTTTGGGTATGGTCCCTTTGCCCGACGGCCCGTACGCAGTGTTCTGTTGACAGCCGCAATTCGGCGGCACATTTGAAATGATGTCCAGATCACAGGGACCAACGAAGGGCGGGGCCAGAAGCTCTTCCCGGGTGAGAGCAAGTCCAGTCTCAGTAGTGATTGTGAACCTACCCTCAAACGGGTGTGAACAGAAAATGCACACAGAAACACTGTCGAACGTAATCATTTTGAAGGACCGAGTGTTACGGTGTGCGGTGTTCAAAAACTTTGAACACGGTACTCTCTACTGTCAACGTTACTGCGACACTGTACTTCTTCGCCATGTATGTGTCTTTAGGTTGCATTCAGGGCTAGGTACTTTTCTATGGATGATAATGCGTGACCATATCGAACAGCACAGGTGGAAGCGCTCCTGGAACGAGAGGATGTTCAGCGAACGGACGGGCCTGCCTGTTCTGCTGAGTTAAATCAGATCGAACACGTATGGGATACGTTTGCGAGACGTATTGCATCAAGTCCACATCTACGAACGACGACCCAGCCGTCGTCAACCACGTTGGTCGAGAAATGTAACGACCTACCACAAAACTTCTAACTAACCTTGTGGCCACCATGAGCGCACTTTGAACAGCGTGCATTGCTGTCTGTGGTAATCACATATCATATTAAGAACCACGTCCTGCCATTTGTAATGTGCAGTGGATGATCATAAATCGCGTTGACGCTAGTGTAATTATTGTCTTCGAATAAAAGTGTCATTTCCGTCCGTCTCATTGCTCATTTCTTAAAGTTACCTTTTGTATTATACTATAGCTTTCTCTGTATTGTCCAAGATGTATCGAGACATCTTTGCTGGCAGAGACGCATCACGTGAAAGTTATTTTTGCCCTTATGTTTTGAACGTCGTGGTTCAAATGGCTCTGAGCACTATGGGACTTAACATCTCAGGTCATTAGTCCCCTAGAACTTAGAACTACTTAAACCTAACTAACCTAAGGACATCACACACATCCATGCCCGAGGCAGGATTCGAACCTGCGACCGTAGCGGTCGCGCGGTTCCAGACTGAAGCGTCTAGAACCGCTCGGCCACACCAGCCGGCAGCGTCGTTGTAATTGAGACATTGAGGGTTAGTGCTACACTGACAAGAATATTCATTCGTGGCAGACCGCTCCAAACTGAACAAAGGATGAGTAATTAGATTGGCCTGGAAGTGCAAATAGCTTTCGCATGGTACTCGAAGCATACGAAGCAGTTTTAGCCGGAGGGGACAGCGACCGGTAGGATGGATTTACGTTAGTTGTTCTGCTGTCTATTATGTTCGAGACTTACATCGAACGAAGTTGTACGGCGGTCAGATTCTGGATTCGAATAAGGGCATCCAGATGTAGGCTAGTAATAATATACATAAATCGGTTTGGGTGAATCCGGAGACTGTACCTTTGAATGAGTGCTGCTAATTTCCATCTCTGACCTTCCTCTATCCAAAATTGACCTCTGTTTATAGTTATTTCCTTACGCTGCAACTTTAAACTCTTATCCCTATTGCCGACATATTCGTCTAAAAAGATTGAGCAACTGAGTGATCGAAACATGTAATCTAATTAAAAGTGTGCAACTGAGATGGAACAACGAGAACTATCTTAAACTTTATTCTTCCGAGACTATCACACACCACTCCGTTGTACTCTAGTGTTAACAGAATTTTCTACAATGAGTATTGAAGTTTATCAGTCAGTTGTCTGGTATGTTTATTTGGGGTTGAGTAGTGCGAGAGGAGTGTGTAACTTAAAGTTACGTGCTGACCATTATTCGATTCGAGCTTAGCTCTTTAATGATACAAAAATTCGGCCTTTTACGATACAAATCAAAATTTTTGACACAATCAGATCAATTGTTTACAAAGCTTAATTTAACCTGTTGTAGGATCTGAAAATTTTATCAAAAAACTTCAGCTGATAGATGAAGGAAACAGAACAATTGTCATGAATCACAACCGAATATGCAGAAGCGTTGATGTTCAACGGGTAATGTTTCCAACTAGACGGCATGCAAACATAAAAAGTGTAGTTTCTTACCTTCATCTTCTCAAGGAATAAAAAAGTTTCCAATTATGATCCTAGTAGACTATCTCACAAACTTGCTTCATTAATAACAGCGGTGAAGTAGAACTGGCCGTGGCGAAAAAAACCAGCACACGAGTGATTAATCTTTATCGGGACAGTTATTTCTAAAGTACCCGTTATATATTATGTGTCTGTTGACGGAGTAAAATCATTAAAACGCATTCAGAAGCTAGCATTATAAAATGTTAAACGACAACCACTAATCATTAGTGGCCTTTGACTGATATGTAGTAAAGCTCTGCAACAAAGTAATTTATCTAATACAGAAAATGAAATAATTCCTGGGTAAACAATACAAATTTAACACGTAGTGGACCAAAAACAGTTTGTTGTTGATAAACATAATGAACATGAGAATAACATATCTGTGCCTGTGTAAACAAGCAACCACCACCTTCAGACTCCCGCTGGCAGCATTAGTGATCTTCATTGCGCCGCCTTAACGGTATCACGCATTAGCCTACTCTTAGTCGTTTAACACCGATAACTGCAAGCTGGCCATCAAAGGACAAGTTCTGCCACTCTTGTGGCCCGTGGATGATATGAACATTTCGCAAAGTGCAATATGAAACTGAACGAATGCGTGATACTCTATTCTGTCAGCTTATATCCCCGAGAAGAACGTTGCTCGGGTTCGATAAGAGACAGCCTTCCGTCTACGAAATCCACGAGTTAGTGAGATTAGTGAGCCATAGTCATATTTGGTAAACACCTTAGTCTGGAGGACACCCAAACGTACATTCAGAGGTATCCACTCCGCCATGCGATTCTTTAAACTATGTACGTTATACTGCGTTGGGTTTGAGTTAATTTCGATTTTATTTAAAATATTTCCTGGTTTCAAGGTGACTAATTTGCATACATCCAAAAAAAAGTTTCCTATCAACCCGGTTCCCAGAATTCACGAAGATAGACGTTGACTGTTCAGAGATGACACTAAACCCACACAAAGGTGAAAACTACCTTGCTTGGGCAGCGCCTATTAGACGAAGGGCGTCCGACAACCGATCAGTTCCAGTCATTCCACAATGAAGGAGGTACACGGCTAGTGTGATCATCTTGTGGTGCAGTTCTTCTTGTTGTCTCCGTGCTTGCTGAGAAAATGGGATGAGAAGTTCCGCCTTATGCAACACACCTTTTTTTCTTTTGTTTCACCCATACATGTTTCAGCACTTTTGTGCTATCATCATTGGGTTCTATTTTTATTTTTTATTTTTGTTTTTAACTGTAAATTTGTTGTTAACATATTAACATTTTCGTCGTTTACAACATTATGTAAAAGTTGCATTTATAACTTAATTGGCGAAAAGGAACATACCTTACATTATACAGTATTATTGTCCTCTTGTTTTGGTAGCTATTATGCTACACAATATACAACATGTCATCTGCAAACAGCAAAACGTAATTTATTTTCTATTTGTTATGTATTTACGAACGGAAATAAGACTGTATAACGTTTTCTTTCTTACCGTTTTGAACTTGTGGTACGTTTTACTGTTTTGTTGGCGAAGTAAATGGGCTTACTTCTTTGCCTGTGTTCGTGTGGTAATGCAGTTTTTCGATTACTCAAGACATAGGCGGAGTTTTCGCTGTCATTACGTGTTGTGGTGGCTGTGTGGCGTTCATTTGTTTAGTAGCGTGTTCTGCTGGCTGAGGCGCGCGAGTTTGAATTGTATTTGGTGCTAGTTGGTTAGTTGTGTGTGGTTTATATGGGTTTGCCTGTGTGTGATGAGTACTGGGGCAGAAAGAGAGTGTGTGTGTGTGTGTGTGTGTGTGTGTGTGTGTGTGTGTGTGTATGTGTGTGTGTGTGTGTGTGTGAGAGAGAGAGAGAGAGAGAGAGAGACTGAAAGAAAGAAATAAAGAAAGAAAGAAAAGAGAGAGGATTTGTGTGTGTGTGTGTGTGTGTTTTACTTGTATATTTCTTCTATTGTGGCGAAGAGAGTTTTGTTGCACAGTGATGTGTATTCATTGAGTACTTTCTTTCCTTGGGCTATTGAATTTTGGATGTGGTAGTTCTCTTCTATAGTTAATTTTTGGTATAGGCTGCTGCTAGTTTTTAGGATGTGAAGGTCAGTTTCAATGTTTGTTGGGTGGTGGTTGTGTGCTACCAGGTGGTCTGCAAATGTTGAGTGTGTGCTATTGCTTTTCAGTGCTCTGAGGTGTTCATTATATCTCGTTCTGAAGGTCCTGCATGTTTGGCCCACATATACAGATTGACAGCAGTTGCAAGTAAGTTGGTAGATGCGAGACTGGCTGTATTTGTCAGTGTTGGTGGTAATTCTTCCAAGTCTGCTCTGTATTGTGTTGTTGGTTCTGTATGCTATGTTGAGTCCTTGTTTCTTTAGTATATTACCCACCCTGTGTGTGTCTTTGTTGTTGTAAGTCATTATGTGCCATTTGTTGCTTACAGTCTGCCAATTTGTTGTGTGATGAGTTGTGTTTGTATATGTGTGTTTTTCATGGTTATGTGCTGTTTGTTTTTGTATTTTGTGGTTTATTTCGTCTACTCTCTTTGCATCATATCCATTCTCCTGTGCAATTTGTTTGATTGTGTTCAGTTCTTGTGTGTAGTCATGCTTATTCATGGGTATTTTGTTCAGCCTGTGAAGTAAATATCTGAAGCTGGCTTCTTTGTGGGTTATGGGGTGATTGGATTGGTTATGAATAATGGTGCTGGTGAGTGTGGGTTTTCTGTAGATTGTGAATTCATGTTTGTTGTTTCTCTTGTGTATAGTGAGATCTACGAAATTAAGTTTTTCATCTGTTTGTGTTTCTATGGTGAATTGTATTTGTGGGTGGATGGAGTTGATGTTATCATGAAGTTCTTTTATGTGGTACAGTGGTTCATCTATTAAGCAAATTATGTCATCTACGTATCTGTACCAATATGTTATTTTGTACTGTTTTGGTATTACTATTTGGTCAAAGATTTGTTTTTCTATCTGGTTGAGGAAAAAGTCAGCTAGGAGGCCACTGATTGGGGATCCCATGGATAGTCCATCTTGTTGAGAGTAAAATCTGTTGTTGAATGTGAAGTAGTTCTGTTCTGTGATGAGACCGAGTATGGATAATATTTCTTGTATGTTTGTTGTGGGTATGTTTCCTTGCAGTTGGAGGTTTCTTTCTATTATGTTGATGGTTTCTTCTGTTGGGATGTGTGTGTACATTAAAATTATATCAAATGAAACCAATGTTGCTGTGTTTGGTATGTTTTCATTTTTTATTTTTTCTATTAAGTCACTTGAGTTCTTTAGACATCTGTTGTCAGTGTATTTTACAGAAAAGTTACAGAAAACCCTGAGAAACATAGAAACAATTTTCACAGAAACACAGATTTAAAAAATGATACAGAAAAATCCCAAGGCCCCCACCCTAAAATCATTGCCTAAAGTTCACAAACCTGGAATACCCATACGTCCATTAATTAACTTCACCAAAGCACCAACATACCACTTAGCCAAACACACACTCACCCTGCTACAGACAATATACAAATACACTGACAATAGAAGTCTAAAGAACTGAAGTGACTTAATAGAAAAAATTAAAAATGAAAACATACCAAACACAGCAACATTGGTTTCATTGATATAATTTTAATGTACACACACATCCCAACAGAAGAAAGCATCAACATAATAGAAAGAAACCTCCAACTGCAAGGAAACATACCCACAACAAACATACAAGAAATATTACACATACTCGGTCTCATCACAGAACAGAACTACTTCACATTCAACAACAGATTTTACTCTCAACAAGATGGACTATCCATGGGATCCCCAATCAGTGGCCTCCTAGCTGACATTTTCCTCAACCTGATAGAAAAACAAATCTTTGACAAAATAGTAATACCAAAACAGTACAAAATAACATATTGGTACAGATACGTAGATGACATAATTTGCTTAATAGATGAACCACTGTATCACATAAAAGAACTTCATGATAACATCAACTCCATCCACCCACAAATACAATTCACCATAGAAACACAAACAGATGAAAAACTTAATTTCGTAGATCTCACTATACACAAGAGAAACAACAAACATGAATTCACAATCTACAGAAAACACACACTCACCAGCACCATTATTCATAACCAATCCAATCACCCCATAACCCACAAAGAAGCCAGCTTCAGATATTTACTTCACAGGCTGAACAAAATACCCATGAATAAGCATGACTATACACAAGAACTGAACACAATCAAACAAATTGCACAGGAGAATGGATATGATGCAAAGAGAGTAGACGAAATAAACCACAAAATACAAAAACAAACAGCACATAACCATGAAAAACACACATATACAAACACAACTCATCACACAACAAATTGGCAGACTGTAAGCAACAAATGGCACATAATGACTTACAACAACAAAGACACACACAGGGTGGGTAATATACTAAAGAAACAAGGACTCAACATAGCATACAGAACCAGCAACACAATACAGAGCAGACTTGGAAGAATTACCACCAACACTGACAAATACAGCCAGTCTCGCATCTACCAACTTACTTGCAACTGCTGTCAATCTGTATATGTGGGCCAAACATGCAGGACCTTCAGAACGAGATATAATGAACACCTCAGAGCACTGAAAAGCAATAGCACACACTCAACATTTGCAAACCACCTGGTAGCACACAACCACCACCCAACAAACATTAAAACTGACCTTCACATCCTAAAAACTAGCAGCAGCCTATACCAAAAATTAACTATAGCAGAAAACTACCACATCCAAAATTCAATAGCCCAAGGAAAGAAAGTACTCAATGAATACACATCACTGTGCAACAAAACTCTCTTCGCCACAATGGAAGAAATATACAAGTAAAACACACACACACACACACAAATCCTCTCTCTTTTCTTTCTTTCTTTATTTCTTTCTTTCAGTCTCTCTCTCTCTCTCTGTCTCTGTCTCTCTCTCTCTCTCTCTCACACGCAGACGCACACACACACACACACACACACTCTCTCTCTCTCTCTCTCTCTCTCTCTCTGCCCCAGTACTCATCACACACAGGCAAACCCACATAAACCACACACAACTAACCACCTAACACCAAATACAATTCAAACTCGCGCGCCTCAGCCAGCGGAACACGCTACGAAACAAATGAACGCCGCACAGCCACCACAACACGTAATGGCAGCGAAAACTCCGCCTATGTCTTGAGTCATCGAAAAACTGCATTACCACACGAACACAGGCGAAGAAGTAAGCCCATTTATTTCGCCAACAAAACAGTAAAACGTACCACAACTTCAAAACTGTGAGTTACAGAAAGAAAACGTGATACAGTCTTATTTCCGTTCGTCAATACATAATAAATAGAAAATAAATTACGTTTTGCTGTTTGCAGATGACATGTTGGATATTGTGTAGTATAATAGCTACCAAAAGAAGAGGACAATAATATAATGTAAGGTATGTTCCTTTTCGCCAATTAAGTTATAAATGCAACTTTTACATAATGTTGTAAACGACGAAAATGTTAATATGTTAACAACAAATTTACAGTTAAAAACAAAAATAAAAAATAAAAATAGAACCCACTGATGATAACACAAAAGTGCTATAACATGTATGGGTGAAACAAAAGAAAATAGGTGTCTTGCATAAGGCAGAACTTCTCATGCCACGGCTGGTGTGGTTCAACAATGATTTGAAGGTCAATACCGCGTTTCGATCGCGTCCGCATTAATACTTTCTGCCAGGAAGGGATCTCAACAAGGGAAGTGTCAATCGCCTCGGAGTGAACCAAAGTGATGTTGTTCGGACATGGAGGAGGTACAGAGAGACAGAAACTGTCGATGACATGCCTCACTGAGGCCGCCCAAAGACTACTACTGCAGTGGATGACCACTACCTAATGATTATGGCTGACAGCAACGCCACCATGTTGAATACTGCTTTTCGTGCAGTCCTAGGACGTCGTGTTACAACTCAAACTGTGCGCAATAGTCTGCATGATACGCAACTTCACTCCAGACGTCCATGGCGAGGCCCATCTTCGCAGCCATGACACCATGCAGCGCGGTTCAAATGGGCACAACAACTTGCCGAATGGACCCCTAAGGATTGAAATCACGTCTTCTTGACCGACGAGTATCACATATGCCTTCAACCAGACAACCGTTGGAGACGGGTTTCGAGGCCACCTGGTCAGGCTGAACCCCTTGGACACACTGTCCAGCGAGTGCAGCAAGGTGGAGGTTCCCCGCTGTTTTGGGGTGGCATTATGTGGGGCCAATCATATCGGTATCATATTGGCGAGGGATTTGTCTTCATGGACGACAGTTTGCGCCCCCATCGTGCACATCTTGTGAATGACGTCCTTCAGGATAACGACATCAGGTGGTTCATACGGTTCTAAGCACTACGGGAGTTAACATCTGAGGTCATCAGTCCCCTAGACTTAGAACTACCTAAACCTAACTAACCTAAGAACACCACACACATCCATGCCCGAGGCAGGATTCGAACCTGTGACCGTAGTAGCAGCGCGGTTCTGGACTGAAGCGCATAGAACCGCTCGGCCACAGCGGCCGGCGACCACGACATCGCTCTAGTTGGGTGGCCGGCATGTTCTCCAGACATGAACCCTATCTAACACGCCAGGGATAGATTGGAAAGGGCTACCTATGGACGACGTGACTCATCAGCCAGTCACAGGGATCTACGCGGAATCGCCGTTGAGGAGTGGGACAATCTGGACCAACAGTGCCTTGATGAACTTGTGGATAGTATGCCACGACGAATACAGGCATGCATCAATGCAGTAGGATGTGCTACTGGGTATTAGAGGTACCGGTGCGTAGAGTAATCTGGACCTCCACCTCCGAAGGTCTTCGTGGTACAACACGTAAAGTGTGGTTTTCATGAGCAATAACAAGGGCGGAAATGATATTTATGTTGATCTCTATTGCAGTTTTCTGTACAGGTTCCGGAACTCTCGGAACCGAGGTGATGCAAAACTTTTTTTGATATGTGTATATTGCTAAAGTATAAGGTGGATCGGCATGTCTATTTCCTGGCTCTCGTATCTCAGCTTCGCTGGTAACTTATGAATGCTAGATTTTCTGGCTGTGTGTAATTTATTTTGCACTAAGGATTAATATGAATTCAGTTTTACTGGTAGGTATTGTAGTTTAAGCTGTGCGGATTGTTGTGTGCACTTTATTAATACACTCCTTTATAGCATCAGCTTGAGCTATTACAACTTGAAACCCAGCTAAGTATATTAGAACATTCTCTCTCAGCTGAGATTATTATTAGAACATTCTCTCTCAGCTGAGATTATATTTTGCCTAATTCCGTAACACGCTATTTGCTCGTAATCTCTGGCTATTTAATGACACAACCACAGTGTATTTGTGACAATTCAGGTAATCTGCTTCTGATTGACGTAGAGGTTCTATTTCAAATTGATTTTATAGTGCTGATTCTTTGTAGTGATTTGGTGTGCTTACAGGTATTAACTGATGTGTTTTCTAGTGTTTTCTAGTAGTACCTGAATTCACAGTGTGCTTTATTGAACCTAATTCGAGACGGAACTAACAGAGGTGATGCTCTACACACTAAAACAATTTCAAGTACTTTGATAGATTTATTTGAGATGTCAGTGCTCACGTGTCAAAATAAAATTCATGATAATAGTTCGTACAACTGAAAAGCGTCAAGGCGGTATGCCTCGTCTCTTTTCATACTGTGAAACTTTACTATCCAAATCAGCTACATTTTTTTACATGCAAATTATAGTCACCTTGACACGTCATTTAATTAAATTTCAGTTGAATCCTCTCGAAAACAAGGGTTCTGCGGGAATGCATGTTCATTTCTAATAGCAATACAACAAAGTGATTGCGTAGGTGATTTCTTCTACCTTTACTTTCATCTCATCACTTTCCTGTATTCCTTGCATGTTTACTGTTATATCCGAGGACGAGTTCGGTGAGAAGTGTCAATGTCAGAGAAGAACAGGACGTTTCAACAGGTGAATCGCATTAAACTCACATTGGCTTAGGTGGTAGCGAAAGCGGTGGCCTCAGGTGCCACAAGTTTTTGGAGAGTCGTTGTTGGTCAAGGCTCCATGTGCTATAGCTTTTGTTGCCTTGGACATCCGCGAAACATTTCACTGGTCGAAGTAGGATTCTTAAAAAGCACGGCCAGTTTTTTGCACAGCTCTCAAGAGGTGCTATCTAGAAGAGACAACTGACCTTTTTGCTGGAGACTTTCTTCAGAGTCAGTGTCAGTCAGGCACACGCTGCTACAATTCTTAGTATCATCGACATCTGAAATATATCTTTGGTAATAGCAGTATTCTTAAAGAACATAGCCAGTTTTTTTGTCTTTTCTCAACAGGAACTCTCTTGGGGAGAGGCAGATCTCGAAAGGTTTCAAATAAGACAGGACTAGTCTGTTAACATGATGGCCTCATGGTTCGGCTGCCTATTCTACATCTAGCCCGACATTAATTTTTCTTCTTTTTATGTTGTCACGCTGAAAAATGCGCACCTAAGGCGACGAAAATAAGACATTGGGACTTGTGGGTAAAGCGTGATGTAAAAACGTTTGATGCAAAGTTCTGGAAGTGGGGCGTCAATTGACTTGATTGGGAGGCTCTCATTTTTCTTGCATTGGTGGGAGTATAGAAGCACCAGTTTAATTTTTTTCATTAATGGGAGATGAAATGCAGCTTTTCTGATAAGCAGTTGCTACTTGTGGCATGGGAAATGTCCGCAGAACAGAGATGACCTTTTACTTCGCGTTTAAATTGTGTAGGAAGAGTTCAGGTTGCGCACGCATCTGGAACACGATTTGGTCAGGAACCTGCAGGGGATACATCGCGCAACAAACTTCTGGTTAAGACCTCATCTGAGGACGATGCAGCAGTTGAGCACACAAAGGCGTATTTGGCAAGCCGCACCAGCACATTCAAACATCAGTGATGGTGAGATTTACAACAGCACTGGCCGCACAGGCAGCGACGAAGTTAGGAACCCACCATGATATTACGGTTAGATTTTACTTGGCCAGTGGGATAGCAACCGATCCACCTCAACTTCACTTTTTTGCAATAATGATAAGCAAACACTGTTGTTGAGTCATGGATTTGGGTGAGATAAAATTTAATACGTTAGACAGCTGAACTTCCCACCACGTACATCCTTCATAATCTTTGGCAGCGAAAAGACATTCGAATTCTTTTTCGTTTATTACTAGTGTTGTTGCTTCTGGAGGAAGCTGTAACTGTATTACTTGACAATGGAAGAGAAATCATTATGTGCTAATAACATCAGGCATTTATCTTACTTGTGAATTTCATTTCATGGTTTGTCGTCCCCGTACACAATTAATGAAAATTTGTGATTACCCTCCACCCATTGATCCACTGGTGGGGCGAAAATTATCGTTTATTAATTCCATACTGTACTGTTTAATTAGTGTGGTTCCTTGGGCAGAGATCTAGATAGGCAACTAGCTAGCGTCGTTACTCTCGCTTTAATAAAGTAAGATAACGCACAATATTCCTTTCGAATCTTTGTCATGTTATTCTTCCTGTGATTATTAATAATATTTATATTAATCCGAAATAACAGTGTGTTGCATTTAGTGGTTACAAGTGGTGGTTATAAGTGGTAGCGTACCGCAGTCTGATGCGAACTTTTTGGTTCAACTACACCCGTATCATAAAGTCTTACCACCAAACTCCTCTCCCAATTCCACCCCCAAACTACTTCTTTACTGAAGAGCCAAAGAAACTGATACAGCTGCCTAATACCGTCGAGGGCCCCCACGAACACGCAGAAATGATGCAACAACACGAGATATGGACTCGACTAATGTCTGAAGTAGTGTTGGAGGGAACTGAAACCATGAATCCTGCAGGACTGTCCATAAATCCGTGAGAGTACGAGGCAGTGGAAATCCGTTCTGAACAGCACATACCAAGGCATTCCAGATATGCTCAACAATGTTCGTGTCTGGAGAATTTGGTGGCCAGCAGAAGTGTTTAAACTCAGACTATTTCTGGAGCCACTCTGTAGCAGTTCTGGAGGTGTGGGGTGTCGCACTGTCCTGCTGAAATTTCCCACGTCCGTCAGAATGCACCATGGACATGAATGGATGCAGGTGAGCAGACAGGATGTTTACGTGTATGTCATCTGTCACAGTCGTATCTAGACGCATCACGTGTCCCATATCACTCCAACTGCATGCGCCCCACACCATTAAATAGCCTCCATCAGCTTAAACAGTCCTCTGCTGACATGCAGGAGCCAAGGATTCATGAGGTTGTCTCCATGCCTGTACATGTCCATCCGCTCATTGCAATTTGAAACGAGATTCGTCCCTACAGGCAACATGTTTCCAGTCATCAAGAGTCCAATGCCGGTTTTGTCAGGCACGGTACACTCGTGAAATGGTCGCTACCTCGGTTATGCTGTGTCCCATTGCTCACTTAAATTTTGATAATCTGCCATTATAGCAGCAGTAGCCTATCTAACAACTGCACCAGACACTTGTTGTCTTATATAGGCGTCGCTATCCCCTGTGCCGTCCTCTGCCTGTTTACAAATATCTGGGTTTGAATACACATGCCTATACCCATTTCTTTGTCATTTCAGTGTATAATACATACCTTGTGGAGAGCTTTATTACTCTACCACACATGAATGGCCGGCCGAAGTGGCCGTGCGGTTAAAGGCGCTGCAGTCTGGAACCGCAAGACCGCTACGGTCGCAGGTTCGAATCCTGCCTCGGGCATGGATGTTTGTGATGTCCTTAGGTTAGTTAGGTTTAACTAGTTCTAAGTTCTAGGGGACTAATAACCTCAGTAGTTGAGTCCCATAGTGCTCAGAGCCATTTGAACCATTTGAACACATGAATGAAATAAGCAACACCTGGGAAGTGCATCCAAGTGGCTCTTGGCAGTTGAACCACGAACTAAAGTGGATTATCATCACGTAGAAAAATAGCCCTTTCTTTCCAAAATATTTACAGAACCGCTCGACAAGCACAATAAGGAATCTCAGGTTACAAAATTAAATCTCATCTAAAGCTAAAAAAAAGAGAAACATAAAAAGGCTGGTGTAAAGTATAACCCCGAGGAAAGGTTTATACGTGACACTGGCAGCCATTCGAGTATTCTTGGTTTCTTGAAACAGCAAACTATTGATGACATTACTGCCCTCAGGAAAAGTGAAGAAGAATTAAATGAGCTGTTGAATAGAATGAACAGTCTTCTGTGTACAGAATTTGGACTAAGAGCAAACAGACGAAAGACAAAAGTATTGAAGAATAGCAGAAAGGAAAATAGCAAGAAACGTAATATCTGTGCCTCTTGTGGTGAAGTCTAAGAATTTAAACATTTTTGTTTTGTATTTAGAAAACAAATATTTCTATGCTTGGTGCGGGGATGGATACGTAAACAAACTTGTTAAACAATTTTGGTTCTTAGAAACAAAATAACACATTACGAACGGGCCAAGGATAACAAAAGGTATAGTAGCACTGCAAAGAGTGTACTCCTGGCGGAAAGAAGTCAACTAGATGTTATTTGAAAAGCTAATTTCTGAGACTGTACATTAGCAGCACAACATTTAGTGGAAAAACCAGATAAGGATATAATAATAGCGTTTGCGATGTGGTGCTACAGGGAGAAAAGAGAAAATTAGGTAGACTGATAAGAAATTAGGAGTTTCTTGAGAAAGAGGGTAACACGGAAAAATGACGAGATGTGCTATGGCATCGAGCAACCTTCCATGGCACTAAAGGGAGCTGCAGAGGGTGACCCCCCTCCCACCCCCAACGGTATCGTTACCGTGCATTGGTGGTGGGGGTTGGGTGGTCAAATGATCCTGAGAGTTATGCCGGCGGTACCTGAGCTACCGGTAGGACCTCCCAGGCCGGACAGGTCAAGGGGGATGATCCAAACTAAATAGGATACCTTTGTCCTCTAGGTTGGGGGTTTCGGGTGGAGTTAACAACCGCAGATGGTAAGGCCAGACATGTTACCAATGCAAGAGTGAAGCTTGGGATGCAGAACAGACACCCAATACAACGAACTAAGCATAGAAAAAGACTACGCTTTGGAACATGGGGTGGCAATAACTTTACTTAGAGACTTTGAAAAGCAGGAAATGGTGGTTGCCCAGCAGGAAGTTCGACTGGAAGGTACAGGGACAATAGACGCAGAAAATTACGCAACATTCTATGGGGAAGCATTCAAGCACACTTTTGGAACTCGTTTCTGTGTTAACAAAGACACTGCACCAATGGTAAAGAATTTTACGGCAGTGAACCTAAGAATCTCAGTTCTAACTTTATCAGCGAAAAACCCACCAACTTACCTTTGTGAACTGTCATGCACCAAAAGAGGAAAGTGAAGATCAACTAAAGGATATATTATATGCAGAGCTGGAAGCTGGAAGCTGTAGAATTCTCATCGGCGATTTTAATGCCGAGATTGGAAAGGAGACCAACCTTACTCCCACAATAGGCGTTTATACACTCCTGGAAATGGAAAAAAGAACACATTGACACCGGTGTGTCAGACCCACCATACTTGCTCCGGACACTGCGAGAGGGCTGTACAAGCAATGATCACACGCACGGCACAGCGGACACACCAGGAACCGCAGTGTTGGCCGTCGAATGGCGCTAGCTGCGCAGCATTTGTGCACCGCCGCCGTCAGTGTCAGCCAGTTTGCCGTGGCATACGGAGCTCCATCGCAGTCTTTAACACTGGTAGCATCCCGCGACAGCGTGGACGTGAACCGTATGTGCAGTTGACGGACTTTGAGCGAGGGCGTATAGTGGGCATGCGGGAGGCCGGGTGGACGTACCGCCGAATTGCTCAACACGTGGGGCCATTCGCAACCGTCTCCATGAAGTTGGGCTACGGTCCCGCACACCGTTAGGCCGTCTTCCGCTCACTCCCCAACATCGTGCAGCCCGCCCCCAGTGGTGTCGCGACAGGCGTGAATGGAGGGACGAATGGAGACGTGTCGTCTTCAGCGATGAGAGTCGCTTCTGCCTTGGTGCCAATGATGGTCGTATGCGTGTTTGGCGCCGTGCAGGTGAGCGCCACAATCAGGACTGCATACGACCGAGGCACACAGGGCCAACACCCGGCATCATGGTGTGGGGAGCGATCTCCTACACTGGCCGTACACCACTGGTGATCGTCGAGGGGACACTGAATAGTGCACGGTACATCCAAACCGTCATCGAACCCATCGTTCTACCATTCCTAGACCGGCAAGGGAACTTGCTGTTCCAACAGGACAATGCACGTCCGCATGTATCCCGTGCCACCCAACGTGCTCTAGAAGGTGTAAGTCAACTACCCTGGCCAGCAAGATCTCCGAATCTGTCCCCCATTGAGCATGTTTGGGACTGGATGAAGCGTCGTCTCACGCGGTCTGCACGTCCAGCACGAACGCTGGTCCAACTGAGGCGCCAGGTGGAAATGGCATGGCAAGCCGTTTCACAGGACTACATCCAGCATCTCTACGATCGTCTCCATGGGAGAATAGCAGCCTGCATTGCTGCGAAAGGTGGATATACACTGTACTAGTGGCGACATTGTGCATGGTCTGTTGCCTGTGTCTATGTGCCTGTGGTTCTGTCAGTGTGATCATGTGATGTATCTGACCCCAGGAATGTGTCAATAAAGTTTCCCCTTCCTGGGACAATGAATTCACGGTGTTCTTAATTCAATTTCCAGGAGTGTAGTATGTATGAAAACAGTATTGACCACGTAATAAGGCTAATTAGCTTTCCTACGTCCAAGGGAATGTTTATCAGTAGCTCTAACTTGCCACATAGTCAGGTGCGAAAAGAAACATGGGTATCCCCAGATGAAAAAACAGTGAACCAAATAGACCACATAGCAATTAACGCAAAAGCCAGGAATTGGATTAGGGATGTAAGAAATACCCGTGGAGCTGAGTGTGGTTCCAGCCAATTCTTGGTTAAATGTAAACTCAGAGTCACCCTGAGACCAAATCAAACAAGTAAACGAAAGAAAGTGGCACGTTTAGAAATAGAAGAAGTAACACAGGAAGAAACCAGAAATGAACTTCAAGTTGAGATCAGAAATCGCTTTACAGTACTACCGGAAACGAGGACTCAGATGTAAATCGGCAATGGGTAGAAATTAGAAATATTGTTACAAGGCTGCAGGAGGAGTCATTGGAAACAGAGTGACGAGGAAGAAGAAATGAAGAAGAAATGGTTCAATGAGGTCTGTGAAGAGGTGGTCAACAGGAAAAAAGAAGCCCATGACAAGTGGTTATAGTCAGCAACTGATCAGAGCAGTAATACAAAGTCCGAAGAAAAACCACAACGGTATTGCGGAGAGAAAAGAGGAAGTTCGTGAGTGGGGTTATTACAGAAGCAGAAGACTTCCTGGAAAGGAGGATGAAGAACATGTACAGATAGGTCAACTATCTTAGGAAAACCTATAAACCGACTGAGAAATTCATAAAAAATTCCAAAGGAGAGATGCTGACAAAAAAAAAATGGTTCAAATGGCTCTGAGCACGATGGGACCCAACTGCTGAGCTCATAAGTCCCCTAGAACTGAGAGCTACTTAAACCTAACTAACCTAAGCACATCACACACATCCATGCCCGAAGCAGGATTCGAACCTGCGACCGTAGCGGTCGCGCGGTTCCAGACTGTAGCGCCTAGAACCGCTCGGCCACTCCGGCCGGCAGAGATGCTGACAAAATAATATCAAATTGTAAAGAGATGGGAGGAATATTTCAGTGACTTGTTAAATTGTGAAAGCTCAACGACACTCTAACTTCCCCTTACCACAGACAGCAGATCCTGAATACCTACCGCCAACTGTAGAAGAGATCAGCAAACAGGTACAACGGCTGAAAAAGGACAGAAGCTCAGGAGAAGATGCCATCCATGCAGAAATAATTCAGAAAGGTGGTGAATACTTTGTCGCAAGGATTCGCCATTTGGAGCACTGCAAACATTCCAGAAGACTGGAGGAATGCACTAATCTTTCCCATCCACAAGACGAATGACCGAATGACGTGCGAAAACTACCGTGGTATCGCTCTGCTGAAATCGTCTCAAATTGTCTTCTAGATCGAATCCAACCTCTGGCAGACGGCATCGTTGGAGAATATCAAGGAGGATTTCGTCACGGGAGATCTACTGTCGACAAATCTTTGTTCTACGCTAGATCGTAGGAAAAAGGTGGGAGATTGGCCAAGAACTACACATGTTGTTTGTCGACTTCAGTAAAGCATATGACTGCTTTCGTCGGGAAAGTGTGCTGGGGTGTCTGAAAAAGTTCGGTTTAGCCAAGAAACTAGTAAGCCTCACGAAGACTTGCCTGATGGATACAACAGCAAAGGTAAAAATTGGAAATAAGGTGACTGAAGCAGTCAGAATAAAACTGGGCTACGGCAGGGCGATGGACTATCACTTATTCTTTTGATTCTCGCATTAGAGAAGGTTCTGCGAGAGATGTCGTCTAATGAGCTTAGAGGAGTCCAGACCGGGATGCGAAAATCAGGTACCTCGGATATGCAGATGATATTTGCTACTATCAGGATCGCTAGAAGAATAAGGGGAAATGGCTGACATTCTGGAGACAACAGTGAGGAAAATTGGACTTCAAATGAATCGTGACAAGACGGAATACATGGTTCCACACCGTAAGCATCACTTCCACCCTTAAAGACAACTGACGGTTCTTATCGTGAAGTTAGGGAGTTCAAATATCTGGGCGCAGTATTCAGAGATGAACCATCCAGTAAAATGGAAATACAGGCAAGACTATAGGCAGGTAATCGTTGTTACCACAGCCTTAATGCTCTCCTCGAAACCAGACCTTTGTCAAGACATTTCAAAATAAACATCTACAAAACACTCCTACAGCCAGTAGTACTATACGGGTGTGCCACCTGTAGTACAACCAAGCAAGATCTGAACAGACTGCTGATATTTGAAAGGAAAGTCCTTCGGAAGATTTTTGGAGCGGTTTACGATAATAAGAGCAAAAAATGGAGGATTCGTCATAATACAGAGGTTTATGATATTCACAAAGGGCCGAACATCGTGGTTATAATGAGGACACGACAATTCCAATGGGCAGAGTATGTTGCTCGAATGCAGTACAACCGATGGCTGAAAACCGTACTCAACACCAAGCCAACCAGCGGAAGGTCCGTAGGAAGACCTAGAACTCGATGGAGTGACCGCGTATCCGAAGACCTTCAGAGGGTGTGACTGCTGGAAGGATGGCAGAAAGGAGCTGTCTTTTGGGCCTAAACGCGTAAAGTAAGTAAGTAAATAAGTAAGTAGAGGGTAAAAACTGTAGGAGAAGACAGAGTGGAATACATCAAACGAATACGTGGAGAAGCATGGTGCAGGTACTACTTTGAGATGAAGAGGTTGGCATAGGAGAGGAAATTGTGGTGGGACACATCATACCAGTCAGAAGATTGATGACTGAAGAAAAAAAAAATTACCTTCTTTGGGAAGTGTTTGTTTGGTTGATTTATTTGTATAACTAATTCAGATTCCTTATTATCCAAACGTTACACACGTGTATAATTCAGAACAAGGTTCAGCGTCCCGTTATTGAGACAGATTGTTATAGACATCTACTGTGCCATCTAACACATAACAATAATCCATAATGTGAAAGAGTTGGATGAAAACGTATCACAAGAATTGTGAATATATGCAGTGAGCAGCACTGAAACGAGCACTATAGACATTATTAAATAAATGAATATCATTCTGAACTAGTGAAATTCATTACTTACATTTCTGTCAGGCCTGTACAAAAGTGCTTATCGAAGCAGAATTCCACTGATATACTTTGCTACCGTCCACACAACACACAGTATAACAACAGATACTATTACATGCATGATACATTCATCACATGAAACCGTGCTGAATGTATGTGCTACAATAGTCCGCCAGAGTGCCCTTCCAGCTTTGAACCTTCTTGACGCAGCTTGTTACAATGTGACATTCAGCCGGTCGCCGCAAAGCACTACATACCAACTGTTAGGAGGCGCTTCTGCGTGGAAAATCCATGGCGTTAAATATGCAACACCTTCGGATTCAGCGGTTTTGAGCTAAAAATGTTTCGTTTGCCGTAAGATTCTGTAGTGAAGGAAGGTATCTCCTTAAGCACAACTGCTAAGAAATTCATACACAAAAGAACGCTAAGAAGAATTAGCTCATCTTCCTCGTTGTTTCTAGTCCTGTCTGTATACACATTTCCTGCTGTTTTATTACGCCATAATTTTACACCTACGAGAGAGAGCTTGCCACAAAATGCGGCACTGCTTTTGGAAAGTTCACGAAGGCAATGACGGGTAACACATTGTGTTCCCTAGGAGGTGCTGTGAATATACAAAATTGGTTAATGGAGATTTTAAAGAATTTTAGAAATTAGTGTTTGCTGGTCGAAGAATATATTTCCTTTAGTACTTTCTTTACAATGTATCCATTACATAGCCCAGTGATGAAAGCTTGACACATTAAACTGTCTGTCTGGAAAAAAATACAAAACTCTTCATGAGCACGCTTAATTTTCAATTTTCAAATCTGGAATTTATTGTTTCCTACTGATTACTGAAAATTATTTATTTATTGAAAATGTACGTTTTACTTTTCTAAGAACATAACATTAGGTTATTTTAATACTGGCTATTGTAAGTCAATAAATGTTGTACACACGTCTTACGCTGCTTTCCGCTCCTAGTTGACAACATGAGCACGCGAGTGTACTTTGTCATTGCTTACCCCTTCCCTGTGAGGTCACGATGGTTTCCATCCGTTTTATCTGCTTTATCCGTGTCTATATTGGTACATGATGGCACCGACAATAAACCGGTTTTCATAGGTTTCTTCATTTGTAAGGGGGATTTTATGCGTAGGGCTTGCATTTGTTTAGAGTCCCTAGTTTCCTGCCCTGAATGAGGCATGTAATAAAATTACTCCATATCTGACATATAACTGTGTATTGTAGACTTATTGGACACTGGATAACTGGGAGGCTGCTTTTGAATTTGTCGCCAACGTACTGGTGCTACTGGAATTTTATGGATAAAAAACTGGCTGCGAGCTATTCATGTATTTGATAGCACATTCGGTGTGAAATTCTCTCGACAAATGACTCTTATCTACGTATGTCTTAGGTCATTACTAACCGGAAATTCGTAGTCACTTACGCCACTTCTTTTAATTTTTTCATCCTTACAGAACGGCACAAAGCGGTAGGATATCTGTAATGATTAATCAATGTTTTTAGATTATTTCATATCTCAGAAAAGTAGTATTAGCGTACTTTTCTGGCACATATTCAACATTATCAGCAACAAAAACTATTATAGTACGAATATAAGTACTACATCAATATTTTCAACATTATATGGTTTCCGTATTGCCTACCTTCGTTAAAAGAAGACTGCACTTACAACATAATCTTCAAACACAATAAATCCAGCAGATGATACATTACGTATTCACTATTCACAGCCCACAGAAGTGCATAAGATTTTGACACTAACAGTTTCGTAGCCCAAGAATGCCTGGCGAAAAGACGATGTGTGGTGCCACGTGCGGGAAAAACTGGGAAATCCACCGACACTCCCACCGCTATATGATACTGGGAAATACCGTGGCTGTTAGAGCACACTAGCGGGCTACAAACAATTTTACAAGACGTCAACAGGTGACGCTAGTTTCCTGCTACGTATCACGCATGTAATAAAATCACTTCATATCTGACATATATGTGTTTTGTAGACTTACCCAAGTATGCCAGTGGAATTTTGCTTTGTAAGCACTTTCAGTGCATGTCTCGTTTGAAAATTTACGGCTATGTTGGGAAATCGTCACCAGCAAAAATTACAGCAACTATGACCGTTATTTAAATACAGAATTATCAAACCTAACTTGCTAGTCCTTCCCCAAGAAAAAACTGAAATTAGATAAAAATACATATTTTAAGGAGTACTGATAAAATGACATGAGATCGCGTAGGGTATATTGCATTATGACATATTGACTGTTCCTACAATCTCAAGCTAGCATTTTTAAACGTTTAATCCAATTGAAAAAGGAGTAAAAAGTTTTTATATTCTAAAATGGGACTATTTCATTGGTAGCACAACAATTGTTATACATGATTTATGAGCTTTCAGAAGTGTTTTCTCCGCGCAGCACCTTTCTTCAGAAAAACATAAATATTTGAGCAGTTAGTTTCAATGGTTTAGATGTTTAGCAAATCACACATTTAATCGAGCACAAAGGTATGTATTCAGGCACAAGTAAGCAGTTTGGAACAGCTTGCTGTACGAAATCATCACTTTGTCCCAGAACTGTGTATACTAAATGTGCTTCCGTCTGGAATGCAATTAAACCGATATTTTCCCGTCATGTGCCAGCAGCCGTTGTTTTCGTCTGCCACGAGCAATTTTAGTCTACTTTTTACAGAGCCCGCGATGAACAATTTCGCATTCAGATTGAATATCGATCTCAGTTGCTGGAAAGTTTTTGTTGAAGTGAATAATATTCAGCAGCTCTCGCCTCCCTTACATCTCTTTCCGCCCATTCACAGGGGCATATATTCCGATTTTCATCAAAGCTTCTGTGATCTTCATACAGAATATTAACGAACTGTCAGGTCACAATATTGTAGAATATCCACTCTTGTTGAAACGACGTATGAGTTTTGCTGACTTCCTACAGATGCAACCCTGTGTCAGAATGTTAAAAGGTTAATATGCAAATTTTGAAGCTCTGCGGGTTTTGTACGTCCAAAGTATTTCTAAACGGGCTCAATTTCTACACATAAAAGGCAGTGTGCTGACCGATTGACTCACAATCGCGCATCCCCAACCAATATGGATAGAAACTTTAAATTTGGGGAAAGGATTTATCTTATACCGTAGGCGTATTTTCGAAATTCCATCCCAAGGTGATAAAATAAGGTATGAAGGGTTTTTGAAAAATGTCGCTATTAAGGGAATTTTGCAGCTAGACGAAAATTGGTATTTAGTTTCTCGGTCAGAAACAAAGAAATACATGTTTCAGCATCTTACGATATTTAAACCTGTGGGGGTAGAACAGGGGTGAAAGCTTCCCTCGAATATATGTAATTTTAAGGCTACATCAGTGACCACTAGAATGTAACTTTTCGGCGAGAAATTTAAAAAAATACGTGTTTCATTGTTTCTGGAAATTCCGCGAAGTGAGTGCAGTATGGAATGAAAATTAAAGTAAAACTATTTCATTACATAAAAAATTTTTAAAGGTAAATTTATGAGAATAGATATTTCATTTCTCACTTAGGCACAAAGAAATATTTGTTAGGGGATGAAAGATACCTGAATCTCTTTTTGGTCAGAAGTACATTCTGAAAAGAACATGCTTATATGGCATTAATTAGCGTGTCGCCAAACTAAGTCAACAAATCAATTAATCTCACTTTAATGTCTCGATTGCTGGAACGGCAGCTTTCCCTGTGTTCTCGAACTCATAATCCTTGTCTTAAAAAGAAGATGGCTTCTGTCAATCTCATAAATATTTCCCTATTTTGTTCCACTGTGCTTTAAAATTCACGTATCTGTTCATACAACTTTAAATCAAGTCTACTTTTACGTTTTTAGGCTATCCATGCATGGACAAGTGAACCTGATTTTTTTTTTTTTTTTTTTTTTTTTGCTTTGAAATTACAGTGTGCAGATTATTAAGATAGGAATGACCACGATCTTTACTGTCATTGAGATTTTTCCTTTTCGAGCAACAAACATGGCCAACACAAGAGTAAACACAATTTTTCGCTGAATCATTACCAAATTGTTTTGCTATACATATCAGGAGTAGGTGCTCGTATGAAATTTCAGATTTTGTTATCTGTCCTGAAATTTCTGAGGCAGGGGATAGTTCGACCATTTTCAAGAAGCTTTAACTTTTCATTGAGTGGCACTGAGTGGGAATATTTGTTAAAAGAACTTACTATAATATTACTATTACAATTATCCATTTCTTTTAAATCTCTAACTAAACTATTATTCATCCACATTAAACACGATGTACTCATCCGACACTAAACTTACTAATCCACGTTGAATTCAGGGTTGGCAGAGGAAAAAACGTGCTGGATGCAACCTTGTTATTTCATGCATCTACCCATTTTTGAAGCGAGCTTCGTGTGACGTCACGAACAACGAAATTGGAGTGAAGACTATTATAGCGCCTTGCTTATACGTTTCAAGAACTCTTATAAGAAAGCCGCCACGACGGCACACCATCTCTCGTGCAACGCAAAACTAGCTGTTGGATCAAACGAAAAGTACAGACTGTTAAACAGCTGTTATATCATGATTTAATTATTACGAAGGGAATCATTAAGAAAACTTATGACTTAACGACTCATACATTTAATAGAGCATGCAGTGCCTACATTAAAATCAGGGATAATACGCCCCTGGTCAAACCTCTACATAACTGTCTAGTGTTCCATCAACTACTCGTATTTCATTTCCTGAATGCTTGAAATAGGCTCACTCTGACGATAACGAATTGGCAAAAGTTTATTTTATTCTGTAATGCAAGTCAGCACCAGAAAGAAATAATTTAAGACGTCTGAAGATGAAAATATGTGACCGGCATGAAAGAACATTGCTTTTGGGAGGATAAGAAACTCCCACCTTACGAACATTTGAAATTATAGTTTTAGCTTGAAATTATAGGGATTAATAAGGACACATTGATAAAGTTGTCAGTTTGTTACGAATCTCTTTGAGGATGTCGCAAGTGACTGCCAGTTCCGTTCAACTTTACGCCATTGTCAGCACTTGTAGAAGCTCATATATATATATATATATATATATATATATATATATATATATATATATATATATATATATATATATTTGAAAAAAGGCGAATATTCACAATCTAATACAGTTAGAGCGTGAATGTACTGCTAGCCGAAATCCATCAATGGCTTCTGTATCTGTATTACCAAACTTACTTCTGATTCATTACTTCTGGTCTCTAACCAACGTAACATGTAGACCGATGTTCGTCAAAATATTTTCCCATGCAGACAATACCGACATTGTAGCCCGGCACCGTCGGCCGCATTTGTAGCAACTACCTAAATTGGTACCTTATGAGTCCACAATAGACTAGCAGCAAATTGTAAATCTGACCTGAGGTCCTGGTAGAATTATGTGACGATAAAACAGTAGATGTGGAAGTGAATTTAAAAATGCTGGTAAGTCTCATAATTTATACAGATCCAGATGATATTGAATCCATTATAGTGCTCATAGTGCGTTTCGGGCATAGCCCATCATCAGATGACCAGGTAACAAGTAATAAAGGGAAGTGCAAATAATATCATACAATCCAGCTTTACCGAATACATGAGGTTATATATACCTCAAATTAAATTAATTGCGCACGGTCTTAAAGAACACAAGTACATACCATCTAAGATCATTATATGCTTCGAAAATGACTTTGAGTAATGTCTCTACAAATGTCAAGCAAAACATGTGCTGTAGTATACAAGAAGTAAACCTAACTATTAGCTGAAATGTAGCTGACTACATTTACAGTGTCAAGGCACTGCTCACGGAGCCATAATGTAAGCTCCTATCCCTAGAGGGCAGCACTTCTGATGGCGTGTGGAACCGAAATGATAATATAAAATAATAAAAGTTCAATCAGCACTAAAGTGCAAGTCCAATTGTGTAACAGTATACTACACGACATTCCATTTACAACAACGTCACATAGAAGCACATTCAGAATGATTTGTTCATAATTTCAGTAGAGGGAATCACTTCCGATACAAAGTTAATTAAAATAATTATTTTTCAATAGAACAAAATTAAGTCTAAGAAATAGTTTTGACTAGCACAGTTCTGCAAGAACGTCAACAGTTGAAACGTCCCCTTAGAAAAATTATACATGACTGTGTTTAAACTGACTCACAATATTTTTAGCGCAACGGAATCTGACTTTCAATAATGCCTACAAAAGAATGGCCCTGACTAACATTAACCTACACCTTTCACAAATCACTTACCTCACAAAAATCTTCGTTACTCGAACTACTGCAATACAGCGAGCGCCACGACTGCCAGCTAAATAAAAGATTCAAACTACTGAAGGCACTAACTACTGATAGGCATAGTTAGCAAATGAAAGATTTTGATAGAGAACAAACAATGTATTTACCTTAATAGTGTTCAATAGTCATAATATATATAGCAGTTAATGACATCCATTCTTACAAATGTACTGTTTCTGATACACACACGTCCAGATCATCCGCTCGCAAAAATCCGCCATCTCACTTCCCCACATCCACCACAGCTGGCGGCTCACCTCCAACTGCGCAACGCTACGCGCTGTTAACATCCAGCTGCCCAACACTACAATGGCAGAGAACAATGCAAACTAGCCGCAGACTGCACGCAGCACAGCCAGTGATTTTCATACAGAGCGCTACGTGGCGTTACCAACAAAAAAACTAAACAGCCTACTTACATAGCCCCCATGTTCCCCACAAAAAATTTTACAAATTTTTTGGGCAGTGGCTAATACATATTTGTTAAAAAATTTTCGCAATTACAATAATCAAATGCACACAATTATTGATACAATGTTGGTCAAAAGCAAAAATTTTCTCACAGTCCATAAAGACAGTCCTGATCCTTCATCACAGTAAAATATCAGTGTTTTTCTTAAAGTCTGAGCAGTAAAAGAAAATGCACACGGAAGTAGTGGATTTCCATGCAGTCTTGATGAAGTAGTGTTGTCCTTCCAACGGAAAGGCAGTGCTGACTCTTGACATGCAGACAGGTAATGGGCCACAACAGAGCAAACCCACCGCAGAGTCAGTCGAAGTTTTGAAGAATACTGGTAGGTATGTCATCACAGAGCATACCCGCTGTAGTCCTGGTAGAGAGTATGGTATTGGTGGGCCACCAGAGGTGCAGACCCACTGTAGTCCTTGTAGAAATAATGTTATTGGTGGGCCATCAAAGATGCAGACCCACTGTAGTCCTTGTAGAAATAACGGTATTGGTGGGCCATCAAAGATGCAGACCCACTGTAGTCCTTGTAGAGACGGCCAGCAGCCATCTGTTGCGACTGTGCAGGTGCACAATCACCATCGAAGAGTCTTGCGGACAATATAGCAAGTCCATAAACCACCACTTGTACACTCACAAAGTTTTTGGAATTGTCTTTAGAACCAGCAATGCTGTTAACCAGTCCCTTGCTGAATTATTAACACACGTCCAAACACTAACAGTCCTCTTTTTTTCACATATTGTGCATATACTATGACCAACAGAAATATGTGCAGTGAAATGAATGCTTACAAGTTACTTAATTTGATGAAGTTGTGTCAATTACAATTTTATAACATGAGAATACAATAACAAAGGTATAAAATACATCATTAAAGAACATAACAATACAGATAACATTTGTAGAAATACGTGCTTTACAAAAGAATCGAAATAACATATACATCAGTGTTACAGGAATTGTGACATAAGTACATATATCAAATAATGTGAATAGTTTTCGAAACATTAATTTCACACATGAGCATTAAAACAGAACAGAATAAATAATGTCTAATCACCTTTACAAAGAAAATAACATAGTATTTGAAAAATTCTACAACATAAATCTTATTAGCTAAACACAAAGACAGGAAAAAGACAAATACACAAGGGTACATAGAAACATAGCGGAATAATACAAAAGGAAAGACAGGGTTCGCTTTCAGTGTAAAATTTGGTACTGCAGTCTAACCCAAAACTTCATTCCATAGATCTTTCCTCTTATTTCAACATTTGTTTCCACCAAAAAAATCCTATCCAAGCATGCTTTCTGTATTTATATGTTCACATATTTCGTACCTCATTATTTATTTTCCATTATCTTACTTCATCAATTATTTCCAAGAAAATCCTGCCGAAACCTGTTGTCCCTAAACCCTACTTTTTTGTTCATATCCTCTTTCAAAATACTTTTTTGGCTAAACCATTTTCTTATAGCTACTCAATGCATTTATTCCAATTCATCACAACTCGTTCTCTCATATAGCCTACCCCATCTTAAGCTAACTTCAATCTACTGAGCTCAGATGCTAAACTAAGGGACGAGGCAATGCAGCAGCACAAAACATATAACACAAACAGCAATGACAAAAAAATGCAAACTGGCAAAGCAAGCAGCAGGAAATCTAAATTAACAGAGCAAATGCAACATTACAATTAATATGAGCCAATGTGCTGCAACAAGAAAAATAAATCAGTAGTAAAACTGGCTTAACAAAGTAATACAAAGTGAAATTCAGGAACACTATGCCTGGAAAACAGCAGCAGCAAATACTGTAACTTATATCTAAACATGACAAAGCTCAAGCAGAAAAAATATCACAGTAAAGATAGGAAATGTCTAATAATTATGTCAGATCTTAACACTAGAGTGATGCATCACCTTAACTTACACTACTAAAAAGTTACCAATAAGAAAACCTAAACAGCCTACTTAGACAGTCAAACGCAATGCATTATTGTATACTTAATAAAAAAAAACGTACTGTCACCTGCACCTTTACGTTGTCAGTAACACTGAAAAAAAATTGTTCACTTATAAAATTTCACGTGGTCATTAAGAATTCCATAAAGCAGAGAGAAAGTTAAAAGGAAGACTAACAGGATGGGGACACATTGCATTTTGCTACCCACAAGCAAATTATTGAAAAAGTTGAACCACCTACGATGCTAGAAATCTGTTCATTAACTGTAGGTTCTATGCCTACCGGATATCTCATATATACTTTGATTCCTTCTAAAAGATCGAATATTGTAATTTTACTACTAAAATGCACAATGTTTTTAAGCTGATGTAGGTTCGCCTTAAAAATGATATCACAACGCACGCCCACCAACAATGCCAACGCACTTCCACTGAAGACTTAGGTTACTTTCCCAGAAGAGAGAAATTTTTTGAAGACAATCAAATGGTACAGGTTAATAGACGGCCAGTTGTGGTTTTTTCTAAAGATGTTAGGAATGCTGTTAACGGTTCTGCTAGAGTAAGTGGTAAAACGTCACTCTTACGAGCAGAAATGAAGCTCCACAAAGAAAATCAAGCGATTCGTCCTGCAATTATTTTGTAAGCAGCTTTTATCAAGCTAAAATTAGGGACATTTTACGTTTTGAAAACTCGTGCAGTGTCAAAAACAGCTTTTAGATGGTACATATTTTACAAAACACAGACTTGTCAGCAAATGCACTTCTGGTTTCCGTTGACAGCAAGAATCTCTATACGAATGCACCAATTGATGCAACATTAGAAATTAATTATAACGAGTTCATGCTGTTCGGAAAAGTGGATCCCAAGTATACTGCTGAACTACTGGAGTCAGTTAAAATATCCTTATCTTTTAGTTATTTTATTTTTAGTAAGAAAATTAGTCGCAGAGAAACTTGTCTTGCAACAGGCTCTAGTGTTTGAGGAATCCTTTCAAAAGCTTTTGTAAAACTTTTAGAGAAAAAATTGTTTGATCAGCACACTACAGTATGCGAAAAGATTGCGTTTGTAGTTCAATGATGAAATTGAACGACAGGATTTAGTTAATTTTTTGACTTACAAAACGCTTTATGCATTGGCCGTCTCAGTTCTTTCAGCATCTTCATGACATTCTCCCGTGGCTCGAACAAGTTTGTGATCATTCGTTGTTGCCCTTCTCTGTATCCGTTCTGTATCCCTGTTAGTACTAATTGGTACGGTCGACACACACGAGCAGCATTCTGCAATGGGCCTCACGAATGTTTAGTATCCGGTCTCTTTCATAGACTGAATCCACTTCCCCAGTATTCTACCGATGAACCGCATTCTGTACCTTACTTTATCTGCGACTGAATCTACGTCATCATTGAATTTCAGATCCCTGCAACTTCTAAACCCCGGTATTTCAGTGAGTTGACTGATTTCACCTGTGGTCATTGATATTACTGTCATACGATGATTCGTTCTTTCTGCTTGTGAAGCGCTCAGGTTTATATTTCTGAACATTTTAAGCAAGTTTCCATCCTTTTCACCAGTTTGCAACCGTATCAAGATCTTATTGAAAATTAACGCAGCTTCTTTCCGATAGTTCTTCGTTATAGACAACAGCAAGACATATGATAATTCTGTGGTTACCATTAATATTGACCAAAAAATGTAAATGTTGTGTGACTATGGCCTCCCGTCGGGTAGACCATTCGCCGGGTGCAAGTCTTTCGACGGGGATGAAAGAATGATGAGGACAAAACAATCCCCAGTCCCTGAATGGAGAAAATCTCCAAACCAGCCGGGAATCGAGCCCAGGCCCTTGGGATTGACTTTCTGACGCGTTGACAGCTCACATACCGGGGGTGGACTATTAATATTGACTGCAAGGTTATTAATATACAAAATGAACATCAAGGATTCTAACACACTTCCGTGGGGCACGCCAAAAGTTGCTTATACATCTGTTGATGACTGTATCCAAGATAGCTTGCTGTGTCCCCACTACCAAAAGATCCTCAAGCCTATCACAAGTTTCGCTTCATATACCATAAGGTCCTACTTTCCCAATGAGCGTAGATGTAAAGGATGAAATGCTTTTGGAGAACCGAGGAATACTGTATCTACTTTCTGTCTCCATCCATGGCCTTTAGTACGTCATTTGAGAAAAGTTTCACATCGACCTTTTCGGAATCAATGCTGGTTGGCATGGAGGAAGTCAATCAAAGCAACGTACCTCATTACGTTTGAGCTCATAATATCTTCTAAGATTCTAGAACTCGATGACAAGGATATTGGCCGGTTGACATAACGGGTCTGTGACGCTAAGACACGTAGGAAAGGGCAGGACTAATTGGGTCTGTTCTCTTCAAGACCCAACAAGGATCACTAACTTGTCTTCCACGTGCGAGGGAAATCAGTCATAGCAAGATTAATGTTTTCAGTTTCTTTACGGGAGATAATCTGTTTGTTAGGGTATTACAAGCATTAAATAACTCTACGTTAACAGTCATCTTTCAAGCAAATGTTAATGATTTTCTTTTACAGTTAACGTGTATATGTGAATTAACTGTTCATCAAAGTTAGAAAAATGGTGATTTACTGGGAAAGACATGAATTCCGATAAGGATTCTGAGAAATTAAATACAAATTATACACTTTATATCAACACTGAGGGCAAGTACGAAATATTTCTGAAAGATTGATGCAGATTGATAAACGAAAAGAGACAACTTATTTTCTTAAACATGTGGACATTCTGACCTTTGAAGTTCATTATTTTGAAGAAGCCAGCTTTCAGGATAGTTAGTAGTTAAAATGAGTGCTAAGATTCAAGTATCGAATCGAACCAGTTACTCGTGAGAGTGAGTTTCTGAACAAGCAGCGGCACCCATTACGAGGCGGGAATTTAGTGAAATAAAATTCAACGTTTGAGTAAGTTTTGCATTTATGCAGTCCTACTTATAATAGCAAATTTGCATGTAAACGTATTACAAGTAAAATAATAGAAGACTTCATTCCTCAATCTATGCCAATAATTTTATGCGTGTTTCGATCTCGTAACGTTAAGAGAGGGCAAAAGCTTCCACTGAAAATTTCGATGCCAGGTGAAGTTTTAGGATTAACAGCGATCTTCATTTTCAAACAGTGTCTCGTGGATTATCTTTCAGTTCTGAAGGATCTATTCATCATGCAAAATATAAAGAGGTAGCTATTTGTTGTTTTAAATTGCGTACATACGTAGTAAACTTGAATTATGGCCACAACGTAGTTTGTTGTATTAGTACTTTCCCCATCAGTGTACACGCCGAAGCTCCTTCGGGAGTGCCTGCGCCCCTTCTGAAGGCATGTGGTGTATTTAGAGTTATGTAACACAAAAATTTTAAAAATGTTAGGTTGTAGATCCCTAATGGTGCCCTACAAAAACAGAAAATCCGTTTATAGTTCCTACGTCCTGTTTTCTTACCTTGACAATCTATGAGTGTTGCCAACCAACCGATTCGCTCGACAGAATCGTCATAGGAAAATTTCAAAAGGGTCGAATATGAGTCAATGAAATTTCATAAATCATCAAAAATAGGATTTAACAATTTGTTTAAAATAAAATGATAGTGTTTTCCGAGAAATGATTTCAATTCTTGACAGATCTCCACAGTGGAGTGGAAGCTACGTTGACGTCAACGATCGACACCTAGCTACTAATCTGAAGTTATTAAAGTTAATATAGCAATATAAATAACTATCGTAAAAGTAATAAAGTTACTGGTTGGGAAGAGGGTCGTAGCATGGCATACTTTTCAGACATTCGCATCTAGCCACCTCTGTTACGCTGCTGTAATATATTTTCGTATTCTATTTTCAAATGATGGCATTTACTGTTTGTGTGATGCAGATATTTATCAAGATTACACAAAATGCTACGAAAATTTTGTTTTTCCAAGCACCTAGGAAAATATAAAAGCGTTGCCGTGGAGACAAACTTGCCAATATGCGTTACGTGTTACGTTATTACTCCGCTACATACAAATCATTGGTAAGTGAAACCATATTAAGGAGAATTATTGTCAAAAGTCAGTTACAATATAAATTTGTTTTTAAGCAGATGCTATTGGAAACTAACACATATTCCCATTTTCATGACAGGTACAATTATTAAGAGATTAAAATAGCTCATTTGTAAAATGCTCCATGGTAATAGGTAAAAAATGCTGCACGACCGACAAAGTGTAATGCAAGTGACCGCATGTTACATGTTCTAAAACATGTTGGACTTTACTCATTATAACATTCTGTTCATGAAGAATTAATACGCTACTGGCCATTAAAATTGCTACACCAAGAAGAAATGCAGATGACAAACGGGTATTCATTGGACAAATATATTATACTAGAACTCACATGTGATTACATTTTCAGACAATTTCGGTAAATAGATCCTGAGAAATCAGTACCCAGAGCAACCACCTCTGGCCGTAATAACGGCCTTGATACGCCTGGGCATTGAGTCAAACAGAGCTTGAATGGTGTGTACAGGTACAGCTGCCCATGCAGCTTCAACACGATACCACAGTTCATCAAGAGTAGAGACTGCCGTATTGTGATGAGTCAGTTGCTCGGCCACCATTGACCAGACATTTTCAATTGGTGAGATATCTGGAGAATGTGCTGGCCAGGGCAGCAGTCGAACATTTTCTGTATCCAGAAAGGCCCGTACAAGACCTGCACCATGTGGTCGTGCATTATCCTGCTGAAATGTAGGGTTTTGCAGGGATCGAATGTAGGGTAGAGCCACCTGTCGTAACACATCTGAAATGTAACGTCCGCTGTTAAAAGTGCCGTCAATGCGAACAAGAGGTAACCGAGACGTGTAACCAATGGCACCCCATACCATCATTCCAGGTGACACGCCAGTACGGCGATGACGAATACACACTTCCAATGTGCGTTCACCGCGATGTCGCCAAATACGGATGCGACCATCATGATGCTGTAAACAGAACCTGTATTCATCCGAAAAAATCCCGTTTTGCCATTCGTGCACCCAGCTTCGTCGATGAGTACACCATCGCTGGCTCCTGTCTGTGATGCAGCGTCAAGGGTAACCGCAGCCACGGTCTCCGAGCTGATAGTCAATGCTGCTGCAAACGTCGTCGAACTGTCGTGCAAATGGTTGTTGTCTTTCAAACGTCCCCATCTCTTGAATCAAGGATCGAGACGTGGCTGCACGATCCGTTACAGCCATGCGGATAAGATGCCTTTCATCTCGACTGCTAGTGATACGGCGTTCTGTATTACCGTCCTGAACCCACCGATTCCATATTCTGCTAACAGGCATTGGATCTCGACCAACGCGAGCAGCAATGTCGCGATACGATAAACCGCAATCGCGATAGGCTACAATCCGACCTTTATCAAAGTCGGAAACGTGATGGTACGCATTTCTTCTCCTTACACGATGCATAACAACAACGTTTCACCAGGCAACGCCGGTCAACTGCTGTTTGTGTATGTGAAATCGATTGGAAACTTTCCTGATGTCAGCACGTTGTAGGTGTCACCACCGGCGCCAACCTTGTGTGAATACTCTGAAAAGCTAATCATTTACATATCACAGCATCTTCTTCCTGTAGGTTAAATTTCGTGTCTGTACCACGTCATCTTCGTGGTGTAGCAATTTTAATGGCCAGTAGTGTAGCTTGTGTCTAACGCGAAATAGATGCAAATACAGCGGCAAACATATCATCATATCTTAAGACATTGCGGGAAGTGGCGGAATGTGTTTATGGACTTCTCCAGTACTCATTTCTTCTCGCCATTCTGGAAACGGTCACTAGACTGAAGTACCGACCAAAATGCATCACGTGTTCCTAGGTACACTAACCTCTAGGTACGACACTCTTCACTAATCATTTACTCGTGAAAAACATTTTTGCGGATACAAATGAATAAGATTTCTATGCCTTTTTCATTTTGGTCACGTATTAGGACCAATCGGCTCACTTTCCCCTTTTCCCATTGAGCTAAATTTGCACGCACCTCACATTTTTTTTTTGTGAGACGGGAAAAACTAGTTGGTAGGGAAGGAGTGGGTGGGAGTCTGAAATGTCAGTTAAACAGTTTATCATACCCTACAAAGTAAAAGAGAGAGATTTATGGAATGAAATTGAATGTAGAATGAAATATTTATTATTGGGCGTTCCTGTTATGTCAAATGATAACTGAACACAGTATAGAAAAGACGATTTTAGTCTATTTTGATATCAACACTCTTTCTCCACATCAGTCCATCCTTCGCTTACCATTCTCCATGTTAGGACACATGACATATACCTGTCTCGATCAAACCATGGAGTGAATCTTGGGAAGGAATCGTACGGCTCTGAGGTCAAAAATATCAAAAGCATAAGATGCGATACGTCCGCTCCCTGGTGACCTGCAGGGACGGCAATCTCCCCATAAGATTGTCCAAATGTTAAAAAAAGAAGCAATGTGATGCAATCGAAACAACGTATTGAAGGTAAACTACTAGGGGTGGCGCAATGAAGCATCAAAGTACGGGTAACGGGTACAACACCACACATGGACATATAGATGAAGGGGCTCATCTAAACTACAAAAGGAACTAGACCTCACTATAACAAAATAATAGGTTTGTTATCATAAAGCAACGAACAAACGAAGTACCCTATGAGATAAGTATGGGAACACTTAATAAGCGGACAAAGCATTCTAATTATGAAACCTAGCCTTGGCACAGGTGAGTGGACGGATGAAAGCATAATCATGAAACTATTTTGCGGATATGGCAGATGACAGAATAGTAAGTGGTTTAAAGAAAGAACCCAGGAAAATAAGTACGAACATCAGTAAAATTACCAGAAAGCCTGATAGAGTGATCTGTCAGTCTGTGAAAGCTAAAATCGTGCAATTTGATGCTAATATAATTTAACAAACTTTGCACCCATCTGAATTTGTTGGTTGCATTACCAGCTTATTTTTACCGCTCGCTATGATAAGATTGTGGAAGACGGTGGCAATAATTGCTGCCTGGAAGTACTGAGTCCAGCTTACCGTCTCTACTTTCTAATATGGAGACATCCTTCTGTGTGACAGCTTGGTAGCAAGCTTGTACTCATTGATCTCCTAGCAGCAAGTCTACTCTCTCGTCACCTAGCTGTAAGTATTGTTTAATTTCACTTTTTGAGGTGGTTTCTGACACTGTAAGAATCCCACAGGCCAGTTTCAATAGACCTGGTGTGTACCAGTCAATAAATTTATAAATAAGTTTCAAAAACTCCTGCCCTCACGTATTCTTCTGAAGTTTAATCAATGATGATCTCGTGTGGGGTGGAAAGCAGAAACTCCTACCCACTACATGACAGGTTCCTAACCCTTACCAAACGAAGGGCTCAGGCGTAGACATGCCTGGGTAAGCGCTTCATGTACTGAAATAATCACTGTAAACCAGTCAAAGTGCCCATTACTAGGATTTTAAACAAATATGTATTCATGGCGTGACTGCAGAGAACTGACGAGTCTCATGCTTAACTGATCTTTTGGCAACGGCTAGATTCACATGTTACCTCTAGAGAAGTGTCCACCTCTTTAACTGAGTGGTAACGTGATTGCCTACCAAACAGTGGGCCCGGGTTCGACTTCCGGCCGGGTTGGAGATTTTCTCCGATCGTGGACTGAGCGTTGTGCTGTCCTCATCATTATATCATCCCCACTGACAAGTAAGTCGCCCAATATGGCGACCCCTGAAATAAGACTTCCAACTCAGCGGAAAAACTGCCTGACATGGGGCCTTCCGACCCTCACTGTAACGCGACCATTTCATTTCTAGAGAAGAATTCCTTCTTGAGTCTCTCACAACAGAGTTTTAAAGCAGATACATTTCCCCAAGTCGCTTGGTGTGCTGAGATGGTCCGTAGCGAATTCTGTATCTGCTACTCGCTCTGGAGGACAGATTTCAGCCCCGAATACATTCATATCCTCTCCTCATCCTCTTAAGTAATCTTCTATGTTGTACGAGCCAGCAAGTAAGAGCTCTTAGGATGCGTAAATAACAGGTACCCTCACCATAGTAAAAAGTATGGAAGAGAATATTTAATTCGCTGAAGAATCTCCGTCAGGGTTGAATGCTGCCTGCAGTAATGATGCATCGTTAAAGGATTGACTAGATTCACAACGTGTACTTCCACATTACATTATAAAATATATTGCGTGACACTTTGGGGATAAACTGTGAGGTAAGAGTGGGCAGAGGTCAGTTGACGGATCAAATTAGAAAAATGAGGACTTCCTTCTAACCTTCATATCATCAACCATTCACATTGGCTGTATCTTCCTCTTTTAACAATCTATAAAGGAATTAATATATAGATTTATGGACGATGTAATATTGTCAGTATTTATGTAACAATGTCAGAATGTACAAAGTACAGGACTGTTTGATGAAAAAGTTTGAGTTCAGATGCTCAACTAACGTACGAGGGTTAAAACAAACCTCTAGACTGCATTAGTCTTTTATTCATGATAGGCTTCGACTTCATGTAGAAGTCACCTTCAGAAAATGAATCTATCTGGATGCAGCTGGAGGCTCCTCGGATCCTCATGCGGCAACATTATCGTATACTTCTACTCTGAACCATGTTGTCCAAATGTATTCAACGTCCAAACTCATCAGAAATGGGCGTGTATGGAGTTAATAAAAATGTTTCAAATGGCTCTGAGCTCTATGGGACTCAACTGCTATGATCATAAGTCCCCTAGAACTTAGAACTACTTAAACCTAACTAACCGAAGGACATCACACACATCCATGCCCGAGACAGGATTCGAACCTGCGACCGTAGCGTATGGAGTTAATAGGCGGGAATTGTTCAGATGTGGCGAGTGGGAAGCTGGGAAATCGGGTCTGACGCAAAGCGCTCGGGGTGGGCGAGGCACTTAAGACAATCATTATAGAGAAACTTGGGATTCCGGTTCGATTTCCAGTCCGGCACAAACTTTCAACTCTTGCCGTTTCATTGTGCCACTGGAAATTATTATATTCTTCGTATCACTTTCTTATATCGTTTTATTTGCATTCCTTTCAACCCGATTGTTCATGTAACAGCATCTAATTTCGGGTTTATTTTTTTTTTTTTTTTTTTTTGAGAAACATTGTTGTTACCTGATAACTGTTTAAGAAGGGAGAATTAATAAAACGTCAATTTTTAATCCTTTTGTATGTTTTCCATTCCCTTGTATTTTCCGTGTATGACGCAAATTACGATGGAAGAATTGTCTGTTCCCCGAGTTAAGTAAATAGCTCTACTCGGAGGATTACGATGATATGAGCCATTTTAATTAGTTCTAAAAGCCAATGATCTCCTGGTATGTGAGCCATAATGGTTATAATATTATTTCCAAAAATTCGGGAACTGCCAGTGTGATCGGAGTCAACTCTGACGTAGAAACTCACATGCAACCACAGTGTCGTCCAGAATAAGTGCAAGGGCACTGATTTTGAAGAAAACCATTGTGTAAAATTTTTCAGCTACTGTGGACTACAGTCAGTATAGTTTCCACCTTGATGTGGGCTTCTCCTCGACACTGAAAAGAGAGGGGTGTTATTGTCCATGACGCAGGAACATAGTACGCGTTTGTCTGATCTTGGCTTGAAAGGTCAAGAAACATTAGCTGGCACTATCGGCAGCCCTTACTCTGTTTTCGCCTGCCGCAGCCATTGCGTACTGTTATAAAGAGCTGTATTTGACAGTAATTCAACTGTTTACGCAAATTGGGATCGTTCGTATGAATAGGGTTAGTGTGCTTCTTCCAGAAAGGAGTTTCTAATGAGGAACAACTGTACGGTGATATCTTGATAGGATTTCAAGATGATGTGAAGACTGTCCGAAGGCTTGGGGCATTCAAAAATGAAAAACTGTGCACTAAGGAAAACTTAAAGGGATGGTATTCGTTAATTACAATACGGGTGATATGCAGTTGGAGATAGTCATCATACAAATAGCAGGGTCTAACAAATTACAGAAATTATCAACAAAAGGATTCTATAGATTCATTCGTAAGTAATGCTGACTTCCATCATTTGCAAGACGTAACAGAAGTGTTGTTAATCTTCAAAGAAGGTTTCTTGCAAATTACTCGTGTGAGCCATCCTTGAATACCACCCAAGCATTTGGGTCCCATAGGCCAAAGAGGACTATGGCTACGGCAACAGCAATGCATTGTGTGTGCGGGTGCCCAACAACTCGTAAATACACTCCTGGAAATTGAATTAAGAACACCGTGAATTCATTGTCCCAGGAAGGGGAAACTTTATTGACACATTCCTGGGGGTCAGATACATCACATGATCACACTGACAGAACCACAGGCACATAAACACAGGCAACAGAGCATGCACAATGTCGGCACTAGTACAGTGTATATCCACCTTTCGCAGCAATGCAGGCTGCTATTCTCCCATGGAGACGATCGTAGAGATGCTGGATGTAGTCCTGTGGAACGGCTTTCCATGCCATTTCCACCTGGCGCCTCAGTTGGACCAGCGTTCGTGCTGGACGTGCAGACCGCGTGAGACGACGCTTCATCCAGTCCCAAACATGCTCAATGGGGGACAGATCCGGAGATCTTGCTGGCCAGGGTAGTTGACTTACACCTTCTAGAGCACGTTGGGTGGCACGGGATACATGCGGACGTGCATTGTCCTGTTGGAACAGCAAGTTCCCTTGCCGGTCTAGGAATGGTAGAACGATGGGTTCGATGACGGTTTGGATGTACCGTGCACTATTCAGTGTCCCCTCGACGATCACCAGTGGTGTACGGCCAGTGTAGGAGATCGCTCCCCACACCATGGTGGGCACGTGCACCTTCCGCCGACCACTGGCGACAACATCGATGTACTGTGGAGACCTCACGCCCCACGTGTTGAGCAATTCGGCGGTACGTCCACCCGGCCTCCCTCATGCCCACTATACGACCTCGCTCAAAGTCCGTCAACTACACATACGGTTCACGTCCACGCTGTCACGGCATGCTACCCGTGTTAAAGACTGCGATGGAGCTCCGTATGCCACGGCAAACTGGCTGACACTGACGGCGGCGGTGCACAAATGCTGCGCAGCTAGCGCCATTCGACGGCCAACACCGCGTTTCCTGGTGTGTCCGCTGCGCCGTGCGTGTGATCATTGCTTGTACAGCCCTCTCGCAGTGTCCGGAGCAAGTATGGTGGGTCTGACACACCGGTGTCAATGTGTTCTTTTTTCCATTTCCAGGAGTGTATTTGAGGAAAAACCAAATTTATGTATAACCAAGAATTGCTGAAAAGTAAACATTCATCCACTACCAGTTTCGATCAATAGAATCATCATAGGGAAACCTGACGTTAACGGAGGGAGCACATGTTATATATCTTAGTGCACAGCACATCGCTATACGGTAAACATGCTCACAAAACTGTGAGAAATACAGTTATAACGCCGGCCGGTGTGGCCGTGATCTTCAAGGCGCTTCAGTCTGGAACCGCGTGACCACTACGGTCGCAGGTTCGAATCCTGCCTCGGGCATTGATGAGTGTGCTGTCCTTAGGTTAGGTTTAAGTAGTTCTACGTTCTAGGGGACTGATGACCAGAGATTTTAAGTCCCATAGTGCTCAGAGCCATTTGAACAGTTATAACATCCACAATAATTTTTGTAGCAGCCTCACTCTTACCGTGGGGACAGTAAAATTAAAGTTATAAAAATAAACTGGCATCGTTTAAAATGAAATACAAAGCACAGGTTTCATAAAAACGCATTAGCTGAATATCACAAATTTACTCCATGGAGGTAAAAAAAGAAGGGAGGTGGCGCTAGAGACTTACGCTGTACGTTGTTCTGAAGCCAGAGTGGGCGCCATTTTAAATAGCCCAAAACATTACGAGTGCTTCTTATTCATTATTTCTGTCGTGTGCGCGCAATAACTGTTTTAAATACTAAATGTTATAGAGCTTACTTGAATAACATAATGTCAGGAAGGCAATTTCGAACGTTTTTCTGTTCTTGGATGCGTGTTTGCTCAAGTAATACGACACAGTCAGCGTGACGCCACGGAGAAGTGTCATCGCAGTGATCTATGGGAGTGTGAAAGTGGTGAACCTAACGTTTTGGGCTAGTTAAGATTGCGAACATCGGCTTCAAGTCTGTTACGTAGTGCCACCTCCCATCTTTCCTTAAGTCCATGGTATACACAGTGTTATCTGTGGTACCTGTGGTCAAAGATGAATTTCAGTCATACAGTTACGTAATCTTAGGACACTACTTTCAGCTTTTGTGTAGTTTTGGGTAAACACAGCCTGACGAACAGGGCAGCTGTCCTCTGTTTAAAAGTCGATGCAAAGATGGTACTGTGAAACATGCAGAGAGAGTATAGTTACCCATATTTCAGAAAACAGTCAGATAAGAGCTACTGTAACGCATCAAGTTATTACGAGATGACATTCGTTGCAGTAAGGCACACAGCCGTCTAGTAAGGCTGCAGGATGGCTATGTTTTTCTTTTTCGCTTTGTTCACAGCATAGCTGATGCTACCTGCCGTGAGAACTACATAGCGTAACATTCAGTCGATATGAAGATCAATACCTTCTATGAATCTAAGTAATCCATATTAGTTATTATCCGATTTTGTTCTAATTTGGTACACAGTCTTTTGTTATTAATGGAATGATGCTGTCAAAAACAAGGATTTTTATTTATTATAGTTCTGGAGATAAAGAAAATTACCTAAAACTCCTAAAGCCTACGCTTGTTTCTTAAAACTAAGTTAGGAACAATGGCAGACTGACTTTAATTATCATTTAAAGCTATTCCAAAGTTAACAGTGCATAAAAATCAGTTAATTAAAATTTTCTTTTTAAAACTTTAGTCGTGTATTACGTAATATAAAAATCGGTCAAAATTATTATTTGATTATATTTTGCTGAGTGAGGGCGTGAAAATGATTGAGAGACTGTATGTGGGACATACGTTAAAATTTAATATTTCATTGCGCCAACGGACCGTGGGAAGTGTGTTGCAACCACGATTCAGGTGACGTATTTCACTGTGTGCTTGTTTTTGTATAAAGGTAGCCAGAATGGAAGTCAGAGGCGAAATAAGTTTATTTATCAATTTGAAGAATATTTCGCACTTCGTTAATTTGATTAAACAAAATACAAGAATTTGAAGTTTTACTGACATTAATTACTATCACATTAGTGATCGGATAAGGCAAGATTTTCCGCGAGAATGATCTGAAAGGAACGTTCTGGGTGGTCGTTTAGGTCAACAGCTCATCAGAATTAAGCTGTTCCCGTACGAAAAGAGGATTGAGCATGTAGGAGAGTTCTCTCAGAGGGGTCGCTTGCCAGCCGGTCTACAGATAACACGATGTTAGATTGCTACTTAGAATACTCTGTAAGATGAGGAAGTAGTGAGCTAATTTCGATTCGAACGTATCGTGATTGTGGCGACTGGAGTTATGAATATTTTAATGAAAGTGTGGGGTTTCTAAGTTAGAGTGATATGAGCGTGTGAACTTTCTGGTCGTAGTAGGAACTCCGCGTGGACTGTTTCGTGTCCTATACGGAATATTTTGGCGAGCACCTCTTACGAAGAAGACCGCTGAAAAGACCGAATGTTCCGCTCGCGAATAGCTGTGGGTCTGTGACTAGTAGAAAGTGAAAATTAGTCGGGTCGGACTTACTAAAATTCTTGCTTGTTTCAGGTGAATATTTGTTATACGGTTAGTGAACTTTGAACAATAACATTTTCCATATTAAATACGGACTTGATAGCCATTTCACGTATTTCAGTATGAATAACAAGGAGAGTTAATCTAATTTTTAATGCAATTCTGCAGGTGGCATGAAGTTCCGAACGCCTGATTTTTTAATCATGAACTTTCAGGAAGTGACTTTCAACTAGAGTTGCTCGGCCCCTGTGTGGTAGGTATTAGGTGGACGTTTCATCAAGGCTGCTGTACACTGTCCAGCACGTAGCTGCTACCACTGAGTGAAGGGGCATCGGCAACAATCCTAAAGGGGTAGGTGGACTGAACAAAAGAGTTAACAAAGACGCAGACGACCGTCCCTGCCGCACTATGTTTACGTTAACCTTAAAATACATACGTCGCATAGCCATTAGTGATCTGTGAATATCTGTGACAGTCACTTATAAAAATTACGACCTACCGCAGAAGCTTTAAGCAAAAGTTTACTAACTAAACAATGACAATGCTGTTCATATCATCATACCGTTTTGTGGCATTTATCTGGGGAGAAAATCATAAGCGTGTGTGTTACTGGTTTCTTTGAATGAACATCGGTAACTGGAGGCTCTATACATTCTGTACAATACTATTTTGTCGTCGAGTTGTAAGTGGAAACCTGGGTGTCTAGCTCATTGCCTGTTGTGTGTCCCACATGGCAGCGGTGAAGCCGGATATTGACAATCAGCAGGGTCGGTAAAATTTATTTTTGATGATCCTTCTACGCTTTAATCAGAATAATACCCTACAAGCTGCTGTAAAAACGCTTCTGGAACGTATTAGAACAAATAAGCGCTCGGTCACAAATATTAAGTCAAAATTGACCAGGTTTCGACACTACTATTAGCATCGTCTTCAGAATTAGACTAACTGTTCTAAAACATATTAGGTATACAATATATTAATAAAATTAAAGTTTAAAATTAAAGTTTTATGAATGTATTATATACCTAATATGTTTTAGAAAAGTTAGTCTAATTCTGAAGACGACGCTCATAGTAGAGTCGAAACCTGTCAATTTTTACTTAATATTTGTGACCGAGGGCTTATTTGTTCTAATATAATTCTGACACGGTCACTGAACCTTAGAAGCTATGTTGAAAGTTTTACGCTTCTGGAATATTTGTATAGCATTTCGTTGCAGTGATAGCTAAGTGTATCTCACACGCTTTCCCCATTGGTATACATGAGTTCATTTCGCTGAAGGTGAACAATGTATTCTGACAACCATCTTGCAAAGCTATTTTTTATATATGTATAATAAAACAGTGCTAACCGGATAAAGATGTGTATATACTGGTGACTGGTTTAGACCACTGTTCTTGTCCTCATCATACCACTTACTCCATGGGATCTGTTGAAGCTAGCGAGGATCAGGCGCTATCTAGGAGGCAAACAAGATCTGCAGTGATTGCATGCCTCCTATAGTGTCGCTTGCTCCTCCTTCTACAGACTCTCGTAGAGTAAGCGGTCTGATGAGGACATGGACACTGGTCGAAACGGGTCATCAGTAAATACACATCTTTATGCGATTTGGACTGTTTTATTACATAAAAAATTAACCACTGACTTTTCAATAGAAACAGGATAACATGTTCAAAAAAATTTATATGACTTGCAAATTTTCAAATAAAGACCAGATTTCAGATCTTAACGAGTCACGGATAAGGCAGGTTAGACTAACGACAGCTTGGAGTCATGCCTCCTACTCTCCATTTCTTTGGGTCATCATTGTTCTGAATGCTTCGATGCCGCCTGTCACGAATTCTGTTCCCGTGCCTATCTCCTCATTTCGCAGTAGCCCTTGCTCATAATGTCCTTATTTACTTGCTGGGCACCTTCCAGTCTCTCTACACCTACAGTTCTTATCTTCTACAATTTTCTCAAATATCACGGAACGTACTACCTGATGTCTTAATACATCTCGTATAACACTGTCTGCTCCTCTCGTAATGTTTTCCACACATTTGTCTCCTCACTGATTCTGTGAAGAGCCTCTTCATTTCTTACTTGATCGATGCACTTAATATTCAATATTCTTCTAAAGCACCATGCCTCAAATGCGTCCATCCTCTTCTTTTACTGTTTTCTCAAAGATGCTCTTCCAAAAATTGCTGTGCTTCAAACGTACATTTTTGGAAAATTCATCACCAAATTTTTCACAGTACTACGTTTTCTCGGACAGAAATCACTTCTTTACCAACGCTAGTCTGATTTTCGTGTTTTTATCTCTTGGCGCATCGTTTGTTGTATTGCTTTCAAGGTCTGCACTTTAGTCGTAATTTAGTAAATGATATTCCTTCACTTGGTATCCTCTGTCGTCCCCAGTAATTGTGTTAAGTTATCGCTAATCTCAGTTCTGTTACTCATTTTCATCACCTTTCTTCCTTTGCTCGAAATCCATAGTGCGTGCTCATTAAGCTGTTCCCCTATTCAGCAGATCCTACAACTCTCTATCATTTTAACTCAGCATAGGAATGTCATCAACGACTCTTATCGTTGATATCCCACTCCTTAAACTTACCTTCAATTCCGTCGTTGCTTCTTCGATACGTGGATTGAACAGTAGCAGCGAAAGACTATACTGCCTTCTTATAAGCCGGCCGTTGTGGCCGAGTGGTTCTAGGCGCTTCAGTCCGGAACCGCGCTGCTGCTCCGGTCACAGGTTCGAATCCTGCCTCGAACATGGATGTGTGTGGTGTCCTTAGGTTAGTTAGGTTTAAGTAGTTCTAAGTCTAGGGGACTGATGACCTCAGATGTTAAGTCCCATAGTGCTCAGAGCCATTTGAACCATTTGAACATTGTTATACCGTATACAGAGTGCTCATAAACAGTCTGAAAAGCGTGTAGGTGTGTTTCAAGTTAGTTTGTGCTGTGAAATAATAATTAAGATAAAATCCGATCTGTTCTGCCGTTTCTGAGTAAATTAGCATTGAAGTTAGCCAATAAGGTGTAACGTAGATGATAGCGCTCGAGACTTCTCAGTATTCGGCTTGGCTTCGATCTGTACTAACTTCTCATAAGCAATTTTACTGTCCCTGCCATCTTCGGTCTTACGAAACCAAACGAAGGACACCTATAGCGACGCCGTATCTGGCTGGCAATTTGCAATCGCAACAGCAGACTGGTTATTTTCCATCCTTATTAATTCGGAAACAGCGCAATGTATAGAATTTTTTCTCAACATTTAATTCACAGCACATCCTACGATGCAACATCCTAACAATTTTTTCATATAGTGTCCGACCGCCGTGTAATCCTAACACTTCGGTTATGGCCTTCCTACCTATTTTGTTCCTAACGATTCTTGCACTTATTCTATGTTACCTATCTTTCCTTACGGCTTACAGTTATTTTTTAAGAGTTTCGAAGACCTTCGACCATACTGATGTCTCAGCTTCATTTTCCAGATCAAATGTCTTGTGACTGCGTTTCCAATTTTTTTAAGTCTAGCTTCCATTATTAAGCTCAACTCATATTTACTTGTCTCCTGCACTCAGCTCTCCTAAAGTCAAGCTGATCGTCATGTAATTGGTCCTCTGTTTTCTTATCCGTTCTTCTGTATATTATTGTCATCAGCATCTTGGCTGTATGTGACGTAAAGCTGGTCGTAGGACTTGCTATCGTCGGGATTCTGTGGAAGCTATGTTTCCAGATGCATAGACCTTCAACTTGAATTATCTATTGGTGGCGACTTCTGAAAAGGATTTTAGAAACTGCAGAGGAATCCTACCTATTTTTCTTATGTGCAATTATTCGTAAGTCTTAATTAAGCTCTGATAAATCTTCCCCACATCGCATATGTGAATGGAATGGGAATCAGCCTTAGAAACAGCGTCCTATGAGGAACTGTCACTACTCAATGATATCACAGGAACGACCATTTGATGCCGAAAGAAATGTAGTAAACATGAGCTCTCAAATGCATGCCTTAAGAATTATGAGCATTTGTTCATCTTCGGTGATGTGAAACACGTCCCCTCTACTGAACAAGTGTTCATAGCTCCCAAGATAAGCGTTTTAGAGCCCATGTTTACTAGACATTTTCTGCTTGGAATGATTGTTCTAGGTTGTATCCCTGATTATTGAGTATTCCTCTTGAGACGCCCTCTACATCGTATAATGGAAAGTGCTCTGCGCCATGCTGTTTACTGTGCTTAACGGAGTGTGCGCGTAGAGTCTTAATTTTTTCGAAAAAGCAACTGCCAATAAGCAATACACGGTATTGAAAAAGTTAGTGGATCTCGGAATACTAAATTAAATATGGGACTTCCTTTTGCGGGGCATAGCCGCAGGAACTCGACATGGCATGGACTCTACAAGTCGTTGGATATCCTCTGCAGAAATATTGAGCCACGTTGTCCCTACAGCTGTCAATAACTGCGAAAGTTTTGTCAGCGCAGGACATTGTGCATGTATTGATCTTCGATTATGACCCTTTAATCTGAGCCGTGCTGGCCCCAGCTTATGCGTTCGTTTAAACCTTGACTGTTACTCTGCGTTTGGTTCCCCGCTTTTATTGCGGCTATACCGTGGTTCTTCCTCTTTCTACGTGTGGCAGCAGCAGTGTGTATCGATATTCGCACCTTGTACTATCTTTGGTCTGGTGCTTATAGTTTCCGGCGAGCCGTTGTGCGGCAGTCGCTCGGTTGGTGTGGATCAGCCAGGAAATCTCTGCGCGGTGCAGTGGGCATGACCCGCTGGCGGTCTCTACGTAGTGTCGGAGTGTGTGGGAGCTGTTCGGATTGCTACTAGGTTCGTGGCTCACCGACCCAGGACATCAAAGTTGAATGGTGATTGAATTACCAAAGCCAGTCTGTTCACAATGTGCCGCTGGTTTTCGTGGTTGGCTGTTGGGGGGGGGTATTCCCGTGAGCAACAGCGAGTGTTCGAGTTGGCCATCATCCGGTGGAGTTTAACTGTATTTTGGTTATTTGAAGTCCAAGTGCACCAACGGAATTTTATTTTCTGCCTTGTGGCCGTTAGCGTTCCGGTTACCTGCCCTGGCCGCTGACGTAAAATTCAGGCCGTGTCCTTTCCTCATTGTGTTGTCGCTGTCCAATACGTGTGTGTAGTTTTGACAGCTTATGCATACTAGGTTGTGGGCGGCTACGCCTTTTACTTTTTGACTTTGGAGTTCCTTGTGTACTGGTCCGGTGGAAAGCAAGTTTTGTTGTGGGTCCGTTGACTGCCTCTTGGTTGGGTTGCCGGCGGATCGCATATAGTTGGGCCGACTACCTGTCTCCCCTAAGACAACGTTAATTTTTAAAGTGCAGACTGCCCCCGCAAACTCCTGAGCGCCACTGGTTGTACTGCCTTTTCTTATTGGTGTTTTATTGTGTATTCTAATGGCTCATAGCCGATGGTTTGAATTTGTATGCTTTTAGTTGGGTTTTAAATAGCGGGCCTTCAGCCGTTTTAATATTGAATGTTCCTTACTTGACAAGTCTTGCATTGTTTAGGCCTTCAGTCTCATTTACAATATTTTTTTTGGATAAATCTTTGGGCTTCTGCCTTCTAAAAATTTATTGTAGTTGTGTTTTTCAATCATGAGCTTTCAGCCGTCTTAAAATTAAAATTCCTTACTTGCTAAGTCTTAGATTGTTTGGGCCTTCAGCCTAATTTAAAATAATTATTTAAGGATAAAGCTCTGGGCTTTCCGCCTTGTAGAAATTTGTTGTGTTTTGAATCATGGGCCTTCAGCCATTTTAAAAGTAAAATCCCTTACTTCTCAAGCCTTAGACTGTTTGGGCCTTCAGCCTAGTTTTAAATATTATCTAGGGATAAAACCTTCCGCTTTCTGCCTTTTGAAAATTTCTTGTAGTTGTGTTTTAAACCATGGCCCTTCAGCCGTTTATAAATTAAAGAGGATTTTCCCTTAATGCATAAAATTGTGTGACATATTCAGTCGATAGTTAAGCTCGGAAACTTGCGCTGTAATGTTTGGGCATCTAAATACAGTTATGTGTTCGAGTGTAGCTGACAGCCGCTCATTTTTGGCACCTTTCCCCAATTACAAATACCTGTTCTGTCCTGCAGATTAAACCAGGCGTTTCATAATGTTCAATGGGATTGATGTCGGGTGATCTGGGAGGCCCAATCATTCAATAGAATTTTCCAGAATTTTCTTCGAACCAATCGCGAACAATTGTGGCCCGGTAACACAACATCGTTTTATGGGAAACATGAAATCCATGAATGGCTGAAAATGGTCTCCAATTAGCCGAACATATCCATTTCCAAACAATGATCAGTGCACTTGCACCAGAGGATGCAGTGCGTTCCTTGTAAACACGGTGCAAACCACCAGCTTGCACACTGCCTTGTAGACAATTTGGGTCCTTGGCTTCGTTGGGCCTGCGCCACACTCGATCCCCACCATCAGCTCTTAACCACTGAAATCGGGACTCATCCAACCAGGCCATGGATTTCGATTGCTCTGGGGTGCAACCGATACGGTCGCGAGCCCAGGAGAGCCGCTGCAGGCGATGTCGTGCTGTCAGCAAAGGCACTCGCGTTGGTCGCCTGCTGTCATAGCCCATTAACGCCAAATTTCACCGGAGTGTCCTAACGGATACGCTCGTCGTACATCCCACATTGATTTCTGCTTTTATTTCAGGCAGTGCTACGAAAGCGGCGCTGCTCTTGGTCGTTAAGTGGAGACCGGAGGCCATTCCGTTGTCCATGGTGAGAGGTACTGCCTGAAATTTGGTATTCTCGGCGCACTCCTGACACCGTGGATCTCGGAATATTGAATTCCCTAACGATTTCAGAAATGGACTGTCCCATGCTTCTAGCTCCAACTACCATTCCGCGTTCAAAGCCTGTTAATTCCCGTCCTCGGACCGTAACCATTTCGCAAAGTTTTCACACGAATCACCTGGGTACAATTGACAGCTCCACCCAGGCACTGGCCTTTTATACCTTGCTTTCGGAATACTAGCACCATCGGTGTATGTGCATATCGCTACCCGATGATTTCTCTCATATAAATGTACTATCAGATGACGAGAACAATTTACTTCCCAGTATGGGTCAGTGCGTGGAACACGTCTCTGACAAGGAGAGACCACTGTAGCGGCTACTTTTCTTTTCTCCCAGTAACTCACCCACAAATCTTAACACAATCATTAATAAAAAGATTTAATTCTAACATTACTGAGGATGAGGAACCGGGGAATACGAATCACCCAAAAGCTCCACTTTAAGTTTGCATTTATTGCAACACGAACAGTTAAAACACGAACAGTTAAAACACCAACAATTACGTGTTGCAATTGATTAGGTACACCTACATCTACAGCCACATGATTACTCTGCAATTCACATTCAAGTGCTTGGCAGAGGGTTCATCGAACCACAGCTCCCGAACAGCGCGCGGAAAAACGAACACCTAAACCTTTCTGTTCGAGCTCTGATTTCTCTTATTTTATTTTGATGATCATTCCTACCTATGTAGGTTGGGCTCAACAAAATATTTTCGCATTCGGAAGAGCAAGTTGGTGACTGATATTTCCTAAATAGATCTCGCCGTGACGAAACACGGCTTTGCTTTAATGACTTTCATCCCAACTCGCGTATCATATCTGCCACACTCTCTCCCCTATTACGTGATAATACAAAACGAACTGCCCTTTTTTGCACCCTTTTGATGTCCTCCGTCAATCCCACCTGGTAAGGATCGCACACCGCGCAGCAATATTCTAACAGAGGACGAACGAGTGTAGTGTAAGCAGTCTCTTTAGTGGACTTGTTGCATCTTCTAAGTGTCCTGCCAATGAAACGCAACCTTTGGCTCGCCTTCCCCACAATATTATTCATGTGGTCTTTCCAACTGGAGTTGTTCGTAATTTTAACACCGAGGTACGTAGTTGAATTGACAGCCTTGAGAATTGTACTATTTACCGAGTAATCGAATTCCAACGGATTTCTTTGTGGAACTCATGTGGATGACCTCACACTTTTCGCTATTTAGCGTCAACTGCCACCTGCCACACCATACAGCAATCTTTTCTAAATCGCTTTGCAACTGATACTGGTCTGCGAATGACCTTACTAGACAGAAAATTACAGCATCATCTGCGAACAACCTAAGAGAACTGCTCAGATCGTCACCCACGTCATTTATGTAGAGCAGTAACAGCAGAGGTCCCAGGACGCTTCCCTGGGAGACACCTGATATCACTTCAATTTTACTCGATGATTTGCCGTCTATTACTACGAACTGCGACCTTTCTGAAAGGAAATCACGAATCCAGTAGCACAACTGCTATACTGACAACAATTTACAGCAAACAGATTAAGGAATGAAAATTCAGAAATTTTAAAATCCACGAAAATTGGGGAATAAATAGTTAAATTGGAGAACAACTTGGTTCACATTTGATTGGTATACATTATATTACTGAAACACTTTTCAACGAGATAAATCGTAGAACACGGAGATGTAAGCCAATTCATGTGTTACAGGAAACCGGATGAGTTAGTTTAATTTGAGAGTGATATTTTAGTGGGCATACTTAAACACTAAATAAGACAGGATACATCCAGCACCCATTAAGAGGGGCATATACATTAAATCACGTAAATATAGGCTTCTAACACAGCTCTGTTTCACCCTGTACATTTCAGCATATAAAATGGGTTACAAATTATTCTTAAAACCATGACTTTGAGATCACATTGGCCGTGTAAAATCAACTTAATAAACTCGACCACAATAAGTTACTCTCTAGAGCTATATAAAACTATCATAAGATGAAAGGAATACTAACGGACCAGTACTGGCCCAAAGCTAGCTTGAGGAATTAAACCCCTCCCTAAGGCTGAGGCAGGTAAAGAAGTGGTAAGATTGACCTCCGCAAGGTGCTAAACTCATTAATTGAAGCGATTGGCTGAAGAATAAATAAGTCACGACAGAAATTGTAGCAGCCACCAGGAGCCGGGCAACTGTAACGGCATATACGAAGAGACCCGCCAGTAAATCTTTGCAGATTACGGGAATTCACACTTTCAGAAATATGAGGACTGGAATGAACTGAACAAAATTACTATTAATTAACCTAAGTTATAAATTAGGTAAACCCCATATGACTGTTGCGAGTGCTGAGGCACTTAACAGACCATTAAGATGATATAACGTGGACATGATCACAACCCAGAAAAAGAGAACATCTCATGTCAAAACCCCATTTCACGGTGAAACATCACCTTAGAAAAATTTATAAATGACTGTGCAGGAAAACCTCTACGTTGTTTGATTTTCGAAACTGAACGTACTCAGACATTTCTCTCTTTACTTATTGAGATCAACAGTAAACTGACACAAAATTTTTCCGCAACGCAATCTGACCTTCAACAATACCTACAAAAGAATGGCCCTGACTAACAATAACCTATACCTTTCATGAATCACTTACCTCACAAAAATCTTCGTTACTCAAACTGCTGCAATACAGCGAGTGCCAATACTGACAGCTAAATAAAGGATTCTAACTACTGAAATAGTTATTTAAATAACTAAAATCTCATAGAAACCTGGATAAACACGTTACTCAACTGAAAATTTAAGTCAAATTTGTCTTGGTTGCTTGACGTGCGTCGTGGTATGGGGCGTCCTGGTTATCGATTCAAACACACCCAGTACTCCTCCACAAGACAGCAAGAGTTCATTTCTAATACATTGGGCTGAAATTAACACTGAAATGAACTCAACAGCACACAGCGGAAGAAACGGAAGAGAATACCAAAGCGTCAAATAGGAACAGTCAACAGTAGTCACGACCAACAATTTAGGCAATATGGCCGGGTTACTAGATCACCGTTTTAGCGGAATGTGAATGTCAACTACCGCTAAACTTAGGTGCACGGTAGATCTTACTTCGATTGATGCACACTCCAGCGAGTAACTACCGGTACCGGGACATAGTCTTGTTTCACCACCGGCAACATAGAGGAAACAGAACTGATAGAATTTCCGTAACGTCTTCAATCAGACACCACTATTACGTCCCGACGCCAGTAACCTTATCGAGGCCACGTCACACTACGCACAGAGCGTCGACAGCCTTCACGTTGGTATCGAAGATTTGCTTCATAGTTCGTACAGCTTCAGTTGGGTATTAAAACAACATAATGTGCGAGTACTAAGGTGCACTACTCTGGCCATTCCAAGAAAATCGCAAGAGAAGTATTACGCATCTATTATGTACCGGATGTACCTGTGCGTGGGCACTGCGTGCTGCAGTTCCCGGTGGTCAGGTGGTTAGCGTTCGAGCTTCGTGAGATAAAGTTGTATGAGAAGATAAATGTGCATGTGACGACTGTTCGACTCGAACTCAAACTTACTTCTGAATCTACATTGTCTTTATCACTGGCCATATGATTCAATGTATATCACATTTGGAAGTTATTAATACACTACTGGCCATTAAAATTGCTACACCAAGAAGAAACGCAGATGATAAACGGGTATTCATTGGACAAATATATTATACTAGAACTGACATGTGATTACATTTTCACGCAATTTGGGTGCATAGATCCTGAGATATCAGTACCCAGAGCAATCACCTCTGGCCGTAATAACGGCCTTGATACGCCTGGGCTTTGAGTCAAACAGAGCTTGGATGGCGTGTACAGGTACAGCTGCCCGTGCAGCTTCAACACGAGACCACAGTTAATAAAGAGTAGTGACTGGCGTATTGTGATGAGCAGCTGCTCGGCCACCATTAACCAGACGTTTTCAATTGGTGAGAGATCTGTAGAATGTGATGGCCACGGCAGCAGTCGAATATTTTCAGTATCCAGAAATATCCGTACAGGACCTGCTGCAATGTAGGGTTTCGCAGCGATTGAATGAAGGATAGAGCCAGGTGTCGTAACACATCTGAAATGTAACGTCCACTGTTGAAAGTGCCGTCAATGCGAACAAGAGCTGACCGAGACGTGTAACCAATGGCACCCCATACCATCACGCCGGCTGACACGCCAGTAGAGCGATGACGAATACACGCTTCAAATGTGCGTTCACCGCGATGTCGCCAAACACGTATGCGATCATCATGATGCTGTAAACAGAACCTGGATTCATCCGAAAAAATGACGTTTCGCCATTCGTACACCCAGGTTCGTCGTTGAGTACACCATCGCAGGCGCTCCCGTCTGAGTTGCAGCGTCAAGGGTAACTACAGCCATGTTCTCCGAGCTGATGGTCCATGCTGCTGCAAACGTCGTCGAACTGTTCGTGCAGATAGTTGTCTTGCAAACGTCCTCATCTGTATACTCAGGGATCTAGACGTGGCTGCATGATCCGTTACAGCCATGCGGATAAGATGCCTGTCATCTGGCCTGCTAGTGATACGAGGCCGTTGGGATCCAGCACGGCATTCCGTATTACCCTCCTGAATCCACCGATTCCATATTCTGCTAACAGTCATTGGATCTCGACCAACGCGAGCAGCAATGTCGCGATACGATAAACCACAATCACGGTAGTCTACAATCCGACCTTCATCAAAGTCGAAAAAGTAGTGGTATGTATTTCTCTTCCTTACAAGAGGCATCACAACAACCTTTCACCAGGCAAAGCCGGTCAACTGCTGTTTGTGTATGAGAAATAGTTTGGAAACTTTCCTCATGTCAGCACGTTGTAGGTGTCGCCACCGTCGCCAACCTTGTGTGAATGCTCTGGAAAGCTAATCATTTGCATATCACAGCATCTTCTTCCTGTCAGTTAAATTTCGCGTTTGTAGTACGTCATCTTCGTGGTGTAGCAATTTTAATGGCCAGTAGCGTATTTTAAGAAAGCAATGTGTATTTGCATGATGCTATAGTGAATTTCATCTTATTTGACTACTCACTATTTTTAATTAAATTTAATTATTAGAACAAACATATTTATAACTATAAACAAATAAGTGAAGAAATACATAGAGTTTTCCTGAAAAATGATTTTCCGAATCACTTAGACATGCAATCTGGTAAAGTACACGGAACTACTTTGCACCTCGGCGCTTCGAGCTGCAGCAAGAGGCAGGCAGCAATTGGAAGTTAAGCTGCATACCGGTGAGACGTCGCTAGTGTACCAAGAACGAATAGTGTAGGTGCTAATTTTATTGGATGTCACAGAAATTACGCTTGCACTACAAAAATGAAGGTTTGAGCCGAAGTCGAAGTGTCGTCTCATACACGTTCGCCTTACGAAGGTCGGAAAGTAACCATCTCACCACCACCACGTACGACATCTACGCACAGATACATCCGGTACATAATAGACGCGTAAAACTTCCCTTGCGGTTTTCTCTGAATTTCTATTGTACGTTGCAGCTTACGCGTCATGTCGTTTTAATGGCCTACTAAAGGCGTACAAATTTTGAAATAAATCCTTGATCCCTATGTCATGGCCTCCTCTTGTGAGTAAGTCCTGCGGTAGATGTCAGGAGTAATCAGGAGGAATATTTTACGAAAATCTTGGAGGGAGAATAAAATGAAGCAATATCTATGACACTGACAGACTTTACGCTTGTGGGTTTTTCTCGAAGTGTCTGCTACCTCTACACCTTTGGACGCCGGTGTCGCCACGGACAGCGCTCACCTGCTGCGGGTCGCCCACCTGCCACCTGAAGCGCGCCGTCGGTGGGACCCCGGGCTGCTCGCATGTCGGAAGTCCCCCCGGCGCTCCCGCCCGTGCCGTGGGATTGATCGTCGCTCGCCGCCCGCCACGGCACTCCGCTGATTGCCGCTGCAGCGCCGGGGCGGTCCGGACCGAGCCGCGCCGCTGGCGCATTCAGGGCCGTGAGGTCGTGCGTGTCGTCGCCGGCTGCTGCTCCTGAATACACACACTCACACACACACACACACTCACACACACACGTCGGTGCGGTTGCCTATGGCCGTGGTGCGCTCGTTAACGTAGATTCACACCGCCCCCTTGTGTCGGCTGCAGCTTTGTGTTGGGCAAACGGCTCATGCAGCAGCGGCACCTACTGTCTTGTAAGGAGGTTTCTCTGAGCTACCAGACCTACACTAACTACAATTCCTGTCAACAGTACCTTCATTAGTGCTGCTATAAGCATCTTAGCCCAGTAGTAACTTATTCCAATGTATATTTGCGATGGGAGAGCACAGTATCAGCATGCTCGTGAGGCCAGAAAGCCAGTCGCATTCTCACCGAATCTGCACGTCTTCTTAATCCGAGCAATAGCAAAGCATTATCCGTATCGCGCATAACCAGTGAAGTGGTCGGTTCTTTACGCCCACCCTGAAAGTAATTTTAAGAAATTGGTTAACTTTGTTGACATATAACATATTTTTGAGATTGATGCTGATGTGTGACTAGAGTCAAGAACCCAGAAATATCTTTTAGAAAACATTTAGCACCATCAAGGTACTTTCAATAACGTATTGTAGCAACAGGAGGGGGAGGGTACTTAAAAAGATATTCGTGTGTATGGCAGGTGCTCAGCATGAGATTATATATAACATTCGTTGGGAAAGTGACATCTCCTTTTTCGAAATTGGGCAATAAGTACCACCCCTCTCCCCGCCCACCTCGTTCCCCATCTGTTGATATTGCAAGGGTTGACAGTGTTTCGTCTTACACACCGGTTGTAAGTGTCGTTATTGACTCTTCCTTTTCTTCTCGCGGTGCAAAGTCCGTTTCCGAACTCAGATACGTTTGCAAGCAATAAACTTTCTATAAATAAAGAATGGATTCTAATCTCAGCGTTGTGAAATATCTTGAACGTACCGGAGGTGGAAAAAATTACCGCCGGCCGATGTGGCCGAGCGGTTCTAGGCGCTTCAGTCTGGAACCACGCGACCGCTACGGTCGCAGGTTCGAATCCTGCTTCGGGCATGGATGTGTGTGATGTCCTTAGGTTACTTAGGTTTAAATAGTTCCAAGTTCTAGGGGAGTGATGACCTCAGGTGTTAAGTCCCATAGTGCTCATAGTCATTTGAACCATATGAAGAAAATTACCGAAACACCAAAACAGAAACACTATACCAGCATGTTGTACTCGGCATGCCAGTTTGAGGTTATGCCTGAATACAATTTTCACTGCCTGCCGCATACTCGTATGAACACTTATTTGACGTTTTCATGTCACATTGGGCTCCTATACTTATCACAACAGCATCCTATTTAATGGAATACAGTGGCAGACAAAAATCTGGAAACAGCAAAGCGCAACACATTATCATGCCTAATACGAAGTAGGAAAACTGTTGGTATTGAAATCAGTTTACAGTCATCACGAAATTGATAAAAACAGGTCCACTATGGTTTTCAAGGGGATATTATGCAATAGCTCTTTACTCACACGAAGTGTTTAGTGAAACTGACAACCAATTTAAAAGTTATTCCATATTTCTACGTTTCCGAAAGGCTTTTGACACTGTACGACACAAGCGAGTTTTAGTGAAAATGGGTGCTTGTCGAATATCGTCTCAATTATGTGACTGGATTCGTGATTCCTTGTCAGAGAGGTAACAGTTCGTAGTAACTGACGGAAAGTCATCGGGTAAAACAAAAGTCATTTCTGACGTTCCCCAGGGTAGTGTTATAGGCCAGCCGGCCGTCGTGGCCGAGCGGTTCTAGGCGCTTCAGTCCGGAACCACGCGACTGCTACGGTCGCAGGTTCGAATCCTGCCTCGGGCATGGATGTGTATGATGTCCTTAGGTCAGTTAGGTTTAAGTAGTTCTAAGTTCTAGGGACTGATGACCTCAGATGTTGAGTCCCATAGTGCTCAGTGCCATTTGAACCATTTTTTATAGGCCATTTGCTGTTCCTTATCTTATAAACGATTTGGGATAATATCTCAACAGCCATCTTACGTTGTTTGCAGATGATGCTACCGCTCATCGACTAGAAAAGTGATCAGAAGATCAAAACAAGTAGCAAAACGATTATGGTGCAAAATTGGAAACTGACGTAAATAACTAAAGGAATCCTTTGATGTCCGATTACACGATAAATCAGGCAAATCGAAAGGCCGTAACGTCAGCTCAGTACCTAGGAATTACAATTACAAACAATTTTAATTGGAAGGCTAACCAAAGACTGCATTTTATTGGCAGATCACTTAGGAAATGTGTAATACTACCCATGTCCTTCCTCTTTTAGAATACTGCTGCGCGGCGTGAGATCCTTACCATATGGGACTGACGGAGTACATCCAGAGAGTCAAAAGAAGAGCAGCACGTTTGTACTTTCGTGAAATAGGGCAGTGTGTGTCACTGAAATGATACAGGACTTCGGGTGGAAATCATTAAAACAAAGGGGTTTTTCTTTGCTGCAGAACCTTCTCACGAAATTTCGATCATCAACTTTCTCCTCCGAATGCAAAAATATTTTGTTGTCGCAGGCCTACATAGTGAGAAACTATCATCACAATAAGATAAGCGAAATCAGAGCTCGCACGGATAAATATAGGTGTTCGCTTTTTCCGCGCGCTATACGACACTGCAATAATAGAGAATTATTGTCAATGTGGTTCGATGAACCCTCTGCCAGGCACTTAAACTTGATTTGCAGAGTTTTAATGTAGATATGATGTAGATCGAGAATCATTCCTCCAAAATAGTGGCACGTTCAGGTAATGATGGCGGAGGTGGATAGCAATCAGGCACCCTTCTCTCCAAAATCTCAACAGTACCGAAATTTCAAGTATTTTTCATTCCGGTCTTTGATCACGGTATAAAGTCCTTCGACGATGACCGGTTTCAGTGAGTAATGAACCTCTTCAGATCTACAATATAAGAAATATACAACTATCTTTCCAAACAGTGCAGTATTTCGTATCACGATATACTCTGATACAAACTAGGAATGTACAGATAAAATAAGATAAAGCGCTCGTGTTCTACACCATGTCTCAATGTGATAAAGCCGTAATGGCATCGTCAAAACATATAAATACACTCAGCAATGCATCGTCACGTAGAACTAAAATGTGGTGTAAAATAGACCAGATCGTCCACACAGTCATTTTGCAACTGGCATTACTGTACAAAACCTACTGAAGTGCAGTAGCTACCAGAAATATGTTTGCCTTTATGCTTCATCGATGTCGCTCCTTTGGGCTTAGATGTGTGTTCATTTACGTAAGAACCATAGTATGATGAACAGTAGGTAAAATACGTATAGCAGGCTCTTAAATTTGATAATTACTATAGAAATCACTTATTATAAAATAAAAGACGAATACAGTAACATATAAATTTGTTTAAAGGAAATGTATAAAGATAATAAGTTTTGAGACTTTCTTGGTGAATTTACGATCACAAATAAAATATACGTAATACACTGCCTATAGCAACCTACAAATTACCTATGAAAGATAAAATGTTTACGTGACAAAATAACTATATGGAACAAAAGCCAGATCAATGCTCAGCGCCTTCTGTTGGCTCGGCCGCCAGGATGTTAAGTATGCGCATGGCTGTCGTAAGAATTTAACCGATACAGGTTTTTCGTACATCGTGCTACGGCTCCCACTGAAAAGGTTTGTACAACATATTAACAGTCAATAAATAAGATTATATAGTCTGACCGTATTTGTTCGATATAAATCAGCAACAAGGCTAGATATAAATTAGGGAGGGATTAAGTACTTATTGTAATATGTCATCACATAAAGCCAAGTAGGCATTGGGCACCCTTTTCGGATCACGCTTTTTGGCCTCCTCCAGCAAATCGAGAGCACGACCCTTCTCCGCCTTGTGCAGAATACGCATATAGCTCTCAATATTCCCTATAGTGCGGTCGGTTTCTGAAAAATACATCCCCAATGCAGCTTTATTATGTGCCTGAAAATGCTCCTTGAATCTTACTTTAAAAGAACTGCCAGTATGACCGGTCTAAAATTTGTCATAACTGTTAAATACGGTCTCGTAAACCCCAGAACTATGAAATTCATCAGAATTATTCCTCAAATTAGGTTTTACACAGAACTTCAAAGTGTTGTCAACTTCGAAACAACATCTAACTTTAGCAATAATATTATCTTGGAAGTCTTCCATTTGGTCCGTGATTGCATAGAAAACAGTAATATCGGAAATTGAGTCCGCCTTGATGCAAAACACCTTGTTATTCGTTTAATTCTTTTATTATCCCAAACTAGTTTCAGCGACAAATATCACCATCATCAGTGGGTTTTTAATCTAAAACATGCAGAACATGGCATGGTTGTACAAACACAGTAAAACATTATTACATTTTTTCAATTCGTCTTGTGAAATACAGTTTTCTATTGATACGTTCATACTACCTTATTTATTGTATGTTACAGCATGTTTTAAGCAATTATTGGGGTGTTTGCGACATATTTTCTGTGCTATTTTTCCTCCGTTGATTGTATGAGCTGTGGGTAACAGTGCTTGTGGATGTGGGTTTTCTGTAGATGGAGAAATCATGTTGGTGGTTGTTTATTGAGATTGAAAGATCCTAGAAATTTGTTGTCTTCTAATTCCACTGTGAAGTGGATTTGTGGGTGTACTGTGTTGATGTTACTGTGTAGCTCTTCTATACTGTTATGTGTTTCATCTACAAGACAGATTATGTCATCTACATATCGGTACAAGTAGATTATCTTGTACCCTCCTTGTTTTACAATGTTATTGAATATTGTCTTCTCTGTATGGCCCAAGAAAATGTTGGCTAAGATTCCACTGATGAGGGCCCAATTGGAAGCTCCGCTTGTTGTAAGCAGAAGTTGTTGTTGAAAGTGAAGTAGTTTTGTTCTGATTAGCCTAAGGATGGATGAGATTTCATTTACATGTACACCTGGGAATTTCTGGCATTTTAGCTGTTGTTCTATAACGTTTATAGTTCCTCCTGTGGGTATTTTTGTGTACAAGCATATTATATCAAAAGATACCAGTTTTGATGTTGGAGGGATGCTGACATTCCTAATTTTCTCTGTTATGTCTCCTGTGTTTTGGAGGCTTCGGTTGCTTATGTAGGTGTATATCTCTTGTTGGAATTTGTGCATGTGTCTCCCTAGTAAGTATGATGGGGCTTTCTGAAGTCAACCACTGGCCTGATTGGGATGAGGGATTTGTGGACCTTTGGCAGGCTTGTTAAGAGTGGAGCTTAAGGGTTCTTTTGTGCCATTCCTTTTGTCTGGTTCTGTGTCAAGGAGTGTGTGATGTTGTTTAAGAGAGTCATTACATTTCTTTTGGTATTTTTGTGTTGGGTCACTGGTTAGTTTGCTTATTTCATTCTCTGCCAGAAATTTTTCTGTTTTCTCAATGTATTCTGCCTCTGTTATTAAGACTAGAGCAATCTCTTTGTCTGCCTTGGTGATGAGAGCATTTTGTTGTTTAAGTTTATGATTTCGTTTTAGAGCAGTTTTCGTCCATGAGTTGTGATTTATTCTTTCTATTGTGTCATACAGTACTGAGGAACTGGAGATTTGGTTTGCTAATTCTAGGTGTAATTTGTATAGGGAGACATTTGGTTCTTTTTTTTAATTTTTTTATTTCATATTTCAGCCCAGCTCGTTCAGTTGTTAGTTTAGCATGCTGTGCTGCAGGTGACATGTTGTTTACATTAATTTTAATATAACTTGGAATGATGTTGTTGACTGAGCAAATTTTGTTGCACTTGAGGTTCAAATTAGTCTGATGTAGTTTGTAACGTTCCCTGGCAAACTCACGCTATTAATGAACAAAAGCTTAACTATACCATATACGCCGCTCTGAGCAAGTTGTATATACCGTAATTATTGAACAAAAAATATTACTGAATTTTGTGTAAAAGACATTTGTTATTATCGTAATATTTTTTGTAATAATATTCTCTCTGTATTTAGGATAGTAATTTTTCTATATTTATTATGTGATTCTGAAATGTGTCAGTATCTGCGATAACAGAGATGTGAAATTTAGCCAGAGGAGAATAATATTGTCAAATTACAAAGAAATGTTAATAGTCAGCAGTAGTATAAAAGAACCATGTACAGCGTATTCTTTGGTCTTCTCTGTGTAGAGCTGAATGCGAGAGGAAGCTGTGTCGAGACGATTAATGAATGATTAGACTTCTTTTGTCTCTGTCTAGATTTAGCCGCCATTAGAGGAGGCGTTACAAATTAATGTGAGTTGAATTATTGTTGGATCTAAATATATATATCAGAATTTATCAAAAGTGTGTATAGTTAATGTAAATTAGCTTGCCCATGTCAGCTATAAATCACTTTAAAGAATTTTCAGCATTTTTAGCGGTGTTGCTGGGCTGTGCCGCGACCGATCGATTTGCAGCAGCGGCACATTTAAAAAATTGTTCCACTAAAGGTAAAATCAACCAAACCCGTAAATCGGGAACAGATAGATAAAAATTAACAGTGAATTAAGAAAATGTTCTTCTTTTACAGTGATTCTGAGACTGATGAATTTTTAAATTACATATACGTTCGTGCATTCGTAGGCGGATAGTTAATATTAGTTAACATTGAAATTTAACAATTTTGGTTCTTTGAAATAACTTAAATGTATAGCGAAGTAGGTTTGATCAGCGATAATTAAATGTCGGCTTGGCAATAATTAACCATTTTCTGCTAATAGAGATAATCTTGTGTTCTATAGCTAACGCCGGGATAGAATTCAGTAATTATTTAAATATTTAAAAAAAAACCACTGCATTTAGAAAATGTGTGCCAAGGCCGGATTATGTAAAGGATTTAATTCTCAACTGAATATGCTTAATATGAGTTCACGTAATTCTTAAATGTACGTAATTCTTTTGAAAGTGAATTTTTTATTACCACACGTAAATAAGAGAGAGGTTCTACAACAAAGTTCGTACTTACAGAAGACAGTTAAAGAGAGGCAAATTAAGTAACTAAAAACAATAATAATTAATAATTATTCTTTAACGAAAATAACAGTGATTTCGTTAAAAGTTTCACTGTCGTTTTTTTAAGTTTGTTGAAGAGCTTTACTGGAAACGCCTGGCATGGCCTAGAAACAATAATATTGTCTTGTAACTCTTCCATTTGGTCAGTGTTTGCATAGAAAACAGTAACATCAGAGATTAAGTCCGCCTTGATGCAAAACACCTTGATATTCGTTTATTTCTTTATTATCCCAAACTACTTATGGCGACAAATATCACCATGATCAGTGGGTTTTTAATCTAAAACATGCAGCAAATGTCATGGTTGTACAAACACTCTAACACATTATTAAATTTTTACAATTCGTCTTGTGAAATATAATTTTCTATTGATAGGATCATACTACATTATTTATTGTATGTTACAGCATGTTTTAGGCAATTATTGGGACTGTTTGCGACATATTTTCTGTGCTCTTTTTATTCCGTTGCCGTACTTTTTCTTAGCGAATAACATGTTATGTGCAACCGTGTGGGCGGCAGTTAGTAAACAAATATTGAATGGTGAACTACGTATGTCAGCCGTATATACTTGGAGTTGTGGTAGTGTTGTGGAAACCAGTTATTTGGTGTGTACTGAGCTGTTGTTTAGCTATTCGTGTACTCAAGTTCGTTGGATGGTAAGTGGCTGCTTGTATACACAGAAGAACAGAACTTCTGCACTTTGGTTCTGATCCAGAATATTATGCCATCTCGCTGTTCGCGTGTGTCGCGAGAGGCGTATCGCATGTGGCGTGAAAGGCTATGAAAAACTGTAGCGCGAATTACGACGACTTCTGTTCATTATTTACGTCTCTGTGTGCGATGGGTAGGTCGGTGTAGACTATTGCTGTTTCTCAGAATGCGTAGATCGTTTTAGATGATAGTGGGGTTATGGTTTCAGTTCATTAGATGTTCTGCAAACGTTGAATGTGTGCAGTCACTTTTTAGAGCTGTCATGTGTTCTGTGTACCACTTTCGGAAATTTCTTCTTGTTTGTCCTATGTAGTGGTCCTGACAGGAGTTGCAAGTAGATGAAACACATAACAGGATAGACGAGCTACACAGTAATATGAACACAGTACACCCACAAATACACTTCTCAATGAAATTAGAAAACAACAGGAACTAAATTTCTTGTATCTTACAATCACAAGAAAGAATCACCAACATGAATTCTCCATCCATAAAAAACCCACATCCACAAGTACTGTTCTCCACATCTCGTCCAACCACCCGACAGTGCACAAATATGCCAGTTTCACACACGTTCCACAGGATAAACAGAACACCTTTTAAAACAGAAAACTACTCAAAGCAACTAAATATAATCAATCAAATCGCTGTTGTAAATGACTACAAAACAGACATCATAAACAAACTCAACAACAAGGTAAAACGGAAACATGCAGTACACGAAGACAACACAGCAGACCACACCACTTCAGAAAAAAAAAGAGAGATGGTACACACTAACATACAATAACAAAATATCACATAGAATAGGAAATATCTTAAAAAATCAAGGGATCCCAATAACATTCAGAACAAACAATACAGTTCAGAAAAGACTAAGACCAGTCAGAAAAACCTCAGACAAATTCAACAACGCTGGAATACACTCCTGGAAATTGAAATAAGAACACCGTGAATTCATTGTCCCAGGAAGGGGAAACTTTATTGACACATTCCTGGGGTCAGATACATCACATGATCACACTGACGGAACCACAGGCACATAGACACAGGCAACAGAGCATGCACAATGTCGGCACTAGTACAGTGTATATCCACCTTTCGCAGAAATGCAGGCTGCTATTCTCCCATGGAGACGATCGTAGAGACGCTGGATGTAGTCCTGTGGAACGGCTTGCCATGCCATTTCCACCTGGCGCCTCAGTTGGACCAGCGTTCGTGCTGGACGTGCAGACCGCGTGAGACGACGCTTCATCCAGTCCCAAACATGCTCAATGGGGGACAGATCCGGAGATCTTGCTGGCCAGGGTAGTTGACTTACACCTTCTAGAGCACGTTGGGTGGCACGGGATACATGCGGACGTGCATTGTCCTGTTGGAACAGCAAGTTCCCTTGCCGGTCTAGGAATGGTAGAACGATGGGTTCGATGACGGTTTGGATGTACCGTGCACTATTCAGTGTCCCCTCGACGATCACCAGTGGTGTACGGCCAGTGTAGGAGATCGCTCCCCACACCATGATGCCGGGTGTTGGCCCTGTGTGCCTCGGTCGTATGCAGTCCTGATTGTGGCGCTCACCTGCACGGCGCCAAACACGCATACGACCATCATTGGCACCAATGCAGAAGCGACTCTCATCGCTGAAGACGACACGTCTCCATTCGTCCCTCCATTCACGCCTGTCGCGACACCACTGGATGCGGGCTGCACGATGTTGGGGCGTGAGCGGAAGACGGCCTAACGGTGTGCGGGACCGTAGCCCAGCTTCATGGAGACGGTTGCGAATGGTCCTCGCCGATACCCCAGGAGCAACAGTGCCCCTAATTTGCTGGGAAATGGCGGTGCGGTCCCCTACGGCACTGCGTAGGATCCTACGGTCTTGGCGTGCATCCGTGCGTCGCTGCGGTCCGGTCCCAGGTCGACGGGCACGTGCACCTTCCGCCGACCACTGGCGACAAGATCGATGTACTGTGGAGACCTCACGCCCCACGTGTTGAGCAATTCGGCGGTACGTCCACCCGGCCTCCCGCATGCCCACTATACGCCCTCGCTCAAAGTCCGTCAACTGCACATACGGTTCACGTCCACGCTGTCGCGGCATGCTACCAGTGTTAAAGACTGCGATGGAGCTCCGTATGCCACGGCAAACTGGCTGACACTGACGGCGGCGGTGCACAAATGCTGCGCAGCTAGCGCCATTCGACGGCCAACACCGCGGTTCCTGGTGTGTCCGCTGTGCCGTGCGTGTGATCATTGCTTGTACAGCCCTCTCGCAGTGTCCGGATCAAGTATGGTGGGTCTGACACACCGGTGTCAATGTGTTCTTTTTTCCATTTCCAGGATTGTATATCAACTCACTTGCAACTCCTGTCAGGACAAACAAGCAGAAATTTCCGAACGTGGTACACAGAACACAAGAGAGCTCAAAAAATGTGACAGCACACATTCAACATTTGCAGAACATCTAATGAACAAAAACCATAATCACACTAATATACAAAGCGATCTAGGCGTTCTGAGGAACAGCAACAGCCTATACCGACAACTAACAACACAAGAAAATTACTACATAAAACAAGGCATTAGTCGAAGGGAGAGAACTGACCAAGGACACAGAATAGAAAGCACATACACGGAAAAGAACAATTTCCCCATCACACACAGATACATAAACAATGAACACAAGGCGTCGTAATTGGCGCTACAGTTTTTCATAGCCTTTCCCGACACGTGCGATACGCCTCTCGCAACACACGCGAACAGCAAGATGGCGTAATATTCTGGTTCAGAAACAAAATCCAAAAATTTTGTTTTTCTGTGTATACAAGGAGCCACATACCATCCAACGAACATGAATACACGAATAGCTAAGCAACAGCTCAATACACACCAAATAACTGGTTTCCACAACACTACCACAACCCCAAGTATATACGGCTGACATACGTAGTTCACCATTTAGTATTTGTTTAGTAACTGCCGCTCACATAGTTGCAGATGACATGTTGTTCGCTAAGTAAACAGACGGCAATGGAAAAAAAGAGCACAGAAAATGTATCACAAACATAGCCAATAATTGCTTAAAACAAACTGTAACATACAATAAGTAACGTACTATGAACGTATCAATAGAAAATTGTATTTCACAAGACGAACTGAAAAAATGTAATAACGTTTTACTGTGTTTGTACAACCATGCCATTTTCTGCAGGTTTTAGATTAAAAAACCACTGATGATGGATGATATTTGTCGCCGAAACTAGTTTGGGATATTAAAGAAATAAACGAGTAACAAGGTGTTTTGCATCAAGGCGTCTCAATTTCTAATATTAATGTGATCTAACATTAGATTTCCAGACACATTTAACTGTTGGGACATTTTTCCATAAAATTGTCGGTTTATCACATTACGACTTGGTGTAGAATAGGAACCATTTTGTAATTTTATCTCTGCATTCCGATTTAGTATCAGAGTACATCCTGATAGGAAATACTGCATTGTTTTGAAAGACAGAATGCCCACTATTTGTATATTTTGTATATTGTAGATCTGAAGGTGGTCATTACTGATTGAAACCGGTCATCGTCGAATGGCTTTATGTTGTGATCAAAGACTGGAATAAGAAACATATGACTGCACCTGGATTACTTTTTGTATTCGTGACTGTGACGTAGCTTGTGGTACCGAAATTTGTTTACTGTGATGGCACTGAAGATGCGAAAATTCATCTTTGGCCTCACAAAAGCAGTCCTTGATGATGGGAGCAGTGAAAGCAGGACCCTGTTGTGTTGAAACACGGCATCACCAGCGGAATACAAGTGTTCAACCATGCGATGGACTAATCGGCCAAAATCGTCACATATCCCCTTGCAGTAAAGCGCTCTTGCAGAGAGCGTATGGAGCTCACGGAATACCACGATATGTCTCCCCAAATCATCACCAGATCCCCGACATGTTTCGCACTTGGGACGTAAGCTAGGTCAGAAGTTGGAAACATTTTGAAACCACACCTATCCGATCCAAAGATTTTCTTCCATTGCTCAATAGTCTAGTTTTTATGGCTTTGGACAACGTTTTTTCATGGATCATTAACGAATGGTTTTGTAGTTCTAGCTTGCTCTGCAGTTGCCTTATAATGGCGCTCCTTTTGTATGGTTTTGGTACTGGCTCAATTCACGAGTACAACATTCAGTCTCCCATGACTTTAGCAGCTCTCGTCTTCTTATTTTTTATCGCAATTCTCTTCAACGACCATCCGTCACTATCACTCGACACAAATTTTCATCCTCAGTGTTAGATTAAGTCAGATGAAGTCAGAAATTTAAACGTAACCTAATGTAATCACAGTAACTACGAAATGTTCTCTGCCAATAGTTACTTGTATAACAGAATCTAACGTACGGTATAAACAATTATGCTATAGAGTTGAAAGTCGTTTGTTAAAAAAATTATGTTAAACATAATTTACGTAGCTAACATGGTGCACATACTCGGTCTGCACAGTTTCACCCACTAAGAAAGTCACATTTTTCATTAGATAGAAAAGGAATATTTGTAAAGTGTGCTTCCAAGGCAAAACACAGTGGAACACTAAGGTAACTGGGCGACTCAAATTTGAGTTCGGTAGGCCACACGGATGAAGAGAGAATCACCGAGCGTTGATGACCTTGCCGTTCAACGCCTTAAACCACTAATCATCCTCACCATAGCGCTCAATTGAAATTTTAAAGAAACAGAGAAAGAACACAGTAAATTGAAAAAAATAAATTGACAGCACTATGTTTCCACTTACAGGTAAGTCATAATTAAGGTCTCAGAGTATAGCACTTAGTCTCCATAAGTAAAATGTATCCAATAGTAAATAATACAACTTACCCTCATCATGAATTATATACAACACTTAACATTAAATTAAAAGATCCCAAAATTTCCAACAAGCACTAAAAATATTAGCTGACCAAATTTCTCAACAACATTCGTTTATCTAACGATGGTATAACCCGAATCTTTTCACATAACAATCTCTATACAGCTGTACCTATTTCAGAATGTATACAGGTAGTAAAAGAAAGCCGCGCGGGATTAGCCGAGCGGTCTAAGGCGCTTCAGTCGTGGACTGTGCGGCTGGTCCCGGTGGAGGTTCAAGTCCTCCCTCGGGCATGGGTGTGTGTGTCGGTCCTTAGGACAATTTAGATTAAGTAGTGTGTAAGCTTAGGGACTGATGAACTTAGCAGTTAAGTCCCATAAGATTTCACTCACATTTGTGCAGTTGAACATTAAAAGAAAATTTATCAGCATCGGAAAAACGCAAAGAAGGAGAAATTATTGTAGATCTACTTGAAATGCCATTGTCATATAATTTCATATAATTTCTTTGCATCGAATAACAAAATCTACTTTCAAGCAGATAAACTATTGGTAATTGCTCAACTGGAATGTCAGCAGAAATTTTTATGAATAACCTGGAAAACAGGTTTTTTTATGGACACAAAGAACTGATGGAGAAAAAAATGCTTGTGAATGGTGTGTTGATGATATATTAACACTATTTAATGGCATAAATTCGTGGTTATATGTCCACACTAAACAACATGCACCCTAACATAAAACTTAAACAGGGAACTCAAGAGAAGTACTCAATAATGTTTTTGGGTCCGTCAGCAACAATGCCAAATGGAAAATGTACGTTTGGCAACGTCTGGCGTCTTACAAGTACTGACCATTTTAAAGCTAGTTCTTCTCATCAGCTGTGTTATAAAATCTCATTTTGCAATTCTATGAGTCATCGACTCCTTTGCCTTCATATTCGACAAATGGATATTCTTACACAACTGGCTGTCGCTAATGGCTACACCGAAAATACCGTAGCCAAGATATGCAGTTAATTGAAATAGCAGAACGTAAAAGAAAGTGGTAAAAACATTAAAAATCGTGTTGCCACTGCAACTAAATGTGCTCCACTGTCGTATAAGGGACGTATTCCAGATAAATTTTGCTTCCGCTAATACAAAGTGAAATTAGCGATTGCTTCCGCTAATACAAAGTGATCTTAGCGATTCAGACCACCAGCACCTTAGAATTACGGTTAAATCATTATACAGGAAAAAACACGTGTCCAAATTGTAATGAGGGGACTGTGAACGATTTTACAATGGCCAAACAGGCCTATTTTGCAGCTGTGTACCTTGAACATACGTATGTGCCGAATAAACATGCTTTCGGTTTCCATTTGAACAGTTCCCGACATAAATTTAAAAATTTCACCATAACAAGAAATTATGCATAACCGACCAATAGGGAGTAAATGTGATTTGTTGTAATCTTTACAGATATACAGTAGCAACAACAAGGGGCCAAACCAAATATTAAACGATCATTAGAAGTTAGAGAACGAAATTTTCTCTGCAGTTTTGATTAACTTTTGTAACGGCAGGCCACTGTTCGTCATGTACTGTAAAATCATGAAGCACTGTATGTCATAAGATTTACTTAACCACTAATCTCTATTGGAAGTAATAACTCTTTAGTACATTGTCACATAAACATCATTTTATTTACAATATTTTGATTACCCTTATTCCTGGGTAAACTTCTATGACGGTTGATCATATGCTCTAATAATACAATTAAATAGCTTTGTGATTCATATAACCTGCATTCTCCGTTGTATTAATATATCTTAAATGCATTTTCACACAGTCATCGTTGTACACATCACATTTTGAACACACTTATCTCTGGGAAAACCATTTCTGATGGTTAACTCTGTGGAATACCGCTATATTTCCTAATTTAAAATTATACTTAGGTGATACTTAATAATATCCTCATAACAGATATTATTCACATAGCAGACATTAAACTAGCGTGGACAGAGAACTCATGATATCTCTTCCCTGGTATATATTGAAAGGTGGCTACACTGAGCCACAGCGCCAGAGATCACTAGAGAGCATTGTTCCGCCGCCTCCACTGGCAGTGATTATTGAGATGTCGTAGTGGGCAGTGCTTGGGGAGAGCTCGTGGTAGTCAGTGCTGAGATGTCGTAGTGAGTAGTGTTTGTTGAGATGAGCTAGTATGCAGTGCTTGCTGAGATGTGATACTGAAAAGTTCTTGTTGAGATGTGATAGTAGCGAGTCGGTGTGGAGAGATTGTAATGTCTAGAGTGCCTTTCATCAATATAAATTAAGGTAACAAACTACTTTTCTTTTCTTTCTCATTATTTCAATGTCCTGAATAATGCGTCATTACAGGTTCAGTCAACAAAGCATCTGGCTTGTGTTCTTGTATTAGAGTGTAATTCTGGTTTTCTTGAGTAATTATGGTATTTCTATTTTCTTTAATTAATTCAGTATAAATGATATTTAAAATTTCTTGTGTTGTTGAAGAAGAACCGTGCCAGATGCGTACGTTGAGTCATACTTCCACACACAGAACAGTTACACTTGTGCTTTGGTTTCGTAGGTTTTATAGTTGCTGGGGACTTAATTAATTAATTGTGTTAATGAAAATTTCCATTTCATTCTTTGTTGTTGTTCTTTGCAGTCAGATAGCGTAATAATACTAGTCAGGGCCAACCGTTACGAGACTTCGTAACCGAACAGACAGCTACTGAATCAAAAAATTAAAATTATTTTCATTATATCTTAATTAAGCCCCCATGCACGTGGCGACCGCTGTTTCGGATCGTCCCTTGGAATCTTCTGATTGTAGAAATAGTAGACAGTAGGATTGTTGTAGTAATTTGTAGTTTAGTAATTGTAGTCTATATTGCATATGTAGATTTGGTAATTGTCATTCTTCTAATGGTATTTTTTTGCAGAATTTAATTTTGTTATCTTGTATACGGGTTTGACAATTTAGTGCAATTATTTCAATTGTTCGTTAATCGTGTTTGAGGGAAACATTTCGTGTGAATGGTATTGTTGGAGATAAAGTGTCATTGTGTGTAATTTTCATATAGTGACGAGTTTTGTATGTTTTGTAAATGATTACGCGATCGACGAAACAGGCAAAAATGATGAATAGCCAGAATAACGAAATTGTTAACATGGCGAACTCGCCAACACAGGAGAACAGGATGATGAATAATGGAGTTGAACACAATTTAATAAGCAGGGAAAATAGTCTAGAACTAGTTCCAAATTTTTCACAATCAAAAAATTTTCAGAATACGAGATTAACGACAGAAGATATGCAGCAGTTGTTGGGTGCAATATTAAATTTGGGATCTCAGTTAGAATCACTACGAAGAACAATTAAAACCGAATTCAAAACAGTGGGATCACAGTTAAGATCTTAATTAAAAACAGTGGGATCACAGTTACGATCTGAAATTAAAACTGATATGGGAACAATGGAAACACGGTTAGACTCACGGGAATCACAAATAGGAACAAATAAAACCGAGATGGAAACAATGGAAACACAGTTAGGCTCACGAACAGGGACATGTTTCAAAAACATGAAAGATGAATCAAAAAAAGAAATTAGAGAAGAAGTACAACCGATTTTGAAGGCTCACAATAATAGTTTAATTTCAACAGGAATTAGACAAGAGGAACAGGACAGGGAACAGGAGGAGAGAGATCGCGTGATAGTACAGAAATTTTCAGAGTTAAATTTACAATGTGCACACGATAAGGAAGAAATATTTGAGAGAATCGAGGAATCCGTACCAAATGACAGAATAAATAATCTAACACAACAATATGAACAGTTAACTACTAAATGTGTCAATACTGAAACCCGAGTCGCGACACTTACGGAAGACGTAAATAAACAGAAAGAGCAATTAGGTGACTTATCGGAAAGAGTTGAGGAGATTTCAGATAAATTGACAAATCTTAGTTTACATGGGGACAGAGATTCAGATGATACAGCACCATTGCCATTTGCAGAAACCGAAGAGTATCAGAACATAAATAAGCATGTTGAAAATCAGGGAAAATTTAATGAACGCGTGAAAAGGGAATTTGAGGCATTAAAAAAGCAAGTCAAACAAATTGAAGGCGAAATCGTAGGAAAAGACGGCAAAAGAAATTTAGAATCACAGATACCAGAGGGGTTTGAAGAAAGTAATTTGTTTTATTTACGGGATGCAACAAGAGAGCGCCAAGCGCGCGAACTTGACAATAATGGACATTCGAACTGGGACAGACGCGGTAGGTCTTTGTCGCCACGAGGCGAAAACTTTGACTGTAAACACTTCTTGACTGTTCGGAAATTTAAGATCTTCCGCAATTCTAAGAATGACATACATCCATGTTCATGGTTAGATCAATTTACGTACGCACTTCCGCCAGATGTGCCACTAAGTCACAAACTGAAATTTATGTGCAGCTATTAAAGTCCTCAGGGGATTCACTACACTAAGTGACTATGTGCCGTAGCGAGCATAGGGCCCCGAGCTGTAGTGGTGCTATTTCTCTTTTAGTTTTCTGCGCCGCTGCCTACTCTTTCACTATTCTTTGCATCTAAAAAAAAACAATTCTTCTACTATCCATCTATCTAGACAGTAGGTAAAGAATAACCGGATTTGACTGTTTTACCCAAAATTGACTTTGGAAATTACCGTTTGGACTTACTATATTTTCTGCAGCACTCATTCGTAGTTTAAACGAAATTTTACCTGTTTATATTCGTAACAATATTACTTCATATGTTGACGATATTCGTATTGCTAAACGTTCTTGGAGTGAGCATAACAAAATTTTGGATTCATTATTACGTATTTTTGCAAGAGTTGGCATTACAGTGAACTTAAAAAAAATCTGAATTTGGTCGTTCTCAGGTGCAATTTCTCGGTCACATTATTTCTACAGAAGGTATTCTTCCTGATCCAGAGAAACTAGATGCTATTCGTAATTACGCTGTTCCTACCATAAAACGTGATGTTCGTAGTTTCCTTGGTGTCTGTAATTTTCTTAGACGCTTTGTTAGATTGGACAATTTGGCCACACCCCGTTTTTGCGAACTATCTGGAAAGTTCTTTTTAAACGAAAATCAGTCGACAACTCTGTTTGGTTAGTTTGTATTCCTGATGAGTGGGTCAATAAATTGATTTGGTACACACATTTTAGTTATGCGCACTTTGGTCCCAGAAAATGCTTTCATAAATTACGAGAAAATTGCTACTTCAGTAATGTGGAAAAACGTATTCGATCTGTTCTTGCCAAATGCAAATTATGTCAAAAGGCTAAGCCGCCAACAATTTCTCACAGAGCACCGTTGTTTCCTATCATTCCAGCGAAATTAAAGGAGATGGCTGCAGTTGATTTGTTCGGCCCAGTGGTTCGATCTACTAATGGTTTTGCGTACATTTTTGTAGCAGTGGAATTGACATCAAAATATGTGTGTTTTACACCGTTACGCAAAGCAACAGCTCGTTCAGTATCTAATGCTTTCATCAAACATTTTCTTAAAGAAGTGGGTCATGTTGATAAGGTTATGTCAGATAATGGATCACAGTTTCGCTCTAAAATTTGGCTTCGTACTCTACGGCGTCGTAAGATTAAACCAATTTTTATTTCACTTTTTCACCCTCAATCTAATGCTTCAGAGAGATGGATGAAGGAAATCAATAAATTGTGCCGTCTTTATTGTCATCAGAATCACAGAACTTGGGATCAGTATCTTCATATTTTTCAAAACATTCTGAATGAACTTCCTAATGACTCAACTTCTTTACCGCCTCTATTGATATTAAAAAACAAAGCACCGACAAATCGCATTTCTGAAATCGTTCCTTTTCCGCCTTCACGGAAACTGCGGCATTCTGAAGTTGTCAACCTGGCTCTACGAAATATTGCATCTGCGGCTGCTAGAAGAGAGAAATCAGCGAAACGTCCTGGTCGTTTAAAAATCTTGTCAGTTGGCCAAATCTCATCGTTTGTCTCACAAAGGAAAAGGCTTGTGTCGCAAATTTTTTCTGCTTTATAACGGTCCATATAGAATTCGCAAAATTATATATGATAACACTGTTGAAGTAGAAACTCTTAAATCTCGACGCTCTAAGGGAATACATCACATATCTAACGTTAAAATTTTTGTGGAATGACATACTTTAGAGAAACTAACAGCTACATGTAAACATGCAGAGAATACAAGGATACCGCGCCGTGTTCCGGCGGCGGCACATACTCAAAGCAACAGTCAAGTCGGCGCGCCGCACAAGGCAGTCGTTGACCGCAAACAATCGCTTCCTACGTCACGCGCCTACAGCTGATCGAGCGCTCAGTGCGAATGCACTGACAGACGTAAACAAATACACAGTCTTATTTCTCCGACTAAATTCAGTATAAAGCTATAGTGACTTGATAAATTATGTTATTAACGTTCAGTATTTTTCAGGATACGGTTGTATAAAATATTTAAGACCTTCAGGTAAATTCTATGTGTGTCCGACGTTAAGAGGACTTGCTATGGAGAAAATTTCAGGAAGAATGTAATTTCAAAAAAAAAAAAAAAAGGAAGTAAAAAATCAAAAAGGTAACGATTAATTGAGTTTATTTTTCAGGTAACATATTTCCACTTAGGTACGTACTTTAGACGTAATTTGCTGCTCGCGATTACGTGATTCATACTTTGTGCTAAATTTCATGTTCTATGAATTTACTAGTGAAGCGACGTGCTTGCGCACATTAACTGATTTTGACAATGATTGACTAATGAACAGGGTTGTTATTTGTATATATTATGCATTGCTTGGCTGCACTGCTTTTTCACTGATGTCATATTTTTTATTATGTGCCTGCTGTGCTTATTTATTTAAATTATAATTGTCACCCTATTAGTTGTGCTGTTATGTATGTAGGTTACACTTTGTGATTTATCTGCTTGCGCCTTCATGTTTACTTATTAAGATTACATACGAACATTTATTTGCTTATGCTGATATGATGCTAATGACTTGTTTATTACGTAAGATATATGTTTGCTGCTTTTTGTATGGATTGCATATTTACACATTTCTGTTTTGTTGTCATAAGTACTCTCCAATTTAGAATATAGCAATGATGATGTACAGTGTACGAACATAGAGTTTAGGTTACACTGTGGTATTAATTATAGATTGTTCGCTTGGCAGAGCCTCGTTGTAAGAATTGTGCTGCATCCACTTGTTGACATTCTGTTCTCTACTGGTATATTTACTCGCTATTGCATGTTTTGCTTATGCTCAGTGCCTTATATTTTAAGATAAGAAAATGAACTGCTATAATTCGACGAACGACATTAGTACAAGAAACTTCACAGAAGCCACATGAGCTGGAGGTTTTATGGAAGGTGTATAAATTTATGCTAATAGGAAGGAAGCTAACGACATGACATACCAACGCTAGGTTAGACCATTAACAGTTATTACACTGCATTCTTCGTGAGCAGTTGAAATAGGAAGTGACACTTGACACAAGAAATACTCCACATGTTTGCTTCTGTTTGCCATAATTTTTGAAGTGGTGTACACACTGTGAAATATTATGATCATTCACACTCCGTAATCGTACTTAATTACTGAAAGTTATTCAAACTAAAGGCTGTTAGAGGTCATGTATGCATTTCTTTTATTTAATGATGGACAAGGAACCAAAATGTGTCTTATAATTTATAATGAGTAGAAAATTTGGGTCAGATGGATTACACAGAGGTTGTGTGTAGACACTGTGTCTTCGGATTGTATGGGATGATGAATTGAAGTTGCACTAGGATTTTGTCTGTACTTGTTCGAGGAGACTGACTAGAGGAGAGAGTTGTTATGGAAGTGAAATGATATTGGTGCTGAGGTTTATATATATCGACGTAGTGAAGAGGTATTATTGAAGTATTAAGATTAAGTGATGATTATTGGAGTTTTCGTGGACAAGAGGTAAGGTAAATGATATTGATGATAAGGTTTATATGTATCGACGTATTGAAGAGGTATTAGTGAATTATTGAGATTATGCTGACGATTATTGGAGTTTTGGTGGATAAGAGGTAAAGTAAGTGAGGAGCATATTTTTTTTGTTGGTCCATATGGAACAAGGAGGATGAAGATGGCAGACTAGAACACTCAAGTAGAAGGAAGATTGTCTACACACACGCTTTGTCAAATCACAAAGCAGAATATACTTTTTTTTGAGAGAGGAAGCATTTGCATATCTTGGTACACTGACAGTTGTTCAGCAACCGTACATTTTGATCTGGCTTGGCAAACATTGGTCTTGACATGATGACTATGACCTTGACTTAACTATTATTGACTGTTATACATTGCTGCCACTACTACTTGGTACACATGATGAACATCAAATTTTGGACAGAGTTACATTTACACAGTTAACACTATTCAATTACACAGTAGTACTTAATGTGGATGAAAGATGAGTGAGTGTGTTTTGTGTGTTTTCCTTTCCTAATCCTACCCACCTATCTCCTAAATATTATTTTATTTGTTGGTAGTGGCTTGCACTGACACCCATAAATGTTATAGGTTTACTGGCATTTGTGTATTGTAATAGTTAATAGGACAATTATCTGATATCATTTGTGTGTTTGTTATGATTTGTATGTTTAGTGTAAAAGCATTGTATGTGTATTCAAACTATTGTTCATGCCTGAACTGTCTGATTAGTGATGGTGCTGCACTTTTCAACATGATGCGTGACATTTAGTCATGTTTAATTTCTGCTGATGAACTGTGTGATCAGTGATTGTAAAAAATTATGGACTGTTACTTGTACCTTTTCTACATGATTGGTGCCGCTAGGACATGTTTAATTTCTGCTTATAAACTCTGATGAGCAGTGTGATCAGTGCTAGTGAATTTTATGGAACTGCTTCTGCTGAGAAATGTGACTTGTTGATGTCTGCACCTGCTCAACATTGCTGGGTGCCACTGATGGACTGTTTCTACTGAAAAGATGTCACCTGTTGATATCTGTACCTGCTCAACATTGCTGGTGCCACTAATGGAACTGCTTCTACTGAAATGGTGTTACTTGTTGATGTCTGCACCTGCTCAACATTGCTGGGTACCACTGATGGACTGCTTCTACTGAAATGGTGTTACTTGTTGATGTCTGCACCTGCTCAACATTGCTGGGTGCCACTGATGGACTGTTTCTACTGAAAAGATGTCACCTGTCGCTGTCTGCACCTGCTCAACATTGCTGGGTGCCACTGATGGACTGCTTCTACTGAAATGATGTCACTTGTTGGTGTCTGCACCTGCTCAACATTGCTGGTGCCACTAATGGAATTGCTTATACTGAAATGGTGTTACTTGTTGGTGTCTGCACCTATTCAACATTACTGGGTGCCACTGATGGACTGCTTCTACTGAAATGATGTCACTTGTTGGTGTCTGCACCTGTTTAACATTACTGGGTGCCACTGATGGACTGTTTCTACTAAAAAAATGTCACTTGTTGGTTTTTGCACCTGTTGACCATTGCTGGGTGCTACTGCTGGAACTGTCAACTGCTTATTCTTGGGCTATGGAAAGCGTTTATGTGAATATTTGTATAAACTGATTTTTTGTGTATTACTGTTTGTGAAAAGTTATGAGACTCTTACCTGCACATATTCGTCATTGCTGACGCTATTGATTGAATTGTTTAACCACATAATACTTGTGTAAACTATTATGTAAAGTCACATGTATGAAAGAATTTGTATTGCTTACTGTATTCTATATAATAGGTTATTGAAAGGTCAGTGCAAAGCCAAAATTTTATCTAGTTATATGATATTTACGTATTAATATTATCTTTTATTTTTGTCTGTATTTTTTTGACGAATTTGGTGGTATTTTCACCACCAATGCTGGCAAAAATACCATCAAATTCTAGCCGTGGAGGAAGGGCATATGAAAGGTGGCTACACTGAGCCACAGCGCCAGAGATCACTAGAGAGCATTGTTCCGCCGCCTCCACTGGCAGTGATTATTGAGATGTCGTAGTGGGCAGTGCTTGGGGAGAGCTCGTGGTAGTCAGTGCTGAGATGTCGTAGTGAGTAGTGTTTGTTGAGATGAGCTAGTATGCAGTGCTTGCTGAGATGTGATACTGAAAAGTTCTTGTTGAGATGTGATAGTAGCGAGTCGGTGTGGAGAGACTGTAATGTCTAGAGTGCCTTTCATCAATATAAATTAAGGTAACAAACTACTTTTCTTTTCTTTCTCATTATTTCAATGTCCTGAATAATGCGTCATTACAGGTTCAGTCAACAAAGCATCTGGCTTGTGTTCTTGTATTAGAGTGTAATTCTGGTTTTCTTGAGTAATTATGGTATTTCTATTTTCTTTAATTAATTCAGTATAAATGATATTTAAAATTTCTTGTGTTGTTGAAGAAGAACCGTGCCAGATGCGTACGTTGAGTCATACTTCCACACACAGAACAGTTACACTTGTGCTTTGGTTTCGTAGGTTTTATAGTTGCTGGGGACTTAATTAATTAATTGTGTTATGAAAATTTCCATTTCATTCTTTGTTGTTGTTCTTTGCAGTCAGATAGCGTAATAATACTAGTCAGGGCCAACCGTTACGAGACTTCGTAACCGAACAGACAGCTACTGAATCAAAAAATTAAAATTATTTGCATTCTATTTTAATTAAGCCCCCATGCAATATACACTACATGATGTTAGATAATTAACGACACTATTACTCTCATAACCTAGGCAAGTAGCGTCAATGCAAGCGTTGACTAAGCTCATGCTGCCATATCATCCAGCGTGATGTGGTTCCATTAGTATTTGGATCGAGTAACATTTACATCGTATTATGATTTATGATTTTCTCAATGCTATACGATAGACAAAGGTTTAAGTGTCATATACAATTTTAAACAATTAATGCTTCATTTAGGCTATGGTTACCAAACATCAGTGTCAATCGTAAGATATTGTCATTAAATCAATGGGTGGCTGGTGACATTACCTGAGATCACAGGGCTATGTCATTTACCATTAACTGTTCCAAGTTTGACACATGTAACAGTGCTGACTACACATTACTGTTTAACATCTGGTGGAATTTTCAGTGTTGATATTGATCTAGGAGTCATGTATACCAATAATCTTGGGCCTTTCATAACTAATATTTCTATTAATAACTTTTATAACCATACCACAAGCTGTGTGAAAGTTGTATATATTACATTGTATTATAGTGTCTTTCACAGTAACATTAGTTCCAGAACCAAGATTTGTAAGGTGGACATAGGTCTATATATCAAATAGTGAAAAAACCGAGGGTCCATGTTAAGAATTAATTCTGTTACAATATTTTATATCCTCACTACATGTTGTATGAATTGTTGTAAATAATTCATTACATTGTCGTTTCTTTCAAAATGAGATTAGTTAAAGAACAAGTGTCTTGTATTTATGAAGACACAGTTTGCACCTAGATACTCAGCATTGTTCATTAAATTGTTTATGATATATGGAGAGAGCAAATATGTTAATCTACCTTTCATGAAAATTTAGTACCAACATTAATGTATGCCTTTGGAATGGGTCTATCATTGACTGACTGAGATGAACACACTTGTGGGTCGTTCTTAGTAATTTAGCTGACTTTATATGTTATTCTGTTCTTCGTAACACAATATCAACACATTCTGCATGTGAATGATACTGTGAGAACAACCAGTATGCATCATACTAGTCAAGACTTCACATAGACATTTGTTACGTATAATTTCCATTACCAGCCAATTATTTAAATTATTTCATTTCTTGCTACAAGTTTTATGAATTGTTGTGTTCATTATACTACAATGTATTTTTTACTACAGTAAAATTAGTTAAATATTATCATCCTGTTTTTATACCGCTACAGTTTATATCTAGAACCTAATTTGGTGTTTGGTGAGAGTTCGTTTTAACCACATACGTAATGGTACCTTTCATAAATTCTAGATCAACGTTTATGTATTGCTTTGTGTTTAGTCTGTCACAGGCTATTTAAGATGACCAGACTTTAGAGTCGCTTATACTGTTTAATATACAGCTTTGACTGTATTGTGTATTATAATATAGATACGCTCTGAATGTCATAAACGTTATTAAGAACTACCGGAAGACATCGTGAACGTCAGTAAATGCCTCACTTAGACATCAGGCTGCAGATCATTTCCCCTACCAGCCAATTATTCAAAGCATTTTATTTCGTGTGAGAAATTGTTGCTGAATGTTACACCTTTAGTTTTAAAACCATTACAGAAATATTACATGAATAACATTGTCTTTTAATTATAAAGCCCGTATCATAGACAGACACTGATTCTCCTGCTTGTCCAATTGTACAGTGAAGTCTAACGTAATTTTATTTAGTCTTTGGGTATGCAATAGTTAGAGTTTTTATAATGGACAACGTGAAGATTAAAATATAACTACTATCAGTTCCCTCTATGTCGTGTTAATAGTCTTTCATAATATTAATGGGCACTTTCTGCATGTGAAGCATCAGTTTTATTACACAGATTATAATAATTTCATGGGTGTAGCAAATAACAGTCATTTGTTCCCAAATATTGTGTAGTACTAACCGTCTTTTAATTACTGTATTACATTATATGTCCATTTCATTATACTATCCTGTCACCTGGTGACATCTTGGTTACCCTGTGAGCCCACGAAAAAAGTGCCAGTCAGCCTGTTTGCTGCCTCAAAATCGTCAACAACTCTGACTGACAATGTGGCCCGGCGGGATGCGTACCGTATATCACATTAAAGGGTTATCTTTCGGTTTTCGTTTAAGTGATGTTAAAAGTGATCCAATACACCGAAAGCATGTTTGTTCTTGAATGCATTTGATGTAACGTTTTGCTCGTGTGCTACTGGTAAAGAAATCTGTTAGAATATTTATGATAATTGCAAACATTTATAATTTAAAATGTTCCTAGAACTCTGAAGGATGGGTGTTTTATGTCTCTGAGAACAAATGTTGAATGTTACCTCACGATGCCCTGAAAAAGAAATTGTTGTTCACCACCATTGTGTCTTGTCTTCCTGTCGCGTCTGATAACCTTCGTAAACTCATATATATATCATGAAAGGTTTCCTGATGCGGCCCTCTGAGAAAATTTTCATATAACTGGTAGACAGAAGGCAACTTTACGTCTGGCAATCAACATACGATGAGGTAGTTGAAACTTCATTGATGTTTGCGATTACATGATGCGTACATCTGTTATGTGTTCAGTAAGCAACTGTGAGGAAATCGTCAGTATTACCTTAAGAGTAAATTATTAAGGAAGCAGAGGGAAAAATAAAATAATGATATCTAAAAGGATAATATAACATGATACAGCGATACATCACAACTGAAAAAGTAAGGAAAACCATTGATAGATCGTTTGCATTTCACATGCCTTTAATCATTACACATTCTGATTTCCGAAGATAACTTACTTTGGTGAGAATATTCATGAGAAATATGTAGTTCCTGAGCAACGTGAATGCAAGAGGGATTGAATATGTCATTCTGTTGTTTCATGTATCAGCGTCTAAACTAAAAATTAAATTTCGTCGGAACAGGCAATGGAGGCCCAATGGTACCGACCGACCGCCGTGTCGTCCTCAACCCACAGGCGTCGCGGGATGCCGATATGGAGGGGCATTTGTTCAGCACATCGCTCTCCCCGTCATTGTCAGTTTTTGTGAACGGAGCCGCTACCTCCAAATCAAATAGCTCCTCAATTGCCCTCACAAGCTCTCGGCAGACGGGATGGTCACCCATTCGAGTACTTGCCGAGCACGAGAGCGCTAAACTGCTGTGATCTGACAGGAGCCAGTGTTACCACCGCGGCAACGCCGTATGTATTAAAATCGATTTTGCCCACCTGCCTGTTAAGAGAGCTTTGTTTCACGTCTGTATTACAAGACGTTAATTTTAAGATGCCTAAGATAGGGAAAATAGTGGAAATGGACACACTAGATGAAATAAATGCTGAAATCTAATGTTGATGGCGGCAGTAAAGCCAATCCGACAAAAGTGCATATGAATCGCACAATGTCTTAACGAGAGTCAAACCCGTAATTACTAACTAGTGAGGGAATAGAAAAAATCAGTGAAAATGTAGATCCATTCGTTGAACTGATTAAGAAAATAGCAGCTCTCATAAATATGTGTGATCAAGAATTCACCACACAAATTTCTACTCAAATAAATACTGCACTGCGGATTATAACAAAGAATTGGCAACATGAATCGAGGAGCGTGCTAAGAACATTGCCTAAATACCTATCTATCAAATATTTCAACTGAAATTTCAAACTTAGTCTATGGGGGGAAACGTGAAGCCAGAAAAATAATGAGAGATAAATGGTGATCAGTCACTGCAGACAGCTCAGGCTAAGATTAGAAGTACAGTGGGAGCAGTTATCTGAAGGATTAAAAAATTTACAACTTGAACGCAAAGAAATGTTACGAGAGCGCCTTGACGCTCAAGGTCAAAGATTTTGTAATCAGTTCGCAGAGTGACTATTTGAAAAAGACAAGCACGGCAATGAAAAATGAAATACCAAAAGGAAACATGCGATACAGTGCAGAAGAAGGTGCAGAAGTATCAGGCGAACTGGTTTATTTAGGTGAAGCCATTCGGAATTAGTTAGAACACTTAAAGCATGTGTTAGATCATGATATCGCCAGGTATCACTAAAGCGTTATTCCTCAGATCACCCAACTGCATCGGTAGGTCATGACTATAAAAAGCACATCGCTTAACAGGTCAAACGTCCATGATTGTACTCACGTAACGTACTAGACAACCACTGCCTATATGGAAACCTATCATGATTCAGGGCACCTTAATTCATGCACTGAATATTATCCTGAATCGGTGGGGGTAGCGCCTACTTTGACAGCGATACTTTTAGAAGAAAGTCTGCTGAAGCATCACCTTTGCCAAGTAATTTCTCGAGAAAAGAAGTCTCACCATCCATTTGTCTTTATCAAAGGCCTTAGAGCTAAGCTACCCAAGTCTTGGAACGAAACGTCAAGGAATCAGTTTGCCAATGCTTACAGAGAGGGTGAAGGAGACCTAAGGACGAGCGCAGACACGAAATCTCTCATTTATCCCAAGAGTCGTCCGTGCATCTGCTACAATCCAAGCTCCCGGTGTGCTCGATGGTTTACAGTAGTCAGTGCTCTGTCGGTATCAGGCGTACCTAACGACTGTTAGTGCAAACTTCGAGCATCTGCTGTAACATTAGAGCTGTATTAGTATCGTACACCATGGCTACTCATTATGTCGAAAAAATGTTTCGGATGACTTACCCTCTTGTTTCCTTTTCTGTCTTGGACCTCTGATACCACATACTCCTGAAATTTACAGTCATGGGATCCTATGAAATTCTCGATAGTTCTGATGTGCCCCGTCTCCCCTAGAAGTACGTCTCAACATTTCTGGGACAGCTTGTATTAGTAGGATGCATAAGTTCATGGCGTTTTCATATAAGTTTAATGAACACAACAGGTACACATAACAGAGATTCAATATATAATATATTCTCCTTCACCATTTACAATAGTCTGCCAACGCCAGGTAACTTTTAGATACCGTGAAGGTGGAAATCAGGTAGTTTTGAGGCGAATATCTTGTCGACCTACGTTCGTAGCTAATTTTCATGTGGAAAGTAAGTTCCTTGAAGGTCGATCGATATGTAACGGAAGAGGTGAAAATCTGAAGGTGAACAAGGTGCTTGCGGAATGATTTCCCAACACAACTCGAGTATGGTGCATTTTTTCAGTCTAGGAGAATGTGACCTGGCGTTATCATGGAGTATCATCACTTCACTCAGTTTTCCTAATCGTTGTTCTTGGATTACCCTGCAAGACGTCTCAGTGGTTGGCAGTAAATGTCAATAGTGATGGTTACACATCAAAGAAGCAGTACATCACACTGTCGCTGTTCCACCAGATGCATAACATTATCTTTTATGGATGCCCACAGGTCTTTGTACGAGGAGTTGCTGCTTTGTTTTAGGCAGAATCATTACTTTCCTTCTCTTATGTTAGCAAAAAGACACCTTTTGCCGTCACTACTAACGATACAATATAGGAATGGTCGGTTTTGTTCACTGGCCGATTGCAGAGTTGGACTTACAAGCATTCTCTAAGTTTCGTGGTTTTGGTTTAGAGCTTCTGGTACGATGCACTCAATTCTGAACTTTCCCCATTACATGCAAATGTCACACGACGGTGAAATGATCACAGTTCATCATACACTCCTGGAAATTGAAATAAGAACACCGTGAATTCATTGTCCCAGGAAGGGGAAACTTTATTGACATATTACTGGGGCCAGATACATCACATGATCACACTGACAGAACCACAGGCACATACACACAGGCAACAGAGCATGCACAATGTCGGCACTAGTACAGTGTCTATCCAACTTTCGCAGCAATGCAGGCTGCTATTCTCCCATGGAGACGATAGTAGAGATGCTGGATGTAGTCTTGTGGAACGGCTTGCCATGCCGTTTCCACCTGGCGCCTCAGTTGGACCAGCGTTCGTGCTGGACGTGCAGACCGCGTGAGACGACGCTTCATCCAGTCCCAAACATGCTCAATGGGGGACAGATCCGGAGATCTTGCTGGCCAGGGTAGTTGACTTACACCTTCTAGAGCACGTTGGGTGGCACGGGATACATGCGGACGTGCATTGTCCTGTTGGAACAGCAAGTTCCCTTGCCGGTCTAGGAATGGTAGAACGATGGGTTCGATGACGGTTTGGATGTACCGTGCACTATTCAGTGTCCCCTCGACGATCACCAGTGGTGTACGGCCAGTGTAGGAGATCGCTCCCCACACCATGATGTCGGGTGTTGGCCCTGTGTGCCTCGGTCGTATGCAGTCCTGATTGTGGCGCTCACCTGCACGGCGCCAAACACGCATACGACCATCAATGGCACCAAGGCAGAAGCGACTCTCATCGCTGAAGACGACACGTCTCCATTCGTCCCTCCATTCACGCCTGTCGCGACACCACTGGAGGCGGGCTGCACGATGTTGGGGCGTGAGCGGAAGACGGCCTAACGGTGTGCGGGACCGTAGCCCAGCTTCATGGAGACGGTTGCGAATGGTCCTCGCCGATACCCCAGGAGCAACAGTGTCCCTAATTTGCTGGGAAGTGGCGGTGCGGTCCCCTACGGCACTGCGTAGGATCCTACGGTCTTGGCGTGCATCCGTGCGTCGCTGCGGCCCGGTCCCAGGTCGACGTGCACGTGCACCTTCCGCCGACCACTGGCGACAACATCGATGTACTGTGGAGACCTCACGCCCCACGTGTTGAGCAATTCGGCGGTACGTCCACCTGGCCTCCCGCATGCCCACTATACGCCCTCGCTCAAAGTCCGTCAACTGCACATACGGTTCACGTCCACGCTGTCGCGGCATGCTACCAGTGTTAAAGACTGCGATGGAGCTCCGTATGCCACGGCAAACTGGCTGACACTGACGGCGGCGGTGTACAAATGCTGCGCAGCTAGCGCCATTCGACGGCCAACACCGCGGTTCCTGGTGTGTCCGCTGTGCCGTGCGTGTGATCATTGCTTGTACAGCCCTCTCGCAGTGTCCGGAGCAAGTATGGTGGGTCTGACACACCGGTGTTAATGTGTTCTTTTTTCCATTTCCTGGAGTGTATTTGATAGTTCTCGAGTACACTGACTTGGATCATTGTGGATTAATGCGTGTAAACCATCTTCATGAGACCCTGAATGGCCCCCTGAATGTGTAGAGTCATTAATATCAAAAAGGTCCTCCTTAAGACGAGAGAACAGTTTCCATGCCGTTCTCTGCCCAATGAAATTATCCCCACGCACAGTGCTAACCATTCTTGCTGCCTTCGTTGCTGCCACCCCCTTATTCAACTTAAGCGTAAGCACATGTCGGAAACATTCTGATTTGTCCACTTGGCACTCCACGTTCTAGCGACCACCGCTTCACTCACTATCTCCGAGTGACAAAATGACAGTATATAAACTCAGATTCCAACAGTGAACTTCATATAAAAATGATAATCAATAATAAACCTGTAGCAAACGGAATACCGATATCCAAAGGGAAAACGCCACGAACTTCCTCAGTCACGTATAAATTACCTAATAGGTAATACAGGGTGGTCCGTCGATCGTGACCGGGCCAAATATCACACGAAATAAGCGTCAAACGAAAGAACTACAAAGAACGAAACTTGTCTAGCTTGAAGGAGGAAACCAGACAGTGCTATGGTTGGCCCGCTAGACTGCGCTGCCATAGGTCAAACGGATATCAACTGCGTTTATTAAAATAAGAACCCTCATTTTTTATTACATATTCGTGTAGTACGGAAAGAAATATGAATGTTTTAGTTGTACCACTTTTTTCGCTTTGTGATAGATGGCGCTGTAATAGTCACAAACATATAGCTCACTATTTTAGACGAACTGTTGGTAACAGGTATTTTTTTAAAATTAAAATACAGAACATAGGTACGTTTGAGCATTTTATTTCGTTTGTTCCAATGTTATACATGTGCCTTTTTAAACTTATCATTTCTGAGAACGGATGCTGTTACAGCGTGATTACCTGTAAATACCACATTAATGTAATAAATGCTCAAAACGATCTCAGTCAACCTCAATGCATTTGGCAATACGTGTGACGACATTACTCTCAACAGTGAGTAGTTCTCCTTCCGTAATGATCGCACATGCATTGAGAATGCGCTGGCGCATGTTGTCAGCCGTTGTCGGTGGATCACGATAGGAAACGTCCTACTTTTCCCACAGAATGAAATCCGGGGATGTTAGATCCGGTGAAGGTGCGGGCCATGGTATGGTGCTTCGACGACCAATCCACCTGTCATTAAATATGCTATTCAATATCGCTTCAACCGCACGCGAGCTATGTGCCGGACACCCATCATGTTGGAAGTACATCGCCATTCTGTCATGCAGTGAAACACCTTGTAGTACACATCGGTAGAACATTACGTAGGAAATCAGCAAACATTGCACCATTTAGATTGCCATCGATAAATTGGGGTCCCATTATCCTTCCTCCCATAATATCGTACCATACATTAACCTGCCAAGGTCACTGATGTTCCACTTGTCGTGGCCATCGTGGATTTTTCGTTGCCCAATAATGCTTATTATTCCGGTTGACGTTACCGCTGTTGGTGAATGACACTTCGTCGCTAAATAGAACGCGTGCAAAAAATCTATCATCGTCCCGAAATTTCTCTTGTGGCCAGTGGCAGAACTGTATATGACGTTAAAAGTAGTCGTCATGCCGTTCCTGGTGCATAGAAATATGGTACGGGTGCAGTCGACGTTGATGTAGCATTCTCAACACCGACGTTTTTGAGTTTCCCGATTCTATCGCAATTTGTCTGCTACTGATGTGCGGATTAGCCGCGACAGCAGGTAAAGCACCTACTTGGGCATCATCATTTGTTTCAGGTCGTGGTTGACGTTTCACACGTGGCTGAACACTTCATGTTTCCTTGAATAACGTAACTATCAGGCGAACAATTCGGACACTTGGATGATGTCCTCCAAGATACCGAGCAGCATCCATTGCACACGCCCGTTGGGCATTTTGATCACAATAGCCATATATAAACACGATATCGACCTTTTCAGCAATTGGTAAACGGTCCATTTTAACATGGGTAATGTATCACGAAGCCCAATACCGTCAGCACTGGCGGAATGTTTCGTGATACATCGTACTTATAAGTTTCTGACTATTACAGCGCCATCTATCACAAACCGAAAAAAATGGTTCAACTAAAACATTCATATTTCTTTACGTACTACACCAATATGTAAGAAGAAATGGGGGTTCCTATTTAAATTTATTGTGTCCAAGATAAACACGAAGCCCACGCCTAATACAGCAGTACAATTTTATATGCCAACTAACTCTGCAGATGATGAAGAAATTCATGAAATGTATGATGAGATAAAAGAAATTATTCAGGTAGTGAAGGGAGACGAAAATTTAATTGTCATGGGTGACTGGAATTCGAGCCTAGGAAAAGGGAGAGAAGGAAACATAGTAGGTGAATATGGATTGGGGCTAAGAAATGAAAGAGGAAGCCGCCTGGTAGAATTTTGCACAGAGCATAACTAAATCATAGCTAACACTTGGTTCAAGAATCATAAAAGAAGGTTGTATACATGGAAGAAACCTGGAGATACTGATATGTTTCAGATAGATTATATAATGGTAAGACAGAGACTTAGGAACCAGGTTTTAAATTGTAAGACATTTCCAGGGGCAGATGTGGACTCTGACCGCAATCTCTTGGCTATGAACTGTAGATTAAAACTCAAGAAACTGCAAAAAGATGGGAATTAAAGGAGATGGGACCTGGATAAACTGATTAAACCAGAGGTTGTACAGAATTTCAGGGAGAGCATGAGGAAACCATCGACAGGAATGGGGGAAAAAAGTACAGTAGAACAAAAATGGGTAGCTCTGAGGGATGAAGTAGTGAAGGCAGCAGAGGATCAAGTAGGTAAAAAGACGAGGGCTAATAGAAATCCTTGGGTAACAGAAGAAATATTGAATTTAATTGATGAAAGGAGAAAATATAAAAATGCAGTAAATGAAGCAGGCAAAAAGGAATACAAACGTCTCAAAAATGAGATCGACAGGAAGTGCAAAATGGCTAAGCAGGGATGGCTAGAGGACAAATGTAAGGCTGTAGAGGCTTATCTCACTAGGGGTAGGATAGATACTGCCTACAGGAAAATTAAAGAGACCTCTGGAGAGAAGACAACCACTTTTATGAATATCAAGAGCTCAGATGGAAACCCTGTTCTAAGCAAAGAAGGGAATGCAGAAAGGTGGAAGTATAGATGGTCTATCCAAGGGCGATGTACTTGAGGACAATATTATGGAAATGGAAGAGTATGTAGATGAAGAAGATATTGGAGATACGATACTGCGTCAAGAGTTTGACAGAGCACTGAAAGACCTGAGTCTAAACAAGGCCCCGGGAGTAGACAACATTCCATTAGAACTACTGACGGCATTAGGAGAGTCAGCCCTGAGAAAACTCTACCATCTGGTGAGCAAGAAGTATGGGACAGGAGAAGTACCCTCGGATTTCAAGAAGAATATAATAATTCCAGTCCCAAAGAAAGCAGGTGCTGACAGATGTGAAAATTACTGAACTATCAGTTTAATTAGTCACAGCTGCAAAATACGAACACGAATTATTTACAGAAGAATGGAAAAACTAGTAGAAGCCGACCTCGGGGAAGATCAGTTTGGATTCCGTAGAAATACTGGACCACGTGAGGCAATATTGACCTTACGACTTATCTCAGAAGAAATATTAAGAACTGGCAAACCTACGTTTCTAGCATTTATAGACTTAAAGAAAGCTTTTGACAATGTTGTCTGGAATATTCTCTTTCAAATTCTAAAGTTGGCAGGGGTAAAATACCGATATCTAAAGGCTATTTACAATTTGTAGAGAAACCAGTTGGCAGTTATAAGAGTCGAGGGTCATGAAAGGGAAGCAGTGGTTGGGACGGGAGTGAGACAAGGTTGTAGCCTGTCCCAGATGTAATTCAATCTGTATATTGAGCAAGCAGTAAAGGAAACAATAGGAAAATTCGGAGTTGGTATTAAAATCCATGGAGAAGAAATAAAAACTTCAAGGTTCGCCGATGACATCGTAATTCTGTCAGAGACAGCAAAGAACTTGGAAGAGTAGTTGAACGGAATGAACAGTGTCTTGAAGGGATGATATAAGACGAACATCAACAAAAGTAAAACTAGTGTATTGGAATGTAGTCGAATTAAGTTGGGTGATGTTGAGGGAATCAGATTAGAAGAATCAGACACTTAAAGTAGTGAAGGAATTTTGCTATTCTGGGAGCAAAATAACGGATGATGGTCGAAGTAGAGAAGACATAAAATGTAGACTGGCAAGGGCAAGGAAAGCGTTTCTGCAGAAGAGGGATTTGTTAACATCGCGTATAGATTTAAGTGTCAGAAAGTCGTTTATGAAAGTATTTGTATGGAGTGTAGCCATGTATGGAAGTGAAACATGGACGATAAATTGTTTGGACAAGAAGAGAATAGAAGCTTTCGAAATGTGGTGCTACAGACGAATACTGAAGATTAGATGGGTAGATCACATAACTGATGAGGAGGTATTGAATAGAATTGGGGAGAAGTCGAGTTTGTGGCACAACTTGACAAGAAGAAGGGACATTGGTAGGATATGTTCTGAGGCTTCAAGGGATCATAAATTTAGCATTGGAGGGCAGCGTGGATGGTAAAAATCGTAGAGGGAGACCAAGAGATTAATATACTAAGCACATTCAGAAGGGTGTAGGATGCAGTAAGTACTGGGAGATGAAGAAGCTTGCACATGATAGGGTAGCATGGAGAGCTGCATCAAACAAGTCTCAGGACTGAAGACCACAACAACAACAACATTTAAAATAAACGCAGTTGATATCCGTTTGACCTATGGCAGCGCCATCTAGCGGACCAACCATAGCGCCATCTGGTTTCCCCCTTCAAGCTAGACGAGTTTCGTTCTTTGTAGTTTTTTCATTTGATGCTTATTTCGTGAGATATTGGGCCCGGTCACTATCAATGGACTGGTTATTCATCTTCATCACAAAAATTTTTATCACAAAAACAAGGTAACACTGCCCTAGCTTCTCAGCCCCTGTTGTGAACTGTATTCTATATCTACATCTAAACCTTGCAAAACAACGTGGGGTACTTGGCAGTGGGTACTTCCCATTGTACCAGTTATTAGGGTTTCTCCCTCTTGCAGTCAGCTGCAGAGGGCGGGAAGAATGATTATTTTACTGCCTCTGCGCATGCAGTAATTTATCTAATCTTATCCTCACGATCCCTGCATCCCTGTGTGAGCGATACGTAGGGGTTTGTAGTATATTTCTAATTATTTAAAGCAGGTTCTTTGAAGTTCGGTAATAGACTTTCTCGCCATAGTTTACGTCTGTCTAAAGAGTCTTACAATCCTGACCGGTCTGTGTGGCCGAGCGGTTCTAGGCGCTACGGTCGCAGGTTCGAATCCTGCCTCTGGCATGATGTGTGTGATGTCCTTAGGTTAGTTAGGTTTAAGTAGTTCTAAGTTCTAGGGGACTGATGGCCTCAGATGGTAAGTCCCATAATGCTCAGAACCATTTGATCCATTTTCTTCCAGTCCTGTTCCTTCGGCATCTGTGATACTATCCCACGGATTAAAACAGGCTGTGATCACTCGTGCTGCCCTTCTCTGAACATGTTCAATATTCCCTGTTATTCCTATCTGCTACAGGTTCCTCCCACAATATTCTAGGGTGGGTCGCATGGGTGATTTGTAAGTAATCTCCTTTGTAGACTGTCTGCGCGTAACCATTCTTCTCCCAGTAATCGAAGACTACTACCTACTTTATCCAAGACTGAACTTATGTGATCATTAATTTCATTTCCCTACAAAGTGTTACACTCAGTTATATGAATGAGTAGGCCGATTCCAACAGGGACTCACTGAAGGTATAGTCATAGGACACTACGTATTTTCGTTTTGTGAAGTGCACAATTTTACATTTCTGAACATTTCCAGCACGCTACCAATTTCTGCACCACGTTGAAATGTTATCAAGATCTGACTGAGTATTTTGCAGCTCCCCTCAGGTACTAATTCTTACAGATAGGTGCATCATCTGCAAAAACCTGATTATACTGTTAATATGGTCTGTAAGATCATTAACATACAACACGAACAACAAGCGTTCCAACCCACTCCCCTAGGGCACATCCGAAGTTACTTCTACATCTCATTACCACTCTCTATCCAAGATGAAGTTACTTCTATATCTTACGACGACTCTCCATCCAAGATAATATGCTGCGTACTCCCTACCGAAAAGTCCTCAATCCAGTCACAAATTTCATTTGAAACACCATATGATGGTATTTCTAACAATAAAGGTAGGTGTGATACTGAATCAAATGCTTTTGGGAAATCAAGAAGCACTGAATCAATCTGGTTGCCTTGACCCAATGCTTGCAGCATGTCATGTGAGAAATATACAAGTTGGGTTTCATGTGATCGATGTTTCCGAAATCCATGCCAGCTGGCACTGAGGAAGTCAGTCTGTTCAAGATACCTCATTATGTTTGAGCTCAGAATATTTTCAAAGATTCTACAACAAATTAATGTTAACGATATTGGATGCTGGGCATAGTTTCTTGTTTCAGGTATCTACAATATAGTTAGAAGAGACTCAGCCGAAAAATCAGTATAGAAACTAACAGGGTTCCAACAGGGCCTTGAGCTTAGGTTCAGTTTTAACAACTTGTGGCACTAGTACTTATTTCATTCAGCTTTTCAGTGGTATGGGGATTAAATTGGGGCTACTCTCCTAGGTTTTCATGTGTAAAGGAATATTTTAAAACAGAGGTACGCATTTCAGCTTTTGCTTTGCTACCCTCAATTTCAGTTCCTGTCTCGTTCGCTAGGGACTGGTCACTAATTTAGATGCCACTAACAGTCTTTACATACGACCAGGATATCTTTGGATTTTTGGAAATGTCGTTTGGAAATATTCTGCTATGGTAGTCATTGAAGGCTTCACGTATTGCTTTCTTGACAGCCAAACGCGTTTCGCGCCCCTCTATCTGCAGACCCACTCTTTGTTTTACACCTATTATGCAGTAAGCTACATATGTTTCCTTACAAGTTACTTTACAGTGACCGTACACCATAGAGTTTCCCTCCCCTAATAAACTATTCTACAGGGTACGTATCCGTATGGTCAACTATTCCTTTAAATTTGAGGCAGAGCTTCTCTACATGTTGCTGAACTGTGCTGAAAGTTTCAAGTTCCTCATTGTGATAAGACGCTACTGATTTATGATCTACTTTACTGAACATATGTACTGCTTGTTTCAGTTGTCCTTTATAGTGTGGTAATCATTGTTGCCACAACCACGTCATGGTCACCCATACCTATTTCGATATAGACATCCTCAAAAATCTCAGCTTTATTTGTTGCCATTAGATCTAATATATTTCCGTTATGAGTGGGGTTTCTAACAATCTGTTCCAGATAATTTTCAAAGAAGGTATTTAGTAAACTTTTTCACACCCATCACTAACAAAACTAATTTTCTCAATTAGTTGTTGGGTGATTAAAGTCTCCACCGACGATTACAGTATGATTAAGGAACATGGCTAATTAGACACTTTGCTCTAATGCTCGTTCTTTTCAACCGGTGTGTTCTGCTATACCACCGGTATCGCTGTAAGTAAAACTTCGGCGCAGTCAAAAGTTTGCACGTTGAGGCGGCCAGTAGCAGACTGTCGTTTTGCATCGTGGTCAGCCCACCTTCACCAAGTAAGCGTTCACTGCACGCTACCGGCCTACCAGTTAAAGGCACGCGCTCTCGCTTCGCCATTATTAAAGTCGCCTCCTTCGTTCGCGGGATTAAATTTTGTTCAGCACGGTCGCCGCACGACTGTCTTTCCGAGAGCGAGATTGCATTTCCAGCTCTCCATTTTCGCCTTTCTTTTGTCGCGCTAAATAGCACGCGCTTTGTTTCGCGAGCCTGTTCCGTCCTATTGTTTCGGCCGGAATAACTTCTCGAGAATCAAGTTACACTGCGAAGATAAAACGCGAATCGCCTTCTGAGGGCATTCCGCCGTGTCGGATTTCGAGCAGGATCCCCGTTTGCATGCCGGCTTGGGTTCATTCAACAAATTAAACAAGTTTCCCGTCCCTGAAACTAAGCAGTTAAAAAAATGATACAAGGGAAATAATAATTTTCCACAAATGGTGCCATAAATCTGCCGAATTGGTGGTATTTGTATTAACATCCGTCATGAAATCAGCGGAACAATATTTCTTCATAAGTCTTAACACATTCTGCAGACTCATTTTTCACTTTCGTGAGAAGCATGTATACCGAGCGACTGAAACTACGACAAAAAAGATCAATATCAATATTTTCTCCCAAGGGTGTATAATCCCGGCAAGATTCCCGGCACGAAAAGAAAATAAGTTTATAAATTTCCGTCAAAAGCAGGAGCAAACTGTACAACACTATAAGAAATATTTTACCGGGAATAGCGTTACACGAAAAGATATAAAGCAATAAGCATTTTAGATAATAATCGTTATTCGTACAACACTAAAGTACATAATATACAGAATATTCCTTCGTTGTGGAATACCGAATGCTATTTTGTAATGACATCCCCGAGATTGGAAATTAATCTAGGACATTGAGTAAAAATACGTATGGAGTGAGGACTGCACAGCGTGCACGTGTCCAACATCAAAGGGAAGAAGGGCACGTGATGCTGTTACGACACTCTTGTTTATATTTTGCACTACAACATAAACTTGAACGTTCCATGTACTTGACTTTGCTTTAACGCATTTATTTATTTATTAGTAATAGCTGCGGTGCCGCAGTGTTATTGCTATAGGTGCAATTTCAAAATCTTCTATCTACAAAAAGTTACTTTTGACAGATATTTACCACGGGTGTCACATTATAGTTATCATACTAGTAAGCGGTACTTTATGTGTTGTTTAACTTTGAGACGCAGTGTAATGAAGACAATAAATTCGACGAGCTACTTTATAAGATTATGCGGCTATATACACTGCTCTGCAAAACTTGACACTGAGCTAGATAAGGTAACACGACATACTAACTACTCGGTGGAACTGAAAACAGTCCAGAAGCATATTGCCAGGGGTGTCTCAGTTGTGCACAAGACGTTGCACGTCAAATGGCGTGAGGTTAGCGTGACTATTTTGCTTAATGGGCGTTGCGCCGTAACAGGAGGCAGATAAAGTAATAAAAAAAGACAGTGCGTCTCAGTCAGAGAGCAGTCAAAGCGTACTGTGGTGGTTTTTACGTCATGCCCCGGAGACAACAATGGGATGAATTCGCCCGGGAAAGAGTCATCAGCTTGTTCGGTTAAATTCGGGGAGGGGACCAAACAGCGAGGTCATCGGTCTCATCGGAATAGGGAATGATGGGGAGGAAAGTCGGCCGTGCCCTTACAAAGGAACCATCCAGGCACTGACTTGAAACGATTTAGGGAAATTAGGGAAAACATAAATCTGTATTGCCGGACGCTGTTGTTAACCGCCGTCATCCAGAATGCGATTTCAGTGTGGTAGCCACTGCGCTTTTTCGCTCGGTAAATCATCTAGAAACTGGCAGAGTGACGAAGTGTGACGAGTGTAGCTCGGGAGTTTTGTATTACTCACGGAATAGTTTTAAACGCATGGGGAGATTTCCGAAAAAGAAGCACTGCTACCCGAAGGAGAGACGGTGGTTGAGCACAGTCACTTACAGCAGCAGATGACCGGTACATCGTGCAGCAGCCAAGGAGAGACATACGTTAAACAACACGCGCAGTTGCAATCACATTTAACACGGCTGCAATGCACGTAATCTCACGCTCCGCAGTGGCACGGCAACTGTGTGGGCGTGGTCTCTTAGCCCGACGTCCGTGTTCTCTAAAGAATTGCACATAGACGGCACCTTCAATGACGGTGCCAAGAGCGTAGGGACTGAACCATCAAGAAATGGTTTCGCTAGCTTATTTAGCATGAGAGCAGATTCAGTCTCAGACGCCATCTGTATGCGCCAAGGTATATTAATTCATATTACGCCGCATTAATGTGATCTGAAAGGGCGGCGGAAAAATAAAAAAGAAAAATGCTCTACGTTCAAATATTTTGGCACCACCTCTTTTGTTTTAATTATGTCTACTGGCGTATCTTGTTCTGTATGTGTCTAACAAATAAAAAGACGATAGCTCATGGAAGAGAAGTACGTTATTTCTACGAGTTTCAGGTACAGCAGTTCTACTCCACGCGTATCAAGAACCATTACGTAAGTCTTCGGATGCACGGAATAATCTTCATCCATATTGTCGTACTGACAGAGAAAAGCAGTAATTATTATTAATAAAAAAGTTTCAAAGTTCATTCCTCTTATTTCATGTCACCGAAGACTGAAAGCTGTACCTATCGTCATGTACTACATCGTGCTTGTGTAAAGGAGGAAACTCTGACAGGCGTTATTGATTGTTAGGTCGTCACACTTCTCTCTTTCGGCAAATTACATTTTTACACAGTAATCATTCACCATCTACCGCCGGCCGGGGTGACCGAGCGGTTCTAAGCACTTCAGTCCGGAACCGCGCCACTGCTACGGTCGCAGATTTGAATCCTGCCTCGGGCATGGATATGTGTGATGTCCTTAGGTTAGTTAAGTTTAAGTAGTTCTAAGTTCTATGGGGCTGATGACCGCCTATGTTAAGTCCCATAGTGCTCAGAGCCATTTGAACTATTCAGTGACTACCGATACGTGGCGAGAGGTGAGAACACCTAATGGAACTAGAAAAACTGTCGAATATGATCGTCGTGGTGATCCAGGTGTTACGGTGTAGGGGGGCGTAATGTTTCCAAATCTTTGAACACAGCACAACTGGACGGTATTATGCGTCAACTGACGAATCGCCATTTTGTATTTTCTTAGATTTTTATCTCCCGGTCATGTGTGGAGGTGTAAACTACCGATAAGAAGATTGTTTGTCACTATTAATGTCGATATTTAGACAGGAAGCTAATTTGCACCAAGCACCAGACACACCACTTCAGTTATTATATTTTGTATCAATTGATTAACATCGCAGTTTTCGGTTTTATTTTGCATCAGTTGGCTGTGCAGCGCATGAGCGTCGCTTGGTCACGGGACGCAGTAATGCTTTGCCTGCGCGATCTCTCTCTCTCTCTCTCTCTCTCTCTCTCTCTCTCTCTCTCACGCGCGCGCGCGCTGCGGTTTTCTGATTAAATAATTAACTTTCATGCCTTTTCTTAACGTCTCTATGGCCGAATATTAAGCCAATTTCTGAAGCCGTGCTGAAGTACGCTTTTAAGTTGTAAGAGCATTTATTATAATTTCGTTTCAAAAAAATTTGTCATGGAAACATCTTAAGAAGTAGCTTAATTTTATTTAAATTAAATGTATGCAATAATTTTGTAATGTCATAACAGATTTTAAGTAACTCTATATTTAAATAAATTGTGTAAATGTTTAGAATCAATGTTAGTACCTACGTTCCTATGTCAGTAAAATATATTTACCTGTCCAAATTCATTAAAGTATATAAATTATTGTTACAATTGTTTATTTCTAGAAACGTTTTTTTCATTCCATTAGGAAGAATGTATTTTTTTCCTTAACATCGGTATACAGGATGATTATAATTAAAGTTAAACTTTCAAAATGCTATATAAAAAACACCATTGGTCAGAATCACGTCAATTTGCAACAGGATATTATCGGAGGAAGGGGAAAACGTATGGCAGAACAAAAAAAAAAATAGTAAATAATTGTTTGCCTACCATACGAATTAATACTGACCCAGAATCAATTATTCGTGTGCATGTGTCTTACATTCTTCTTGCGAGTCCTACCACCATGCCATAGACGTAATCGACCGGGTGTTAAAGCAAAAAACTCTATCCCAACAGCTACTGCATGTTACTATCACAAGCGGTCTTCGTTCTACAGATGCACACTAGTATCCATGTTAAATGTTATACCCGCTTTACGACTCGAGGTACGACATTACTGATGTGTCGGCAGCTGGGCCAACACCTTGTAGATAGAGGTGGCTTAAAAAGGCACGTGAGACTAACGCAGACGGGCGTGAAGTACTGGAACAGGATACGTAATTAATGCTATGAAGAAAAGAACGGAGTTTCTCATATACTTATCTTTAATTTCTTCTTGTACATCTCTATGGTGAACACAAGTGAGACTCTAATTACAATCACTGTACGGCTAATGGCGCCTTGCTAGTTCGTAGCCATTAACTTAGCTGAAGGCTATTCTGTCTCTCGGCTAATGAGAGAGAAAGGCTTCGTACGTCTAGTCGCTAGCTCTGTCGTCCGTACAACTGGGGTGAGTTCGAGTCAGTCTCTCGAGACCTGCCTTGTGGTGGCGCTAGGTTTGCGATCACACAGTGGCGACACGCGGGTCCAACATGTTCTACAGGACCGCGGCCGATTTAAGCTACCACCTAGGACGTGTGGTGTCTGGCTGTGACACCACATTCCTCCCCCGCAAATCGGCGAACAGTCGTGAGATAAGGCTTCCGCCCGCCGTGGGGAGGACCCCATGTTGACGTATGCGATGAGGTGGGGAGCCTAACAACAGGCGAGGCCGTGCCACCCGCACCCGGCCATTCGGTCCGAGGGGAGCTAGGAAACGCCTGAAAACCTAGTCCAGGGTGCACGTCAACATGCGGTGTATGCGCCCGTAAAGAGACAGGAGGGGCCGAAGGGTCGACCTCCATGTGGTCGGAGAATCCGACGCGCGATGACGACATCTGGTCCGGAGCGGGCAAGAGTTCCATGGCGGAGGACGACAGCTAGTCACGGGAAGCGATCGGCGGCGCGTGACCCAGGGAGGCGCGTGGCGGCTGCAGCGAAGCGTCCACTGCGGGCGGCGCCGGAGGCGGCTGCGGCGGCTGCGGCGGCGGCGCGACGCCATGAGGCAAAATGGAAGGCAGCGTCGGTAACACCTGGGGATGAGGCGAGCCAGTAGATGGGTCCCCAGGGTGCTGACCGAACGGCTCCGTCGCTGAAAGCAGACGGGGAGCGGCAGAACCCGGGCGACGACAGAGGCGCAGCTGATTGAGATGCCGACGCACCTCACCAGAGGCCCCCGAAACCAAATACATCGCGCGGCCGAGGCAGCGAAGAATGCGCCCTGCGAGCCAACGCCGTGAACCGCGATAGGTGCGATAGAAGACAACGTCGCCAGGAGCAAAAGCAGGAGTCTGCCGCTGCACAGGAACCCAATGCGGCGGATGCAGCAAAGACATCAAGGTTCGATGAGAACGACCATGGAGCAACTCAGCCGGCGAGCGACCATCGCGGGGCTGAGAGCGATACGAGGACAAAAAGAGCAGTAACGCGTCCTCCCTAGAATGCGACTCTTTCAATTTCAACATCTGTGACTTGAAAGTCCGGTCCAATCGTTCCGCGGCACCGTTTGACTGAGGCGAAAACGGCGCGGACGTCAGATGTTGAATACCATTGGCCTTGTAGAAGGACTGAAATTCTGCGGACATGAATTGTGGGCCATTGTCGGAAACAATAGTCTGCGGAAGACCTTCAATGCAAAAGATAGCAGACAAGGCTTGGATTGTGGCAGAAGACGTCGTGGAAGACATCCGGACAACAAAAGGAAAATTACTGAAAGCATCGACCACAACCAACCAACGAGCAGTCCAGAATGGACCAGCAAAATCTATGTGCAAGCGTTGCCAAGGGGAAGTGGCTTTCGGCCATGCAAAGAATTTCCGCGGTGGTGCGGATTGTTGTTCGGCACACGCCACGCAAGAGGAGCACATATTCGTAATCGCAGCATCGATTCCGAACCAAGTACAGTGCTGACGAGCAAGTTGTTTCGTACGCACTATACCCCAATGTCCGTGGTGAAGAAGCCGTAAGACAGAGGACTGTAACGAACGTGGGACCACGACTCGGGACTGATCAGTATCAGAACGCAACAACAAAACACCACGTCGTACAAAAAGTCTCCCCTTGTGAGCAAAAAATCGGCGAACCAGCGGATCCTCGATCCGTGACTTGGACAAGGGCCATTGCGGAGCAACAAAACGCAAAACAGTAGCAAGGACAGGGTCAGCAGCTGTGGCTGTAGCTACACGACGAAAATCAATCGGAAAAGATTCGACCACGTCATCGGTTTCCGCATCAATGAACATGCAAGCAAGTTCGGAAGAATCGAATGCTTTATCCTCAGCAACAGGCAAACGGGACAACGAATCAGCGTTTCCGTGCTTAGCAGTGGACCGATACAAGATATCGTAGCGGTACTGCGAGAGGAAAAGAGACCAGCGAATGAATTTCTGCGCCGTACGCGGAGGTACCGGCTTGTTCGGATGAAAAAGCGATGTCAAAGGTTTGTGGTCCGTGATGATGGTAAAGTGACGACCATACAAGAAATCGTGAAACTTAGTAACACCAAACACGAGAGCTAAAGCCTCTTTCTCTATCTGGGAATAATTTCTTTGTGCAGATGAGAGCAATTTTGACGCAAAGGCAATAGGGCGATCATGCGATCCATCTTTGTGCGCAAGCCTGAAATAATGTTCAGAGATTTTGCAAATGTTCGGCTTCTGTCTTTCCGGAGATCACAATATCGTCCAGATAGTTCGCAGCAGTAGGGACCGACGCACAACCAGTTTGTAAATATTGCTGAAACAATGCAGGTGCGGACGCACACCCGAATGGCAGTCTTTTGAAGCGATACAAGCCAAGATGCATGTTTACCACGAAGACGCGCTGGGATTCTTCGTCCACCGGTATTTGCAAGTACGCATCTGCTAGGTCCAACTTTGAAAAATATGTTCCCGGGCACAGTTTGTCAAAAAGATCTTCCGGGCGGGGCAAAGGAAAAGTAGCAGTCACTAGTTGTGGATTCACAGTTGCTTTGAAGTCCACACAAAGTCTCAAGTTTCCGGAAGGTTTTGGCAAAAGTACTAAGGGTGAGGCCCAGAGAGAAGCCTGCACACGTTCAATTACACCTTGAGATTCTAAATCGAGTAATGTTCTTGCGACCTCATCACGCAATGCGTGGGGAACATTGCGCGCTCTGAAAAACTTCGGTTGCGCGTTTGCTTTCAGTTCCAAATGTGCTTCATAGTTCTTAGCGCAACCAAGGCCCGGTGCAAAAATGTCCGCAAATTCTTCACATAGACTAGAAACACTGGCTGAAGGCACAGTCTGATTCACTGATAGGACCTGATTTACGATAGACATGTTAAACAACTGAAATAAATCTAACCCAAACAAGTTCACTGCAGTAGAAGAACGAAGAACGTAAAATGACACAAGTTTTGTTTGTCCCTTGTATGTTGCAAGAAGGCTGCACTGTCCTAACACTGGTATGTTCTGGCCAGAGTAACTATTGAGCTGAACATTTGTGGCACGCAACGGAGGTTTGCCCAGTTGGTTGTACGTGTCGTGATTGAGCAATGAAACTGCAGCTCCGGTATCGAGCTGGAATGGTATCACTTTGCCTGCAAAGTCTAAGTCGACAAAAAGTTTATTGTCCTGCCGACGACAAAAGCGACTGTTTTGTGCAACTGGAACAGACACTGGGACAGAATCACGCGCGACGTGATGGGACTTCCGACGACGTCGACGCACACTTTTTGTGGAATGAACACTGTCACCGGACGGGGTGGAACGAACTACATGAATATCCATGGGCGAAGGTTCACGAGCCTGAGTTACCTTGGTTCGATTCCGGCGCGAAGCAAAGGGCCTGGAATTGGTGTGAGTGTCTGATCTGAGCTTTTTCTGGCAAACACTTTGTGATGACATGTCCTTTCTTATGACAGTAAAAGCAAATAGCTTGGCGTGACGGGCAATTTTCACGCGAATGTCTAGTTGCACACCGCGGGCATGATTTCACTGCATTAGCTTGCTTACGCGGCGCACGTGTTTGCGAGATAGGCTGCCGCTGCGCCGACGGGCGCGAGGGCCGCCTAGCATCCCGTGCAGTGGGCCCGGCGGGCCGGTTAATGTGACACACTGCTGGCGAAGTTTCAAACGAGTCCTGAGCAAAGGCAAGTGTGTCTTGCCTGTCCAATATGTCTATCACTTGTTGAAGGGAGGGATTAACTAGTTTCAAAATCTGTTCCCGTATGCGAACATCAGAAACGTTCTGGGCAATGGCATCACGCACCATAGTATCTGAATAAGGGAGGCCACATTCGCATTCAAATTCACAATCCCTAGTAAGTCCTTGCAATGTCGCAACCCACTCCCTATTAGTCTGACCGGCCGTACGTTTTGTACGAAAGAACGTATACCTTTTTGCAACGACATTTACTGTTTCCTTGAAATAGGCATCTAAAGCAGACAAAATTTCTCCGTAGGACAGAGTTGCTACGTCGCGCCGGGGAAACAACTTCACTATCACTCGGTAGGTGGACACACCGACACAAGAAAGCAAAAACGGCTGCCGCTCATTACCTTGAATTCTGTAGGCTGCTAGGTGGAAGTCGAGCTGACGGGACCACTCGTGCCATGACTCGTGGGTGGCATCAAAGGGTCTGAATTGAGGTGCAACAGCATGTTGCGGCGGCGGTAGCGATGAAGCGGCGGCGGCCGCATCGGTGTGCAGCGCACGTTGACCCTGGACGAGCTGTCCAAGAGCATCCAATAACGCCTGCGTCTGCTGATTCTGCAAGCGATAAAATTCGGACAGTACATCTGGAGATTGTGGCGAAGCCATGACACAAAGAAATTAGGGCAAAGTAAAACACAAGAGCCTTTGTAGACTCGTCGCCATGTGATGTGTCGGCAGCTGGGCCAACATCTTGTAGATAGAGGTGGCTTAAAAAGGCACGCGAGACTAACGCAGATGGGCGTGAAGTACTGGAACAGGATACGTAATTAATGCTATGAAGAAAAGAACGGAGTTTCTCATATACTTATCTTTAATTTCTTCTTGTACATCTCTATGGTGAACACAAGTGAGACTCTAATTACAATCACTGTATGGCTAATGGCGCCTTGCTAGTTCGTAGCCACTAACTTAGCTGAAGGCTATTCTGTCTCTCGGCTAATGAGAGAGAAAGGCTTCGTACGTCTAGTCGCTAGCTCTGTCGTCCGTACAACTGGGGTGAGTTCGAGTCAGTCTCTCGAGACCTGCCTTGTGGTGGCGCTAGGTTTGCGATCACACAGTGGCGACACGCGGGTCCGACATGTACTACAGGACCGCGGCCGATTTAAGCTACCACCTAGGACGTGTGGTGTCTGGCTGTGACACCACAATTACCTCTACATGAGGAGATGTTTTCCGTGCAAATAGCGTGACAGTGATCGTACTAATACGTATTATCAGCCAACGATTCAACCTCGTCGTAAAATCAATGATCTTTGTGATTCCGCTAAGGAACGTGGTATGTCAGAGTTATTTTCGACTCCCTCAAACGTATAATTCTATACTATTTCCATCGCATTCTGTCTATAGACCATATCACACGTTCCACGATATATCTAATGAGTTATAGGCTATGACTGATTGAAAAGGAGCGCAAACAGTAGTAGTAGGTGGTGTGTCGATTGAGGTCCTAAGGAGGAAAATGTGCACTATCTTGTCAGATCTCTAGTCTCACTCTGTATGTTAGAAATTATATACATCATTTGGAATGAGGTCCCTCCATTCAAGCACATACTTGCATAGCCTCACACGCACATGTCAATCATATTTAACACTCTCTCATATCTCGAAACGAGTCACCTTTCTCGAACCTATCTGCTACAACAAAAATCCAACATGGTCTTAGTCAGTCCCTACACATCTTCCAACTGCTTCCGTTTCTACAGCTTTGCGCATGTGATCATGCCATCTTAAGTCAGAAATGATCAGAAGTCGGACAAAGACATATCCACCACCTTCTGCAGTCCGTCTAGAAACAGAGCGAATTGAGTTACTGCGGCAGGACCGTGTTTTGACCATTCGGCAGAAATGCACGCATTGTGGTGCGTTCCCAAACTACATAAAAGTACCACCGATCCATGTCCATTCAAATCTATAAACCCATCATCCTGTAATCGTTATTCTCTACCCCCCCAACATACAAAATTTAACAACTATAGAAGCTCAAATAACATCATCCAATATAGAAAAGACATAGACACCATTACTCGCGCAATGACGCAAAGGTGCGTTGGGTGTCCAGCACGGGGAGACACACACACACACACAGAGAAAGAGAGAGAGAGAGGGGGGGAGAGAGATTTCGCAATGCTTCCCAGAATAGCAAAGCGTGCAGCCCTCCAGGTACTCCTAACGGCATACTTCACCCCTCACTGGTTCAAATGGCTCTGAGCACTATCGGACTTAACATCTGAGGTCTTCAGTCCCCTAGAACTTACAACTACTTAAACCTAACTAACCTATGGACATCACACACATCCATGCCCGAGGCAGGATTCGAACCTGCGACCGTAGCGGTCGCGCGGTTCCAGACTGTAGCGCCTAGAACCGCTCGGCCACACTGGCCGGCACCCCTCACTGAATTTACCCCTCAAACTGCTGCTGCTACTGCTCTCTGTGCCGAACAAACCTATTAAATACACACTTATTGATACACTACAGAGGGTGGTTTAAAGATTCATCGCCTTTTCTCTAGGAGAATGATCGTACCCCACGTACTATACTGTAAATCGCAAGAAACGCCAACTGTGGCCCTGTTTACTTGTTTGAAACACTTTTCTAATGCGATTTGTACGCTGTCAAACATTTCTTTTTTCTGCCACGACTTCGACCCCTATCTCAGTTTCTAAACTGGCATTAAGACGCTCTGATCCACGATCTCTCACAGAAAACTATACATCACACTATGTAAATCATATTCTTAGCACGGATAGCATAACACTGAATTATTTTTAAATAAAACACACTTAGAACATAAGGAAATTAGAAGAGTTTGGCATCGTTGTGGAGAGTTTCCAAACTACTGTGCAAAAGTCTTTCATGACCTCTACATTTACGTTCATATGTCGCCGTCACGAAACTGATGATGGCTCTGTGTTCCATTTCGAGTTATTCGTAATTTTGCACTCATGTATGCGATCACTGTTTAGCTGCTAGCAACCCCCAGAAGTAGTTTCCACCCACAAAACTTCTCCCCCAACTTAAACAAGTTATGTATCTCAGTCACTATGTGGTAACCGTTGAGCGGATTAGATGGAAAAAGATCATTTCGATTTGCTGTAATATTAAGCAACAGGCTTGATAGTGCAAAAACATTTACAGTAAGTTCAGCACCGGCCACTGATGGGACAGCATGGCCCCCAATTTCAATATCACTGCTATACCGCCCCTTTTACATCACTTTGCGAGTATGATAGCGAAGGCAAGTAGGTTACTGTGCAGTACGTGCATTCATTTCTAATTCTAGAACACACACATGATCAAAGTACATCAGACAGCACTCTACTTATTTGTAACACTTCGAGCATAGTGTTTAATTTACAATCTATCTCTTAGCGTATGGCAGTAACAGAGCATTCTCCCCATCTTAGGGTAAAAGACCGACTTCACACAGTCATTTACCAACACACCCTGCAGCACCGTTAGAGAATTAATCTCCAAGCGATCAGAAGAAGAGCGCTACACTCCACGTCTCGTGAATGAATATAGCTCTCCAAATCCCAACCCATCCAAGTGCACGACATATCTCGAGATGTTACCATGTCGAGGAGCTTAGCACTCCATTTCGATGTATAATAAATTTCAGAATACCGTAATGTAACAGAACACAGTTAAGAAGAACAAGGAAAGACTTATTTTTATGCGCGATGAAGTTCGAGACGAATTGAGTTGGACATATTTTTACCTAAAACAATAAAGCTATCAACTCTAACATAAATGATGACTAACTGACAACCTCAGCTGCCGACAGGTGTTGTTGATATACCTCGATGTGGATAGCTGAAAATTTGTGCCCCGACCGGGACTCGAACCCGGGATTTCCTGCTTACATGGCAGACGCTCTATCCATCTGAGCAACACCTGTCGGCAGCTGAGGTTGTCAGTTAGTCATCATTTATTCCAGGGAAAAGCTGCAAGGTCATCAATAGTAACTGTTCTTTCGAGAACAAGTTACTGCCTTCGTATATATAGTTAAAGGCTACCTAGCCATTGGCCTACGTCTGTGCGAATGCGCACAGGTTGCCCAAACTCTTACGGGAATCGCCAAAGCGTGCGCGAGTAAAGAGTGGGTGGGCAAAATGTCTATAAGGTACAATACATATGTAGAATTGTGGATATTTGGGAATGTCTCACGGGAAGCGTGCAAGGGATATGTCCCTGCAGTCGCACTATTCATCTGTGTGCTCGGTGGCTCAGATGGATAGAGCGTCTGCCATGTAAGCAGGAGATCCCGGGTTCGAGTCCCGGTCGGGGCACAAATTTTCAGCTGTCCACATCGAGGTATATCAACAACACGTGTCGGCAGCTGAGGTTGTCAGTTAGTTATCATCTATTCTAGGGAAGAGCTGCACGGTCATCAACAGTAACTGTTCTTTCGAGAACAAGTTACTGTCTTCGTATATCAACTCTAAATTATTGTTCTAGAGTCTACGATCTGTACTTGGAAGGTATTGGTAAGATAGAGAACAAAACACACTCTCCTAAGACTACAACGTTCTGCACTTAAAAACTGGCTATAATGTTAGATTGAAAACCTTTCCCCCCTATCAGACATACATCCTTCTTCCCTATGCTGAACTATCTTATCGAATAGTAATATATTTGCTTTGCATGATACGAGCGCAATATAGCTTTGCGTAGACGTATATTGTCCACTGTTCACATCCGATCACAGTTCAGAAATTATACGATGCCTGCATAATGCCTACATAAAATGATAGTTACTAGCGGGGGATACATCCTACGAGGGAAAGATAAATGCAAAGCAGCAGCGTCCGATATGTGAAATTTACGTCATTCCGTCAGTAACTTTGTAAACAGCGCATCTGTCCGTCAAATGCGTACACAGGGATTGCAACACACCACAAGCTCTTACCGCTAAGTTCGTTATGATCCTGAAGTCCCGATTTTACAACCGAGATGCGACAGGGGCGATCGCATAAATGGAAGCTCATTTAGGGGAGTGTGTCAAGTTTCTTCACACATGAGATGGAAATCCTCTGATGACCGACAGGTTTACAGTTAACGATTGCTACAAGACAGTGCTTTAAGAAACATACAGAACACGTAGCTGTATACGAGTAGAACGCAGGCTATGTCACGTCACTGATGCATCCAGAATCACTGGTGTAGTGGACTGTTAAGGCAGCCAGTCCACAGTGAAGTAGCCGAAAGGGCACGCGTCAACTCACACGCCGACTGGCGCGAAGTCTGGAACAGGATTCGTAATGAATGTGATAAATAAAAGAACGTATCTACTAGAACACTTAACTTTTATATCGTCCTTTGGTATACAGCATTCTTGATGATACAAGTGAGACTATCTTGAGATACATGCAATGGTACAAATGGCGCCTTGCTAGGTCGTAGCCATTAACTTAGCTGAAGGCTATTCTAACTGTCTCTCGGCAAATGAGAGAAAGGCTTCGTCAGTGTAGTCGCTAGCAAAGTCGTCGTACAACTGGGGCGAGTGCTAGTACGTCTCTCGAGACCTGCTTTGTGGTGGCGCTCGGTCTGCGATCCTGACAGTGGCGACACGCGAGTCCGACATGTACTAATGGACCGCGGCCGATTTAAGCTACCACCTAGCAAGTGTGGTGTCTGGCGGTAACACCACAACTGGTACCTCAATAGACATACAGTATAATGCAGCCTCAATGGGAAAAAAATTGACCGCCTCCCTTATTCCCTTCATTTTGATGTCCACGTTTTCTGGGATTCCTGCTGTTGCAGCATACTTAGCCCGATATACAAATTGTTTGATACGAACCACAAGATTGCAAAGTACTTCGTCAAGTTCACCGCATTAGGCTCTATAATCACTTTTCGTAATTCTATCGATTTGCAGTCAGATCGATATATGCGATCATGACATAACATCTCGTTCTGTGTTCTAAAATTGATTGTAAATGTAGCACAGATGGCTCCACCTATCCCAAATGCTTTGATTGGGACATGTAATATAGCACTGCACTCGACTGTATCTAATCACTTCCACATTCGGAGAGCATTTGCTCTCCTTTCTGTATTTCTTTGTATATGCCCGCCTCGTGGACGGCTCTCAGGACCCAGTACCATCGGATGGTGGACCAAACTCCGAACATAGAATACGTGTCCGGCCGTAATGCTAACTCTGGTCTCATGTGGATCCTGGGAATTGTCCAGGAGTTTGAGTGCATGTGTCAACACACTCTGTGCTATTCTGCCTTCAACGGCAGAGACAAGCAGTAGCTGGAGATGCCTCGAATATGAGACTGGTGTGAGCACTGCTTGGAATGCAACTTTCACTGGTGTTCGTTGGCGGTGGCTGGCGGTTGCGATAGAGCGGGCAGGACCTGAGCTGTGACTGCCTCACTTCGTGGGGGTTGTGGCACGTGCGGTGAAGCATCAGTCAATCATCATTTATGGTCCGTCAGAATCGCTAAGGGGAGAAATCAGGCTCTGCTATTGTGGAATGGAATTCTGAAGCGTATTCGCGGGACCGCAGTTAGAGTAAGGGTAGCGAGGAACACCGAACGCGCGCGGCTCTGCTTGGAGTGCGCGCTGTGTAAATAAACGCCTGGTCATTAATGGTGCCTACATACAACTTTCGCCTGTGTTCGGATGCAGCTCGCGGTTGCAGTCCCGTCCGATCACGTCAGCACGTGTGTGTAGGTGAACACGTATTTGAGTAGGAATTTTCTCAGGTGTTACGTATGAATGGGGGTGCCGTCACCTCATGCTTACAGAAGCCAAGCAGGGGCTGTGCACGGTTTGACATCTGACGGATGCGTCACTTATCGCTACCTCCTGTGGAGAGGGTGTGGTGGAGAGTGCTTGTGCACATTGATTGCATTATTTAGGGAGTGGGTCTGCAGGCCGTGATATGCGCTACTTGGACAGTTTACTAGTACTTAGCGTGTCTACACAGCAATGTGCTGTATTATTTAGGAGTGGTTTGCATGTCAGTACTGAAACTATTTCTGAAAATTAGGAGTTGTTTGCGTGTCTGCAGACTGTGTATTGTGACCCCAAGCATAACATGGCGAGTGTTTTGCGTCAGTGTGATAAATATATTCGATCGCTAAAGAAAATGTTTGAAACTAAATAGAGTGAACTCCTTCTTTACTCCCCCCCCCCCCCCCCAGCAGCTCAGAGCAGGTTGAGTCATTTTCCCACATGATCTTGATTTACGTCATGAAATGGACGACAGCACTGTAGACCTCGTGGAGAACACACTGTTTACCGCCATCATGGATAACTGTACTTCCATCATCAGCTGGTGTCACTGTGACAACGAGGAATGTACTAAGACATTTATGGTCCGGAGCTCTTGGTAAACACAATAGGTGGCGCCATCTTAGATTACGGTACTTGTGTCACTACAGCATCCGCTAGTGGATTCGATATTAAGTAAGTCAGTCGGGCTATGGATTCAATGGCGCATACACTTGGTGGTGTTAAAATAAAGGCTGCTCTATGATTTCGACAGTTGACAATTAGCAAGCAGAGTCTTTTACATGGATTATTATTTTGTTAATTTACGAGTTGTATGGCTATATGGACGTAAAAGCTGTGCATAGTTTGTGGTTCGCCTGTTTGTAGGCTGTGCAATGTTTTATTTTTGCCAGTTTTCAATTAGCAACAATTTGTGTAGAGCTTTATACATGATTTATGTAGGAGTGGTTTGCAGGTCTGTATGCTGTGTGCCATGTCAGAGCGTGTGTTCTGTGATACATATACTCCATCCGTAAATAAATTGCTCATAAACAAATAAAGTACATTCCTTCAGACCTCCATCAGCCTAGAGCAGGCTAAGTCCTTTTACCACCCGCACCTAGGAAGAGGTCGGGGTCTGGAAATTTAGGTTAGTGTGGTGGTGGAGAGCTTTGCAGCAATTTTGTTACGTTGGTAGCGAAAACGCAAGTGAGCTTTGTTTACTGGCAGATTTAACAGTTGGCGCCTGATCCTAGGAGGAAGTGGCGGTCGGGTGGCTGAGGTTAGTACAAGTGTCCTTTCATTGCGCACAATTTTCCCAGGTTGGTAGCGAAAGCGCAAGTGACCTATCTTTACTGCCGGAATTCAAACTCAGCGATGGTTCATAGGAAAAGGTGGCAGGCTGGTCCTTGAAACGTAGTTGAAAGTATTTCGTTGAAAACCCTTTCATACCTATATGAAATTGTAAATTGAATCATTTAATATGATTATTTTTTTACCATCAAAACAGTCTTGATCACTATTTATTTATTACGGTGACCGGTTTCGATCAGTACTGTGATCATCTTCTGACCAATGAGTAAAAACCTCCTGTCTGTCTCCAGCAGAAGGAGGTTCTTACTCATTGGTCAGAAGATGATCACAGTAGTGGTCCATGCCGGTCACCGTAATAAATAAATTTTGATCATGGCTGTTTTTCATAGTACATATTTGTAACACACTGGTCACTGTTCACTCCCATAATGTATTCAAAAGTAATTAATATGACTAAAATTCAAATGCAATTAAGTACTTTGGTAATTGATAGGTTAGATGCGCGATGTGGGTGTTGCATATTTACAGAAGACTATGTCTGGCGCATGTATGGAGGTGGCAGACAAGGGTGTGTGATGTAAGCGGTTGGACGCCTGCGGGGCGTACAGTTATAACGAGTGCGCACACAAGAGAGAGCAGACGATCTTGTGTAACTTAGCGAGAGAGTTCTTTGTCGAGCAAGCCACGTGGTGGACCAGAGGTAGTGAGACGTCAGGGCAGATTCCACTGTCCAGCAAACAACTTTGGCACCATTCTACTGAGGGCTGTGACGTGAGCAGCCGCTGGACCAGTGGTATGCGTGTGGGCTACCACTGACTGGTGGCGCCAGGGGTAGCCTCTTATGCTGGTGAAGTGGACTTAGGTTAGTGGATGTGACCCAATTGGCTTATTTCAGACCATGTTTTCATAGGTGTGACCGATTATCATGTTGGAATTCGAACTTGTGACCATTTTTTTTATGGAGGGTTAGGTTAGTGGACGTAGCCCAATCCGCCTATCTTCCCACCAAAATTCAAACTACGCACCAAAATCCGACATCTTGACTGACGTCCTCTGCTGGTGGCTATGTGTACTAAGCCAGTTGGACTTCGGACCTCGTGGCGAACACACCTGGATGACCATACTTAAATAATAATAAAAACAAGTCCGGTTTTCCCGCCATTATCGTGCTAGAATTTGAACTTCTGGCTATTTCCTGGGGGACGGGGGTTACGTTAGTGGAGGTAGGCCAAGTGCACAATCTTACACCACATGGTGGATACACTGGGTGCAGCCATCTTGATTGACGTCACAGTCGCCATCTTGGATGATGTCACTGGGGCACTCTCTGGTGGTGACGATGTGTACTACATCAGTTGGAGTAATGACCTTGTGATGAACACACCTGCATGGAGTAGTTTAAATATAGTCTTACGTCCAAGTCCTTTTCTCACGAATTCTTAGGAGGTGGTGGCAGTCTGGTGACTGAGGTTAGTACAAGTGTCTTTCCTTTCGCGCCATTTTGTTAGCTTAGTTGACATATGGGAATTGAATTTTGTTTACGGTAAAAATTAAAAGTTGGTGCCAGTTCGTAGAAAGAGGTGGCGGTCGGGTGACTTAGGTTATTGGAGGTTGCCAAGTGAGCGATTTTCTTTGCTTAGTAGAGATAAGAGCGGTGTGGTGCATTATCCTGTTGGAATTTGAACTTCCAGCCATTTCCTAGCGGGTGGGGGGGTTAGGTTAGTGGACGTAGGCCAATTAGTGTATTTTCCCGCCATTTTCGTTGTGTGACACATTATCCTGCTGGAATTTGAATTTCCAGCCAATTTTTTCCTGGAGGGTTAGGTTATTGGAGGTAGCCCAATTGACCTATCTTCCCACCAAAATTCAAACTACCAGCCAAAATCGGCTATCTTGGATGCATCTGGCAGCAATGGAGTGTGGGGCGATACACAGGTTCTCTTCTACTCCTGACCACTCCCCCACATCGCAAAGATTTCCTAGGGGAACAGCCAGCTATCCTGCATCCTGGTAAAGGAATCCTCAGAATTATCACGTTATTTAAGAGCTGATCTGAAATATCAATAATGTGAGAGTCATATCTATAAACAATTCACGCACATTATATCTAATATTTTTATATTTTCATGAAATACTGTGATTCACTAATTACTTGGGTACCTAACCTTTATCGAAAGTGGTTCCTTTATTAGAGAGACTTCACTTAAGCCGAAATTCAGTTTAAAATAAACTGTTCAGCTCTAAAACTACCACTACATTAAGTTTTCCACGAGTGATTCCACCACCCTTCACTACGCTGTAACCTACAAGCTTAACCCGCAGCCCGTTTACATACCTATTGGGGTGCACAACCAGCCTTGTGAAACCCACCCCGTTGACAGACTCACCTGACACCACTGCAAAGTGAGCCATTCCTTCCGCCATGAGTGCCTTCTCAAGCTTCATGTTCATACTCCTGACAGCTGTATTAAAATGAGGCCGACCATGACGCTGAAACAGTTGCACAAACGCACATTTGTACCACCAGTTTGAGTAGCTATCTTTTCCAGATCATCACCTATGTGATAAAACCGGCCAGTGTCAAGTATATTCCCATCTCCACTACCTGATCCTCTTCTGCAAAATTCCTGCATAGTGCCCATGTCAACCGTCATCCGAGCCAACAGTGCATTAAGTTTCGCAGTGCCGGTAATCTGATGCTCAATCCCAAAAACTTTCTGCAACCGTTGGACTACAGCCATGCAATGTGAACCACTTAATAGCAGAACCTTCTTCTTTTTATTAGAATTTGCAACTGCCTTAGGCTCCCTAGCTGCTGACATCTGCTGCATCCTTCCTACACCTACGGCTACGAGTGGTTCCTCTACGCTAAACTCTGACAGTTGCAAACATCTATTGGAAACACGCGTGTGTATCTATCTCCCAGTAAACTTCTTACTGACTGTCAGTTCCCATTCCCCAGCCCCTTCTCCCTCCTCACCTTATCTAATTTCTCCGTTGTGTTTTGTGACTGCACCTGAAGGCAGAGATCCTACGCTCCTGTTCCTCTATTAACTTATTCTTGCTACGTATTTTGCAATTCCTGGAGATAATCTGACTAGAACGCTGGTTTCTACGGGAGTCGTGTGGTTAGAAACGTCATTGCGAATACTCCGCAACTGAAAGAAATATTCAGAATAGTTGGTTAACCTAATGTTGGTTTCTTTAAGAGTAATTTCGTATAGTATAATATAAAAATCTGTGTATTCGGCAGGTACTCTGCCATCTGAGTGCCAGTTTCCAATCCGTAGTGAACACATGACCTATATGGATGACTTTACAAGTTTGCACTGTGTACCATAAATCGAAAATCTACTGCTTCAGACAAACCGCGAAGCCTCCGGTTTCGACCGAATCTACGCTGTATCCGCCGACGGAACGATATCACAAACCAACAACTACGCAGAAACATCATAGTGAGGCCACCGGCCTCCAATTACACAACCAGCTTCCAGACATACCTGAGAAGATCTCAGAATCAGGGGAACAGCCGTCGGTGGTTAGGCGAGTGACGGTCTGCAGTTGAGTGGGTTCCCGGGATGGCCTGTGTCACCTGCCGGCCAATTCCTCCTGGTGTTCAGAATGTTACGCCACCAGTTGTCAAACATGTGATATTTTAAGCACAATATGTTCCAGAACTACATTGTTCCTCTGTAAAATGCTGTAAAGCAAGGAAACCAATCAATAAATCACAATACTACACATAGTGACAACCACATAAGAATATTTATAACGTCTTGTAGAGTTACATACCTTCAAGCTTCCATCCCACTAGGCATCGTCAAAAGTGAAACCCAGCAACAAAAATGCATTGTCGAAAGAAAAACTCTTCTTCAAACATCCCATGCAGGCATGTTAAACTCTCAAGGCACAGTTGTAAACTAAAATCGGTCATTTTCGCCTGCCAGAAATAGCATTTTCCTGCAACACATATTTCACAGCCCCACAACGACGCTACTGTCTATCATCAAATGTGTGAACATTATATGTCAGGTCGTAATAAATTCTAAATTATACTACACCAATGGTGTAACACGTGCATCAGTATAGAATGGCCAACATAAAACCTAGTACAGCCAATTAGAATTAGTTGATGGCTGCTTCCCTAGGGCTAGATCACTAAAGTGACTCTTGGACACTTCTACCTTCTTATTTAACCAAGTGAAGAATTCCTTTTATAAAGTGCAGAAAGTCTCGACTTCCTGTAGATTTGACAACAACCACAGTTTGTCCTCAAACTACAATACACTCGTGCTGTGTGCGATGTTACCCAACGAAGGTGCTTCGCCACTGCTGGTGAGCCACCATCTTTATTATTCCACTCTTTAAATCACACTTTCAAGTTTCTACCCATCTGCCCATATATGTTTGTCAGTACTACAGCGAGTTATTGATTAATTTCCTTGTTTTATAGCATTTGATAATTGGATAAGGTAGTCCCGAAACTTGCTGAAAATATCACACATTTGTCAACTGATGACGCAAGATCCTCAGTACTGTTTCATAAGACAGTTGCACAATGGCTTCACAACTGATAATTCCTACCAGGACAGGATAGTCGCTCGGTGTGTGCCCCACACAGTGTGAGACAAAGTGCAGAGTAAACGTGGTTATTTCTAGTGGAACTCTATCTGTACTGAAGACAGATACAAGAAACTGTAACACCAGAATCCTCTCAAAGCAGATGACGAAAATTAAATGAATGTTGAATTCAGCTGAATTAACTGATATGTTCCCTGCAGGTGATTTCGTTCCGTCGTTACAACTGGAAGAAAATGAGTGCATTTCCGCCAGAGGCATTTCGCTTTATTGAGATAAAGCATCATCAGTAGTCTGTAATTAAATGTATTTACAATCTGATTTGTTTTTAATACCTAAAAACACTTCGTTAACCATTTGTTGTTTTGTACTTACAGCAGTTCCTGGTTGGTTTGTCGCCTGTATCAGCAAATACCGTCTGATAGCACGGCTTTGGTGTCTTTCTTCATGAGACACTGATACTTGTAGTTTAATTTTTCGCTGCTCTGCTGAATTATGCATCTCTTAGGTTTTACACAGCTCAAATTTTGATGCACCACTGTTAACTGCTTTTTTTTATGCTTACAAGTGTGTATGGTGTTCTGTAGTGTTGGCAACATGACATTGTCACTAGTTTGTTTTCAACTCATGTTTTTGTAGTTATTGATATATGTGATATTCTATTTAGTTATGTTGCTGTGGGCTCATACACTATAACTATAAGAATAATGAAGTAACGGTGATAGAGTGGTTTCATTTGATGAGTGGACGTAAGTGCATAGAAGTGTGATGGAGTGATGGGAGGAGAATTGAAGAGAAAGGTGAGAAGCGGGATATAAAATGAAACTGGGGGGGGGGAGAGTGGGGTGATAGTGTTAAAGATAGAAAGGGTTCTTCTCTTTTTCATGCGATTTCTTTACGTCATTTCATATATTGTCTGGTTTCCAATATTTATTTGGTCGTTGTTTTCTAATAATGCCTTGTGTATGTGGAAATTTTGTTGTAAAGGGAGGAGGAGCCTCTCTTTAAAGATTCTTAAGATGTTCATATCTTCTTCGTTATTGATTGGTCAGTGGTATTTCTGTATTCCTATTTTTCCATTATCTGACTTGTGCTTTGTATCTCGTGTCGAGTGTCCCGCCACTCATTCCGATGTACATTTTTTCCACAATCTCTGAAAACAGGCTGATAGATACCAGATTGTTGATGTCTGTCTGGTTTTTAATTTCAAAACACACATCCAGCTACATGAACACACAGATCCACCAAAAATATTTTTACACTTAATAAGACAGCAAAATTATCTTGAACTTCATGAGGAATACTAAATCATGAAGGATGTTATCCATGGGTTCACCTATTTCAGAAACATTACCCAACATTTTAATGGTTCAAATAGAAAAATTTATATTTGAAGACGTATTAAAAACAAAGAAAAGCTACATCTTCATCTACTGGTACAGATACATGGATGACATAATACGTGTGGTAGATGAAACTAAAAATAGAATACAGCAATTACACAAAGACATAATTATTGCACACAAAAACATAATGTTCACAGTAGGTGGACAACAAGAAAACACACTCAAATTCGTAGAAATAACCATAGGAAAAGACACTCACAAATACAAATTTGACACTTACACAATACCCACAACTAGAGACAGTATCTTAAATGCAATCTCAAGAGAACCACATAATAAGAAACAGGCTGCAGTCAGATACATGTTGAACAGACTGAACAGGATCTCTTTAAACACTTTTGGTTACCAAAAAGAGGTGTCCATTATAAAAGAAATAGCATCAAAATGGGCGCAAACAAATAATTGTAGATAAGCTGAACAGAAAACTAAAGACACAAATAACGAAAAACACTAACCAAACCACAACACTACATACAACCGGCTCCACCACAAAAAATGGCATACAGTGACTTACAACAAAGTCACACGTAAAATAGGTAACGTATTCAAAAAACAAGGCATAAATATTGCTTAAGAAACAAAGAATTCAATACAAAAGCACATCCCAAAACTACCAACAATCTATTTATCTGCTCAGTTATAGAGATTGTGAGAAAATATATTGTGTATGACTGACAGGACCTTTGACACAAGATATAAAGAACACACCAGTGCACTGAAATAGTGTACAAATAATTCGACATTTGCAGATCATCTAAAACAGGAATACCTCAGAAATTCCAAATTCTCCATCATTTCTTCAGTCACAGTGCAGATAGAGGACCTCCTCGTATTCCTTCCACGTGTCGATCCTCGCGAGGCGGAACAGCAATGTTGCTATTGTTTTGATAGAACAGCATCACGAGTAAAGCCCTGCTCACCTTGTCCAGAGCCTCGTCGACTGTCTGCAACTGTAATGCACGCTGACGCTCTCCTGATAGCACGTCGTGGCGCTAACGCCTTCAACAACTCAAATCCTGCAAGGTACAGTCTGAACATCATCCCTAAAACGTTGGGTATCCATACTGTAAATATATTTCCGCCCGCACTGACTCAAGTAGCGGAAATTTGATTGCAGCCACACTCGAAATCAAGATAATACACAATTGGATGATACGGGCAAAACATTAAGCTCTCAGTAAGAATATACTCAGAAGACTACCATATACTTGCCTATAGTTTGTACACGAGGGGCACTAGGCGCTACTGATTTGAGAGACGTAGAAACTGTGTGGTAGCTTTGTATGTCGCGCGGCTGGTCCCGGCAGCGGTTCGAGTCCTCCTTCGGGCATGGGTGTGTGTGTTTGTCCTTAGCATAATTTAGGTTAAGTAGTGTGTAGTCTTAGGGACTGATGACCTTAGCAGTTAAGTCTCATAAGATTTCACACACATTTGAACATTTGAACTTTGTATGTCCCGTCGATCCCACAAGGAAAAATTACATGGTTAACATCTCATGGTAATTTACTGTTCCACCAGCAGTTTAAATCTACACATGCGTTAAGAAAATTCCTCGGCTGAATATCAGAAATAGTTTCAAGGCATACAGAGAGCAGATAGTTACGGCGCTACCATTATAATTAGGCTACCACAGACCAGTGCGGGTGAGGCATCATTCCACGATCATGATAATTGACCATTCTGGAAGGGTGTATGACAGACACTCATAATCACGTAAGTATGAGGGGCGTTCTCTGAGTAATGCCACTCTTTTTTGTCTACCAGCTTCAGTTGAAAACGTGCGTAATTTATACAATGAAGGCTTTCACGAGCGGATATTTCAGCTGCCGAGAATTCTTCCGGGTTGTATGGCCGTGTTCCATGGAACACATCTATCCCTAACGTTTCGTCCAGAGCTACGTTGGACATCTTCAGAGGTGCTCATGGTTGTGCTGAGTCTTGCCGACTGACTAGTCGGACGTCGAGAAACGGCCTAAATACCGTGGAAAGTGGGCGTGGTCTGGATTTCACGTGATAGCAGAGATAAGCCTTGTCAAGAATAAAATATAGCTATCGATCATAGTGTGTGAAAGATAAAAACTTCTCATCGATTTTGTAGCGCCACTATCCATACATCGCTGAGTTTCATGGCTTATTCTTTTATAAGATGTCCAACGTAGCTTTGGACGAAACTTCAGGGATAGAAGAGTTCCATTGACCAAGGCCGTACAACCCGGAAGAGTTCTCGGCAGCATGCGTAATTTGTTGTGGGACATAGCGGAATATTTCAGATCCTGCCCCTATGGTTTCAGTAAGTTCCGATAGGTGGTGGCGCTATACGCAGCCTTCAAAATGTTGACTGTAGCGGAGATGAATTCCAAGGAAAGAGATGTCATCGAGTTTCTTTCGACGGAAAACCACAGCATCACAAATATCGACAGACGCTTGTACCGGGTGATCAAAAAGTCAGTATAAATTTGAAAACTGAATCAATCACGTAATAATATAGATAGAGAGGTAAAAATTTACACACATGCTTGGAATGACATGGGGTTTTATTAGAACAAAAAAAAAATACAAAACTTCACAAAATGTTCGACAGATGGCGCTTCATCTGATCAGAATAGCAATAAGTAGCATAACAAAGTAAGACAAAGCAAAGATGATATTCTTTACAGGAAATGCTCAATATGTCCACCATCACTCCTCAATAATAACTGTAGTCGAGGAATAATGTTGTGAACAGCACTGTAAAGCATGTCCGGAGTTATGGTGAGTCATTGGCGTCGGATATTGTCTTTCAGCATCCCTAGAGATGTCAGTCGATCACGATACACTTGCGACTTCAGGTAACCCCAAAGCCAATAATCGCACGGGCTGAGGTCTGAGGACATGGGAGGCCAAGCATGACGAAAGTGGAGGCTGAGCACACAATCATCACCAAACGACGCGCACCTGTCGACATTTTGTGAACTTTTTTTTTTTTTTGGTTCTAATAAAACCCCTTGTCATTCCAAGCATTTGCGTCAATTTTTATCTCTCTAAATACATTATTACATTATTCCGTGGTTTATTAAATTTTAAAATTTATACCCCGGTAGAATGTCTACGGAGACTTGGCTGTGGAAAAAAAAAAGAAACGACGAGCAGTTCAGCAAGGCGTTTGTCATCATCGTAACAAAGTCGCGCAAACCAGTCCTACGTCCCATGTGCCGGCCGGGTCACAAATCTGTGACTCCCGCAATGATGGAACGTGTGGACTCTCTGACACGCTGTATTAGATGAATCACAATCACACATATCGTTGCATAACCGAACGTTTCTGTTGGTGGTGCTGACACACTAGTCTACCACCTGAGGTACTGAAACGCGTGAGCCCGCTGGGTTCGTCACCGCCTAACACAAGACCTTAAAGAGCACAGTTACTTGCGCTGTACGAGGCTAGTAGTGACAATTTTTTATCGAACATCGTCACAGGCGACGACACGAGCGTTTATTACTTCGAACCGGAAACAAAACAGCGGTCAGTGGAGTGGTGCCACACTTCCTTTCATCCGAAGAAGAAGTTTAAAGCTCCACCGCAGGCGGTAACGTCATGCCGACGATCTTCTGGGACTCTGAAGGGGCTTTTCTGTTTTATGCCTGGCGTCAAGGTATACGATTAACTCTGAAATGTATTGTACTACCCTCAGTAAATTGAAGAAACGACTCACCGTGTTCGTCACGACACAAATGCAAACAACTTTTCCTACTGCATGAGAACGCAAGCCGTCAGACAAGTCCGCACAACCGAGGCACACCTTCATTGGACTGTTCTTCCTCACTTCGCTCCTTCCGACTTCCATGCGTTCGGGAAACTGAAGGAGGCACTCCGCGGAAAAAAGTACGTGGGTGATGGGGAGGTTATAGATGCAGCGAGGCGTTGGCTCCGACATCGACCAGTAAGGGTGATGTCATGAGGGCATATAGGTCCTCCAAGTAAAGTTGTCTAATACTGACGAATGGAGATTATGTTCAAAAATAGGATTTTGTAGCCACAAAAGTGGGCAATAACATTGTGTATCGGAATGCTGGATGAAACGAACCTGGTCTCAGGAAAAAAATGCGTTGCGTTATTGAAGGTCCCTCGCATCTGTAATGGCCTCTATTGAAGTAGAAGTTGGCTGTGGGGAAATTTAGCGGGGAACCCGTCCCGCTCTCCTCTTTGTATAGACTGCAAATACCTTGCCAGTGAGGTGCTTGGCTGCTGGTAAGCAGCATTTGCGTGATCAATCACGATTGGGCGGATGTAACAGAACGCTAAAGCATACGTTTTAGTGGACGTCTGAATCGCAATTTGGGGAAGAAACGAGTAATCACAGCCGAGTGGAGGAGGCTGCGGAGCAATCAGAGCGCGGCGCCGCGGCGCGATGTACGAGTCCTGTTGTGGTGGCCGGCGGCCGGCCGCGGAGAGCGGTGACAATTTGTCGGCCGGCTGGCGGCAGTTCAAAAGCGGCGGGCGCGGCCCAGGCCCAGCCTGGCCTGCGTGGGAGGCTGATTGCGGCCGGCCGCCGCATTTGCATGGGCTACCCGGCTGCGGGGGCGGCGCTGTATTTTAACAAGATGAAACGCGCCGCGGCGCGCCGGGCCAGCGCCGGTCGCAGCCGCACAGTGCGAAACCGCCATCGAGGCTGCGTGCCCAATGAAACGTGCATTATTCATCGAGCGTCATCACGCCGCGTTGATGGCCGAGCGCGATCATCTGTCACGTGGCTGATGCGCAGTGGCGGCTGCCAATTCGTGTACGCAGATGGGACGGTGTGCGAGCTTTGGCCGGCCCCTGGTTTGGGACAGACGCAAGGTGTCAGCTTACAGGCGTAACAGTGACTCGTGTGTGTGTAGCGAATATTTTAAAACAGATTATCATCAATAGTGACATTCCTTGTTGATTAGAGTTGTCCAAAGACATGCTAACGCTGTAATGGGATTGACTTTTATTTTGTTACTTTTATTATCAATTAGTATTAATATTTTATTCATATTGGGCCGGCGTGCAGAGAGCAAAAAGTATGGACCACCGCAGAGATACTGCACAACAATAAGAATGCCATAGTTCCGAGGCGCGACCCCCATGAAATAGCGCCGCCAGAGGCCTGGAGGACAGTTCTGATCGAGTTCACATTCTGTCCACTTCGACTAATTTTCTGTCACAGTAACGCCGCTGTGCTGCCAACTTGCCGTGAGACAGCCCGTGTCAACCGTCGGGGAGTGAAGAGACTTACGTCTGCTGTGAAATGTGCATAGGGGCCAACGTTGTCAGAACTGTGTCAACAACTAGAAACTTGTTCTAGTAATGTAGTGAAGCCACAGTACGGCCATTCTGAACTTGTACCATTTCCCCACTCAGTAATCGTGGCTCATTTAGCGTATTCTGAACCGCAAGTCCATCTGTGCAACTTCATAGCTACAGCGAAGCCTAGCTAGCAATGATAAATTTTGTTGTAATTAATGAAATATATAACATATTCAGTGTGCTATGATTAACTGAATTATTACCAAACATCTCAGTGTTCAAGACGTAGGACTCAACACTTGTTTTACATGATTTATTTTAATAGAGGAACACACACTACGTACAGAGTCCAAATGAAGGTAGTGCCCCTCTGCGAATTGTACTACTTTGACCTCAGTGCATGTGATAAGTCCTTTCAGCATACAAAGCTTAGCTTGTTCATACATCTAAATCAGTGAACATCCACAACTGAGGAACATATTTACAGAATACATAACCAGTTTCATTTCGCAATAAGTTCTTGATTCAGTGCACGATCGATTTTCAAGCATGAAGATTATGTTCAGATTCTAACAACAGGAGAGAGTACTAGCGTACAATATTTACGTCTTTGACGTACCAAAATGACAGCTACAGTCACGGAAAGCGATGTATTCACATAATTGTGAAAACATAAATGTGTGGCTGTAGGACCAGTCAGTCATGGGGTATCACACCCAGGTGAAACAAATTCATGGGGGTGAAACAAAGGCACTAACTTCTGGGAGGGCTCCGGACAGAAATGAACTCAGTAGTAATGTAAATAAATAAGTAGCTCAACCCACTCGTAAGAGCAACTACAGTGCGAGGCTGGACTGCACGACACTGCGGTGGCTGGTGCAGCCGCCACAGAAGCCAGCTGACGGCGGCGGTGGAAACGTCTGACATAGAGCCAGTGAGGTGGTGAACCGAAGTCAGTAGCCGAGCCGCAAAAGAGCACGACAGAATGTCAATCCTAAGCGCCCGGGTTCGATTACCGGCTGTGTCGCAGATTTTCTCCGCTCAGGGACTGGGGGCTGTGTTGTCCTCATCATCATCATTTCATCCCTATCGACGAGCAAGTCGCCGGAGCGGCGTCAAATCGAAAGACTTGCACCCGGGGAACGGTCTACCCGACGGGAGGCGCTAGTCACACGGCATTTACATTTTACGAGAGCGATGCAAAATAGCAGTACAAGAATAAATATAATACACACTAACATGAGGGTAAAATGTCTAAAAGACAAAGTGACAGAGTACATCACAATAAAAAGATTTAAGGTAAAAAGACAACTAAAACTGAGGGCACGGATGATACATAAAAATTTATCTGAAAGAGGTGAGAAGCTTAATTTGACTTAAAATAATGTACGCAACAAGAGCAACAATACACACCAATAAGGTGTGCAGTGCACTCACGCAGCAACAAACAAAAAGGCTATAAAAATCTTGCTAATTTTTATAACGGTTTCATCCATGTGAGGCTCCGTTCTGTTTTAACTACTTACCGGACATCATTATTCTCGTTCTGTATATCAGTTTTATCCTCAACTTTGTATATTATGAAGCTGTTTTGGTTCTTAAAGACGAGTCCATATATGATAACCCATCTTACAACTTTCTACTCCATTACCAGATCGAGATGGAGCATTCTGAAGACACTTGTCCGTGCGATTCCTGTTCCCAAAGCAAATCTTGTACTTGTATTTCCTAAGCTCCTAATCCTGGCGACTTGAACTTCGGTTCGAACGATTCTTGGACGTCTTTACCGTCACTGGTCGCAGAACCAGTGCGCCCAAGTTTCTCTTACAGTCGATATATAGTTAAACGGCTTGGAGGATCCTAGTGGAACTATGGCTGTAAATTTTTTCTCACTATTGAGGGTGGCCCAAGCAGTTGCTTCTAAGCTGATACCTTCATTATCTCCTCTAAAGTAAGTTCGGAGGCTATAACCTACAACTAAGAAAAATTAAAATCATGTAGCACCCTATGAGTGATAACACCTTCTTGAATAACTATGTATTTTCGTATTGGAGTTTAGTACAAAAGCAGATACTCTTGTGAGTATGGTGTTGAAATTGAAGAAATCAGGCAAAGACATTAATTGTCACAAAAAAATCGATGAAGACTTTTCAACAAAAGATGAAGTTTAGCATTGTGAATAGGAATAAGTGAAACCGTCATAGTCTCGAATCCGGATGCTCTTACGTGGCGAAAATTAATTTCTCTATTGAGTAGCGTCCAATCTTGTTTTGATTGCTGTTAGAAATATCGACTTCTGCCACATGACGATATCAGGAATTGTGTGAATTGTCGTGAAGGCAGCAATGTGAAACTTTCCAAGAAAGACGTCGATGCTGGTTTCCCATGTCAGTTGTACTGCCCGCATTATCAGAAAAGGACATTGATTAAGAAACATAGATAGTTAGACAATTGTAAGTTGACCATCGAAAAGAGCGTTATTTTAGTCTCGTGTTGGGTAGAAAAATATATTCTACAAGTGACAGCTTCCGAGACTGGCTTATCGACAAACATTGTGTGTGACCACTAAGGGTTCCGTCGAGAACTCTGCTAAGTAATATCACGAATGACAGTGTTCCCGTCGGTAGACAAAACAAGATAGTTGAAATAGTCGAACTGCTTATAGCCAATTAGAAATACAAGAAGTAACAGACACAGAAAACTAAACTGAACACTTATGGATCGTTAGAGAATTGAAAGGCAATTCTGGAAGTGCTTCGTTGTTCGAGTATATTCGAGGGGAAATAATACTTTAGTGTCTCTCGAAGGCACTTCATCATACAGGGTACAAAGCTACAACAGAAGGCTTTAAGCACTACATCATGAAAAAGGAAGGATTTCAGCGTTATAGAGCGCAGGTCTGTACTTTCACAAAAATGACAAAAGTCTAGATGCGCATAATTAAAGAGCAAAATCGCTAAGAGCGTTGCTGGCCCCTAGGAAGCTATCTAAGCTTGAACTGTATTGTGTCCGTGCAGAGAAGGAAATTTATCTTGGGAACGAGCATGAATTCGGGGAAAATCACCACTGTGAAGAGCAGCTTCATTGATTTATACATTATAACATGCTAAGAATAGTGCATGCTTAAACAGTTTACCAGTTGGGATCAAGAGCACTGTACGTTAGTCAGTTAATTGGTGTGTTTCATTTTCCACGTATAATTTGCGTGATAAATCGTAATGAAATAGATAGAGTTATTTTGTATTCACATCACGATACCTCCAACGAAGACATCAACTCCCAATACCTCTGCCTCCTCCAGGAGCATCATGGCTCGTATTCCCACCAGGTTTTTTTTTTTTTGCGTGATATAGTGCACATATGGTCAGAAACCTGTTCAAATTATTTCCCTGGCCATTACGAAAGGATGGAAACTTCGTCAGAGTAGTAAGTAACACCACAATGATTGGGATATCGCTCGGCTAACAAATTCTCTGGGATGTAAAATTGTCAATAGTTTTTGATGTGTCAGTCTTAGCGTAAGTGTGTGCATCTCTTGCCAAACTTCAGATGTGCCACATTTAGTAGGAAATTATCTGGCTTTAAGCAGATGCGACCAATCTCACGAACCTTTCTCAGAAATGGATCCACATTCGGTGTGGATATTCCTGAGAACAGAGCAATAATATTAACTCCTGGAAAGATCCTGTCAGTAGTAGACCGAGGAAGAGCCAAGCTAGTTTCACGTAGCCTAACTTCATCGGGAGGAGCTTCAACATTAATATCTTCCTTATGTTTAGTTGCCTCCGCTGTTGACTATTTTGGTATTCAGACTCTATACTTCTGGTCACAAGCTCGTGAACTTGTCGTTGCAATGACCTACTGATGTCTTCGCTCTCAGTCTGAGGAGAATTTTCCTTCTGCGAACACGTCTTTTGAGGCATGATTGCTGCAGAAAAGTGATCTAACGGTGAACATAGATATAGACTTAAACAATAACGGATCAAAGCAAAAGCGAAATATTAAAAACAAACCCAACGGGCAGAAAACCAAAACCCCTACTCCCTCTCTGGGTGCTATGCAGGATGTATATTTACCAACAGATCGGCGACAGGATACAAAATCAGTGGCTAGTGATACGCTAGTAGCATCGTGTGGAAATGGAGTCGGCTGCGGCGCTTCACAAGGGCGTGGACATCACGACAATTGGTTCGACAACGGCGTGAATAGAGCAGTGGGAAGGTGGCCACGACACAGGCGTCGAAATCTGAAGCCTTATAGTGACGTCGGGAACAGGTGTCTGCAATACTGGAGGCAGCCAGGCACTGGGCAGCAAAACGGCAGCAGTGGACGGTAGCGCAGTGAGCGGCCCATAACAACGTAGTGCCCACTGCCTACGGGGACCCAGTGAAACCAGGAGGCAGTCCGCGCACTCTCAATGCACGCACACACACACACACACACACACACACACACACACACATACACACACACACTTGCCGAAAGTGTAACGACGGTGAGACGCCCACTGCGTGGCTAGGACAGAACTCGCTTGCTTCGCAGTGCTACTAAAGCAAGTCAGATGTGGCTGCGGTCTACGAGAAATGAGCTGAGCGCCCCACAGTGCTCACACGGGATGAAGGTGGCAGTCAGCCACAAAAGGACTGCTGTCCGGATCAAAAGTGGGAATGCATGCCACTTACGTGGCACTACATTTTTACACGGTAGCAGGAGATGGTTGGATGTGGGCTTCCGGATCAGTAGTGTTCATTGAAATGATCAAATATCAGTTTCAAAAAAGTGTGCTGGATGGTTTATTCATGATAAAAAGGATACAATTATGGCAACTGATCCTAGGGACGGGATGGAAAAATGGAAGAGGAATGTGTTAGCTGGGTAGAGAGTGGTGAGCAAGGGAGCGAAGCCATCATGCTTCGTTGCTGGCTGCCAGCGTCTGTCGCACCAACTGATAGCCTTTCGCACCAGCCAATGGCCAGGGAATGTAGACGAAGTCCACCTAAGTCATCCCCCGATCAGAAGTCGTTACCGTGTAAAGTGCAACAGGTCACTCATACGTCCTGAAGCCCTAAAAGGGCTTTGAATAGCCTTCGCAGCATCTCAACTAGATGCAATAGAATATAAGTTTCATTTATTTTGAAATTTTCTATCCATAGCCCTTCCAGCCTCCAGCACATTTCTTTTCATCCTTCCTTCCGTTATATTAGTAGAAAACGTCTGTTGCTGTTGTGTAATCAGGGTCGTAATTTTGCAAATTTTAGTTTGTCATTACATCAGTTTGCTGAGTTCATGTTTCGTATGCCCTTTCACAGCTTGGCAGGAATGAATACATTCATGCTATATTCCCTAATTTATGCATCTCCTTTATGTGGCTGCTTCTGATCGAAGTTCACTGATTAGCCCGTGTCACTCCTTCTTTGCTGCTATAATGTAAATTATGTCTTTGGAAGTGGACGTACATTCCCTCAAATATACTTGCCAACAGCATGTTGTGCGGTTTGCCCATATTCTAGGTATTCGTGTCTACAGTAGGATAAAGCATACTTTCTGATTACCTGTGTACTGATTGCCACCGAGGGCACATAGAAGTCGTAGTGACGACATGGTATCTTCTTAACTAATGGGGATACGCAAACATTTTTCTGTTTATATCTCCTGTTATCAACTCCTTCCTCCTTCATCCTGTACCATATTTGCGTTTGTAGTCTAAACGTCCTTCATTTCTAATACTAGAGGCCAGATTTGAAATTTTTTACCATATATAACCAAAAACGTCTAAATCATTCTTTAAGACTTGAAAGGTGCTACACAGAATTCTCACAGAAAAGGGAGACGCTACAGAGGACTTCTGTAGGGAAACGCCGTTTTAAGCATATTTTGTGAATTAATACGAAATAAAATCAGTATTGTTATTTGGCATATTCTAATAAAAGACATTTTTGTGAGTATTCTGTCCTCCTGTTCGGTTTAAGGCGGCCCACCACGAATTACTTTCCTGTGCCAACCCGTTCATCTCAGTGTGGCACGTGCAACCTACGTCCTCAATTATATGCTGGGTGGTGATGAGACGGAGAGACGGTGTGCAGATGTACGGCTTTGAGGTAATGTAGAGAGAGACAGGCGCCACATCGTAGCCTGGGGTACTCTTCCGAGTCTTCAGTAAGTGTCGCTTTTTAGCGTTAGTTCTGCCTTTGCTCTGAGCAGCTCACAAAGTGCGAGGTCTATTCACAACTTCAGCTGCGTCACCAGGGTTTTCACTTATTTGGATTTTCCAACCATTTTAACGTGCATCTAAATTTTGAAAGCCAATCATGTTTCCATAGCAATTTTCCATATAGTTTGGTGTACCTACCAACTTTTAGCAGTCAGCCATTTGATATACTTTGGCGTACATCAACTTGTATTCCGTTGTGGAATTGTCTTTGGTAATCAGTAAATTCCGATAAACTTTAAATTCGGAGTGTAATTTGAAGGTCTGTTATATTTTTGAGCTTCAAGTAAGAAATCATTCTTGATATATTTACAAGCACGTAAATTGACATGCATCTTTTGTTCAGATAATTAATTGTAAATCATTTAATTGTGGAACATATTTCAGGAAAACTCGTACTTTAAAGCTTCGGAACGCATTTACTTTCATTCCATAACCATCCTGATCAGGTGACTATAATTAAAAAATAAAAACATGACCAGCTTCTTTTGTGTAGCTAATTGTGCTCTCGGTGTAGCGGCATTCAATAGTAAAAGGGGTACCCTTTCTTCTAAAATTTATTGTGATGTGTAGGGAATTTACTTCATTTATAGCTAATTGTGCTCTCGGTGTAGCGGCATTCAATTGTAAAAGAGGTACCCTTTCTTCTAAAATTTATTGTGTTGTGTAGGGAATTTACTACATTTATGTCACTAATGATTAATAAAAATAGTTCTCACTTGTATTTACCACACTGTTGAGATTATAGAGACTTTTAGTTCCAATAACTACTGAAGTCTGTTGGTGTAATGTTGTACAAGGCATACACTAGCTCGTATAACGTTTCCGTGCTGAGTACATAAGTGTCATAAGCAGTTGGCTCATATACATCAGACACCGAGCTCCATCGCGTCACCAACACTACACACTCACCAATAGCAAGTCAGAATACATTTAAGAACAAAGAACGGATTCAACCATTACCTTCCACTTTATCAAGTAGGAAAGTCAACAGTTTGAGTATAGATTTCTGTGTCGCTTTAGTGTCTCCAAATGTGTGACGGTAAGTCCTACAGAAGATTACTTTTAAGGGCTTCTATGAAAGTATCAGCGGCAGCAGTATGTCAGAGCAGCCGACATTGCACAAAACGTATGTGGAACAAGTGTATGAAAAGGCAACTGTTGATCTGGAAACAGACATTGGTGACCACTATATTTGGATTTAAGTTTCCACTGACAGCTGTAGCAACTAGTGTCGTTTGGGTAACTTAGATTCCACGTCACCAGGAAAACCCGCCTTTTCCCTGCGTAAAAAATTGGAGAACACAACTCACAGTACTATAACTTCCACTGTCAGGAATGTCTTAAGCATACTATGATCATGAGAAGATAACGGTCAGAAATGTTTGCTGCTGGTGATAGACTGCGAAAGGAAAGTAAAGAAATTCTGTCCCATTATGATTTATTGCATAAGTCTTGCCCATGGCTAACTTCGTCCGGCAGAGGAGGTCAGAAATAGTTTTCTGGAAATTAGCCATGTCACTTCATCTGCTAAAATAATAGTTCTCAAAGCCCCTATCCGCATTCAGTCCGTTAAGGAAATAGCTCCTCACACTAGTTGGTTCACTTGCCTCTTTACAGCTTTATATTATGCCAAACACTGTTTAAAAAGAGGTAGTGGTCATACACAACTCCAGTAAATCACAATCTATTGAGGAGGCTAAGATGATCCTTAAGAACAACAAGAATGTGGTAGCATTGGAAATCTTAAGAGCACTCTGCACAAATGGACCATAAGGAAACTGTAAGTACAAAGTCTTCTAAATTTCGCCACTAACTTCACAAAAAGATCGACAACCAACTAAAAATTGCGTGTTTTCTTATATATTGCAGTGAAGTCAACAAAATGAATCAGACTCTCACACATCAACAACATCACATAGGAATGACGTAACGAACACAAAATACCCACTTGAAAATGGGAATTATGTCCCGAAACGCACCGTGCGAAAAATAAAATAAAGAAAAACGTGACAGTAAGCAGATGAATTATTTATAAACAAACCTATTTTTTTCACAGTCGCAGGCTTTCAGAAGCATTTATAATGGATCAAATCAGAATAATACACTCCTGGAAATGGAAAAAAGAACACATTGACACCGGTGTGTCAGACCCACCATACTTGCTCCGGACACTGCGAGAGGGCTGTACAAGCAATGATCACACGCACGGCACAGCGGACACACCAGGAACCGCGGTGTTGGCCGTCGAATGGCGCTAGCTGCGCAGCATTTGTGCACCGCCGCCGTCAGTGTCAGCCAGTTTGCCGTGGCATACGGAGCTCCATCGCAGTCTTTAACACTGGTAGCATGCCGCGACAGCGTGGACGTGAACCGTATGTGCAGTTGACGGACTTTGAGGGAGGGCATATAGTGGGCATGCGGGAGGCCGGGTGGACGTACCGCCGAATTGCTCAACACGTGGGGCGTGAGGTCTCCACAGTACATCGATGTTGTCGCCAGTGGTCGGCGGAAGGTGCACGTGCCCGTCGACCTGGGACCGGACCGCAGCGACGCACGGATGCACGCCAAGACCGTAGGATCCTACGCAGTGCCGTAGGGGACCGCACCGCCACTTCCCAGCAAATTAGGGACACTGTTGCTCCTGGGGTATCGGCGAGGACCATTCGCAACCGTCTCCATGAAGCTGGGCTACGGTCCCGCACACCGTTAGGCCGTCTTCTGCCCACGCCCCAACATCGTGCAGCCCGCCTCCAGTGGTGTCGCGACAGGCGTGAATGGAGGGACGAATGGAGACGTGTCGTCTTCAGCGATGAGAGTCGCTTCTGCCTTGGTGCCAATGATGGTCGTATGCGTGTTTGGCGCCGTGCAGGTGAGCGCCACAATCAGGACTGCATACGACCGAGGCACACAGGGCCAACACCCGGCATCATGGTGTGGGGAGCGATCTCTTACACTGGCCGTACACCACTGGTGATCGTCGAGGGGACACTGAATAGTGCACGGTACATCCAAATCGTCATCGAACCCATCGTTCTACCATTCCTAGACCGGCAAGGGAACTTGCTGTTCCAACAGGACAATGCACGTCCGCATGTATCCCGTGCCACCCAACATGCTCTAGAAGGTGTAAGTCAACTACCCTGGCCAGCAAGATCTCCGGATCTGTCCCCCATTGAGCATGTTTGGGACTGGATGAAGCGTCGTCTCACGCGGTCTGCACGTCCAGCACGAACGCTGGTCCAACTGAGGCGCCAGGTGGAAATGGCATGGCAAGCCGTTCCACAGGACTACATCCAGCATCTCTACGATCGTCTCCATGGGAGAATAGCAGCCTGCATTGCTGCGAAAGGTGGATATACACTGTACTAGTGCCGACATTGAGCATGCTCTGTTGCCTGTGTCTATGTGCCTGTGGTTCTGTCAGTGTGATCATGTGATGTATCTGACCCCAGGAATGTGTCAATAAAGTTTCCCCTTCCTGGGACAATGAATTCACGGTGTTCTTATTTCAATTTCCAGGAGTGTATATAAACCTAAAAATCTGATTCCTAATAATGACGTATTCTGTAATACGTCACGACGATAATATTACCAATCACTAGTTGGTTGATATTGAATTTCTGTATACTTCTGTATACACTGCCACACTCTACACATGTCTATACCAAGTTTGTGTAGCGTTGGAGCTGCATTCAACACTGGACATTGTGATGAGCGCAGCCTAACGAATGTTTGTTGATTCGCCTATGAGCTGCTGTACATTTAACACCGATGGGAAAACTTCACGGCCAATTCACATTAACGTGATCACCGCCTATGTTCGACGTCAACGTGTACTAATCACTCACATATGGTAGGACGCAATGCTAGCAGTGAAGGGTGGGATGCAGGTAAACAGTGCAGTTGTTTTCGTAACGCGGAAACGGAGTGATTTACCTGACATCAAAAAGGGCGAATTAATTATTTTCTGGCCGGTGTTTGTAAACTCTTGGAATGTCGCTTTGTTTCAAATATACCGTGGGTTGCAATATGGCATTGTCCAAATCTGGAACCGAGGTGACGGTGGTGTATCACGGGCATAGACGGCAGGAGTGGACCACATCTGTGGAGATGTGTACGGCGAACAGATGCGCAATTGTTGAGCAAATGACAGCCCAGAGGAACCAAGAGCCTATCAGCGATGTCTCCTCAAGTGTTGGCGCATGGACCTCTGTAGTAGGCGCCTCGTTCATGCGTCCATGCTCACTACTACTCAACGGCGACAAAGACTGAATTTTTCACGTCGCTATTGCAACTCACATTTAATGCTCCCTTAGACAGATGGCTGTTATGGTAGTTGGCGTGTATGCGACGTATAGGTCCACCCCAGTGGACGGAGCGTTATGGTCTGTGAATAGTTTTCGTGGCAGTCCCTGAGCGATCTCGTCAATTTGGAAGGTGGATCAACGGAAGTACGTATCTATCTTTGGGGACCATGTCTACGACTTCCTCGGCAGGATGGCATCTACCAGCAGGACAGTGCTCACAGTGAGCGTGTGTGGCTCGAAGAGCATCATAATGAGCTTACCGTACACCCTTGGTCACCAACCGCCCCCATCTCCCCCCCCCCCACTCTCCCACACCGCCCCAAAATTGAACCAAGACGAGAATCTGTGGAACTATCTCGAACTGTCATCCAAGAAACTTAGCGTAGCTGGCCACGGCACTGATGTCGTCATGGCTCCACATCCCTGTTCGTATCTTCTTGAAAGTCACTATCTCTCATCCTGAGTGCCCGTACTGCAGAAGGTGGTACTTCAGGTTTTTAACAGGGGTCACATTAATGGGATTGGACTGTGTTACTGCTTCCACTTCGGAGAGCTGATGAAGCATTTTCATAATTTTTATCATATCATGATAAATTTATCAGATTACTGTGGAACTGCTTAGTGTCATAAAGCTTCTAGCTGATAAATAAATTGCAGTCTATATACAGCTAGTATCTAACAACTTCCCTTTAGATCTTACGTCTTCATTAATCCAAAAAATGCAACGTCCTTTGTATTCATTTATGATACGTTGAAACACAGAAATGCTGAAAATTCCATGAGTACTTCGAATAACTCATGAAAGATACTCTATAGAATTCTAGAAGAAAGAAATTTATGTCACAACTTGACTGAAACAGATTGGTAGGTCAATCCTGAGATATCAAGGAAATTTGGTAATTGTGGGACCTGAGTGGGGAAAAATTGCAGAAACCAGGGCTTGAAAACACTAATTATTTTCCACTGCATGTGTGATGCCGTAGATATGCGCTACGGCAAGGCTTGCATGGTATCGGCTAGTGTGAATAGCAGCATCAAACCTGTTTCCGGACTGAAGACAACACCAAAAACACTGCCAAATTCACAGAATTGTCTACGCAGTGAGAATGGCTATCGCCGTTGATATCTAGGAGGTAAAACGAGGCATAACTGAAGACGCCTGCTAAACGTTTACTATGGCAATGTCTATGTTTCATATACAGAACCTGGCCAACAATACACTCAAGACCTGTTCAGATAAGACTTAACTGGTAGTTCAAGACGTAACAGACTTCCTTGCAGTGTCACAAAAGTGATCTCAACGAATTAATCTTTCCTGGAATAACAGTGGGATTCACATTTATTACCACTGACGTCTACAACTTTCATATGACTTGGACGACACCACCACTCATTTGACTTATCTTTAAAATCCTTATCCCAACACCAGTTTTAATCCTCAGTTAAATTCGTAAGATTAACTACAACAGATTGAAGCACCGCCGGTGGCACGAACTGTAGGAGAAAATCATCTTGAAGCACCAGTGTTTGTGAGCATTTAATGCAACGAACATCGTGTGCGTTTGAGTTTGTAGAAAACGGCTTGTGGACATTTTGTGTTCCTAACAAGTAGGATTTGTTTGAACTGCACAGCAGAGTATAATGTGAAGTGTCATCCTCGACGTGCTAATGTTGACACAGAAACGTGTTACCCACTTCAGTTCCGATGCGTTTCGCGATGCTCCCTGGCATGTAATTGCCAATTAAAAACATTCCCTTTGAAGCTTGCAACTTTAACTGCTTTGCTCGGTGCGCTCTCGGGAAAATCTTTTTCAATTTGTTGTTCGTGGTGCTATAACGATAGAGACGCTCTAAAACACCATTTTCATCATCCTTGTATTAACCCTTACTGTACCTTGTGGGCAGTGGAGTAAATTATACCCACGTTTTGAATATAAAGCAGTGTAGTCAGGTGCGTAATATTTTAAATTATTGAAAAAATATGTATTGGTTTTAATGAATTCTTATACCATATTCCAAAACTGCTTTAAATTTTACTATTAAATCTAGCTCAAAAATTTAAGTCTTGATAGTAGATGTCACTTTTTACTATGCATGTCACATTCAGTATTTTCACGTTAACTTATACTACAACGTTTACTTATACTACAACGTCTCTTTGAAAATATGTTCTGAACAAAAGTCAGCAATATTTAACGAAATTTCTATTTAAAAAAAGTTTTAGGAGGTGGTAGGACGCAGTAGCTGTGCAGCATGAAGAATATTGCATGGGATAGTGTGGGCAGCAGCATCAGATCGGTTTCCAGACTTGCCCTTCCCCTGGGTAGATTGCGTTATTGACACTGTACTGGTTTTGTTAAGAATGTGCTTAAATATTAGTAACTCTGTAAAACGTAATTTTGTTAACATAAGTTAACAAAAATTAACGAATTTCGCCTTCTCTAGATGTTTTTGGTGCAGATGAAGTTGATATTGGTAGGGTTAACTTCAGAGTTCCTACAGTATTATTTCAGAAGTAAACCGGAAAATCCCATGTCGTGATACATATTCTTTTGATCACAATGAGAATCCATTACGGAAATCTTTACCACGTTCCCATAACCTGGTATCATCGACGTACTTGGTGCTCAGCACGTAACATAAAACCTAAAAGTAGTCCACATTCAAAATTCCGGGAAATGTAATGACAGAATTGTAGCTGGATTCACATTCTTGTCTCGATCTAAAAATAAACGTCCATGACATCATCCGCCCTGCCGCTCATTGGAAGCCTCCACATTTATATTGAGTGGTGCATCATTCACGCTGTTACCCTGTTTAAAACGATGCAGTGACCAAAACGTGCCAGCTCGTGCCTGTCATATCTTTACAAAAAGATTCACTCGGGAAGACGAATTGATGACGCTGCAAGAAATCCGAGAATATTTTATACAACAGTGCCGTCACGAAATATTTCAGTCTGATATCTTCAGTCTTTACCCTCTACGGCTCCCTCTAGAACCACAGATGCTATACACTCACCTCTTAACACAATTACTACTATCCTTTCCTTTCTTCTTATCAAAGTTTTCGATATTTCACACATTCCTGAAGTTAACGGACGACCTGACAGTAGCACTACATTTCAAAAGTTACGTTATTCTCTATTCCGGTTTTGTCACGATCCATGGTTCACTAAAGTACAACATGATGCTAGAAACATTCGTTCTCAGAATTTCCTTCTTCACATACGCCTTTGTTTAAGATTAGCAGACTTCTTTCTGTCAGGTAGGCCCTATTGCCCGTGAGGCACTTTATGTCCTCCTTGCTTCATCCGTCATATGTTATTCACTTGAGATACAAAGTTTTTAATTTGATCTACGTCGTGGTCACCAGATTTGATGTTAAATGTATCGCTAATCTCGTTTCAGCTACTTCTGATTCTTTTTGTTTTACTTTTGTTTCCTCAAAAAATGTTCAAATGTGTGTGAATTCCTAAGGGACCAAACTGCTTAGGTCATCGGTCCCTAGACTTACACACTACTTAAACTAACTTATGCTATGAACAACACACACACCCATGCCCGAGGGAGCACTTGAACCTCCGGTGGGAGGGGTTTGTTTCCTGTCAATCATATTCTGTACTCATTACATTGTTTATTTCATTCATCACATCCAGTAATTCGTTTCACTTTGACCGAGGATAGCAATGGTCACCTTATCATTGATATATTTTCACCTTGGATTTTAATCCAACTCTTGAACCATTCTTTTTTTCCGTAAGTTCACACTGAATAGTAGGGGCGAAAGATTTCATTTATCTCTTACATTCTCTTTAATCTGAGCACTTCGTTCTTGTCTTCTATCTTTACAGCTCCATCTTAGTTCTCATGCTTCTATACTAAGAGTATTATGTAAAGACAAGTCGTTGTTTAGCGTTGATCCCAAAAGCTGAGAAAAGTACCTGACAAATTACCTTCAAATTTTTTCACGATACTCTAACGAACCTTCGGTCGGACAAAGACTATATACCTTTTAATGCAAGTGTCATGTAAATTTATGACTCATATACAAAAGAGAAACTTTATTACTTTACTGTCAAAAATCTCGAAGAGTTTTGACCAATTTACTTCAAATCATTAGACGATATTCTAATGAACATTGTGATGGAAAATGTATATATATCGTAAAAAAGTTGTTACCAAAATCTCGAATGACCGATTTATCATACATTTTTAGGAGATACTCTAACGAATGTTCGGACAGACATAACGCTATACATAGTGTTAAAAGAAAAGTGTCGAATACTTTGAGAGATGGTAATATCATCGAAAAAGGAAAAATAAGTCCATTAAACACGTGTCCGGAAACGCATACATTCCAGTAAACACGTGTTTTTGGGAATGGCTATGTGACGCTTGCTTGCGGATATTAGCTCACTCGTTGCATTGGCACTCCGTTAAATGGGTCGGTAGGGTATAGAGATGTCTTACTGACAGTACTCTACCTACCACTAGGTAGTTTGCAACCGGTTGGGTGGTTCGAGTCGTGTTCTAGGCTACACCTGTTTTCGTCGTGTTTGTGTGCCTCATTGCAAAGTACTGTCAACCCTGGGTACGTATCATGGTTCAAATGGTTCAAATGGCTCTGAGCACTATGGGACTCAACTGCTGAGGTCATTAGTCCCCTAGAACTTAGAACTAGTTAAACGTAACTAACATAAGGACATCACAAACATCCATGCCCGAGGCAGGATTCGAACCTGCGACCGTAGCCGTCTTGCGGTTCCAGACTGCAGCGCCTTTAACCGCACGGCCACTAAGGCCGGCACATATCATGGTGTTTTACCTTCTTCCAAAAGCGATTTCACTTATGTGTCTGCCCGCATCTCGTGGTCGTGCGGTAGCGTTCTCGCTTCCCACGCCCGGGTTCCCGGGTTCGATTCCCGGCGGGGTCAGGGATTTTCTCTGTCTCGTGATGGCTGGATGTTGTGTGCTGTCCTTAGGTTAGTTAGGTTTCAGTAGTTCTAAGTTCTAGGGGACTGATGACCATAGATGTTAAATCCCATAGTGCTCAGAGCCATTTGAACCACTTATGTGTCTACTGTTATAGCACTGTTTCTACGAACAAATGGTGTAGTAAATGTACATTTTCTCTCTTGCACCACTTTTTATCAATGAAAGCCAACTCGATAAGTGAAATGGCTGATATGACATTCTGCTATGGTTTAGCAAATGGATGTAGCCTGCGAACCCATGCCCTCTACTATGAAACATTTCCACAGCACAGAGTGCCCTCTGACAAGCAGTTCGGTAGGTTTTCCCAGCGTCTGAGGGACACAACTATCATTGCGCCAAGGAAGCCTGACAGTGGAAGGCCCCAGACATGGCGGAGCGTGTGTAATGTTCCGTGGAAGAAACCCCTGGGACCAGTGGGCAACGATTAGCGGCATCAGAAGGCGTGTCTCACTCTCTTATCTGCACCAATATCATCTATAGCTCTTTCAGACCCGAAGGCCGCAGTGTCTTAATAGCAGACGGTGGTTCATTCAATCGCTTTTGCAGAAGTGTACCGGAGATCCGCTGTTCACATCGAATATTTTATTTGCCGAAGGGGGCAGGGTTCACAAGGGATAGTGTTGTGAATTTCCAAAACCAATATTTATGGGCAGATGTAGATCCCCAAGAAATTCAGGGAAGAGGACATCAACACCGATTCTCAATCAACGTATGGACAGGCGAATTTGGCGACAGATAATAAACCCATACATGCTGCAGCGGAAGGTTAACTGGGGCGCATTATCTGGACTTTGTCATTAATAATCCCCAAGAAATTCAGGGAAGAGGACATCAACACCGATTCTCAATCAACGTATGGACAGGCGAATTTGGCGACAGATAATAAACCCATACATGCTGCAGCGGAAGGTTAACTGGGGCGCATTATCTGGACTTTGTCATTAATAATTGCCTACCTCGCTGGATGCTTTGCCATTGCAGTAACAAATACATATGCGGTTCATGCATGTACCATTACACTTACGTCACAGTGTGCGCCAACATCTGACGCAGACATTTCAGGACAGCTGAATTGGTTTTGTGTGCCACACATTTTGGCCAGTTCGTTCCTCAGCTCAATCACCTAGAGTTTTGGCTATTGGGATACTTGAAGGAATTGTTCTACGCCACTCCAATCATTGATATACGGACACTACAAGTTCGCGTCTTCAGCGCATGTCAGGATGTGCTACAACAATCGGGTGTACTTAATTCCTTACTTCGGAAGGCAGAGGGGTGCATTGTCATGAAAGGAAGCCATATTAAACACCTCTTGTAAACACTTGTTAGTCGCAGAAAGTATCCTCTTCCGGACCCAAGTTTATGGGATTTGACTCAGAAAGTATGCATTCCAGGATCTATGTTTAATGGACTTATTTTTCTTGTTTCGAAGAGTACTACTACCTCATAATGCATTCAACCTTTTTTTAAAACACCCTATATACACAGTGTGAGCCACATGGGACGAACACTTCTTTTATTTCGTGAACGGTTAAACACATCGAAAGGCGATCTTCGGCAAATCTTGAAACGTCGAAGGGCACGTATTTTTTCGTTTGGTTAATTACTTTACCGCTGGTGTCAAAGGATGTATTGATGAAACTTCTTTCTTTTAATTGAACCGTATCCTTTAACTGCATTTGACTGCCCTTGAGAAGACAATTACAGTGATATAGGGTTTTTAATGTTGGCGTTGGTCTGTCGTAAAGGAACCGATAAATGTCCTAGAATGTGAGAACACGGTGACTGGAAACTGTATTTAAGGTGCAAACACTGCCAGGCAGGCGTCTCGGGCCAGGCTGCATGGGTGTATACTGTAAGGTAGGCCAGCGCTACGAGAACAAAGCTTTACTTCCGCTGGACCAGTTTAGGACCTAAATACACTGTGAGCGACGGATGGGTCTTCTATTCTGTTATTCTGTGCAACGGATTAATCTGAGATGTACCCTTTACCCTGTGGCTCCTACAAGATGCAATATCCACCCCGACACTACAACAGAAGCCAGACAGACGCTCCTAACGTTCTAAAGAGAAATGCCTGAAACACTTTCAGCAATAAATATCTTCTGGAGACGTCCGCTGTAAGGAAATGACACAAAAAAACACAAAATTTCCTACGTAACTAATGGGATACTTAGGTACTGGAATAGTGCTAGTTAGTGTAAGGAAAACATGAAACACGAAAGTTATTATTTATTTTGAAAAATTTCTGATAAATAACAATGGCACTTATAGTTAGGAATTGAACAAGTTCTTTTCGGAATGTGAAGTTGCCTCTCTCTGAAGGATAGGATCCCCTACTGAAATTTCTATAGAAAGTTTAAGATTATTATTGACTTGGCAGAATGACTGAGAGGAGCACATAATCAACTTGAATAATTATCCTTTAGAATGTTGCTAGGTATGGTCGAGGCTGTCGCGTGTGAAATGCAGTGAAGAGTACTGTTGTGGAGGAAATATGGGGCTCGCAATAGCTGTAGCGCACAATACTGTAAGCTGCGATGACTGCTGTCTGCGCCGCTCGCTGCTGACAAATAAGATAACTCTCGATCTATCTGGATTGACCTCCGCCAGTCAAACTTTCCCTACTCCTAGATGAAGTCAAGGATTCCCATTCGCCCCCAGTCTAACTATTGGCGTGGTACACCGGTCAGATAACGAGTCCACTGCAGTGCCACTCAAAAATTCGCTCACAAGCGTTTAACTATAACTCTGTCTGTTCACAGCGCACAATAAGTGTGTCGGCCAACACAGTGAACAACGCTTAATCACAAGGAGTCAATATAGTCACACTTCGATTCGCTCTCGACAGAGGTGCTCTCCCAGTGAAGTGCTGAGAAGAGACTTGTTCCTCGCTCAGAAATATCGTCTGCCAATCAGCATTGCTCTTCTAAAACGGGAGACTGACGTTTCGTTGAAGGTGACCAGTCCAGAAATCTGTAGTATTGGCGTTTGGCGTTTGCTGTCTCCCTGTGAAAATCTCTGAAACTGTGTGCTATGTATTAAGAATTCGTAGGCCGGTCGCTCCCATACAATGTAGCGGAATTTGCTTTTAAGCCGAACAGGGGGTCGTTCCTCCTTTCTATCGGGCGAATGCTGTCCGCTCCAAGGGCGTTCACCGTAGGTGGGTTGGGACTGGCTTCCTGGCGTGCGGTTGCCTCTCTCTAACTAAAAGCTCCTGTGACCGTTGTGTCCGGAATGTATGTGTGTACGGCAGCCTCAAGTATTTCAACCATGGTGCGCACTTGCGATTTATTAGTTATTTGCATATCGTTTACATGAATTCGTACATCATTGACTTTATCTTATCGAGTTTGGGTTCGAATGTAGCGTCTTGATGTGCGGAATATGATTGTGAGGGCGGAATATGTAAGCAATGAAAGTCAGGAGAGCACAACATCTTACATACCTCCCTCCATCTGACCAAATTTTTGTCTGGGGTTTGGCAATGCCGAGGAAAACATTAACAAAAATCCGGCAAAAATTGTTCTTTTAGATTTTCCAATAAACTTTTCTCAGCTGTTCTTAACAATTTTTTTTTCTCTTGATTTCCTTATAGCTATTGTTTCTATTTTTTTGCTTCTACAGTTTATGATTTGTTGTTAGGCAGATATAAACTTTACAAATCTTATTATTCTTTGTCACTGGCAGTACGTGTCACTGTTTTTCTTTTTCATTTCCAAAAATATGTTTTTGGAATATAAATTTTTCTAAACTCGTAAGTGTACAGTGTATCATGTTTTAGTGTGGTTATATCTTTTCTTTAGTTAAGCTTGCGTAAATGTTCGCAAAAGCTCTGTTGTGTTACTTTGTTTTATTTATTTAGGCATTATCTTTTTCTTTATGTGTCACTGTTTTTTTTTTTTTTTGTAAGCGTGAAGAAGCGTTTCCTTTTAATTCCATCCTCGGTATTAATATTATTACCCCAAAAAGGTGTTTTTGAATGTTACTTAAAGAAAAAAAATCCTTTACTAATTTTACATATAAAAGAAATAAATACACTTTCCATGAGTATGTGAGATTATATAACTATACTAAGTTTCTTTACAAAAGGTTTAAGGTATCTATAAATTGTGGACTTTACGTACATAATAAAAATATTTACTTTTACAAGAAGGGAAAAAGGTACATTCACAAATATATCATTTCCTTAACTCTACATTTGTGTTGTATCAGTCCTTTCCTTTTTTGCTGCGTCAGTTTCTGTGCTCGATGATCACCACTGAAATACTGGAAGGCGTCGACTCATTTGTATGGGTGCCACAAGTCATGAGAGAAGCACTCCAGCATGCTTTGCGGGGTCTTACTTGTTGACATTGTCATCATGGAGTGGTACTTTTAACCGATGATTATGACTGTGGTTTACTGCATAAACAGTGATGTCTTGGTACTCTTTTGCTGTCACACCTGCGACGGTATGGCAGTTCAATGACTGTAGTTGAGTACCGACGATCGTCACCCAATATTGTACTGTGACGTCTTGGTACTTCACACCTGGTTCGGTATGGTGATTTGATGATGTGGTAGGGAAGATATTGTTCATTTTGCTGAATCAATTTCTAGATAATGTTGGTTGGTACTACTTAATATTCTGTTTGCTGTTCGCTTGTACTTGTTTGACGATTCAAGTTTATTTTTGGAGAGGTGGTTGTAGTAGTTGCCATGCCTCAAAGTTCATGGAAAGACGTTTCTAGCAATTTCCTTTGTAGGATAGGAGAGAAAGGTATCTTGCTGTCTTCTGCTCTTCTTCACCTTTCATCCTCGGTTCTTCTCTTCTTTCTTGCATTCTTCTGTTCTTCTTGGGCTAAGAATATGTGAATTTTAGTGTAGGAGTGATATAGGATTTGTAGGATCTGACTGCCTTTCCAACTGTTACTTGATGAGTTTGTAGATCTTAGTAACTTTTTGTACATTCATTGTCGTCTCGTCATATTATGGTTCTCCCCATGCTCTACTGCTGTGCAGCAGTGTCGTAACATATGGAATGTTCGTGCTGCACGTTGTCCTCCTGAAGTCCAACCTGGTTGCAACCTACATTTCCAGTGTGGCGGTGGTCTTCATGTTGTTATTGCCCTAAGTGTTATCTCAACTTGTCTGTACACTCTCTGTCGCTATCTCGAAGCATCTGGTGTTAAGGGAGCTGGTGATTGGTGTTGGTGGCGATGTCCTTCTGACACGTAGAAATATTTACAATCTTTGTTTTACATATATTTGTTATTTACAAAGAAATTCTGATTTTACATAATAAAAAAAATTTCTGGTGGTGGCAAAAATTATTGTATATATATGATTCCTTTTCTTTATTCTAATTATGTCCTACCACTTCTTCATTCTTTTAATTGTTGTGTACCATTCATTGTTTATGTGCATATTGCAGTGTACTTGATACTACAAGAGATTGTTAGTGTGTATTGTGTATCTTTTTCTTTTAATTAATGTTATTTTGTTGTTCTATTAATTTAACTTCAATATTTACGTTTTGCGGTATTTGGTGGCCTAATTTCTAATTTTGGTTTCCCTTTGCTCTGTTGTTCTTGTCTCTGTGGACCATAACTTCCTTGGCAATTATTCGCGCCCTGGTCTCGCCAGCTGCTGCTTCTAACATCGTGACCTCTTTCAAAGTCCTCTTGACCGTTGGCATTTTGATTCCTAAATCCATATCCGCCACTGTATGAGTGTCTATTACCGTTCCTATTTCGGTACCAATTATTCTGGTTATCGTTGCTATGCCAATTGTCTCCATTGTGCCACTGTCCTTGTCTGTTGAATTTCCTGAAATTATTGGTGTTAGGATTAAGATTATTATTATTGTAATATTCGTTCCTAGTCCTCTCCTTTGGCTGTTCCCTTTCCTTTCTTTTTTTCTTTCACATCGTCTTCTTTAAACATAAATTTAAGTTCCCCTAAAACCTCTTTGAATTCTTCAGTATTTTCGTTTTTTCATACTGTCGCCTGTTGATACTTTACCGGTAATTTCGTTCTACACATACGTATCAGCTCTCCGTTACTGTATGGTTTGTCTAGGCATTGATTCTTTCTTCCATTGTATCAAAGAATTTTACCACGCTTCTCTCTCCTGAGATTTCATATGGTGTCATCTGAATTAACTCGGATTTAAATTTGTTTTGCGCCTCCTAGGACCAATATCTTTCGAGAAATGCTGCTCTGAACTGTAGGTAAGACGTACAGGTAGCTGTGATCTTTTGTTTCACCTCTGCTACTGTCCCTGACATGCGTGCACAAATGAAGTCAAATTTGTGAACTCCGCTCCAGTGGTTTGGTAAGCCTACTTGAAACTGGTCGATGAATGTGCGTGCAGGCAAGCTACCGCCTTCTTCCTTGAAACGTTGAAATTTTCTAGCTAAGGAAGTGGACTGTACCATATCTACTGATAAATCCGGTTTGTGGCTGATTCACGGACTCAAATAATCTGCCACTGCTTGTGTCGTGTTTATTCTCTGGTAATCTACTGCCTGTCTGCGTATTCTCAATTTCCTGACTTATATCCGCGTCATATCGTATCATTTGTAAACAAAAGTGTTGTTCGTGTGTTTCTACTCTCGTCGTTCGTGGTATAGTACCTGTGCTGCTATTATGTTGTGTTATTGTATTTTCTGGTTCAGTTGCCTGTCTTTCGATTGGTATCGGCTGAAGGTATGTGTTCCGTTTATCTAGGTACTGTGGCTGGTCCTGTGGCATGTCATGTATTACTTTAATCGGGGTTTTCTGTTTCGATTTCTGCGCGAGTGTTACGTCTAGCCTTGGTTCTACTTGAACTTTCTTAGCCGGGGCGTATTCGTGTACTGAATTAATGCTTGACGCGTCAGTTGTTTCGTTACAGGTGTAATCGGTCTCAATCTTTTCTTCGATAGTTTGTATCAGTTCTGTTCGAAGCTTTTCAAACTGATATTTGTTTTTGAGTTATATTTTATTGATCCGCTGATCATATTTCTTCAGTGCAATCTTTGCGACCTTGCTTTGAATTGCTTGTACTTCCGAAATTTGTATTGTTGTTCGAGTGGCTTTTTTCGTAAAGCGTTCCACCTTTTTGTCAACATTTACGATGTCCAATTGGATCTTGTCCACGTCAGTGCGTAATTGCTGTTGACCTTGTGTTAGTACCTGAATTCTTTCTGTAGATTCTTTCGCGTCTTTATCTGTGTGATCTATCAATTCTAGCGACCCCTTCTTCCATCTGAATTTTGACCTGTTGAATCTGCGTCTTAATCGCCTGATTATTCTGTTTCAATTCCTGATACTGTTTTGTCATCTGTGTATTCTGTTTCGTTATCTGTGTATTAATATTGTTAATATACTGATTCATTTTTTGTACCATTTCCATGATCGCGTCCTGTCCTGTAACACTACCTTCTACTGAACTATGTATTTTCGATCTTTTTTTCACTCGGCCAGTTACGTTATTTACTGGGCTATGCTGTGGCGTTTCTAAGTTTGATAACAGCAATAACCCGTGCTGTCTGTGTTGAGGATTAGTTGCGTTTGTCATTGAACCATTACGTGGCGCGAACAACTCCGCATTCTGCCCTCTCTTTTGTGTATGTCTTGTGTTTGCAGGTACAGTTGCGTCTGTTACGAAACATTTTCGTGGCGCTCGTACCTCCGCAAAATTCTGTGTCTGCTGTTGGGGCATATTTAGAATGTGTACGATTGGTTCGACGTATTCTAAATGTTTCCCCTCTTCCTCACTGTCTACTTGTCTTTGAACGTTAGCTAACTGCCGGTTCATTGACTGTATTGACGCGTATTCTGTCCCTGAATATGAGGCAAACAAACGCGTTTCCTGTGCTCGTTTCGCTTCTGATCTTTGCCGTTTCATACGTGGGCTGTCTATTTCTGGCTCAGAATGTGCCCTACCTGGAATTTCATATTCTGAAAATTCGATGTTCTCGTCCCCTCGATTCCCATCTGTCTGATCTGTCTCAATTTCATCCCAGTCTAACTGAGCCTGCTAATTCTGCAGCTCCGCAACTGTCCTATTCTCTGATTCACCGTCTGTCCTATTCTCAGGTTCACCTTCTGTCCTATTCTCAATAGGCTCGTTTACTTGCTGTCTATCTGGTTGATTCTCCCCCACCTTGTCTACTCGCTGTCTCTCACGTAACCTTTTGGCTTGTGCACTCGTTAACATGTTAATTCTTTCAACACAACACAACCCAGTCTTCAAAACTGTACGACCACTTACCAGTTGGTTGAACCAACAACAAAAACAACGTCGTGATTTCCCGGCTAATGATCTGTCTCCTCTGCTACAGTCTCAAATCTCCACCTGTGCGCCTGCAAAGGGAGAAAAATGTTATTCCTTAATTCTAACTTAGATGATGCTGCGTCACACTGCGTCTCTGCGTCACTCTGCGTCTGTGCCTATCACCTGAAAATTCTATGCCCTAACAGCTATACAAAAATAGTAAAAAGTGTAAAACTTTCCTACACAATAACACACGCCCTTTTCCCTACAATTCTGCTTTCTTCACTACGTGTATCTATTCTGATCCCAATCTTAGCAAATAGCTATTTAATACATGAAAGAAAGTTCTTCATAGTGCTACTACTGCGACCTGCCGTACCTAACTATCCTGACACTTTCCTATCTGGTTACTTACTTATTTTACATATCCTGGCAGGGTCGCCATTTTCTGTAAAAATAGGGTTGATCTGAGATTCTGTTATTCTGCGCAACGGATTAATCTGAGATGTACCCTTTACCCTGTGGCTCCTGCAAGATGCAATTTCCACCCCCACACTACAACAGAAGTCAGACAGACGCTCCTAACGTTCTAAAGAGTAATGCCTGAAAAACTTTCAGCAATAAATATCTTCTGGAGCCGTTCGCTGTAAGGAAATAACACAAAAATTCACAAAATTTCTTACGTAACTAGTGGGATACTTGGATACTGGGGTAGTGCAAGTTAATGTAAGAAAAACATGAAACTAACGAAAGTTATTATTTATTTTGCCAAAATTATGAGAAATCCCAATGGCACTTACAGTTAGGAATTGAAGAAGTTATATCCTGGTTCTTTTTGGAATGTGAAGTTACCTCTGAAGGATAAGATCACCTAATGAAATTTCGATACAAAGTTTAAGATTATTATCGATTTGGTGGAATGGCTGAGAGGCGCGCCTACTCAACTTGAATAACTATCCTTTAGAATGTTGCTAGGTACGGTCGAGGCTGTCGTGTGTGAAATGCAGTGGAGTGTACTGTTGTGGAGGAAATATGGGGCTCGCAATAGCTGTAGCGCACAATACTGTAAGCTGCGATGACTGCTGTCTGCGCCGCTCGCTGCTGACAAAGAAGATAACTCTTGTTCTACCTGGATTGACCTTCGCCAATCAACTCTCCCTACTCCTTGATGAAGTCAAGGATTCCCATTCGCCCATAGTCTAACTATTGGCGTGGTACACCGGTCAGATAACGAGTCCACTGCGGTGCCACTAAAAAATTCGCTCACAGGCGTTTAACTGTAACTCTGTCTGTTCACAGCGCACAATAAGTGTGTCGGCCAACAGAGTGAACAACGCTTAATCACAAGGAGTCAATACAGTTGCACTTCGATTCGCTCTCGACAGAGGTGCTCTCCCAGTGAAGTGCTGAGAAGAGACTTGTTCCTCGCTCAGAAATATCGTCTGCCAATCAGCATTGCTCTTCTAAAACGGGAGACTGACGTTTCGTTGAAGGTGACCAATTCGGAAATCTGTAGTATTGGAGTTTGGCGTTTGCTGTCTCCCTGTGAAAATCTCTGAAACTGCATGCTATGTGTTAAGAATTTGTAGGCCGGTCGCTCCCACACAATGTAGCGGAATTTGCCTTTAAGCCAAACACGGGGTCGATCCTCCTTTCACTCGGGCAAACGCTGCCCGCTCCATGGGCGTTCACTGGCCGTTGTAGATGGGTTGGGACTGGCCTCCTGGCGTGCGGTTGCCTCTCTCGAAGTAAAAGCTCCTGTGACCGTCGTGTCTGGAGTGTATGTGTGTACGGCATCCTCGAGTATTTCAACCACAGTGCTCACTTCCGATTTATTAGTTATTTGCATATCGTTTACATGAATTTATACAACATTGACTTTATCTTATCGAGTTTGGATTCGAATGAAGCGTCTTGATGTGCGGAATATAATGTGAGGGCAGAATAAGTAAGCAATGAAGGTCAGGAGACCACGACGTCTTACAACACGAAATACGACGTAGATTATAATGTAGCGTATCGCAAAGTGCTTAGGGAAACTATGCCACATTTGCGTCTTCTTCCAGATCTACATGAGCTCAAACAAAGAAATAAACTGTTCACTCTTCGAAAATGAAGGCGTCTTATGTGCTGCAAAAAGCAACTACTGTATTAAATATCTAAATGTTGGAAGAAAGATTTGATCTACATAAGACGTCTGCTTGTCCATCAGGTGCTTTCTTTTTTCAAAGCTCAAATATCGACCGGTTCCAGTCACAAACCATCTTCGTGTATTCTATCCGAAGATACAAAAAAATACGTGTAGTACGCAGGAAATGTTACAAAATCTTTCTCAAGGATACATGAATACTTACAGGGTTAAAACAGTTTTAGGTCACAAAATCGCATGTATCGTAAGTAATAGCCACGTCTGTTATGTAGAGCATATCATAAATTTCAGTATAGCACATAGAACTGTTAAATGCAAACACATTAAAATCATGCATAAAGTGAGCAGTACTGACGAGAAGGTCAGAGGTATAAGTGCTGCAATTACGCAAAATATTGAGGGGTTGGTCAAAGATCTTGACAACATATTTTCGTCGTATGCTGCAAAAATATCTCGATGAGAAGTTTCTTGTTGAATGCATTCGAATGGTCTGTCTTTGGCGAACATCTTTGGTGCAGTTTCACGTGTAAACAGAAAAACTAAGTTGCTATCCCCAAACATAGTACAACATCGATCTTAAAATATACGGTAGAGATCATTATAAAACCCCAAAGTTACGCAGTATTAATATTATTGCATACACTCCATGGAATGTATATAAAAAAGGTAAATTATATCATACACATAATGAAAATAGTATCCATAATATAAAAACAAGTTCAACTACAGTGTTTAGAAATAGGTGGAAATGTCACCCAGTATTCATATGCACCTAAGTTACGGTAATGAACCGTTACTGTAAAATAGTTTAGTTGTTGTTGTTGTTGTTGTAGTCTTCAGTCCTGAGACTGGTTTGATGCAGCTCTCCATGCTACTCTATCCTGTGCAAGCTTCTTCATCTCCCAGTACCTACTGCAACCTACATCCTTCTGAATCTGCTTAGTGTATTGATCTCTTGGTCTCCCTCTACGATTTTTACCCTCCACGCTGCCCTCCAATGCTAAATTTGTGATCCCTTGATGCCTCAAAACATGTCCTACCAACCGATCCCTTCTTCTAGTCAAGTTGTGCCACAAACTTCTCTTCTCCCCAATCCTATTCAATACCTCCTCATTAGTTACGTGATCTACCCACCTTATCTTCAGCATTCTTCTGTAGCACCACATTTCGAAAGCTTCTATTCTCTTCTTGTCCAAACTGGTTATCGTCCATGTTTCACTTCCATACATGGCTACACTCCATACAAACACTTTCAGAAACGACTTCCTAACACTTAAATCTATACTCGATGTTAACAAATTTCTCTTCTTCAGAAACGATTTCCTTGCCATTGCCAGTCTACATTTTATATCCTCTCTACTTCGACCATCATCAGTTATTTTACTCCCTAAATAGCAAAACTCCTTTACTACTTTAAGTGTCTCACTTCCTAATCTAATCCCCTCAGCGTCACCCGATTTAATTAGACTACATTCCATTATCCTCGTTTTGCTTTTGTTGATGTTCATCTTATATCCTCCTTTCAAGACACTGTCCATTCCGTTCAACTGCTCTTCCAAGTCCTTTGCTGTCTCTGACAGAATTACAATGTCATCGGCGAACCTCAAAGTTTTTACTTCTTCTCCATGAATTTTAATACCTACTCCGAATTTTTCTTTTGTTTCCTTTACTGCTTGCTCAATATACAGATTGAATAACATCGGGGAGAGGCTACAACCCTGTCTCACTCCTTTCCCAACCACAGCTTCCCTTTCATGCCCCTCGACTCTTATAACTGCCATCTGGTTTCTGTACAAATTGTAAATAGCCTTTCGCTCCCTGTATTTCACTCCTGCCACCTTCAGAATTTGAAAGAGAGTATTCCAGTTAACGTTGTCAAAAGCTTTCTCTAAGTCTACAAATGCTAGAAACGTAGGTTTGCCTTTTCTTAATCTTTCTTCTAAGATAAGTCGTAAGGTTAGTATTGCCTCACGTGTTCCAACATTTCTACGGAATCCAAACTGATCTTCCCCGAGGTCCGCTTCTACCAGTTTTTCAATTCGTCTGTAAAGAATTCGCGTTAGTATTTTGCAGCTGTGACTTATTAAACTGATAGTTCGGTAATTTTCACATCTGTCAACACCTGCTTTCTTTGGTATTGGAATTATTATATTCTTCTTGAAGTCTGTGGGTATTTCCCCTGTCTCATACATCTTGCTCACCAGATGGTAGAGTTTTGTCATGACTGGCTCTCCCAAGGCCATCAGTAGTTCTAATGGAATGTTGTCTATTCCCGGGGCCTTGTTTCGACTCAGGTCTTTCAGTGCTCTGTCAAACTCTTCACGAAGTATCTTATCTCCCATTTCATCTTCATCTACATCCTCTTCCATTTCCATAATATTGTCCTCAAGTATATCGCCCTTGTATAAACCCTCTATATACTCCTTCCACCTTTCTGCCTTCCCTTCTTTGCTTAGAACTGGGTTGCCATCTGAGCTCTTGATATTCATACAAGTGGTTCTCTTCTCTCCAAAGGTCTCTTTAATTTTCCTGTAGGCAGTATCTATCTTACCCCTAGTGAGACAAGCCTCTACATCCTTACATTTGTCCTCTAGCCATCCCTGCTTAGCCATTTTGCACTTTCTGTCGATCTCATTTTTGAGACGTTTGTATTCCTTTTTGCCTGCTTCATTTACTGCATTTTTATATTTTCTCCTTTCATCAATTAAATTCAATATTTCTTCTGTTACCCAAGGATTTCTATTAGCCCTCGTCTTTTTACCTACTTGATCCTCTGCTGCCTTCACTACTTCATCCCTCAGAGCTACCCATTCTTCTTCTACTGTATTTCTTTCCCCCATTCCTGTCAATTGTTCCCTTATGCTCTCCCTGAAACTCTGTACAACCTCTGGTTCTTTCAGTTTATCCAGGTCCCATCTCCTTAAATTCCCACCTTTTTGCAGTTTCTTCAGTTTCAATCTGCAGTTCATAACCAATAGATTGTGGTCAGAATCCACATCTGCCCCTGGAAATGTCTTACAATTTAAAACCTGGTTCCTAAATCTCTGTCTTACCATTATATAATCTATCTGATACCTATTAGTATCTCCAGGATTCTTCCAGGTATACAACCTTCTTTCATGATTCTTGAACCAAGTGTTAGCTATGATTAAGTTATGCTCTGTGCAAAATTCTACAAGGCGGCTTCCTCTTTCATTTCTTCCCCCCAATCCATATTCACCTACTATGTTTCCTTCTCTCCCTTTTCCTACTGACGAATTCCAGTCACCCATGACTATTAAATTTTCGTCTCCCTTCACTACCTGAATAATTTCTTTTATCTCGTCATACATTTCATCAATTTCTTCATCATCTGCAGAGCTAGTTGGCATATAAACTTGTACTACTGTAGTAGGCATGGGCTTTGTGTCTATCTTGGCCACAATAATGCGTTCACTATGCTGTTTGTAGTAGCTAACCCGCACTCCTATTTTTTTATTCATTATTAAACCTACTCCTGCATTACCCCTATTTGATTTTGTATTTATAACCCTGTAATCACCTGACCAAAAGTCTTGTTCCTCCTGCCACCGAACTTCACTAATTCCCACTATATCTAACTTTAACCTATCCATTTCCCTTTTTAAATTTTCTAACCTACCTGCCCGATTAAGGGATCTGACATTCCACGCCCCGATCCGTAGAATGCCAGTTTTCTTTCTCCTGATAACGACGTCCTCTTGAGTAGTCCCCGCCCGGAGATCCGAATGGGGGACTATTTTACCTCCGGAATATTTTACCCAAGAGGACGCCATCATCATTTAATCATACAGTAAAGCTGCATGTCCTCGGGAAAAATTACGGCTGTAGTTTCCCCTTGCTTTCAGCCGTTCGCAGTACCAGCACAGCAAGGCCGTTTTGGTTAATGTTACAAGGCCAGATCAGTCAATCATCCAGACTGTTGCCCCTGCAACTACTGAAAAGGCTGCTGCCCCTCTTCAGTTTAGTTAAAGTTCCTTAATTATAAGCCTAGTGTATCAGTAATACTAATGCTACAAACAAGGGGAGGTGAAACTTCCTGGTAGATTAAAACTGTGTGCCGAACCAAGACTCGAACTCGGGACCTTTGCCTCTCGCGGGAAAGTGCTCTACCAACTGAGCTACCCAAGCACGACTCACGCCGCGTCCTCACAGCTTTACTTCTGGCAGTATCTCGTCTCCTACCTGCCAAACTTTACAGAAGCTGTCCTGCGAACCTTGCAGTTTTAATCTGAGAGGATGTTTCATATCAGCGCACACTCCGCTGCAGAGTGAAAACCTCATTCTGGAAACATCCCCCAGGCTGCGGCTAAGCCATGTCTCCGCAATATCCTTTCTTTCAGGAGTGTTAGTTCTGCAAGGTTCGCAGGAGAGCTTCTGTAAAGTTTGTAAGGTAGGAGACGAGATACTGGCGGAGTCGTGCTTGGGTAGCTCAGTTGCTAGCGCAGTTGCCCGCGAAAGGCCAAGGTCCCGAGTTTGAGTCTCGGTCCGGAACACAGTTTTAATCTGCCAGGAAGTTTCATATCAGCGCACACTCCGCTACAGAGTGAAAATCTCATTCTGGAAGGGAGGGGTGGTCAATAACCACAGTATAACTAATCATGTGCCCAGATTTGGCTTTAAAGAATGTTGGTAACACATGTATATATTTGTAATAATGAATGGCTTTCTTTATCAGAGTCAAAATTTAGTTAAAGGGCATTAGAGGCTTAGCCACTAAGGATATATTTTGACAGGAAAAATGGTTCAAATGGCTCTGAGCACTATGGGACTTAACTTCTAAGTTCATCAGTCCCCTAGAACTTACAACTAATTAAACCTAACTAACCTAAGGACATCACATAAATCCATGCCCGAGGCAGGATTCGAACCTGCGACCGTAGCGGTCGCGCAGTTCCAGACTGTAACGCCTAGAACCGCTCGGCCACCCCAGCCGGCATTTTGAGAAGAAAATTAAAAAAAAAATCACCTAATGCAGCGAAGTGATTGCTAAACAAAACGTGTACTTGCGTCTGTAAAGATTTAAAAACAGTAAACAGAATGTAGACGTCGAGTTACTGATAGCTTATCTAACACATCACACGAAATGTAGACCTCAGGCTAACAGATCAGACATCTAACATATATTACGTAATGTCATTATCAAGGATTTCATATAAAATGGCAGATAGTGCAATGGAGAATACACAAGTGCCAATTTTACATACTGTCTAGAACGATCATGTATTCACATGATTTCATATGTACATGCAAGTAGTCAATACATGAAGGTTAGGCACATAATACCATTTGACTATAAAAATTTTAATTAAATAAGAAAAGAATAAGAACATACTTCATACAAAAGGCAACTTGTTTATCTGCAGTTGTGTCAAATATAATGAAAGCTAAAAAGTTGTAAAAATTGAATTATAGAGTGTTTAACATAATAAAAGTAAAATGACAGGAAAGAAGTTACATATACTTTAAAAGAATTATCTACTGAAACTGAAGCTCCTGTAGATATGTACCTTTAACGAAACGTTGGCTGTACAAAAGATTCACAATGAAATCTAACTTTTTCGGAAATATATAACAGTGAAAGCAAAAATTAATACTATACTACTGTTTAACACCAGAGACCTATATAATAATAATAATAGAGTAGAAATATACATACATAAGTAATAAATTAAGAAGGAGAAGTTCAGCTATGGTATTTATGTCATTATAAAGAAGAGTGAAGAAGTAGACGGGGTACATTAACAGCGAGTATTCAAATATCTAAGACTAGCAAATCATTTGGTTTTAAGCTACATTTTATGATAAACAACAATAATTACTTAGGACGTGAATAACATATCATAATACAATCCATCTCTAGTGCACCTGAAGACTGAAGAAACATGACAGCAGGTCTAGGAAAATTATGTCTGATAAGCGTAATTAGGAAAAGATTTTGACATTAAAACATTAGATAAAACATGTCACCAGTTTGTAAGGCTACCTCTTCATATTATAAAACTAAGTCATTACGTTTATCATGAAGACAAATCGAAGGGAATAGACAGCGGGGGGCGGGAGGGGGGGGGGGGGGTAGGATGAGGAGGAGTAGTAATGAAACTCAAGGAGACAGGTTATGGAATGGAATGCCTCATTTTCCAAACCTTTTTGTTCGTTGAGAACATCATATAGATGAAACTTCCTGGCAGATTAAAACTGTGTACCCGACCGAGACTCGAACTCGGACCTTTGCCTTTCGCGGGCTATTGCTCTACCAACTGAGCTACCGAAGCACGACTCACGCCCGGTACTCACAGCTTTACTTCTGGCAGTACCTCGTCTCCTACCTTCCAAACTTTACAGAAGCTCTCCTGCAGGAGTGCAAATCTCATTCTGGAATCATATAGATGTTTCTTAAGGGCACAAAACATTTCAATTTCCTCCAGAAGGTTTATAGTTAAACCTGTTTTTCCTTGATCCAGGAGGCGGCTATACAACAAAGCTTTCCTACGCCGTCATCCCCTTCTAGGTGTATTTTTTGACATCTAGAAGGCCTACGATACTACTGGAAAGCCTCTCATCCTGGAGCACCTTCACGAATGAGGTTTTCGTGGGTGTCTTCCCATATTTATTCAGTCCTTCTTCTCGCCACAATAGTGTAGATCACGAGTTGTTGACGTCCTGTCTGATCGCTTTGAGTAGGAGAACGGTGTCCCTCAAGGTGGCGTTTTAAGTGTGAGTGTCTTTGCCATAGCTATTAATAGCATTACATCCATAGTAAAAAGTTCTGTCCAGTGTTCCTTGTTTGTCGTTGATTTCTCTGTCTTTTGTTGTCTTTCAAGCCTCGCAACGGCAACGCGTCAGTTGCAAATTACTCTTAGACATTTGGATGAATGGGCGCAGAAGAGTGGTTTTAAGTTTTCCACCGAGAAGTCCGTGTGTGTTGTTTTTCACCGTTCTCGTTCGATTGTAACCTTTCCTGAGTGGAGGATGTGGGACACAGTTGTTACTTTTAAAGACCCAGTGAGATTTCTGGGCTTTATTTTTGACTCTAAGCTTATGTGGTTACCGCATTTTAGAGATCTGAAACAACGGTCACTTAAGGTTTTAAGAATTTCAAAAAGTCTTAGCCACAGTACATGGGGAGCAGACAGGACTTGTCTGCTCCAGTTTTACAGGGCACTTGTGTGATCTCGGTTCGATTATGGGTGCACGGTCTATGGGTCTGCAATATCTTCTTATTTAAAGATGTTAGACGTGGGGCACCATGAAGGAATTAGGTTGGCCACTGGGGCATTCAGAACTAGCTCCATACCAAGCCTCTGTGCAGAGGCTGGTGAACCGCCACTTCATATGCGGCGGCGGCTACACGGTGCGCCAGGCGTAAGAAAATATGTCCACACCATACACACCTGCATACCACATCGTTGCTCAGCTTCCTCTGGCGAGGCTTTTTTCTAACCGGCAACGAGCAACGAGGCTCTAAGGGATTCGCGCACAGGATTGCCTTTCTGAGATAGATGTGGCCGGTGTTAATGTTTTACCTCGAGGTTAGAGCAGATTTCCACCTTGGCTCCTCCAGAGGCCAAGACTTATTTTAGATTTGACCAGTTTTAAGAATGATAGTACGCCAGTTTTTACAGTCCAATCGTTTTAGATGTGCATCACTGTTTTACCGTAGTTTATACTGATGGGTTCAAACAAGGGAATCTCCTTGGCTGTTCTGTAGAGTTCCCAGACCGTGTCACCAGGATTCGCCTTCCAGCCGAGTATACCGTTTAGGCAGCGGAGCTCCACGCGATCATGAAGGCAATGTAGCAGATGAATCGTATTCGGGGCAATCGGTTTCTCATCTGCGCCGATTTCCTTAGTGCCTTACAAAATTACAGACTCTGTACCCAGCTGAGCAGTTGGTCCAGCTGATATATGTCCTACCGTACTAGCTCCAACAGCGGGGTAACTAGGTATCATTCTGCTGCGTGCCAGATCATCTCGGAATGTGGGGCAACGAACAAGTCGATAGGGCTTCCAAGGAGGCCTGCAGAGAGCAGGATGTGGCACAGTGTCGTATTCCCTTGTTGTCTGTCATTCCTGCACTCCACAGGGAGTGTATGCAGTTGTGGGAGGAAGAATGGCTGGCGTTGACGGCCAATAAGCTGCGGCTGATGAGGTCAACCACTCGACGGTGGCGTTCCTCCTGCCAGTTGCTCAGGCTGGATGATGTGACCCACACGCGTCTTCGGATTGGGCATTGTCCTCTCACACTTTGCTTTCTAGTACGGCTCGAGAATCCCCAGTTTCGTGATTCTTGTGGTGTGCACGTCTCTGTCCGCCACATTTTAACGAAATGCATTTTATACCATAATTCAAGAGCAGAAGCAAACATTTTAGCTGATGATGAGACGAGTGTAACTAGGGTTTTAATGTTTTGCGATGTGTCTGGACTCTGCCCTAAACTTTTAGGCTGCAGGTTTTAATGTACTGCAGAGTGGCTGGCTCCTCCCTCTTTTCCTTGCTGTCAGCCAGCCACTTCTATCTGCTGTATTGTTTTAGCTCCTTCTACCACTTTCTTCCTGTGGTATCCATGTTTTACTGCTGACGCCACGCTTCGTACTATGCTTCGGTGTGGGTACGCACATAGTTTTCCACCTTTGTTACTTGTGCTTTAGGTTCTGTTTTATCTTCCTGTTCTTGGTATTTTCTTGACATCCGTATCAATCTGTTTTTGAGCGGGCGCTGAAGACCTTGCCGTCGTACGCCCATACAAACCTCTCCATTCATCCATCTCATAATAGTATGAGTGAGGTACCTATTTGAAATGAGACTCAAGTTTTCTTTGAACTGTTCATCAGCTATATCTTCTGAGTCGGGGGTCGCTAAAACAATCCAATTAATAGTATAGTCCGATTGTCAAGTATAACCTGTGCCCGTACTATTTCGCAGGAACTATCTACTTCAATTTCACTACACCCTATGCTTACCATGAACCCAGAAAGGTTATTAATTTGTGAGCAAACTTACCAGGACTAGAATTAAATTGCGCCTCCACATTTGACCACATTGCCTGTTTTTCTTTTAAACTGCAGCCGTTATTTTTCTTACTTTCATGAACGGATGAGTTTCCTCTCACCAGTTCAAGAAGTACATCTATCTCGTACTTCGAGAAATTAGGCGTTCTTTTTATTCTCCATTATTTTTAAAGAACGAACTGATAAGTAACCATTTGCGAGGTGTGTATAAACACTTTTGCTTGTGGCCGGAAAACAAGACAAAGAGAGTATGTGAAATCACTCAGCAGCGATTGTCTGTGCAATTTCATGTTTACTAACACTTTTCATCGTCAGAGCACGTTCCATTGCAATGTACAGTGGTTACGGCGGTCAAATGCACGGTTGTCTGACGACGGTTTGCTGATTGGCGATTAAAGTTTGTGCACTGTTCAGTTTTAACCTGTTTATTTTAAGAACAGTGTAGCGTACAGTACCGCCGTTGTTATCGACCCTTTTATCGACCTTCATATCGTATAGACTTTTGTTTGTTTCGGTTAGTGTAGCTCAGTGTCGGTTTTACCGTCAATGAGAGAGCACCTCGATTTCCTGCTGCTAATAAGGCGAGTAGCCGTTCGTTTGTTACATAGTTTTACGAGCTCCAAACAGGATCGACTTCAGTAATAGATAGGAACTGTGAATACTGTATGAAGATGCGAGCTGAGTTGGTGACCCTCCACCCACTGCTCCTGGCTGCGTTTGCTTGGGTCTGCTGCCAAGGGGCACTCTGTGTGCATACAGGGAGGGGAGTCATTCCGGATGCGGAGAGGGTGCTTCCGAATGCCATGGAGGGTGTCCTCCGATCGGTCCATTGCTGTGGCCATCCCGGGTACTGCCTGCACTGAGGTCGACCTCTCACCCATGGTCGAATAAGAGATCATACCAAAGTCTGGCAGACAGCGAAAAACTTTCCGAGGGGCCGATCTTAGTGCGTCCCCGGTTCGTTTGACGAACAGATTTCGGGCGTTGTCTGTGGCTGACGAAGTGTATGAGCCGGGTGGAGTGCCCACCCTCTTCAGAGGAAGCTTCTCGGCTCGCAAGATCTGGGCATTCACAAAGACAGGGTTTGCTGGTAGTTGGGAGCTCCAACGTTAGACGCTAGGCGCGTAAGGAAGCCGCTTAAGAACAGGGCTGCCAAGGAGGGGAAGGACGCCAGTGCGCACTCTGTGTGCATACCGGGGGGAGTCATTCCGGATGTGGGAAGGGTGCTTATGAATGCCATGGAGAGGACAAGGCACAGCCAATTGCAGGTGGTGGCTAAAGTCGGAACCAATGACGTGTGTCGCTTTGGATCGGATCTCTCTGGTTTCGGGCGGCTAGCGGAAATGGCAATGACTGAAGGTCTTGCTTGCGAGATTAAAGTGGAGTCCACCATCTGCAGCATCGTCGATAGAACCGATTGTTGTCCTTTGTTGCAGAGCCGGGTGAAGGGTCTGAATCCGAGGGTCAGGCAGTTCTGTGACGTGTGGGCTGAAGATTCCTTGACTTGCGACATCGGGTGGTGGGTTTCCGCTTAATAGGCGGGATACTACTACACACAGGAAGCGGCTACACGAGTAGCGGGGTCCGTGTTGAAGGGACTGAGAGGTTTTGTAGGTTAGAGGGTCTCAGGAATCCACAGGAAGGGCATCCGTCTAAAATGGGGCAGGTAAAACACAGTAAGGGGTTGTAGAAACGAACGGTATTGTAGTAGTAAATGTCTTAGCAGTGTTGGGAAAGAACCAGAGCTCCAAGTCCTAGAAGAAAGCACTGAAACTCAGATAGTTAAAGGTACTGAAGGCTGGCTAAATCGGGAAAGAATATCAGCAGAAATCTTTTTAAAGAATCTAACGGTGTTCAGAAAGGGTAGATTAAATACAGTTGGTGAGTATTTATTGCGGTCAGAAATAGTTTTCCTTGTGGTGAAACTGAAGTAGATAGTTCCTGCGAAATAGTATGGGAAGTGGTTATACTAGCCAATCGCACTAAACCATTAATTGGATTGTTTTACCACACCGTGACTCAGAAGATATAGTTGCTGAACAGTTCAAAGGAGTCCGCAGGTCGTGGTCGTGCGGTAGCGTTCTCGCTTCCCACGCCCGGGTTCCCGGGTTCCCGGGTTCGATTCCCGGCGGAGTCAGGGATTTTATCTGCCTCGTGATGACTGGGTGTTGTGTGATGTCCTTAGGTTAGTTAGGTTTAAGTAGTTCTAAGTTCTAGGGGACTGATGACCATAGATGTTAAGTCCCATAGTGCTCAGAGCCATTTGAACCATTTTAGTTCAAAGGAAACTTCAATCTAATGTCATATAGGTACCCCGCTCATACAATTATAGTCGGTGGTAACTTCAATCTGCGCTCGATATGCTGGAAAAATTATACTTTTACAGCCAGCGGCAGGCATAAAACGTCATCCGAAATTTTACTGAAAGCTTTCTCAGAAAATAATTTTGGACAATTATTTCATGAGCCCGCTCGTATCGTAAATGGTTGCGAAAGCACACTTGACCTCTCAGCAATAAATAATGATTCACAAATACTATCGCGACGAATACTGGGATTAGCGACCACAAGGCAGTTACTGCTAGGCTGAGTACCGTAACACTACAATCATCAAAATGAAACGCCAAGTATGTCGATTTAAAAAAGCTGATAAAAATTTTCTTAACGCCTTATTAAGAGACAGTCTTCACTCTTTCCGATATGATTATGAAAGCGTAGAAAAGTTGTGGAATTATTGCAAAGAGATAGTGTCGACGTCAGTTGAGAAATATATACCACATATATTAATAAGTGATGGTACTTACTCCCCATTCTATGCTAAACGAATCAGATCGCTGTTGCAGAAGCAACTAAAAAAGCACGCCAAATTTTAAAGAACGCTAACTCCCAAAGATTGGCAAAAATTTGCAGTAGTTCCAAATATTTTGCGTACTTCAATGCGAGATACGTTTAATAATTTCCACAAAGAAACTCTGTCTCGAAGTGTGGCAGAAAACCCAAATAGAATCTGGTCGTACATAAAGGATACCAGTGGCAAGACGCAATCAATACATTCACTGCGCGATAACAACGGTGATGTCTCTGATGACAGTGCCACTAAAGCAGAGTTATTGAACACGGTTTATCGAAAGTCCTTCACCAAAGAAGACGAAGTAAATATTCCCGAACTACGATAAAGAGCAACTACCAAGATGAGAAACATCGAAGTAGATATCCTCGGTGTAGCAAAGGCGCTTACATCACTTAATAAAAGCATTGCCTCCGGTCCAGATTGTATACGACTCAAGTTCCCTTCAGAGTATGCTGATACAATACTCCCATTTTTAACAATTATGTACAACGGCTCGCTCACATGAAGATCTGTAGCTAAAGACTAGAAATTGCTGAAGTCATACCAATACCCAAAAATGAGAGTAGGAGTAATCCGATGAATTACAGGTCCATACCACTAACGTCGATTTTCAGTAGGTTTTTGGAACCTACATTATAAAGTACCTTGAAGAAAACGGTTTATTGATGCATAGTCAGCAAGCATTCAGGAAATATCGTTCTCGTGAAAGACAACTAGCTCTTTATACTCGGGAAGTAATTAGTGCTGTTGAAATGGTATGTCAATCTAATTACATATTTTTAAATTTCCCAAGGCTTTCGACACCGTTCCTCACACGGGTCTTGTAACCAAACTGCGTGCCTATGGAATATCGCCTCCGTTGCGCGACTGGATTCTTAATTTCCTGTCAGAAATGTTCGTAGTAATATACGGAAAGTCATCGAGTGAAGCACACGTAACATCCGGCGTTCCCCAAAGAAGTGTGAATCTGGGATCCGTCTTATGTTGTTTGCAGATCTTGCTGTCATTTACCGTTTTGTAAAGTCATCAGACGACCAAAACGAATTGCAAAATGATTCAGATAAGACATCCGTATGGTGCGAAAAATGACCCCGAATAAAGAAAAGTGTGAAATTATTCACGTGAGTACTAAAAAAAGCCACTAAATTTCGATTAAGCTATAAGTCACACAGATGTGAAGGCTGTAAATTCAATTAAATACTTATGGATTACAATTACGAATAACCTAAATTGGGACAATCACATAGATAATGTTGTGGGCAGAGGAAACCAAGGACTGTGATTCACTGACAGAAAGCTTAGAAAGTGCAACAAGTCTACTAAAGAGACAGCTTACATCACACTTGTCCGCCCTATTCTGGAGTCTTGCTGTGTGATGTGGGATCCCCATCGGGTGAGACTGACAAATGACATAGAAAAAGTACAAAGAAGGGCAGCTCGTTTTGTATTATCTCGAAATAGGGGAGACAGTGTCACAATTATGATACGCGAATTAGAGTGGAAACCATTAAAACAATGGTGTTTTTCAGTGCGGCAGGATCTTTACATAAAATTTCAGTCACCAGCTTTCTTCTCCGATTGCGAAAACGTTCTGCTGGCAGCCACCTACATAGGGAGAAATGGTCATCACGATAAAATAAGATAATTCAGGGCTCGCACAGGGAAATATAAGTGCTCGTTTTCGCTGCTCGCCGTTCAAGAGTGGAATGCTTGTGAGACAGCTTGAAGGTGGTTCACTGAACCCTCTGCCAGGCACTTAATTGTGAACAGCAGGGTAATCGCGTGGATGTAGATGTAGATGATCGTGGGACCTTGGTTATCATGCTTTTTGACCTGGCTTAGTGCACTCGACCATTAATGTCTATACACAGAAATTAACACGATTCTAATAATAGCTTCCATGCAGTTCTTGATGGAGAGAGATATGATAGATATGGGAACTCTGTCGGTGGAGCATGTGTAGGACACTCATTCGGTTCATGCCAGTAACTGGTGCGATGGCGCTGGAACCAACGTGCCGGTCAACTGTAGAAGCTGCAAGAACAGTGATTTCTCTCTTTCCTGTCGTCACTTGTTTCCCTCCGTTGCGTTGTCTAGGTGTTACGCTACCACTTCTACGTAACCGGTTGAAGAATTTGATAAAGTATTGCCGAGATGGTTAACATCTATTGGGATATCTTTCCGCATACACTGTACAAGAACTGTATTCTTCATACTCTGTTCATTTTTCCTCTTTACACGAGGCATCACAACAACGTTTCAACAGGCAACACCGGTTAACTGCTATTTGTGTATGAGAAATCGGTTGGAAACTTTCCTCATGTCAGCACGTTGTAGGTGTTGCCAACGGCGCAGACCTTGTGTGAATGCTCTGAAAAGCTAATCATTTGCATATCACAGCATCTTCTTCCTGGCGGTTAAGTTTCGCGTCTGTAGCACGTCATCTTCGTGTTGTAGCAACAGTCCGGAACCGCGCGACTGCTACTGTCGCAGGTTCGAATCCTGCCTCGGGCATGGATGTGTGTGATGTTCTTAGGTTAGTTAGGTTTAACTAGTTCTACGTTCTAGGGGACTGATGACCACGGATGTTGAGTCCCATAGTGCTCAGAGCCATTTGAACCATTTTTTTGTTGTAGCAATTTTAATGGCCAGTAGTGTAGAAACACGACTAGCAACTTTCGGAATTATCGCACAACACCTTCTTTCTACTGCGATTTCTTTCCGTCAATGGATGTGAAAATATAATTACCTATATTCACGCCAGTTCATGTGCAAGATTTGGTCTGTTCTTGTGTCTGCATAACAGACAAAGAGGAAACAGCAAATAAGTAAATAAATAACTGTTCGTGTAAACATGATACTACTTTTGCTACAAACAAAACCGTTCTTGCATCATACCACATGACGTGAATGTGCGATACTGCACAGCCAAGCGATGTCTGTCTTCTCGGCTGTCAGTCTCGTGTGTCCATTCAGATATTACACGGCGCTAAGAATGGGCCCCCTCAACTCAGCATTTCCATCCTAATGGCATGAGTTCGTTGGGAATGACCAATGCGAGCGACAGTGTGGCAGATTGGTAAATAAGAGTCTTGGTAAGCTTCGGTCCTGCAGCTGTCGAATTCCACACATGGTTTCTTGCATGAGGCATAACGTGATCTTCTGACAAAGAAACAAAAATCATACTATATTTGTGAATACACTACTGGCCATTAAAATTGCTACACCACGAATATGACGTGCTACAGACGCAAAATTTAACCGACAAGAAGAAGATGCTGTGATATGCAAATTATTAGCTTTTCAGAGCATTCACACAAGGATGACGCCGGTGGCGACACCTACAACGTGCTGACGTGAGGAAAGTTTCCAACTGATTTCTCAAACAAAAACAGCAGTTGACCGGCTTTGCCTGGTCAGTGGTTGTTGTGATGCTTCGTGTGAAGAGAAATGCGTACCATAACGTTTCCGACTATTATAAAGGTCGGATTGTAGCCTATAGTGATCGCGGTATATCTTATCGTGACATTACTGCTCGCGTTGCTCGAGATCCAATGACTGTTATCAGAATATGCAATCGGTGGGTTCAGGAGGCTAATACGGAACGCCGTGCTGGATCTCAACGGCCTCGTATCACTAGCAGTCGAGATGACATGCATCTTATCCGCATGTCTGTAATGGATCGTGCACCCACGTCTCGACTCATGAGTCAACACATGGGGACGTTTGCAAGACCACAAGCATCTGCATGAAGAGTTCGACGACGTTTGCAACAGCATGACGCTGCATCACAGACAGGAACGCCTGCGATGGTGTACTCAACGACGAACCCGGGCGCACGAATGGCAAAACGTAATTTTTTTCGGATGAATCCTGGTTCTGTGTACAGCATCATGATGGTCGCATCCGTGTTTGGCGACATCGCGGTGAGCTCACATTGGAAGCGTGTATTCGTAGTCGCCATACTGGCGTATCACCCGGCGTGATGGTATGGGGTGCCATTGGTTACACGTCTCTGTCACCTCTTGTTCACACTGACGGCACTTTGAACTGTGGACGTTACATTTCAGATGTGTTACGACCCGTGGTTCTACCACTCATTCGATCCCTGCGAAATCCTACATTTCAGCAGGATAATGCACGATCACATGTTGCAGGTCCTGTAGGGGCCTTTCTGGATACAGAAAATGTTCGACCGCTGCCCTGGCCAGCACATTCCCCAGATCTCTCACCAACTGAAAACGTCTGGTCAATGGTGGGCGAGCAACTGGCTCGTCACAAACGCCAGTCACTACTCCTGATGAACTGTGGTGTCGTGTTGAAGCTGTATGGGCAGCTGTACCTGTACACGCCATCCAAAATCTGTTTGACTCAGTGCCCAGACGTATCAAGGCCGTTATTACGGCCAGAGGTGGTTGTTCTGGGTACTGGTTTTTCAGCATCTATGCACCCAAATTGCGTGAAAATGTAATCACATGTCTGTTCTAGTATAACATATTTGTCCAATGAATACCCGTTTATAATTTGAATTTCTACTTGGTGTAGCAATTTTAATGGTCAGTAGTGTGTACACAGTGAGCAGATGTAATTCCTACATGTTTTCTCCTGTTAAACTGAATGAAATATCACACATAAGCACGTCCAAGTATGCACTGCTATACATTGACATCTAGACGATTCTTGGCATTTTCACTGGCCAGGAGCGTGTTTACTGGTGGCTCGCCCCCACTGCCCACTGCCCACGCCCACGCACACCGACAGCGGAATGCCACGTGCATGCCGGGCTGTCGTCGGCGAGACGAGGCCGTCCGGCCGGGGGCGGCGGCGCTCGTCCGTCATGGCAGGCAACCAGCCTGCCAGCTGACGCGTCGTTAATTGCCTCAGGCAGGGCCGCCCGCCGGCTGTGCCACATCGCCTGCATGCGCCCGCCCCTGTTCTTGTCACATCCGCGTCCTGATAGTGACGGACGAGGCATAACGAGGATGCAGAGCGGTTCCAGGTACGAACACTGCAATTTCCTCAGTATTCACTTTCATCGTGTACTGACTAGTCTCACGCCACCATGATGTCCTACTTAGCTGGAGGGTTACAAGGTAATTACGTCAAGACTCATACCGTTTCGTTAACTCATTGACAATCAATTTCATTTCAAAGACATAACTTTCTGTATGAAAGTTATGTGTTTGTTTGCCAACGAATGAGAAACGCGTAATGTTTGTGTTATGCAATTTTACTGTCTGATGTGTTGATGAGCCAATAGTGTGCTTCATCAGTTTTACTGTAATCCAAAGAAATTAAACAACTTAACCTGGAAAACCAATACGCTATTCCCACAGAGAAATCAGTCCGTCTAAAATTTAACCAGTCTCGTGAGCACAAAGTTCTATGGCCCTGTACTATAAACTAACAAAATTCCCTGTACAAACACGCCCAGGTTCCCGGGATCGATTCCCGGAGGGGTCAGGGATTTTCTCTGCCTCGTGATGACTGGGTGTTGTGTGCTGTCCTTAGGTTAGTTAGGTTTAAGTAGTTCTAAGTTCTAGGGGACTGATGACCATAGATGTTAAGTCCCATAGTGCTCAGAGCCATTTGATCCATTTTTGAACCCTGTACAAATAAACAATGAAATAAATTTTCCTCACGTCTGGAGTGGTAACGGATGCAATCTTGGTATTCTGTTCTCTCCACAGTAGGCATAGAAGATATTCAATCTTGGCACAGCGAAGTGTAGTGCCGGTCGTAAAATACCTTCATACAAATAATATCAGTAAATTGGCTGATAAATGAATAACCTTGCAAATGTCTAGTGAAAATACTAGATATTGGTTCAGCGCTGTGCAATGATGCCCACACTGAAATTGTTGCTTTTCTGATGCTGGCACATTAATGTCTTTCTGATTCCGATTGAAAAATGATTTCTTTTAGAAAAATATTCATTGCATTTACATAAACACATCATGGAAGAGGATAAGGTATTGATAAGAGGATACGTTAAGATCGAATACTTCAGTTTGAAAGTTCTATTCAAAATAAAGTTTCACTTTCACAAAATCTGAAAGGAAACATTTTACATTAACTGCGAAATGAGTGAACTTAACTGTTCTATAATTCTCACTTATTGTCGCAATTAAAAACACTTGGATTGTTACATGAGAAATAGTCTGACATTGTTTGTCAAAACAGATTCCAGAATTGAACTTCTCTGTATCAGAATTATAAAATACACAAAATATTACAAATCGATTACACCTAATCAAACTATACATTAAATGTGATGGAAAATACTTGGCTGCTTACTTGGGTCCTACATTCAATGGTCAGTATTGTAAAATTCAGCCAAATTCAAATATCGTTTTGCTGCATATTTAAAACTAAATATATATATTTCATTACCTTACAGATTTGTTCCAGATGCTTTTCTTTCGAGTTACAGTATACATTCATTACTCTTCTATAATTGTCAAGGAAAATGATCAATATTTGTTAACAATCAGTATGACTTCAGTTCCTGATAATACTATAACCTCACAATTAATAAAACACACTTTACATTTTTACGTAAATAACTATGACCAAACATTTAATGACCCTGTGTGAGCATAAACAGTATCATTGATCATCTCATTTTATAGAAACTTTATTATGCTGCGTCGGTAGACCAACAAGAAAATTCTCAAAGCTAGCCACTAGTCCTACCTGTAAGAGGGAGCAACGTCAACTGCTACTGCGCTCCGCGCGCTTCTACTTACAATCGATTCTGCCATTCAGGCAGCATCTTTGGTTCAACGGTGTCAAAGATACAATCTCTTCTACATATGACAACCGTTTCAGGTCATATTTCGCGAATTATATTACAAATTCGGGCTCCACGTTCAACTGGACCCCTCACAACACTAACGTTCCTTGAAACTTCCTGGCAGATTAAAACTGTGTGCCGGACCGACACTCGAACTCGGGACCTTTGCCTTTCGCGGGCAAGTGCTCTACCAACTGAGCTATCCAAGCACGACTCACGCCCCGTCCTCACAGCTTTACTTCTGCCAGGACCTAACGTTCCTTATTTTAATTAATGTCTTAGAAGTAACAACATGAAAAGAATATTTCCTATCGTTCCGTTTTTCAAAGGGGTTGGGTAGTGTAGGGTCAGAAGATGACTGCGTAGATACTACAGGACATTCTGATAACAGACACAGTGGACAGAGCATCTCCAAGTTTGTAACTTGCACTACAGGTGCTGAATAAGGGCATCTTTTGTGAGGTGGTAAAAGTCAATTCGTGCGTACAAGTCGTTGAAATCAACTGACTAGGAAGGCGCGAAGGCAGCTCACACTCCGAATGTGGTAATTGGGTTGCCTATCTGCAGGTGCGAACTAATTCGATGTGACAATACGGAGATTAACAATGAAGGACAGCACAACCTACAGGAGCAATCTGTAACTCTAAGGATTCTGTTAACCAGCAGTAGGCTTCCCTTCATTAGTGGGACACTGATAAATAACAGTAACATGAAACAAATTCCAGTTGCTTCTCCGATAACCTGTCGTGGGAGGCAAACGTCCCGTTTGTAGTCAAACGGCAGTATTTACTTGCTAGTCTGGGGAGCGTACACTACATTTCCATTCTCTGTACAGAAAGAACTTCTGCAGTACACTACAGAAGACAATTGAATGATATACTCAATGAGACGAACAGAAATATAATTTATATTCGAAGATAATAATTACTATGAAGTTCATAAGGTCCCTTGTACATTACAAAAGGCGGGACAAGGTTTTTTATAAGATGTGTAGTCACCACAGACGGCAGTGCATGTTCTTCAGCGTCCTACGATGCCGGTCACAAGTTTGGAAGTTCTTGTTGTAGGGCGTTCGATTCCTCGAGCAGCACGGCTCACAGCTGATGGCTGGTCGTCGGTGCATGTGGACGTCATATGATTCCAGTACGTCTCTCCACCACGATTCACACGTGCTCGATGCGATTGTAGTCGGCAGACAATCCGATTCGCCGAATATCCTCTTGTTCCAAAAGAGCCTCCACCCTCAAGGTTCGATATGGTCGCGCATTCCCACCCATAAAGAGGAAGCCTTGGCCGAACGCACTTCTGCAAAGACGTCCATGGCGAATGAGTACGTTGCTACTCTAACGCTGGCTGGTGAGTGTATTATTTTCAAAGATATGCAGGTGAGTATGCCCATGAAATATTATTCCTCACCACAAGATAACACCTGGACCATCAAAACGATTAAGGTTGACATTGTTCCTGGATGCTTTACGTGCTCCCACGTCTTGCCCAATGAGGGATTATTGTTGTGTGCTTGTGTGCTGCTCATGGTACAAACAGGGCTCATATATGCGCTTCACGGAAGATTTCAGGTTTGAAGATTTCCATTGCACTGGGAGTTCGTGGTCTGCACACTCTTTCATTCACTGATCTTTTTTTATGAAACCAAGAAATCATTCTCGTGGTCAATTATTTGCTTCTGATATTCTCTCCGTTGTACAAGCGGGCCGGCCGCGGTGGTCTAGCGGTTCTGGCGCTGCAGTCCGGAGCCGCGGGACTGCTACGGTCGCGGGTTCGAATCCCGCCTCGGGCATGGGTGTGTGTGATGTCCTTAGGTTAGGTTTAAGTAGTTCTAAGTTCTAGGGGACTTATGACCTAAGATGTTGAGTCCCATAGTGCTCAGAGCCATTTTTTTGTACAAGCGGAAGTTAGCTGTTGTCACCAAACAGGTTTTATTCATATCTGCCTTTATACGATCTTCCGGGAAAAACACGTGCAATCAGACTGAAATTAGTACAGACGATGGTTCAGTTAAGAAAGAGAACAATTGACATTCAGTATAAATGACAAAACTCGGAGATGATATTGCTATTCGCAGTGAAACCTGGGAAGAATATCAGGACTTGGTGAATGGAATCCATAGCGTAACAATCATACACAAAAATTGAGACAGACTAGTACAGGTAAAGGGGACATTCCTGGCCAAAGGTGTGCTACATCATTATTAGTTTGAGAATAAAATTTCTCGCAATGTGCATTTGGAGGACACATGAGTAAGAAAAAGACGACAGAGTTTGTGAAAATTGGAAAAGGAATAACTGAAGCGTTTGAGATTAAGTATCATGTAAATACAGTGATGAGCAAAAGAAACTGGTACACCTGCCTAATATCGTGTAGGGCCCCCGCTGGCATACAAATATTCCACAACACGACGTGTCATTTCGACTGATGTCTGCAGTAATGCTGGAGGGAAATGACACCATAAATTCTGCATGACTGTCCATAAATCCGTAAGTGTACGGGGGTGTAAAGATCTCTTCTGAATAGCACGTTGCAAGGCATTCCAGATATGCTCAATAAAGTTCATGTCTGGCGAGTTTAGTGGTCAGCGGAAATTTTTAAACTCAGAAGAGTGTTCCAGGAAGCACTCTGTAGCAATTATGGACGTGAGGGGTTACGCATTATACCGCTGGATCTGCCCCAGTACATCGGAATACGCAATGGACATGACCTGTTGCAGGAGATCAAACAGGATGCTTACGTACGTGTTACTTGTCAGAGTCGTATCTAGATGTATTAAGGCTCCCATATCACTCCAACTGTACACGTGCAACAATTTGTGGAAGGTTGCACTCCTGACACGTTGAATGGCTCTCTTCAGTCGTCGTTGGAACTGTTCTTGCAGGATCATTTTCCGGCCACAGCGATGTCAGAGATTTTATGTTTTACAGGATTCCTGATATCACTGTCCACTCGGGAAATTGTCGTACGGGACAATCCCCACTTCATCGCTACCTCGGAGACGTTGTGTCCTATCGCTCGTGCTCCGACTATAACACCGAATTCAAACTCACTTAAATCTTCCTAACCTGCCCTTTTAGCAACAGTGAGCGATATAACAATTGCGCCAGGCACTTATTATCATCTATAGATGTTGCAGACCGCAGCACAGGGCCGTATTCTGCTTGTTTACATATTGAATTGGGAAAGAATGACTATTTAGAGAAAAACAATCTCGTTAAACTTTTTGGATTTAAGATTACCGGGACTACCCTACATTGCTCAAAGTGGCTTACGGAACAGTTTCCCACAAAGAGCACGGAAGATGGCCATCCTCATTCTCCCCAAATCGATTCTTGCACTCTTTCCCTAAAAACCCATTCGCCTATGGCTGGTTAAGCCACTATTTTCCTTCCTCCGTTTATAGCGGCCCAGGTACACAAACATTTGAATGGGAGTCTATGTACGGTTATCACAACACGTGTCGGGACGCGCGTGTGTAGGTCAGTCCTAGCACTCAGACAAATAAAGTAAATATGCTGCACAACAAACTTAAGGGATGATAGTTTGTAAACTCCTTAATTGTTTCCCATTAGGACTTATAAGTTTGAAATTTGGCTCAAAGTTGCGTGAAACTTTCCTCTGTAATGGTCCAAAAGCGTGGCGCGCTGAGACTTCACTGGCACAGTGACGCTTCAGATAGCAACGTTTCGACACGTGCAAAAATAAGGCGACTCTTCAGAAGATAATTTCTGCTATACGGTGGCTTAATGACGTCACATTGGAAGCACATTTCACTACAGTTCTGTTCAATGCCACCGTGGACGTGTCACACAGTGAGAAAGTTGTCACACCGCCTCTTTGCAACATTTCACCCCTCTTTTTTTGTCGATTCTGCGATGTTGGTGTAAACTGCGAAACCCAGCATGGAAATCACGCTGTTCCCTTATGGGTGAGTTCAAAAATGGCTCTGAGCACTATGGGACTCAACTGCTGTGGTCATCAGTACCCTAGAACTTAGAACTACTTAAACCTAACTGACCTAAGGACATCACACACATCCATGCCCGACGCAGGATTCGAACTTCGAACCTGCTACAGTAGCGGTCACGCGGTTCCAAACTGTAGCGCCTAGAACCGCTCGGCCTTCCCGACCGGCCCTTATAGGTGGGCATGGAAAACATTTCAGACACACTGCCGCTGAGAATCGTCACAAAAGGCCTTATGGTTTGGCATAAAGGCCGTCAATGGAACCACCGCTAGTGCGTCGATTCCCACGCTGTTCACAGTGCTAAGAGCACAAATCTGGGCGCTGCAGCCACCCCATGGGCACTTCGATTGGACAATGCGGGGCTGCAACCTTTTCCGTGTAGCGCGACAGCAGTTTATGCTGCGATTTACAGGGTGGAAGTACGAGGGACCGCTCAAAACAACTTGGCGGAATCTGAACGTTATCCGAGAAAGAAAAGTGTTTTATGCTTTCAAATCCCTCCTTTCTCACGACCTCCTGTGACATGATAAATGGGGGATTCGACATTGAAACGTGCGTGAATGGCAAAGTGTCCCTCTAAGACCACACAGTTCGGTACCACCCTCGCCAAAGGAGGTTTCAAATGTTCAAAAATGTTCAAACCTTATGGGACTTAACTGGTGAGGTCATCAGTCCCTAAGCTTACACACTACTTAACCTACATTATCCTAAGGACGAACACACACACCCATGCCCGAGGTAGGACTCGAACCTCCGCCGGGACCAGTCCATGACTGTAGCGCCTGAGACCGCTCGGCTAATCCCGCGCGGTGGAGGGGTGGTTTCATTGACGTCCTTTACGCCCCCCCCCCCCCCAGAGGCGTTTTCGTGTCAGTTCTGAGCGGTAGTGTGTCTGAAATATTTTCCACAGCCATTCGCAAGAAAACTCCATGATTTCAACGCTGAGTATAGCGGTTCCGACCTCCATCACAGAGGCGTCAAAAAGGGGTGAAATGTGGGTAAGAGGAGTGTGACGACATCCACCTCGTGTGACACCTCCAAAGTAGCGTAATGCAGAATTGTGCTGAAATTTGGTGCCAATGAGACACCATTAACCCACCGTACTGCTCGCACATATTTCTGAGCTGTAGCCTTTGTTCGCATGTGCCGACATCTTCCCGTTTGAAGCGTCGCAGAGACCGAGAGGGAGTCGCAGGGTGCTACTCTTTTTCACCAACACAGGGAAAGATTGTTGGCGCCTTTGAGTCAAAATTAAAACTTATGCGTTGCAATGGCAGGCAATTACGGTTTCCGAAGAGGTAATCCTCCAATTGCGGTACTATTAATCAGAAATTAAACTATATGATTACAGACACAGGACCCTTTCATAACTCACAACTCACAGATGTGCTGGTATCTTTATATTAATTTCCTGTCGAATTCGTTTTATTTTCAACTGAGATTTAATCCGTTAGTAAAGATACCAAGACGAAAGAGACATTATTGTAAGAAATCCTGATGTACTGAGGACCCGACATTTGAAAAAGAGTATCCGAGACATTGCACGGTCGCAGACTAAATATTAAATCATCAAATCAATCACTGGAGGGTGTCGTGAGGTATACATGTATTCACCTGTCTCTCCTGTTTCTTCTTGAACATGTGGGAACACTATATTGTGTCCCGTAATGAGTATTAGTTAGTGATGTGACAATCCTTCTCACCCTTATGCTGAAGGAGAAATGTGATGTATACTCATAGACAGCATTTTTGTTGACACTCTTAGCACTTAGTGCGTTTCCTCCGAGGATAAATAAGGGGGACCTTATGTATTCCTGCAAAGAATACATAAAAAATACTACAAAAAAGACAAAATACCTGTATGCTAAAAATGACAGTCTGAGTTATCAATATGAATACGAAAAGGAATCCGTTAAATTTCGGCTACACGATATCGACCAAATCAGAAGCCCGTCGATACAACTAAATACCTAGGAATAATAATCACGAGCAACTTACAATGAAACGAAAACGTAATTTATGTTGGGGGAAAGTCAACCAAAGACTGCGTTTTACTACCAGAATAATTAAAAGATGCAGCATGTACAACAACGAGACTGCTTACAGTACGTTTGCCTGACCTCTGCTAGTGTATTGCTGTGCGTTATGATTTCTTTATTAGCTAGGATTGAGGAAAGACAAAGTTAAAAAAAAAGGAGCATCTAGTTTTATATTATCGTGAAATAGGGGAGAAAGGTCACGGTTGTGACTGGGGTGGCAATCATTAAAACAAAGGCATTTTCGCTGCGGCGATGTTTGTTCACGAAATTTCGATTACCAACTTGTGTCCACTATTAAACACGTTCCCCAGACATGAGGGTACGTAAAACACCCCTGGCAGACAAAATCATCCGATAGAAGATTCATCACAACAGGGACAAAAAATGCTTAGCCACGGCACTGAGAACAACATAGTTTTTTTTTTCCTTTTGATGTTATCTATGTCTCCACTTAAAAAGAACATCAACCACAACAATGCAAACGTCTAAGAACTGATCACAGTTCAGTCAAAGCCTTCAAAGTGCAAATGAACGAGCAGATGAATTGAAACATCACGTATCAAACTTTGCAAAATGAATACAAAAACAAATAGCTAGTTAAATATCAATATTAACACGAAATAAATAAATCCAAAACATCCTGTTCTATCTCCACATACACTAGGAACTAATCCTAAGGATTAATTTCGCACAGTAATAATAGGCATAATTTAGGCTTCCGTGTTTTCGATATCCAATCGAAAGCACAACGTAACCACTCCGCCAGACGCCATACAACATTCTGCTGAGTGTCCCGCCAGGAAGCGCATTTAGACGTTGACATAACGCCTCTCTGAATCTGCTAGGCCACTGGACAGCTGGAGTAAGGCCACTGGACAGCAGGCAATGGTCTTGAAGGCCACAAGCATCAGTCAAAATTGGGCCGTATATAGAATGGGCTTCTGCATTGCCAGATTCACTTTCATGGGAAACACGACACTCGACCGGCAAGAAGGCTTTAGTATTCCATTATTGTTTGTTCCCCGTAGATTCAGAGGCAGAGTAGAGCAGCAGAAGCATTTGATCGTCTTTGGCGTGCATCGTATCCTTTGTGGCTGAGTTGACCTTTTTCCAGAAGAATCTAGACCGAAAATTGTATTTCACCATCAGCATTTTCTGTATTCCTGGTGGCTGAGCGTCGAGCCCTATGTGTAACTTAGAGTACTGCTTGTGCTCACACTTCTATCCTAGTGAGTGGCAGCCAGCATGGTGCGTTTAATTTTTCATGACACTATCTGCTATGGATATACGCTATGGGATCAAAAGTATACGGATACCTGACTGGAAATAACTTACAAACTCGTGGAGCCCTCCATCGGTAATGATGGAATTCAATATGGTGTTGCTCCATCATTATCCTTGATGACAGCTTCCAATCTCGAAGGCATACGTTCAATGGTTTGTTGCGGAACAGCAGCTTGTTCTTCACGGAGTGCTGCACTGAGGAGAGGTATCGATGTCGGTCGGTGAGGCCTGGCGGGAAATCCGCGTTACAAAACATCCCAGATATGTTATATAGAATTCAGGCCAGGACTCTCTGCTGGCTATTCCATTACAGGGATGTTATTGTCCTGTAACAACTCCGCCACAGGCCGTGCACCGTGAACAATTGCTCGACCCTGTTGAAAGATGCAATCACCATCACCGAATTGCTCTTCAACAGTGTGAAGCAAAAAGGTGCTTTAAACATCAATGTATGCCTGTGCAGTGATAGTGCCACGCAAAACAACAAGGGTGCAAGCCCACTCCATTAAAATCACGACCATACTATAACACCACGGCCTCGGAATTTTACTGTTGGCACTACACACGCTGGCAGATGACGTTCACCGGGCATTCGCCATTCCCACACCCTGCTATCGGGACGAAACATTGTGTATCGTAAAACTTCCTGGCAGATTAAAACTGTGTGCCGGACCGAGACTCGAACTCGGGACATTTGCCTTTCGCGGACAAGTGCTCTACCAACTGAGCTACCCAAGCACGACTCACGCCCTGTCCTCACAACTTTACTTATGCCAGTACCTCGACTCCTACCTTCCAAACTTAACAGAAGCTCTCCTGCGAACCTTGCAGAACTAGCACTCCTGAAAGATTGCGGAGACATGGCTTAGCCACAGCCTAGGGGATGTTTCCAGAATGAGATTTTCACTCTGCAGCGGAGTGTGCGCTGATATGAAACTTCCTGGCAGATTAAAACTGTGTGCGGGACCGACACTCGGAATCGGGACCTTTGCCTTTCGCGGGCAAGGAGGTGAGGACGGGGCGTGAGTCGTGCTTGGGTAGCTCAGTTGGTAGAGCAATTTCCCGCGAAAGGCAAAGGTCCCGAGTTCGAGTCTCCGTCCGGCACACAGTTTTAATCTGCCAGGAAGTTTCATATCAGCGCACATTCCGCTGCAAACTAAAAATCTCATTCTGGATTGTGTATCGTATTTCGTCACACCACAAAACGTTTTTCCACTGTTCAATCGTCCATTTTTTACGCTCCTTACACCAAGCGAGGCGTCGCTTGGACATTTATCGGTGTGATGTGTGGCTTATGAGCATCCGCTCAACCAAGAAATCCAAGTTTTCTCACCTCCCGCATAACAGTTATAGTACTTGCAGTGGATCCTGATGCAGTTTGGAATTCCTGTGTGATGGTCTGGATTAATGTATGCCTATTACTGATTACGACACTCTTCAATTGTCGGCGGTCTCTGTCAGTTAGCAGACGAGGTGGGGCTGTACGCTTTTGAGCTGTACGTGTCTCTTCACGTTTCCACTTCACTATCACATGGGAAACAGTCGACCTAGGTATGATTAGGAATGTGGAAATCACGCGTACAGACGTATGACACAAGTGACACCCAATCACCTGCCCACTTTCGAAGTCCGTGAATACTGCGGGGTGTCCCATTCTGTTCTCTCACGATGTCTAATGAGTACTGAGGTCCCTGATATGGAGTACCAAGCAGTAGGTGGCAGCACAATGCACTGAATACGAAAAACGTTTGTTTTTGGGGTGTCCGGATACTTTTGACCTCACGGTGTAGATGTATTACACAGTTACGAACATACGCAGATTTATGCCAGACCGGGACATGAATATGGATTTCCGTCTTATTTTATGAGCGGGCGCCTCAGCCGTTTTGGCTATGCTTCCAAGCTCCCCGTCAATCCAAATCTCCGTTCGTCACTCTTCGCATACTTATACCGTTGTCCTATATACGTTTCCCTATCAGCTTTAGATATTACTTCATTCCCACTCAGGCAGAATGTAACTATCACAACGATCAAAAACATTTTTATCGTCTTTTGTTCTGTGTCGGCTTATGATAGTTACGTACGACTTGATGACCAGCAACTGTATGAAATACTTTTGGTTTTAATTTCTTGATACATTCATTATCATTGCTCATTTGTTAAAAAAATTTCTTTTCCTTATTTGAAAGTTGAACTATAAACTGAGTGCTCTTTGATTAACTGTTATCTGTTCCGCGTCATCCCTTGAATTTTTCTTCCATAAGGTTTGTTAGTCGTAACTGCTGCACAAGCAGTGTACCGACTGCGCCTAAGGAGTAAGAGACTACCTATACTTTTTAAGGTTCAATATGTACCGTACGTTTGCTGTCATAGTGTATGAGTGTGTAAACTGCTCTTGCGCTAGTGTTCTGAGTATATAATCGAATTTTTCGATCACAGGATGGCCTGAAGGTGATACTGTGTACCGAAACGGTTAGCCAGACCGCAAAATAAATAAATAGCGTCTATAGTCTGAAACTTACATTTTTTCAGTATCGCATTGGTCCCTTTTCCACCGATAATATGTCGGGAATAGGTACGACTTTACTAAATTGATCAGGAAATGAGAGAGTGATTGTCTTCATTTATATTAAGAATCGTAATTTCATGTTAGAAGCGATCAGCTCAAGTTTCTCATGGATAACCCAAACTTGTAAGCTGTAAATCAATAAGTAACCTGTAAATAAGTTTATGTTGTGGAATATTACTAAGAGGGAGTGCAGGAAAGTAAAGAACAGAAACTTTTTACGTGAAAAATGTTAAAAGGTTTAAATAAATAGAACGTTATTAACATTTTATATCTTTATTCTTGATGTCTACAAATCTATTTATCAACATAGTCACACTGGCGAAGAATACATTTCCCCGAGGGAAGACCAGTTTGTTGGTACCGACACTGTAGAATGCTTCACTTTGTTGACGAAACCACAGCCTCACCTCTGTTTGCATCGCATCACCACTGTCAAAGTGGAGTCCTCGTTGGTGTCCTTTTAGTTGTGGAAATCTACGAAAATCTGATGAGGCCGAGACAAAACTGGCTAATTGGTCAATCTGCGATAAAAGAAGTCTTTAGCCAGAGATATGCTCCCTGACAACAAATAATTTCCTAGTAATCACAAAGATGGGAGAACTATCCACCTGAAGCAGTAGAGGTGTTATAAAATATGTTAGGGGATTGCTGTAGTGCTCAACTACTTCTCCGGTACCTAACTGTGACGAATGATGCCTTCAAACCTTAATAACACGACAAAAGCAGTTTTATTTTCACTTCAGAGATCTCACGTAGAGAAATTTTGCTAGATCGCTGTCCATATACGCTTATCGCTTCGTTACACTTTTCATTTTACGTCGAAGTACATCTGTATTATGCCAGTTCAGCAATTCGGTCCAAACGTTAGTCGCTGAATTCTCTTACGAATTTTGGAAATGTTTTATCAGTTTTTAAAGTGTAGCGAAGTCTTAGATAGTAAATTGTAGCTGCGCACGGTATTGGTCACAGCACGAGTTATCGGGTCGAGCTTTATTACAATTCTTATCTGCCATATCACATGACCGAGCAGCGTGTATTCTCAAAGACCTGTCAGATTTCATAGCTTGTTTCAGACTGCAGTCGATTGGCAGCTGCGAGTTATTAACGACGGGCGTATTGTTCAGCAGCCTGGCTTTCAGTGTCCGATAATGGGATACCCCGTGCCGTATCTCTCAACATACATGCGAGGGAACAGAGGAATTTGCGGCATGCGTATCTTACGTTTTCCTCTATACGTCAAAGCGTTTAATATATTTTTTTTTTCGTATCTGTGGATGCCGTTAACAAACGGGCAGGACAGGTCTTTACTGAAGCAAGCAGGGCGTGATCCTACATCATGTTTAATAACTGAAGACTTTTTATCACACACGGCAACGGTGTCACAGTTTAACGGACTGTTGTAACACAAAACTAGTACAAGTAGGGGGGCTACAAACAATCAGTGCCTCTGACTTTCAAATATTCGCGGAATTCAATATTTTATAGACTTTTGGATTTTTGTGACCTACTACAAGCGAAGAGAATCGCGCGTCTGTCTTTCCAAGTAATGGAAATTGCAGAAATGCAGGCTAATGTTGTTTCCATGCAGTGAAATGAATACATGTACGGATATCAATGTTATACATTATGCTGTAACTTTCTTACTTCAGCCTCTGATATCACATACGTGTCGTCGACCGGATGGTACCAATTTGTGTTTTTGAGAAATAATGTTTACCACAATAGAACGCCCTTTTAAGTTGTGAGCTCATACATAGTGTGCAGAGCTCCGCAACTTACGCTTCCAGTAGGATTCGGGAAGAATAGAAGGGTGTTTGTGGAAAACAGCAGTTACTCGAAACTAAGATGAATGCATTTGTCACTAGAAACTCCTATTTATCTACATCTACGTCTGCATGACTTATTAAAGGCCTGGTTGAAGGTCCATCGAAGCACTTTCACACTGTATCGTTCAACCTGTAACAGCTCTCGGGGGGAAAAACGAGCACTTAAATCTTTCCATGCGAGCTCTGGTATTTTCTTATTTTATTACGAAGATCACTTATCTTTATGTACGTGGGCGTCAACACAAGTTCAGTTTATTCCGCTCCTTTTCGAGTTCACAGAAATAACACAGTAGTGAAATTACACCAGTACTACGGAAGAACTTATGTTGTAGCGTCTGAAGTTCATTTGGGCTCTAAATTTGTTTTACTGAGTCTGCACATTAGTCAATGTGGGACATCCTATATTTTCTGTTACTAATCAACCGTTGTGTGTCACTTACATTCATGTTTTTATTACGCTTAGTCAGCCCGAAGCTCATCCTAAGGAGGGACACGCCCTGAGGAAGACGAGCAGAATTAGGTGGGTGAGATTAATTTTTCAAAGGAATTCGTTTCGTAAGCCAACTCGCGACCTTTCCGTTGTTTGGTAAAGAGACAGCGTAGGGTGCAAACGTGGTCCAAATCAGCGATATTCTTCGTTCAGTCGTTGTGGTAAAAATGTCACAGAAAGCATGGCATGTATAACTGGGCGCCACTGTCAGTCTTTCAGCTGGCAAGTGGCCATCAGCGGAGCAGAGTCGATGGCAGGGCGACAATGCTGATCTGCTGAAATGAAACCTACTCAGTAACATTGCTCTGAATAAGTTAGTCGACTGTATGATACTCAGGGACACGATTAGCGCTGTACAGAGCGAAGAGAAAATGCCGTACTTGGCAGTTGACTTTCGATTCATCACCCCAATTCAAGACAGAAGTTTATCTATTACAATCTAGTCCCGCCAACAGGTTTAATAGAAATACGAGTTAAGAAAGGAGGCTCTGGCAACGTAGTAATTGCGTGTAGCGTGGCCAAGAGCAGCCATGAACTCTGTATTCTAAGAGAGCTATATAATTACGCCAGTGAGACGAGGCAATCCCATGAATAACAGATATGTAGACTCGCCGATATTCGAGACGCGTTCGCCTCAAGCTTCCTTTTTTCTGTTAAAGCATCGAGCTGTATCCAGTTTACACTTCCAGAGCGCGGTATCTTATGTATTTCTTTCTTTTAATTTTATTTGTACTTTAAGACTTACTGACGTAAGCGACTCCATTGTTTCTTCCATGACACAAATTAAGCCAATAGAAAATAATAGTCTATACAGTGACATCGTCTGTATGAGGTACAGAAAATACAATAGACAGGGTGGACTAGATTGCACATTATGTTAAGCAGAATAATTCCATTCTGTACATTTGGCATTCAGACTCATCTTTAGCCGGTACGTACAAGTACGAGCAACTTTCGAGGCGATCACCTTGCATTTATCTACACGCTGTATCATACTTTTGTGGACGTTACGCAGCACACCTGCATCACCATTGCAAGCGAACTACTAGGTTGTGTACATTCATGGCTGGAGTGTTACGAAACTGTTCCTTTAAGTGTTGCCACAAATAAAAACCTAATGGCTCAAGGTCCGGGGAACGTAGAGGCCAGTAGTCTGGGTCCCCACGGCCAACCCATTTCCCAGGAAACACTTTATTTAAGTAGATACGCACAAAAATTCCAAAGTGTGCACCATCGTGCTGAAAGTATAATTATTGCCGAACATCAGCTAGAAATATTTTTAATGCCTCTAGCAAAATACTGCAAATAAACGTAAGATACAGGGGCTCATTCATAATATCCGGCAATAGGCAAGGGACCAGAATCACTCCTCCTACGATTCCACCCACAGGTTTTCGTCAAAACGTGCCTGAAAGCCACGTTCGCGGGTGACATCTGGGTTGTGTTCCAACCAATAATGGTTGCTGTGAATGTTGAAAATACTTCACGAGTCAAGCTAGAATGGTTAGTCCATATAAAGTTACGTTTTTTTTCATTTTGTTTTCCATTTGGTGCAAAATCCATTCACAAAATTGCACTCGTGGAATGTGGTCTTCTGGCCGCTGACGCTGAGTTAACGTGCAATGATATCGGTGCAGTTCTTGATGTTGCAACACTTCAACAAGCAGGCTGGAACTGCTTTGCAATATAACGCGTACTTCAATGAGGTGATTGGTTAAAGGTTTCTAGAATCGTGTCCTCTGTTTGTAGATTACATTTATTCCTTGAACGAACTCTGTCCGTTATTTGTGGAAGAAAACGGTCGGTTCCCCGAAGGCGTTGCTCCAGGTGACGAAAAACATTGTTACCGGAACGGCAGCTTTGATGGCATCGTGCAGCATACGCAGGAGCACCAGCAGCAGCTTGGTTATCGGATGCACCCAGCACCGAAAGCATATCGACTAATTCAGCACTTGTGTACTCCATCGGGAAGCCGCCCTACATGAACTTGAGCAATTATGGTTATGCACTGCGTGGTTAGTACACACATGTATGCAGGTTATTGAGTTTGATGTACTATCATCTGTTGTGCTTTTTTTCCCTTGAACGGGACTCGAACTCGGATTTCCCGCTTTCTCGCCATAATGGCTTTTTTTTGGAAACCTTTCTTTCTTGTCTAGGCCTTTGCCTGTTGCAAAATTGCCTGGATTTAGGTGTTTTTCCTTGTAGCGGCAGGGAATAATGGACACGGTTTGTGAGACGTGTTACAGCTAGCGTTGGTGCCGTTGGTAGGTAGGCATCGTGTAATAGGGATAGTGGCGTCACGTTTTCTTCTTGTGTCTAATGGCACCTCTACGTTTGCTGGCGTTGTCTGTCCACGAGTGGCAGCAGCAGCAATCATCGATATCAAGTACAATGGTATTATCTTTGGAGGGACGTGAAGTGTTTTCTGGGTCAGAGTGTGTTTGGGAGTTCGGTTGGAACGGAGCTACAGTGTGGTCCGGCAGCGTGGAGAAATGCCGCGACCACTGGCAGCATGCAGGCACTGCCGGATCGAGGGGCTGTAGTTGCGAGGGCCACAACCTCGTTGTCCACCTGACCCAGGACGTTTGAGTTGAGTGAACTTTAACCCAGTAGTGAAATCTCCACTATTTTGAGATCACACCGTTTGTTTGTGCGTTGCTGCTCACAGGGTTGCTGAGACAAAGAGCAACGAGTGGAGTGTTTGGAGTTGGCAAAATTAATTAGGCATCATCTGCTTCTTATTATTAATCATTGAATTCCTTGAGTTATTATTGGTGAAGTTCAACCAGCGCTATTTTACTGCCTAGTGGCAGCTAAGGGCCCAGTTACCTACCCTGGAGGTTAGCGTATTTTCGCGGCGGTGTACTTTTCCTCACCTTGCTGCTGCTATCCGGTAAGGAGTGTAGTTTCTACAGCTTCCTTGATTGTGGTTTGGATATTTTGTTTCTTATGGACTACTTTTGTTTTAGTGGTTCCTTCCGCTTCTGTATGTTCTAAGCAGCAGATTCTGAAGATGCAGAGATGTCTGCTGGTTTCGCCTTGCCTGGGTTATTCCATCGTTGTTGGTTGTCCGACATTAGGTAAATTTTGCAAGAGCGTTGGTCTGTGTTAAAACCGAGTTGCCATCCGATTGAGTGAATACAACTCTTGGCTGCCTGTCTCATCGTTTACGAAGTTGAGCGACTTTGCTAAGTCGATGCTCGCAGCACTGTCTGAGGCCCTCCTCTCTCTTGATTTGGTCAGATTTTGATCACTGTTTTTCTAATTAATTTTGTATTATTACAGTTGAGCCTTCGGCCGACAAAGAGTTTGAATATCTTGTTAATAAGGACTTCAGCTGTGCGTGTAACTTTTCTTAAGAAATTTTATTAGACAAAAGATCTCAACAATGAAATGTTGATGATTGTTCATTATATATCTCTTGAAGAAGTTTAATTCCTTCTTACGAATTTGCTATCCAGGCCTTCAGCCGTCAAATTGTTTTTTGAGTTATTACTATTGGGGCCTTCAGCCGAAAAATAATTCGAATTCCTTGTCAATAAGGACTTCAGCCGTGAATACAACTGGCCTTAAGAATTTTTAATTAGATATTGTCTGTTAATAGTGAAAATTTGATGAGTGCCTTTTCTTAAAGATATTTTAGTATCTCTTGGAGAAGTTTAACTAGTTCTTAAGAATTTGCTATGGAGGCCTTCAGCCGTCAAATTTTTTGTGAGTTATGACTATTCGGGCTTTCAGCCGACAAATAATTGGATTTTCTCGTCAATAAGGCCTTCAGCCGTGAGTGCTACTTGCTTAAGAATTTTTTTAATTAGACATTGTGTCTTAACAGTAAAATTTGATAGTTGTTCCTTGTTGTCAACTTTATTTGCAGTTGTTTCCAAATAAAGTGTACTTGACTAAAAAAAACTGAGTAACCAACGGTAACTGATTACGGCCCTGTCCATACTGAATCCTGCCTTTTCCTACGCACCACGTCTCAGCTACCTTCAGGTTGTCACTGCGCTAGTCCCACACGTGGTACTGGCGTTTCTTATCTTTATTTATTTGTTGTTGTTGTAGTCTTCAGCCCTGAGACTGGTTTGATGGAGCTCCCCTTGATACTATATCCTGTGCTATCTTCTTCATCTACCAGTACCTACAGCAGTACCTTCTGAATCTGCTTAGTGTATTTACCTCTTGGTCTCCCTCTATGATTTTTACCCTCCACCCTGGCCTCCAATACTAAGTTGGCGATCCCTTGTTGCCTCAGAACATGTATTACCAACCGATCCCTATTTTCTAGTCAAGTTGTGCCATAAATTTCTCTCCTCTCCAGTTCTATTTAGTACCTCCTAATTACTTGCATGATCTACCCATCTAATCTTCACCATTCTTCTGTAGCACCACATACCGAAAGCTTCAATTCTCTTCTTGTATAAACTATTTATCGTCCATGTTTCTCTTCCATACATGGCTACACCTCATACAAATACTTCCAGAAATGACTTTCTGACACTTAAATCTATACACGACGTTAACAAATTTCTCTTCTTCAGAAACTCTTTCCTTGCCATTGCCAACCTACATTTTATATCCCCGCTATTTCGACCATCATCAGTTATTTTGCTTCCCAAATAGCAAAACTCATCTACTACTTTAAGCGACTCATTTGCTAATGTAATTCCCTCAACAGCACCCGATTTAATTCGACTGCATTCCATTATACTCGTTTTGCAGTTTTGCATTTGTTGGTGCTCATCTTACATCCTCCTTTCAAGAAATTGTCCATTCCGTTTATCTCCTCTTCCAGGTCCTTTTTCTGTCTCTGACAGAACTACAATGTCCGCAGCAAAACCTCAATGTTTCTATTTCTGCTCCAAGGATTTGAATTCCTACTCCAAATTTTTCTTTTGTTTCCTTTACTTCTTGCTCATTTATACGGATTCAATAACATCGGGGATAGGCTAAAACCCTGTCTCACTCCCTTCCCGATCACTGCTTGCCTATCATTTCCCTCGACTATTATAACTGCCATCTGATTTCTGTACAAATTGTAACTAGCCTTGCACTCCCTGTATTTGACCCCTGCAACCTTCAGAATTTGAAAGAGGGTATTCCAGTCAATATTGTCGAAAGCTTTCTCTAAGTCTACAAATGTCAGAAACGTATGTTTGCCTTTCCTTATTCTATCTTCTAAGATAAGTCGTAGAGACAGTATTGTCTCATGTGTTCCAACATTTCTACGGAATCCAAACTCATTTTCCCGAGGTCGGCTCCTACCATTTTTGCCTTCGTCTGTAAAGAATTCGTGTTAGTATTTTGCAACCGTGGCTTATTAAACTTAGGTAATTTTCACACCTGTCAACACCTGTTTTCTATAGGATTGGCATTATTATATTCTTCTTGAAGTCTGAGGGTAATTCCCCTGTTTCCTACATCTTGCTCACCAGATGGTAAGAGTTTTGCCACGGTTGGCTCTCCTAATGGTATCAGGAGCTCTAATGGAATGTTGTCTACTTCCGGAGCCTTGTTTTGACTTAGGTAACTCAGTGCTCTGTCAAACTCTTCATGGAGTACCTAATCTCCCAACTCATCTTCATCTACGTAGTCTTCCATTTCCATAATACTGTCCTCAAGTACATCGCCCTTGCATAGACCCTCTATACATTCCTTCCATCTTTCTGCTTTCCCTTCTTTGCTTCAAACTGGTTTTCCATTTGAGCTCTTGATATTCATACAAGTGGTTCTCTTTTCTCCAAAGGTCTCTTTAATTTTCTTGGAGGTAGTACCTATCTTACCCCTAGTAATATATGCCACTACATTCTTACATTTGTCCTATAGCCATCCCTTTCTAGCCATTATGCACTTACTGTCGGTCTCATTTTTGAGACGTTTGTATTCCTTTTTGCCTGCTTCGTTTATTGCATTTTTATATTTTCTCCTTTCGTGAATTAAATTCAATATTTCTTCTGTTACCCAAGAATTTCTACTAGCCCTCATCCTTTTACCTACTTGATCCTGTGCTATATTTATTTATTTATTTACTTTGTTGAAATCTTGCATCTAGCTACTGAAAAAAGAAAGAAACCAAATCGGACTTAAGCCTTCTTGGCTTCCGCCACTTAACAAAGAAAGGAAAAGAAAATCATCTGTTTCCAGTCGTGGCTTGCAACAATTTTTGTTTATTTATCATGAATATCCAATGAGATACGACAGCTTTCAAGAAAGTGTGACGTGATACATGTTACTCTAAACATTCCGATGCGCCACACGATTTGGCCATGTTGCAGCTCCTCGTTTTCATTCTGCAAGGTTACCATATGCTTTACGCTATTACACATACTGCAATTCAAAGAGCGCTTTTATTGAAGTGAGCTGTTGTAATACTGTGGCTCTGTATTATAATTTATTTCTGTTCCATACTGTTTGTTGAGATTAAGTGCGCGTGAATATTTCTTTCCGTTGTGTGATTAATTACAGAAGCCCTAAATTTAATTAATGGAAAAGGGCTAATTGATTCAACGGATAACGCGACACGCACACAAAACTGACACTCTCGGTAACGGGGACAGTAGCCGCTTTCTTTACTCATGCCTGAAAACCACTTTCTTCTGAATTTTCAAGGAAGACAATGACTATTTAATTTAGCATCACTTAAGATTTCCGCTGGGGGACTGGGGGACTCATACTCCTTTATAACTGTGAAATGAAATTAATCATCGAGTAACTGGGATAGGAAAGGTTATTGTCTGCAATTCCAACATATATTTTAAAGTAACCAACATATTTGAACAAGCTCTAGACTTATTTGCCTACACTGTTACTACTTCTGATTCGTTACGCAATTCCCAATAAGAAGAACGGCAAGTGGGTGGGGGTGGGGGGGGGGGGAGTCAGTTCTCCCTCCTTCTCTAGGGCACAACTTTCCCAAGCATCGACATGATGAGCTATACTGCGAAGCATAACGTGAAATATCGCTGCTACTTAGATTAAACCGAACGTAGGATAACTCAGGGCTGGGAAGCTACACAATGAAATGCCTGATCACACGTAATATTCATCTGCACTGAAGAGACGATACTAGAGCGGACGTTAACCATTACAGAATTTAAACAACACCGGTTTTCATTGACTGTGACAATATGGTTGCGCGACATTAGGACGATGAAGTGATACGTTACTCTGTCATCTAATTCAAATACGCACTAATGGGAACGTCTGTCTTTAAAATATCTCAACAAAATCCGCCAGTCTACTGCAATCAGAATCAGGTCGGTGGGGGGGGGGGGGGGGGGTGAGGGGGGGAAGGCGTGAAGTCCATTATGATGGTCAGGTTGTTGTGAATTAGAACGGGCTCCATGCGAAACAAGTGATAAAGGAACTGTGCGGATCATTACCACTCACTCTCACATTGCTGTTTCAACACCTAGACACTGTACCTTAATATCCAGACCACTAACTTTCAATGAATTACTCGCAAAGAGCCATGAAACATTGGACTAGTGTCTCTCTGCCTCATGTACGCCACAGAAATACTCACACACACCACGTTGCCCAAACAAAAAAATTAGCATTAACGAACAGAAAATTAATAGAAAAACTGTTAATTATGCAGAAAGTACCTCCCTTAATTCGGAATCAATATATAAAACTTTCAACGCAATCAAACACTGGAAAATCAAGCTACTATGGCTGCCATGGCCCTCATTCACACCTGGCGCTTAAACTAAGCGTGGACATAAGTTCTCGCACCGAAGGTTTCACATGAAAATGAACTCGTCTTTCTGAAGTGTCTCAAGCAATTGCTGTTTTCAGCTTCCATTGTTTCTCTTTTGTGAAGTCTACTGCATCATTAACTATCTTTGGAACAGCCCTTCTTCTACCAAAATCCATCACATTCACATAACATGGTCTCATAAATACTGTGAACTGTACAGAGAGGAGCCGGCCGAAGTGGCCGTGCGGTTAAAGGCGCTGCAGTCTGGAACCGCAAGACCGCTACGGTCGCAGGTTCGAATCCTGCCTCGGGTATGGATGTTTGTGATGTCCTTAGGTTAGTTAGGTTTAACTAGTTCTAAGTTCTAGGGGACTAATGACCTCAGCAGTTGAGTCAGATAGTGCTCAGAGCCATTTTTTTGTACAGAGAGGATGAGTAAGTATGAGCCAATTCAAAAGTTATTGAAGGAAAACACTTAGGAGTCCCTCTGCATGTCCATCGGTTGGGGTTTTAATTTAACGGCGAGAGGAGAAGAAAAAGCTCATGCCACATCACATAGCAGATCTATACTTAGCTAATCGACTTCTGGTATCTGTCAATTGAAATTTATATAACTCAAATATGTTTCACATTCATGAAACGTACTTCTGATACCGTTCCAATACATGTGTTCTCAGAGTCACCCAAACTGCTATTGTAAGGTTTTTGCCATGATTTGGCCGAGTTATCACATACCGACCTCCAAGTCCTCAGTTGAAGAATATAATAGTTGCGTAATAGTTGCAAATTGTGATTGAATTTACTGAAGTGACTTTATTTACGAATAAGACTCATGGAAGTTAAATTTCAGCAATTCTTGTTTAATTATGATTTAATCATTACGAGGAAGTGACAGTCTATTTACTCAGTTGCTGTGGGATTACTTATCGACTGTGGTTAATTTTTCGCGTATTGTCGTAGTTACGACATTTTTCACTGACTTCTTCTGATCAGTCAGATTTTAGTGAGGCTGATGGGACCTTTTAACAATTATTTGTTGTTTTTGTGTGGTTTCGCCATGAGTTGATGACTACGCTCACAGCATTCGGGTGTCCTTTGAAACTCGGTTGATAATACATCTGCCCCAGAAGAACGTATAGGCATGTAGAATGGGAGAAATGCCAAGCTGGTGACCCAGCCACAGCCATACTGGCCACTCTGCTACCGACACGAATATTTCGTTAAGATGGGGGAAAGAAAGGTGTTACACAGTGGGTCTAGAGGGTGACGGGGGACGACGGATGCCTCTAAAATTGCTAGTGTGCATCGCGTTAATGAGAGCAACTGCGGGGGGGGGGGGGGGGAGGTCAAGCGGAAGTCGGAGTAGTGTTGGCGTTGGTGAGCGTGGGGCGGGGGGGGGGGGGGGGGGTGCTGCAGCAGCACAAGTGTCAAGCGCGAGCAGGAGATGGTGCGTGGGCGCTGTCTTCAATTTGGCGAGAGCAGCCTATGCTGGCTCCCTTGTTCCTTGCGGGCTCTCCTATCAGGCATAGCGCACAGTCCGGTACGTAGCTGAAAGGTACTTGGGCTGTATTAAACCCTGACAGGTACAGTCGCTAGTCAAAGTCTTAGACGTTAGAGGTGGGAGAGAAGTTGTGGTGAGCAACTGAGTGAGGAGCATCGATGGCGGCCAGGCACCGCGGGGCGCTGTTCGCAGGTCGACACTAAGAAGGGTCATTGGCAGCCCATAGATTCACGACAGTACAAGACGGGCCGCTTAGTTGTGGTATCGTCAAAAGATTGCCGGGCCAAACAAAAGTCGCTAACGTGAATTGATATCACAGGTTTAGTGATGACTCGCTGCGTTGTGAACGACGAATGGGAGAGGCTCCTGAAGACACGCCATCTCTCTCAGCAACACGGCGTCACCGCACGGAGGTCAATATAGAACAATCTCTGGTCCATTTCGTGACTTCTGGTGAAGCAGTCAGCAGCATCTTGGTAGGACCTCAGTGATATTCAGGTCTCAGATGGAACTGTACTGTTGTACATGTTGAGCTTGTTCGTCGCGAGAAGAGTTTGTAATTGTGTGTTGTAGTGATGCTTCACATGTTCAAACACAGTTGTAAGTACTCGAAAGATTCCTCTGGCAACGGACGGTGTGAAGGCAACTTTTTATCACTTTTGTGACTAAGTGAGCTGATGTTTCATACACTGAAGAGCCAAAGAAACTGGTACACCTACCTAATAGACGGCCGGAGTGGCCGTGCGGGTCTAGGCGCTACACACTGGAGCCGAGTGACCGCTACGGTCGCAGGTTCGAATCCTGCCTCGGGCATGGATGTGTGTGATGTCCTTAGGTTAGTTCTAAGTTCTAGGCGACTGATGACCTCAGAAGTTAATTCGCATAATGCTCAGAGCCATTTATACCTACCTAATATCGCGTAGGGCCCCCGCGAGCACGCAGAAGTGCTCTCGACTAATGTCTGAAGTAGTGCTGGAACACCATGAAACCTGCAGGGCTGTCCATAAATCCGCAAGACTACGAGGGAGTGGAGATCTCCTCTGAGCAGCACGTTGCAAGGCAGCCCAGTTCAGCTCAATAGTGTTCATGTCTGGGGAGTTTGGTAGTCAGCGGAATGTTTCAACTCAGATGAGTATTCCTGGAGCTACTCTGTAGCAATTCTGGACGTGTGGGGTGTCACATTGTCCTGCTGGAATCGCCCGAGTCCGTCGGAATGCACAATGGACATGAATGGATGCAGGGGATCAGACAGGATGCTTACTTGCGTGTCACCTTTAACTGTCGTATCTAGACGTATGAGGGATCCCATATCACTCCAACTGCACACGCTCCACACCATTACAGAGGCTCCACCAACTTGAACAGTCCCCAGCTGACATGCATGGTCCATGGATTCATGAGGTTGTCTTCTTACCTGTACACGTTCATCCACTCGATACAATTTGAAATGAGACTCGTCCGACCAGGCATTATTTTTAATCTCATCAAGAGTCCAATGTCTGTGTGGACAGGCTCAGGCGAGGCATAAGGCTTTGTTTTGTGCAGTCAGCTCCGAAAGCTCATATCGATGATGTTTCGTAGAATAGTTTGCACGCTGACATTTGTTAATGACCCAGTGTCGCGGTTGTGCTGAAAATCTATCGGTCCCGCCGCAAACGTTTTCAGCATGGCCTAAGTCTCCTATTTGCTTTGCTGGGCCCTTTTGGAACAATAGTTGGCTTATTGTTGTGGGCTCCTTTAGAAAATATCCGTTTGCTGAGTCCCGTGTATAGGAAGAACGTAGTTTGTTCATCTGTTACTTGAACGTACGAACAAATTGTTCAGCTTTTTCGTTAAACTGGGGATGAAGTGGAGCACTGGTAAGGTGACTGATACCATTGGATGTACAAAACTGTTCAGTCATGAGCTCTAAACTGTTGTCCGTTGACTGTAAGCAACACTTAAGGCAAACCTTCCAAAAAAAAAAAAAATAGATTCCAAAGGCTGAATGGGATTGAGCGACGCAGTCGCGTTTACGGGCTCTCCAAACGGATATTTTCTAAAGGAATCCACAACAATAAGCCAACGATTGTTCCGAAAGGGTCCAGCAAAGTAGAGACTTTGGCCACGCTGGAAACGTTTGCGGCGGGACCGACAGATTTTCAGTATAAGCGCGACACTGCGACATCATCCGTTCAATGTGGGCGTCCAAGCCCGACCAAGTAAAATAACGACGCACTAACTGTTTTGTCGAACAATTCCCTAATGTCCTCTTGATGGACCAATCACAACACATCTTTTTGAACATTTTGCGAATAAGCATGAGTATTTTGCAATGAAGTCACATCGTGCTGGACGGAGAGGTCATGTCGACGAGTAAAATATCGGCGCACAAAGGAATACTTAATGGTTTTCACCGAATAAGGCCTAGCAGTATGGATACAGTGCAACAAAAGGTTCAGTCAGGGTCTGCTTCTGTGACCTGAACAGTTTTCCTACAGTGCTGTGGAAAAGTCTGTAGGAGATCAGTGCCGTGCGCGTCGATCTGACAACAAGATGCGGCATTAGCATTGAATATAGAATGAAGAACAATAGGAAGACGAGAAAGACCGTTAGCATTTGCATGCTTCGACAGGTAGAATACTTCTTACTGATAATGTGACAATACCAAAGTCAGACGCTGCAGCTTTTGAGCCATGCGTGGCGGAATAAGCTTTGACGGATGAAGCAAAGACTGAAGTGGCTTACTGTCCGTCACTACTTTAAAAACTTCGACGAAAAAAAAAGGTGAAACTTCGTCACACCATAGATAATAGTGAGAACTTTCTTCTCGGTTTGGTAATGGTTATATTGAATGTTGGTCAATTACTTGGAAGCGAAAGCACTCGACATATGCTGTGAACAAAATCTGTGCGAGGGCACGGCTCCGATTCCGTACGAGGAAGCCAAACCACAGGCTTAGCGAGACTGAAATGAACAAGACACTGTCACTCAACAAGGCGGTTTTAAATTTCACGAATGCATCCTGGTACTCTTTGGTCCAAAGAAAAGAAACATTATTCCAGCTCAAACGATGCAATAGAGTCGCGTTCAGGGCTGCGTTGGGTGTAAACCGGATATAATACGCCAACTCCCCGAGACCTGACTGCAATTTCGTCACGTTCCACAGGGCGGGAAGGTCACGGATGGCCAGCAAATTTGGCCGAATGGGTTAAACACCTTGGCAATGAAGAACATGGGTAAGCACTGAATTTCAAACTCAAAAAAGTCTCATTTGTCTAGAGAATACTACAAACCTGCTGCTAAAAAAAGCGTATGAAGGTTACTGACATGTTCCTCCGGTGTACATCTTGACACAACAATATCTTCCAAGTAATTTAAACAGGATGGAACTTTTGCAGCTAGCTCTGCGTAAGGGTAAGCGCAAAAATTTGAACAACCCTAAATGTGTGTTGACCTCTAACACTTTTTAAGTTTCCTCATCGGGCGGAATTTGCAAATATGCATCATGTATGTCAATTTTTGAAAAGTAGCACCAAGGCTGCCCACTAATTCCTCAGGGTGAGGCAACGGATAAGTATGAATTGCCGTTCGTGGTTACACAGTGGATTTAAAGTTAGCACAAAGACGAAGGTTTCCAGAAGACTTTGATAAGATGACTACGGGAGAAACTCTTTGAGTAGCCTCGACAGGAGGAACACCACCATTTTCTGGCCAATTTTTAACTTCACTGTCAACTATGTCTCTAAGTGCATGAGGGAGGGCACGCACATTGTCCTGCAGTGTATGATGCGCCACAAAATTATTCGTCCTACGAAGTTGAGACACCCTGCTAAGCCCGCAGGACAGGAGAGTTAGTTTAAGTTGTAGAAAGGGGCCAAAATAAGCGGCTGTCAGCTACGATTATACAACCTTTTATTTGATTAAACATCACAAGAGTCAACAAAAATTAAATAAAACACAACCTTAGTTTTGGAACTTAATTAGCGGCTGAATGCGCTGTACAATGTCATGCCTTAAGAGCAAGACCACTTTAATTTAAAAACGGCCGAAAACCAATAACTTAAAGCTCAACCAATATCAGAAATTTAAAAGGGAAAGCTTTATCTTAAAACAGTTCTTTAATTAGGTTGAAGGCCCAAAGAATCTGACACTTAAGAGTAAACAACTTATCCAAAATCGGCTGAAGGCCCAACACTTAACATTCAATAACATTAATTTTAAAATGCCAAAGGCTTTACGTAAAACAGATCTTAAATTAGGCTGAAGGCCCAAACCGTCTGACGCCTTAAGGGCAAACAACCTTAATCTAAAAATCCGCTAGAAACCATACCAGTACAAACAACAACAACAACAAACAAGAAAAGACACTACACCCAAGGGCGCTCAGAAGTACCGAGGGTCGGCCTGTAATAGAAACACCAGCGCTCGCTTAGGTGAGGAAGGCAGTCGGCCCAACCATTGCCGATCCAACGACAACCCAACCAACAGATAGTCAACGGACCCACCGACAAGATAATGTCCACTTCACTCGACCAGCACACTACAGGGAGTTCAGTGGAACAACGTAGAACGTATTGGCGCCCACAACCAATTAAACATTGAGCTGTGAAACTACACACCGTACTGGACAGCGACAACACGATGAGGAAAATACACTGCCTGAATTTACGTCAACGGCCAGCGCTGGTAACCGGAACGTTAACGGCCACAAGGCAGAAGATTCCGCTGGTGCACTTCAATTCAAATAACCAAGTACAGTTAAACTCCACCGGAGGGTGACTAAAATTCGCCAACTTGAAAACACACTTTGTTGCTCGGGCGAACATCCCAACAGCCGACAACGAAGTCCCAACGGTACAATGTGATCAGTCGTGACTTGCTGGTAGATTAAATCGAAACTCAGCCTTCATGTCCAGGATCGGTGAGCCACGAGCCTCGTAGCAATGGGAACAGCACCACACACTCCGACACCGCATACAGGCCCCCAGCGGGCCCGGCCAAATAACGCGCCGCGGAGATTTCCTCGCTGCTCCACGCCAACCGACGAACTGCTCCCACACAGCCCAGCCTGAAAGTACACTGCTCACAAGTCCGTGAGCAAAAAAAAATCAAGAAACTCCGAAAGCAACAGTCTTTTTGGTGGAAAGAAGAAACAGAAAGTACATTGTCCTGAATACGAAGACCAAACAAATCAAATGAATCTCAAAGCAAAAATATTCTCGCAGTCTTGCGAACGCAAAATTGTAAATGTCACTGTTCTGGTGTGGGAATGTGGAATGCTCTGACCGCCATACGCAGTAAGTTGTGTGTAAGATTTTTTAAACTGTGGTGCGCCCATCTGTACGTAAGTGGCACTTTTAAGGAATGTAATGGAAACGCAAGTGTGTAATTGAAGTCGCACACAGTGTCCAGCAGTCACTAACTTCACAAACAGTTGGTTTGACTGGCGCTGCATAGCATTTGGGCGACGTTAAGGCACAGCCTGAATTTTGTCATTACGAGTACCGGTAGCCGGTTTAGAAATAACTGCAGTCATTGAGTGAGAAGCTCCGCTCGTAAGAGAGTGAACATGAGTAGAATTATTTTTCTATTGCAAGCACACATACCCTACATGACCTGACCTTCCACAAGCAAAGTATGTCGGATTCAGAGAAGGGAAGTGTTGTGTTTTATGCATAGAAAAGCTGCGGGGGTATAATTTTTGTCAGTTTTCGTTATACTGCAGATGGTAGCTGCCTCAAAGTTTTCTACGGCACTATTACACGAGTCCTGATGTTGAATACTTTGTAACGCTTGTTTGAAAGTAGGTTCAGAATCATTGCGTCACTATAGCAATAGCCACAGCTACACTGAAAACGACACTGTCGTCTCAAGCCCTGAAGTCCAGTGATCCACTGGAGGTATGTCTGTTCTGGATTTTTCCGAAATCGCAAGAACATGGAACGAGATACAGGAACCTGTACCTGATCCTCGCATATTTAGTGAGAGCAGAAACTAAATCTTGAAAAACTAGCAACTCCAACCTACTAGTCAGGACTAACTTGTGAGTGAGGTGTTTACTCTTGTGCCGGCCATTCACAAGAAATAAGATAGTTTCACACTACCTTGCACTTGATGTGTAGCACAATGAGCGTTGATCTGAGCATAGTACTCATTCCATTCCTTTTGTTCTTCATTGAAAAGCTCGAAGTGGTGGAATGCACGGAGACTGTGCTGTGGATGGTCTCGCTCTCGTGGCAGAGTTGATGGAGCACCAGCCTCTCTATTAATGAGCTGCTCACTACTGTCATCAACTGCGACTTTTGTTGGTTCTGAAACTGAATAAACTGTTTTACATCAAAGCCAACAGCAGGAGGAGTCGTAGGAGCAGGTGGCTTACAAGGCGTGTCGAGGCCATTTTATTGAGAAGAGCACCGCAACAAAGTTAGATAAGCAATTCAATTACACAATTAGCAGGAATATGCCTCTGAAAGAAAAGAGAGGAATGTTAGTGACTTGCTGTGATGGAGCGGTGTAGAGTGGAGACAGTCTTAGTTCTGAAATCCTCGTCGCCAGAAGTTGTGTCGGCCACTGTTGGAATCAGCACAGACACAAACAAAGAACGGTAGAAGGCATAGAAAATGATCTGTAAATAGCACTTGAAGATTAAATGAACAATTTCTAAGAAGAAAAGAGACTCATTTTCTTTTCCCTCCTACGGGCGAATACATTTATCCACTATTACTACTAGCAGCATGCAGGCTAAGTATTCCCTTCCTATTACTCAGCGCTGATGCTCTCGAAGTTTGCGATCGAAATGGCTCCGACCAGCGACGTGCGGACGGCTAAATCGACCCTGACAGGGGGCACTGAACTCTGTCTTCCTGGAGATGTGACACACACTCTCCACTGACGCGCGGGTCAGCGTCTTCTGGATGAATGGTGTGCAGTCGATACTTAGGATTGCACAAAGTGGACTATAAGGCCGACTAAATCAAGGAACTTTCACAATAAACCGGCCTGTACTATTTTTCGGTCAATGCTCAGAAATTTTTGGAGCAAATCATAGATTCATTCCAATTGTAATTCAAAGAAATTCAGTAAATTTATTTATCAAGTAATTATCTGAGATAATTATAGCAGTTAGTTAATGAAATGTGAGATGTGTCGGGTCTGACAGTTTTGAGAACCGATCAGAGACTTCGGAGCACAGGAGTGGTCTTTACTGATAAGAATTTAGTGAGCCCCAACAAGGAAGAAACGGTACTTAGCAAGACAAGTGACTCAAATGGAAGGGCAACAAATATTCTTAGCCCTATTGAAAATATGTTCCATGTTAGTATCAAGGAATTGAAACATCAGGTGTAATCTGACAGCGTTACGTTAGACACTAAATTGAAGACAATAGAGACAAAACGTGTTACACATGGAGATGAGATGGCATCAAACTTTAAATCTGTTTTCAGATCTGAGTTTGAAACCCAAATTCTGGAAGTCTAGAAATTTGTGGTAAGGTCTTATGGGACCAAACTTCTTAGGTCACCGGGCCCCAAGCCTACACACTACTTAATCTAAATTAAACTAACTTACGCTATGGACAACACACACACCCATGCCCGAGGGAGGAGTCGAACCCCCGACGGGGAGAGCCTCACGGATCGTGACAAAGAGCCTCAAACCGCTCGGCTACCCCGCTCGGCGGGAAATCTGAAAAGAGGTCAAGACTGAATAAAATTCGGGGTGACCTGTGACTTAGGCCACTCAAATAAAATTATTCAGTCGATGTCAGGAGAGCTGTAGTCGAATTAAGACGGAGCTGTCCGAGTAGAATAATCATTTACATGATGAGAGTAATATAGCCGGCCGAAGTGGCCGTGCGGTTAAAGGCGCTGCAGTCTGGAACCGCAAGACCGCTACGGTCGCAGGTTCGAATCCTGCCTCGGGCATGGATGTTTGTGATGTCCTTAGGGTAGTTAGGTTTAACTAGTTCTAAGTTCTAGGGGACTAATGACCTCAGCAGTTGAGTCCCATAGTGCTCAGAGCCATTTGAACCATTTTTTGAGAGTAATAAATGGAAATGGAACATAAGATTATCAACATAGGGGAATTACATATTTTTCGAACTGCAGTAGCTGAACAAACAGATAAATTTACATCTTTGGATAAGATATATTGAAGTAATGGTTAGACTTCATTGGGAAGTGTGTTCTAACGAAAGAGAGATTATGAACATAATTGTAGAAAGGGATCTGCACAAAATTAAAACGAAACTGACCAGTCTCTGATACGCCTGTGTGTCATGATTGCTAGAATCTGCCGTATCCATTGGTTAAGCCTCGTCTAGGTACCGAGGGAGGAAGGGGTCGATTGCAGCGACAGTGGTCATTTATTTCGTAGACCAACTGCTCGTTGTCTGATAAATATACAGCTAAAGATACAACCCTGATCCAAAATCGAGATTCTATGTTTAATAGTGTATAAAAATATGTTGGAGAAAGCAACTACGCGCCGCAGTGAGTCTTGCAGCCGGCAACTGGCCACCAACAACGGAGAGCCGAAGGCAGGCGATGAAGCTGTGAGTGTCGGAGATTCCCCGTCGAGACCATCTGGAGATTACAAAAATTAAATTTTATTGTCAGTTTCTGTTCTGTTCGATATGATTTTCTGTGCTGAAAACTACACAGCATCTAGCCAGATGTAATTGACATTACCCTAATTTACGTATGAAATCTGGATTCGCAGTACAGAGCGGATCATGTTGTGGAAAGGGGCCAAGATCAGTCACTGTTAGTTACACAAGAACACACAACTTTATTCCTCGAAAACACAATGCACAGTTCTCTCTTTAAAACACGCATCAATTCACGCTGAGGGTCCAATAAGTTCTCAATAATAAAGTTTAAATAATTCCTTTTAAAACACAAGGATTTAGGGAAACGGCTGAAGGCCTTACTTAAGTAAAATTAAAATATCATTAAATAATTCCTTTTAAAACACAAGAACTTACACAAACGGCTGAAGGCCTTACTTAAATACAATTAAAAACATCTTCTCGTCTAAAGGCCCAAACAATATTTCAAATCAGCAAAGGAAATTCTTAAAAGGCGAGCATTTACAAATGTCGGGTACAAGCCATATTAAAGAAAATTTAAATTAATTCCTCTGCTGAAAGCCCAATAACATTTAATCATAATAAAAGGGAACCTTTAAAGACAAGTATTTACCAAAAAATGGCTCTGAGCACTATGCGACTTAACTTCTGCGGTCATGAGTCGCCTAGAACTTAGAACTAATTAAACCTAACTAACCTAAGGACATCACACACATCCATGCCCGAGGCAGGATTCGAACCTGCGACCGTAGCGGCCGCGCGGTTCCAGACTGTAGCGCCTTTAACCGCTTGGCCACCACGGCCGGCAAGTATTTACCAAGTACAACAGAAAACCATCTTAAGAAAACTTGAAATATCTAGACGGCTGGAGGTCCAAACAATTATTCAAAATAATTAAAGACAAACCTTAAGCATTTACACAGTACGGCTGATGGCCATTTTAAGATTTCAAGATAATTAAAGAGAAACCTTACAGACAGAAATTTACTGACGACGGCTGAAGGCAATAGGTTTCAAACCAAACGCGGCTGAATGCCTAAATACATAGCAAACAATAATTTAAAATATAACATGGCTGAAGGCCTAATCTTAAAATACACTGCTGGCCACTGTAAATGCAACACCAAGAATGACAAGAGGTAGCACAACAAAATTTATTTTGTGGATAACATGTTGACCAAGTATCAAATGATTACGTTTACAGACGTCTGTGACATGTGGTTCCTGCCAGATTCAGTAGCCAGAGTAGCCGCCATTGTTGGAGATCACCGCTGCCACACGTCTCGGCATTGAGTCAAAGAGACGTTGGATGTGTTCCTGGGGTACAGCAGCCCAAGCAGCTTCCACACGTTGCCAAAAATCATCTGGTGTGGCAGCTGGGGATGTAATCTGGGTCACTCGTTGAGCAACCATGGACCACATGTTTTCTATCGGCGAAAGATCCGGAGAGCGAGCCGGCCGGGGAAGCAATTCAATCTGGTTATTGACGAAGAACCTTTGGACAATGCGTGCCACGTGTGGTCACGCATTATCCTGTTGAAATATGGCTGTGGCATAGCCCTGAAGGTAAGGAAGGACAACTGGCTCCAGCACCTCGGATATGTAGCGCCGGCTATTTAAAGTACCGGCAATGCGTACTAGAGGCGTGCGAGAGTAATATCCAATACCGCCCCATACCATAATACCCGGTGCAAGACCAGTGTGGCGGTGCATAATGCAGCTGTCCAGCATCCTCTGTCCACGGTGTCTCCACACTCGAATCCGACCATCGTGGTGCTGCAGACAGAAGCGCGCCTCGTCAGTAAAGACAACGTTATTCCATTCTGCCGTCCACATCCGTCTGTCATCACACCATTGGCGACGGAGACGTCTGTGGTTCTGCGTCAATGGTAGACGAAGCAATGGACGTCTTGCGGACAGACCACTCTGCTGTAAACGGCGTCGAATGGTACGCGCAGACACTGGATGATGCGTTACAGACGCAATGTGCTGTGCTATGGTTCGGGATGTCACTGAGCGATCCGTCACTGCCATGTGCACAATTTGCCTATCAGTACGTGCAGTGGTGCACCGAGGTGAATGCGATCGACCACGTCGGTCCGTCGTACCCTCCTGCATCCAACAGTCACATATCCGCATTACAGTTGTTTGGTTTCTCCAACACGACTAGCGATTTCTCTGTATGATAATCCACAATATCGGTAAGCCACTATCCTTCCTCTGTCGAACTCGGATAGTTGATCAAAAGATGTTCGCTGTTGTCTACGAGGCATAACTGATCGTCTTGAGAAACAACCACAAGGTAAACACACGTGCCGAACGTACACTCGTCGAAATCGCCAAGCCTTAAATGGCGCTATGAGGTGGCACCACAGGCGCGCGTGATGTGCGTCTGCGCTGAAATTCTAATCAGTTGCATATCTCATCGCTGCAAACTCATGGTGTAAATTTCACTCGATTCGGATGCTTCCTTCAGGGTGTTGCATTTACGGTGGCCAGCAGTGTACTTCACATAAGGTTCGGCTGAAGGCCATACACTGAACACAGGACACAATTAATACACGGCTGAAAGCCTGTCACAGTACTTGCGACAAAATAAAATCACAATCACAAACAGCAGAACAGTGGTGCTCAGAAGTGTTCCAAGGGTCGGCCTGAGGAGGAAACTCTAACAACAGTTTAGCTGAGACAGGCAGCCAAGCGTAACACCAAACAATCGGGTGGCAGCACGACCTAGAACCAACGGCCTTGCCGTAGTGGTAACACGGGTTCCCGTCAGATCACCGAAGTTGATCGCTGTCAGGCTGGGCTGGCACTTGGAAGGGTGACCATCCGATCTGCCGAGCGCTGTTGGCAAGTCGGCTGCACTCAGCCCTTGTGAGGGAAACTGAGGAGCTAGTTGACTGAGAAGTAGCGGCTCCGGTCTCGTAAACTGACATACGGACGGGAGAGCGGTGTGCTGACCTCATGCCCCTCCATATCCGCATCCAGTGACGCCTGTGGGTGAGGAGGACACGGCGGCCGGTCGGCCCCGTTGGGCCTTCCAAGGCCTGTTACGACAAAGTGTAGTCTTTTTAGAACGACCTAGGGACGGCTGAAGAACCAACCAACTTAATCAATTCCCTTCCACCCAACCAACGGCATGACAACCGAAAATGACTTCGTCGCTGCTCTGTCGCAACCGAAAGACTCCCTAAAGCAGGTCGCATACAGCATTCATCTGCTCAACGAAAATCACAGAATCTACTCACAGTTCTACGGAAACATTTGCACCAAGAACTACGACAACCCTAAAAACCAATTACCGTCGAACAACAAGGAGAAATGACAAGTCACACACACACAGAGTTTCCATGACCAAATACACGTCGTCCGATGAGACGACCGACCGAATGACAAAACAAGGTCGTCCCCACTCAAGTTATGAGTGTCGGCAACGGTCGGTCGAGTCTTGGCTGTCTGGAGCTCACTGCAGCTCCAACCCGACTCCGTTGGGAACTCGGAGACACGGCGCCCCGGGCACACTGGCTCGGACCCACCCGTGCAGAGGTATCTCTTGCCCATCGGCGACGACATCTCTGCACGAGGAAGGAACCGACCCACGTCCGGCAAGGTGTCCAACTGACGAGGCCCAGAAACGATCAAAAGACCAAATACACGTCGCCCAATGAGACGACCAACCGAGCGACCAATCGGCGGTCGTTCCCACTCCAATCTCCTGCCGTCGGACATTTCATGTGTGTGGCCAGCGGTCGGCACGTACTGGCTGTCCGCGCCTCACTGGCGCTCCGTCCCCGACTGAACTCCAGACACACGACGACACGGAAATACTCGCGGTTGCCCCAGAGATTGTACGACTGTGCCCTTATCGATAAGCGCTGATGCTGCCACTTACGGTCAAGCAAACCAGCGACCTAGTGACACCAGTAAATCGAACTGAAAGAAAAATGAGACGACGGAACCACAAAAATAAGATGACGAGCAATAAACGGCATGACCGCAAGCCGCGCACGGCTCAACGTAACTGTATGATAGTTGAAGAATATATCTCGCGAAACAGTTACAAACCATGACTTGTGATTTGTAGATTGCTTTCATTGAAGTGACTTTATTATCGTGTAAGCTTTGCGGAAGTTTGAATCGGACAGTTCTGGTTTATGATTTTATGTCATTAGAAGGATGCGATAGTTTATTTATTCAGTTGCAATAATATTAGTCTAACTTCGGATGATTGTTTTTGTATTGTCATAGTTATGACACTTTACCATTGAGTTCTTCTGACCAGATTTCAGTGAGACTAGACAAGGCTTTCTAACGATTATTAAAATCGCATTACTTGTGGGGATATCTATAAAAGTCCTTTCGGCTTGCTTTCTCACTGAGTCGGCGAATACAACTGGCAGCATCCAGGTTTCCTCAGGATAGTCAGCTGACTGAGCGCTTCCTCTGTAAGATAGGAGAAACGCCCCAAGTTGTATGGAAGGACGCTGTAAGACAGGCCGATGTGGAGACACGAGTTACTGTCACAAAGCAGCTACCGTGTTTGGACATTCTTGTGTCCACTCTGTGAATCGAGTAGGCTTTTTGTTAATGTACCAACGTGAACTGACCCACGTGTTTACATGTAATAGTGAGTCACTCGGAGCCATGTTTGTCGGCGTAAGAACAGAGGTCGTAAAAAGATACTAAACGACAGGGATCGGAGGTGAGTACCACGCTTTGCCAGTGGAAATCGCATTCAAACTTCACAGAAACTGCTGCTGTCGGTGAATGCTAAGGGAAGTAATCTACATTACATGAACATCTCGAATCGGACATTTCGTAAAGTTCTCTCAATGTTGAAATACTGACCTTCCTTCTAAAACTCCATGATGAATAAGTTGAGCGACTCCTACCTTCCAAAACCGTAGCCGTGTTCGCAATGCTGCATGCATACTAGCCTTGCTTGGTGAACACTCAGGCACACTACCGCTTCTCAAACGGCTCGCTAAACCAGCCGATATTACTGCCATAGGAAATGAGCTGGGCCATTCATAACCATGCAACTTTGCTCTGAGAGGTCTAATTATTGATGTGTTGCTTCAGCTGGGTATGGAATACCTGAAAATTTTAGGACTCTCTTCTTCACAAAACAGTGGTCATTACCAAGACTGGCCGGCCGAAGTGGCCGTGCGGTTAAAGGCGCTGCAGTCTGGAACCGCAAGACCGCTACGGTCGCAGGTTCGAATCCTGCCTCGGGCATGGATGTTTGTGATGTCCTTAGGTTAGTTAGGTTTAACTAGTTCTAAGTTCTAGGGGACTAATGACCTCAGCAGTTGAGTCCCATAGTGCTCAGAGCCATTTGAACCATTACCAAGACTAGAGCCTGTGTTACATGATGTCAACGTGGTGTCACCTTGGGCTGTCAAAGATTTCTCCGGTTTTATTATGCTGAGGCTGAAAAACGGCAAGCGGGTTCAGGTTGTCTCTTCTCATTTATATTTAATAAATAATTCTCATTTATATTTAATAAATGATTCGACTGGATGCGAGCTGAGTAACATAGGCACCGGTAACATAAAAGTTTGGATTAATGAGATTGCTGTGGTTATGTGCACTGATTTCATTTCCTCTTTTCTAACACTCTCCAATTTAACCTAGTATTGGCTATTTCAGTTGCTTTTCTGAGTGAGCTTTAGAACTGAGAAGCGCTGAGGACATGGGACAGCAAAGTCACAAGTATGGGATGCGAAAACCGACTACTGTGGACCGAGGAAACGCGGCCTACCTAGAACTGCTAGTAAGGGGACTGACACATAGAAGCAGCCTTTAGTTGCCTTGGGGAACGTTGCCTCAGCTAGAACCGTAATGACTCCCGGCCTATTGTGCTCTTTATTATTATCCAGTTTGGACGGCGAAGCTGAAACCATTGATTCTGAACGACGGAACTATGCCAGCAGGAGACAGACATCCGGGCCATCCTAAGAAAAGTGCTTTCAGCTGATAAAGATATGCTGGCTATCCAAAGAAATGTGGAGAGACAGCTCTGGCATGTTACAGGTTCAGACCATACCACTGAGTTGAAGGAAAGCGTCGAGCACAGTTTCGTAGAATGAGACACAGCCTGTGGTGCGTGATAGATGCACCAGTAATGTTCTGTGTTGGATTTCAATACATAAGGAAAAGTGACGCAACGGAAGGTGGTACATGACATCGGAGGAAAGACCATAGTACATGGAGAATTCGATGACCGTTGTTGGATGTCAAGTGGAATAAGATATTATTATTATCATTGTTATTACTACTGATTCTAATTTTATTTCCTCTTTCGCTGTTTTTGCTCTTAACCTTTTTCTCTTTCCTGTGTGATCTTTATCCATTCCACTTTTGTCTATACACCGTTGCCCTTCTTTCACCAACATTCTTTCATTTTTCTATTCTTTTGGCTAGTCAGTGCCTCGTAACATAACCACACTTATTTTTGCGAAATTTTCTCCTCTTACTCGATGATGGATTGATGCGGAAGTAGTGAAAATTCCGCTAAGGGCGTTCCAGGACTATAAATATTAAATTACCTCGAATGGAAGTGTGAGGGGTCAAGAAAGCTCGGTGCATTATAGTGACGATGAAAGAAAAAAATTCGAACCCAGTAATGAACCAGATCTTTTTGACTACCGAATGGCTCTGTTGATCTGAGAAAGATTTAAAAATGTTGCAATCTGTTATCTGGAAGCCATAATTAGTAAGTATCTTTATTTTTGTAAAAATAGATAAGCGTTCTATCTCTCTGTTTCTCATTTCTGAAAAAAAATTGTTCAAATGGCTATGAGCACTATGGGACTTAACATCTGAGGTCATCAGACCCCTAGAACTTAGAACTACTTAAACCTAACTAACCTAAAGACATCACACACATCCATGCCCGAGGCAGGATTCGAACCTGCGACCATAGCGGTTCCGCAGTTCCAAACTGTAGCGCCTAGAGCCGCACGGCCACTTCAGCCGGCTTCCTGAAAAAAATCGTGTACAAATATATAAGTGTATCACTCACCACTGACAGCAAGTATTTTCACGTAACGATTCTGTGGGTATGCTTGATTATTGATAACATTTTGTTTAAGAGAAAGTTTATTTGTGAGGTATATCCCGTATATCCTGAGCAATATCTTGTTGTTACAATAATGCTTGCGAAGCTCGTAATGTAATCCAACGGTGCTGTATCCAGACTTTACTAGCATCTGCAATTATGTTCAAGAATCCATTTCCATTCAGTCTGTTGGTTCATCGTCCGACATCTAGTGTAGCTCTCTCTCTCTCTCTCTCTCTCTCGCTGCCCGTCAAGATACCTGTGCTATTGGTACTGAAATTGGAGCGCACACGCCTGCGCATTTTCTACTCAGACGGGCATAAATAGGAGGCTTCGGTCACGGCCTCAGTAGTGAGGTCGCCACACTTCAAGATGTCGGTCAGTTGGATCGACGAAGTATTGTAGAAATTTCACTGCGACATACGACGTTTTACCCGAAAATCATATTTACATTTAGTCCGTCGGGAAAGCGTCAAACAACAGATTCACTAGACTTGAATGTTTTGGCATTAACTCCATGGTACCTTTATGCTCACTATATAGAGGATAATATTTAATAACATCTTGCGATTAAACACCTTTGTCATTTAGTTTCCTCAACAGTCATTTCCGGAGAGAGGCACTATGCTATCCCCAAACTCATATTGTCTTGTGATACCGTCGATTGTATTTATGACGGTACTTCTCGGTATAACCAGAAAACTAGGAATATCCAAGAGAATGCGGTCCTTCGAACATCGGAAGGTAACAAGCAAAATAAGATGCAGCTGTTCGATCGTCGTCTTTTTCTCCTTGCGTCTCATTGCGATCTTCTAGCCCACGGCACAGAAGGAGTAATAAGAAGTTAGCGGATAGGGAGTAACATGCCCCATCGCACCACTGACCACTCACGCTTACACAAGGGAATACTGTTTATTGTCTTACGTCACCGAATAACACACCTCTATTCCCTTACTACCCTTGAAAATTAAATACTTACACAAACTAAGTTTATCAATATTTTACTAATGATGAATTAGTATGTACTGTCTACTTCTTTAGTGATCCCCGGTATATTTGTGCACGTTTGATACGGAATCACTCAACCACTGACATTGAAATTTATTGAACACTCTGAGTGGTCGCGTATTGAATAGCGGGTTTGAAGCTTAGCAATGGAAGCATTAAAACTCATATAGCTAACTGACTCTGCATTAGAAACAAAGTGGGCTTAGCAACATGTTGTTCCTACAATGAAAGAGCTCACTGTGCCGTGTGGTAAACGTTACCCTCTGCGGAGCGCTGGCGTGTTTATATATAGCGCGCCGCTGCTGCGCGCGCTGTCACAACAGAATGGGCGCCGTGCTGCCCTCTGCAGCTGTTTCTCGAATGCTGCTCGTGTTTTGCTGGCCGGTCGTTCAGTCCGGCAAACGGCGCGGCCTTTCCGCCAAATTTCCCTGCCTGCCTGCCGGAGGCAACGCCCCTCCTATTGAATGGGCGTCCCGTGCCGGCCCGTCCCGTCTGCGTGACCACTTGAGAGGGAGGGCGTCGACCAAGCTTTTGTGATCGCCTCTGACTGTTGGAATTCACTGCCTGTGCCGGACGAGAGGAATTCTGAGAGCCCAACTGACCGTGGAACAACTTGTCGTTATTCCGGAGTCTACTTCCCGAAGGCTCTAAAAGCCTAAAAGCACGAAAAGCGGCACTAGCAGAAACGTTTATATGTTGTCGGTTCATTTGACTGTAAATTGGAAGTGAAAGCAACATTTCCTGTCCTATTTCGATAGGAGATGTCAACAAGAATATCAAACGTACCTCGCCCATCTTTGCAGTGCATCGAGTGGATCCTGTATCTACGTAATTAATGTAGTATAAGTGAATGTCCCTAGAGAAAATGACTTGATATTTTATTTTTTTACCAGCGAACCTACAACTGCTTCGCAATTGCTAAGAATGTATGGGAATGGGATACACGTACTAATCTCTTTCTCCCACCACTCTCTATCCCTCTTCGCCTACCCCCTCCCTTTGTCCATCTCCTCCTCCTCCTTCTCCTCCCCCTCCCTCTCTCTTCCATCACCTACATGTCTTACCCCACACTTCCTCTATCCATCCCCTGCTCCATTAGCCCCTGTTAGTAGCCTCCTTCATTCTTTATATTAATTTCATCCCTTTTCTCTGTCCATTTTCCCTCTCTCTCTGACCTTATTTTTTGTTACAGCAAGCAGGGCCTTGATTGATTCACATAAATCATCACATCACACAAGTCGAGATTAATGATTAGTACACGGGGTACAAGAGTCCTTCCCAGCTGCTACGTCTGTGCCGATATTAGTTTTAGTGATAGTATTTCGTATGGTTTAATCTACGATTATGTAGGATTATGAATTTAGCCATTAACGTAACTTAACTGTTTTCTCTTAAAATGACTAGGAAAAGGAAAACAAAATCGTATTTTATTATATCACAGCTTAGCAACTTCTTTCTCATAACTGACTTATCAAAATGTGTTTATTGTACAACATGTGTATATCTCCAGAGGTTTAGCCTGTGCATTTATTGCACAGCATGTGTATATCTCCAGAGGTTTAGCCTGTGCATTGTATGGCATCCAGTCAGTTAAACAGTATCCAGAATGAGATTTTCACACTGCAGCGGAGTGTGCGCTGATATGAAACTTCCTGACAGATTGAAACTGTGTGCCGGACCGAGACTCGAACTCGGGACCCTTGCAGGGTTCGCAGGAGAGCTTCTGTAAAGTTCGGAAGGTAGGACACGAGGTACTGGCAGACTTAAAGGTGTAAGGACTTGGCGTGAGTCGTGCTTGGGGAGCTCAGTTGGTAGAGCACTTGCCCGCGATAGGCAAAGGTCCCGAGTTCGAGTCTCGGTCAGGCACACAGTTTTAATCTGCCAGGAATTTTCAGTTACATAGTATGTCGAGAAGGGACTCATCTAGTCGAATCTTTCGTTGAATTTCTGTGGTGCGTTCACCGCAACGCTTGGTAATTGATGATATTTTGGCCTTCGGTCAGGTGAGAATATAACTTCGATGCATTCCGACTCTCGAGCAAGCCACGTACAAGGTCTAATGGAAGTATGCCACACACTTTCTACATCTACCTCTACATCTAAATACATACTCCGCAATCCACTATACGGTGCGTGGCGGATGGTACCTCGTACCACAACTAGCATCTTCTCTCCCTGTTCCACTCCCAAAAAGAACGAGGGAAAAATGACTGCCTATATGCCTCTGTTCGAGCCCTAATCTTCCTTAACTTGTCTTTGTGGTCTTTCCGCGAAATGTAAGTTGGCGGCAGTAAAATTGTATTGCAGTCAGCCTCAAATGCTGGTTCTCTAAACTTCCTCAGTAGCGATTCACGAAAAGAACGCCTCCTTTCCTCTAGAGACTCCCACCCGAGTTCCTGAAGCATTTCCGTAACACTCGCGTGATGATCAAACCTACCAGTAACAAATCTAGCAGCCCGCCTCTGAATTGCTTCTATGTCCTCCCTCAATCCGACCTGGGGATCCCAAACGCTCGAACAGTACTCAAGAATAGGTCGTATTAGTGTTTTATAAGCGGTCTCCTTTACAGATGAACCACATCTTCCCAAAATTCTACCAATAAACTGAGGACTACTATCCGCCTTTCCCACAACTGCCATTACATGCTCGTCCCACTTCATATCGCTCTGCATTGTTACGCCCAAATATTTAATCGAAGTGACTGTGTCAAGCGCTACACTACTAATGGAGTATTCAAACATTATGGGATTCTTTTTCCTATTCATCTGCATTAATTTACATTTATCTGTATTTTGAGTTAGCTGCCATTCTTTACACCAATCACAAATCCTGTCCAAGTTATCTTGTATCCTCCTACAGTCCCTCAGCGACGACACCTTCCCATTCACCACAGCGTCATCAGCAAACAGCCGCACATTGCTATCCACCCTATACAAAATATCATTCATATATATAGAAAACAACAGCGGACCTACCACACTTCCCTGGGGCACTCCAGATGATACCCTCACCTCTGATGAACACTCACCATCGAGGACAAGGTACTGGGTTCTATTACTTAAGAACGAGTGGCTTTGAGATTTATTAATATGGCGGGAAACTCCTCTCCCTCCTTTATATCAAATTCATTTGCATGGACGGCGCCAGTCATGTGCTGAACAGCCTAGGGAAAGAATCAGGTTTGTTACAAACATTAACAACAGTTATTTCCCTACAATTCAACAGTGAAAGCTTCAGGAAATAAGAAAAACGATACAACAACCTAACTTACGGTTTATTAAAAGCCATTTATTGAAATACAGTTTTCTGCAATGCTTTTCTATCTGTTTATTAACAATATTTTTAATTATTAATTTTGTAGGTTTATTTGCAGATGTAATGTACAATTTTTATGGAAAAACATAAATATTAGGTTTCACATTCATCCACTACTTTGTGATTGGTTTGTTAATTCTATATACAGTATTTCCACTTCTGTCACTTATTTCTGATAATCTTCCGTATGCGTTATATGGGAACCGGGAACTAGGAGCAGCAGGTGAAGAAAAACCACACAAACGCACACCCATCCACACACCCACACCGACCAACCAACCCACCCACACACAAACACACACACATACACAAACACACACACACACACACACACACACACACAAATATAAACTATATATATATATATATATATATATATATATATATATATATATATATACGTACACTTAGTGTTTATAATTTGCACTCTCAAACTGTGAGCACTTATTCACACTTACACTCTGGCGCGCGCACACACACACACACACACACACACACACACACACACACACATACACGGAACTATGTCAAGAGCTTCATCGAACTATTCTGAACACAAAGCCACTATCTACAAACTAATAAATACTGAACCACGCCCTCCATCACTCTGAAGTGAATAGTGAATAGTGTGAGTACAGTTCGGTCGCTATACCGCCCTCGCAGATAAATCAAGTCTTGTCATAGTACGGCAGACACACTTTCATCTCCAGTGCAATATGTGCCTGGAGGCCTTGCGGTTAAAACACTACTTGGTGCACCATATGCGGGATGGCGCCAACGCCCTCGGGCAGGCACCTCTTTTAATCGTTAAACGTGAGAGCGTTGAAGGCTGCACGAAGAGCACCCTTAGCCAAAATTTCGGTGGCATCTGTAACTATATGGTATGCGGACATTGTCGACATGACCGCTACAAATTCCACAATCTGTGAGCCATTCATAAGCACAGACCTGTCAAATGCTTTAGGACAGTATGTTATTACGTCATACACAATGCAGCCTTTCACACTGAACATGAAACTATCTGTATCCACATAAAGTAATTTGGGATGAGCTATCTCGAGCTTCGCTAACTCAGGTGAAATCGACGCATGTGTAGTGTGGATGTCCAGAACACACATACTACACTCATGCTCATAAATTAAGGATAACTGCAGAATGTGGTGCCACACAACGTGGCACTACACAAAACTGGAGCTAATAGTACACTCATATAGGAAACACACACAACACAGATCTGTAAGTCCACGCTATTGGTGATAAGTTGAGAAAACCGTCCTGAAATATATATGCTACAAAACGGCACTGTTTCCTGCGTAATTACCCCGCCATCAGTATGGAATATGATCACCACGCGCATGTACACAGGCCGCACAAGGGGTTGGCTTACTCTGCATCACGTGGTCGTGCAGCTGCTGGGGCATAGCCTCCCATTCTTGCACCAGTGCCTGTCGGGAGCCCGTGAAGTGTCCTAGGGGTCTGAAGACGTGCATCGATACGAGGACCGAGAGCATCCCAGACGTGCTCGATGGGGTTTAGGTCTGGAGAACAGGCAAGCCACTCCATTCGCCTGATATCTTCTGTTTCAAGGTACTCCTCCACGATGACACCTCGGAAGGTGCCGTGCGTTTTCATCCATCAGGCGGAGGTGGGACCCACTGCACCCCTGAAAAGGCGGACACACAGGTGCAAAATGACGTCCCGATACACCTGACCTGTTACAGTTCCTCTGTCAAAGACATGCAGGGGTGTAGGTGCACTAATCATAATTCCACCCCACACCATCATACCACGGCCTCCGTACAGGTCCCTTTCAAGCACATTAAGGGGTTGGTATCTGGCTCCTGGTTCACGCCAGATGAAAACCCAGCGAGAATCACTGTGCAGACTATACCTGAACTCGTCCGTGAACATAACCTAGGACCACTGTTCCAATTACCATGTACTGTATTCTTGACACCAGGCTTTAAGGGATCCCCTGTGACCAGGGGTCAGTGGAATGCACCTTGCAGGTCTCCAGGCGAATAAATCACGTCTGTTCAAACTGCAGACCGTGTGTCTGGAGACAACTGTTCCAGTGGCTGCTGTAGGGTCCCGAGCAAGGCTACCTGCAGTACTCCGTGGCCATCTTCGGGCACTGATTGCGAGATATGTCTTGTTGTGGTATTGCACACAGTGGACGTCCCGTACTGTAGCGCCGGATATGTTTCCTGTCTGCTGGAATCGTTGCCATAATCCTGAGATCACACTTTGTGGCATATGGAGGGCCCGTGATCCGACCTGCTGTGTTTGACCAGCCTCCAGTCGCCCTAGTTTTATACCCCTCATGACGTCATCAATATGTGCTCTTTGAGCCATTTTCAACACACAGTCACCATTAGCACGACTGAAAACATCTGCACACTTACTCGCTGCACTGTACTCTGACATGCACCAACACACCTCACTATGTGGACTGCCGCCAGGGCCATCGTGCAACGACCGCAGGTCAAACTCACCGAATGGTCATACCCCGAGGTGATTTAAACCCACAAACTGCCCACCAGAGCTTTGTTTCACCATATATCAGCATTGTTCCTAAATTATGCGCATGAGTGTAGTATAGACAATCTTCGTGAACTGCAACGATCCTCGCCATCTTCACTGTGATTCGTTCTTGATTGTAGCCAACTTCAAACTTGGCCTTTCGATATATCTCTGCATCAAAATGCCCATTCCAACGATAAATTAAATGAATTTCGCAGTATTGTCTAACATTTTTCAGTGTTCTCAACAACATTATTGGTTAATTTATAAACGCTTTTCCCAAATCACAAATTCCAATGAGCCTCAGTTCGGAGTTTATATCAATGTACTCCTTCAGCCAATGGCGTTGGTTGAAGGAGGTGCCGCGGCTAATGTAATTTCCATCCCCAAAATGAAACAATGCTGAAAGTTTCTGTTTATTCCCCGGAGTTGTCGTCAGCTTCAGGACGGAACCCTTACGTGGAATTAGGCGCCCCAGGCACAGCAGCAAGTCACTGTGTGCATCATGCATATGGGTGAGGTATATTAGTTCCACCTCATTCTCCCAGTCTGACGATTTCCTCTTTGGACAGCCATCAGAACCCTCCAAATGGTGGACATTGTTGCATAGGGTGCCTCTAGAGATTGTTTATATCCAAGTAAATGTTGGAACTTAAATCGTTACATGGCCTGTGCTCCTCTTCGCTATTTTCCAAGCTCTTAGCTTCAGCGTACCCGTGCACACACTAGAAGCGGTCCTTAGTGAATCTTGCTTTCGAAGAAGAGCAGCATGTCAACATAGGTCAACTGTTCGATGCTGACACGTGTTCCTCTTCACATTGCATCCGATGAAAGCCCCGTGATAGAAGGCAGGATCCAGAGAGCAGATGTCTAGGCACAAATTCTGGAATTTCTCAAAAAAAGTCTGCGAGCATCGGTGTATGTACAGTCTGACATATTCCCCTAGCTCAGAGGTGCATAACTCCTGTCAAACGTCCACTGCATGTCCAAACTCTACATTCTTTATCTTAGTGTGTCTTGAGTTCACTGGATAATGTGGTTCCTTGGAGTCTCTTCAATGAATCCATGTTATTTTCTCCACAACCTGATAATTTGCATGACTGTGAAAATTCTCCTGAGGTATTGTTTCATCAAGATTCTTAAGAGACGTGCAGACTTGCGCACGAAACTTACAGAATCCAGGAATGAGTGTGTTATTTTCGGCATGAGTCGCTTAGAAAATGAAATATACTTTCTAATAGTTTCACGTATGACTGACACTATCACCTTCCTAGATGAAATCACCAGAAAACGTTCAACAAAAAAGTGAGCACAATACCTGCTTAAATTATTAGGGGGAGGACGGGTATGTGGCAGTTGATACTTCAGTTGCATGCAAAACTTCCCCGTTGGATGACAGTGGTCTCTAGATGGAATCTCTGTTTTCCAGTGCAACAAACAATGTTGCATTCATTTGATTGTTTTTATCATACTTGCAACAGTTACACAAATGGTTCAAATGACTCTGAGCACTATGGGACTTAACAAAAAATGGTTCAAATGGCTCTGAGCACTATGGGACTCAACTGCTGAGGTCATTAGTCCCCTAGAACTTAGAACTAGTTAAACCTAACTAACCTAAGGACATCACAAACAACCATGCCCGAGGCAGGATTCGAACCTGCGACCGTAGCGGTCTTGCGGTTCCAGACTGCAGCGCCTTTAACCGCACGGCCACTTCGGCCGGCTGGGACTTAACATCTGAGGTCATCAGTCCCCTAGAACTTAGAACTACTTAAGCCTAACTAACCTAAGGACATCACAAACATCCATGGCCGAGGCAGGATTCGAACATGCGACCGTAGCGGTCACGCCATTCCAGACTGAAGCGCCTAGAGCCGCATGGCCACACCGGCCGGCCACATATGAAACGGATCTAACATTTGATAGCTACAGTTGATCAGTATTCTGAACGAAGTACTTTTCTTAAAGAATCAAGTCTGACAATATCGCCAGCAGTTCTTTTTATTATTATGACCGTTTTCAGCAGCTCTACTCTGTCATCATCGGGTCTTGAGATATTATTAGATTACAAGATCTGATGACAGCGTAGATCTGTGAATCCGGTCATGGTTACAAAAAGAGTTGCTAGCCACCTTACCAAACTTGATTCTTCAAGAATAATAAACTTCCAGAGCACCCACAAAGTGAAGTAATGTCAAACATACGTTCTGAACATTATTCCCACTTTCAATCCTGAGAATATATGCTAAGCTTTGGCAGATTGTATTCTGTATTAGTAACATAGGAGCTGATGTGGAATGCTTTCTCTTCCATCTAGATGTGACACAGATCTACGAGTACAAAGTGAACTTCTTCCAAACTGTCCACTTCGATAAACTTCTGTAAACGCACGTTTCTAGCTATCTAACGCCAACCCTTACATATACACTGAACCACTTGCATTATGGTGGACGTAGGGCGTGTTGCAATGTTCCTCAGCGCGTAATAGGCATGTTTCGCAAGATGGTCAGCAATTATTTTTATTACAATGACCGGTTGCGACAGATCCACCCTGTCATCATGAGATCTTGTAATATAATAATGTTACAGGATCCGATGAGAATAGTGCAGATCTGTCGACATCGGTCATAATAACAAAATGAATTAGCTATCATAAATATAGCTTTATTCTAACAAAAAAACTAGCTTCATGACCACATAACAATGATGACACTAAATTGCAAGTATTTCCTATGTTGATAACATGTAATATTCATCAGCTACAGGTATCAAAGCCTAGATTCAGGATGTATGTAGCACACGAAGATAATTGTAACGTTTGAGGAATTGATGTTATCCTTTTGTAAATCTATTGCGCCACTTCGTGTATCGCCTTCAGAGAGAATACTGTCCTGTCACTCTAAAGAAGGACCACTCTGTATCACCAATGAAATTGCTGGAAAAAAGTTTCGGTGGAAAGTATTAAATATAATGCAAGGTATTACTGCAATATTTTTAAAAAAAATGTGTGGATGTAAAGTACAAATACCACATATTCTGTATAGTTGACATTGTATTAAAAATTCTGTTGCTGAGTTGGCGTGTAATACTGTATGATTGTAGACATCAATGCTGTGTAAATATGAATGATATTCAGATGCGTCAGTTCTAATTATGAATATCTAGTGACATCAACACAACATTAGAGAAAACTGGTCAACATTTGGGAGTCATGACTTTAGTCCTAACACGTAGAACTGTTAGGCTATATCAGCGTTTCTTATCCACATCGACTTCCTCCTTCAGCCTTAAAGAGACGTATTTTTTTGTTTTTTATTTATAAGAGATTTTTAAGTTTTGCATCAAATTTTAACAGATGTTGATGCTAGTAGCGTCTTGATACGGATGTGTGCCCCATTTACAGTTAGTGTCCAGGGGGCACAGAGTTGTAGGTGGGCTGGAGGTGATGGTGGCTGTCCACTACTGGATGCTGTGCAGCTCTAACGTGTTTCATTGCCGATGAAGTTAAATATTATTCTCACTGGCTGCCTTCCGTGCCTCTGAATCAAGCATGAGTCTTATATGCGACCTTACTGGTTTCAACATGTGTACTTCTGTCATTTATAGACATGCAGAGTCGCTAACAACAGCGCATAGTATCCAGTACACACAGGCCGGCAGCATCTGAGTTGAGGGTAGTCCTCCACAGATAATGTGTGAACCATACTTGCCAGTGGCCATGTCTTTCATACATAGGCAATCTTCCGCCATTACTAAGTTTCGACATAGCGTTGGAAAAACATTCTTTTCCTTTGATCGACGGAAGTGCTGCATTTTACTACAGACCACTTATGCCTAGAAAACGACATCGGTTGAAATAAACGAAGGGGGCGTTTCACCGCATAAAACCATTCTAGCAAGGACCTGCTGGCAGCAGCTAACAACTGTTGTCCCCTGACATGGCACATTGTCATCCATAAAAATTCTGTCGTTTAGGAACATGACTTCCACGGATGGCTGTAAATGGTTTAGAAATAGCCGAACGTTGCCATTTCCAGTCAATGATCAGAGGACACAGTATGTAAACACAGTCGATACCATTATGGAGACACCACCTGCTTGCACAATGCGTTGTTGATAGCTCGGGTCCATGGCTTCGTGGGGAATGTGCCACACTCGAACCCTATCACAAGCTCTTACCAAATGAAATCGGGACCAGGCGACGATTTCCAACTCGTCTAGGGCTAAATCGCTATGGTCACGAGCCCAGGAGGGGCACTGTAGGGGATGTCGTGCTGTTAGCAAAGGCACTAGCGTTGGTCTTGTTACTTGTCTATTAGCATTGACAACTCTACTCAAAACAACTCTACTCAAATGGCGCGGTTTTCTGTCGTTAAGTGAAGGCCGTCGGCCACTCTGTGAGAGGTAATGCCTGATATTTGGTACTTTTGGCACACACTTGACGCTGTGGATCTCGGAATATTGAATTGTCCTATGATTCCCGAAATGTAGTGTTCCAAACATTTAAATGTAAGCTTTAAGAGCTATGAGCACTTGTTCATGTTCGCTACTTTGAAACATAACTCTTCTAATGGACAATTGCACATAACTTTTAAGGTATGCCGTTTTCAGGACTTGCTTACTGCAGTAGAAGAGATTTGTTTCATAGAATCGAAGATCCAGAATTGCTCATTGCTCGTAAGGTATGCATTTTTGAGCTCATGAATACTTGAAGTGTTTGTTTCGAATGATCATTTTTGCCATACCCCTAAATACTGGCCACCACTTCTGAAACACGCTGTATGTACTAGATGTTAGCTGCTATTTCGCTTGCGTATGAGTTGTTTTATAATTATGAGTGACGATGAGTAAGTAAGCTAGTAATCATAAAAGATGACTATGTATATAGTGGTGTGGAGTCGTATGTATTCAAAATGTATGTACTGCCCTATATAAATACATTATAAATGTGTTTGTATTATTATACCATATGAAGAATCTGAAAGCATGCATTTTATATTCAAAGTATATTTAAATTGCCGTTCCTTACATTTGTGAAGAAGTAATTTTTAGGGATAGCTCTTACTTGCAGAGTACTGGATCAGAGATTTCTGCCACCTGATGAACAAAAACTAATCGCTTCTCCCTTCCATTTTAATGCCTTGTGGTGCCTACATCCATCTCCCTGTGATGAATAATTTGTGATTAATATAGTCGGCTAACAGATCATAATGAAATACAGCCTCACCAAAAGCCTCCGACATTCCACATGTAAAGCTGTAACTCAGTTTGTCGTACAGTCTTTAAATGACGCCGTCGTCGTGAGTATTCAAGAGTCTTGGTAACTGTAGGGTACGCGTGAAGCTCAGCGACGGACTAAGGACTGTTCTAATGTCCCTGCTGTTAATAAACGCTATTGTAAAATAATCCCTCGCTTGTACAACGTCCTGTCCATACATTATTCACTGAAGACTTGTGCTATACTAATCAAACTACACGGTCAAGGCACATTAGTGGCACCAGCAGCTATGTCCGACTTCAGTGCGAAATGGCCACACACGGATGGCGGGTGACAGCAGTTGAGGTGGAGGGTGTCTAAATCGTGTCGGGGGGTATGCGGAAAACAAAATAGTGCAGTCGTAATACGGAAATGGAGAGATTTATCTGAATCCAAAAGTACATCATCACTGGATTTCGGGCCGAGGATGGAAGCATTTCCGAACGGCTCTAAGTTTCGCATTCTACCATCGTTAACGTACACCACGCATGGCAAAATGGTGACAAACGAAACTGGTGCCAAGGCAACTGTGGATGTGGTGCACCACATGCCGTACAAGACAGCGGTGAACGATGCCCCCCCTCCCCCCACCCCGAAGCTAGATAAAATAAGTTCATAATCATTATCATGATCATCATGATCATCATCATTATCACTATTGTTACGACTATTATTATTTGCGATGTGTCCATTAGTTTCGAGGGAATACCATTTATGTTGTTATTTACTAGCAATTATTTGTGTTTATGTCATTTAAGTTTCATAAAGTGATATGCGCTCAAACTGATGTGCAACTGTTCGTCAGCTGGCCGCTCAGATGAACAAGGAGGCTATCAACAGTCCCTTCTCAACGACTGTTCAGTGAACATTGCTGTTTGTGGGCCCTTATAGCAGGCCCTGGTTCATGCACCCAAACTGACTGCTGTTCACTGGAGATAAAGACTGGAATTTTCACTCAAATCACTACAACTGGACGTCCACTGAGAGGGGACAGGCCACCTTTTTAGATGAATGATAAGTAAGTTCGCAGTATAGAGGTGCCTTGCGCTCAATGGCGAGATACCACAGATCGTTGGCGATTTCAGGACTCTCCCTCCCCAGAAAGGCTCGACAGACATTAAGGAAAGTGGGAGGACCTTGATACCGTGCAATAGTACTATCGATGAGAGATTCTGAGATCCTGTTCCCAAAAGGACCAGCAGCATCTGAGAAGTTTAATGTAGATGCATGATTTACCTGGAAATCATTAACAGGGCAGGCTGTAGGGATGTTGTTGCTAGGCCCAGCACGATGCTGTGGTAATGTCCGAGGGTGCTAATTGGGACACAATCAAGGGCATGTGTAATGTGGTTGCACTGGTGAATGAGCTGGTACCATTAGCACATACTACGCTGATGTTAGCAGATCGGGCTATGAGGGTGTTGGCGGCTGTGGTGAATACATCGTCGATAAATAGCGCTGGGGTGACGAACTCTTCCTTGCAGCGTCAGATCGTGGATCTGTTGCCGCAGACCCAAACCGGAGTCTTTATACGTCCATCATTTTGTAAAGAAACGTAAATGTTAAGCAACATGCGGAATATACCCATACTAATATCATAAATAGGAAAGTAATTGTGTCTGTTACGCTTTCACGACTGAACGGGTGAACCGACGTAGATAAAATTTGATATGGAAAAACCTTGAAATCTGAGAAAGAACGTAAGTCACTTCAGTTAGTGTGCAGTACAACGTATTTACTGATTTGAAGACTATAACACGAAACAGGAACAGTAATTACTTTGAAAAAGATACATACTTTTTGAATTTTGAACTTTATCATATTTGCGAAAATTCTTATTTTTGATATGTTCTACGTAATTATTTTCAACGTGATGGATACTACGTTGTTACAGTCCTCTATGTGTTTAATCAATAGTTACATACTAATGTCAGTCACCAACCCGTCGCCGGCCGGTGCGGCCATGCGGCTCTAGGCGCTACAGTCTGGAACCGCGTGACCGCTACGGTCGCAGGGTCGAATCCTGCCTCGGGCATGGATGTGTGTGATGTCCTTACGTTTGTTAGGTTTAAGTAGTTCTAAGTTCCATGGGACTGATGACCTCAGAAGTTAAGTCCCATAGTGCCCAAGGCCATTTCAACCATTTTTGAACAAACCCGTACGTTTTAACAGCTGAGAATCAGATGTTTCTTACAACTTCTTACTTGCGTAAACAGTTCGCGGCCATGGGTTCTTGCATTCACTACGCGGCTGTGTTGCTTTCCTTTCTGCTAGCGTCTGGACGTATACGCTGTCCTCATCATTTTATCATCATCGACGTGCAAATCACTGAACTGACGTCAAATAAAACGACTTGCGCCATGCTCGCGAACTTGGCAACCGGTGTCTCCCGGCATATGAAGCATATTTCTTTTCATTTTACTGAGCAGCAGCCGTGAGTAACAGCTAGACTACAATGTTTACAAAATTTTCAATGTATTTTATCCGTGACAATTCCTACATCCATACTAATTTTACACATACGAAAGTGATATGGTCTTTTACGTTTTCACAACCAAACCTCTGAACAGATGTCCACAAATTTGGCGTGAGATAGCTTGAACCCTGATAACATAGCTGTTTTACAAAGTGTGTATTACAAAACATTTATTGATTTGAGAAATATTACTCAATTCAGGAAAAATATGTTCTCTTTGAAAAAGGTATTTATTCACTCACTTTTGAGCTCTATCACAGCTGTGAAAATTCTTAATGGTTGATGTGTTCTAGTTAATATGATTCAACGTAATCAATACAGTGCTTATTGAATCCTCAACTTGTTTAATTCGAAATTCCATAATACGTAATATCAGTATTATTATTCACGAAGGTAACTCATTCTGTTACGTTTTCATGTCTTCAGATGCTATTTGTTACGCATCTAGCTTGAACCCTAAGGAAGACAACAAGCTACTTTATAAAGTTGTATCTTTTTGAGTATTATTGTTTTCAAATTTCGTGTACGTGAGTGGCATGTAGGCGACGCTGGCGCGATGGTCGGCGACTTTTAGGTGTCTATAAATTATTCTGTGACTACAAATCCAATGTTACTATTCGCTTGATTTAAGATATTCAGTTCCTATAACACCTGTAGCTGGACTGTTTTGGTGGAGACACAACAATAAAATCGGACAGTAAGCCCAAAATCCTATATATAACACTATTACTATAAGCCGCACATACGTTAAGTCTAATTAGGCCATACTTGTAAGAGAGCTCAAGCTGCGGATACTGCTCGAATCCAACAAACCTCAGAGCAATCGTATATCGACCGAAACTTGGATATAAAACGTCAGGCCGGCTTAAGAGTGGACTCTCAAAATGTTCAAATGTGTGTGAAATCTTCTGGGACTTAGCTGCTAAGATCATCAGTCCCTAAGCTTACACACTACTTAACCTAAATTATCCTAAGGACAAACACACACACCCATGCCCGAGGGAGGACTCGAACCTCCTCCGGGACCAGCCGCACAGTCCATGACTACAGTGCTTGAGACCGCTCAGCTAATCCCTCGCGGCAAGAGTGGATTCTGTCTCTTTTTTTTAAATCAGTATTTGATCCTTTTACACTGCTATTTTCTTAAATTGTTTCTCAAGTTCTAATGTCTTACTGTGATATTCATTCCGCATGTTCTAGTTTTCGTTCTTGCACTCCTTTTTCCTTAAAAAATTCTACAATAACGATTAATAATCGAAAAATTGGTCCAGAATTGTCCCTTCACGTAACCAACGCACTGTGGAATAATGTAAAGTCTCCATACTGTTTATTAACTTCCAGTGAAAACTGTTAAAACTGACTGTGGAATAATCCAGGCGTCTTCAGAAAATTTGCTTCTCACGCCATCAATTTTCTCACGTTCTCCGTGGCTGAAAATTTAGCACTAAGTCTTTTTGTACGTACAGAAAATGAACTCCGTCTCTCGAATGTTTTAACTTTTGCTCTTTCAGTGTCATCTAAATCTGTCAATTCTTTATGCATAGTATTGTAACGTCGTTTCGCAGTAGTCGTAGACGATGCGACTGCATAACAGATATTTAGCATTCTCATCCTTCCCCTCTGTCATTCACATTCAGGTTTGAACGTTTGTGGCGATAGGTCGCTAGACTGGCTCTTCTTTTGCAAACAGCCACTTGACAAGTTAACGTCCATTATACCATGAACAAATAGCAAAAGGTAAACAGTGCTGCCATCACGATTCCGCCATAACGAAAAGAGTCCAGCCGACTGAAAAGTGCTGCACTGAAAAACTAATTGAAATGTCGCGCTGTTCGGAGTACTTCTGAGAACGACCGAGGAAAGTCGGGGACAGGCTGAGCGTCAGACCATACGTGGTCCACACATATGGGTCGAGTGCAGTTTGTCATGCTGTGGCCGGTCCCAAACTATGTGGCGCGTCGTAGAGTATTTGCATGTTGTACAATTTCAGCAAGACCACAACAAAACCAGTTACTTATTATTAATGTAACGTTAGGTGTTATTTAATCACTGTCACTCCCGGCTAATGATCGTTATTTTGTCAAAGAAATCACCTGGGAACGTGTAGCAATGTTGTCTGTCAAGCAGTGTAACTGGCGCTAAGTTCACTCACATAAGTAATCACATGTAACCAGAAAACAAGCTATATATATGATAAGTAATGTGAACTAAACAAGGGTAATGATTTTTAGCAATTTTCAGAGCTGTTGCTTAAAAGTCTCTTTACTAGTTGCTAATCGTTTATCGAATTAAATGCTACTATTATTCGAGGTGGCAATACTTTTCTTTAAGCAAAATGAACAGTTTTGTGACACAATACCACACGCACACAACCCTTATGTATTTTTTCCTGTCAAAATATTTCATAAAAGTTGTTACGAAATAACCAGGCTTCATACAACAGCAGATAATTTATATCACGTAAGATGCTGTTTGCACTGACGTAAATTCATTATACACTCCTGGAAATTGAAATAAGAACACCGTGAATTCATTGTCCCAGGAAGGGGAAACTTTATTGACACATTCCTGGGGTCAGATACATCACATGATCACACTGACAGAACCACAGGCACATAGACACAGGCAACAGAGCATGCACAATGTCGGCACTAGTACAGTGTATATCCACCTTTCGCAGCAATGCAGGCTGCTATTCTCCCATGGAGACGATCGTAGAGATGCTGGATGTAGTCCTGTGGAACGGCTTGCCATGCCATTTCCACCTGGCGCCTCAGTTGGACCAGCGTTCGTGCTGGACGTGCAGACCGCGTGAGACGACGCTTCATCCAGTCCCAAACATGCTCAATGGGGGACAGATCCGGAGATCTTGCTGGCCAGGGTAGTTGACTTACACCTTCTAGAGCACGTTGGGTGGCACGGGATACATGCGGACGTGCATTGTCCTGTTGGAACAGCAAGTTCCCTTGCCGGTCTAGGAATGGTTGAACGATGGTTCGATGACGGTTTGGATGTACCGTGCACTATTCAGTGTCCCCTCGACGATCACCAGTGGTGTACGGCCAGTGTAGGAGATCGCTCCCCACACCATGATGCCGGGTGTTGGCCCTGTGTGCCTCGGTCGTATGCAGTCCTGATTGTGGCGCTCACCTGCACGGCGCCAAACACGCATACGACCATCATTGGCACCAAGGCAGAAGCGACTCTCATCGCTGAAGACGACACGTCTCCATTCGTCCCTCCATTCACGCCTGTCGCGACACCACTGGAGGCGGGCTGCACGATGTTGGGGCGTGAGCGGAAGACGGCCTAACGGTGTGCGGGACCGTAGCCCAGCTTCATGGAGACGGTTGCGAATGGTCCTCGCCGATACCCCAGGAGCAACAGTGTCCATAATTTGCTGGGAAGCGGCGGTGCGGTCCCCTACGGCACTGCGTAGGATCCTACGGTCTTGGCGTGCATCCGTGCGTCGCTGCGGTCCGGTCCCAGGTCGACGGGCACGTGCACCTTCCGCCGACCACTGGCGACAACATCGATGTACTGTGGAGACCTCACGCCCCACGTGTTGAGCAATTCGGCGGTACGTCCACCCGGCCTCCCGCATGCCCACTATACGCCCTCGCTCAAAGTCCGTCAACTGCACATACGGTTCACGTCCACGGTGTCGCGGCATGCTACCAGTGTTAAAGACTGCGATGGAGCTCCGTATGCCACGGCAAACTGGCTGACACTGACGGCGGCGGTGCACAAATGCTGCGCAGCTAGCGCCATTCGACGGCCAACACCGCGGTTCCTGGTGTGTCCGCTGTGCCGTGCGTGTGATCATTGCTTGTACAGCCCTCTCGCAGTGTCCGGAGCAAGTATGGTGGGTCTGACACACCGGTGTCAATGTGTTCTTTTTTTCATTTCCAGGAGTGTATTTAAAGAATATTCACAGTCTAACTGAAATTTATTACCTCTGAGAGGGTTTTGGGCCATCAATATGCAATTATTAACGCAATTATGACCAACATCTATGTCTGTACAAAAATTCTGCTTAAAACTACCGCTGTAATATTTCAATAAGATGGAGGCTAACATAAGACAATCATTTATCGAATCTCCTTCAGGCACTCTTTTACTACTAATTAGTATTATATACATTAAATCTTCTTTACACCTTTACTATAGGCACTAACAATTCAAAATATTTCTCAGTGTCAATCGCTTATTGTTCAGCATTTACCAAAAAACCGCGCTGTAGATCAATAGTGCTAATGGCTGCGCTCCATTGCAGCTGATCAGAAATACTTAACATTTATATATGACGAGAATCGTAATGAAATAAAACGCCAAACAAAGATGATTCTTTTCAGACACACAGAAATTCTATTTCTCAAATATTAATTAACAACGTAAGAGAGTTTTTTCCAGACCTTTGTGTTACGAGACATCAATCACATCCCATGAGTACAACAGTTCGAACAAGAAGAACGATTATTCTAGAACAATCATAGATAACAAAAGATAGAGATTTTCATTATCTTTCTCCATTAGTCTTGTCTGAAATACAATTTCTTGCAGAATATTAAAATTGTCATTGGCCATAGTTATTTATTATTTTACAATCGATGAACTCCTTTTCATTAATATCACGAGAATGTTCATTCGCGCTCCACACAAAACGCTCTCGCGAATATGATTCTGAATAAAATATAGGCGTGGATATTACAACTGTACAGTGCTACCTACTGTACTATCAACGGATGTAGCATAACACAAGGAAAAATGTGGAAATGTACTCGTAGAATGATTGGGACACGACCTGTATGAGAATACAAAACAAAAGAAAGAAATCATTCTCCTATGCCGTCACAGCCTTACTGCGCTGTACAGATTTCACAAACTGTTATGGTTACACCGTGTTCACGAATACAACAGCAGTCACTGGCTGCTTCCACTGCTCTCTGTACCCACCACACAATAACTTCACCCTGACGCCTGTTAGGCGCCCGTGAATTGGATGGGAGCTGTAGAAGCAAAAAAATTAGTGCTGTGTACAATACAGCAGTAACTAATGTCCACCATTCCTCATTCCTAGCTGTGGCTGCTCTCTTCGCCTAGGCATTGGGTAAAGACACGGTCAGCTCTCCAAAGAGGCGATGTCCAGGTACAAGCTATCCACACCCTGCGTTGTGACTCTCCATACATACGCTGCCTAGCCCAACAGCGTTACACGTTCCTGTCGGTTCCCTTTTGCGCCTTGTTTGTTCACCGCCAACAAACTCTGTCGAATTGCAACTTGCGACTACTGCCTGATCCGCAACGCTGTATACGGTTCATGCTGCTGACTGGAACACCCATACCAATCCGCCGAAGAGACAACTTCGGCCGCCGCTCCAACACCTGGCCCCTGTGAGGCGCTACAGCTGCCTCCTCAGCAGCAGCAGCAGCAACAGCAGCGCCGGTACTTCTCCGTACTGCAGACAGCCAGTCCGCACTGTCTCGCCTACGTCGTATGGCTTGCGGTGGCGCTGCTGCAGATCGCATGCAATCAAATGAGCACGTCTGGAGCGAGAGCAGCATCTCACCCGCGCATGTGCGAACGGCAAAGCTTGCGGGGAAGAAGGCGTGCCATGAAATGTTAATTTCACGACACAGTAGCGTTTAGTGAGACATTTCGGTGGGCTAATTTGTTTACTGAATTTCGTTTGGTCCGAATTCCACTGATTGCTGCATGGTTGCATAATTTGTGCCTCTATGTGTTGATTGCTGCGTCAGATGATCTGCCCCGCGTACTATCTAGTACACAAATCATAAAAAGTTTTCCGTCACCTCGGTTCCGAGAGTTCCGGAACCTGTACAGGCAATGGGGATAGTGATATATATAAACTTCATTTCCGCCATTTTTATTGCTCATTAAAACTACACGTTGTATGTTGTACCACTATACAGCGATATCTTCAGAGGTTGTGGTCCAGACTGCTGTACAGACCGGTACCTCTAATACCCAGTAGTACGTCCTCTTGCATTCCCATATTCGTCGTGGCATACTATCCACAAGTTCATTACGGCACTGTTGGTCCAGTTTGTCCCACTCCTCGACGGCGATTCGCCGTAGATCCCTCAGAGTGGTTGGAGGGTCACGTCATCCATAAACAGCCCTTTTGAATCTACCCCAGGCTTGTTCGATAGGGTTCATGCTGGCTAATCTAGTCGAGCGATGTCATTATCCTGATGGAAGTCATGCTCAAGATGTGCACCATGGGGACGCGGATTGTCGTCCATGAAGACGAATGCCTCGCCAATATGCTATCGATATGGTTGCACTATCAGTCAGAGGATGGTATTCAGGTTTCGTACTGCCGTTACGGTGTCTTCCATGACCACCAGTGGCGTACGTCCTCCCCACATAATGCCACCCGAAAACAGCAGGGAACCTCCACATTGCTACACTCGATGGACAGTGTGTCTAAGGCATTCAGCCTGACCGTGTTACCTCCAAACACGTCTCCGACGATTGTGTGGTTGAAGGCACATGCGGGAGTCATCGGTGAAGAGAACCTGATGCCAATCCTGTGCGGTCCCTTCGGTATGTTGTTGGGCCCATCTGTACCGCGCTGCATGGTGTCGTGGTTGCAGAGATGGAGCTCGCCATGGACATCGGGTGTGAAGTTGCGCATCATGCAGCCTATCGCGCACAGTTTCAGTCCTGTGGCTGCACGTAAAGCTTTATTTAACATGATGGCGTTGCTGTCAGGGTTCCCCCGAGCCATAATCAGTAGTCAGCGGTCACCAACTCCAGTTGTAGCCATTGGGCGGCCGCAGCGAGACATGTCACCGACAGTTCCTGTCTATCTGTATCTCATCCATGTCCGAACCACATCGCTTTGGTTCACTCCGAGACGCCTGGACACTTTCTTTGTTGAGATCCCCTCCTGGCATAAAGTAACAATTTGGACGCGATCTACCCGCGGTATTGAACGTCTAGACATGGCTGAACTACAGACAACACCAGCCGTGTACCTCCTTCCTGGTGGAATGACTGGAACTGATCGGTTGTCGGACACCCTCCGTCTAATAGGCACTGATCATGCAAGATTGTTTACATCTTTGGGCGGGTTTAGTGACAAGAGTCAAAGGGAATGTGTCTGTGATACAATATCCACGGTCAAAGTCTTTCTTCAGGAGTTCTGATAACCGGGCTGATGTAAAACTTTTTTTTTTTTGATGATTCTATTATACATGTGTCACTTTGTTTTGTCTCTGGAACACTACGGAACTGAGGCAAGTTCCTGAAGAGCAAACGGTAAAGGGTAGCCACCAGACTTTTTCTGGGTGTAATACCTAATGGTATCATCTGGGTAACTGAGTTCATTAAAAAAGTAGGTGTTGAATGTAAGCTTGTAACTGAGGTGTTGAACTTCTTCATTCATACATAGCACGCCCGAGATTAAAAGTAAAGCTTAAATAACTTAAGTCAGCAGTGAAATAATGCTATCGTTATTGCTGCCATAGCTCCATTCATTGGTCTCAGAACGTGTTACATTGCCCAATTGACACTGACTCACCTCTTACCAACAACAAACTTCAGCGATGAAGGATACAAGCAGACATATATATCCACTGTCTCCTCTTCCGGACGTGAGTTTGGGACGTATCGGAAGTTCTCTCGTTCTTGAACATGGCTGAATCTGTGTGGCCAATGTCCTAACTCTTTGTGGCGGTTATTCGAATTTCGTGAAGCTGATTGACACGGATTTTGAACACTTGGATCGTTCAAGCACAAACCATTGCTGTGGTTCCGTTGCGCACGTTGCTTCGTTGTTCCGTCTGTATGTGGATTGGGCAGTTCTGTGCGCTGAACGCAGTATAATCGTGTTATGCCCGCCTGTCGCGTTTGAAACCGAAACCGCTTCGTCTAACGGTGCAAAATATTAACCTTGCGGTTCACATTAGTAAATTATTTGAATACTCATAGCCCTCTTGCATCTAGTAGACCGCCATTTCCGACTCTCCCTCGCCACACCACGTCGTTGTCTGCACACTTATTACACACAGTACTGGCCATCTGACTGACCCTATAGGTGGCTTCTCTCACTGTGCTTCCTCACTTCACAAACTTCGAAACACAGGTAATGGAGAAACTATAACAATAGTTGTTCTCCCCACAAACCGAAATTTTACAGTTAACATACTTCAAAATGTGTTGTATCTTTCCAGTGTTTGGCTCTTAGGGATCCGGTTTATTTATAGGAAAACAATCGTTTGGCTGCGTCTTTGTTAATAGTGTAAAAACACATTTTCTGACATGTGCCTCGCAATTTTCTTTTTTTCTTTATCGATTATGTTACTTATACTTCCGATACAAAGAAGGTATGTATTCGGCAACTGTTTATGTGTTACGCGCTGGTTTTCATTATCAGACACTGAAAGTAACTGCAGACATTAACTTTGTATACGGGTATCATTAGGAGAACTGTAAAGGTAGATCATTGGTCTGTCAAGTGTTTCTACGCCAGATTTAATCATAGAGTAGGCAGAATGTAGAACCACATGCTCAGTGACGTAACCGCATTCTGACGTGGCACATTTACGGACATCTCCTCGTGTTTGGGTTCTGGAGCAATCCGTCGTGGTTACCAGGTGGTCCAGCACACCAGTTTACAGGAATTCATGGAAGGGCTAGGCCACAGGTTATAAGATCATTCATTATTTGCCGTAATTTATACACAGTTTTTATTTCCAAAAAACGCAATAATAGTAAAACATAATGAACTCATCCTTTAGAAATAGCAAAGTCTTAGTAGTCTAACAATATGGTTTTAAAATACAAATCAAAGGTTTCAAACGGTCCTAACAAATTTAAAGAAAAATTAGGCCAAATGTAACAAAGACGGCCAAAAATGTAGTAATAGGTAAAATGTTTACTTTTAAATGTTCCCAGCTAACAGAATGGCCTTAATTATAGACCAAAATTTTTGAAGGTCAAATCTAACAACGAATAGCACAAATTTAGTAACGAATGCCTTATTAAACAATTTAAATGCCCCGAGCTAGCAGAATGGTTTTAAATTACAAATCAAATACTTTGAAGGCTAAATGTACAACGACTAACACCAATTTAGTAAGAGGAAAAAATGTTTAAACAAAGTTCAGTCTCTAAGCAGACAAAATGGTTTTAAATAACAAATAAAACTCGTTCTTTCGGGACAGATGACATATTTAAGCTATACAAGGACAAGCAAATGGTCCAGCCGACTAGTTATCTTGCCTTGGGATACCCAAGGAAACTTATGAGCTGATTACTGGACTAAACTGTCTAAATTGCGCTGCGCGGTAAATGAATTTTTGGGGCTGCTAATGTCTTGAGTTGGAGAGAACTTAGCGCCTAACATCGTACAGGTAAGATGTTGCAATGTGCAGAAGTACAGGGTGGTGCAGCTACTCGTGGATGTCCACTGTGGGCTTTAATTATGTATGGTAGCGAAACTTGGTCGTTATGCCAATACGATAATACGGAAGCGTTTAGACTGGAAATAAATTAGTCCAAACTGGCCACCAGGCGCAAATATGTTGTAAATGCAAGAAGGACGTTCAGAAATGTTTCCATATGCCAATGTTTAGGAATGAGATCAGGGCAGAATAGGTCAAACGCGTGAAAAAGGTAGAATGATTCGAACGATTCCTCTGGTTTGCTGCCGGATCCTAAAATCAAGTGGACTCAATATTTCGGCGATCCAGCAGTCCGCCATCTTCAGGAGAACGCTGCTGCTGCTGAGTCCCGCTGAAAACTGATGCCAAGGCTGCAAATCGTTGTCCTACACAAGGCCTTCGTTGATTTTATGATTGTCGCGCAAGATAACAGCAGTTTCCATGCAGTTGCACTCTACCAAAGCAGGAATTATATGGTGCGCAAGGAGGTCTCTGTGGAGTCACCGCCAGACACCACACTTTCCAGGTGGTAGCCTTTAAATCGGCCGCGGTCCGTTAGTATACGTCGGACCCGCGTGTTGCCACTATCAGTGATTGCAGACCGAGCGCCGCCACACGGCTGATCTAGTCTAGAGACTCCCTAGCACTCGCCCCAGTTGTACAGCCGACTTTTCTAGCGATGGTTTACTGTCTACATACGCTCTCATTTACAGTTTAGCATAGCCTTCAACTACGTCATTTGCTACGACCTAGCAAAGCGCCATATTCAGTTACTATAATTATTTCAAGAATGTATTCTGAACAGATAATATTGTGATTCATGTACCGTCAAGATCGACGTCCATCATTAATGGATTAAAGTTAAGTATCAAACTATTTACGTTCGCTTTCTGAATTCTCATTCCTTGTCATGTTCCAGACCTCACGTCAGTGTAGTTCTTCCCTCTTCACGCCAGCCTGCATGAGCTAAAACGCGTGCATTTCGGCCTCCAATAGTAACACTGTGTTGGCTCTTCTGCTAACACAAAAGTCTCGATAACGTGCAGACGTCCCGGCACAACTGACGGGCCCTCTGGGTGGAATTTCTTCAAAGATGAACGGACAAGTAATAAAGTTGTTTGTGAAATTCTCAACACGCACTCACATAAGGCGAGTGTAATGCCTCTTCGTGCACAACAACCCGTTTTACAATACCTCATACTCAGCAGTTCTATCTATTCTGTTCACCCTGTAGTGAAAAAAAAGAAAGAAGGCTCCAGGCAGTATGGGACTTAACATCTGAGGTCATCAGTCCCCTAGACTTAGAACCGAGGCAGGATTCGAACCTGCGACCGTAGCAGCAGCGCGGTTCCGGACTGATGCGACTAGAATCGCTCGCCCACAGCGACCGGCCACCCGGAGCACCTGCTGCTTGGTCAACTGCAGCAAAAGCAGCCTCGCCAATAACTTCCACCGGGATAAGACGTCTTCCTCTTCCAAGGGCCAAACCAAGCTCACCCTTTCGAATTTCATAATTATATTCTTTAAACCATTTAATGACATCGGGTCTCTCCTGAGACCTTTCAGTGTGCGATACTCTCTCAGTGCAGCAATGTAAATGCAGCCGTTCACGTGAAACAGTTTCTGTAACAACGCACGGTTCTTGATAGCGGCACAGTTCAGTCGCATTGTGGCATCTCAAATGACACCGTTGAGGTCTTATCGTCACACAAACGGTTTACACTCCAAGACTTGCATCTTGTGTGTCGAAACTAGAGATTTTTTCCTGTGAAAATCTGTTCCTCTTTAACGCATTAGCAAATCTACCAAGTTTCAATTACATACGGTAATTAAAACCCCCACTTGACCTCCTTGGTCCAACGGCCTTGCCGCAGTGGATACACCGGTTGCCGTGAGATCACCGAAGTTACGCGTTGTCGGGCGTGGTCGATACTTGGATGGGTGACCATGCAGGCCACCATGCGCTGTTGCCATTTTTCGGGGTGCACTCAGCCTCGTGATGCCAATTGAGGAGCTAATCGACTGAATAGTAGCGGCTTCGTTCAAGAATACCATCTTACGACCGGGAGAGCGGTGTGCTGACCCCAAGCCCCGCCTATCCGCATCTTCCACCGAGGATGAAACGGCGGTCGGATGGTCCCGGTAGGCCACTCGTTGTCTGAAGACGGAGTACTAGACCTCCTTGAGTAGCTGCATTTACTTTACAACCACCCGTAGTTCTGTGTTACGTGTATTGCGTACTGTGGTGCTAGGAGAATAGGCTTCATTAGTTGTTCATCGTTTTCTGTTTGTTACGGTGGAGCGAGACAGTGACATTAACTATCAAAAGTTGATTGTGTACGATAGAATCACTGAAGGCAGAGCCACCGAGCGACTAGCAGTTCGTCGAGGAGCTGTGTGTTGTGTCCTGTTCGGACTCACGGGTGTATGTGCCGGTGTTGGGATCTGCCAGAGAGACAATTCCGAAGACTGCAAGAGCTGACAAGTACGAGAATTATCGCACAGTCAGCTTGACAGCTCACGGATCCAAGTTGCTGACAAGAACAGTAAACAGAAGAACCGAAAAGATAATTTCAGGATATGTTCGATGACGATCAGTTTGCCTTTAAGAAAGGTAATGGCACCAGAGAGGCAGTTCTCACGTATCCTTTGATAATGGAAACAAGACTGAAGAAAAATCAAGCTACTTTCATTGGATTTGTTAACCTGGAAAGTAGATTCGACACTGTAAAATCTGCATCACGTCTACAACTACATATATTACCGCAAGCCACCGTAAGGTGCGAGGCGGAGCGTGTCCTGAACCAATCCTTACGAATTCCCGAAGCACCTTGGTAACAGTGTTGATCGAACCTACGTGTAACATATCTAGTCACGCGCCTCTGAACTGTTTCAATGTCTTCCTCCAATCCCTCCTGGTACGGATCCAAAACACTTGTTCAGTGCTCAGTCCTGTATGAGGTCACCCTTACAAACGAGCAACTCTTTCCTAAAATTTCAGCCAATAAACCGAAGCTGACCATTTGCGTTCTCTACCACAGTTTTCACATGCTCGGTGCACCTCATACTGCTTCGCAACGTTACGCCCAGAGATTCAAGCGACTTGAATGTGTCAAGCAGGACACTAGTAATACTGCATCCGGACATTACAGGTTTGTTCTTCCTACTCATCCGCATTAATTTACAATTCTCCACATTTAGGGCTAGCTGCCGTTCATAAGACGAACTGTAAATTTTGACCAAGTCGTCTTGTATGTTCCTATAGCCACTCAACTTCCACACCTTAACGTACACCACGGCATCATCAGCATACAACCGCAGATTGCTTAACACCCTGTCCGACAAATCATTTATGTATGTAAAGAACAACAGTGGCCCTGTCACATTTCCCTCGGGCACTGACGATATCATTGTCTCCGATGAACACTCACCACGAGGACATCACACTGAGTTCTATTATTTAAGAACTCTTCGAGCCACTCTCATATCTGTGAATTTATTCCCTATGCTCGTACTTCCGTTAACAGACTGCTATGGACCACGGTGTCAAATGCTTTGCGGAAATCTTGATGTGTCACCAATGGAAGCTGATGCGTTAGAGCTGGCTGTTCAGTGAGCTACTGTTGCGTTACAGACTGAATGGATTTTCACTTACAGAAACGCGAGATTAACCGTCTTAAACAGAGAAACCCGAACGAAATTTAGTAAATATGCAATTTTGAAAACACAGAAAAGGGTAAAAGGAAGGTGCAAGATATTCGAAATTCTGAGAAAATAGGGGTAAGCTATAGGGGGAGACGGGTGATATACAATATGTACTAGAGTCAAGAGTGACTGGTAGGTGTGGACGTCCAAGAACGAAGCGCACGCATTAAAAAGGGACATAAGACAAGGATGAAGTCTTTCACCCATACTGTTCAAACTGTACATCAAAGCAGCAATGATGGAAATAAAAGGAAGGTTCAGGAGTGCAATTAAAATTCAAGGATGTCAAGATGCGATTCGCTGATGACATTGCTATCCTGAGTGAAAGTGAAGAAAAATTACGTGATCTGATGAGTAGAATGAACAGTCTAATGAGTACAGAATATGGATTGAGAGCAAATCGGAGAAAGACGAAAGTATGGAGAAGTAGCAGAAGCGAGAACAGCGAGAAAGTTAATACCACGACTGACGGTCACGAAGTAGAAGAAGGAATTCTACTGCCTAGGCAGCAAAATAACCAATGATGGACGGAGATAGGAGGACATCGAAAGTTGACTAGCATTGGAAGAAAGGGAATTCCTGACCAAGCGAGTTCTACTAGTATCAATCATAGGCCTTGATTTGAGGATGAAATTTCTGAGAATGTACGTTTGGAGCACAGCACTGCATGGCTGTGAAACGTGGACTGTAGGAAGACGAAGACAGAAGAGAATCTCAACATTTGAGACGTGGTGCTACAGATAAATATTGAAAATTATATGGACTGGTAAGGTAAGGAATGACGAGGTTCTGGCAGACTGGGAGAGGAAAGGAATATGTGGAAAATACTGACAAGGAGAAAGGACAAGATGATAGGACGTCTGTTAAGACACCATGGAAAGACTTCGATGGTACCAGAGGAAGCTGTAGAGGGCAAAAGCTGTAGAGGAAGACAGAGATTGAAATACATTCAGGAAATATTGAAGACATTGGTTGCAACTGCTCTGAGATGAAGAGGTTGGCACGGTAAGGGGCTTCTTGGGGGCCGCATCAAGTTACTGATGACTCAAAGAGAAAAAAAGGTCAGTAAAGTTACATACCACGTATAAACAACGAATAAATACGCGTAATATTTGGTCACCCCTAAAACATTGCCTTTAATTTTTTTTCCGCTTTCTTTGTCCATCGATAAAAGTTGATCTAAAACGCCCGGCTTCCGGTTTGTATCTTAGAAAAGTAAACATGATGTTAGAAATATTTCGCTGAAATTGCTGTCTTTCCAGTTTAAGAAAAATTTTGGTGGACATTTTACTTTGTTTTCAGGCACGTGAAGATTCTTTTTAACTCATTTTTGTTCGTTCACTACAGTTTTGGGCATAACTGTATAGGTGTGCTCATTGTAGAGAGACAGCGCATTTCAATGGTGAAAATATTCTAAGTAAGAACAGTTTGTTGACCTCAGAAGCCTTCATCTACCTTAGAACACTTTCCATATTTTCATTACGTCAGTTAACACTACTTGTACGCCTCAGACTGGATATTTAATGTCTGTTTTACGTGTAATAGTACGGTAACTTTGAATCCTCTGACCTCGCTAACGGATAATTATATCGAAAGACGTTTCCCGAGAATTTTACCTTGAGAACATACGGGAAATATTTCGATAATCTGCCATGATTAGAAACTATACACTCCCCTCCCCCCCCCCCCCCCAACTATTGGTACTTCTCATACCCAAAAATCATGGCTGTAAGGGTTTTCCCAGTAATTGGCAGTGGTAAATGGTGTTTTCATAAGCCGACAACTGTCCATGCTAGGACACATGTAATGAAAAAGAAACAACCGGTTTTCTCAAACGACCTGGACCGGTGGTAGCGTGTAATGTTTAAATTTTGTACTGTAGGATACGTACAGTATTCCTGTTCCTCCATTAAGTATACGAGTGCACATAAGTCAGAGCCTACCCAAACCCTTGACCCTTTATTTCCGTGACCAATAGAACCCCAAGTAAGATCCCCTGAAAACATTGCATTTTTGCTCATGCGTTTTGGAACATATAGGAACCGTGGACTGTTGTGCACCAATCGATTAGGCATCTTCTCTACAGTACCTCTTGAAACTCACCAGAATTTAAGCTCTCGCTCATAAGAAATGTAAACTGGAAATATTTAATTTAGTGTCTAATTAAAAATTTCGCGCTAAATGTAACCAAGCCTGAGAATTAAATCGGGATGAAAATGCGGGTTCCTACGTTTAATTTTGCAAATGGGCTAGTGACTTAGTAATGAGACTAATCAATTATTACAAATAACTGCCGAAATTGGATGAATCCGGCATTATTTGTTTTTGGAAGAGTGCGTCACGAGTGCAGTACCAACACATAAATAATGAAATTTACACAACCGTGTTACGGAGGCAATTTGTTAACAGCGCAACGTGTTCCTCATCAAAAGCCAAAAACCACTCCCATTAAAAAAGTAATGTGTGTCCGTTGCAGTCTGGCGAAAAAATACCGTTAATACTAGGTAATGAGCACTGACAGACGAACGTAATTGAAGATGTATACATTTGAGTTTCATGACAGGACTCTTCTACAGATGCTGTTCCACAGTCACGTGACGTGTCTACAATGATCTAGTAAAAGAAGTTTATCTGCTCTTACTTGTTAATACCGTCATTTGTCAGGTGGGCTACAGTTTGTCACTGTAGTGTCCTGCTTACCTTCAAAATGGTTAAAATGGCTCTGAGCACTATGGGACTTAACATCTGAGGTCGTCAGTCTCTTAGAACTTAGAACTACTTGAACCTAACTAATCTAAGGACATCACACACATTCATGCCCGAGGCAGGATTTGAACCTGCGACCGTAGCGGTCGCGCGATTCCAGACTGAAGCGCCTAGAACCGCTCGGCCACTGCGGCAGGCTGCTTACTTTCCAACCATGTCCAGCCCACCGGCAATGACAACCCTTTTCGGGTGGCTTGCTAATAGATACGAATGCTTTGTCAAGAAACGCAATATAACAACTCCTGAGTCTTCTACTGATCACAGTGTCTACAAAAATCTGATGTATTCAGATAGCTGATCGTTCGTGACCACGTGTACGGTCGGTAAGTAATGCTACTGATCTCCGAAAATAGGGGCTAAATATTTTTTATTATTGACTTTTGACGTTGATAAAAGCACGAGACCAACAATATTTATGAATTCAGCTAAACTCATGTTTTTATGTTTAATAGGACTACTTGAGAGCTTTACATACCATAAGCACCAAATTACTTTTTACGCAAACAAGCCCAATTAGTCTCTACGGACATCAGCATATCTGATGAGAACACTAGGTACAAGTGCACCGGCATTCATGAAAGTCATCTGAAAGGGATATTGACGTCATGGCCTAGAGTTTTCACTAATAATGTCAAATATAATAACTCAAAAACTTTATAGATATTGGAACGAAATTTAAAACAAGTAATTAATATAATGTCGCCTCTATTCGAAAAACAATTAAACACCTTGGAAAGCACTGACAATTTATTTTCATCTTACGTGCTTAATTACGTATAAATTTTATTTTACATACACTGTATTTCCATACTCTCCAAATTAAAAGGCAAAATAAATTTTGTACTTTTAACTATCAACTGCTTGAAATAGTAAACCAAGAATATTTACCAATTTGACATTTTGCCTTTTTTCAATGTTTTTAGAAGTCAATTTTTTTTAATATTTTAAGAACATATGACCTGCTCCAGCTTTAAATATTTAATACATTGTTGAATAATTGGTTCACTTTGTAGGCAAGCGCTGTATTGTTATTCACGCTTAGTTTGTTTATGTTACCTTAATACTGGATGAGACAATTATACCTAAGTACGCAAAAACATTACTTAAGGAAATTTGAAACTAAAGGGTTGCGTGTCATTTCTTTCTCAATAATAACGTGTCAAATAATTCTAACTTCATGTTCTTGTTGATTCTGAGTGCTCTTTTCATTTTCTTTAGTTTCTTTTCTTTTCTTCCTAGTTCTGGCCTCCTTCGCCACGCCTTCAGCAACTTTTTCAGCTTCAGCGACACGTTGCCTGTCCACTCGTAGCAGCCTACTTCCCTGTTGTCCCCAGTTTTGATACCAAGTCTGTTGGTGGTTTTTGGCAAGCGTTCCCATATGCATGTATTGAAGCTTTCAATCAGAATTTGTCTTTTGCCGTATTTTACAGTTTAGAATCGGAAGGATTTCCACTTAATGGCTTTAGTTGTACCATAACAGTTTCTGACAAGGAAGTGCATGGGTATCTTTTTGTCCATTTACTTGCACCTAATATACTTGTACCATGAAGAGCTTCCTTTTGGGCACATGCCATGCAGTGGATCCTCATCAGTGGATATTCCGCGATACAGAGTTGCCCAAATTGTTTTTCTCATCCCACTGACATTTTGATTGCTTCTTCTGATGGCTAGACCATAATGTTATGTGAGGTTTTATTTTTCTGATATGGTGAGTCTGCATTGCCCACCAATTGCTTTAGCAACAGTGTGATTTTTCCTGTCGTCTCCTTCCAGAGCCTCTTAAGTGTTACCTCTCCCCCCCTTTCTATTCAGTACAGGTCCAACACATTCCAATTTTTTTTAAAATTTCGGTTTCACCATACTGTTTCACAGCCACAACACTACTGAATGCTTTAGGGTCACCATCACCAAGGTAGTGACTGCATCGCACGCAACATCTGGCAACTGACCTACTGGAAACGGCGACTGTCCTCATTCTTTGCATACTATCACTGAAATCTTTAAGGTTTTTGCCTCATTTATATTCATCTGCTTTATTGGCATAGCTTTGGCAGTGTTTGGGTCAGGCGTTTATAGTCCAGCACCTCGCCTGTATGTACAAAGGTGTCAGTGGAACCACCATTCTGCGATGTATGGCCTCTCTTCTGCAAGGAAGGAACTGCCCAATGTAGCGACAATATCAGTAGATCGACAAATATCTACAGTTTCTTTCGCTGCCCTCTGTATAGATTCTTCCCTGTCCTCTTTGACGGCAGTATGCAAATGTATGTGACGCCTTTCAATTTGACAGGTAGAGGTTGGAGATTCGTCGTAGCACAGAATATCTGGGTTGATTTTCTTCCCTTCTCAATACAGCTTATGCCATAAGCAAGACGACTATTCATCTAGCTACATTTGGTTCGTGTTACAGGAGATGTCGTTGTACATTTCATTACTTTATACGCTTGACATTCCATAACAATTTTGGTGGATAGGCCTCTTCTCTTACTTACGTCATCGCTAATCGAAGGGATTTTCACTATTATAGATTTTCATTTAGCAGCAGACAAAAACAATTCTGAAAGCTTGCACTTAATAATTGAAATGTAACCGTTATTTTCACTATTTCCAACACTAATACCTTGTTCTTTTTCGGTAAGATGTTTCAACCGGCCTTGTAATGTATTTCCTGGCGAATTTTTAAGCTTATCCTCTCTTTGCTGCGGCGTAACAATTTGTTCATTTTCCCGGTTTCCAACAACACGATTGTTTTGAGTACCGCAAAATTTACGACTGCAATCAAACTTCTTCATTTTTGGCATTTTAGGTTGTAAAACGCTTGGAACACGCAGTCACCACAAGTTTAGAGCACTAACGCACGTGAAAAATGTAAGTAAACTCAAGTGATCTACTTGTATCGATAGAAAGACAGACTAAATTTAAAGGGATAAAAAGAAAACTGCCATTCTTTTCAGAGTTTAGAAAAGAGTCCTTCAGAAGCCGTAAATAGCAAACCACGCTGAACAACATGTATCTCGTAAACAATTACTCTTTTTTTAAATAGCGCACAAAGCTCACCAATATTCCTCTCAAACGTTCCTCTCAAAGAAATTGTAATTTTCTTTTTATCCTTTTAATGTAAGTCACCAGCTGCCACCAATTCTCCTTGTGGATACTCAGTCGTCGCTATTCTTATTTTTATCCAGCTTGCCACAATTGGCTGGTCTGTGGCTTGTTTGGATTTAAATTTTACCTTCATATTATTTTTTTGTAGATAGTTATGCACTCGCACTATTTGTGCACAAGTACATAATTCTTACATTAATTATTTATTCTTTTGCGATGTGAATATAACCATCGTTTACTCAGTTAGATATTGTATATCCATTATCGTGAACGATCGGGCTAGTCGGCTCTGTCGCTACTCGCACTCTGTGGCTTTATGTTTCCTTGCAATAGGACGGTCGCTAATTTTCGTGAGCGGCTGCCTTCTACCGACGCGTCACACAAGCCCGGCTTCACATGCGGCTGCCATCTGTCCGCAGCATGGAGTCCAGTGTGTGGCAGCCACGCGCCTCACGGTGTAAGTTCTTTAACTTTGTTCATTGGCACTGGTTTTTCCTCCTGTTTTCTTTTTTCTTTTTTTTCTTTATCCCTCATTTCTCTTGGCAGTTTTGTTGAGTATTTGGTGCGATAACCGTGTGTCATTCTGACCAGCCCGACAGTATCAACTTCATACTCACTGTGGGGTAGTAAATTTACACTATCAAAATAACAAAAAGTGTTAAGTGGTATACAGTCTCTTTTCAAAACTCTTCCATTTTTCCCACTCCAGTCTTGTTCACTTGATGCTCGGCTTATAATCGCCAGAAACCGGGTGCGGTTGAACCAACAAAACTGTCTACAACGGAAGTGGTTTCCTATTAAACTCCACGCGCTCAGCTGCGGATGTCGTGTTAAACAAATTTTATCCTTTCACGTATTTTTATATACTTCCTCTTAAGAAGCCGATGTACAATTACTACCTTCTACAGCCCCCTTCAGTACCATGGAAGATATTTCGTGGTCTCTTTACGGATATCCTATCATCGCGTGCCTTCTCTTGTTAGTGTCTTCCACGTAATCCTTTCCACAACGATTCGGCGGAGAACCTCCCCATTTCTTACATTCTCAGACCACCTAGTTTCCAATATTCTTCAGTAGCACCATATCTTAAATGCTTCCATTGTCCTCTGTTTCTGTTTTGTCACCCCTAATTTTCCACAATCATGAAATATCGTGCTCCTGACGTAATTTCTCAGAAATTCCTTCCTCGAATTTTGATCTTTATTTGATAGCAGTAGGCTTCTCATTGTCCTGGAATCACCTTTTTATCAGTGCACTCTGCTTTTTATTTCCTCCTGAGATACTTTGTTGCCTAGGGAACAGAATTCGATAACTTAGTCTACTTTTGATCCTCAATTCTTATGTTACGTTGCTCGCTGTTCTCATTTCTTCTACTTCTCATTACTCTCGTCTTTCTTCGATTTACTCTCATTCCATGATCTGTGCTCATTGGATTGTTCATTCCATTCTCCACATCCTGTATTCTTTCTTCACTTTAGCTCGGTACAGCAAGGTCGTCAGCGAATCTTAGAACGTTTTGATTAGCGCAAAATTGACGACTGCAATTAAAATTAAATTGGCATTTTAGGACGTAAAATGCTCGGAACACGCAATCACAACAAGTTAAGACCACGAACGCATCTGAACAACGTAAGTAAACTCAAGTGAAATTTAGTTCAAATCTTGAAACTTTGTTTAATTTCTGTCGTTACTTCTTCAAAAAATGTTCAGATGTGTGTGAAATCTTATGCTATTTAACTGCTAAGGTCATCAGTCCCTAAGCTTACTCACTACCTAGCCTAAATTATGCTAAGAACAAACACACACACCCATGCCCGAGGGAGGACTCGAACCTCAGCCAAGACCAGCCGCACAGTCCATGATTGCAGCGCCTCAGACCCAGGGGTAATCCCGCTCGGCTTACTTCTTCGAAGTATAGATTTAACTGTAGTGGTGAAAGACTGCATCCCTATCTTATACCCTATTTAATCCGAGTAGTTCGTTCTTGGCCTCGCATTCTTATTGTTGCCTCTTGGTTTTTGTAGTACATGTTGTACATTACCCGTCGCTCCCTGTAGTTTATTCCTATTTTCTTCATAACTTGGAGTACTTTATACCACTTTTCACTGTCTAACGCTTTTTGCAAGTAGACAAATCCTATGAACGTGTCTTGAGTGTTCTTCAGCCTTGTTTCCATTATCAACCCCAACGTAAGAATTGCATCTCCGATGCGTTTGCCTTTGCTAAAACCAATCTGATCGTCATCTAACGCATCCTCAATTTTCTTTTCCATTCTTATATACATTATTCTTGTTAGCAACTTGGATGCGTGACCTGTTACGCTGGTTGTGCGGTAGTTCTAACTGTTCTCGGCTCCTGCATTCTTTGTAATTGTGTGTATGATATTCCTCCGGAAGTCTGATGGTATATCGCCAGTCTCATACATTCTGCGCATCAGCATCGTCCAACAATCGATAACGAAATAATATATTTTGATGTAATCCTCAGTTCTTTCACTGAACTTCTCAATTTTTGACGCGCTTATTTCACATCCACTCCAGTAGGTGCTCAGTGAACTGTCCTATGGAGAAAACTACATTAACATTTGTAGCTGGCGTGCTCATAAACCAGCGGCATTTAAAGCATAAAATGTTATGTTATTTAACGTACGGTATAATCTGGCGTCTGAGTGAAAATACCGTTGCGTTAACTACGGTAAAATCGTCGCGTTAAAAATCTCCCGTGTAGCCTTAATCTAATCTGTGAACACGAAATTTTGTATGAGTACCAGCTTAGCGCCCGCTGCTTAGTTCTCGTAGACTGTATAGTCTGCACAGATTTTTTTGTTTTTCTTTAATCGGATTATATGTTGTTACGTTCGTTGCTCATGTGTGCATCTATACGCTATGAAGTCAGTGACTTTTTACATAGCTGGTAGTCTTTGCGCAAATTAAATTATTTAAACGGAAATAATTTCATTTCATATAAGGAGTGAAAAAATGAAAGAGACAAAAGTTTAATCGGATAGATGGTACCTTATTTATTAGCGCCAGTCTTAAACCCGATTCTGAATTCTTTCATTTCCAAGGGATATTTCTGTATGTGGAATGGCATTTAAAAGTGGTATCTGTTTTGTCATTATTATTGATAAGTTTTCTTAGTTATTAGAAGAAAAATAGTTTTATAGATACATACTAAGCTTACTGAAAAGTTAATGTATTAAAGATATGTTTCGTTTTCTGTGCAGATCTCAGAAAGCTTATTGGTCTCGGTGACTGTTAAATAGCTTTCTTTGATTTAGTTCAAAAATCGCCAAACTAAGACAGGCCATGAAAGCTAAACGGGACCGACCGGCCGCCGTGTCATCCTCAGCCCATAGATCTCACTGGATGCGAATATGGAGAGGCATGTGGTCAGCACACCGCTCTCCCGGCCGTATGTGAGTTTACGAGACCGGAGCCGCTACTTCTCATCAAGTAGCTCCTCAGTTTGCCTCACAAGGGCTGAGTGCACCCTGCTTGCCAACAGCGCTCGGCAGACTGGATGGTCATCCATCCTAGTGCTAGCCAAGCCCGACAGCGCTTAACTTCGGTGATCGGACGGGAACCGCTGAAGAAAAGTGGCAGTTGATCCTGAATAAGGAAAAATGTGAAGTTATTCTCATGAGTACTAAAAGAAATCATCTAAATTTCGATTACGCGACAAGTCACACAAATCTGAAAGCTGTAAATTCAACTAAATATTTAAGGACTACAATTACAAATAACCTAAACTGGAACGATCACATCGATAATATTGTGGGTAGAGTAAACCAAAGACTGTGATTCATTGGCAGTAGATTTAGAAGGTGCAACAGGTCTACTAAAGAGACTGCTTACACCACGCTTGTCGGACCTATTCTGGAATACTGCTGTGCGGTGTGGCATCCTCATCAGGTGAGACTGACGGAGGATACCGAAAAAGTACAAAGAAGGGCAGTTCGTTTAGTATTATCTCGAAATAGGGGAGCCAAGAAAATGGTTCAAATGGCTCTGAGCACTATGGGACTCAACTTCTGAGGTCATTAGTCCCCTAGAACTTAGAACTAGTTAAACCTAACTTACCTAAGGACATCACACACATCCATGCCCGAGGCAGGATTCGAACCTGCGACCGTAGCGGTCTCACGGTTCCAGACTGCAGCGCCTAGACCGCACGGCCACTTCGGCCGGCAATAGGGGAGACAGTGTCACAAACATGATACGTGAATTGGAGTGGCATTAAAACAAAGGCGTTTTTCGTTGCAACGGGATCTTCTCATGAAATTTCTGTCACCAGTCTTCTCCTCCGATTGCGAAAACATTCCGTTGCCGCCCATCTACATAGGGAGAAATTATCATTATCGTAAAATAATAGAAATCATTGCTCGCACAGAAAAATGTAAGTGCTCGTTTTTCCAGCGTGCCGTTCGGGAGTGGAACGGTAGCGAGACAGCGTGAAAATGGTTCATTGAACCTTCCGCCAGGCACTTTATTGTGAATAGCAGAGTAATCACGTAAATGTAGATGTAGACCACTGCGGCAAGGCTGTTGGCTGAAAAATCGCAGCACATTGTAAACTTCTACATCTACATCTACATAGGTAATCCGCAAGCCCCCTTGCAGTGAGTGGCGGAGGGTACCCTGTACTAATAGTCATTATTTAACCTCTGCCACTCACAAACAGAGAGAGGGAAAAACGACTGTCTATATGCCTCCTTATGAGCCGTAATTTCTCATATTGTATCTTCGTGGTACTTACGTGCTGTGTATGCTGCCGGCAGTAGGCTGGTTGAGCAGTCGGCTTCAAATATCGGTTCTCTAAATTTTCTCAATAGCAATTCCCAAAAACAACGTTGCCTCTCCTCCAGGATATCCTATTTTAGCTCCAGTAGCATCTCCTTAACTCTTACGTTGTGCTCGAACCTACCGGTAACAAATCTAGCGGCCCATCTCTGAATTGCTTCGATGTCTTCCTTCAATCTGACCTGGTACGGATTCCAAACACAAGAGCAGTACTCAAGAATAGGTCGCACCAGCGTCCTATACGCGGTCTCCTTTACAGTTTAGCCACTCTTTCCTAAAATTCTCCCAGTAAACCGAAGTCGACCGTTCACCTTCCCTATCACAGTTCTCACATGCCCGTTCCTCCCCATATCGCTTTGCAACGTTACACCCAGATATTTATAAGACTTGACTGTGTCCAGTAGGACACTAGTATTACTGTACCCTAACGTTATAGGTTTGATCTTCCTACTCATCCGCTTAACTTACATGTTTACACATTTAGGGCTAGCTGTCATTCATCTCGCAAACTGGAAGTTTTGTCCAAGACATCTTTCTACAGTCAGCAAATTGCGACACCTTGCCTTACGCCACAGCGTCATGAGAAAACAACACACTCTGTCAACCCTGTACGCCAAATCATTTATGTACACAGAGAACGACAGAGGTCCTGTCATATTCCTGACGATATTCTTTATTTCTGGTCACAAGATTAATTATTAATGGCGTGGAAGCAATGTCTTTTCCGAACGTACTTCTGACTAAAAAGCGATTCTGCTTTCATTATCATATATTCTCTAAAAACGTTTCACCCCCTATTTCACAACCTTGGGGGTTGTATTCCCGAAAGCACTGAAACATGTTTTATTTCCAACCGAGAAGTTAAATACCAAAAATAGAATTATTTTTACAGAGGATGAAGCTGTAAATTGAAGGCGATTATTCAGCATCGAAATTCAAAATAAGTTCAAATATTAGGTCGCTATCGAATGAAAGGACGCCGGCTTACTCGTAGCTGATCAGACAGGTTTGGTGTCTAGTTTCAGTATACATGGCAATGGATATGCTTGGATCAACCCGTCCATGTGAGCATAAAGCTCAACACCATCCAGAAGGAACTACCTCCCGTTTCTAGTCAAACTGCCAAAGGAAAGGGGAAAATTTATGGTCCATAACCGCCGCATTTCAAAAATACGCCGGCCGCGGTGGTCTAGCGGTTCTGGCGCTGCAGTCCGGAATCGCGGGACTGCTACGGTCGCAGGTTCGAATCCTGCCTCGGGCATGGGTGTGTGTGATGTCCTTAGGTTAGTTAGGTTTAAGTAGTTCTAAGTTCTAGGGGACGTATGACCTCAGATGTTGAGTCCCATAGTGCTCAGAGCCATTTTAACCATTTTTTCAAAAAAAAGTCTGTATTACACAGAATGTACTTGTAGAGTATTGCTTAATACAAAAACATGTAACGGTCTCAACAGCAGATTTCGACAAAAACGAACAGCGACCGACAACTGCTTGCTTGACCAAAAACAAGGCAGTTGTTCTTGTGGATTTTAGTCGGAAGACGAATTTGATGGAGCTCTCCAAGTTAGTCTACACTGCGCAAAGCTCTTCATCTCTGAGTGACTGCTGCAATCTGCATGCATCTCAAGCCGCTTACTGTATTCATGCCTTGGTCTCTCTCTTTCCTTCCCTCCATTATCAAATTCACTATTACTAGATGCCGCAGGATGCGTCTTATTAAGCGATCCCAGCTTTCAGTCAAATTGTGCCATAAATTTCATTTCTATACAGTTCAATGCGTCCCGTTCTAACAACCCTACCACAACAAGGTGAAAAATTAATTATGATTGTAGTGTTGCTCTAGCTGCTAAATATTGCATTTTCGGGCAACGACAAAGTTATATTATGTGGTAGGTGTCATTAGGGCACAGTTAATAAAGTCATTTCTTGAAATAATGGATAATCTAGGCACTCATCTTTTCGTATTTCCCACTCTCGTCTCGTTGTGAACTCATGGCTCAATCGTCGAAAATCTAGGTAGTGATGATTCCAAGCTCGGATGAATAGAGGCCTAGGTGTTATACGTCCGTTGATCAATGGAAATTTGTCGGCTCTTCGAGTGAAGCACAATTTTGCTACACTAGGTCGATGGTCGTCTCCACAAACGCCGTCATCGGAGTGAATGTCGGTTCGGAACGTGCAGCGTGCCACGGGCTTAGGCTGGTGGAAACAGAAATACGCTATGGGAGACATTCTCCTGCGCTTGCAGGAGATCTGTGGTAGTAATCGAAGACACGCCGACACTTTGATGTCCGGGCGACCAGATCCCAAAGTCGTCTGGGTCGCTATCGGGAGCCGTTACCGTGTATGCAAATCAGTGGCTCGTTATTTACGCGAATTACATGACCTGTGCGTATACACATACCTATCAACAAACTATCTGATCCATGATACCAAAAATCAGTGATGTATTTCGTTCCATAGACGGAACAACAAACTATTAAGCAAGCAGTCTTTTTTTTCGGCTCATCGTTACATTAAGCATTACAAACTATTTCATTCGTGCAATTCATGTTTTAATACCTTCATCGTACATGTAATCATACACTCCACCAATGTATATACGAGTAACAAATGTTCATATTAATCCTTAGAAACCAACGCAAGAATGCAAAACGCGAGACTTCATACGAACATGTAATGTGGTTTCCGTCCAGTCGAACGCAGTATATTGAAACGCTGCGCTACCGCAGTCGCCTCTTGGCCTCCGTAGAGGTCGCTAATAGCGATGTATGACAGCCTCATACGTAACTGAGACGTTATTTGCATTTCTAGTTGGTGGTATCACATCTCTTTTGACAGCACAAACCCTCATTACAACAATTACAGTTAATTATAATCATTTAACTATTTTTACATACTTAATTATAGTACATCACACTTACAATACACATTATTATAAAACAAAAATAACGGCGGCGTGTCCAGAACCAACGTCTGTCAATCTCTACAGACATAGCCCTGAACCGTATTGTATGCTACAGTCAATTCGCATTGCAAATTTAAAAATTTTTAAACATTCAAACGCTATCGTCTAAGACACATAGATAAACATTACAACGTTAGCACATGCTCGTTAGAGTATGTGAAAAAAAAATCAAATGGCTCTAAGCACTATGGGACTTAACATCTGAGGTCATCAGTCCCCTAGAACTTAGAATACTTATATCTAACTAACCTAAGGACATCACACACATCCATGCCCGAGGCAGGATTCGAATCTGCGACCGTAGTGGTCGCACGGTTCCAGACTCAAGCGCCTAGAACCGCTTGGTCACACCGGCCAGCTAGAGTAGGTGAACCCCTCATTTTTACGATAGTGTTAGTGAATTACTGATATTTGGAAATGTCTTGCCTAGAACACATTTCATACATGCACTGACCTGATAAAATACAACTGGCCACACCTTCCTATTCACTGTATGCTATTATTATTCTACATAAATGAAACATTTCTTTACAAACATGAACGCTACCGCCGTTGCTTATCATACGTGCCATTACATCTCACATCTTACGTGCCCACACCCAATGTGCTGATTATTTTTATACAGCTGCTGAAACTCTACCTTACGAATGTAGCCATAATAAAGCAGCAGTACCGACAATAGCAACAGTCACAAATCGTTCCGCGCAGCATTTCGGCAAGCCCTGCCTAGTGAACTGTCTATGAATGCCTGCCTATGGCACGACTTGTCATGCGCTCTGTTATTTTGTCGCTTATCTCTTAGCCACATTAGAAACCAGATTATCACTCCATAGCCTGCTGGCTAGAGCCAGGCTTACATCATAAAATATAAAAACATTTAAACTAAATCTTGTGCTATATTCATCTCACTTTGTAAAGCATTAAACTCTGTGTATACCCATTAATCTCAAAAGCAGGCAAGTTCTTAACCTTGACCCTACAGTTCGCTTAAGTCACTGACATTAATAAATGTCCTGCTACCGCACATTTGATACGTACTCTGACCAGACAGATGATAAGTGAACCGCATCTTGTTATACATTCATGTACAACCAGTACGCCGATCACCTTACTATATTACTCTCATATCTTTATTCGTACACGCATGGCATCTGACTTCCTGATACTCGGACAACTCATTTTCTTTTCTCCAGAGGTTTCTATAGTTTACCTATAGGCGGCACCAATTTGTTACGTAGTTATGCGTGTTTCTACAACCTTGCATTATCCGCTAGCAATTCCTTATTAGTAACTTTGCTTCTCTGTCGATTCCATTTTTCAAGACAGTTACAGAGTGGCTGAGTCACACTACGCTGAAGCCCAGTTTCAGTAAGAACGATTTCTCACGGCAAGCGTCTGATTGGCCGCTGCAACCAAACAGCCTCCACTGGGACATGGCACGCAGCCGTCTACCTGTGAGGCCAGAGAAATACGAAAGACCCATGCGTGTCGATACGTGCGCTCCTCAGAGGATATAACAGAGAGTAGTCACGTCAGTATATCAAAGAAACGACTACAAAAGCAGGCTCCTTTCTGTATTCTATCCCAAAGAAAATTCTGTTGAATCTATACATGTGTTTGACCGTGCGATTGAAGCTTCTCAATCTACGTTGTGCTGTTGGAGTGATCAGACAATCTTTTCCTTAAGCACGATACCAGATATCATCGCCCGTGGTAAACGCAGCTTGCCATTTTCTCACATGATATCTTACCATAGTCGGAATACGGAAAGAAACAGATTTCGTAATAATAGATTTCCAAAAAGCATTTCGCACACTGCCGCTTTGCAGAATGTTAACGAAGGTACGATAATACAGAATAGGTTCGCAGGTATGTGAGTGGCTCAAAGAGCTCTTAAATAACAATGAAATCTTGTACGTTGTCGCCGACGGCGGGTTTTCATTAGAGACAAAGGTATCGCTGGCAGTGCCGCAGGAACGGGTAATAGGACCGCTATTATTCTCTATAGAGATAAATAGTTAAATAATCCGGCGAACAGGGTGAACAGCAGTTTATGGCTGTGTGCTGATGATGCTGTTGTGTACGGGAATATGTCCTTCTTGAATGACTGTAGGAGGCTACGAGCTGACTTAGACACTACTTAGTTTGATGAGTGATAGCTAGATCTAAATGTAGAAAAAAAGTCTAATTTAATACAGACGAAACACAATCCCATATTATTCGAATGTAGCATTAGTAGTGTGCTCCAGAACGAAGTTTTTAATCTACAGCGGAGTGTGCACTGATATTAAACTCCCTGGTAGATTAAAACTGTGTCACACAGCGACTAAAACTCAGGATCTTTTCCTTTCGGGGGCACGTAGCCTACCAACTTAGCTACTCACGACCTGTCCTCACAACTTCAATTCCGCCAGTATCTCGTCTGCTACCTTCCAAACTCCATAGAAGCTCTCCTGCGAACCATGCAAGACTAGCACTTCTGGAAGAGTGAGACACGGCTTAGCCACAGTCTGGGGGATGTTTCCAGTATGAAATTTTCACTCTACAGTGCAGTGTGTGCTTTGAGGACAGGTCATGAATCCTGCTTGGGTAGCTCAGTTGGTAGAGCACTTGCCCGCGAAAGGCAAAGTTCGCGAATTCAAGTCTCGATCCGGCACACAGTTTTAATCTTCCAGGAAGTTTCGTTGTAGCGTGCTGCTTGACGCAGTCACGCCGACTATATATCTAGGCATAACGTTGCAAGCGATAAGAAATGTAACGAGCTTGCAATAATTGTAATAGGGAAAGCGAATGGTGCACTTTGGTTTGTGTGGGTAGGTTTAGGAAAGCGTGGTTCAACTGTAAGGGCACTGATTGTAGAACACTTGTACAACCCATCCTTGAGAAGTGCTCGAGTGTTTGAGGTGCCTACCAGGTCGAATTGAAGGATGTCATCGAAGCGGTTGGGGCGGGGTACTATATTTGTTACCAGTAGGTAACAAGAAAGTATTACAAACCTGTTTCGGGAACTGAAGTGGAAGCCCCTGGAGAGAATGCGACTTCCTTTTTGAAAAACACTTCTGGGAAAATTGAGAAAAACTGCCATTTGAAGCTGATTACAGAACCATTTTCCTGACGCCAGTCTACATTTGGCGTAAAGACCACGAAGATTTGAGAAATTATGGCTACTACGGAGGCCCCCTAGCTCTATTTGCTAGTGGAACGGGAAAGGACATAATTAGAAGGGGCACAGAATACCCTCCGCCACGTACCGTACGGTAGCTTGCGGAGTAGGTATGTAGACGTAGGTTCAGATATTCTCAATCTATGTGGCAATCGGAAAAGTGAATACCGTTTACTAAGCCGAATGTCGCAACGATGCGGTTGTATGCTGAATGGTAAACCCTTCATAGTCGCTATTGGAGTAACTAATATTTTATCAGCGATAATACAGTAGTGACTAGCTGTGCGTTAACATGCCACTTTCGTGATTCGGGGAGGGAAGCCGGCCTGTGATCGACTGCGCTGTCGGATTAACGACTAGGGTCGATATGTCATCTAGTCACGGATGTCGTATGCAGTGACTTCAGTACAGATGACTAGTGAAAACTGCGCTGGTACTTTCGTCCCACCTCGGTTGCAGGATTCACAAACACTTTTTCGCATTCTTTCACATGCGATACTGTAGCACTAGAGGCACATAGATGGGACACAAAAATGCCGTCCCCCGGGGGGGGGGGGGGGGCGGCTCGAGGTGGGTGACGACAGGATAGGCTTCCGGCTTCCCTGTACTACTGACATTGCCGTGAAGATACAAGCTAAGGCCAGAAGAAGAAAAAACACATTATGAACATACTGCTACGAAGAAGTCTGAACGTGTACGCGAAATCATGCAGAAGAGTGTCCAGCGAAAACTAGATTTCAACGCAATAGATCGTTAGGACATTTCACTAAACCACAGCTTCACACCACTTATTTCCAAAGATAGGGAGAGTTCTCCAAATTGTGTTTTCTAACCCGCCAGAAACATCCACCATTTACGAATGAAGCGTCATTTACTGACCATAGGTAAATAATTAATTGCAACAAGCGCTGTTGGTCAGTAGCAAACCCTCGTTGGCTAAGAGAAGTCGATAAATGACGACCTCGATCGGCGTAAGTGTGGTGCGGGGTTATGAGGAATCCAGTCACTGCTCCCTGTATTCATGACGGTTCGCTGAATAGCTACGATTACCTACAGCTGCAAACAGATATTGTACATCAGTTATCAGAGAATATTGCACTGGACATGAGACAACGTGTGCGGTACCTACATCAGAGATGACACAAATTCCGCGCAGACCATTACACACTATGTACACAGATATATAGGAGAAAGAGTGTTCTGTTGCTCGGGAAACGAGGAATAGCCAGTACGTTCATCACTGGTTTCCTACCAGTGGCGACAGTTAAAACAAGAGGTACTCTAGTTAACACCGACAATTTGCAAAGGCATGGTTGCCGCGTAACTCGAGCCTGTGCCGCGATACGTGCAGATGAAATTACTCGCGCAGTATCGTCTGAGCTGAATCCCTTTGTAGATTGCGTCGGCGCTCAAAATTAACATTTCCAGGACTCGATATCACAGTCATAGCAAACACATTACCATTTCTGCATTAAGCGTTTGTCACATTTATTACAATTGGACAAAACCTTTGTTCGACCGCTTTCCATGTCGGAGGGAAGGGGTTAGTGGCGCTTTTATCTTGTTATTATTTGAGAATGTTCCACACACGTCAATGTTCGGCGGTTCCTCATATAAGGATTAAAAATTTGTTTAATGTGTCAGAAACTTCGGCACATTGTTCACTGTAACTTATCGAATCTGCACCGGTACAACTGGTGTCAATTTTAGTTGGAATAACCAAATGTCTCGAAAAATAAGCATCGTACAAAAAAAAAAAGGAATTCTAGATGGTAGGTTTGTATTTTCGAAGAGGACATGGGGGTCTGCTGAAATTGGAAAACCGCTAATCCCGACATCCCTCATGTGGGGATCAACTTTCCATTTTGAATCAGATTTCTTATTTTAATTCAGATTTGAATTATACGCCAAAAATACCTAGAATGTATCTGAAAAAAAAAATTCCATTTACGGTACACGGTGATGTAATCTGTCCGGAAGTTACTGCCATTAGACGAAAGAACACACCGAAAGGAGTTACTTTGCGATGATATTAAAGGGGACTCACCGAAATCAGGCACCCTGATGGTGTGGGGACTCACCGAAATCAACCCTGAAGGGCAGAAATATGAGCATTACCTTACATTTACCTTACAAACAATACTTTTACATATCTAACCTAAAATTTTTATCATACAGCCCAGTTTGCTGAATTTAATAAATTTTAAACAATAATAACAACCCTTTAGAACAAAGACATACATCTTCATTAGCATTAAATGACTCGGTATTTTATTGTGAAAACATGAAAATTGAAGTTTGGTCGATTACAAAGCCATCTATCACGAACCTAATAAATATTACTGGTAAATTCAACGTATTTTATGGTGCAAAGAATGTAATAAAAGTGGAGGATTCCCATTTGTAAATAAAGTATGGGTTTGGGGGGATTAGGAGATGGACAATTTTAGCAGAGATAGATGCCGGCCTTAAAAGTATGAAATTTTCAACTTGGACCATTTTTCCGTACGATGCGTGTTTTTCGTGATATTTGGTTATTCCGTGTTAAAACAAATATCCAACTTACACTTGTTTGCAAAATTTAAAGGCTATAGCAGCTATAGCATTAATTGTCATTGCCAGATAGATGACTCGATGAATCTTGCTCCATAAACAGAAAGAACTGTTACAGTATAGTACAGAAGGAACTTAAAGACGTAGGCAGAGAGACGAAAAGAAATGACCATTTTCTTCAAAGATAATAGTTACGCTGAAGACAGTAAGATTTGTGAAGGTACAAGGTTTGACGTGGTTCTACATAAGGTCTGTGATCACCACGGACGGCAGAGCATGCACCGTCTGCGACGAGCTGTACCTAAAGTTGGTAAGGAGTTCTTATGGTAGGGCGCTCCATTCCTCCACTGCAGTTCACAACTGTTGGTTTGTTGTTGGACGTCCTTTAATACGTCTTCTCGACACAACCCACAAGTGCTCGATGCGATTTGAGTCGGCATTAACGGGCAGGTCAGTCGATTCGCCGAATTACCTCTTGCTCCAGGAGCTCCTCCACCGGCGCTATTCGAGGCGGCAGCTCACTGTCATCCATAGAAATGAGTTCATAGCCGAATGCACCCATGAAAGGTCGCCAACGGAGAAGGAGTACACCGTCACAATAGCGCTGACTGGTGAGTGTACCAAAGACTTGCAGTACTATGCCTTCGAACATCATAACATCTGAACCACCAAAAGTATCATGTTCGACTATGTTTTTTGTGTATTACGTGTCCTCATCTCTCGCCATATGACTGTGGGTCCAGAATCACTGCTGGCACTGAATCTGCTCTCATCCGAGAAAAGCACGCTGCCGTCTCTCTCAATGGTCGAGTTCCTATGCTCTTGGCATCATCGCAAAAGGCGCCACCTCTATCCAGGTGCCAACGTAACACAATGTAATGTTCACCGAACAAAGAGACCATTCCCACGCAGTCGTCGTGCTACTACGGAGCGACAGATTGCGTGTCTTTCACTCCTGCTAAATTTTACTGTAGTTGAACCCGGAGCTTGACGCGGGTCTCCTCTTGCCTGCTGCTGCTCCATGTATTGGTTCTCTGCTGCTGTTGTTGATCGTGGTCGTCCGCCTCCTCTTCTTCGAGCAGCAATGCCCGTGGTTCAGAACTCTCTCCATCCAAGTGAAACAGTGTTGTTAGAAATACCAAACTGCACAACTCACGACTGGTCCTTCATCCTGTTTCCCGCTGGTTCTGCTCCATCTGAAGCCTTCTAAATGTGGTCTCTGTACCACGTTGTGATGCACACCACTACGATGCATCTTAACAGCTCACTGATGGCCGCACATTGTATCTTTTCCCGCTCCTTCTACTGCTTCGTGTTGCGGGACTGGCCTCATTTGGCGCTGGAGTCACCCTGATCTCTCGCCATTGACCTTCAGCCATGAGTGGACGATGAGAGACGTCTGGCGTAATGCTCCCTGCTTTTATTCATTTTCAACAAGTTGTTAATATTGAAGCTTCTTAATTAAAATATTTACTTAAACAGCAGTAACTGAGACGGTGAAACTTCAGTTAAATTTCTTAATGAAACTGAACCTTGTTAAACTGCTGAGTGAAACTGAACGCAGTGTCTCTTTGCTTGTCTTTATCTTTTCATTTCTGACCTACACAATCTGCCCTGACTAAGAGAACTCAAACTTTTCGTATTAATTAATTACCTAAAGTATTCAACGGTAACACGATCTGACTGCTTTAAAATTAACTCAAAAGAATGGCCTAAATTAGAAGAAGTCCTAACAATAACCCATACATATCACAAGTCACTTACCTCACAGAAAATCATCATGACACGAACTACAGCTATACAAGCGCCAGTAGTGCCAGCTAAATAAGATATTCTAACTACTGAAGGTTCTAACAACTAATAGGCATGTGGTTAGCTAAGGAAATATTTTATTGCAGAGCAAACAACGTATTTATCAGTTTTTACCTTATTCAAGTAACAACCAGTTCAAAAAAATTATATAACCGTCGGTAATAAATCTCCATTAATGATACACATTCAGACCGTGTGCTCGCGCTAATACTGCAAACCTACAACACCGATAATTATTGACCTCTAACTTCCATCACTGCTGACTACTCAGTCTCAACTTCCATCACTGCTGGCTGTTCGCCTCCATCTGCGAGTCCGACCAGCCACAGAGTATCTTACAGAGTGCACACAGCGATGTCAGAGTTATTAATGCATAGCGCTACGTAGCGCTGCCAACATACAAACACATAAACAGCCTACTTATAGTATGTAGTGTTACTCTAGCTCGTCCTTCAGATTTGTTGAGCAGTGTGTTTACATTTTCTGGATTTCTTTGCGGTGTTCTGTCCCAACACCATTATTCCGTATTTGAAGTGTCTAGTTGCTAGGATTGCTCAACGGCAATATTAACTCCTCTTGAAGTCAATACGATTCCCGTTCACTTTGCTTGCTGTTTTGCTATGGACGTTCTGTCTAGGCACAAGCAGTAGAGCGCAAAATTGAAACTGCATATGTTTACTACAAACATGAGGATAAAAGCTGTATGAGTAATTCCATCAACCACCACAATTTAGTGTTTTTATTCGTACTCTCAAAATAAATTTGTTCTGCATAGCCTAATTGCTTTAGCTATGTTAACTAATCGTGTTAGCTAGCATTTCACCTACGGCTTATATATGTTTACAACGAATGATATTCTACTGTATAATACATAGAATAATATTCGTAATACATTTATGTTCTGGGATTTACTCTTGCCGAAAGAAGGAAACAATAAATTCCGTAATGAATCCCGAGGTATAGATCATAGACTGAGCATGAGATGAGTGTCTTCCTGTGACGAACTCGAAAGTGGATTCTTGAATCACGCTTTAATTCTGACGTTACATTAACTGGTCTCTGGTGTCTAACAAACAATGCTTCGAATGAAATTATTAGTATCATATCGAAAATTGGCGTCAGCTGTTTTATGATCGAGTTCAGCTTACAGAATGTGATTCATTTACAGTCTATAACTCACTACGGGATTATAAAGAAACCTCCCCGTCTATCTGACAATTTACGCATTAAAGTAATCCGGCACGATAGACAAATGCTAATCTCGGCTTCATGTACGTGTAACGCGGTACATATGGCCCGCACCTGCCGCGGATTCGCCAAAACAACAGAGCGGACATTAATCAGTTTACCGGGATGAGCGTCGGCACAGCTGCTGTTTAGGGCACTCTGAAAATTTGTTTCCCCCAGTGTATTTCTGCAGCGGAGACAACGCCCCACCAACTGATTCACACACGAAACCATTTACTATTTCATCAATTAATAAAACAGTCAAGACCGCAATAACCATTTATTTAAAAATGATGACAGGTTTCGCCCTTTGGGCTGGCCATATTCAGATCCGCACTATTGAGATTCAACCGACAGTGTACGGAAGAGTCGCGTGAAATCAGACGTTTACTGCTTCCAATCTCTATTTTTCTGCACAGACTGCAACGTGCATTGAATTTCCCAATTTTTTTAATTTTATTTTTGTTGGCGTCCTCAGCCTCTTTTTTATTTTTTATATTTTCCAGAATAGAAATACAGTGCAAGTGGGCTGTAATCTGTTTATTATCCATGCGATTAGCCAGTTTCAACATTGGGTCATTTTGAAGCACATGTTATAAGTTACACGTTTCATTTTACATTTCATTACATCGCTGGTACGTGTGGACAAGTTTACACCGTATTTTTGTGCGTATGTGCTTCAAAATAACCCACGGTTCCAACTGGTTAATGACAATGTAAGGGGTTCACCACGGTGGTGGAGCAAATGTAGTCTTGATGTATTGCTCACTTGGTAGAAGGACAATTCACAGGCGCTTTTTCTTTTTAGGTCATCAGTCCTCTGACTGGATTGATGCAGCCCATTAGGAATTCTTGTCCTCCACCAGTCTCTTCGAGTAGCACTTACGACACACGTCCTCAACTACTTGCTGGATGTATTCCAATCTCAGTCTTCTTCTACAGTTTTTCAAATGGTTCAAATGGCTCTGAGCACTATGGGACTCAACTGCTAAGGTCATTAGTCCCCTAGAACTTTGAACTAGTTAAACCTAACTAACCTAAGGACATCACAAACATCCATGCCCGAGGCAGGATTCGAACCTGCGACCGTAGCGGTCTTGCGGTTCCAGACTGCAGCGCCTTTAACCTACAGTTTTTACCCCCTACGGCTCCATCTAGTAGCAGGCAAGGTTTTTCCCTGATGTCTTAACAGATGTCCTATACACTGTGCCTTCTTCATGTGAGAGTTTTCCTTATATTCCCTTACTCGGCGATTCTGAGGAGAATCTCCTCATTTCTTACCATTTCGTACCTCACCAGCCCACCTAATTTTCATCACGGATTGCGCGGCTCCTCCCACCTGTGTTTCGAGCCCTCCCTCGGGCATGGGTTTATGTGTTGTTCTTAGCATAATAATTGGCAACCAGTACTTTACAATCGCAATAAAGTCATAAGATGTTCAACTGACTCTTTTATTAGAACATGTTACGTGCTTCGGGATTACACCTATCTTCAGACATCACAAACTTCAACTCCTTCCTACGCAACCAGGCTGTACGCCTGGACGATTGGCGATTAATATGGAAATGTTTGTAACATGATTATGACCGCACGCCGAGAATTGTAAACTGGAAATTTGTGATTATTTCCTGTGGGACCAAACTGCTGAGCCGGCCGTCGTGGACGAGCGGTTCTAGGCGCTTCAGTATGGAACCGCGCGACCGCTACGGTCGCAGGTTCGAATCCTGCCTCGGGCATGGATGTGTGTGATGTCCTTAGGTTAGTTAGCTTTAAGTAGTTCTACGTTCTATGGGACTGATGACCTCAGATGTTAAGTCCCATAGTGCTCAGAGCCATTTGACCCATTTGAATTTGAACAAAACTGCTGAGATCATCGGTCCCTAGGATTACACACTACTTAAACCAACTTAAGCTATCTTACGCTAACGAAAACACATAGACAGACACACACACACACACACACACCACACATGCCCGAGGGAGGACTCGAACCTCCGATGGGGGGGACTTGCGCGAACCGTGGCAAGGCGCCTTAGACCGAAGGGAATTAACAGACTTTGTTCGCGCTTGTGGAGCTAGACGCATTGGACATTCCATCTCGGAAATCGTTAGGAAATTCAGTATATCGAGATCTACAATGTCAACAGTGTGATGAGAATACCAGATTTCATGCATTACATCTTAGGCATTTGTGGTGTCACCGCCAGACACCACACTTTGTGGTGTCACCGCTAGACACCACACTTGCTAGGTGGTAACTTAAATCGGCCGCGGTCCTGTAGTACATGTCGGACCCGCGTGTCGCCACTGTGTAATCGCAAACCTAGCGCCACCACATGGCAGGTCACAAGACACGGACTAGACCTCGCCCCAGTTGTACGGACGACATAGCTTGCGACTAGACCTACCAAGTCTTCCTCTCATTTGCCGAGAGACAGATAGAATAGCCTTCAGCTTAGTCCATAGCTACTACCTAGCAAGGCGCCATTTGTATCAGTGCTTATAGCTTACTAAAATTCAAGAGAGATGTATTCCAACAAGAGAATAAAAGTTAAGGAACATCTACGTACTTTTCTTCTTATTCATTGATAAGTCTCATGTTCCAGAACTTCAAGCCCGTCTGCGTTAGTTTAGCGTGCACCTAGCTACCTCATTGTGTCTATGCTGTAGGAACTAGACACAACACACTTGCTAGGTGGTAGCTTTTAAATCGGTCGCGGTCCGGTAGTATACGTCGGACCCGCGTGTCGCCACTGTCAGTGATTGCAGACCGAGCGCCACCACACGGCAGGTCTACAGAGACGTACTAGCACTCGCGCCAGTTGTACAGCAGACTTTGCTAGCGAAGCCACACTGACCAAATACGCTCTCATTTGCCGAGACGATAGTTAGCATAGCCTTCAGCTAAGTCATTGGTTACGACCTAGCAAGGCGCCATAGCTTTGATAATTAATATTTTGAAGCATGTATAATCAAGAGCGATGTTCTACAAATGTGGATTAAAGTTAGGTATTACAGCAACTGCGTCCATTTTCTAAGTTCTCATTTCCTTTTAACTGTTCCAGACCTCACGCCAATCTGCGTGAGCTTAACGCGTGCCTTTCGGCTTCCTCTCGTTGTGACTTGGCTGTCTTGCTAAGTCACAACAGCATTAACTCTCGCCAAAACGTCCGATAGGCAGCTTGGAGACAGCCACTATCGTACAACATGATGATTCCGTCGGACTGCATTTCGGCAGCCTGAGGGCAAAATGCAAAGCCAACACTAGGAACATACCATATCTACCCATCCAAAGAAATCCAAAACCGTTCGCACATGCTCTGATAAGGCCATGACGGCCTCCTTCGTCGAGTGCCAGTGTCATCTGCTCGTGGACTTCCTCCAGCGTGGACTCACAATCTACGCTCAGCGCTGTGAACACACTTTGCTGAAACTGCAATGCGGCAGAAAGCCGAATTCCCAGGAATGCTGCTGGACGGGATCATCCTGCTGAATGATAACTTCCTCCACCACACTGTCAATCGGACGAAGGATATGCTTCAGTGATCTGGTTAGGAAGCACTTCAACATACTTCGTACAGCCCGAGTCTTTCGCCGTGCAATTTTCACGTCACTGGCGACCTGAAGAAAGACATGCGTGGATGTAGGTTTCAGTCGAACGAGGAAATGCCAGACTGGGTGCGGTTGCGGATCCGTCAGCGGCCGACCGTGTTTAGTCAAACAGGAATCGATCGTCTCATGACCCAACGGAGTACTAGTCTTAATGCTTGTGGTGATTTCTCTTGAATGCAACCGTTCCATGCTCCCGTTATGGTGGGTGTTCGGTTTTCATTCGACTGCCCTCATAGCCAAATTCCTTTTCTTAAAACGTAACAGAAATTTACAACACAATAGAGCTCTTTCACAGCCTTCGTACCTTACTTATCACTCGTCTCGCCCCTTTTCGCTTCTTTATTCTGTCGTTTTTTATCGCCTGTTCTCCTCCACCCCAAGCGGAGTGACAGCGCGTCCCATCTTCTCACCACCGGCAAGAGCCTTTCAAACACTGCGTATGTCGGGGGCGTGCGCGCGCATGCGCCGTGCTGCGAGCGGCGGCTGTAATATTTCACTTGTTAAACACCACGCGGCATGATTTAGTAACGACGCAGCTGTACCCAGCTACTGCTGTTGTTTTATGCAGGGCGTCGGAGCTCCGGGACGCTGCTGCCGAAAAGACTGTGGTGGCGTAAAACTGGCGGGTTGCGGCCAAGCCGTCTAGCGTGAAGCAGGAACACACTGTCGGATTTAACGCTAGCGCTGCCTTACGCTCCCAGAAAGACTCCCGCCGGGAAAAATCTGAAAATTAAATGTGAAGGGGAACGAGAAATAAGTTTGTTTCTAGAACATAAAAGGAGATCTCAGTAGTATAGAAGTTAAATACGACACGAGCATCACATGCCTCTGTTTAAACTGGAGAGAAATCTGAGACATAACGAACAATTTGCTATAGTAGGAAGAACATAAACCAAATTTAAAAGTGTATGTACGTTTATATGCATCCATTATGTCACGAAATGGTATCTGCTGTGTAACAGTAGCATATTTCATCAGTAATCGAAAGGTTCTCTGTTCAGGGTTCAAACCCCTACAAGGGCTGAAATTTGAATCCATCAGAAATGGCGGCCGAAGACTTCCGGCATAACAAGTCACCCTTATTCAGCGAACAGCCTTATGAGAGGGCGGAGAAGCGGACAGAGATTCAGAGCATTCTCTTGCCCTCCGGCAGATAAGAAATTGCCCCTAAAGGAGGAAGAATCATCAAAGATCAACGGTGCGAGGATGCGGAATGCAATGGAAACCACTGCATTAAAGGCACGTAATGTGTATCCGCAGGACTTGTGGCATGTAACTGGAAAAGTGTGATGCTGATCTCTCCATTGACATAAGATTCCAGACTAGTCCCCCATTCTGATCTCCAGGAGGCGGCTGCTAAGGAAGAGGTGATCACGAGAAAACGATTCAATAACCAACAAAATGATAACGTTCTACGGGACTATACGTGGAATGTGAGAAGTTTGAGCCTGGTAGGAAAGCTAGAAATTCTGAAAACTGAAATGCTAGGGTTCTATTTACATGGAGTGGGGATCAGCGAAGTGAAATGGGTAGAAGACAAAGATTTCTAGTCAGATGGGTATAGCGCACTATGGAAGGCAGTAGAATAAAAGTTCAAGTGTGTGTCAAACCTTATGGGACTTAACTGCTAAGGTCATCAGTCCCTAAGCTTACACACTACTTAACCTAAATTATCCTAAGGACAAACACACACACCCATGCCCGAGGGAGGACTCGAACATCCGCCGGGACCAGAAGAGAGCAGAAAATGATGTAACGGTGCAGGATTCGTTGTGATAGGATGGTAGGACAGGGAGTTACTGGAACAGTTTAGTGATAGGGTTATTCTCATCAGAATCTACAGTCAACCAACACCGACAACGACAGTTCATGAACACAGGAAGACGTCGTAATTTAATGATGAAGAGCTGATGAAAGTATACGAGGATATTGAACGGGTAATTCAGTACATACAGAAAGATGAAAATATACCAGTCATGGGATTTTGGGATGCGGTCGCAGGGGAAGGAGTAGAGGAAAGGATTACGGGAGAATAATGCGAACCATCGTTGTCGGGTGGGATCGTGCCTCAGGAATGACGTCAGGAGCGGCCGCTCCTGACGTCAGTGCGCTCGAAGGAAGATCACTGTCTTGTATCCTCTCCACTGCCTGTGATGACACATGAAGAAGTGTGTCGCCGAATGGCGTTTGAATTTTCTTCCGTTTCTGGGGCGACTGCTGCTTTCGGAGGTGGTGCTCTGTGTCAGAATGTGGACGTTCAATGTCCGAGGTCGCGCCCGTCTGAATAAAAGCAGATGTAGGCACCGCATTAGTATCGATGTCGATCTGAATGGGTGGGCTGGTCATCGAGCCATGGAGAGTGGTGGTCTCGTAGCCAACGGAGGAGATGGTGCCTGTGAGGCAGCGGCTGCACCTTCATTTCCATTGGGGAGTGCGTGGCCGTACCGTCATTTCCAGTTTGGAGTATCGGGGGATGAACAGACGCTTCCTGATGTGAGTCACCAGGGTTGCGTACGGCTGTCGGGTAGCTATCTGGTAAAGGAGCGATCGTCGTTTTAGGAGTTGAGTCACTGGTCGGCACCTGCACGGAGGCAGTCTAACCGAACATGGCCCTTTTGTACGCAACCGACACAAGTTCGAGGCTGGCCATCATACATAACGATGGCTCACACACCACCTTTCAGGAGATAGGATGGTACATGTTTGCAGAGTTCGAACCTTATTCGGCGGACACCATTCAACATGTGGTATGTTGTGAAGTCTGCCATTTTTCCGCGATGTGGCGCACAACATTGCCGTAGAGTCGGAAAGCTTCGACGACCACGTCTTGTGGCACTTCGAAAGGGAGTTCACAAGACCCGAATTATTCTAAGACCGAAACCAGCGTGATTGTACTTACCTCTCCAATAAGCCCGTCATAATGCTTAAACTTGAGTCCATGTGGGTGTTATCGAACTATCTCCGTCGTCTTTTTAATATAGTAGATACTGCCAGTTATAGAGAAGTGAATACCTGTCACTTCCTAGGTGTCAAGACGTAGCATTTCACGAATAAATTGTTCAATTTTATAAGCGCTTGGTCGTGCATGTTCGGCTTGGAATGTAATTTTAAGTGTCGCTCGGCGGTAACAGTGCGCCATGAGGTTCAGTGTTAATGGACGCTACACAAGAAATATACCGCGACGCGGAAGTAAACAACTGCGGTGCGCTGTCCAGCGCACGAAAATGGTCCGCACGCGACCACAACCGAAAGTGCGACTGCAGGGACGCTCTTCATGAGACCCACATTTCCATCTTACTGTCCACATAATACATGCGTAGTGCTCCTGTCCACGATACTCATTACTCGCGGCAGTCAATCTACCGATTCCCGTAAGAGTTTGTGCAATGTGAGTGCATCCACACTGAAGATCATTGGACGTTAAGCATTATTTATATGAAGATGGTATCTGTTCTTTTGGACATACAGATACCATCTTCATATAGATAAGGTTCACTGGCCAATGATCTTCAGTGTGGATGCACTCACATTGCTCAAGCTCTTACGGGATTCGGTAGATTGACTGACGCAGTAATGAGTATAGTGGGCAGGGGAAATACACATGTAGTGTGTGGACAGTAAGTTGGAAATGCGGGTCTCATGGGGAGCGTGCCACAGATAAGTACCTGCAGTAGCACTCTCGATGGCTCAGTTGGATAGAGCCTCTGCCATGTAAGCACAAGATTCCGGTGGGGGTACACATTTTCAACTCTCCCCGTTGATACGAGGGCAGCTCAATAAGTAATGCAACACATTTTTTTTCTGAAACAGGGGTTGTTTTATTCAGCATTGAAATACACAAGGATATTCCCCAATCTTTTAGCTACACATCACTATTTTTCAACGTAATCTCCATTCAATGCTACGGCCTTACGCCACCTTGAAATGAGGGCCTGTATGCCTGCACGGTACCATTCCACTGGTCGATGTCGGAGCCAACGTCGTACTGCATCAATAACTTCTTCATCATCCGCGTAGTGCGTCCCACGGATTGCGTCCTTCATTGGGCCAAACATATGGAAATCCGACGGTGCGAGATCGGGGCTGTAGGGTGCATGAGGAAGAACAGTCCACTGAAGTTTTGTGAGCTCCTCTCGGGTGCGAAGACTTGTGTGAGGTCTTGCGTTGTCATGAAGAAGGAGAAGTTCGCTCTGATTTTTGTGCCTACGAACACGCTGAAGTCGTTTCTTCAATTTCTGAAGAGTAGCACAATACACTTCAGAGTTGATCGTTTGACCATGGGGAAGGACATCGAACAGAATAATCCCTTCAGCGTCCCAGAAGACTGTAACCATGACTTTATCGGCTGAGGGTATGGCTTTAAACTTTTTCTTGGTAGGGGAGTGGGTGTGGCGCCACTCCATTGATTGCCGTTTTGTTTCAGGTTCGAAGTGATGAACCCATGTTTCATCGCCTGTAACAATCTTTGACAAGAAATTGTCACCCTCAGCCACATGACGAGCAAGCAATTCCGCACAGATGGTTCTCCTTTGCTCTTTATGGTGTTCGGTTAGACAACGAGGGACCCAGCGGGAACAAACCTTTGAATATCCCAACTGGTGAACAATTGTGACAGCACTACCAACAGAGATGTCAAGTTGAGCACTGAGTTGTTTGATGGTGATCCGTCGATCATCTCGAACGAGTGTGTTCGCACGGTCCGCCATTGCAGGAGTCACAGCTGTGCACGGCCGGCCCGCACGCGGGAGATCAGTCTTGCTTGACCTTGCGGCGATGATGACACACGCTTTGCCCAACGACTCACCGTGCTTTTGTCCACTGCCAGATCACCGTAGACATTCTGCAAGCGCCTATGATTATCTGAGATGCCCTGGTTTTCCGCCAAAAGAAACTCGATCACTGCCCGTTGTTTGCAACGCACATCCGTTACAGACGCCATTTTAACAGTTCCGTACAGCGCTGCCACCTGTCGGAAGTCAATGAAACTATACGAGACGAAGCGGGAGTGTTTGAAAATATTCCACAAGAAATTTCCGGTTTTTTAAACCAAAATTGGCCGAGAAAAAAATGTGTTGCATTACTTATTGAACAGCCCTCGTATTTATCAACGCCTGTAAGCGGTTAATGGTCTGGATTTCACTGTAAGTTCATTTTCTGTTTATTCCATCCCTTTGCATGGGCCCTCTGATAACTTACCTGTGTGTTTTTTATTGATTGATCGAGCGTTGTCTCCCGGTCCGCTAACAAATATCTCGAGTCCAGGCTCCTTTGCCACCTATTTCAATGCCTACGTAAAGGCGGAAAAATTTGTCACAGTCATGAACGTCATCCTGTTGTATTCCGCTCTGAAAACTGTCGTTTTCTACCACAAACCGTTTGAAAATGGACATTCCTAGGGGAGGGGTGGTTTCTTTGATGCTCATTACGCCACTTACTTGGGGCTTTTGGTGTGCATGAAATTATCCTACTCATAAAGAACGCGTGCTATTTTTACGCTAGAGGTGGTGGTTCAGAACTCCATGACAGGCGTCGAACGAAGAAGGGGGCGAAATGTGTGTAACACAGAGTGACACGTCGACGGTTCAGCAGAATTGTGGTAAAATTTAGTGACATCGTCAACCCAACTCGCAGGTCACAAAAGGTCTTGAACTGTGGCTTTTTTCTCGCATGTATCTACATGCTGCTGTCTGAAGCATAGCCGAGCCCGAGTGTCATGTCGCATAGCGCCACTGTCTTGTACCGTTACAGAGGAATGTTATAGGCTCCTTTGAGCCAAGTGTCAAAGTTCAGCGACGTGATGCGAGCGAATTATGGCGTTACAAAAGAGTGAGCTATTAACTGTAGCATACCAAGTCCGCTATCCCGGTATATGAACCAAACAATCAAACGGCATAGGTTTTACAGTAATTCTACTAATTACATAGACTGTTTTCTATTAATCTTCTTTGAAGTTAGTACGCACCTAAACTCATTCTGTGTTGCATAAGGTACACAATGGTAAAACAATGAACGTGAGTTAGGAGATTTTAATCTATATCCGTCAATGGGATCAATCAAATAATGTTCTGACTGAACAAAAAGACTTGCGAAACGGAATATTTGTAGACAGTTTTGGACATACTATACGAGGATTGTCCTGAATGTAATGCACCGCTCTTTTTTTTTTTTCTCAGCCGAAACCAATGCCAGGAGTGCGAAACGATACGTATATATTATCTGGAGTCACCTGAGTGACCACGCCAAGTTTCCGCTACTTCCGACAGACAGTTGCAGGACGGCTTCAAAATGGCGTCTGTAGGCGCTGTAAGTTACAAGCAACGTGCCGTCATGGAATGTCTCACTGCAGAGAAATAAACTGTGGGGAATGTTCTCAAACGCTTTTACATGGTCTAGGGAGCGTCTGCTGTCGACAGTAGTACAGTTAATCGCTGGGCAAGAAGGGTGAGGTCATCAGAAGGCGGTTCGGTGGAGCTCCACGATTTGCAGCGGTCGGTGAGACCATCCACGGCTGTCAAGCTTGACATGTTGGAGCGAACTGATGTCATTCGCGAGGACAGACATTACGATTCGGCAGTTGGCGCTGCATCTCTCAAGCGGCAAAGGAAGTTCACACAGTGAATCACTGTCTCCAGGTCTAGGATTGGTAACGACAGGGCATACACGCCCTTGTTTCGCGCTGAAGGAAGGCCATTGAATGGCAAGGAGAAAACAGGGTGTGTAGATAAAGCGCCATTCTTTCATTTGTGCAATTCTGATTATGTTCAATAAAGAATTGTTGTAGAAAAAATGCGATGCATTACGTTGTGGGCAAACCTCATAGTTCGAAGAGTTCCAGGAATACAGGTCCATGTCGCAGTATGGGGGACCACACTGGAATGTACTCAAAATATCTGGCTGTTACTTGATACAGATTTACAGCTACATAATATAAGTACCACCATTTGGATTAGATTTCTATTAAGTCCAGTGACCATTTATTGAATTTTATTTTACTTGTCTGGGAAATTGGCCATTTTATTTAATGTTTCCCATCACTCTAGATGAAGAACGGCTGTTCACGACCCTATATGTCTCATTAAGTCTGTATGTCTGCTGTGTGGCTTAACATCGGCTCGTTATAACAGCATTAGTCACAATGCCATGCCCACGCTAATCATTGCGCTGCAAAACATACAAATCAAATGTGATGGTTGTGGAAAACACAACTATAAATTTGTGACGTGCCCCCTTGTTAAAATGCCAGTATTTCTGGTTTTATGACAACTACAACATTTGTACTCAACATCACATTAATTATTAACGCTATTGAAATTTAAAATGAGCGAGTCTAGCTCGTATACCCAAATGAAATCTTAATCACCTCCGTTTACATGACTTTATAATCCACCCAGACACACACACACGTCTTACTTGCTCTAGAAAAACCCTTCTCCGCTCCACTTTGGCAGGCTATGTTCTTAACACTCCCCTCAGTCCACATTCCAACGTGTAACTCGGAACCTCCAGGTACACCTGCCAAGTGTCCACCGACACCACATAACACGGGTACTATACGCCACGCAAAACCTATAAATAATAATCGTTGGCACCAGACGCTTCTCTGTATTCATTTAAGATCTCTGAGATCCACTCAGTATCAAGTGTCTGCTGTTTTCCTCTTTGGTCGCTTTTTGGCTATTTAAGCTCACGACACTGTGGGGAGAGGGCTGGTTTTGGTCGGTTGGTTGGCGCTCCGGTGTGCAGTCTGGTTGTCGGCAGTCGATCATTGCGCATGCGCTGCCTGTTTCTGTCACGTGGGCAGTGGGGCTGCGTACGGAGACGTGCGTGCGGTCGACGAATGTGTACTGTGTCTAGCGAGAGGGCGATGGTCTCGTCTGTGCTGCTAAACAATGCGAACGTGTGAAAGTGGCTTTGAAATGTAAAAGCCTGCAACCGGATACGCTACAGAGTCAAACAGTGGGGATTATTTAGGTGGTTATGTTATGAGTTGAGTTACGAGTGCATTATTTGGCACTATGGCCAGCTTCTTATATATCTTGGTACAATATCACCTCCTGCTCTGGCAATAATAAGCCTGTCTGCACATATTATTAATGACATAGTAGTGCAGATATTTAAGGTGGTTAATTCGAAAAGTGGATGATTTGTGGGTCCCTTGTGGTCATATTACTGTTTTTAAATTTTCTAATGTCTTAAGGATTGTGTTACTGCGGATACAGCCCATTTCCTGTGTGGTTTTATGTTGTTGTCTCAGTGATGTAACCAGCGGTGCGCGACGCTCGTTGTAGCTGGTCATTTAACTGGGAGACTACGCCTTGGTGGCGGTCAGTTCGAATTGTAACTGATAACGCGGTCACTGTGTTTATCTGTAGACTCCAGTTCTACGTCGAATTTAAGTTGTGACGCCGAGGCGTCCATCTTTCCTTCTTCGCCGTTCCTTTCAGCTTTCATTCAGGCTCGATCTGATATGTAGTTTCCGTGCACCTCTGGTGTGCCATTACTTGACACTGAAATTTTGTAATACCTGAAAGATGCCTTTCATTGTACTGGATGTTCAATATCTTATTCTTAAAGAGAAATTGTGAATTGTTTCCTCTGTTATATCTTAAAAGGTGTCCACTTCTGTGGGAGTTTTTCTCAGTAAACCATTTATTGTTTGTATCGTTCTTAAGATTTATGTAAATAGGCTTTTAAAATCATTTATTGTTTGGGGTCTACTTTGACACAAATAGACAGTTTGTCTGTTTAGCAATGTTTCAGATTGTAGGGCAATTATGTATATTATTGTGGGGTAACAGTAAAAAAATGGTTCAAATTGCTCTGAGCACTATAGGACTTAACTACTGAGGTCATCAGTCCCCTAGAGCTTAGAACTACTTAAACCTAACTAACCTAAGGACATCACACACATCCATGCCCGAGGCAGGATTCGAACCTGCGACCGTAGTGGTCACGCGGTTCCAAAGTGAAGCGCTTAGAACCGCACGACCACACCGGCCGGCGGGTAACAGCAGTTTGCACAAGTCATACAGTTGTTAAATAAAATCTGCTGGCAATTCCAAGCCAGAGTTTGTATTTGATTGATAATTATTGCCTTGCCTTTATTGAGTTGATGTATCCTTGAGTGTGTGTCGCACTTCACATACATAAATTCATCATTTCCTTCTCCTATATGTAAATACTTGAAAAAATCGACAGTCGAGCGGAGTGACCGCGCGGTTAGAGGCGACATGTCACGGATCGTGCGGCCTCTCCCACTGGAGGTTCGTGTCCTCACTCTGGCATGGGTGTGTGTGTTTTTCTTAGCATAAGTTCGTTTAAGTTAGTGTAAGTACTGTGTAAGTCTAGAAACCTATGACCTCAGCAGTTTGGCCCCTTAGGAATTCACACACACAACAATCGACGAATCAACCTTTTACCTTCGAACCAGTGCAACCAACGATCTGCGTTAAAATGTTATTCTACGTATTACGTCTCTAAAGTAGTTTGACTGATGTTGAGGAAGAGGGTTAAATGAAAAAACAATAAAAAAAAGAGAAGATAGCATTGAGTTATATGCTGTCGCAGAATAATTATACAGTACCTTCTTATTAAGTGTGCCATTATTTTATGAACTGATTTGTTGCTGTGTTATAACAGGTTGTTAGTGCTCTTAATTCGCCTGGTTCCTGGCTATCAAGGTAGCTTGTAGCCGAAACGGTACAATAGCACAATAGATTATTAAAGATATCAGTTAAAGGTTGCATCAAATCATTTAAACTATCTTTGCTTTGGAGGCATCCGTACATGCTCCGTAGAGTGAATGGTCCGCCTATGACAGCCGTTAGTACGTAACTTGAATCGTGTCACTAATCCTTAAAATAGGGTAATGGATTAAACTACACTTCTTAGCGGCTGGACATAGTCATAAGAATGGGACTTGTTTTGAGCTAATGTGTGCAGAAATCTGTTATAGAATACGGAAATTAGCGAACCCTCACAGAAACCAGAACCACTGTTGCAGATTTACAATAGTACCACTGCTGAAGATTTACAATAGTAGCTAATCGTGTTTGCAGAACAGAACTGTCTTCAATGACAAGTCCTTTTTCGAACTGAGTTTCTATGAACAGCATGAAAATGCTTGTTTTTGTGCTTGCCAAACCCTGCCTTGGCCAGTAAGACCGCCAGGTCTCTTCCGAATTGAGAACGTCTAGAGCACTGTGGTCAGGTTCCTGCAACTAGCTCGGGATGCTGAAGATGTAACGCGCAGATTGGACAGAACTAAGCACGATATCTCTCAGGCGGACATCCATCAATTATATCAATCAACGACAGGCCGAATAACTACTTGCGTAGGGGCCAGAGGTGGACCAAAGTGTTATTGACCTTCTCGATTTGTGAAGTTCTTTCTCTTCAATACATCATACAATTTTTCTGAAATTGTAATCATTTGTTTGTCTGAACATGTTCGTCACATCTAACGATTTCCGTCCCATTCTGATAAACGTGTTACGGTGATGAGTCGGATTCCGATTTTTTTAAAAAAGAAAATTATTGAAGTTATTAATTTATCAGGGGCATCAATCCAATACATCATTGCGCTTTCAAGTAGATTCCAACGTTACACTGCTTGTACGGAAGTTATCACCACAACTGAGAACAGGTGTTCTTCCTCTAAAATAGTTCAGGTAACGACGAGGAAGCTGGGTAGCTTTCATACACCCTCCTCCCCAAAGTAGACAACAGAATCTCAGTGACATTCAGATCTGGTGAATGTGATGGTCATGGTGGTCTTGGATGAATTCCACGTGCTGACGAGAACAGTCCTGGACAATGTGAGTTGTGTGAACAGGGGTCCTGTAATGTTGGATCACAGCATCATTACTGAGGAACAAATATGCTACCATAGCGATTTTTAAGTAGATGGCCAGCCCAGTGCTCACTGGTATTAGCTGGGTGAGCAGGCCTTAAAAGTAGGTTTGTAGATCATCTGGCACAACTGTAACGCTGCAGGGTATATTAGTCTCAGTGTAGTCCAGATTTGTTAACTAGATAGATTAACATTGTCCATAACCTGTGCTAGTAACCAATTAAGTATAAGCTGCTTTTCTTATTGTATGATAAAAGGACCCACTAATTAAATAAGATGGTGTGTTATTGTGTATAACTAACAATGTTGTTGTTTTGAACTATTGTATCATAATATTTATTTTGCATTTGTATAATTATCTTGTGTTGTATCAAATAAAGTATTTAAAAATTGTATATACATACATACACGCACGCGCACACACACACACACACACACACACACACACACACACACACACACACATATATATATATATATATATATATATATATATATATATATATATATATATATATATATATATATATATACCACTGGGTCGTCCTGATCCAATCTCTATGGCTTCACAATCGTAGGTAACAATGCTCTCGGCATCGTAACCATAGAGCCTATTGAATGCACGATATGTCTGCCTAAATCACCAGAGAAAATGATATCGATCATGTTTTGGGACAAACTCCCCAAGAAGATCGGAAACTGTGTGAAGCAAGACTAATCCGACCAAATGACACTATTCCTTTGCTCCATAATCCAGGTATTATGGCTTCTTCTTAAGGGAATTTGAGTCACTGATGAGTAGCTTTGGAATTCCAGCTGACCCTGATATTCCGTCCTTGTTGTAGTTGTTGTGGTCTTCAGTCCAGAGACTGGTTTGTTGCATCTCTCCATGCTACTCTATCCTGTGCAAGTTTCTTCATCTTCCTGCACCTATTGCAACATACATCCTTCTGAATCTGTTTACTGTACTCATCTGTTGGTCTCCCTCTACGATTTTTACTCTCCACGCTGCGCTCCTATACTAAATTGGTGATCCCTTGATGCCTCAGAACATGTACTACCAACCGATCCCTTCTTCCAGTCGTGCCACAAACTTGTCTTCTTCCCAATCCTATTCAATATCTCCTCATGTGATCTACCCATCTAATATTCAGCATTCTTCTGTAGCACCAAATTTGGATACCTTCTATTCTGTTCTTGTCTAAACTATTTATGTCAACGTTTCACTTCCATACATGGCTACATTCCATACAAATATTTTCAGAAACGACTTCCTGACACTTAAGTATATACTCGATGTTAACAAATTTCTCTTCTTCAGAAACGCTTTCCTTGCCTTTGCCAGTTTATATTTTATATCCTCTCTACTTCGACCATAATCAGTTATTTTTTTCCCCAAATAGGAGAACTCATTTACTACTTTAAGCGTCTCATTTCCTAATCTAATTCCCTCAACATCACCCGATTTAATTCGACTACATTCCATTATACTCGTTTTGCTTTCGTTGATGTTCGTCTTATATCCTCCTTTGAAGGCAATGTAAATGCCGTTTAGATGCTCTTCCAGGTCCTTTGCTGTCTCTGATAGAAATTCAATGTCATCAGCGAACCTCAACATTTTTATTTCTTCTCCGTGGATTTTAATTCCTACTCAGAATTTTTCTTTTGTTGCCTTGACTGCTTGCTCAATATGCCCCTCGTCTCTTATGCATATGCTTATGGGTATTTTTCATACAAATGCGGTTCAGGAGTGTGACATTTCGTTCTGCAGCTGTCATCGTCGTATTTTTCGCGAGAATCGTCTTCAGTGCCCGTTTGTCACAATCACTCGACACACACTCCGCGTTGTGGCTTAGCCGATCATTTTTCTCTAATTTCCATCAGTGTAGTATAAATCCTTGATACGGTGCCTCTTAGAACACCAAACACTTGGTTACGGTACCACCCACCAATCTGCCCACTTCTGAATGCACTGAGCTCCGACATAATGCACTCATAACAGAACAGAACACTGCTCTCAGCAATACCGACACTTGCAAGGTAAACAGTACAGGTGCCGTCCTTGATCAAATATAACAGTGGAACCAGCAACCTTTATCTTAAGCACTCTTTCGCCGTTATTTTTCCATATTTACGTCCACCTCCTGAAGCCAACTTCCGTTTCGTATCGATTTACTGCTTGCAAGTGAATGCAAAGCTAGTGGGTCAGGTTCTGCAGAGCAGACCTGCGGCCCACTGTGTATCGGCAGCGGCGCCTCACGTGGTTTCGCCCTACGTGGACTTCGCCTCCGCCGCCGCCGCCGCCGCTGCCACTGGCTGTTGTGGCTGTCACGGCGGGGTGCGGCTGCCGCGCGTGCCAGGAATACGAACGGATGCAGCCGAAGCACCGGATTTGTCGCGGCGAGGCGCGTCGCGTGCCTGACTCCTGCCTCTGCATACAGGCTCTGTGGTGCAAGGCGTTATCTGTTTCCGAACCTGCAGAGCATCGGCTGAAGCGGAAAACGCTCATACACGGCGCCTATTCACGAACAACACACACCAAGAAGTATGCTTGCGTTCGACGATCGCAGCAATCTCTGGCCATTAGTAGTCCAATCAGAGAATTGCAACTCTAACAGTTAAGAATGTTACTTCCATAGAATCTTAGGCAATCCTCGTTCTTTCACAGGATTACGTTTTCTTCAAAAATTTTATTTTTAGCTTGCAAACATTCCACAGTTAATTCAGTAGTTTAAAATTATGTAATGGAAATGTTTCGTCAGTTCAGACAGTAATGGCTTAAAATGAATGATGAAAGACATTAAAAAAAATAAAAATTACGAGTGGTAGTTTTTTTTTTCATTTTGTCTTATGGGACCAAACTGCTGAGGTCATAGGTCCCTAAGCTTACACACTGCTTAATCTAACTTAAACTGACTTACGCTAAGGACAACACACACCCATGCCCGAGGGAAGACTCGAACCTCGGACGGAAAAAGCCACGCTGACCTTGCAAGGAGCCCTTTACCGCTCGGCTAATCCGCACGGCCGTAGTAGTAGTTGTGTCCGATTTGTAGCACACTGAGGTGGCTAGTAGTTATTCGGTTAATTAGGACACTTTGAATAAGTAGCAGTTTATTAATCACAACCAGGATCAGGTGTAAGTATAAAATTGTACACGTGGGCTTACGGATAAAAAAACACTAAATGAACCACGATTGCTGAGTGGTGGATTCATACAAGTTCAGAAAGATCGTACTGTGGTTTCATTATAGTCACCAGAAAACACAAGTTCGCAGACACTTGTTGACACACTTCTGATTGTCGCGTAGGCACAATTCACAGGAGTCGGAAGTTTATTCACTGCCCGACCGCTGACGTCAGCTGAGTCACAGTTAGCATGCAGCCCGACGACATTTCTCCGATAGGAACTTCCTGGAAGTTGCCAGGATCCGACCTTGAACAGAACTGTTCTCCTGGATTCTGACAACGCTACCTCAGGGCAGAGATGCGGCGGTGGCGCCTTGGAACTACGGGAGGCACGGCTTCTTTCTAGCATTCCATTGGTGCCTCGTGGTGCCGTTTTACTGTGAATTATGTCTGAGCTGTCGATACTTCTTGCACCGCTCTCGATACTCGAGACACCGCAATCCTCGCTCCCAAATATCTGTCTCGAAGTCTAATATGGAGAAGGGACACAACGTGGGTGGAAGGTTGCCGGTGGGGGGGGGGGAGGAGGGGGGAGGGGGGATTGGGCGAAGAGGACGGCACGTTGACGAAATCGCGGAGTTAGGTGCCGAGCACTCACGCTCGGCCCTGTGCCCACCCTGCAAGTGTCTGGAAACTCCAACTGGGAAACCTACCACAGGGTGCGCGTTGGCGGCTGTAGGCACAGATATATGCGGCATGCGGGACACTGGAGTCGACGTCTGAGGCCCCCAGGACGTCCAGCAGGGCGACCGGACCTGACCCTGTTCCTGGCTGCGTCATGGGCTGCCAGCATGACGCTGACGTTCCACTGTGGGGATTACCGTGCTGCCGGAAGCCACGTTTGCAACTGCGACGGTGGCTGCTGCATGCCCTGGCTCCCTGCTGGATCTCTCAACAAAAGGTGGGGCGCGGGGGGGGGGGGGGGGGGGCGAATCTCCTTAGTGGATTGGTCAAAGCTGGTTCGATGACGCCTGTGCAATCCAGGTGAACCTGGATGATGTAGGTGGAATGGGAGAAGACCTCAGACACCACACGTCACTTCTAACTGCGACACCTGCCAAATACATGAATGAACAGTGGTTGCTGTGGACGAAACTATGACTGGGAAGGAGGGAACTAAGACTCTGCAACGGACGTAGTAAATGGAACAGAATCCGATGGCGTCGACAATGCAGAAACTCCGCTGGCGACGTTCCCTCTTTGGGCAGAGAGCGATGTGAAAACAGAAAAACATTCAAAGTCTCATTCCTTGTGTGGGTGTCTCACAGGTTGTACGTCTTTGATCTCAAGGTCTTTACGAAGCGCTTTGCTTCACCAAATGACTGTAGATGAAAGGGCGCTGTAAGGACGCTGAATATCATTGTCTGCACAAAGCTATTCAAACTACTGGAACATGAACTGCGGCTTCAGGTAAGCCTTCAGTGAAGAGGGTCGTTGTAAGAGCTGATACTCGGCTGACTGACATGGTACAATTTATTCGAATGACAGAGGGAATGTTGCTGTCAACAGCCACTAACCAGCATATGTTCCAGTATTGAGCACCAAAATCTATGTGCCGGAGTTGTCAAGGTCCACCAGGAAGTGACCACTCAAAGCACCACTGTGGGGGAACGGATTGACACGCTGCGCACGTTACACACTTGAGGTCATGGCCTCTATTGGTGCATCCATTCCCATCCAAGTACGATGGCGCATTGCAAACCGTTTGGTGTATACAATACCACAATGTCCTTGGTACAACAAACGAAGAAATTCCCCTGACATTACCAATTTCAGTGTGCGTCATGAGGACGCTCATCTGCACCTGCGACGTCAGCTGCTCAAGGCACCTTCGGAAAACAGCTGGGGTGGAAACGCTATAGTATGGTAAACACTGAATGCCTCGTGTGTGTTGATCACAAAAATCTTCTTGGACTCTTCATCTAAAGGCAGTTGCAGATAGGCCTCCCTAAGATCAACTTTTTAAATGAAAGTCCTGACCTAATTTGTCCATCAATTCGTCAGGGAGGCGCAACGCGACTGATGGTTGATTTAAAGTCGGCTCAGTGTCACAACCCGCCCCTCGGTTTAGTAAAGGCAACAGGGGTGACGCCCATAGGCTGGCTGTCAGTGGTTTGACGACGTCAGTGTTCTGCAACCTCTGAAACTTCCATAATGCACACTGTGTGTAAATGTCATATAGGCCTCACATCCGTGCACTTTGTCTGAAATACAATTGAACAGAGAACTGCACTTGTCATATAACGCATTAATAGTGGTCAGAAGCCCAAATGAATTAACCTGTAACACCATCCCTTTAATTGGCAATCTGAAAAGGTCAAAGCTATCCCTGCAAAAAATGTTAGTAGACTCTCGAGAGAAGAACACATGAAATAACGCTGTTTTAGTAGTACCACGTAACGTGGCTGGTGAACTGCACACACCAAGAGCAGGAGTAGGCGCAAGTTAAGCAGTTTCTGAAGCTATGGGCTGGGTAACTAATAGTACATAAAGCAGTTAAGCATCGTAACAGTAGCACTAGTATCTAACAGTAAAGGAACACACTTGCTGAGCACAGTCAGCTGAAAAAACAATTTATTCGATTGCCGACTGATAAGTTGCAGAGTTTGTGTCCTAGCTGTCTGGTGAAGCAACAACAGGATGACCGAACCGTTGCGCAACGATACACCTCATTGGTACCATTGTTGGATATGAAATGTGAAGTCTGTCTAACGCCATCTATATCTGAACATACCAACTTTATGTGGCCTTGTTTGCCACATGCGAAGCATTTGGTTATGCGGCGCGTGTCCTATCCTATACCCTATCATTTGTGTGACAGGACTTCCACGAATGTATGGGCTGCGTTGCGGCCTGACGGTAGACCTTTCTCGCACATGACCTAGATGTCGGGCGACGTCTGATCTGAGGGAAGATATTACAGGTGGTGCAAAATAATGCTGAGTTATAACGAAAGTGTCCTGTGGCTCAGTAACTGACAATACTGTGCTAAGTCCAGTGTTAGGATTCTTTAGTATGGCACGAGTCCTGGAACAGATACATTCTCAGTAGTCACATTCCGCATCGTATCGTCGCTGAGTGACAGCAACCGTGGTCCAAAGGTGCAGTCGGCTTTCAGCCGTGATACCGTGCGGACGGGCTCGGCGCGCCGGGCAGTGCTCCGCAGGTGTTGTTTACCCGCTACCGCGCAATAGCGTCGTTGTATTGCCGTATAGTACCTGTACCGACCCGACATGTCGTTCTCATATCGAAAAGCTACAATCAAACTAACGTTCAACGCATCGTACACGAGACCGAAGGCCCATGAAATTGAACGGTTTCGACGAGACACCATGCACATAGAACCACAACTGATAGGAATTCATCTGTCTATTGTAACCAGCACAGTGTACGTACCTCAAACTGATTGACGAAGCGGCCTGCGACAGATTACTCCCACGATCTGCAAACGGCTTTCGCTTCTGTCACGCAGACGGTAACGTGAGCGTGGTAAGAGTTGACCATGCTGGTCTGGGGGTGCGTACCGTGCGCATCTTTGAACTACCGTTCGAAGTTCCTGCCAACCTAGTCGTTGATGCGCTGCGGCCATACGGCACAATTCTGAGCCACACAGAGGAGAAATGGAACACATTAGAGACGTACCCTGTCCTTAACGGGGTACGACAAGTTGCGCATAGAACTTAAGAAGCACGTTCCATCATATGCTTTCGTTGGTGGCTGCCGCGCAATTGTTATATATGATGGACAACCGAGGACCTGCTCGGGCTGCGGCCAGGAGGGCCACGTTAGAACTGAGTGTCTGCAGCGCCGCCCCGCAATGAACCTCCCCAACGATCCACTATGACCTCTCTCCCGCTAACATATGTGGAGGCGGCACGACATGATGTGATGGATGATCAAAACCTGCTACCTCCTCAAGCCACTGCCAGCTCCGTTGGAGAGTCAGCGTCGTCGACGACGCCGCAACCCAACGGTGCAGAGGTTCCTACAGCCTCTGCCCACCGCAGCGTCGTGGGCACCCAGCCATCGTCACTGTCGGGATCGGACACAGGGGTTCCTAGCGACCGAGACTGTGTCGAGCCCCGCCCTCCAGTGGATGTCGAATCTCGGACCCGAAAGCAAAAATCACCCAAGCGACACAAGAAGAGGCGATTGTCAGCTGAAGAACAGGACAGGGATGTGAAGCCGGCGGAAGACATCAACTTCGTTGACTCGTCCACAATTGCTACGGACTCCAGTGGCATCATTCACCAGAAGGTTCCTGAAGACAAGGAACACTCTCCTAAATCTGGTGGCCCAGAAAACGAGGCGCATTGCGTCGACTCCCAAAATGTGGGCTCCTGTGAAAGCGACCAACCCCCAATGACATCACAATCGTCTCTTTTTGATTGGGCAGACGATATGGAGGCAGATGATGCACAGAAAACATCGATATCTCCACCAGAGCCCATGGCTGACATTGAGCCCGGAGGGCTCTGCCAGTCAGGGACTCATACGGCACAGTAATGCACAGCATGCAGATGGATGGCTGTGTGGTGTGTGAGGTAACTGTGGGCTTGCACCGGTACACTGCCTCCGCCACTTGATATGTCTCAGTCATACCGTGTGGGAACAGTCAATGTAAATGGTGTCCACTCCACTGTCAAGACCCGCATGTTACACGACATGATCAAAGCGGCAGACTTGGACATTGCCCTTCTCCAGGATGTCCGTCCCGAGCTGCGTTTAGACCTATATGGCTACATCACGTACAGCCTACCCGTAGGTGATGGCGCAGGAGGAACGGCCATCCTTCTCCGGGATGGCATAGACGCGACGGACGCGACGTACTTGCCGAACGGGCGAGGCATCGCACTCACACTTGGCGCAGTCTCCTCATTAACGTCTGCGCTCCCTCCGGTAATTCGCACCGTGGTGACAGGCATGTCTTCTATTCGGAGGAGGTAGCCCCACTTTTGCAAGGAAATATGGACCATTACATAGTGGGCGACGATTTTAACAGTGTTCTGCGCCCCGAGGACCAGATACCGCATTCCGTCCCATGCCCGGCTCTACAAGCATTGATACGTGACCTCGCGCTCCACGACACATGGCTCTTACATCATGGGACCGAGAGTGGATATACGCACTTTACCAGCCATTCTGCCAGTCGTATGGACCGGATATATGTCTCGCGTGCCCTCCGCACAGCAACCCGTGATGCAGAACTCTGGCCGACGGCCTTCAAGGACCATCTTGCGTACATCTGCACTGTCACCTTGCCCCGACAACTCACAAGACGCAGGAGGGGCCCATGGACGCTGAACGTCTCCCCCCTTCGCGAGGAAGGGTGTCGACGAGCAGTCACTGACGCGTGGCGTCGATGTATCAGGCGCCTGCCCATGTATGCTTCCACGTTGCTGTGGTGGCTGGGATGTGTCAAACATGCACTCCGAAAGACCTTGATGGCCTACGGGCGTGACAGGTCGAACTGGCAAAGGACAACATCGGAATTTTACAATACAGCGTTACGTGAGCTGGCGACGCAACCGCCGTCTCCCGAACGTCAGATGTCCGTACAACGCATCAAAGCTCGTCTACTTCGCATCAGGACAGAGCAGCTAGAAGGTGTCCGCATCCGTGCGCGAGTGCAAGACTGTATCCCCAACGAAACAGCGTCAGTGTATCACACTGTCCGCGAGAGGCGCCACCGCAAACGTCAGCTCATTACGGCGGTAAACACGGAGGAGGGCGACCGCGCAGTGACACAAACCAACATCGCGCACACGTTCGCCAGACACTATGGGACCTTGAACATGGAAGATCCGCGAAATGTACGTGATTATGACGAGCTGTTGCACGATTTTCCCGCCCCTCGGGACGTGGCACCCGATGATAGTCTGCTGTTGCCCATTACACCCGACGAGCTGACATCGGCCTTGGCACGTGGAGCACCGAACAAGTCGCCTGGACCGGACGGTTTACTCCTGCAATTCTACCGCACTTTTTACCACCTTATGGGTGACAAGTGGCTCCAAATGTTTCAAGACCTGATCCGCAATGATTTCACTGTCCCCACAGAATTCACAGAAGGCATCTTGATCCCAGTACCGAATCCGAATGGTGGTTGTAGGTGGCAGGATTTTCGCCCACTCACACTCCTCAACAACGACTACAAGGTCTTCGCCCGTACCGGCCGGTGTGGCCAAGCGGTTAAAGGCGCTACAGCCTGGAACCGCGTGGCCGCTACGGTCGCAGGTTCGAATCCTGCCTCGGGCATGGATGTGTGTGATGTCCTTAGGTTAGTTAGGTTTAAGTAGTTCTCAGTTCTAGGGGACTGATGACCTTAGAAGTTAAGTCCCATAGTGCTCAGAGCCATTTGAACCAATCATTTCTTCGCCCGTATCCTGCGCGCGCGTCTACACACCGCTATCGGGAAAGCCATCCACACCGATCAGACATGTTTAGGTGGTGTCAGCAACATTCATACGGCATTAGGAGCATACCGCGACGTAATTGCTTTGACGGCGGCCTGCAAAATACGAGGCGCCCTTGTCTCCGTAGATTTTGGCCACGCATTCGACCGCGTCGACCACGGCTTCTTACGCGCAGTTTTGCAACACATGGGCCTCTCTCCGGAGTCTGCACACGTGGTCCTTCGACTGGTCCACGGAGAGCGCTCCCGCATGATGGTCAACGGTTATCAGTCTGGTCACATTGTTGTTGGACGGTCAGTGCGACAAGGGTGCCCCCTGTCGGGTATATTATTTGCTGCAGCGCTTGAACCAGCTTTACATGGTCTACGGCAGGTATCTCTGGTATCTCCTTGCGGGACGTGACCTTCCGTTGTGGTGCATTCGCCGATGACGTGGTGTTCCTGGACAGATCAGAGGATGAAATGCATTTGGCGCTACAGTGGTTACGCCAGTACGGGACGGTCGATGGGAGCGTCATCAACGTGAAGAAGACAAAATACATGGATGTCGGATGGGGGCTTTCCCACACAACGGCGGTGCCCTTTGACAAGGTGCCCGTACTCAAGTGTTTAGGAGAGCAATTCTATAGCAATGTCCGCCGCACGGCGGCGGCTACGTACCGTCGGCTCCTAAACCAGACACGTGCTCTGCTGCAGGACAACAAACTGCGTCGCTTGGATATGCTCCTCTGAACACGTTAACACCTATCTTGTCTCAAAACTGAACTATTTTGCGCATATCCTTCCCTTGACGGCTACGATGGCCGACAGATTTCAAGCAGCATATGGACATTTCGTAAGCACCGATCTGGTTTTTAAAGTCCGATACGCCACCCTGGCACTGCCGCAGCGAGCGGGCGGTATCGGTTTAATTCATGTAAATAACCGTGCGCGATCGCTTTATCTCAACACTATGCGTCGCAAGTGGACCTCTGCCCACGCCATTCTGACGGGCACCCTGGTAGCGGAAGTGGCACCACACTCTCTGCAGCCTCCAGTTTCTGTAGGACACATTTCACCGGCACTTACCCACATCAGAGAGTTCTTGATTGACTTCAGTTACTTACGATCAGAACTTCTGACGATACGGAAGCCCAGCACGAAAGACTATTATCGCCTCTATCAACAGCAGCAACCTGTAAATACGGTCACCCACAGACATCCTGAAGTTGTCTGGAACACGGTGTGGCGAGCGGTACACACGCCTTTTCTACCTACGACGGTGCGTTCATTGTCGTACGTGGTTGTGAATGGGAAGTTCGTTACTCGTCAGAGGCTACATTCCATAGATCTGACGGACGACCCCTTGTTTCCGACATGCTCAGTCGCGGACGCGGATGCACGCCGTCTGACGTGTGCCGCGACCAGCGAGTGCTGGCTACTGACGCAGCGCATGCTGGCGTTACTCTTGCGGCGATTGCCGGAGTCTATCTCCCCTGATGACGTATTGCGCCCCGACGGCGTATACTTTCCATCAACCAGAACGAACGCCGTTAACTGGCTAAACGGCATGGCCGTCTACTACATATTTTGCGATGCTCCCAAAGGCACACTCGACTTTTGGTCCCTACTGATGACGACACATGCGGCTTTCAGCCGCCACCCGAAGTACAGAACTCGTTTCGCAAATTATTTAGGTTCATTATTTGCGGATCCTCCTGCTCACTGGGGCGTTCCGGGTATGAGACGCTGAAAATGAAGAAGAATCCTGGAGCATAAGGATCCTCTACGGACGGAATAGGGGGGAACCCATCCCAACAGACGAGAAGACGACTCGGACGCTCGGCTACGGCAGTTGTAGGATCTTTCTTTGTAATGAAACAAAAATAAATGTATAATGCAAAAAAATGTTATAAAAATTAAAGAAATAAATAAATAAAACAACATCGACAAACCCACTTCATCCTCTTCCTGATCCTTCGATCCTCGAACACGAACACGTTGCTTGGGTGTGGCGGCGGGATGGCCAGGCTTCGGGTGTCGACCCCTGCCCTACCTGTCGTCCTGTTCCTGCAGCGGTTCATTAGATTAAAAAAAAGGGTAGCGTCTTTGATTCATAGTCAAAGGGTTCTCGGTCCCGGTTCGAAACGTGCCCCCAGTTCAATATTGATTTTGATTAATAATCAGCACTTCATCCCTCCCCCTCTACCCCCCCCCCCTCCATGAACAATGGACCTTGCCGTTGGTAAAGGGGCTTGCGTGCAGCAGCCATACAGATGGCCGTACCACAACGTAGGGGTATCTGTTTAGAGGCCAGACAAACGTGTGGTTCCTGAAGACGGGCAGCAGCCTTTTCAGTAGTTGTAGGGGCAACAGTCTGGATGATTGGCTGATCTGGCCTTGTAACACTAATCTAAACGGCCTTGACGTACTGGTACTGCGAACGGCTTAAAGCAAGGGGAAACTACAGCCGTAATTTTTCCCGAGGGCATGCAACTTTACTGTATGGTTAAATGATGATGGCGTCCGCTTGGGTAAAATATTCCGGAGCTGAAATAGTCCCATATTCGGATCCCCGGCCGGGGACTACTCAAGGGTACGTCCTTATCAGGAGAAAGAAAACTGGCGTTCTACGGATCGGAGAGTGGAATGTCAGATCCCTTAATCGGGCAGGTAGGTTAGAAAATTTAAAAAGGGAAATACTTGGGTTAAGGTTAGATTTAGTGGGAATTAGCGATGTTCGATGGCAGGAGGAACAAGATTTTCGGTCAGGTGAATACAGGGTTATAAATACTAATTCAAATAGGAGTAATGCGTGAGTAGGTTTATTAATGAATAAAAAAATTGGAGTTCGGGTAAGCTACTACAAACAGCATAGTGAACGCCTTATTGTGGCCAAGATAGGCACGAAGCCCACGCCTACTACAGTAGTACAAGTATGTATGCCAACTAGCTCTTCAGATGACGAAAAAATTGAAGAGATGTATGATGAAACAAAAGAAATAATTCCGATAGTTAAGGGAGACGAAAATGTAATAGTCTTGGGGAACTGGAATTCGATAGCAGAAAAGGAAGGAAAGTAAAAGTTGTAGGTGAATATGGCCGGGGGGGGGGGGGGGGGGAGAATGAGAGAGGAAGCCGCTGGTAGAATTTTGCACATAGCACAATTTAATGAAATTCGATAGTAGGAAAAGGAACAGAAGGAAACGTAGTAGGTAAATATGAATTGGGGGTAAGAAATGAAAGAGGAAGTCACATGGTACAATTTTGCACAGAGCATAACTTAATCATAGCTAACACTTGGTTCAAGAATCATGAAAGAAGGCTGTATACATGGAAGAAGCCTGGAGATACTGGAAGGTATCAGACAGGTTATACAATGGTAAAACAGAGATTTAGTAACCAGGTTTTAAATTGTAAGACATTTCCAGGGGCAGATGTGGACTCTGACCACAATCTATTGGTTGTGTAGATTAAAACTGAAGAAACTGCAAAAAGGTGGGAGGTGGGAATTTAAGGAGGTGGGACCTGGATAAACTGATTAAACCAGAGGTTGTACAGAGTTTCAGGGAGAGCGTAAGGGAACAATTGACAAGAATGGGGGAAAGAAATACAGTAGAAGAAGAGTGGGTAGCTTTGAGGGATGAAGTAGTGAAGGCAGCAGAGGATCAAGTAGGTAAAAAGACGAGGGCTGGTAGAAATCCTTGGGTAACAGAAAAAAATATTGAATTTAGTTGATGAAAGGAGAAAATATAAAAATTCAATAAATGAAGCAGACAAAAAGGAATACAAACGTCTCCAAAATCGACAGGAAGTGCAAAAAGGCTAAGCACGGATGGCTAGAGAACAAATGTAAGGATGTAGAGGCTTATCTCAATAGGGGTAAGATAGATACTACCTACAGGAAAATTAAAGAGACCTTTGGAGAAAAGAGAACCACATGTATGAATACCAAGAGCTCAGATGGAAACTCAGTTCTAATCAAAGAAGGGAAAGCAGAAAGGCGGAAAGAGTATATAGAGGGTCTATACAAGGGCGATGTTCTTGAGGACAATGTTATAGAAATGGAAGAGAATGTAGATGAAGATGGAATAGAAGATATGATACTGCGTGAAGAGTTTGACAGAGCACTGAAAGACATAAGTCGAAACAAGGTCCCGGAAGTAAACAACATTCCATTAGAACTACTGACAGCCTTGGGAGAGCCAGTCCAGACAAAACTCTACAATCTGGTGAGCACAATATGTGAGACAGGCTAAATACCCTCAGACTTCAAGAAGAATATAATAATTCCAATCCCAAAGAAAGCAGATGTTGACAGATTTGAAAATTACCGTACTATCAGTTTAATAAATCACGGCTGCAAAATATTAACGCAAATTCTTTACAAACGAATGGAAAAAAGGTAGAAGTCGACCTCGGGGAAGATCAGTTTGTATTCCGGAGAAATATAGGAACACGTGAGGCAATACTGACCCTCCGACTTATCTTAGAAGCTAGATTAAGATAAGGCAAACCTACGTGTCTAGCATTTGTAGACTTAGAGAAAGCTTTCGACAATGTTGACTGGAATACTCTGTTTCAAATCCTGAAGGTGGCAGGGGTAAAATACAGGGAGCGAAACGCTATTTACAATTTGTACAGAAACCTGATGGCAGTTATAAGAGTCGAGGGACATGAAAGGGAAGCAGTAGTTGGGGAGGGAGTGAGACAGGGCTGTAGCCTCTCCCCGATGTTATTCAATCTGTATTTTGAGCAAGCAGTAAAGGAAACAAAAGAAAAATTCGGAGTAGGTATTAAAATCCATGGAGAAGAAATAAAACTTTAAAGTTCGCTGATGACATTGTAATTCTGTCAGAAACCGCAAAGGACTTGGAAGAACAGTTGAGCGGAATGGACAGTGTCTTGAAAGGCGGTTATAAGATGAACATCAACAAAAGCAAAACGAGAATAATGGAATGTAGTGGAATGAAGTCTGGTGATGCTGAGGGAATTAGATTAGGAAATGAGACACTTAAAGTAGTAAAGGAGTTTTGCTATTTGAGGAGCAAAATAACTGATGATGGTCGAAGTAGAGAGGACGAAGGAGCGGAAATTGATGCCACTCTCTTGCACTTTAGGTGAGAAACGGCTCCTGAAGACGGAATAATTAGCAATGATCATAAGGATACAGAAGGCAATGGAAACCACGGCATTAAAGACAAGTAACGTGTGTCCACAGGATATGTTGCCTGTAATTGAAAAGGTATCATAATGATCTCTCCATTGGCAAAAGATTTCGGAATATTCCCCCATTTGGATCTGCGGGAGGGGACAGCCGAGATGACCAAGAGAAGGAATCAACGAAAGGATAACGTTCTACGAGTAGGGTCATGGAAGCTTGAATGTCGCAGGGAAGCTAGAAAATCTGAAAAGGAAATTCAAAGGCTCAATCTAGATAAAATGTGGGTCAGTGAAGTGAAACAGAAAGAAGGCAAGGATTTCGGATCAGATGAGTATAGGGTAATATCAACAGCAGCAACAAATGGTATAGCGTGTGTAGGACTCCTTATGAATAGGAAGGTAAATCAGAGAGTGTGTTACTGTGACTGTTCAGTGATAGGGTTATTCTTATCAGAACTGACAGCAAACCCAATACTTCTAAAGGGTGATACAATGCGAAAAGTCAGATGAAACTCTGTCATGGGGGACTAGAAGGAAAGGTTACAGGAGAATATCGGCTTGAGACAAGGAATGAGAGAGGAGAAAGACTAACTGAGTTCTGGAATATATTTCAGCTAGCAATAGCGAATACTCTGTCCAAGAATCACAAGAGGAGGGGGTACATTAGAAAAGGCAGCGCGATACGGGAAGACCTCAGCTGGATTATATAATGGTCAGATAGAGATTCAGAAATTGTAATTCTTACCCAGCAGCAGATATAGACTCAAATCACGATGTAGTAGTGATAAAGAGTACGTTGAAGTTTAAGAGGCTAGTCAGGAAGAATCAATACGCAAAGACGTGGGATACGGAAGGACTAAGGAATGACGAGATACGCTTGAATATCTCTAAGGCTGTACATGCAGCAATAGAGAATAGTCCAGTAAGCAGTACAGTTGAAGAGGAATGGACATATCCAAAAACAGCAATCACAGAAGCTGGAAAGGAAAACATAGTACAAAGAAGGTAACTGCAAAGAAACTATGGGTAATAGAAGAAATACTTCACCTGATCGACGGGAAAGTAAAGTACTGAAATCATCAGGGAAATTTAGGAATACAGAAACACAAGTCGCTGAGGAATTAAATAAACAGGAAGTGCATGGAAGCTAACACTAAATGGCTGCATGAAATTAGTGAATAAATCGAAAAAGAAATGGTACTCGGAAGGACTGACTCAGCATATGGGAAAGTCAAAACAATCTTCAGTAAAATTAAAAGCAAGTGAGGCTACATTCAGAGTGCAGCTGGAATTAAATTGTTAAGTTCAGAGGAGAGAGTGGATAGGTGGAAAGAGGACACTGAAGGCCTCTATGAGGGGGCAGATTTATCTCATGTGATAGACGAAGAACCAGGATTCGATTTAGATAAGGTAGGTCATCCAGTATTAGAATCAGATTTTCAAAAACGTTTGGAGGACTTAAGATCAAATAAGGCAGAAGGGGTCGTTAACATTCCATCAGAATCTCTAAAGTCATTAGGGGAACTGGCAACAAAACGACTATTCACGTTGGTGTGTTGAAAGTAAGATTCTGGCAATATACCGTCCGACTTTCCAAAAAAATATCATCCACACAGTTCCGAAGACTGCAAGAGATGACAAGTCTTAGAATTATCGCACAGTCAGCTTAACAGCGCGTGTATCCAAGTTTCTGAATAGAAAAATATGCAGAAGAATGGAAAAGAAAATTGAGATTGTGTTAGATGACGATCAGCTGGGCTTTAGGAAAAGTAGAGGCACCCGAGTGACAGTTCTGATGTTGCACTTGATAATAGGAGCAAGACTAAAGACACGTTCATAGGATTTGTCGACCTAGAAAAAGCGTTCGACAACGTAAAATGGTGCAAAATGATTCGCGATTCTGAGCAAAATAGGGGTAAGCTATAGAGAGAGAGAGATGAGTAATATAAAGTATGTACAAGAGCCAAGGGGGAATATACGACTATTAACGAAATGCTCGGATTAATAATGGTGTAAGACAGGGATGTAGTCTTTCGCCCTACTGTTCAATCTGTACACCGAAGAAGCAATGATGCAAATAAAAGAAAAGTTCAGGAGTGGAATTAAAACTCAAGGTAAAAGGGTATCAATGATACGATTCGCTGATGACATTGCTGTCCTGAGTGAAAGTGAAGAACAATTATATGATCTGATAAATGGAACTGACCGGTTAATGAGTACAGTACATGGACTGAGAGTAAATCGAAGAATGACGAAACTAACGAGAAGTAGCAGAAAAGAGAACCGCGAGAGACGTAACTCAGAATTTATGTTCATGAAGTAGATGAAGTTAAAGAATTGTGCTACCTAGATAGCAAAATTTCCAATGACGGACGGAGCAGGAGGACATCAAAAGCAGACCTGCACTGGAAAAAACGGCACTTCTGGTCAAGAGAAGTCTACTAGTACCAAACATAGACCTTAATTTGAGGAAGAATTTTCTGGGAACATACGTTTGGAGCGCAGCATTGAATGGCAGTGAAACATGGACTGTGGGAGAACAGTAACAGAAGAGAATCGAAGCATTGGAGATGTGGTGTAACAGACAAATGTTGAAAATTTGGTGAACTGATGAGGTAAGGAATGAGGGGATTTTGCGCAAGATCGGAGAAGAGAGGAATTGTAGAAAAACACTGACAAGGAGAAGAGACTGGATGGTAGGACATTTGTTAAGACATCATGGACTGTCTTCCACGGTACTAGAGGGAGCTGTATAGGACAAAAGCAGTAAAGGAAGACAGAGATTGGAATACAGTACGTGCAGCAAATAATTGAGGACGTAGGTAGTGGTTTGGACAAGTGAGAAATTCCTGGCGGGCCTCATCAAATCAGTCAGAAGCCCGATGACTAAAAAAAAAAAAAAATGTCAGTGTACCTTATCACACATGAACACTGAAAAGGACATTGTCTACTAAGGCTACGATGTTCTGTTACCCACCGTTTGTAGGACTGTTATGACTGCTGTTTCAGTCCGTATAATTTACAACAAGCTGCCGCTACATACACTTATGATTCAAAATGAAATGGCAGTTTGACAATTAACTAATCGTAGTGGCCTCTTGAGGCTGCTGGTCTGGAAACAGTTCGCTCTCAACCGGAATACATTTGAGCCTGTGGTGGTTATCTGTTACGCCGAAGACGTTGAATTGCGCCATCAACTGCACAACTTAATCAGCCCAGCCTTCGCTTGGCTCCAGAAAGTCCTTGAATTTAAACGCTTGAACCGTTTGTTCAGTGGTTTCCAAATCAAAAGGCTGTGATGGCGCTCGTGGTGCTGCCGTAATTCCTTACAGTGCTTACAATAATAGGTCAGTTGGTTGTACCTTGATGCGCTGTGTTTTTGCGTCATCATGTTGCTAGGACCTCGTCAAGTTGATGGCTCACATGGCTCTGAGCACTATGGGACTTAATTTCTGAGGTCATCAGTCCCCTAGACTCAGAACTACTTAAACCTAACTAACCTAAGCACATCACACACATCCATGCCCGAGGCAGGATTCGAACCTGCGACCGTAGCGGTCGCGCGGTTTGAGACTGTAGCGCCTAGAGTCTAGGGGACTGATAACCTAAGAAGTTATGTCCCATAGTGCTCAGAGCCATTTGAGCCACCAACTTGACGAGGTCCTATCAACATGATGACGCAAAAACACAGCGCATCAAGAGCTGGTAAAAAATCTGTAGCGGCAACACTGACCACAACAAAACTCCAGATATGAATACCACCAGTAATCAACAGTATGTATGTGGGAACTGAAGGCTTCTTACGAATGAAACTATAATTTTTTTTTACTAACTACTGCGGTGTCGTTGGGTATCGATAGTGTCACAAAAAGTATCGACAACTTCAGCAACAAACTAACATCACTGGATTCAACACTCTTCGTGAGTTACTCACCTAAAATTTCCAATTACCTCAAGACTTTCTACTTACTCTCAACGTCAATGACACTGTCGATGACTTACAGCCTACAGAAAAATTCGTCCATGGATGGTCCTTGTCAGTCATCAAATTGGTACTAGATGACAGCTGCTTCAGACCTGTCAGACACAAGATGGCAGATAGTTCAAAATACTGCACCAGTGAATGAAATGAATGCCAGTGATACAACAAGTACGTCAATTTGGGAAAGACATAATAGCTGAATTATAAATATAGTAAGTCTGAAGACACTGTTAAAGGGAGACTACAACTCAGAATCACAAACATGTATAACGGATGCCTGCACGAAGTGGCAAAAAAACTGATAATATGATAACAAGATATTAGATAAAACATTACGAAATACGCTTCAGATCAGAAACTAGGCTGGAATGGTTTGGCCTTGTTAAAAAAGTATCAGTTGTGCAAGAATTCCTCAGCACTTGTGGAGCATCGTATGGGAAAATGTCTCGGTGCCTTTCTCACCACCGCAAATCCACTGCACATGGTACAAGACTGTTAAGGGTACGACGAAGTCCAGTGAAAAGGGGCAGGTACTCACTGGATTCAGACAGACGCCTGCGGCAGCTGCAGTGAACAACACATTCTCCAGCATGGGCTATTTTGTGTTGAACTGTCATTCCCGATTGGAAAACCAGAGAAAAAGTATTAAGCTTGATGAGTAGATCTGCGCCGAGCGAGTTTGATGCTCAACAGTACCGGCACCAGATTTTAAGCCGTTTCCTGCATGCTAGAGGTGTTCAGGCACACGGTTGTTCACCCGCACATAGTATCCTATCTTCCTCCTGCCACTCACAGAGAAACAGCAATTTCTGTATTACCAATGTGTCCAGTACGAAAAAGAAAACAAAGAAAACATCAGTACCAAAAGATCTGCATGAGCTACCTGTTCTCAATATTCGACACAGTCTTTAAGAAACTGTAACGAATGTCAGCAGACTGCCCAATAAACTTGCAACAACACGAACTTGACGGCCAGCCGGGGTGGCAGATCGGTTCTAGGCGCTAGTCTTGAACTGCGCGACCGCTACGGTCGCAGGTTCAAATCCTGACTCGGGCATGGATGTGCATGATGTCCTTCGGTTAGTTAGGTTTAAGTAGTTATAAGTAGTAGGGGACTGATGACCTCAGAAATCCCATAGTGCTCAGAGCCAAGCTTAACTAAGGAACATGTTTATGGAGTCTGGCGAAAGAATTCATTGAAAACAATAAGCCTTTCTCCAAAATATTAAAATGAAAATTAAATGACTAGATTACATGATGGTCAAAAGGAGGGCATAAAGAACCCCTCCCCCTATGGAATAGCGAGGGTTAACGTTAATTATAGCTAAATGTGAGCATGTAGACAAAAGAAATCCATAACTGTTCGGCTACAATATTGGAGACAAAGCACTGTAAACAGTAACAATGCAAAGATACCTCTTCCCGAGGTAAGTTGATCAAGAAGTCTAAGCGAATTCTCCCTGTTATATATATAATTTTAGAATAATAATAATCACTATAAATATCAAAAGAATGCACTTACAGAGAAGGTCTTTGCATAAAGTCTGGAACTGGCCGTAGAGATATTTTTTCGTGGTATTAACAACATACGTTATTTCAATTGAACGGCGTTATTCCATCTAAAAATCCTTTTATAGCACGTTTAAAATAATTTGTGACTTTTTACACTGTATGCAGCGATTGAAGAGAAGCATAGCTGCCAGCGCGTGCTGGGCCGCACGCGTCTGCACGTGACCAGACTATAATACCAGGCCTAATCGGCCGGAAACTGTCAGGATCGCTTGACTGCTTGAACACCAAGCCCCGCTATGAGTTTGTGTTTGGTTTGTGTTGGGTCGCATATTTCGGTGCGTTAAAAATGGTTCAAATGACTCTGAGCAATATGGGACGAAACATCTGAGGTCATCAGTCCCCTAGAACTTAGTACTACTTAAACATAACTAACCTAAGGACATCACACACATCCATGTCCGAGGCAGGATTCGAACCTGCAACTGTAGCGGTCGCGCGATTCCAGACTGAAGCGTCTACAACCGCTCGGCCACAGCGGCCGGCACGGTGTGTTAGATGTAGATAATACACTGAAGCGCCAATGGAGCTGATATAGGCATGCGCATTCAAATACAGATATATGTAAACAGGCAGAATACGGTGCCGCGGTTGGAAACACCTGTATACGACAACAAGGGTCTGGTGCAGTTGTTAGATCGGTTACTGCTCCTAAATTGGCAGGTTATCAAGATGTAAGTGAGTTTAAAGTGGTGTTAAGGACGGCGCACGAGCGATGGGACACAGCATCGCCGAAGTAGCGATGACATGGGGATTTTTCCGTGCGACCAAATTACTAAAGTACCGTGAATATCAGGAATCCGGTAAAACATCGAATCTCTGACATCGCAAGCGGCCGGAAGAAGATCCTGCAAGAACGGAACCAACGATGACTGAAGAGAATATTTCAGCGTAACAGAAGTGCAACCCTTCCACAGATTGCTGCCGATTTCAATGCTGGGATATCAACAAGTGTCAGTATGTGAATCATTTAACGAAACATCATCGGTATGAGCTTTCGGAGGCGAAGGACTACTCGTCTACCCTTGCCTACTGCACGACACAATGCTTTACGCCTCACCTGGGTCCTTCAACCAATAACTTCGACACCGACACTGGATTGTTGATGACTGGAGACATGTTGCCTGGTCGGATGAGTCTCGTTTTGTATTATATCGAATGGATGGACGTGTACGGGAAAGGAGACCTCATAAATCCATGGATCCTGCATTTCAGCAGAGGACTGTTCACCTATGGGAGATTCTGTAGTGGTGTGAGGTGTGTGCACCTGGTGTGATATAGGACCCCTGATACATCTAGATACGACTGTGACAAGTGAAACGTACGTAAGCATCCTGTCTGATCACCTGCATCCATTCATGTCCATTCTGCATTCCGACGGACGTGTTCAATGGCAGCAGGACAATGCGACAACCCTCGCGTCCACAATTGCCTCAGTGTGGCTCCAGGAACACTTCGGAGTTTAAACACTCCCACTGGCCACCAAACCCCCCGAAAATGAACATAATTGAGCGTATATGGGATGCTTTTGCACTGGCTTTTCAGAAGAGATTTCCACCTCTTCGTATTCTCACGAATTTATGGAAAGCCCTAAAGGAATCATGGCGTCATTTTCCTCCAGCATCACTTCAGACATTAGTCGAGTCCATGCCACTTCGTGTTGCGGCACTTCTGCGGGCTCGCGGGGGCCCTACACGATATAGGCAGGTGTACCAGTTTCTTTGTTTCTTCAGTGTACGTTGAATTGTTGTTTGAACTTATAAGGATATCACAGTATGTTTTCAGTCTCGAGAAAATGGAATGTATGTAAGCCGCTCCGTAAAGGAATTCGTGCGTCAGTGAAAATCAAGAATGAAGTATTTATAAATTTCTCGTATCTCATAAATGATTTGAGGTTTCGGAACAAGCTTTTGGCAAATTATAGCTCACAAAGACGAAGTGTTTGGCCATATGATTAATACGCGAAACGTCCTTATCGACCGTGATATTCAAGCAGCTACATATTTTTCTAATGAAATAATGCAGTTATTGAAGGTCTTATAACTGGTGAAACGAGAATTTCTGTCGGTTTCTCAGCAATATAACTCAAGAAGTTACACGTTGAGTTTTATATTCACAATGGACTGTTTCATACACTACTGACCTGAATTGCTCTCAGTTGTTAATTTAACAATATTTACTAGCACACCATTTCAGGATTCTGCCGCAATTTAAACTTCAGTAGAATGTTAGTGAGATGAATAATTCCAACCTCTGCTGTGTTTTGACAAAACAACATTGCAACAAGAGAAGTTAAGTATTCTTCAAAACTCATCACAATTTCTTGAATCCATGTCTTCTCCACTTCCTTCTTGATATGTCTAATATTTGCAGTGGCTTCTGTAATAAAAATTTCAACCTCAGTGAGAGTAAATTTCTTGTTGTTGTTTTCCACATTACTTTTCAACTGGGCCTATATGCTCTGTAGGATTTAAATGAGCATAATCAGATGGAAGCCTGATTAAACTATTCAGTTTTGCTATCAGCCAGTTCGTAGCTTGGTAGCATGAATTTTAGGCATATACACCACTACAAGTTCCATTAACTTCGCCTTGTGTACTGAACGCAGAATACTGTAGTCGCTAGATGTGGAGACGGCAGGCGTTGTAGGGGAAGTGCTGACTCTGGACGGGAAGTGTCATTCTAAACTGAAGCTTCAATTTTTTTGTAAACATTAATCGGAGCCCCTTCACGCCTACACTTGTATGGTGCCCAATCAAAAAGATCTGTCACCTCTTCATTTGTTAGTATCTAAAAAGAATTCCCCCGTAAGTGCAGAGATTTGTTTACACCTGATTTCTTAACAATTTGTAACTTTAGAGAAGTGTCACGAGTGGGGAATTTGGGTAAACCTACAAATTTCTCTTGTTATCATGTAAAAATTTGCGCCTCTTAGCAAAACTCCGCGGAGTTTACATTGACTCGTCTCACTAACACATTGCATAGACGCAAATGTGAGAGAATTCTGAAACAGTGGATTATTAAGTTATGTTAAGTGAGGAACTGAGGAATAGTAAGGTCAGCATCTTATGACAAAGCACAACCTCGTACAATATAACCATGTAGTAACTACACTTACGTTTTTCCAAAATCCGAAGTATTTCTCGTTACACGAGCTACCGATGGCCCTTAGAAATTACAGTCTTTCATCGGAAAATTCCTTAGTTAGTCGAACAACACGACACAGAATGAAGTTTAACGTGATAACCATACGGAAAAATACTCTCCTCTTTGTGTGCTATCATTGACCAAAATCTCATTTCTATATCTCAAACTGTTTATCATGCTGTAGATATTTCAGTCTGGCTTTATCGCTGGCGAGGTGCGACCGCAAATAAGTGAGCTACGTCAGATCAATTTTTTCGTGATTGTGATAGATCTCCAATCAGCTAAAGAAAAATTCATTATGTTAGCTACATTTCGTATGTAACAACATATTATGTAATGTGTAGCAAACGCAAAATCATAGCGACCTCTACGTTTCACCGCAAATTCTTTCGAATTTCGTTCAGTGTCTTACATCTACGCAAATATCACAATAGCTACAACCATTAACGTAATGATGGGCACAGAATAATAAACCTGACACATAAAGCTACAAGAAAAGCAAAAATGTTACTTTTACCGAACAATTTCTTTAAAATAGTTTGAGAAAGATTGCCTGTCGCGCCTTTCGAATCTGTCATCGTCGACTGGCCGAACGGTGGCAAATCCTTGTCGGCCTCCCATTCTGAACAAACGAATGAACTCGTCCAGGGCTTTCGACCAAAACTGGTCACTAAGCATCAGCCACTGTATTCTGTGCGACATCTACATGCTAAATTTAACTTTATCTCATGAAACATTTCTTTGTATCCAGAACAAAATATGGCTTTCTTCCACATCATTGTTGGAGGTTTATGCATCACAACACAGTGGTATGGCATTTTTTCCATTACTATTGTCGAGTTCCGAGGAATGTCTTGCAGCAGAACGTTATCTTCCCAGATGGTGAACGTGTTCCTGGACGAAACTTTTATTGCAAATTTCATATTCCGATGTACTGCTCTATTATTGAGGCAACAAAAACACAGAAAACTTGTTCACAACACCTGACGAGCACAGAACACTTCAGTGGCACAAAATATGACTTTACAACGAGAGCTGACGAACCTTGATGCATCTGATGCGTGTCAACATGTGGTACCTAATGCGTGACATCTCATGGTACTGTTTATTCATAGTGTGGCAGTAGGGGCGCCTAATCAGCCGAACCGCTGGCGACGTCGTAGGGAAAGCCGACTCGCCATTGGTGTTACCTGGGCAATGGCGTCACGTGTCCCCCCACCTGTCCGCCAAACATCAGAAATCGCAACTAATTTTAAACGCACTATAGTTTGCTGGCGTTCGTCGCCCGACTTTCTGAAGAATCTGGTAGTCTGCTAGGTGATGGTGTTGCAAGTAATCTCATAAGTTGCGATCTGTAAAGAAGTCATTAACAATTCTCTATAGAGAGCCCGGATTCCAACGGCATGCAAGTATGGTTTTATTAATGAAAAGTGGATGATAGAGTCCCGTATGTAGGTATTAAAACGCTCGTCGAAAGATTATAGTATTTCCCAAGGAAATGTGACCTTGTCTGCATCTTCCTACTATAGGACTACAGCCGTTCCACATGAATCTGCACGATCTTTTGACACCTTAGGATAACGGAATCATTGATCTGTATTCCTTGAAATGAAACTACTACAGACCATTTAAACATTAATCTGAATATGTTCTGGAATGAACAATTCACTTTCTTATACTAATAGAGTTAGTTCTGATGTTAACTGACCCGTAGCATTCCACATAAATGTAATTCAATTGAGAATTCAATAATGTCCACTACCGACAATGTGTCTGTTACACAAAAGAGACTCTGCGCGATACATCGAGTTACCCGTAAGTGTTTCCAGTGGTACATATATTACGAGGGCAGTTCAATAAGTAATGCAACACATTTTTTTTCTGAAACAGGGGTTGTTTTATTCAGCATTGAAATACACCAGGTTATTCCCCAATCTTTTAGCTACACAACACTATTTTTCAACGTAATCTCCATTCAATGCTACGGCCTTACGCCACCTTGAAATGAGGGCCTGTATGCCTGCACGGTACCATTCCACTGGTCGATGTCGGAGCCAACGTCGTACTGCATCAATAACTTCTTCATCATCCGCGTAGTGCCTCCCACGGATTGCGTCCTTCATTGGGCCAAACATATGGAAATTCGACGGTGCGAGATCGGGGCTGTAGGGTGCATGAGGAAGAACAGTCCACTGAAGTTTTGTGAGCTCCTCTCGGGTGCGAAGACTTGTGTGAGGTCTTGCGTTGTCATGAAGAAGGAGAAGTTCGTTCTGATTTTTGTGCCTACGAACACGCTGAAGTCGTTTCTTCAATTTCTGAAGAGTAGCACAATACACTTCAGAGTTGATCGTTTGACCATGGGGAAGGACATCGAACAGAATAACCCCTTCAGCGTCCCAGAAGACTGTAACCATGACTTTACCGGCTGAGGGTATGGCTTTAAACTTTTTCTTGGTAGGGGAGTGGGTGTGGCACCACTCCATTGATTGCCGTTTTGTTTCAGGTTCGAAGTGATGAACCCATGTTTCATCGCCTGTAACAATCTTTGACAAGAAATTGTCACCCTCAGCCACATGACGAGCAAGCAATTCCGCACAGATGGTTCTCCTTTGCTCTTTATGGTGTTCGGTTAGACAACGAGGGACCCAGCGGGAACAAACCTTTGAATATCCCAACTGGTGAACAATTGTGACAGCACTACCAACAGAGATGTCAAGTTGAGCACTGAGTTGTTTGATGGTGATCCGTCGATCATCTCGAACGAGTGTGTTCGCACGGTCCGCCATTGCAGGAGTCACAGCTGTGCACGGCCGGCCCGCACGCGGGAGATCAGACAGTTTTGCTTGACCTTGCGGCGATGATGACACACGCTTTGCCCAACGACTCACCGTGCTTTTGTCCACTGCGAGATCACCGTAGACATTCTGCAAGCGCCTATGTATATCTGAGATGCCCTGGTTTTCCGCCAAAAGAAACTCTATCACTGCCCTTTGTTTGCAACGCACATCCGTTACAGACGCCATTTTAAAGCTCCGTACAGCGCTGCCACCTGTCGGAAGTCAATGAAACTATACGAGACGAAGCGGGAATGTTTGAAAATATTCCACAAGAAATTTCCGGTTTTTTCAACCAACATTGGCCGAGAAAAAAATGTGTTGCATTACTTATTGAACTGCCCTCGTAATAATGTTAAAATTGATCCGCTTACTGAATAACGCTGCGTTGCGCTCATTGTATGTCGGCAGCGAATTACTTTTATCTAGGCTTCCTGCCGAAAGTTTTACTTCGTTGGTTTACACGAATATGCAGGCATACGTCATAGTGATTACTGGATGGGGCAAAGTTGTCAATGAAGAACGATATCCAACAAATAAATTATTTTGGTTCGAATCCCTCGGTTCCATAAAAGGTTTTTCGGGAGATTTCTGTTGGTTGTAAGGCGAACGCCGGAACTGGTAAGCAGTCCCCACATATTCCCAACAGGGATACCCCATCTTCCCCACTTTCAGTTTGTCTGGTATTTGACTGAATAGAACTGCGACTCTCTAATGAGCCAAATCTCGAATAGCCAACTCCACGCTTTGGAATGTAGAATGACACGAGTAATGAAAAAAAGACTCAGATTAATAACGTTATTGTTCTTTATCGCACAGAAGCGAAGTTATCTCTTGAATTAAATGGTAATTTAAGTATTAGGCTCATTATACTATATGATTTATTACAGAAAAGACACGTGGAGTTCTCTAGGAGGAATGACCTTATAAAACACAGTGTAGAAACAACAGATTCCAGGCTGAGATTCTCTGAAGGTACATTAAGAAAATGTAAGTCTTTCTCGAAGAAGCAGATGCACAAAACACTTATTACATGACATCTTGAGTGTTGCTTATCAGTCTTACCAGCTTTGATTAATAGAAGACATAGAAAATATAAAAAAAATACCATTGGCGGTAGGGCGTTAGAGATATCCTACATGAATGTTAGTGGCAGTCACTACTAGAGGGACGTGGTGCGTCACTGAGAGGTTTACCACTAAAATTCAGAGAGAGAGAGAGAGAGAGAGAGAGAGAGAGAGTCCATTACGGAAAGAGTTGGGCAACATGTATGCTACCTGCCGCAAACATCTCGCGAAATGTCCGCAATGATAAAATCCTTGAAATTAGATCTAATATTGACGTTTACAGGCAATCATTCTTCCCATGCACCATTCGTGAATGGAACAGGAAAGGGGCAAGGAAGATAGTAGTACGCTGCGCCACACACCGTCACATGTGTTACGAAGAAGAGATGGAGGCACAGAAGTTGGATGTGATTTCTTGCAAGTGCTCAGGCCGTCAAGGGTGTCATAGCCGTATGTATAACAGCATGCTGTTGTGCGACGGAAAGCAGAGCAAGCAAAATATTGCGTAATCCGCTTGTTATTGCCCACTGTATTCTTCGGCCACGTAAACATATTTTACGGATAAGAACCTTAATATGAAACACACAAGATAAGCTCCTTATATTGTGCAATAACTTTTCTGCCACAAAAGCGTATTACTCTGGATGCCAGTCGAGAGCGTAAATACCGCAGTTGCAGAGGAGCAAACAATACAGAATACAAATTACAGGTATTTGCTACGTACCACTTGGGATGTGAAGTAATCGATCGCTCAGAATTTACGAATAAAAGTATATATTAAAAGAATCTTGGAACCTAGTTAGCATCTAAACCATACGATAAATCAAAGCTATAATAAAGTGTATGCCAAAGCAATATTATTTCATTACTAAGGTATCTTTACCAACTGAATCCATTGAACGAAGGCTAAATGTTGAAATCAAAGTCAATCACATTCTTGAGTATTTTTCAGCGTCACGCTTTTTTCTTATGGTCATTTAGTATCATATAAGGAAGAAAAATTGGGATTCAGGTAAAAAGAAAATTACTGATGGAGTTCGTCTATAGGGGAACTATAGGAAACAAAAACGGTCGTGTCATTTCCAAGGAGTTATCTCTAAATTTACATTAATCGATTTACCGCAAACATGAAGATGCTGAAACTGCGTGGTCCGATGGGGCTCGAACCGTCGTCAAGTGTACTGTCGACTTTCTCCCTCGGTTCAGAAACTGAAAGTATCAGGAAGTGGTCACTATGTGACCTAATGGGTCATATAGACAATAGCACTTATACTTAAAATCTTCGCAAAATCTGAGACACATGTTGCAATTGTTCTACGACACAAGGGCAGAACCGTACTAAAACTATTAAAAATCAGTAACGAATAGCACATAAAAGGTCATTTTACTTACAGCAGTACAGGTTCATGTGTATAATGCATGGTCTAACTGACCAATTCATCATAATTCACAGAAGTTGAAAAGAGGGAATACCTCATTGAGGTCTCCTGTCTTGATTCTGTCTACCATCGCTCCTCACACAGAAACCCGACTGGCCACTCTTTCTCTTGCGCGTAGAGGCATTTGCCTAGTTGAAGAACGAGTGTTTAATGAAAACCCAAATATTCTTTCATTATATTGTCTTTATGGTATACTGCCAGTGCCCATTTTGATGTCACAGAACATCTTAAGAGCGTTCTGACATTATCTAAAGCCCCTTACTGTGGTGTTAGCACGCTGGAAAGTTGTATCGGTGGGAAGTACAGTGCATTCTGAATTGCAGTTTACGAAATGGTGGTGGAATATACACAAAATTACAGAACAATGTATGTAGACTGTTGTCAAACATTGTAGTATACGAGTGCTTGCGAAGTTTTGCGTATTCTGTTGTGTAAGACATCCTTGCATGACTACAGGGAGCCTGTCAATTCTCATAACGAATACGCTACAAGGCCAGAAGAAAAAAATTATTATATAGTTTTACATCTACTTCGCCGTTTCTGTGTGCCAAGAATACCCACCATGGTCATCATGACATATTATTTGCGATTCTAGTTGCTGAAAACTATGTATCTTGTCTGTGAAGGAAGCTGTAACTTGACATGGTAAAAACACTTTAGATCGCTCTGTGCGTATGGACCCGAGAACGACTACTTAAGTATCTGTATTACAAACAGTACTTTGAAAATATTTGCGGACATGGGCGTTCTCCACGGCGATTTCACTGACTATTTGTAAACTATCCCTTCGTTGTCGAAGAGCACTGTAAGATCGATTTATTTTGCATTCAGCAGTGTAAAAGCTTACTTTGTTCTTGGATATATTTATGCGTGGTTATCGTCATATTACTTATGGAACATCGGTAGGTAGGACACCGGTATAGGGCTTACAATAAGCAAAGACTTATGGTTTAAACAATTTTCAATATATTATTGTCATAAAAACAATATATTCACAGCTTGACCCGCATCTCGTGGTCGTGCGGTAGCGTTCTCGCTTCCCACGCCCGGGGTCCCGGGTTCGATTCCCGGCAGGGTCAGGGATTTTCTGTGCCTCGTGATGGCTGGGTGTTGTGTGCTGTCCTTAGGTTAGTTAGGTTTAAGTAGTTCTAAGTTCTAGGGGACTTATGACCACAGCAGTTGAGTCCCATAGTGCTCAGAGCCATTTTTGAACCACAGCTTGTAGTTTATCACACGTGCAGGCTATACTCACCATTGCTTCAAAGTCTCAACAGACCAACTCAATAACAAGATGTAATGTTTATTAAGAACATTGTTGAAGTTAACACATTCCTTCATGTTAGTTTAATTGTCTTATCAAGTTGACTAATTGGATTCCCACAAACTAAACTATCAATTTAGTCTTAATTATAGTATTTCTAAAAGTGATATCACTGGTACTTTGGGTTGAATGCGAAAATTACAATAATAAGGACACATTAGCAGCGGCCGAAGTATTGGTCTACAAAACCGTATGACGGCGCTATCTCCTTAGAAATTTACCTTAATGAGATACGCTGAAAATTACACGTAAGAATATGAATAATCCGAAATAATACCATTGTATTCGAAACGGTTTTCTGAATCGACATTAGATTATCGAAACATAAATAAAACACATCTGAAGATTATTAGAAAGAAAAACCAAAAATATGTCACTACTTTACGAAACCATTAATGGTAATTTGACTGTTATGCTAACACGTTGTATCCGTCCTAAAGGCCTTCGATTAATGTACTACTCAATGAATACAGTCGATTTTTCCAGCATCACACAAACAGTTGAAAACAAGTTTAACACAAACAGAACATAATATATTGTGAACATAGGTGAACAAATAACAATGAAAAAGAAATATTAAACATGGTCACACACTCATACAATTGGGAACAGGTGCTAATAAAAGAAAATCCTTATCTCACGGAGATAAAAACATTCATGACAATACTATGCCTTAACAACACACACACACACACACACACACACACACAGACAGGCAGACAGTGCCTCACCACCAACCCTTTCTTCAGCCCCACCTGCAACGCCCACTCCACTTTCCAGTGATCCCTCAGTCAGTACTCATGATCCCACAGTCAGCTGAAAAAATATGCGACAAGAGCAGTGCAGGCATGTGTAGTTTTCCACAGTATAGGTTATGTGCAATTAAATATTTACTGGAATTTACTGGAAGAAACCTATACCAAGTGCTTTTAGCACGTAACGGAAAAAATGGCTGCGTAAGAAGGATATAAAAATGAATGTAAGTAAAAAACAAAAACATAAACCGGTAAACGTAAACGGAAATTGTTAGAGCTAAATCAATTCCAAAGGAAACACTACAAATATCACATCAAAATATCTCTAATTAATTAATTTTCATGTATTATAGAGCAGTGAAGATACCCAAAGTTAATAGGCGAAACAGTCTGTTATTCAAGAATAGATTTCATTTGAGGAAGTCGGAAGTTTTCTTATCTTTTTCACAAAACGGAATAAAAGTTAATATTAGCAACAGAGGAAACTAGCTGCCAACATTAACAACAGTAATACAAGGTGATTCCTTAGTGATGTTACAAATTTCTGTAGGTGATGGATATGGGTAAATATATCATTTCTCGGTAAGGGACAGTGGTCCAGAAACGACCGAGCTGAAAGTTATAAGAGAAAATCATTCTAATACCTCTTCTCGAACACATGTACTGGTACTGCTAAGATAGTGGACTAGGTAATTTTCACAGATAGTGGACCGAAACAAGAAAAAAATGCATAATTTAAGAGTATCTTCGATACTGTGAAACATATCTCTTCTACTGCAAGCTCCTGGTTATCCCTATTTTTGAAGAATTTAACATCGATCAAAACAAGAAAGAAATGTGTAGTAAATGTGGTTTTTAAGCATAGTTCTTGAGATATAAATTAACTTATAGACCATGTTTTGTAGATTCTTTTCCCTTGTTTCGGTCCTTACTACCACCTTTGAAAGTCGCATACCCCACAACCTCCGAAAACAATAATACCGGTACATGTATTTCACGGCGGGTATCTGAAAAATTTTCGATTATAATTTCCGGTTCGGTCGTATCCGAACACGTTCCTTTACCACTGATACATTTACTCTTCTCTGTTATCCCTGAAAATTTGTAGCTTATTCACGAAATGACCCTGTGTATGGAAAGAAGAGACGAATGAGAAATCACTCCACTAACGATAATGGCCGCAAATAGAGGAATATACCGGCGTAGAGTCTTATAACAAGGGTAAATTGTTTTGGCACGGCGCCTAGCAACGAGTATCTTGGCGAACCTAGTAGGTTTTTAGCATTACTATCACCAGTGCCTCCGGAGAGCGTTTGCAACAAGAGTAGACTACATGGTATTAAAAGTTTACGCCTCTTCACAAAACGAGATCAGAGGTTTCGTGAACGACATCGTTAATTACGGGTGCTGTGGGCACGGGATGATCGAGGTTCTATCGTGGCCAAATTGAAACGCGGGGTAAAGTTTAATGTGCGATTGCGCCTGTCGACTTTGAGCCACGACATCATGCGTGATGCGAAGGATGTAAGCGACGTAGATATATAATTCATTACACGTCCATTGTAAGAAGTCTGCTATTCAGCGATATCTGCGGCTGTCTTAGTAATTGGCGTAAACTGTGCCGTTTATCCGAACATGCGCAGTTTCCGAGGGTTAGGCTATGCAGGACACCGAGCACATCTTAAATTGCTGCTGATGAAACAAGAATAATCGTCTTAATAATCTTGGTTCTCACAAATAATTCGCTGTTTGTTCCCAATATTGCTCGATTTACAGAGTTGAGGCTACGCAGGAGGCTAAGAGCATGGCTTAAATTACTGCGAGTGGTTTTTCATTAATCATGTATTATAATTTCTTTTGCGATTTATTTATTTTTGTTATCGGCCTCTGTGCCTATGCCATAGAGGCTAGTTATAGAGTTCCACTCCAACGTCTGTTTTTATGGTGTTTTCGCAGTAGTACAGGAGCAATACCAAAACGTTAAATTTTTAACGAAATAAAAATACACACCTAGTAAAACGTACAGAATAAAACGGAGCTTGTAATGGGTAATTATAACTGATCATTATAGTTCAAGCAGGTACATAGACTGAAAGAAAATACTAAAATCCTAAACTGAAGTAAAATAAAAAGTTATAATTGACCTATAGTGGTGAATTCTAGCGTTCAGCTCCAAGGTTTGTTGTTTTTCGCGTCTTTACAATAGTGCAGAGAACGATAACTAAAAGATAAATCGATGAAATTAGTAGTACACACGATAAAGAATCACAAAATATAACATAACATGAAATAGATAGATTGAATTGACGTATGTACCTCAAGCACATAAAGCGATAAAAAACTGAAAATTACAAAGGAAGCACAGAACCCACTTGCTGCAAAAACATGAAAATATGAAACCTTAAAATCGACAGCGATAGTTGACCTATATTGATGAACTCATGAATGTCGAATAAATAATTCGGTTTTTTTCGTGATTTTTCTCTTACGAGTGTAGTGCAGTTTCTGTTAAGGATTTCATTGTTGATTTTCCACTACTCCTGTCGCAGTCGGTTTTACCTTTCTCGTGCTACATGTTTTTTTTGCCTCCTCCCTAATCCCCATTTTTCCGCAGTAATCGCGTTAGATTCTATATTTATTAACACACACATCAAAAACAATTTTGCATCACCCTGGTTCCCAGAACTCCTGATGATAGACATTGGCTGTGGATATTGTATCACAGAAACAGTCCTTTTGACTATTCAGAGATGTCACTAAACCCGGCCAAAGATGTAAACAAACATGCAGCACATATTACACAGAGTGGGTCCGATGGCCTATCAGTTCCAGTCCGTCCACCAGGAAGGAGGTACACGGTTTGTGTTGTGTGTAGTTCAACCAGGCCTTGACGCTTACTACACAAAAGGCTCCCTGCCGCCGTTGGATAAGCAGCTGCAGCAGCAATTCGTATACCCCTAGCTCACTCATTTGTTACATAGTTTAATTCTTAATTTCTTTGCGTGTTTTTGGTACTTGCATTGTTTAATTCATAAATTTCGGGCGTATTATAGTATTTGAGAGTTGTAGCAACGCGTTTTAGTACCTGAATAGTGTAAAATCGCGTAGTCTCCTTCCGCCGCCGAGCAGTGTGTCAGCAGTGCGCAAGTAGCAGCATTACTGCATTTACTAGGCAATCTTGTATTTTAATAACCGTTTAAATTTTGTGTCGAATTGTTTGTGTTCTCTGTAGATTAGTTCAGACGTTCTTTGCACAACAGTTTTTAGCATGGATAGGGACTGCAACTGCTGTGTTCGGATGCAGGCTGAGTTGGCATCCCTTCGCTCCCAGCTTCAGGCAGTGTTGGCTTCGGTCACACAGCTTGAGGCTGTTGCCAATGGGCATCACTGTGGGGGTCCGGATTGGGGTTTGTCGGGGACGGCCAGCTCGTCCCACGCATCCCCCGATCGGACTACGACTCTGGTGTCCCGGGATACTGCCCGCGGTTGATCCCTCACCTGTGGTAGAGTGGGAGGTCGTCTCAAGGTGTGGCAGGGGGCGAAAGACATTCCGGAGGGCTGAACGGAAGGCCTATCCAGTTTGTCTGACGAACCGGTTTCAGGCTCTGTCTCAGGCTGATACTGATCTTTGGCGTGACATGGCTGCTTGTCCTGTTCCAAAGGTTGCCCCTCAGTCTGCAAGATCTGGGCGGTCGCAGAGGATGGGCTTACTGGTAGTTGGGAGCTCCAACGTCAGGCGCGTAATGGAGCCCCTTAGGGAAATGGCAGCAAGAGAGGGGAAGAAAACCAATGTGCACTCCGTGTGCATACCGGGGAGAGTCATTCCAGATGTGGAAAGGGTCCTTCCGGATGCCATGAACGGTACAGGGTGCACCCATCTGCAGGTGGTCGCTCATGTCGGCACCAATGATGTGTGTCGCTATGGATCGGAGGAAATCCTCTCTGGCTTCCGGCATCTATCTGATTTGGTGGAGACTGCCAGTCTCGCTAGCAGGATGAAAGCAAGGCTCACCATCTGCAGCATCGTCGACAGGACTGACTGCTGACCTTTGGTACAGAGCCGAGTGGAGGGTCTGAATCAGAGGCTGAGACGGTGTAAGTAGGCTGTTTAGGTTTTTTTATTGTAACGCCACCTCTGTATGAAAATCACTGGCTGTGCTGTGTGCAGTCTGTGGCTGCTTTGCATTGTTGTAATACTCACCATTGTAGTGTTAGGCAGCTGGCTGTGAACAGCGCGTAGCGTTGCACAGTTGGAGGTGAGCCGCCAGCAGTGGTGGATGTGGGGAGAGAGATGGCGGAGTTTTGAAATTTGGCATGAACTGCTATATATATTATGACTATTAAGGGAAATACATTGTTTGTTCTCTATTAAAATCTTTCATTTGCTAACTAAGCCTATCAGTAGTTAGTACCTTCAGTAGTTTGAATCTTTTATTTAGCTGGCAGTAGTGGCGCTCGCTTTATTGCTGTAGCTCGAGTAACCAAGATTTTTGTGAGGTAAGTGATTTGTGAAACGAATAGGTTAATGTTAGCCAGGGCCATTCTTTTGTATGGATTTTTGAAAGTCAGATTGCGTTGCGCTAAAAATATTGTGTTTCAGCTTAAGCACAGTCATGTATAAATAGTTCTAAGGGGACGTTTCATATGTCGACCCTTAGCCTAGGATACCTCACTGGAATCTTCTGATTTTTTCTTGTAGTTTGTGTAATTAGTGTAGATTTTGTTTATTGCTAGCGCGTAATTGTAGGGAGAATCTCCTTTGTAGTTGCAGTCTTTCATTGTTGTACAGTAAAACAGGTGTGGCACGCATGTAGATTTGCACCAAGTATTTCGCAGCTGCAATTAACTAGATATTATTTTCAGTGCTATGTTAATGTGTTCCCCTATTTTTGCTCTTCAAATTGTATTTTTCCGTGTTGTCGTGTGAAATATTGTGACAATAATGGCGTGTGAAAAACGTAACACTTGGCCCCAAAGTAAATTGAGAAATGACAGCGAAGACGAAAGCAGTGTGTTAGTGCCACCGTGTAATGAATTAACTAATATTCAAAGTAGTAATTTGGTAACTGTGCATAGGGAAATGGAGCGGGTGGCAAACAATGGCGTGGACAGTGAAACAATTAGTGAAGGGGGAAGCATTATCGATCGATCGGTCGGCAACAGCTCGCCTCAGGAATCGGGAATGACAGGACACAATTTTGCCAATATTGTAGACTCAGGTTTTGGGTCCTCACCGTTTTCTCAAATGAGTCAAGACACATTTTCTGCTTGTCAAAATGTGAATGTTGCCGGTGAAAATGCACTGCAAAAAAAGCATAGAGAAACAGATTCCAGACACTAATACATTACTATTGCAATTAATGCAACAAATGGGACAAAATCTTCAAAAATTAGACACAATGGAACAAAATCAGAGACAAACACAGCAACAGTTAGACACAATGGAACAAAATCAGGGACAAACACAGCAAAAGCTTCAAAAGTTAGACACAGTGGAACAAAATCTTAAAAAGTTAGACTCATTGGAACAAACTCTTGAACAAACACGTGAAGATTTAACTACTGAGTTACATAACATTGAATCGAAATGTCAAAATATCTGTAATGACGTAAAAAGACAAATTTGTGAGCATTTTCAACCTATTTTTTCGCGGCATGAAAATGCATTACAGAATCACGAAGCAGCCATAAAAGAACTGCAAACCATTGTTCATGAAAATCATGAGACCTTGTGGGCTAAAATTGACTCAGTTACATCTACCGATTCGGTTACGCAACTTGCAAAAACTCAGGAAAACTTGAAGGACACAGTAGATTCGATTTCAACACAAATGGACACTCTGAAACTTGGTTCAGAAAAACACACTGAGGAAATGTGTTCACTATCGGAGAAAGTAGCCGAACTTTCGGATCAGGTCACTAACTTATCTACAAAGGTAGATGATGATCTGAATGACACAAGACCTGTAGCCTTCACTGACACAGAAGAGTATGAACAAATTAGAAAATTCAAACAAAATCAAAATCAAATCAATACACAGTACAAAAGAGAAATCCGGGAAGTACAAGATCAGTTGACGCAGGTAATACAAGAATTACATATTTCAGAGGACACTCGCGCTCCAGTACGGGAAGAGGGACATAGAAATACGGAACAACCACAAAATAATAACACAGGACATTTCGGAAATTATGAAAGAAATTGGCAAGGCGCATTGGATTTTGAGATGGAACCGCCGACACGACGTAACAATGACCGATATGCTACTCGCCGACACGATGATTTTGACTATAAGCTGTTGATTACTACACGTAAATTCAAAACGTTTAAGAATTCTGCCAACGACATTCATCCATAAGCGTGGCTCCACCAATTCTCTCATTGTCTTCCTCCCAACTGGTCACTGGAGCACAGGTTAGAATTCATGTGTGGCTACTTGGAGAATGAACCAGCTGTAAGAATGCGATCGGTCATTCACGATTGTCACAGTGAAGGAGAATTTTATCATGCCTTCCTCTCAGCGTATTGGTCTCAAGCTACACAAGACCGAGTAAAACATAGCATCATAATGATGAAACGTTTCGAACAATCTGAATTTTCCAGTCTTATGAAATATTTTGAAGACATGTTGCATAAGAATCAGTATCTTTCAAACCCATACAGCCCCTCAGAACTCATCCGCATTTGCTTAATCAAATTACCTGAACATTTACGGCATATTATTTTAGCAGGACGTTGCAAAGACGACATTGAAGCTTTTCAGGGACTGTTACAAGAACTGTAAATTGACACTGACAATCGCGGAACGCGAGAACAGGAGCATAACAATTACAGGTCACATCTGTCACAATTCCGCGATGACAGAAATAATACAGGACAAGGCTATTCTTATAACGTAAATCGTGACCAAAACAGACACCACCCGTATGACAACCGTTGGCAGAGTAGTAATAATTACAGGGAAAGATCACCTCTCCGCGGTAATGACTATTACAGAGACAATCAGAGAAACAGACAATATGGGAACCAAAATAATTATTATTACGGGAGACAGAATAACTTTAGACGGTCTGTATCCAATGCCTTTGTTAAAAATTTCTTACGTGAAGTTGGACACGTTAGTAAAGTCATTTCAGATAACGGACCGCAATTCAGATCTGCTGTTTGGTCACGCATGCTTCGCAATCATAAAATCAAACCTGTTTTTATTTCATTGTACTCACCACATTGTAACCCCTCCAAACGGATTATGAAAGAAATCAATAAGCTTTGCAGACTTTATTGTCACAGAAAGCATCAGCATTGGGACAGATATTTACACTTATTTCAAAACGTGCTGAATGAAATGCCTCATGATTCCATTGCTTTACCACCTACTCTTGTACTGAAGAATGAAGAACCACCGAACAGAATCAGAGAGCTTGTACCCTTCCTGAATACACGTAAACTTCGACACAAAGACATAATTGATTTGGCTCTTAAAAATATAAAATCGGCAGCAGACAAAAGGAGAGAACTACACGGCAAAGCAAATACAAAGAAATTGTATATTGGTCAGAAAGTTCTCTTTAAAGCTCAATCACTGTCACATAAGAAGAAACACTTGAGTCACAAATTCTTTCTAGTTTACAATGGACCATACAGAATCCGACGTATACCACATGATAATTGTGTTGAAGTTGAAACTCTGCGTACTAGGAACAGTAAAGGTTTACACCACATTTCACATGTAAAACCGTTTATTGAAAGATAATCTGCTTTTTAACTTTGTCTTTGCCACAAAATTTTTCACTTCACATTTCTAGTATGCTTTGTCAGACTTGAGAAACTGTTAACATGCAACAATGTTTGAAGTTAAATATCCAGTCTAGAACCTAGGGAACATTTTTAAGCAGAAATTACGAATGCATTGTTATAGTGAACAGACGACACAGTGTTGTATTTGTACATTCTTGCTTGTTAGTTGCACGATTACGTAACGACTATAAGGCTTACATACTTAGAACATTTACTGGTACTGCTAATGAGATTTTAATGCAACATTTTGGTTTACTTGAAAATACATTCTGGATTTAAAGTACTTTCTGTGAGATACCAGATGACACAGTGGTTAGTTTATTCGACAGCTACACGACTATATCACGACGCTACTAACGTGTGACACAATTTACCTTGTTGCTTTTGAGGTATATCTGTTTTATATCTGCACAGTTTTTCTGAATTCTTCTGGAAAGTAAAACATATTTTAGTAGTAACTTTTGTGGTATAGCTACAAGGAGACAGTTTTTCTGTAGCACAACAATACGTTACAGCACAGTACTTTCTTCATCACGGCAATAAGCGTAACAACTAAGATATCTATACTCGAAGCATTTCACTTTTGTTTATCATTATGTAAGTACATTGACTGCTGCAGAACTTAGCTTTCGGAGGACGATAATTACGACACTTCCACAGAATTATCTTACAGCAAGACGCACATTTAGCGCTATAGGACACGTATTTGAGTGATTAATTTTGTACTTAAAACATTTATTTTTAAAGATATTTGAAGTACAATTATAAGAAGTTTTTCCGTGATACATTTCATTCCATTGCAATAATCCGTAACACCTGAGGGTATAATTACATTAATCCTCAGGGGGGTACATGCTTACTTTGTGTACCATGTGTTTGGCAAGCACAAGGAGCCCTAGCTAATATGGTATTTGCTTACACAACTTTACACATCGGTACCACATTTCTCTAACACAGAATTACACAGCTATCTGATTATTTAACAGAGAAACAAACATTTCTTTACTACATCAGTGACAGATGTTTACGTAATTACACAGTTGGATAACTTCACACTTATGAAATTGTATGTTGTTTGTACTTTGTGAACTGTTCATATTTTTTCAGAACCATTGTGATACTATGAGAGCTTTGAATGATGTATTTGGTATGGGATCATGATTTTTAAAGTACGTTTGAGGTAGATGACACTATTGAAATGAACAGAGAATTTTTTCAGGTTTTGACATTATTGCAGAAAGCTACAACGTTTTTGAGATTTGACTGAGGTGTTATGATGTTATTATTACGACGACGATGTGTATTATGCTGTTGAGGAATGTTAATTATGGTATTTATTTATTATGATGAAACACTGAAGAAGTGTCGACGAATATGTATAAGTGTAATAAGGTAAGGAATAATGAGTAGTGGTTAGGTTTGTGAAAAAGGATGTTGGAAACCAAGAATCGTACTTTAAGAGTTATGAAATGTGTGTAAATGCGTGAATGTATCACAATGCCGGTGAAAAAAATTTTTAACACTGTTACATTTATAGGATTTTGTTTCTACACATTTGCAACGCAAATTCTTGACCTGTGAAATATTTTTATATGAGACTGCCACTGTAGCGGAAACTGCTGTCGTAAATATTTCCGTACGAAAGTTAAGTGACCACCTGCACTTAATGTGTCGCGGCACCCAGCTGTGTCAGACGCCTGGAGAAAAAGCCATTAGTGTGTGCCAGAGGCACAGGTAGAAAAAAAAAGGGAGGCCATTATCCTCGCTATTGACGTTCCTTTGTAGAGAGCATCGCAAAAACGACACGGTCGAACTTGAAAACATATGATTACACTGTGGAGCTCTTAATTTATGATATTTACTGAAATGCCTAATGAAACGATGAGAAACATCTCACTGCTATTGTCTTGCTAATTGAGAGAAATGCCATATGGCTTGCTTTATGTATTTGTTTACTCATTTTGTTTAATATCTAGTTCCTAGCTGCACTGCAGCATTGGTTAAAATAAAATTTTATAGATGTACTAATATAAATATTTTCTGTCTGCAGATCTAGTAAATAATAGTTTTGTGATATATTTCCAAAAAATGAGGGAGCACAAAAAGACATTTCCCTTCACAGGAACTGCATACATAGTTTTCTTTACAATACTTGGTAATTTGTTTCATAGAATAAGTTTTTGTGGTGCACCACTTTAATTACTTAGACATTAAGATGTGATTATACATTTCCCTTATCTGCATTGTTATCTTTAGGGTACTATTTTTTCTGCTTGACCTATGTCATGTTTAGATATATGTTTTTTTTTTATTTGCTGCTGCTGTTTGCCATGCATAGTGCTACTAAATTTCACTTTGTATTACTCTGTTAAGCTAGTTTTACTACTGATTTATTTTTCTTGTTTGCTGCACAGTGCCTTATATTAGTTGTAATATTGCAATTGCTTTGCCTATTTAAATTTTTTGTCATTGATGTTTGTGTTACCTGTTTTGTGCTGCTGCATTGCCTCGTCCCTTAGTTTAGCATCTGAGCTCAGTAGATTTAAGTTAGCTTAAGAGGGGGTAGACTATATAAGAGACTGAGTTGCGATGAATTTGAAGAAATGCACTGAGAGGCTATATGAGAAAAGTACAGAAAGCAGGTATAGATGGAACTTTTGGAAATAATGAAGAACGAAGGGAGATCTCCGAGAAGTAAAGAAAGTTTTGTTTGCAAAATACTGCAGTAAAACAAACCCTGTCCTTTCCTTGTATTATTCCGCTATATGTTTGTGTACCCTTGGGTATTTATGTTTTTCCTGTATTTATATGTTTATCTGATAAGACTTATGTTGTAGAATTTTTCTAATACTAAGCTACATTCAGTATGATGAGGAATACTGTTATCCTCAAATATAATTGGCATTAATAATATGTTATTTACCTTGTAAATATGCTTAGACATTATTTATTCTGTTTTGTTTTAATGCTCATGTGTGAAGTTGATGTTTCAAAATTTATTCTGCTCTTTTATGTATCTACTTATCTCATAATTCCTGTAACATTGATGTATATGTTTATTTCTATTCTGTTGTAAAGCCTGTACTACAAATGTTATCTGTATTGTTATGTTCTTTAATGATGTATTTTGTACCTTTGTAATTGTATTCTCATGTTATAAAATTGTAATTGACACCAGTTCACCAAATTAAGCAACTTGTAAGTTACATTTCACTGCACACGTTTCTGTTGGTTATAGTATATGGACAATATGTGAGAAGTAGGGACTGTTAGTGTTTGCACGTATGTTAATAATTCAGCAAGGGACTGGATAACAGCATTGCTGGTTCTAAGGACAATTCCAAAAACTTTGTGAGTGCACAAATGGTGGTTTATGGACTTGCTATATTGTCCGCAAGACTCTTCAATGGTGATTGTGCACCTGCACAGTCACAACAGATCGCTGCTGGCCATTTCTACAATGACTACAGTGGGTCTACACCTTTGCTGACTCACCAGTACCATTATTTATACAAGGACTGCAGTGGGTCTGCACGTCTGGTGGCCCACCAATACCACTACCGTAATCTCTACCAGGACTACAGTGGGTCTGCTCTGTGATGACCTACCTACCAATACTCTTCAAAACTTCGACTGACTCTGCTGTGGGTTTCCTCTGTTGTGGCCCATTACCTGTCAGCATGTCAAGAGTCAGCACTGTCTTTCTGTTGGAAGGACAACACTACTTCTTCAAGACTGCATGGAAATCCACTACTTCTGTGTCCAATTTCTTTTACTAATGAGACTTTGTGAAAAAAAACTGTAATTACTATTATGATGAATGATCAGGACTATCTTTATGGACCGTGAGAAAATTTTAGCTTTTGACCAACATTGTATCAATAAGTGTGTGCATTTGATTTCTTTGTTATTGTAATTACAATTATGAAAAATTTTAACAAATATGTATTGCCCAGTGCCCAAAACCATTTGTAAAATTTTTTGTGGGGAGCATGGGGGCTATGTAAGTAGGCTGTTTAGGTTTTTTTATTGGTAACGCCACCTCTGTATGAAAATCACTGGCTGTGCTGTGTGCAGTCTGTGGCTGCTTTGAATTGTTGTAATACTCACCATTGTAGTGTTAGGCAGCTGGCTGTGAACAGCGCGTAGCGTTGCACAGTTGGAGGTGAGCCGCCAGCAGTGGTGGATGTGGGGAGAGAGATGGCGGAGTTTTGAAATTTGGCATGAACTGCTATATATATTATGACTATTAAGGGAAATACACTGTTTGTTCTCTATTAAAATCTTTCATTTGCTAACTAAGCCTATCAGTAGTTAGTACCTTCAGTAGTTTGAATCTTTTATTTAGCTGGCAGTAGTGGCGCTCGCTTTATTGCTGTAGCTCGAGTAACCAAGATTTTTGTGAGGTAAGTGATTTGTGAAACGAATAGGTTAATGTTAGCCAGGGCCATTCTTTTGTATGGATTTTTGAAAGTCAGATTGCGTTGCGCTAAAAATATTGTGTTTCAGCTTAAGCACAGTCATGTATAAATAGTTCTAAGGGGACGTTTCAACGGTTCTGCTACCGTGTGGGCTGCAGATTCCTCGACTTGCGCCATAGGGTGATGGGGTTTCGGGTTCCGCTGGATAGGTCAGGAGTCCACTACACGCAACAAGCGGCTACACGGGTAGCAGGGGCTGTGTGGCTTGGGCTGGGCGGTTTTTTAGGTTAGATGGCCTTGGGCAAGTACAGAAAGGGCAACAGCCTCAACGGGTGCGGGGCAAAGTCAGGACATGCGGGGACCAAGCAGTAATCGGTATTGTAATTGTCAACTGCCGAAGCTGCGTTGGTAAAGTACCGGAACTTCAAGCGCTGATAGAAAGCACCGAAGCTGAAATCGTTATAGGTACAGAAAGCTGGCTGAAGCCAGAGATAAATTCTTCCGAAATTTTTACAAAGTTACAGACGGTGTTTAGAAAGGATAGATTGCATGCAACCGGTGGTGGAGTGTTCGTCGCTGTTAGTAGTAGTTTATCCTGTAGTGAAGTAGAAGTGGATAGTTCCTGTAAATTATTATGGGTGGAGGTTACACTCAACAAACGAGCTAGGTTAATAATTGGCTCCTTTTACCGACCTCCCGACTCAGCAGCATTAGTGGCAGAACAACTGAGAGAAAATTTTGAATACATTGCACATAAATTTTCTCAGCATATTATAGTCTTAGGCGGAGATTTCAATTTAACAGATATAGACTGAGACACTCAGATGTTTAGGATGGGTGGTATGGACAGAGCATCGAGTGACATTATACTGAGTGCACTATCCGAAAATTACCTCGAGCAATTAAACAGAGAACCGACTCGTGGAGATAACATCTTGGACCTACTGATAACAAACAGACCCGAACTTTTTGACTCTGTAAGTGCAGAACAGGGAATCAGTGATCATAAGGCCGTTGCAGCATCCCTGAATATGGAAGTTAATAGGAATACAAAAAAAAGGGAGGTAGGTTTATCTGTTTAGCAAGAGTAATAGAAGGCAGATTTCAGACTACCTAACAGATGAAAATGAAAATTTCTGTTCCGACACTGACAATGTTGAGTGTTTATGGAAAAAGATCAAGGCAATCGTAAAATGCGTTTTAGACAGGTTCGTGCCGAGTAAAACTGTGAGGGACGGGAGACACCCACCGTGGTACAACAACAAAGTTAGGAAACTACTGCGAAAGCAAAGAGAGCTTCACTCCAAGTTTAAACGCAGCCAAAACCTCTCAGACAAACAGAAGCTAAACGATGTCAAAGTTAGCGTAAGGAGGGCTATGCGTGAAGCGTTCAGTGAATTCGAAAGTAAAATTCTATGTACCGACTTAACAGGAAATCCTAGGAAGTTCTCGTCTTACGTTAAATCAGTAAGTGGCTCGAAACAGCATATCCAGACACTCCGGGATGATGATGGCATTGAAACAGAGGATGACACGCGTAAAGCTGAAATACTAAACACCTTTTTCCAAAGCTGTTTCACAGAGGAAGGTCGCACTGCATTTCCTTCTCTAAATCCTCGCACAAACGAAAAAATGGCTGACATCGAAATAAGTGTCCAAGGAATAGAAAAGCTAATGGAATCACTCAACAGAGGAAAGTCCACTGGACCTGACGGGATACCAATTCGATTATACGCAGAGTACGCGAAAGAACTTGCCCCCCTTCTAACAGCCGTGTGCCGCAAGTCTCTAGAGGAACGGAAGGTTCCAAATGATTGGAAAAGAGCACAGGTAGTCCCAGTCTTCAAGAAGGGTCGTCGAGCAGATGCGCAAAACTATAGACCTATATCTCTGACGTCGATCTGTTGTAGAACTTTAGAACATGTTTTTTGCTCGAGTATCACGTCGTTTTTGGAAACACAGAATATACTATGTAGGAATCAACATGGATTCTGGAAACAGCGATCGTGTGAGATCCAACTCGCTTTATTTGTTCATGAGACCCAGAAAATATTAGATACAGGCTCCCAGGTAGATGCTATTTTTCTTGACTTCCGGAAGGCGTTCGATACAGTTCCGCACTGTCGCCTGATAAACAAAGTAAGAGCCTACGGAATATCAGACAAGCTGTGTGGGTGGATTTTTAGCAAACAGAACACAGCATGTTGTTATCAATGGAGAGACGTCTACAGACGTTAAAGTAACCTCTGGCGTGCCACAGGGGTAGTGTTATGGGACCGTTGCTTTTCACAATATATATAAATGACCTAGTAGATAGTGTAGGAAGTTCCATGCGGCTTTTCGCGGATGATGCTGTAGTGTACAGAGAAGTTGCAGCATTAGAAAATTGTAGCGAAATGCAGGAAGATCTGCCGCGGATAGGCACTTGGTGCAGGGAGTGGCAACTGTCCCTTAACATAGACAAATGTAATGTATTGCGAGTACACAGAAAGAAGGATCCTTTATTGTATGATTATATGATAGCGGAACAAACACTGGTAGCAGTTACTTCTGTAAAATATCTGGGATTATGCGTGCGGAACGATGTGAAGTGGAATGATCATATAAAATTAATTGTTGGTAAGGCGGGTACCAGGTTGAGATTCATTGGGAGAGTGCTTAGAAAATTTAGTCCATCAACAAAGGAGGTTGCTTACAAAACACGCGTTCGACCTATACTTGAGTATTGCTCATCAGTGTGGGATCCGTACCAGTTCGGGTTGACGGAGGAGATAGAGAAGATCCAAAGAAGAGCGGCGCGTTTCGTCACAGGGTTATTTGGTAACCGTGATAGCGTTACGGAGATGTTTAATAAACTTAAGTGGCAGACTCTGCAAGAGAGGTGCTCTGCATCGCGGTGTAGCTTGGTCGCCAGGTTTCGAGAGGGTGCGTTTCTGGATGAGGTATCGAATGTATTGCTTCCCCCTACTTATACTTCCCGAGGAGATCACGAATGTAAAATTAGAGAGATTAGAGCGCGCACGGATGCCTTCAGACAGTCGTTCTTCCCGCGAACCATACGCGACTGGAACAGGAAACGGTTGTAGTGACAGTGGCACGTAAAGTGCCCTCCGCAACACACCGTTGGGTGGCTTGCGGAGTATAAATGTAGATGTAGATGTACCGCGGTTCGATCGCGTCCGCATTGTTACTTTGTGCCAGGATGGGCTCCCAACAAGGGAAGTGTCCAGGAGTCTAGGAGTGAAGCAATGCGATGTTGTTCGGACATGGAGGAGATACAGAGAGACAGGAAAAGTCGATGACATGCCTTGCTCAGGCCACCCAAGGTAGTGCATGACCGCTACCTACGGATTGTGGCTCCGTGGAACCCTGTCAGCAACGGCACCATGTTGAATAATGCTTTTCGTGCAGCCACAGTATGTCGTATTACGAATCAAACTGTACGCAAGAGGCTGCATGATGCACAACTTCACTACTGACGTCCATGGCGAGGTCCATCTTTCCAACCACGACACCATGCAATCCCTGTACAGATGGGCACAACAATATGCCGAATGGACCTCTCAGGATTGGCATCACGTTCTCTTCACTGATGAGTGTCGCATATGCCTTCATCCAGACAATCGTCAGTGACGTGTTTGGAGGCAACCCGGTCAGGTTGAACGCCTTAGACCCACTGCTCAGGTGTGGAGGTTCCCTGCAGTTTCGGGGTGGCATTATGTGACGCCGACGTACGCGGCTGGTGGTCATGGAAGGCGCCTTTACGCCTGTTCGATACGTGAATGCCATCCTCCGACCGACAGTGCAACCATATCGGTTGCATTTTGGCGAGGCATTGGTCTTCATGGACGAGAATTCGCGCCCCCATCGTGTACATCTTGTGAATGAATTCGTTCAGGACAATGACATCGCTCGACTAGAGTGACCAGCATGTTCTCCAGACATGAACGCTATCGAACATGCTTGGGATGTATTGAAAAGGGCTGTTTATGGATGACGTTATCCATCAACCACTCTGAGGGATCTACGCCGAATCGCCGTTGAGGAGTGGGACAATCTGGCTCAACAGTGCCTTGATGAACTAGTGAATAGTATGCCACGACGAATACAGGCATGCATCCGTTCAAGAAGACGTGCTATTGGTTATTAGAGGTACCGGTATGTATAGCAATATGGACCACCAGCTCTGAAGGTCTCGCTGTATGGTGGTACAACATGCAATGTGTGGTTTTCATGAGCAATAAAAAGGGCGGAAATGATCGTTTCGTTGATCTCTGTTCCAATTTTCAGTACAGGTTCTGGAACTCTCGGAACCGAGGTGATGCAAAACTGTTTTTGATGTGTGTAAGTATCACTCTGATTCTGTAATGTCATCGGATTTCGAGACCTAATTTCGTACTGGACTCCTAAGGCTGTCTACTGTTGTTTTAGCCGCGCAAAGTATGATCGGAATTTAGTTCGCGTATGTACGAGGGTCACTTCAAAAGAAATGCACACTATTTTTTTTTAAAATCCATCTTTTATCTACATGTTTGAAAGTTTTACAGTTTGTAGATATATCCTTAAGGAAAAATACTTTCATTTCTCTACATAATTTCCACCCCCCAGAACTGCCTTAATCCATCTTGGAACCAACGCCTGTATTCCCCCACACGATAAAATTCTGGACCAGCATGTTGGAGCCACTGTTTGGCAGTGTGCACAAGGGTGTCATCATCTTCAAACCTTGTTCCACGAAGAGATTCTTTCAGTTTACCAAAGAGATGAATGTCACATGGAGCCAGGTCATGACTGTTACGAAAGTTCGCTGCATACCGCTTTTCTTGTTTCTTTGTGAGCCAGTGTCAACATCCTGGGAACCCACCTGGCACAAACCTTTCTTATCGCCAACACTTTCAGTATTCTGCAAACACTTCCTTCCCCTATCACAACGTAGCGTACAATTCTTTCACTGTGATGCGTCTGTCAGTAGTCACCAATTTGTTAATTCTCTGGACATTGTCTGGAAAGTGTGCACTACAAGGCCTGCCGCTGCGAGGACAATCCTTAATATTGCCGAACCCACTTTCATCACGTAACCCGCTTTCCCACCGGCTAACTGTACTGCGATCGACAGCAGCATCTCCACACACCTTTTCTACCTCTTGTGGATGTTTCCCAGTGTCTTGTTTTCACAGCACAGGAATTCCATGGAAGCACGTTGCTTCTGACGAACATCAAATGTAGCAGCCATATCGAAGACATGCTGTGACGGCGCCACTCACGGGAACAGGTTGAACTAAGTTTTAAAAAAAGCGGGAAGGATGTATTTACACAATGTAAAACTTTCACATATGCCGAATGAAAACTGTATTTTTACAAAAATAGTAGGCATTTCTTTTGGAGTGACCCTCGTATATTCTTTTCATTCTATCATGTCTTTATCGTATATTTATTGCGATGCCGTTCGTAGTTAAATAATTAATCCCGTGAACTATGACTGTAATTTATGTTTGTGTGATATAATCGTTTGTTTAGGAATAATCGTCGTCATCTTGAAATCGTGTGTGTATGTGTGTGTGTGTGTGTGTGTGTGTGTGTGTGTATCTTTGTTTTGTGTGTGTGTGTGTGTGTGTGTGTAGGTCCTTTGGGTCAGGTATGACGTTACTGGTCAAAATTCAGTAGTGGAATTGTGCACTAGAATTTATTTGAAACATGTGGGCCGAAACCTGTGGAATAATCCTGTTTCCTGTTACATGCGGTCTATCGTCATATACGTATAGTCCGTCATTCAGGCAAATGGCTGTTCCAAGCACGCAATTTTCCACTTACGCATGCCGGTGGGGCAGTACTGTGCTGGACATTCGCCTGGCCTTCCATGATACTTGTTACAGTAACTAAAGGCACCAAACAGCTGTGGACTACGTGAACATTATTGAGGGCCAACTTCATCCCTTGGTGGTCCATGTCTCCCCTGATAGCGATGCTACGTTACAGCAGATAATGCACCGTGTCACAGCGCCAGAATCGGACTACAGTGAGATGGGGATCTGGACAATAAGCTCTCGTTGATGTCTTGGCCACCGAGCTCACCTGATCTGAAGCCGATGGAATACAGCGTGCACGCTGTCGTGTTTTATCATCGTGCCCAAAAACCGCCTGCTCATAATTACGGGAATAGCGTGGCCTGTGTGTAAACATCTGGTGCCCAATACTTTAGGAAACGTACCAATGACTTGTAGAATACGTGCCACGCTAAACAGATGCTGCATTGCGTTCCAAAGATGAACCAACACGATATTAATACTTTGGTTCATAATCGCTTGTGGTTTAGTTACGAGAGGAAACAGAAAATCAATAGCATAAACATTCTCGGAAGAGCCGCCACGGAAAACAGTCAGTTTAGTAGGATCAGAACTAGTAAATTAATTTAAAAAATCACATGTTGTTATGCTACGAAAAACTCTCAATTAATTTTTGTGGAGCGGCGAATTGAAATGATTTATTACGTTGCTCTTACTGCTTCATGACACACTGTACACTGATTGTGGACGTTGTTGAACATACCTGAAGTTTCTCAATTGTCGTTGTAATAATTACAAGGGTTAAGACATTTTATTGAAATTAATCACTGTCTAACAGCATTTTCAACAAACAAGGGATGCCAAGCTTAAATATTTTGAGGATATGACAGATGCTGGGTGTAATAATTATGGCATTACCTCATACATAGAACGACAAGTGTAATGACATGGGATTTACCAATATTCATTCTCTATTAGCAGTTTCATGAGAAATGCACATTTTAACTCCCATAGAATACACAGTGGGTTGCTGACTGTAACAGTTTCCACGGTAACGTATCTCAGGGACAACATACACGGTGGATTTCTGAATGCGCCTACTAAATAGCGTGGTCTGTGTGTAAACATCTGGTGCCCAATACTTTAGAAAACGTACCAATGACTTGTAGAATACGTGCCACGCTAAACAGATGCTGCATTGCGTTCCAAAGATGAACCAACACGATATTAATACTTTGGTTCATAGAATACACAGTGGGTTGCTGACTGTAACAGTTTCCACGGTAACGTATCTCAGGGACAACATACACGGTGGATTTCTGAATGCGCCTACTAAACTTGATTACCTCTTGCCTTCTGAAGATGACTTGAAGTCTTCGTTCAATTGCTCGCTTCTCTGCTGGTCGCTGGAGGTAACGTGCAGTCAATAGCAAGTGCATAATAGAGTGGCAAATAGGTAGGTTCCATTTTTAATGTAATAAGAATTACGAGCTGTTAGGATGCCAACTAACGCTGTTTTATTTATCCAGTCGAAATATTATTGAAACCATTCCTAAAGCCAACCTTCTGTTAATGTTCATACCAATTTCCCACGACACTAATCAGTATTTCCCAAGCATTGTAAGAAACCATAAAAATGGTTCACAAGAACTTAGATTCCACACGCGGTCACGCATACATATTTTTTTCCGAGGCAGCTTGTAACAAATTGGTCCGTCGCTATGCGAAATCACACTTCACGCGCTAAATGACGTGTTACCTCTCTACGAACAGAGAAATAGTTTGGTGCCTGTGCACTCAGTGCGCGAATGTGATTGGTTCATCTTATACGCCAATGACTATCAATAGTAACTGAAATTTGTGTTTAGTTTCTGAAAGTGAACTGAAAGTTTTAAAAGTTGTTGTTAACAAGTTTTCACAGAAATTAACATCAGCAGCACGCTTAGTAATGTGTATTAGGATTTAAATAGTAAATATAATGAATGAAATATAACGTGCTTCTTGGCTCCCAGCCTCATACGTGAATCCTCACTGTTTCTCTATGTTCCACCTACTCCACCGCTCTCAGGCTCCAAGTCCGCCTAATGATCTTACCTTATTGCTAGCTACCAGCGACGTAAACCTACCGTACTGTATAGTAATACGTAAAAACATAATGCAATAAAATTTAGGCAATGTAGGCAATAAAATGTGGGACACCGACTCTAACAATGCACTCGTCACTGGAAAAGTAGCATACCGGAAATACAATAGCAAAAAATCCCCAAAAAATTTACAGGCTTTCAACAAAACACGAAAACCAATCACAAAAGTTATCAGACAAGCCAAGAGAAAATTCACGAAAGAACAGTTGAATTCCATAGAGGACAACTTCCGTAACTACAACACAAGAGATTTCTACAGGACGTTTGCAGGGCAAGTCCGACGATACACGCCACCGAACCTCTGTTTCAGGAAAAGTGATGAAAAATAGGAACTGATAAATAACGATATGCAAGGTGCTGGCACAGTATTTCTCAGAACTACTGAAATGCCCAGAAACCTCTGAGAGATTCCTAGAGGGAGAACCGGCAGAGCAGCACACAGACTAACTACCCCGACACAAGAGGAGGTCCACAGACACGTCCTCAAACTCAAAAGCGACAGAACATCTGGTGAAGACGGTATAGTTGCCAAACTACTGAAAAACCTAGGACCAAACTCACTTCGAAAAATGGTTGAAATGGCTCTGAGCACTATGGGACTTAACATTTGAGGTCATCAGTCCCCTTGAACTTAGAACTACTTAAACCTAACTAACCTAAGGACATCACACACATCCATGTCCGAGGCAGGATTCGAACGTGTGACCGTAGCGGTCACGCGGTTCCAGACTGAAGCGCCTCGAACAGCTCGGCCACATCGGCCTGCGAAACACTTAGAAAAACAGATTATCACAGACATCTGCACATAAGAAAAGCTGCCAGAAGACTGTAAATGCCCACTCATACATCCATTACAAAGAAAAGGTGACCTCATAGACGTAAACAATTACATGGGCATTTCCCTACTACAAGTCACAGACGAGATCCTTTCAGCATGCCTACTCAAAAGGACACAGGACCAGCTGGAACACAAGATCGGCGAGTACCAAAGGGGATCCCGACCTGGTCGTTCCTGCGCGGAACGAATCTTCAGTTTGAGGACTACGCAGAAAATCAAACCCTAAAAAATACGTCAATCATATGCACTTTCGTTGACTTTAAGAAAGCATATGACTCCGTGGACCGCCCGTCATTGTCCAACATCCTATATGAACAAGGTTTGTACTACACGAAAATGCTGCTCATCAAACGGACACTGACAAACACAACATCAAAAGTGAAATTTAGGGGGGAAATCTCTGAGGCCTTAGACGTCAGGACAGGCGTGTGTCAAGGTGATGGTCTCTCACCAGTCCAACCTAGTGTTGGAAAAACTCATCAAGGTATGGGAAAAAGAGCTGAAATTACAATGATAGTGGAAGCCAGTGCTACTAGGATAACCCAAGGATGAACTGGAAGTTGGCTGTTTAGCCTTCATGGACGACCAGACACTACCTGCAGACACCGAAACCACAGCAATCAGGCAGGTAGAAGTACTCGAAGAGTGGGTAGAAAAAGTAGATCTACACATCTCTTTCCAAAAAACAGAGTTCTTCTGCACGAAATTCAACATACTGAATTTAAACACAAAATGTAGTAAGATCAACAGAGTATACACTCTAATTGCCTGTGGAAAGTGCTCGAACCGAAGGGAAGCGTGAAAATCACGTGGAACACCAGGTTATTGAAGATGAAGAGAGCTACACTAAGCGCAGCGTATTCACAACGAAAAACATCTGTCCACCTCTAATAAAATTCGTCACTACAATACTGAGATCAAACCTGAGGTACTATACGCCTGAGAGACACTCACGCTACACAGCAAGAGCTGCCTAGAGAAGATCCTCGCAGAGGAAAGAAAAATTATCAGGAAAATTATCTGGGATGCCCTGCAACGTGCTGTTCAGAAGAGATGTCCACGCCCTCGTATTCTTAAGGGTTTATGGACATCCGTACAGGATTCGTGTGCCTGCTCCCTAGAGCACTACTTCAGACATTAGTCGAGTCCATGCCACGTCATGTTGCTACACTTCTGCGTGCTCACGGCGCTCCTACACACTCGCAGACGAGGGATAGAGTCTTCACTCCAGAGACACCACAGAGTTGTTGTTCAACCTCGCAGCGGACACCAGAAAAAGAAGACTAAAATTTTACGGCCATATCAGCAGACTCCCACAGACCAGACTCACCGACAGCATACTCAGATACATACAGAGGCTCAAAACCGTTACACCTTGGATGGCGAAGGTCAAAATTAATCTGGAAAAAGCACAGGTAGATTCAGCGGACATCACAGACAAAACCGTCTTTAGACACAAAATACACAAGTGGGAAGTAATGTCCGAGAACACAGCACCTAAACCCCAAAGACCAAAGTGGACCGAAGAAATGAGTATTGGATGAACAGGAAGAACGAGTAGACATAAATGCTTCAGGTGGTCTGACAAAGGCGTGTAAAGTGTGTATAATAATAATAATAATAATAATAATAATAATAGTGATATTGACACAATACAAACAGACTAATAAACAACAAGCCTGTTTATAACAGCTGCGAAATGGCGATATACTGAAGCTAGCGACTGAAGAAGTAATAAATTTTAGCATACAAAAACAGAAAATGAATGACGGAAAGAGGAACTGAAAAGTGAAGAGAAGTTAGTTTTCATCCACTTTACATAAGAAATGAAATCCAGATGCAAATAATTATCGTCACTTTCCATTGGTCCCAGTAACAATCAAAATAATATCATTCCCGATCTCTAAATGACTAGAAAAAGTCGAGAATAAAGGTTGTAGCACTGAGTTTCTGAATATGTCGGTCGACGGAAAAACAAATATTTAATCTGAAAACATCAGTAAGACATTACATAGTGATAGGAAGACAATAGGCATTTACTTTTGCACATTTTCAGAAACACTATGACTCATGGACCATGATAAGCTACCTAACGTTATGTCAGAAATGAAAGTCGGTGAGTAACTACAAGAGTTTTAAAAGCAACCAGTACTAACCGAAAATCGAAAGTAAAATTTTTAGGATGTTTCTCTTAGTCCTTTGAAATAAAAACAGGAAGATGGACTATCACTATTCTTGTTCAACTAAAAACAATAATTGCAAGAATTCTGCAAGGAGGTATAATATTGCGACCTACTTAAAGTTTAAGTATCGTTTATTAGGAAAATGGGTGTTGAGGTTTTGCATAACGCAGAAAATTTTAAACAGCATCCGAATAAAAAAAATGGTTCAAATGGCTCTGAGCACTATGGGACTCAACTGCTGTGGTCATAAGTCCCCTAGAACTTAGAACTAATTAAACCTAACTAACCTAAGGACATCACACACATCCATGCCCGAGGCAGGATTCGAACCTGCGACCGTAGCAGTCGCACGGTTCCGGACTGCGCGCCTAGAACCGCGAGACCACCGCGGCCGGCCCATCCGAATAAAATTGATATACTAAAGAAATAACAAACCAGTCAGGCTTACAAAGTACGGAAGTGATGTCGAATACCATGGACAACAGGATTCAGTTAAACGCCAGGCACAGAACAGTTTTAAATATGTAGGTGGATGGGTTACAGCCAATAAGGTAGATAAAAGACAATGGGAAGGGAGCTAGAAAAATGAAATACCTTTTGAAAGTACAATAAATATTTGTAACAAAAGTGTCCCTCCATGAATACCTATATTCTTCATTACAGGTATAGAAAAACTCAGTGTGTCTATATTCATCCAAGTATCGTATTACTCTGGGAGATGTGTTCTAATAATAACAGACAGAAAATACTTACTAGGTGGAAATTATGAAAAGTAGGGTTGTAAACCAAAAATCGAAGGAGAAAGTAGTATCGTAACCAGAGCAATTATTGCCACAGTGCAAAAGTGCAAAAAAATGGTTCAAATGGCTCTGAGCACTATGGGACTTAACATCTGAGGTCATCAGTCCCCTAGACTTAGAACTACTTAAACCTAACTAACCTAAGGACATCGCACACATCCATGCCCGAGGAAGGACTCGAACATGCGACCGTAGCAGTCGCGCGGTTCCGGACTGAGGCGTCTAGTATCGCTCGACCACAGCGGCCGGTGCAAAAGTGCAGATTCCGGCTTTACCATCTAGCAGGAAGAATGAATGATACTAAATGTTTGAAATACATCTTCATTATCTTCGAGTCAAAACATAAAAATACCGCTGCACACGAATGTCAAAAAGAGACCAGGACGAAAAGTTAATACAACCAATAGGCCGGAAAAATCATTTCCATAACTGGTTTAGTGACGAATGGGAGATACTAAGGTGAGGAACGTTCAACTGGTTCCAAACGAATAGAAGAACGTCATAGCATTCACAGCGACTTGATGGAAACTGTGGTGTCACCGCCAGACACTACACATGGTAGGTGGTAGCCTTTAAATCGGCCGCGGTCCGTTAGTATAGGTCGGACCCGCGTGTCGCCACCATCAGTGATTGCAGACCGAGCGCCGACACACGGCAGGTTTAGAGAGACTTCCTAGCACTCGCCCAGTTGTACAGCCGGCTTTGCTAGCGATGGTTCACTGACAAATTACGCTCTCATTTGCCGAGACGATAGTTAGCATAGCCTTCAGCTACGTCATTTGCTACGACCTAGCAAGGCCCCATTACCAGTTACTATTGATGCTGTAAAACATGTACCGTCAAGAGCGATGTTCACCAATTATGGATTAAAGTTAAGTATTCCAGCAGCTACGTACGTTTTTGGCTATTCTCATTTCTGTGTCTTGTTCCAGACCTCACGCCAGCCTGCGTGAGCTTAAACGCGTGCCTTTCGGCTTCCTCCTAGTGGATTGGCTGTCTTGCCAATCCACAACAAGTGGCGACGAGGCCACTTCGCGTTCGTTACTATACTGCCCTGATTTACTTGTGTAATGGCTTCGCCACAATCTCCAGATGTACTGTCCGAATTTTATCGCTTACAGAATCAGCAGACGCAGGCCTTAATGGATGCCCTTGGACAGCTCGTCCAGTATCAACGTGCAATGCAAAACGATGAGGCAGCCGCCGCTCCACCGCTCCCGCAGCCACAACACGCAGTTGCACCACCTTTTCGTCCTTTTGATGCGGCACGGGAAAGCTGGACGGAGTGGTCACGCCAATTTGGATTCCATCTCGCCGCCTATAGAATTCAAGGTAATTAGCGGCAGCCTTATCTCCTTTCGTCCGTCGGCGTCCACACGTACCATGTGATAGTCAAATTATTTCCCCGACACGATGTCACAACTCTGTCCTACGACGAAATTTTGTCTGCATTAGATGCATATTTCAAAGAATCAGTCAATGTAGTTTCCAAACGGTATACGTTCTTTCGTACAAAACGAACGGCAGGTCAGAGTAATAGGGAGTGGGTTGCAACCTTGCAAGGCCTTAATAGGGATTGTGCTTTTGAGTGTCAATGTGGACTCCCTTATTCAGATACTAAGGTATGTGATGCAATTGAACAGAACGTTTCTGATGTTCGTATAAGTGAGCAGATTTTTAAACTAGTCAGTCCCTCCCTTCAACAAGTGATGGACATATTGGATCGGCAGGACACACTTGACTTTGCTCAGGAATCATTTGAAACTTCGCCACCTGTGTGTCAGGTTAACCGGCCCGCCGGGTGAGCTGAACGGAACAGTAAACAGTCCTCGCGCCTGGCTGCACCAAAGCCGCCTGGCACTCAGCCACGTGTACTGCGCCAGCAAGCAAATGCAGTGAAATCATGCCCGCGGTGTACTACTAGACATTCGCGTGAGAATTGCCCGTCCCGCCAGGCTATTTGCTTTTTCTGTAATAAAAAAGGACATGTTCAAATTGTTTGCCAGAAAAAGCTCCGATCGGAAGATCAAAACCATTACAGGCCCTTTGCTTCATGCCGGAATCGGAATCTAACCAAGGATACTCCGGCTCGTGAAACTTCGCCCATGGAAATTCATATAGATCATGCCACACCGCCCAGTGCCACTCTCTCTAACAGTGACTGTGTTCGTCCCACAAATAGTGTGCGTCACCATCGCCAGAAATCCCGTCAAGTTGCAAGTGATTCTGTACCAGTGTCAGTTCATGTTGGACGGGGCAGTCGCTCTTGTCGTCAACAGGACAATAAACTTTTTGTAGACTTGGACATTAACGGCAAAGTGATACCGATCCAGCTCGATACCGGAGCTGCAGTTTCACTGATCAATCAAGACAAGAACAAACAGCTGCGCACACCTCCGTTGCGTGCCGCAAATGTTAAGCTAAGTACATATTCAGGTCACGGGCTCCCTGTGTTACGACAGTGTAGCCTTCTTGCAACATACAAATGACAAACAAAACTTACGTCCTTCGTTCTTCTTCAGCAGTGAACTTGTTTGGTTTCGATTTATTTCAGTCGTTTAACTTGTCTATAGTAAAACAGGTCCTCTCAGTGTACCAGACTGTGGCTTCAGCCAATGTTTCTCGTCTATGTGAAGAATTTGCAGACATTTTTGCACCGGGCCTCGGTTGCGCTAAGAACTATAAAGCACATTTGGCACTGAAAGTAACCGCGCAACCGAAATTTTTCAGAGCGCGCAATGTTCCCCACGCATTGCGTGAAGAGGTCGCATGAACATTAAACGATTTGGAATCACAAGGTGTAATTGAACGTGTGCAGGCCTCTCTCTGGGCATCACCCTTCGTAATTTTGCAAAAACCTTCCGGAAAATTGAGACTTTGTGTGGACTTCAAGGCAACAGTGAATCCCCAACTAGTGACTGCAACTTTTCCTTTACCCCGCCCGGAAGATCTTTTTGACAAACTGTGCCCCAGTAAATATTTTTCGAAGTTGGGCCTAGCAGATGCGTACTTGCAAATACCGGTGGACGAAGAATCCCAGCGCGTTTTGGTAGTTAACACGCATCTTGGTTTGTACCGATTCAAACGACCTCCATTCGGGTGTGCATCCGCCCCTGCATTGTTTCAGCAATTTCTGCAAACTGTTTGTGCGTCGGTCCCTACTGCAGCAAACTATCTGGACGATATTGTGATCTCCGGAAAGACGGAAGAAGAACATTTAGCCAATCTCAGAACATTATTTCAGGTCTTGCGACAAAATGGTCTTCGCTTGCGGAAGGACAAATGTGTGTTTCTTGCTCGTGACTTACCCTACCTGGGACATGTAATCAATGCCCAAGGCATACATCCCAGTCCCGAGCACCTTGCCTTCGCCGCAGAATTTGAAGGAGCTACAGAGTGTGCTGGGAAAAATTAATTATTATCATCGCTATGTGAGCCACGCCTCTTCCGTTTCAGCTCCGCTTCATCGCTTACGCCGTAAGGGTGTTCCGTTCGCCTGGACGACGGAAAGCGAACGCGCCTTTCGCCAGTTGAAATCGGCGTTGCTTTCCAATACTTGCCTTACGCCATTCGATCCCCGGAAGCCCCTTTTGTTGATGGTGCATGCATCGGATTTCGGGATCGGTGCTGTGCTTGCGCACAAAGATGGTTCGCACGATCGCCCTATTGCCTTTGCGTCCAAATTGCTCTCGTCTGCGCAAAGACATTATTCACAGATGGAGAAAGAAGCATTGGCTCTCGTATTTGGTGTTGCAAAGTTTCATGATTTCTTGTATGGTCGTCACTTTACCATCATCACAGACCACAAACCTTTGACATCGCTTTTTCATCCGACCAAGCCTGTACCTCCACGTACAGCGCATAAATTCATTCGCTGGTCTATTTTCCTCTCGCAGTACCGCTACGATATCTTGTATCGGTCCACTGCTAAGCACGGAAACACCGATGCGTTGTCCCGTTTGCCTGTTGCTGAGGATAGAGCATTCGATTCCTCCGAACTTGCTTGCATGTTCATTGATGCGGAAACCGATGACGTGGTCGAATCGTTTCCGATTGATTTTCGTCGTGTAGCTACAGCCACAGCTGCTGACCCTGTCCTTGCTACCGTTCTGCGTTTTGTTGCTACGCAATGGCCCTTGTCCAAGTCACGGATCGGGGACCCGTTGGTTCGCCGATTTTTTGCTCACAAGGAGAGACATTTTGTTCGACGTTTTGCTGTTGCGTTCTGATAATGATCAGTCCAGGGTCGTGGTTCCACGTTCGTTACAGTCCTCTGTCTTACAGCTTCTCCACCAAGGACATTGGGGTATAGTACGAACGAAACACCTGGCTCGTCAGGACTGTACTTGGTTCGGAATCGATGCTGCGATTACACAAATGTGCTCTTCTTGCATGGCGTGTGCCGAACAACAATCCGCGCCACCGCGGAAATTCTTTGCATTGCCGGAAGCCACTTCCCCTTGGCAACGCTTACACATCGAATTTGCAGGTCCATTCGGGAATGCTCGATGGTTGGTTCCAGTCGATTCATTCAGTAATTTTCCTTTTGTTGTCCGGATGTCTTCCACGACGTCTTCTGCCACCATCCAAGTGTTATCCGCTATCTTTTGCATTGAAGGTCTTCCACAGACTATTGTTTCCGACAATGGCCCACAATTCATGTCCACAGAATTTCAGTCATTCTGCAAGGTCAATGGTATTCAACATCTGACGTCGGCGCCGTTTTCGCCACAGTCAAACGGTTCCGCTGACCGTTTGGTCCGGACCTTCTAGTCACAGATGTTGAAGTTGAAAGAGTCGCATTCTCGGGAGGACGCGTTATTGCTCTTTTTGTCCTCGTATCGCTCTCAGCCCCGAGATGGTCGCTCGCCGGCTGAGTTGCTCCACGGTCGCTCTCATGGAACCTTGATGTCTTTGCTACATCCGCCGCATCAGGTTCCTCTGCAGCGGCAGACGCCTGCTTTTGCTCCAGGCGACGTTGTCTACTACCGCAACTATCGAGGTTCACGGCGTTGGCTCGAAGGGCGCATTCTTCGCTGCCTCGGCCGCGCGATGTATCTGGTTTTGGGGGCCTCTGGTGAGGTGCGTCGGCATCTCAATCAGCTGCGCCTCTGTCGTCGCAAGGGATCTGCCGCTCCCCGTCTGCTTTCAGCGACGGTGCCGTCCGGTCAGCGCCCTGGGGACTCATCTACTGGCTCGCCTCAGCCCCAGGCGTTACCGACGATGCTTTCCATTTTGCACCATGGCGACACGCCGCCGCCGCCGCAGCCGCCGCCGCCGCCGCCTGTTCTCCCGCCGGCGCCGCCCGCAGTGGACGCGTCGCTGCGACCGGCGGGCGCCTCCCTGGGTCACACGCCGAAGATCGCTTCCCGTGACCAGTTGTCCTCTGCCAAGGAACTCTTGCCCGCTCCGAACCATATGTCGTTTTCGCCCGTCGGGTGCCCCGGCCCGATGGAGGTCGACCCTTCGGCCCCTCCCGTCTCTCTACGGGTGCATACACCACATGTTGGCGTGCACCCTGGAGCAGGTTTTCAGGCGTTTCCTAGCTCCCCTCGGTCCGAATGGCAAGGTGCGGGTGGCACAGCCTCGCCTGTTGTTAGGCTTCCCACCTCGTCGCATACATCAACATGAGGTCCTCCTCACGGCGGGCGGAAGCCTTATAACACAACCGTCCGCCGATTTGGGGGGGAGGAATGTGGTGTCACCGCCAGACACCACACTTGCTAGGTGGTAGCCTTTAAATCGGCCGCGGTCCGTTAGTATACGTCGGACCCGCGTGTCGCCACTGTCAGTGATTGCAGACCGAGCGCCGCCACACGGCAGGTCTAGGAGACTTCCTAGCACTCGCCCAGTTGTACAGCCGACTTTGCTAGCGATGGTTCACTGACAAATTACGCTCTCATTTACCGAGACGATAGTTAGCATAGCCTTCAGCTACGTCATTTGCTACGACCTAGCAAGGCGCCATTACCAGTTACTATTGATGTTCACCGATTATGGATTAAAGTTAAGTATTCCAGCAGCTACGTACGTTTTTGGCTATTCTCATTTCCGTGTCCTGTTCCAGACCTCACGCCAGCCTGAGTGAGCTTAAACGCGTGCCTTTCGGCTTCCTCCTAGTGGATTGGCTGTCTTGCCAATCCACAACAGAAATCATCTAGCTTAAGGGGGCTGGGACGTCAAACGGGCCGACTTGGAGCAGGAGAGGCACCACAGGACATTTTATTTTCTACTGTCTATACGTTTACAAATAAATTCATAAAACTTTGTCAGGATGACCAGGAAGGATTCAGGAATCAAAATCATAGCAGTGGAAGTGCAAAAACATAACAGAATAAATTTTTTTTGGATATGAAATTTCATTATTTTTTCCCTTACTGTTGGCTGCTTTCGTTGCTATAGGTACATTTTCTTCACAAGTAAGAGAGATTCTTTTTGAGTTTTCCACAGCATACAAACCATATGAAACTCTAGAATTTTCCAAATCTATTAAAAACTGTGGTGAAATTTGAGATAATTAACTACAAAATTAGATTTTTTTCTAAACATAAAGTTTAAAAAGTAACAGCTCATTCATTTTTTTCATAAATTACATAGATTCTAGAGTTTCAGACACCTGTAAGTATGGTTTGTATGCTGTGCAAAATTTATCGAACAGTCTCTCTTACTTATGAAGAAAAGTGTACCTATAGCAACAAATGCAGCCAACAGTAAGAGAAAAGTGATGAAATTTTACATGTAAAAAAATTATTTTGTAATGTTTATGAACTTCAGTTGCTACGAGTGTGAATCGTGAATCCTTCCTGGCCATGCTGACAAAGTTTTATGAATTTACTTGTAAAAATATAGACAGTGGAAATTAAAATGTCCTGTGGTGCCTCTCCTGCTCCAAGTCGGCCCGTTTGACGTCCTACCCCACTTAATCGAAAAAATCCAAAGTGAGATCATATGACATAATGGTTGTAAACTTACCATGGTCCTCAGATGGCGGATGAGCAGAAGGAAAGAAAAATTAAAAATGATGGCTAGGGCAGTCAGAATGTTCTCCCAAATGGATGTCGATAATAACAACTTGAGTAAAGTGAAATAATAGGCAATGTTGCTCTTGAATTTATTTATAGTTATCGTATTTACAGATTCCTAAATTCTACATTTGCAGAGACAACCTATTTTTGTGGTCATTAGCCATTTACTAACGTATGTACAGTCACTGAAATGTTTTATACTCCCGATAGCCAGTGTCACAAGTTGCGGGGCTGATTTAACGCTTGTGATGGCATTCTTGCAGACCCCCAGCTGTTTGTGTAGACAAACGCGCCCCTTATGTCTTTTTCCTCGGCAGGCAGCCCCGGTGCGTGGGCCGCCCCCTCGCCCCTGTGATCGCCTGCTCGTGCGCGCTGTTTGCCCCGCTGAACGCTGGCGACCGTGACAGGAGCGGCGAGCGGGCGGGCGGGCCGCGCCGGCTCGTCCAGGCCGTGTTATCGATTGCGCGTACCGCCGCCACCGCCGCCGCTGCCGCCGCTACAACAAGGCGAGTCAGCCTGAGTGCTGCGCTCAACGGCACCCGTGTAGCTGCGACCACTTTCTGGTACGCACCAAAGAGAGACACGACAACAAACCAAGCATTCTAAAAATCCAACAAACATAGTAACTGTTTAGCAAACTCGTTTGTAAGGTATGTTTATAATATCAAGTCCAGTTGACGTCTAGACCATTAGAAACGAACATCAAGGATTATAATGCGAAAAGTAGTCGATGGTACCATTTGTAAGGTACTTGGTGTATATTTTCTGCCACACTAGATGATCAGGTGTGTAACACATCGTGTCATGAAACCTCCCAACAACGCAACGTACAGTGAGTAGTGCCTGAGGGCATATGAAAGCATGTGACAGATTCGGGACCTTACATTAAGGAAGAAACTACTGTCCTTGCCATAACTTGCATACCAATTTTATTTATTTATTTCTTTATTTATTTAACCTGGTAATATTAGGGCCATCAGGCCCTCTGTTACATCTAACCAGGCTTTCTACTTATTTTACATTCATATGTTTTAGTAGGCATGTTAAACAACAGCTAGTACCAAAAGTGAAATAAACGATTACAAAGGCACACCTGGATAAATACAAAATGGTTCAAATGGCTCTGAGCACTATGGGACTTAACATCTATGGTCATCAGTCCCCTAGAACTTAGAACTACTTAAACCTAACTAACCTAAGGACATCACACAACACCCAGCCATCACGAGGCAGAGAAAATCCCTGACCCCGCCGGGAATCGAACCCGGGAACCCGGGCGTGGGAAGCGAGAACGCTACCGCACGACCACGAGATGCGGGCGGATAAATACATACATATAGAGTTTATATTCGTAGATCATAAGTACTGTTATAATTAGGCATTATTGAAGAGACAGATTTTAGATACGAGTGTTAGCAACAGGTAGTATGAGGGAGACTGATGGTGAAGGGAGGTGAAGACTAGAGACAAGATGAAAAATAATTAAGGTAATATAAAGAAATAGAAGATTGTGTGGCTAATAGAGATAGATGAAGAGAAAGGCATCTCAGGAGCAAGATAGGAGACGCTAGCTTTGCTATTTGACACATGAGAGAATTGGCCTTGTACATTAATTTTCTGGAGAACGTTATGAGGATGATAGTGGGAAATGCTTCAACTTCTTCTTAAAAGCAGCGGGGGATTGAATTTTGCACAAGGTATGGGGAAGTTTGTCCCAGAGGCGGACGGCGGCAACTGAGAAGGAGTTTGCAAAAGATTTTGTTTTGTGAGTGGGCACAGTTAGGATACTAAATAAGAGTGACCTCGTGTTTCGATTATGATCTCATGACAGGTTTTTAATCACTGAAGCAAGGTACTGGGTTGCTTGCGTGACGAGGAGTCGGTGAAGTAGACATTGAGTGTGGTAGTCACGCAATTTGTCCGGCCGCAGTCACCCTAGCTCGGAGTATGAAGCAGTAACATGATCATATCGGCGAATGTTGCAGGTGTAACGCACACAGGCATTCATGGTTAGTTCTAACCGTCTTTTGTTTTCACTACTCATGCCTTGTTGAATTACATCATAATAGTGGAGGTTCGGTAGAACGAGTGCTTGCACGAGCTGGCGTTTCAAGTCCTGTGGAAATAAGTTCCGAAACTTTTTGAGAGCATAGAGACAAGCAGACGTCTTCCGGCACACTGCGACTGTATTCTCCGCCCAGTTGAGATGCTCATCCAAAGTCACACCAAAGTTCTTAACTATTTCATGATATGGTATTGGAGTACCGTCGAACAGAATAGGAGGTAGCCGTTCACGGAAATCTGATGGGTTATTGAGATACCTTGCGTCTTTTTGGCATTTAGTTTAAGCCCCAGGTTTTTTGCCCATGTCACAACTGAAGACAGATCATCATTCATCTGAGCGATTGCAGTGTTTACATCTTCAGGTCTGACTCTTAGGTAGAGCTGGAGGTCGTCGGCATGAAATGATATTTACAGGAGGACAGAACCGATGAAATATCGTTGACATATAAAGAAAACAAAAATGATCCTAAGACTGATCCTTGTGGCACTCCCGAGGAAACTTGTTTCCAGGAAGATTTTTCATTTACGCAGACCACACATTGCTGTCTGTCTTTTAAGTAGCTTTCAAACCATCTCATTGCACTTATTTAGAAGTGTCTAAAGATTCAACCGCGAATTAAAAGCAGTGGAATAATAATACAATCCGTGGAATAACACACTGAAGTGCCAAACAAGCTGGTACACGTGCCCAATATCGTGTAGGGCCCCTGTGAGCACGCAGAAGTGCTGCAACATAACGTGGCATGTACCGACTAATGTCTGTAGTAGTGCTCGAAAGAACAGACACCATGAATCCTGTAGGGATGCCCATAAACCCGTAAGAGTATGTGGGTGTGGACATCTCTTCTGAACAGCACGTTGCAGGGCATCCCAGATATGGTCAATAATGTCCATGTCTGGGAAGTTTGGTGGCCAGCGGAACAGTTTACACTCAGGAGAATGTTCCTGGAGCCACTCTGTAGCGCTTCTGGACGTGTGGGGTGTCGCATTGTCCTGCTGGAATGGCCCAAGTCACAATGGACGGGAATGGATGCAGGTGATCAGACAGGATGCTTCCGTACGTGTTACCTGTCAGACTCGTATCTAGACGTATCAATGGTCCCATATCGCTCGAACTGCACACACCTCAAACCGTCACAGAGCCTCCACCAGCCTTAAGAGTCCCCTTCTGACATGCAGGGTTCATGGATTCATGAGGTTGTCTCCATACCCGTACATGCTCATGCGCTCGGCACAATTTGAAACGAGACTCGTCTGAGCAGTCAACATGTTTCCAGCCATCAACAGTCCAATGTCGGTGTTGACATCAGCAATATGCAGTAGGGTTGCACTTCTGTCACATTGAACGATTCTCTTCAATCGTTATTGGTCCCGTTCTTGCAGGATCCTTTTACGACCGCGGCGACTTCGGAGTTTTGATGTTTTACCAATCCAGATATTTACGGCACACTCATGAAATGGTCGCACGGGAAAATCCTCACTTCATCACTGTCTCGGAGATGCTGTGCCCATTCGCCCGTGCGCAGGCGATAACATCACGGTCAAACTCACTTAGATCTCGACAATCTGCCATTGTAGCAGCAGTAACCGTTGAACAACTGCGCCAGACGCTTGTTGTCTTTTTAGGCCAACGCCGTATTCTGCCTTTTTACTTATCTCTGTGTTTGAACACGCATGCCTATAGTAGTTTCTTTGGAGCTTCAGTATAATGACATACGTCCAGAGGAACCGAGATCTGTAAACAGATCTCTGGTGCCGTCATTTTGAAACACATCAAACAACTGCTTAAAATAGCGGCGCCCGTTAAAAAAATGTGATTTTGAACGGAGCGTCTTTTTTATCTTGAGGCGCACATGAGCACAGAACATCCCATTTTCGTAGCAGCGTAGACTGCGCGAGATTAGGAAACTTCTGGCCATCCAGCAAGTTGACACCGGAACTACTGTTTTCAGCCGTGGACACACCACAGCCAGCTGCTGACCGGCTAACAAAAGCCCTGCGTATCGTCTGTGGACGCCATATCATTCTGGAATGACTTCTAGGAAGGTTCACTAGCTGCGGTCACGCCAGCGACCGCCTATTATACACATATTCCTATTGCACATACGTTCGCTCCACGATGCGACGGTAAGGTTTAACGGCTCGTGACTTTGGCAACAGTGTAATAATAATGCTCGGATTCGATCGTCGTTTCTTTCGTTGGGCAAATATTTCGCGATACTACGGGAGAGCAGCAGCAACAACGTGCTGTATAGGTCTTCGAATTCTGCCCTCCCCCTTTCCTTTTTTTTTTTTTTTTTTTTTTTTTTTTTTTTGCCGAAAACTAGTACTCATGGTTCAGTATTCTCTCTCTGAACTGTTGGCAGTTAAATCTGTGTAGCTTTAGGAGAACAATATTTCTACATGTCTTTCTGTGAATGTGGAGGCTGCGCCCGGTTAAGGGCACGTTGTTCCCTGCTAATTTCACAATATATCTCTTCATACCAGTTTCTACATCTTTTATTTGTGTTGCGATTTCTAGCAGCTTCCCCAGTATCCATCCAAGTCAGTGGTTCCTTGCAAGTAGGATCGTAGTCCATGCTACGCCACAGTCTGTTACTGGGTTGAATAATAACACAAGATTCCGATGGTCTATCAATATTTGTCTTGCCCACTAACTGGGGCAAGGTCTTCTCATTCAGGCCGCCTGGCAACCGAAAGCTGTGGCAGTCGGCTTAGATGTGGTACCGCAGACGGAAATTTGAACTCGTTTGATGCAAATAAAATTCGTGTATGTATATCTTAATCTCATCTTATTTCTGGCATCTTCATTACTGCGTAGAAATATTGGATACATGTTTGTGGAACACAGTGTGTAATCGATCGTTCCGTTTACCTTTAACCGTTAGGTACGGAAGAGTAACATGTACAGGACGCAATCAATTTTATGAGTTTCTGAGTTTAAGGTCGACATTGCGGATGCTGAGTGTAAGTGCCTCAACTACGCAGAAGAAACATTTATACTGTAATACTGAAGGTTTCGCACTGGGACCCAAAAAGGAATTTTGGGTGCTATCATTCTTTGTTCGTAGTAAGTATCACAAAACAATCACTTTTGCTTTCCTTAATTACCTCTGCATTGTTGTGAAACTTCTGCCATCTGGGGGACAGTTCTGAGATGACATTAAACACTGAAATTTTGTTGAATATTTATGAAATGCAATTTAATAAATTGCTGCTTAAAGGTTTGCGAGGGCTCTTTTCTGCGGTCGTTGTCACCTTCAATAGAGAAATTATATAGCAAGTGAATATGTGTTGAGAGTAGGATGAAATTTATTCACTTAGAAAACCGTGGACTCTATTAGCTGGAGAAAGCAGAAACGCTGATAACAGAACACCGCCCTCTTTGAAACATTATAAACTAAGTCGGATGGGAAGTTTTTACGCCAAAACAACTAAAAGACACCGAACGGCCTAGGTAAGAGGCACAAAACTATTAGTTATTTCCGTAAGACTACTGTTGCCCTGGAAAATACATGCCTGGTGGTTGACTAGGTAGTTAATATTTCACTGTTTCCTAAGAAGAGAGTTGAGTCGCATGAATCAAGACACTAGATGCCTGGTTAGTTGGGTCGCATGACTCTGCCACAGGCTACCGGGCTCGTGTCGGTTGCATCAGTATTCTTTCTCCCGAAACAAAAAATCGTTCTATACTGACTAACATGTCGCCACTTCAAACGATGTTCCTTCTGGTATAGATGTTAGGAAATTAATATTCACATAATTAATTGATTCTAAGAATTAGTCAAGTGGTGGTTTTGTCTTTGGTCCATGGTAGATGTATTTCTAGGAGCATCGCTGAGGTTCAACTAGGAAAGCGATTCATCCCGTTTTCAATATATACAAACGTTTTATATATTTCAGCTAGGCGTAAATGTTTGGTGTTTGAAAATTGTTTTAAGCAACTTAAAAATTCATAGGTAGTTGAAAAATAATCCATCTAACATTAATTAAAAATCACGATAAGGTTTTAACCGGTCAGTTCTTTAAAAATTCAGTGCACAGAGTAATACCAACTTTTTAAGTTGATGGCTCTGTTCAAAAGAGAGCTCATTTTCGTGTTACCCATTTCTGTCACGTGATCTACTATTAAGGATGGTTAGTACCGTGTACGATCAGAGTTCACTGCGGATAATGATCTTCGTCTGAGCCAAGTAATGTAATTTTATGAACGAAATGTGAGATATCTGTCTTACACTGCCTCTGAACAGATAAAAATATTTGTCATAAATTTGATAAATGAAGGATGTACCAAGTGTTCTGTGTTCTATTCGTATATTTGAGTTCACTTCTCAGTTTGGCTCCTTCTCAATATGGTTTGTTTCAAATTTGATACTTCCGTCACTTACACACATAGCCTTCATATACGCACATTTTTTTCTTTTTGTGTTACGTAACTATTACATTTATTTCATCCTTCCTTTAAACTATTTTTTTTCTTATGACTGCTGCCTGTATTCCAACATCTGTATTCCTCTACAGTTTTTACTCTCTAAAGCTCCTTCAATTACCGTGGAAGTTATTCCCTAATGTCTTAACTGATATCCTATCAATGTGCCCCTTATTTTTGTCAGTTTTTCCCATGTATTCTCTTCCGCACCGATTCTCCTTAGAACGTCATCAGTTCACCTACTTTTCAACATTCTTCTGTAGCAAGACGTCGCAAATGTTTCGATTCTCTTCTTTACCAGATGTCCGACAGTCCGTGTTTCACTACCATCCAAACGTACATTCTCAGAAAGTTTTTCATGAAATGAACATCTATGTTATATATCTTCTCCGTGTTCACCAGTCCTAATATTTAATTACTCACTGTTCTCATTCTGCTATTTCTCACTACTTTCGTCAATCTTCGATTTACTCTCAGTCCAACCTTTGTGCTCTTTACACTCTTCATGCCACTTAGGAGATCTTGTAAACCTTCTTCACTTTCACTGAGGACAGCAATGACATTTTCAGTAGTTGCACGCGCAACAGTGTGGATGGATAACTGATCTGGCCTTGTAACGCCAACAAAAACATTCTTGCTGTTCTGGTACTGCGAACTGCTGAAAGCAAGGGGAAACTACAGCCGTAATTTTTCCCGAGGGAATGTGGCTCTTCTGTACAGGTAAATGATGATGACTTGATGGAATCCTGTTGGGTAAAATATTCCTGAGGTAAAATAGTTCCCCATTTGGATCTGTAAGCGTAGTATAACTCACATGTAGCTATGAGGAGAAACAAAATTGGCGTTCTACGGATCGCAGCGTGGTCCTTGATCGGGTAGGTAGCTTAGAAAATTTAAAAAGAGAAATTTTTAGGTTGAAGTTAGATGTAGAGGGAGTTAGTGAAGTTGGGTGGCAGGAAGACCAGGACTTCTCGTCAGGTAAATACAGGATTATAAACACAAAATCAAAATGGTGTAATGCGAGAGTAGGTTTAATAAGGAATAAAAAATTTGGAATGTGGATGAGCCATTTTTTACAGCGTAGTGAACGCATTATCGTAGCCAAGTCAAACACTAAACCCACACCCGTAGTAGAAGTTTGTATGCCAACAAGTATCGCATATGACGAAGATATTGAAAAATGTATTATGAGACAAAAAAATTATTCACATCATTCAGGGAGAAGGAAACTTAATAGTCATGTGGGACTGAAACTCGGCAGTAGGAAAAGGGACAGAAGGAAAAACAGTAGGTGAATATTGATTGGGGGAAAGTAATGAAACAGGAAGCCGAGTGGTAGGATTTTCCACAGAGCACAATTTAATCACAGCTAACACTTCATTCAACAATTATGAAAGAAGGTTGTATACGTGGAAGAGACCTGGAGACACTGGGAAGATTCAGACTGATTACATAATGGTAAGAAAAACATTTATGGATCATTTTTAAATTGTAAGACATTTACAGGGACAAATGTGGACTCTTACCACATTTTATTAGTTATTATCTGTAAATTGTATCTGAAGTAACTGCAAAAAGATAGGAAGTTAAGGTTGCGGGACCTAGGTAAACTGTAAGAACCACTGGCTGTTGAGTTTCTGAGGGAGCGTTAGAGAACAATTGACAAGAACAGGGGAAAAGAATACAATAGAAGGAAAACGGTAGCTTTGAGAGATGAAATAGTGGAGGCAGCAGAAGATCAAATTGGCAAAGAGACTAGGGCTAGTAGAAATCCTTAGGTAATATAAGAGATATGGAATTTATTTGCTGAAAAGAAAAAAAAAACAGAAAAATGCAGTAAATGAAGCAGACGAAAGGGAGTACAAAAGTCTAAAAATAAGATTGACAGGAAGTGCAAAATGACTACGCAGGAAAGGCTGGAGGACAAATGTAAGGATTTAGAAGCGTACATCACTAGAAGCAGGACAGATGCCGCCTACAGCACCATTAAAGAGACCTTCGGAGAAAACAGAACCACCTTATTAATAGCAAGAGCTCAGACGGAAAACCAGTGCGAAAAGTGGAAAATATTATGTAGAGACTCTACACAAGGGAGATGCACTTGATGCCAATATTATGGAAATGGAAGAGGAAGTAGATGAAGATAATACGGGGGATACGATATTGTGGAACAATTTGACAGGGCACCGCAAGACCAAAGTCGAAACAGGGCCCCAGGAGTAGACTAAATCCCGTTAGAACCAATGATGGCCTTGGGATTTTTCCAGGTGCGTCTTTAATCTTGCTGCCATTATCAACAGCAAGGACAGTGGTCCATAAGTGCCTTTACTTTTTCTACTGCCAAATGGAGCGTTATCTAACACTACCTCAAATCTCTTTTCCATTCTTCTGTATCTTATTCTCATCAGTTACTTGGATGCATGAGCTGTTAAATTTATTACGCAATAATTCTCGCCCTTGTCCGCCCTTCGAATTTTTGGAACTGTGTGGATAAAGGTGTTGCGAAACTCAAAGAATATATCGCCACAGTCCATCCAACGTGAATAGATGTCTTGTTATCACGTCCCCGAATGATTTAATATTGGATCGCCTATCTCAGCTATGTTGACTTCTTCTATCATGTCATTAGACAAGTCCTGGCCCTCACAAAGGCCTTCATTGTATTCTTTCCACCTGTCCGCTCTCCCATGTCCTCTTTCCATTTTCCTGACCCCGCTCCGTATCTAGACTGCGTCTTTGCATGTCGCCGGCCGTTGTGACCGAGCGGTTCTAGGCGCTTCAGTCTGGAACCGCGCCACCGCTACGGTAATAGGTTCGAATCCTGCCTCGGGAATGGATGTGTGTGATGTCCTTAGGTTAGTTAGGCTTATGTGGTTCTAAGTTCTAGGGGACTGATGGCCTCGGATGTTACGTCCGATAGTGCTCAGAGCCATTTAAACTTTTGCATCTCCTTTTTCAGCTTTTATGGCTTCCCTAACACGTTCGAACTTCTGACGCTCCCCGACACGCTTCGTAGAACATTATCCTTTCTATGGTTATTCCGTCGTTTTCGTACAGTCACCTCCTCCTTCGCAGTATCCTTCCTGAGATCCGAATGGAGGACTGTTCCAGAATCTTTTTCCAATAGAGAGATCAACATAACACTATTTCGATAACCGGCCACATTTTCTGTGGATACACATTATGTGTCATTAATTCAGTGGTATCCATTGCTTCTGTATTCCGAAGCCGTTGGTCATTGCCGATTCTTCCACCTTTAGCAGCGGTTTCTCGCCCCAGGGGCAATATACCGCCCTGAACCTCTGTCCGCCATCCGACTTCTTACACTGGGACTCTTCAGCTGCCACGAATGATGATTTTTATTCATAGTCTAAGCCGTGGCGGGTTTCGAAGCCAGGACCGAGGATTTTTTATTAGTAATTAAGTACGCTACCCCGACACCATAGTTGCATACTATTAATAGTGTGTCGAATAAGCAAAACGGCCCAAAGGAGTGTTGCAGTATCAGATGAAAGAAGATGAGGGAGTAGCGTTGCACCGGCAGTACTGTACCTGCGGGGGTTGGAACTTTAATAGTGGCAACTATATAACGGGCTAAAGTTATAAAGGATGAATAACATGTAGGGAAGCAGTGGTCCATAAGGTTATAAAGGATGAATAACATGCAGGGAAGCAGTGGTCCATAAGGACTAAGCGAGGACTGTAACCTAACCTTGATGTTACTAAGTCTATGCACTGAGCGATTAAGAGAGGAAACCAATAAATCATAAAACGGCAAAGAAATAATTTTTCAGGTTTGCAGATGATATTGTATTTTCGTCAGAGGCAACCAGTGTCTTTGTAGAGCAGTCTAACACAGTGGACAATCCTTTCAGAAGATGTTGTAAGATGAAAAACAGAAAGATAAACAAGGGTAATGGAATACAGTCGAGTTAAATCAGGTGAGACTGAGGGAACCAGGTAAGGAAAAGAGATGATAAAAGTAGTAGATGAACTTAGCAGAAAATAGAATTTGCAACATGGCTAAAGCAAGAAAAGCTTTCGTGAAAAAGAAGAACTGGTCAACATAGACTATATAATTAAATGTTAGGAAGTCTTCCGTACAGATATTTGTCTGTAGTGGAGCCTTGTAAGAAAGTGAAACGTGAACGATAAGAACTTGATACTAGAAACTATTGAAATTTGGCGGTACAGAAAAATTCTGATGATTACCATGGTAAATCGATTAAATAACGATAAGGTAATGTACATGTTAAAGACAAAGTCTATAAACATCATATTTGGCATTAATCATAGTTGGCACTCTGTTCATAATTGTCGATCTTGACTTCATGCTGTTATATAAACCATAATTTGACTTATTTCGGTTTTCTGGCACCATCATGTCCTTAAGAGAGTTCTGATAAAGAGTATAACTGTCACGTACAACAAGTGTTCACAGATGGCATTTAGATGAAACCGATTGTATCTAGAATTATGTAATAATGCAAGATCAATACGACAGTTGTGAATGGAAATGGGGAGAAGGAAATTTATAGTGAAATGTTACTAAAAGAAGACATAGGTTGACAGGACACATCTCGAGGAATCATTGGATCGCCAGTTTGGTAAAGCAGCGAAGTGTGGGCCGTAAGATTTCTATGAGGCAAAAGGATGGATATAGTAAGCCAGTTCTTATGGATGTAAGTTGTAGTAATAATGTAGAAATGTGGAGGCTTGCAAAGAATAGACTGTTGTGGAGAGCTCCATCCAACCTTTCTTTGGACTGAAGGTTATAACCTCATTATAATCAATGCGTACCATTCTGTAATACATCCGTTTTTCTAATACACTGCGAGATTGTCGGTAAAAATAAGTGATACCAGCACTGAGAAATCTATTAGTTTCCCTAGATGCGTTCTAGTTTCGTTGAATTTTTGTGGAGGCATTAGATTTCTCAGTTTACCATATACATCAGTGTAATATTTTGTGGATCATGAAATAAGAGAAAATGATTAAGCGAGACGCCAAAATACTCATAACAGACTGTAAAGGACTTTGTTGAAACCATTTTAGAATAACAGGGATTCGGTTCTCAGGGAGGGATCTGGTGACTGAGGAAAAGATTGAATAGCATCGAAATGGTAACTTCTAAAAGTCGGAGTGTGGAATTTCAATGCCTGAATCTGACATTAAAGGTAGTTAATCCGAAAAGGGAAATGCAACCGGTGGTCTAAATATAGTGGGGATCAGTGAAATGTGATGGAAAAATGATAAGGATTTCTAGTCATCTGAATGTAGGGTAAGATCAGTAGCAGCTGAAAATGGTGTAACAGGAGTATGATTCATTATGGATAGGGCGTAGGACAGAGAGTTCGCTCTTGCGAAAAGTTCAGTGATTGCACGATTCTCATCAGAGTAATCAGCAAACCGACGTTGACAATACCCTCCCAGGGGACACCGCCTTATAGTAGGCACCTTCAGTGCCGGGCGGCAAGGTTTGCGTACTTCGGTGAAGTCGAGAGCTATGCCGGCGGTAGCATAGCTACTGGCAGGGTCTCCCAAGCCGGACTGGTCTCGACAGAGGAGCCAGACAAAGTGTGTCCCACAACATAGGGCAGGGAGGGCTCTAGAGGCGTAGTGAAGCCAGCTTCCCTAGAGGAGTAAACCTCATACAAATCCTGGTCCTCCAGGTTGGGGGTTGGGCATGGGGCTAATAACCCCATACTGTAAAAAAAAAGAATATTACGGAAATTCAACAGAAGCCGCGGAAACTGGATGGAAAGCATGTATCACGACACCGGCAAAGGAAACGGATAAAGGATCTAACAGTAGCATCATCGAATGTGAGGACAATGCTTCAGTCTGGAAAAAATGAAAGAAATATCCAATGAAATTTTAAAATTCAAATATGATATTGTAGGGCTACAGGAAATAAGATGGCAGGGGAATGGGCAGATAGATAAACCTGAGTACTCATTGGTACATACTATAGCAGAAGAAAGAACAGGCCAACTTGGAACAGGGTTTATAATAACTAGGGAAGTTAGGAAAAGACTTCTAGAATTTGAACCCATAAATGAAAGGATGCGAAGACTCGGACTAAAAGGTAAATTTAGGAATATATCAATAGTTACTGCACATGCACCAACAGAGGAAAAAGAGGATATAATTAAAGAACAGTTCTACGAAGACTTGGAAAAAGTATACTGTGCAGTACCTAAATATGACCTGATTCTAGTAATAGGAGATTTTAATGCAAAAATAGGGAGGAATGAACATCCGTACGGAGTTTCTGGAAAATATTCACTACATGAAGAAAACAATGAGAATGGAGACTTACTATGCCAATTCGCAGCAAGGAATAATATGATTATTAAAAGTACCTGCTTTCCACATAAAAGGATCCATCAGGGCACTTGGAAGTCCGCAGCCAATGGAGTAGTCAATCAGATTGACCATATTTTAGTGATTGCACGCCACTCCACGTCAGTTACGGATGTACGGAGCTGCAGAGGACCAAACTGTGATTCAGACCACTTTTTGATAAGATAAGTCTTGAGAGAGAAACTGTCACTAACAGATGGCAACAGAATGGGAAAGATGATGAAATGGAATACGGACAAACTGAACATCCCTGATGAAGTAAAAAAATACCAAGTAACACTAAGCAGAAAGTTGAGCAATGAAGAGACCACAGTAGGAGTAGATGAAAGGTGGAACAGGTTTGAAAAAGCCATTAAGGATGCTTCAGAGGAAATCATAGGCATAAGAAGAAACAGAAGAACCCAGGGGTGGTTTGATGAAGATTGCAGGTCAGCAATAGAGGAAAAGAACAGGGCAAGAACAAAAGTGCCACAGAGACAAATCAGAAACAGTGTGGAACAATATAGAGAATTAAGGAGAAGAGCTAACAGACTGTGCAAGAGAAAGAAAAGAGAGTGGAATAAGAAGAAATTTCAATAACTAGAAGAACTAAAGTAACAGAGTGAAATAAGAAAGTTCTGTCATGCCATAGGCAAAATGAAGACTAGATTCCAACCAAAAACAATGGTCTGTTTCAGTAAAGAAGGGAACATGGTAAGGGAGGAAGAACAGATAGTGGGAAGATGGGCAGAGTATTTCAAAGATACACTAAGCACTGGCCTAGAAGATGAAGAGACAGCTGCACAGGAGGGAAGAGTGGAGCTGGAAGTAGACAATGAAACCAATGAGGCAAGAAAGCCAACACTACAAGAGGTCTCCCAGGCTGTGCACAAGTCAAAAAACAATCGAGCCCCTGGGGAAGACAGCATAATTGCTGAATTGATAAAAACTAGTGGTGAGGCTGTAATAAAGGAACGGCACATATTAATATCAGATATATGGGAAACAGAAACTACGCCAGATAATTGGAAAATTGGAATAATAGTCCCCATTTATAAGAAAGGGGACAGAACAGCATGTGAAAACTATAGAGGTGTAACACTCCTAAGTACAGCTTATAAGATCTTCACATGTATATTAAACGAAAGGATACGGAAGTGTGCAGAAGCCATACAAGGGGAATATCAGTGTGGCTTTCGATCAGGCAGAGGAACAACTGATCAAATATTTGTGATAAGGCAAATGATGGAAAAGTTCTATGAATATGATATAGATCTGCATTTCTTATTCATCGATTTCAAACAAGCCTCTGACAGCATACATCGGCAAGAACTATACAGAGTACTGAAAGAAGTTAGTATATGTGCTAAATTAATAAGACTAATCAAAATGACAATGGCAGAGACAAGAGCAAAAGTAAAGGTCCTTAGCAGAACAAGTGAAAGCTTTGACTTTAATAAAGGTGTGAAGCAAGGGGATAGTCTCTCCACTGTCCTATTCAACATAGCCCTGCATTATGCAGTAAATAAAATCGACAAAAGAGGCACCATATTTATGAAAACTAGCCAGATATGTGCATACGCTGATGACATTACTATAGTATGAAGAAATACCAATACACTCCTAGAAACGTACCGGGAAATGGAAACAGAAGCCTTAAAAATTGGCCTCATTGTAAATGAAAACAAAACAATATATAGCGTAATGTCACAATCTGAGGCCAGAAAAACCCCTAAAAACCTAAACATCAATGGGAAATGCTTCAATGGAGTGCCCTCTTTTAACTACTTGGGAGCCCTAATAACAAATTATAACAGTATTGGAAAGGTTATAAGGGAAAGAATACAAGCAGGAAACGAAGCTTACTTTGCAAATATGCAGCTTTTAAAAAATAGCCTTCTTAAAAGAAAAACTAAACTGCTAATATATAATTCCCTAGTCCGCCCAGTTATCACATACGGCACAGAAGTATGGACGTTGACAGAACACGATAAAAATGCTCTAAGAAGCAGTGAGCGGAAAATATTACGCAAAATCTATGGGCCAATAAGGGAGGAAGAAAGCTGGAGAATACGCTATAATGCCGAATTACAAGAGTTAATACAAGGCAGGGACATAGTAAAATTTGTGAAATCACAGCGAATACGATGGCTAGGACACTTGGAGAGAATGGCAGAGGATAGAATTCCAAGAAAATTATGAAAGGTATGATCCATTCAGTTAGGTGAAAAGGGAGACCTAGAAGAAGATGGATCGATGAGGCAATAATGGATATCAGCAATACGGGAGTCCGGGGGTGTAAAAGAGCAGCAAATAACCGAGAAGTGTGGAGGAAGATTGCTGAAGAAGCCAAGGCTCACCAAGGGCTGTAGAGCTACTGAAGAAGAAGAAGAGCCGGCCGAAGTGGCCGTGCGGTTAAAGGCGCTGCAGTCTGGAACCGCAAGACCGCTACGGTCGCAGGTTCGAATCCTGCCTCGGGCATGGATGTTTGTGATGTCCTTAGGTTAGTTAGGTTTAACTAGTTCTAAGTTCTAGGGGACTAATGACCTCAGCAGTTGAGTCCCATAGTGCTCAGAGCCATTTGAACCATTTTTTTTTTTTTTTGAAGAAGAAGAAGAAGACGTTGACAAGAACAGTTAAAGTATACAAGGGGACACTGAAGAAGAATATTAAGAGATGGAGAAATGATGACAGAGTACGTTACGTATAATATGTTTGTAATAAGAAAATTGTAAAACACTGCAGGCGTCTCCGGTATATAAGAAGGGTAAAAGAACGGACCCGCAGAATTAAAGAGCAGTATCCCTAACTTCGTTTTGCTGCAGACTCCATGAACACATCCAAACTTCTAATATAATATACTTTCTTGAGACTGAGAAGCTTATGTCCAGCATGGTTTTATAGAGCATCGCTAGTGCGAAATCAGCTTGCCCTTTTCTCGCATGATGTACTATGGACGAAGGGCAACAGGCAGATAGCATATTTTTAGATTTCCGGAAAGCATTTGACACGCACGGTGCACCATTGCAGGCTGTGAATGAAGGTACGAGCATTTGGAATTAATTCCAGATATGTGAGTGGCTCGAAGACTTCTTTAGTAATAGAACCCAGTATTTCCAGAATTTCACTCTGCAGCGGAGTGTGCGCTGATATGAAACTTCCTGGCAGATTGTGTGCCCGACCGAGACTCGAACTCGGGACCTTTGCCTTTCGCGGGCAAGTGCTCTACCATCCTCCTCCTGCGAGAGCTTCTGTAAAGTTTGGAAGGTAGGAGACGAGATACTGACAGAAGTAAAGCTGTGAGTACCGGGCGTGAGTCGTGCTTCGGTAGCCCAGATGGTAGAGTACTTGCCCGCGAAAGGCAAAGGTCCCGAGTTCGAGTCTCGGTCGGGCACACAGTTTTAATCTGCCAGGAAGTTTCAGAACCCAGTATGTTCGAGTGTTGATCAGAGACAAGGACTTCGTCAGGAGTGCCCCAGGGAAGTGTGATAGGACAGCTGTTGTTCTCTATACACATAAATGATTTCGCGTACAGGGTGGGCAGCAATATGCGGTTGCCTCCTGATGAGGCCGTGGTATACGGTAAGGAGTCGAAGTTGGTGACTATAGGGAGATACAAGACGACTTAGACAATATTTCCAGTTGGTGTGATGAATGACAGCTAGCTGTAAATTTGGAAAAATGTAAGTTAATGCCTATGAGTGGGAAGATCAAACCTGTAATTTTCAGTTATAGTATTACTGCTTGACAGTGTCAAAGTGATTTAAATATCTGCATGTAAGGTTGCAAAGCGATTTGAGGTGGAACGAGCATGTAAGAACTATGGTGAAGAAGACGAATGGTCGACTACGGTCTATTGGGAGAATTTGAAGAAAGAGAGGTTCACCTGTAAGGCAGACCGCATATAGGACGCTGGTGCGGCCTATTCATGAGTACTGTTCGGGTGTTTGAGATCCGAAACAGGTCGGATCGAAGGAAGACATCGAAGCAATTCAGAGGCTGGCTGCTAGATTTGTTAATGGTAGATTAGAACAGCACCTAAGTGTTACGGAGATGCTTCGGGAAATAAATGTGATTCCCTGGAGGAAAGGCGACGTTCTTTTCGAGTAACGCTATTGAGAAAATTTAGAGAATCGGCATTTGAAGCTGACTGCCGAACGATTCTACTGCCGCCAACATACATTGCGCGAAAGACCACGAAGATACGAGAAATTAGGATGGTATCCTCCGCGACGCACCGTTCTGTGGCTTGCGGTGTATCTATGTAGATGCAGATGAAGATGATGGATCCTGTGCAAGAACTGGGAAAGCCAAAGACTAATTTACTTCTGCGTTAAGTATCAGATAGTAATACCGAAAACACTGTTCAAAAATCACAATACGGGAAGGTATATCTACAAAAGACGAGGAAACACTAGAAAATTGCAACTGGATTCCATCATGGTCTGTTAGTGATTCCGAGATCAGATATTTGACAATAAGAGAACCCTGGAGGAGACCTACAGTTAGATATAAATTTAGTAATGACGACGAGTACACAGGAATATAAGAAGACCTTCTGGAAGAATCAATGTGTAATTGAGTGGTGTACTGAAGTATTGCAGAAAGATTTTGTCCATTTGAATGTTGATGAGATACTGTGATAAGAACAAGACAGGAGGCAGTTCAGATGGAGGGAAACTTGAACTGTAAAAGGAACAGTCACCGCCGGGAAGACAAATACACATATCACAAAATGTTTTACATCGCCACGGCTCAAAAATTCCTGACGATATACGTTGACTGTGGACATTGTATCACCGGCACAATCCCTTTGACTTTTCAGACCCGTCGAAGGATGTAAACAACCAAGCATGAGCAGCGGATATTAGACGGAGCGGGTCCGATCGCCGATCAGTTCCAGTCATTCCAAGAGGGTGGAGGTACACGGCTCGTGTTGTCTGCAAGTCAACCATGCCTAGACGGTCAGTATCACGGTTCGATCGTGCCAGCATTGTTACTTTGTGCCAGGAAGGGCTCTCAACGAGGGAAGTGTCCAGGCTTCTCGGCGTGAACCAAAGCGATGTTGAGATACAGAGAGAAAGGAACTGTCGATGACATGCCTCACTCAGGCCGCCCAAGGGCTACTATTGCAATGGAAGACCGCTACCTACGGATTATGGCTCGGAGGAACCCTGACAACAACGACACCATGATGAATAATGGTTTCCGCGGAGCCAAACTGTGCGAAATAGGCTGCATGATGCGCAAATTCACTCCCGACGTCCTTGGCGGGGTCCATCTTTGCAACCACGACACCATACAGTGCGGTACAGATGGTCCCAACAACATGCCGAATTCACCACTCAGGAATGGCATCACGTTCTCTTCACCGAGGAGTGTCGCATGTGCCTTCAATCAGACAACCGTCGGAGACGTGTTTGGAGGCAACGAGCCCAGGCCGAACGACTAAGACACACTGTCCAGCGAGTGCAGCATGGTGGAGGTTCCCTGCTGTTTTGGGATGGGATTAGGTGGGGCCAACGTAACCCGCTGGAGGTCATGGAGGGCGCCGTAACGGCTGTACGATACTTGAATGCCATCCTGCGACCGACAGTGTAACCATATCGGCAGCAGACTGGCGGTGCATTCGTCTTGATGGACGACAATTCGCGCATGTATCGTGCACATCTTGTGAACGACTTCCTTCAGGATAACGATTTCGCTCGGCGAGTGGCCACCATGTTCTCCACAGATGAACCCTATCGAACATGCCTGGGGTACTATGAAAAGGGATGTTTATGGACGACGTGTCACACCAACTTCTTCAACGGATCTACGCCGAACCGCCATTAAGGAGTGGAACAATCCGGACCAACAGTGACTTGATGAACTTGTGGATAGTATGCCACAACGAATGCAGGCATGCATCAATGCAAGAGGACGTGCTTCTGGTATTAGAGGTACCGGTGTGTACAGCAATTAGGACCACCGTCTCTGAAGCTGTCGCTGTATGGTGGTACAACATGGAATGTATGGTTTTCGTGAGGAATAAAAAGAGCGGAAGTGATGCTTATGTTGATCTCTATTCCAATTTTCTGTACAGTTTCTGAAACTCTCGGAACCGAGATAATGCAAAACTTTTTTTGATGTGTGTATAAGTACACTCAAGATAATTGTGAAACCTTTAGTAACAGAAAAATTTATTCAAATTAATCGACGAAAGAAGGTAGTAGAAGTATGCTAGGGAGAGTCTATGTAAAAGTGGAAACAGCATTTGAATTGGATGGAAATAACTTTGTTAATCGTAAAAGAGAGACACGATACGTGGAAAGAATGAATTGAAAGCCTGCACATTAAGTAGGTAATGTCTGATGACACGACAAAGGAAAATAGGGAATTCAGTTTACAAGACAATCCCACAAAAGAGTCGAAGATTGGCTTCGCCTTGAAAGACTTGCCATCAAATGTGGAAGAATGCATATATAACATTGGGAATTTCTAGAATCATTGACAGAAATGGCACTCAAATCTGTACAGTTGGTTTGAATAACCTAAAATTTTGGAGCCTTAGCATGAGATTCTGTCAGAATATATCATCCACAAAATTCCTAAGATAGCAAACTAATATAAGTGTGGAAAATTCCCACAGTCCGTTGTAGATTTTATGCATACAACTTACCGACAAGAATAATGAAAATAATACGGAAGAAAGGAAAGACGAATCAGCATACTGTTAGACCATGATCAGTCATGTTTTAGCAAAGGTAAGGGGTATCAGAGATCCAGTTTTGACATTGATCTTGATGAACGAACAACAGAGTCAATGATGTGTTGACGTGGAAAAAGCCTTCGTAAACGTGAGATGGTGCAAGATATCCGTAACGCACAGTAAATATTTGTACGGTGTAGGGGAAGACGGGTGACACAGAATATGTATACGTAGTAAGGAACAGAAGTGCCAAGACGAAGTTTTCCACTAAACTCACGCATGCAGGATTTCCTTCCCACTATTAAAACTGTACTTCTAAGAAACAACGACGAATATGAAACATTAGTTCTGGAGTGAGGTTAATATCCAAGATGAAAAAAAAAAATCGACGAATAGTTTCGCTGATTACGTTAGAGTTCATGGAGGAGAAATATGTTACAACGTAACGACAAGCGCCGTCACGACGATCAAGAATGGAAGAGCAAAGAGGGCTGTGAGACGAAGTCAGCCAATAGGACGCTGACGAACCCCTTCCTAGAACGACACCAAGACAGGAGCGGCCTGTAGATGACGAGAATGCAAGCGCTGCGCCGCCTAGCCGCAGTGAGTGGTAGACTAGCCGTCATACAAACGGTACAGCAGTGACGTACGAATAGTATTGTTTTTCTTGCAATGAAATTTTATATACCGAAGAACATTAATTATTTACATGTCAACATTAGCTTGCGACACACCTTTGTGAACACGCAACGTATTGTCAATTTCTCTTACTGTAATAAACTCCAATATTAGGATTCGCTTCAATTATTATCTATCGGCTCAAGAAAACAGCTTCCTAGGTGCCGTATATTACACAAGATGGCAGATCATCAAAATTGACGATGAGGATTAAAAAAATATCCTGCTACTCGCGACCATGTTTCAAATGGTTCAAATGGCACTGAGAACTATGGGACTTAACTTCTAAGGTCATCAGTCCCCTAGAACTTAGAACTACTTAAACCTAACTAACCTAAGGACATCACACACACCCATGCCCGAGGCAGGACTCGAAACTGCGACCGTAGCAGCCACGCGGTTCGTTTGTGTTTGGCAGACGTCTTAATTCTCTCTTGTCTTTTCTTTACAGGGGTGTTTACTTGCTTTAACAGTCTCTCATCCTGTTTTTACTAATCAGTGTTTTCAGGTAGGCGTTACAGAAATTTCATTTGCTTTTGTATTTATTTTTCTTGCTTGCCTTGTCTGTTTCTTGCATTTGTCTCTTCCAACATGCCCTCCTCACCTACCCCCTGCCCAGGCACCACAGGTGCCAGCGTTAGGTGCAATAAAGTTACTGCAGATGTTTCAGTTTCAGAGCCAGCAAATATCCTCGCTGCTGAACACTGTACAGCAGCACCTAGCAAACCAGGAGCAACACCTACAGCAGCTCTAAGTGGAACAGTTTCAAGCCCACATACGCTACTGGCCATTAACATTGCTACACCACGAAGATGACGTGGTACAGACGCGAAATGTAATCCACAGGGAGAAGATGCTGTGATATGCAAATGATTAGCTTTTCAGAGCATTCACACAAGGTTGGCGCCGGTGGCGACACCTACAACGTGCTGACATGAGGAAAGTTTCCAACCGATTTCTCATACACAGACAGCAGTTGACCGGCGTTGCTTGGTGAAACGTTGTTGTGATGCATCGTGTAAGGAGGAGAAATGCGTACCATCACGTTTCCGTCTTTAATAAAGGTCGGATTGTACCCTATCGTGATATCGGTTTATCGTATCGCGACATTGTTGCTCGGGTTGGTCGAGATCCAATGACTGTTAGCAGAATATGGAATCGGTGGTTTCAGGAGGATAATACGAAACGCCGTGCTGGATCCCAAAGGCCTCGTATCACTATCAGTCGATATGACAGGCATCTTATCCGCAGGCCTGTAACAGCTCGTGCAGCCATGTCTCGATCCGTGAGTCAACACATGGGGACGTTTGCAAGACAACAACCATCTGCACGAGCAGTTCGATGACTTTTGCAGCAGCATGGACTATCAGCTCGGAGACAGTGGTTACGGCTAACCTTAACGCTGCATCCCAGACAGGAGCGCCTGCGATGGTGTACTCAACGACGAACCTGGGTGCACGAATGGCAAAACGTTATTTTTTCGGATAAATCCAGGTTCTGTTTACAGCATCACGATGGTCGCATCCGTGTTTTGCGATATCGCGGTGAACGTACATTGGAGGCGTGTATTCGTCATCGCCATACTGGCGTATCACCCGGCGTTATGGTATGGGGTGCCATTGGTTACAAGTCTCGGTCACCTCTTTGTTCGCACTGACGGCACTTTCAACAGTTGATGCTACATTTCAGATGTGTTACGACCCGTGGCTCTACCCTTAATTCTATCCCTGCCAAACCCTACATTTCAGCAGGATAATGCACGACCGCATGTTGTAGGTCCTGTACGGGCCTTTCTGGATACAGAAAATGTTCGACTGCTGTCCTGGCCAGCACATTCTCCAGATCTTTTACCAATTGAAAACGTCTGGTCAATGGTGGCTGAGAAATTGGCTCGTCAGAATACCCCCAGTCACTACTCTGATGAACTGTGGTATCGTGTTGAAGCTGCAAGGGCAGCTAATCTGTATACACCATCCAGGCTCCGTTCGACTCAATGCCCAGGCGTATTAAGGCCGTTATTACGGCCAGAGATGGTTGTTCTGGGTACTGATTTCTCAGGATCCATGCACCCAAGTTGCGTGTAAATGTAATCACATGTCAGTTCTAGTATAATATGTTTGTCCAATGGCCCACATCTCTTGGTCGTGCGGTAGCGTTCTCGCTTCCCACGCCCGGGTTTCCGGGTTCGATTCCCGGCGAGGTCAGGGATTTTCTCTGCCTCGTGATGGCTGGGTGTTGTGTGCTTTCCTTAGGTTAGTTAGGTTTAAGTAGTTCTAAGTTCTAGGGGACATATGACCACAGCAGTTGAGTCCCACAGTGCTCAGAGCCATTTGAACCATTTTTTTTTGTCCAATGAATACCCGTTTATCATCTGCATTTCTTCTTGGTGTAGCAATTTTAATGGCCAGTAGTGTAATTGCTCACAACTTTCGAGGTTACTGTGAAACTCCGCTATTTATTGTCCACAGTAGGAAGTACAATGTTCAGACTACTTCAGAAGCTATATCATAATGCCACTCCGAGTTAACTTCGTATGATCACGTTGTCGATTCGCTAAAACTATTATGACCTACAAGTAAATTTGGCAGCAGCTACGTATCAATTCCTTAATTGTAATAAATGATCAGAACAAACTATCACGAGTGGGTAACAGATTTATCAGTGTATGACAAGGAAATACAAATTCAAATGTGTTTGTGGTGCTTTATATTCAGATGTTATGTTGTGTGATGCTATTTTGTACAGTGTACCTGATGCCAAACACAGAGAACAGATTCTGGAACAGTCCGATCCATCATTTCAGCAAGTAATGTAAATACTAGATCAGTACGATTCAGGTGCCCTCTCGGTCGATAAATCTGAGCAGTCAGTCATTTGTCGAGTTGAGTTCCTTGTTTGTGACTGGCCCATTCGGCAGCGACAGCTTGCACCCTCCACACCATGTAAACAACTCTCCATGCCATGCAGCAAGCTCATTACACAGGCGGCTACACAGGCGATCAGAATTAAGTCATGCCCTCAGTGTTATTCATGGCACTGTTTTTCCCTTGTGGCAAGAAAGGACAGGTACAACCTGTACATTTGCAATGGATCTAGCATATCCAGTCGCAAGGCCCATGTTATTAATCCAGTATATTCAAAGACTGCAACAGGGATTACCAAAACCAGCATTCGAGCAGTTTCTTCAGTGTTATGCCAGTGCAACAAACTTTTTGTTCATTTGCTTCATTGTGGGGAATGCGTGCAATTTCCGTTTGACACGGGTGCCTCTCTTACATTGCCAACTGTCACACATATGAAATGTTAGGCTATTCATGCATGTGTAAAACTAGCACTCACCTAGCAGCTTACAATTGGCAACACATCCCCGTACTTGGAAAATGTAGTTGGCCTGTGATGTATCGTATGCATACGAGAGCAGTGATTTTAACAGTGCAACAGTCACGTGATTGTGAGAACACATTTGGCCTTGAATCACTTGACTTGTTTGGTTTTAACATTCATGACAATGTGATGTCAGTGTCTGCTTTCCATGCAAAAGGCAGTACCTAGCTCACTGAAAGAATTTCGGGAACTATTTTCTGAAGGTTTAGGCAAAGCTAACAATCTTGTTGCACATATTACTCTGAAGACAACGATCAGCCGAAATTGTGCCGGGCCAGAACTGTTCCCATCGCATTATGAGACAAAGTTGCTGCTGAACTTAGAGAATTGCAAGATAGCAGAGCTATTGTGCCTGTGTTATCTAGTCAATGGGCAAGTCCACTAGCTTCGCTCCCCAAACCTTCAGATCGCATCCGTCTCTATGTTGACTTTAGGTCTATGGTCAAGCCACAAACTGTGATTGATACTTATCCATTGCCATGATCGCCGGCCGTGGTGGCCAAGCGGTTAAAGGCGCTACAGTCTGGAACCGCGCGGCCGCTACGGTCGCAGGTTCGAATCCTGCCTCGGGCATGGATGTGTGTGATGTCCTTAGGTTAGTTAGGTTTAATTAGTTCTAAGTTCTAGGCGACTCATGACCGCCGAAGTTAAGTCGCATAGTGCTCAGAGCCATTTGAACCATTGCCATGATCAGATTAAGCACTGCTCGCTACCTTTCAAAAACTGATTTGCGCGATTCGGATCTTCAGATACCGCTTGATGAAGAATCTCAAAAAGTGTGTGTAGTGAATATTCATTTCGGCTTGTTTAAATATTTACGTTGGCCTTTTGGCAGAGTGCCCAAAATTTTCCGACGGTATTTGGAACGGCTGACAGCTCAAGTGTCAAACTGTTTGAACTATTTGGATAATACTGTCGGAGCAGGTCGTATACCTGAGGATTATATGGCAAATTTGAGTACTTTGTTTCGTGTGTTATCTGGTGCAGGGCTAAAGTGCAAACTTGAGAAGTGTGACTTTTTTAAACCTGAGTTGCAATACCTTGGTCATATCATAAACAGTCAAGGTTTAGATCCTCTTCAGTCGCATACGAGATTTGCCAGTTCCTCACAACATCACAGAATTGCAGTCAGTCTTAGGGAAGACGAACTATTTTACTTGGTACATACCGAATGCTGCACAAATCGCATCACCATTGCATCGCTAGCGTCGCAAGAATCTCCTCGATGAATGCCAAGTACCCTTTCAAAAACTTAAAGGTGCATTGCACAGTGATCGATGCTTAGTTCACTTTGATCCTGAAAAACCAGTCGTATTGCAAGCTGACGATTCCTCTTACAGAATGGGTGCAGTGCTTTCGCACAGAATTGGTGATAAAGACAGGCCTATCGCTTTCGTATCAAAAGTGTTGACCAAAGCTCAGTGTAACTATTCACAAACTGAGAAAGAGTCTTTTCAAGGGCAGTAAATTGTTCTCAGTAACGGATCACAAGCCGTTGCACTTCTTGTTTCAACCGACGGACGACAAAAATTGCCAAGATGGGATTTGTTGCTTTCTCAGTACCACTACGGGATCCTGTATCGTCCGACAGCTCAATATGGTGATGCGGCTGCACTTTCACTTCTTCCGACTGGCCCTGATACAGGCTTCGACGCTTGTTATCACATCGATGCTCAATCTTCTGAATTGCTTCAGTCTTTTCCGCTGAACTATAGGAAAATTGCACATGCTACAGACGCTGATTCAGATTTGAACATTTTGCTAACATTTAGGACACCATGGCGTCGTTCCTTGCCTGTCATAAAGAACTCTGTAGTGCGCCGATAGTTTGCAAGTCGGCATAGCCTCGCTATAAAGAAAGATTTGATTGTTGTTCATAATGACAGTGGACAGTCACTTGAGTTGCTCACTAAAGCTTTGCCAAAAAGAAGAGTTGCACGTAGTTCACCAAGGACACTAGGGATTGTTCGTACGAAACAGTTAGCGCGTCGACACTGTACTTGGCAGGGTTGTTGATGTTGTGGTCTTCAGTCCTGAGACTGGTTTGATGCAGCTCTCCATGCTACTCTATCCTGTGCAAGCTTCTTCTTCTCCCAGTACCTACTGTAACCTACATCCTTCTGAATCTGCTTAGTGTATTCATGTCTTGGCCTCCCTCTTCGACTTTTACCCTCCACGCTGCCCTCCAATACTAAATTGGTGATCCCTCGATGTCTCAGAACATGTCCTACCAACCGATCCCTTCTTCTAGTCAAGTTGTGCCACAAACTTCTCTTCTCCCCAATCCTATTCAATACCTTCTCATTAGTTACGTGATCTACCCACCTAATCTTCAACATTCTTCTGTAGCACCACATTTCGAAAGCTTCTATTCTCTTCTTGTCCAAACTATTTATCGTCCACGTTTCACTTCTATACAGGGCTACACTACATACAAATGCTTTCAGAAACGACTTCCTGACATCTAAATCTATACTCGATGTTAACAAATTTCTCTTCTTCAGAAACGCTTTCCTTGCCATTGCCAGTCTACATTTTATTTCCTCTGTACTTCGACCATCATCAGTTATTTTGCTCCCCAAATAGCAAAACTCCTTTACCTCTTTAAGTGTCTCATTTCCTAATCTAACTCCCTCAGCATCACCCGACTTAATTCGGCTACATTCCATTATCCTCGTTTTGCTTTTGTTGATGTTCATCTTATACCCTCCTTTCAAGACACTGTCCATTCCGTTCAGCTGCTCTTCCAAGTCCTTTGCTGTCTGTGACAGAATTACAATGTCATCGGGGAACCTCAAAGTTTTTATTTCTTCTCCGTGGATTTTAATACCTATTGTCTACTCCGGGGGCCTTGTTTCGACTCAGGTCTTGCAGTGCTCTGTCAAACTCTTCACGCGGTATCATATCTCCCATTTCATCTTCATCTACATCCTCTTCCATTTCCATAAACTTGTCCTCAAGTACATCGCCCTTGTATAGACCCTCTATATACTCCTTCCACTTTTCTGCTTTCCCTTCTTTGCTTAGAACTGGGTTTCCATCAAAGCTCTTGATATTCATGTAAGTGGTTCTCCTTTCTCCAAAGGTCTTCTTAATTTTCCTGTAGGCAGTATCTGTCTTACCCCTAGTGGCATAAGCCTCTAACTCCTTACATTAGTCCTCTAGCCATCCCTGCTTAGCCATTTTGCATTTCCTGTCGATATAATTTTTGAGACGATTGTATTCCTTTTTGCCTGCTTCATTTACTGCATTTTTATATTTTCTCCTTTCATCAAACCCAAGGGTTTCTACTAGCCCTTGTCTTTTAACTATTTGATCCTCTGCTGCCTTCACTATTTCATCCCTCATTCTTCTTCTACTGTATATCTTTCCCCAATTCCTGTCAATTGTTCCCTTATGCTCTCCCTGAAACACTGTACAACCTCTGGTTCTTTTAGTTTATCCAGGTCCCATCTCCTTATATTCCTACCTTTTTGCAGTTTCTTCAGTTTTAATCTACAGTTCATAACCAATAGATTGTGGTCAGAGTCCACATCTGCCCCTGGAAATGTCTTACAATTTAAAACCTGGTTCTTAAATCTCTGTCTTTCCATTATATAATCTATCTGATATCTTTCAGTATCCCCAGGGTTTTTCCATGTATACAAACTTCTTTCATGATTCTTGAACCACGTGTTAGCTATGATTAAGTTATGCTCTGCGCGAAATTCTACCAGGCGGCTTCCTCTTTCATTTCTTAGCCCCAATCCATGTTCACCTACTATGTTTCCTTCTCTCCCTTTTCCTACTCTCGCATTGCAGTCACGCATGACTATTAAATTTGCATCTCCCTTCACTACCTGAATGATTTCTTTTATCTCCTCATACATTTCATCATTTTCTTCGTCATCTGCACAGCTAGTTGGCACATAAACTTGTACTACTTTAGTACACGTGGGCTTCGTGTCTATCTTGGCCACAATAATGCGTTCACTATGTTGTTTGAAGTAGCTTACCCGTACTTCTATTTTTTTATTCATTAATAAACCTACGTCTGCATTACCCCTATTTGATTTCGTATTTATAACCCTGTACTCACCTTGTTCCTCCTGCCACTGAACTTCACTAATTCCCACTATAACTAACTTTAACCTATCCATTTCCATTTTTAAATTTTCTAACCTACCTGCCCGATTAAGGGATCTGACATTCCACGCTCCGATCCGTAGAACGCCAGTATTCTTTCTCCTGATAACGACGCCCTCTTCAGTAGTCCCAGCCCGGAGATCCGAACGGGGGACTATTTTAGCTCCGGAATATATTACCCAAGATTACGCCATCATCATTTAATCATATAGTAAAGCTGCATTGCCTCGGGAAAAATTAGGGCTGTAGTTTCCCTTGCTTTCAGGCGTTCGCAGTACCAGAACAGCAAGGCCGTTTTGGTTAGTGTTGCAAGGCCAGATCAGTCAATCATCCAGACTGTTGCCCCTGCAACTACTGAAAAGGCGGCTGCCCCTCTTCAGGAACCACACGTTTGTCTGGCCTCTCAACAGGTACCCCTCCGTTGTGGTTGCACCTACGGTACGGCTCTCTGTATCGCTGAGGTACACAAGCCTCCCCACCAACGGCAAGGTCCATGGTTCATGGCAGGGTATGGACACCCAAGCAGAACAGATGCCGTCACTGTGTCACGCATTTGCGGAACATCAGTCGTCCACCACAAATTCTCTGCTTGGCGTAAGGCGCAATCACCATGGTAATGTGTGCACATAGGCTTTGAGGGAGATTTTGGAACACTCGTTGGTTGATTGTGGTTGACTCGTATAACGAGTTTCTTTTTGCTGTACCAGTGAGCTCAACAGCGTCAAGTAACACAATTCAGGTTTAGCTGAAGTCATAGTTTCAGACAAGTTACGTCAAATGAATTTGAAACATTCTGTGACCGGAATGCTATACAGCGTCTAACTAGTGGACCGTTTCACCCACACTCAAACGGTGAATCGGAACTTTTGTCGGAACCTTCAAGCAGCACAGAGCTCTGCACACACCTGGGATCCAGCACTGCAATTGTTTCTCACCTAATATCGTGTTCTGACCTACGAGATGGACCATCGCCTGTGGAATGGCTTCATGCCCGCCGCCATCGCACACTGTTCCACCTGCTCCGTCCTTCACAGCGTCCGGGGCAGAACGAAGGCCGCAAGTATCGCTTCGCGCCTCATGATATTGTGTTTTACAAGGTTTTTAGCGAGAGTTTACAGTGGGCCCTTGCATACATCTGATCTCAGGTCCAGACGGAATGCAGCAGAGACATCACAATCGACATCGTCCCTGTCATGCGCACGGTGATCCTTCTGTGTCTCTTGCCGCTGGTTCACGGCTCGTGACGACAGCGCGGCCACAGCAGCCGCCAGAAGGGGTCATCACGACACCTCGGGACGACGCCATGGAGTCTTCACCTCGTCCGCCTCCAACCGATGAAGCTGGACCCGCCACACTACAGCAGCCGACGCCTTCTACATCTTGTTGTTGGCCGCAGGAGGTGGACGCGTACTCTTCTGGTCGTTTACGTGGGGACTTCTCCGCCAGAGTGGAGGCCGGATGGTGGGGTACGACTGGAAGCTTGACGTCACCAGCAGCCACAGCTTCCGGTTCAGCGAAGCATCCACACTCCTGCCTTCCTCGCCGTTGTCGCGCTCCGTACACGACGACGGTCCGTCGCTTTGGGAAGGAGGAATGTTCCTGCGTAACGACAAGCGCCGGCACGACGATCAAGAACGGAAGAGCAGAGGGGGCTGTGAGACGAAGTCAGCCAATATTACGCTGACGAACCCCTCTCTAGGACGAAACCAAGCCAGGAGAGGCTTCTACACGAAGAGAATGTAAGCGCCGCGCAACCTAGCCGCAGCGGAGACGAACCGTCATACAAAAGCTACAGCAGTGTCTTATTGTTTTACTTGGAGTGAAACTGTATATACCGAAGGACACTGATTACTTGCATGTCGCCATTTGCTTGCGACACATCTTTGTGAAAACACAAGCCGGATGAAGTGGCCGAACGGTTATAGGCGCTACAGTCTAGAACCGCGCGACCGCTACGGTCGCAGGTTCGAATCCTGCCTCGGGCATGGATGTGTGTGATGTCCTTAACTTAGTTAGGTTTAAGTAGTTCTAAGATCTAGGGGACTGATGACCACAGAAGTTAAGTCGCATAATGCTCAGAGCCATTTGATTTTTTGTGAATACACAAAGTTAAGTATTATCAATTTAACTTAATGTAATAAATTCCATTAATATGATTTCCTTTAATTGTTGTCTAGCGATCCAAGAAAACAGCTTCCTTGGCACCCAATATTAGATGAGTGGGCAGTACACAATAAAATACGTGGCATATAGAACTGAAAATAGGGATTACGAGTTATACGCAGAAAAGCGGAAGTAAATAGAGGTAAGATAAGCAAAGCAACCTGACCAAAGGAAGTCTACTGCCATCAAACGTCGGCATTAATTTGAGGGACAAATTTTTTAGACTGTACGTTACAGTCTTGAGGTCTGTGGAACGGAATCACGAACTGTGGAAAAAACCAGAAAGGAAGAGAGTAAATCCGTCTGAAATGCCGTGCTGTGGAACGATTTTGAGAATCAAATGGGCAGATGTGATAAGAAATGAATTTCTTTGCTGAACAGATAACGAAAGATGTACGTGGGAAACGCTGAGATTGAGAAGGAACCGGACGATAGGAGATGTGTTAAGAGTTGAAGGATTAACTTCCAAGATGCTAATGAGAGCTTTAACCAGTACATTACGATAGGAATACATATGTGGGAATTATCCAACAAGTAGTTGCGATTATCGGGTGTAAGTTTTGTTCAGGGCAAAGAGAGGTGGATCTTGGAGAAGAAGTTGTGGTGAGCCGCAATAAACCAGTCAGTAAGCTGACGGCAGAAAAAGGAAACCAGTACATCTTCATGGAACCAAAAATGTGTCATAACCAAAATGGACGGAAGGCACGTAGAGGAAGAAAAGATAGAATTCTTTAGTTGAATCATAGGATATATTACCGGATGAGGTAGTAAAAACGTAGGCAGATAATAGTTTGAAGTTTTTTTTTTATATAAAGGATAAAATATCACATGACAAAAGAGGCAGAAGTAGTTTTTAATGGGACCGTAAATACCAGTACACCGAAAATAGTGCACTACTGTTAGTGTATCGATGGAGTATTGAAAGATATACAGTGTAGAAAACCAAATCTTCTGGGATGCTTGGGCGCGGCAATTTCTTCTACACGACATATGTTTCGACCCCACTGCTGTGTCATCTTCAGGATCTTCTGGTATTCACTGGTGGGTAAACAATCTTCAGCTAATAGTGAATACTAGAACTCTGGTAAACTAACAGTGAACAGCAGTATATACTGAAGAAGATCTCAACAGAGGATTCTAAACGTCGATAACTGAAAAATCTTCTCCTAAGATCCTGAAGATGATTGCAAGCACAGTGGTCAAAACATCGGAGGTGTAGAAGTAATTGGATGACGGTACCCCTAACATCGTAGATATTACCTGCTGTGGCAATGACTAAAAAAGCCTGCGGACTTATTCTGCAGTGTCAGCACTGAATTTGCAATATCTTGAAAGTAACAAATGACATTTATGTACACCGTCTAAAAGTTCCAATTTTTCTCTGGCGTATAGGCGAGGTCCGCGCAGGTCTGTGCACTATATTTTGCGTTCTACATACGCTCAATTCATCTACAAATTTAATCAAGTATTTTTCCTACAATATATGCAAATTAAGTAACTATTTGGTGGAGGAGACCAAACAGCGAAGTCATCGGTCTCATCGGAGTAAAGAAGAATGGGGAAGGAAGTCAATCATGCCCTTTCAAAGCAACCATGACGGCATTTGTCTCAAGCGCTTCAGGGAAATAACGGTAAACCTAAATCAGGATGGCCGGACGCGAGATTGAACCGTCATCCTTCCGATTGCGAGTCCATGTGCTAGCCACTGCGTTACCTTCTCGGTCTCTTAAACGGCCAACAGTGTAAAATGAAACACAGATCACAGATTAGGTAGATAACAAATGCAAAAGTAGTCCCATTTCATCGTTTTTCCAAGGTTTCCATGGTTGCTATAAAATTAATGGAGGAGTATTAGGTCTTTGCGACTAAATTTATTTGTTTTTCTGGTCCACAAACGAACAGAGAAAATAGATAACCTTCATACCGACGTAAAGAGTGTACATAACAACTTTCAACTCACCGTTCAAAATGGAACACAAAGGGAAATACTGTTCTTGGATACAACAATAATGAGAAACATTAATGAGCAGAAATTTGAGATCTTCAGACGGTCAGAAGAAGCTGACGTATTGATACATGCCATATCGAACCCCTCTCAAAATCAAAAAATACACTCCTGGATATTGAAATAAGAACACCGTCCCAGGAAGGGGAAACTTTATTGACACATTCCTGGGGTCAGATACATCACATGATCACACTGACAGAACCACAGGCACGTAGACACAGGCAACAGAGCATGCACAATGTCGGCACTAGTACAGTGTATATCCACCTTTCGCAGCAATGCAGGCTGCTATTCTCCCATGGAGACGATCGTAGAGATGCTGGATGTAGTCCTGTGGAACGGCTTGCCATGCCATTTCCACCTGGCGCCTCAGTTGGACCAGCGTTCGTGCCGGACGTGGAGACCGCGTGAGACGACGCTTCATCCAGTCCCAAACATGCTCAATGGGGGACAGATCCGGAGATCTTGCTGGCCAGGGTAGTTGACTTACCCCTTCTAGAGCACGTTGGGTGGCACGGGATACATGCAGACTTGCATTGTCCTGTTGGAACAGCAAGTTCCCTTGCCGGTCTAGGAATAGTAGAACGATGGGTTCGATGACGGTTTGGATGTACCGTGCACTATTCAGTGTCCCCTCGACGATCACCAGTGGTGTACGGCCAGTGTAGGAGATCGCTCCCCACACCATGATGCCGGGTGTTGGCCCTGTGTGCCTCGGTCGTATGCAGTCCTGATTGTGGCGCTCACCTGCACGGCGCCAAACACGCATACGACCATCATTGGCACCAAGGCAGAAGCGACTCTCATCGCTGAAGACGACACATCTCCATTCGTCCCTCCATTCACGCCTGTCGCGACACCACTGGAGGCGGGCTGCACGATGTTGGGGCGTGAGCGGAAGACGGCCTAACGGTGTGCGGGACCGTAGCCCAGCTTCATGGAGACGGTTGCGAATGGTCCTCGCCGATACCCCAGGAGCAACAGTGTCCCTAATTTGCTGGGAAGTGGCGGTGCGGTCCCCTACGGCACTGCGTAGGAACCTACGGTCTTGGCGTGCATCCGTGCGTCGCTGCGGTCCGGTCCCAGGTCGACGGGCACGTGCACCTTCCGCCGACCACTGGCGACAACATCGATGTACTGTGGAGACCTCACGCCCCACGTGTTGAGCAATTCGGCGGTACGTCCACCCGGCCTCCCGCATGCCCACTATACGCCCTCGCTCAAAGTCCGTCAACTGCACATACGGTTCACGTCCACGCTGTCGTGGCATGTTACCAGTGTTAAAGACTGCGATGGAGCTCCGTATGCCACGGCAAACTGGCTGACACTGACGGCGGCGGTGCACAAATGCTGCGCAGCTAGCGCCATTCGACGGCCAACACCGCGGTTCCTGGTGTGTCCGCTGTGCCGTGCGTGTGATCATTGCTTGTACAGCCCTCTCGCAGTGTCCGGAGCAAGTATGGTGGGTCTGACACACCGGTGTCAATGTGTTCTTTTTTCCATTTCCAGGAGTGTAGTTGCATTAAGACACATGTCATTTCAACAGATTAACTTTCAGCAAGGAAAAGTATAGAAACAATTAACAAGTGATAAAATTTATAGCCAAAAATAATGGTTATAACACCTTTATAATAAAAGGACTGAACCATAAAATCAAAACACGACTAAAGAAAAATAAAACCATTCAGAGAACTCAGTCTCCACAGTGCCACACAAACAATACAAACACTTCAGTACACACAGAAATATAAATTAGCAGTACGACTAAGACGAAGAAATGGTAAAATTTAACACGGAAACAAAAATCAATGCAAAGACTAGCAAATATTCTAAAGAAACGGGGATTACACATTGATTAGAGAACAAAAAGCGCCGGCCAGCCACATTTAGAAACAACAATGGACAAACCAAGTATGTACCAAAGAGGAGATATATACCAGTTACTAAATCAAGGTTGCATATCAGCGTACCTGGGGATGACATGCAAAAATTTCAAAACTAGGTACAAAGAATGTATTTGAAGCTGCAAGTTTGAAAAAATAGCCATTTTACCTTTCCCGAAAACCTATAATCGTAACCGCTATATACCATTTATTATATACATAAACTTATATGAAGGAAAATGGAAATGCATTACAAAGAAAAGGAATAAAACGCGTATGAAGAAAAAAGCAGCTTGCGTTTAATTTAGTTGTAAGGTGGAATACATCTCTATAGCTGAAGAATGAAAAAGTGGTGTTGATGAACTCTGTCTAGGAGCCTGTGACTCATAATGTTGCCGGCCGTTGTGGCAGAGCGGTTCTAGGCACTTCAGTCCGGAACCGCACTGCTGCTACGGTCGCAGGTTCGAATCCTGCCTCGGGCATGGATGTGTGTGATGTCCTTAGGTTAGTTATTTAAGTAGTTGTAAGTCTAGGGGACTGATGATGTCAGATGTTACGTCCCATAGTGCTGAGAGCCATTTTTGAACTCATGTTCTGAATACGATACGTTTCTGATTCAGGAACCATCTAATATATAGACATGTATCATCTAGCAAGAGACAGGACACGAAAAGTGTTAAAGTGAATAATTACAAGAAAAAACTCCTGACATCACAGGAAACTTTCATATTTAAGGAATTCTTACCATGAACACGAAACTAATTGATGACCAAGTCAGTACAAGCAATAACTCACTGACTATGTTAGTCACTAGAACATAACGAGCAGAGACGTATAGTGTAACTAGGGTAAATAACAAATTAATCTTTCCCTCCTCCCTCTCTCTCTCTCTCTCTCTCTCTCTCTCTCTCTCTCGCTCTCTCGCACACACACACACACACACACACACACACACACACACACACACAGAGAGAGAGAGAGAGAGAGAGAGAGAGAGAGAGACGCAAAATCCAGTCCACTCAAACAAAGAAAAAAAAACATGCGCACACTTAACAATGCACGCTCCAATACTGTAAATGAAAAATATGAAACTACACGCAGACACCACAACACAAACAAAAGACGAAGGATTAACAAACAACGACAGCTGACAATATTACAAACTGTAAAAAAGCTCGTTCAACACACAGTGAAAAGTGAAAGTGAGGTGTTGAAATCAAAACGGTCAAAAAACGCCTAATATCGGGCATCAGGAGTATGAATACCGACATCTCCAGGATGACATCCATGGATTAATAAAAAACGTAGGTCATAAGTACCACCAAACGATAATTTAACCTCATGAAACTTGTGCTACGTCAGTTGTTTCAAACCTGAAAAACGAGATAGTAACAAGATAGAATGTAATATACTAACGTGCTTGTCTATGAATATGCTTCACAAATAAGAGAAGCAAGACGTCTATGTCAGAAACGAATTTGTCTTCAATTTAGTTACGAAGATGTAATACACCTCCATGACTGTAGAACGAAAAAGTAGTGTTGCAGATCTCTGTATTGAACCCTTGGAGCCACGTTCCTGATTCAGGACTGTCTATCGTTTGGCATGTCGTGAAATAAAGTTTGGTTGCAATAGTGGGTATAGATTTGGATACTTACTTACAAGAGTTTAAATTTTCTAACACTTTGGTCTGTTTAAAATAACAATAGATGCCCAGCAGGTGGCGTTTTCGACATTGTTCTGTATGGATTAATCTAGCGTAACGTATTCTGGAGAGTTTTCGAGTCGGATCCACATCAATGAAACCTTTCCCAGCTGTAGAACTCACAAAGTAAATCAAATAACTCAATTTAATGCAATTAAAAGTTAGCAACAATGTTGATGTGATGATTCTAAGATAACACGGATCGAAAACAAGTTCACAAAACCATCGAACGGCACTGCGGCCCGTTTCATCCGCGTTCCACGAGCAGTGGGCACAGTGAAGCCATTAGCGAGGAATGCTGTGTCGGCCGCATTGCAGCGGCGGGCCGGCTGAACGCACAACACTTGCCATTCAGCTCTGAGCAGCGGACTGCCTGTGGGGGCGTAATTAGCGGCGCGGCTTGTCCAGCAGTGGCGCTTTGGGCTGCCCGGCCACAAGGCACTGCGGGCGCCGCGAAAGCGCGGGGATCGGCGCCACGGTGTTCGGTGGGGGCAGGGAGAGAGGGGGGGGGCGGCGCAATTGCTTTGCCGCTAGTTTTCTGCTCTCGACCTCGAGAATGAGCCCCATACACAAGCGCTGCCTTAATGTGCCGAGTTGGTCTGCAAAGCAGGGAAACCGATGTCAGCCACACGTACTGGGTCAAATGTCGTTCTGCTACTTTGCTGCTTCTCTGAGAAATATCGCTGAAATACACTTACGCTGACAGAAAAGAATTTTCAACACAAGAAACAATTAATGTAGGCTAATGTACACTACTGGCCATTAAAATTAATACTACAGACGCGAAATTTAACCGACGGGAAGAAGATGCTGTGATTTGCAAATGATTAGCTTTACAGAGCATTTACAAGGTTGGCGCCGGTGGCAACACCTACAACATGCTGACATGAGGAAAGTTTCCAGCCGATTTCTCATACACAAACAACAGCTGACCGGCGTTGCCTGGTGAAACGCTGTTGTGATGCCTCGTGTGAGGAGGAGAAATGCGTACCATCACGTTTCCAACTTTAATAAAGGCCGCACTGTAGCCTATTGCGATTGCGGTCTGTCGTATCACGACATTGATGCTCGCATTGGTCGAGATCCAATGCCTGTTAGCAGAATAAGAAATCGATGCGTTCAGGAGGGTAATACGGAACGCCGTGCTGGATCCAAATTGTTCAAATGGCTCTGAGCACTATGGGACTCAACTGCTGAGGTCATTAGTCCCCTAGAACTTAGAACTAGTTAAACCTAACTAACCTAAGGACATCACAAACATCCATGCCCGAGGCAGGATTCGAACCTGCGACCGTAGCGGTCTTGCGGTTCCAGACTGCAGCGCCTTTAACCGCACGGCCACTTCGGCCGGCGTTCTGGATCCCAACGGCCTCATATCACTAGCAGTCGAGATGACAGGCATCTTATTCGCATGGCTGTAACGGATCGTGAAGCCACGTCTCGATCCCTGAGTCAACAGATGGGGACGTTTGCCAGACAACAACCATCTGCACGAACAGTTCGTCGACTCTTGCAGCAGCATGGACAATCAGCTCGGAGACCGTGGCAGCGGTTACCCTTGACGCTGCATTACAGACAGGAACGCCTGCGATGGTGTACTGAACGATGAACCTGGGTGCACGAATCGCAAAACGCCATTTTTTCAGACGAATCTCGGTTCTGTTTACAGCATCATGATGGTCGCTTCCATGTTTGGCGATATCGCGGTGAACGCACATTGGAAACGTGTATTCGTCATCGCCTTAATGGCGTATCACCCGGCGTAATGGTGTGGGGTGCCATTGGTTACACATCTAGGTCACCTCGTGTTCCCATTGACGGCACTTTGAACAGTGGACGCTACATTCCAGATTTTTTACTACCCGTGGCTCTACCCTACATTTCAGCAGGATAATGCACGACCGCATGTTGCAGGTCCTCTACGGGCCTTTCAGGATACAGAAAATATTCAACTGCTGCCCTGGCAAGCACATTCTCGAGATCTCTTACCAATTGAAAACGTCTGGTCAATGGTGGCCGAGCAACTGGCTCGTCACAATACGCCATTCACTACTCGTGATGAACTGTGGTATTGTGTTGAAGCTGCATGGGCAGCTGTACCTGTACACGCCATCCAAGCTCTATTGACTCAATGCCCAGGCATATGAGGGCCGTAATTACGGCCAGAGGTGGTTGTTCTGGGTACTGATTTCTCAGGATCTATGCACCCAAATTGCGTGAAAATGTAATCACATGTCAGTTCTAGTATAGTATATTTGTCCAATGAATACCCGTTTATCATCTGCATTTCATCTTGGTGTAGCAATTTTAATGCCCGGTACTGTAATTCTGTGAATACACTTTTGTAGATGATATATTTAAGTGATTAACGTTGGAAGTTTACAGGTTAATTTAAGCGCGCCAAAAGCCATTGCAAATGTGTTATGCCGGTACATTAGTAACCCGTGTAACCTATAGAATGTTGAACACAAGTATGCAAATGTGCATTCATCGCGTCCTACAGTTTCCTGAAGTCAGTTTTTGGAATGGAGTTCCACGCTTATTACACTTGGTCAGTCAGTACAAAGAGGTTAGTGCTGGAAGTGTACGGCGCTGCAGTTGTCGTTCGACGACGAAGTCCCACACGTGCTCAACTGGAGACAGATCATGGCAACATGCCAAAATCGCGTAGAGAATGTTGCGTTGCAACAGCGATACCTGGGCAAGGGTTAACCTGTTGGAAGACACACCCTGCAATGCTATTCATGAATCGCACAACAACAGGTCGAATCACCAGACTCACGTACAAATTTGTAGTCAGGGTGCTTTGGGTAACAACGAGAGCGTTCCAGCTGTCATACGAAACCACACCCCCGATCGGACATCTGGTCGAATGAATATTGCTGCACATTGTTTCCAACTATTGGCCGACTGTAAGTGTCAAGGGTGAAACGTAGCGGGGGTTCGTTGGTGAATCGGACAGCCATGTTGTGCTATTGCTACAAAGGCCATCACAACCTGTAATTATTCATTCCAAGCTGACCGGAAGCTATTTTGAATGCTAACTGTTTCCGTATGCTGTATTAGGCATGCTGTTTCCATATTTTTTTTGACTCTCTGTATTTCGTTAAAGAGGATACAGTTCCCATAAATAAGAGACCAACGATTACGTCTGAAGACGAGTGTCTCATGTAATCATAGGATAAGCAACTGGAAACTGTTTTGTGAGGGCAGAGTTTACCATCCGACTTAACACAGCTCCCCGCTAAGTACTGTGGCTTACTCTAATACCTTCCGCTGACCATGAGCTACCAAATGGTGTCAGAGTAAGTTCAAACGCTGCTGACTATTGAATTGCAAGCAATAAAAGGTCAAACCGGCATGACGTGTGCAACATGCTTTGATATGCAGTTGACTAGCACTTCAGAGTACGTAGGAGAGCTCCATCTTCGTTTCGAATCCAAATAAACATCATGAATTGTTTTCTCATTTAGAATTGCTTTTTAATTATGTTTGTGAGTGGAATTATCTCGTAGTGAGTTGTTTAAGTAGCAGATACGTCCAAGGGTACGTGTCAAATTTCGACAGCAGCTTATCAAGATTGCAGTTAATTGTTACGCTACACTGCTACTCTTTTAGTTTGGAATTCCACGAGAGTGATACGAATAGGCTATTGCAGGGCCGTATGGCCACGTCACTTGTCTTGAATTAGAAAATGCAGTTATTTGAAGCCAAACAAAATTGCGCGACGATAGCTGAAGACCACTTATTTTTTGGAAATTGACTGCTCTTGCACTTCACTCAAGTATATTTGCAACAAATGATTTTTTAAGTCACAGTTCAGTAACAAATATCTGTACTCGCTGCCAATGAAATGTTGCTCTAAAAAGTTCAAACTCTACGCCTCGATTCACTTAAATACGTGGCTCGTAGGCTCCAGCACAAGTTACGATCTAACCCCACAGTAACAGCGACTAGAAGACCCCAAGACCCATCTGCATACTTCCTCCTCAGCTTTGTCGCATGACTATCACAATAGCCAGTTCTTAAATTCTAGACTGTCATTCGTTTTTACGTTCAAAATCTTTTAACATACTCCATTTTCAACAAATAAGACTCTTCTTTACAATTCAGATCAATCCCATTAACATACAGATTAACTTTATATATAGCTGAAATCATGTCTCTTTTTTAGATAACTATTTTATACTAAAAGTCGAAAATGCAGGAAGTATTCAGATTCAAATTTTGATTCTTAAAGTCTCTGCGTTACTGCTATAACCATCTCAACCTCCTCACCACGTTATATTATCAGATTTTCATATTAAATGCACTGAGATATTAAGGCAAATTGTTCATGCAGCTGTAATTTTTTCTACGTAAGTGTGAAGAACTCGTTTTGGCACTCGTAAGTAGCTTACTCGCTAGTTTATTCACAATAATTACTCTGCTGTACACTGCAGAAAATAAAGGCCCACACGTTTTATAGCTGGCTTCAAGCACTATGACGTAGTGTGCCTCATACGGTTGGATCTTTTATATATCTTTTACTAACGTTATTATAAAAAATTCTCATATAAATATTGACAACTCTATTAATAAAGTCACGTAGAAGAAGGTGTAAGTAGATGTCTGACGAGCACTAACTTCACTTAACAGACGCTTATTCAGAACTTGCACATACAAGAGCGCGGAGCGAACGGCCTCCGGCCAGAAAACATACAATATACGTATATACAGCTACAGAACACTCCAGCACAATGATTCTTGACCTTTGTGGATACTTTAAGAATTTGCTCGAACCGAATACAGAAATTAAAACTGTACAGTCCAGGTGAGTTTTGAACTCACGACTCTCCATTGGACAGTTTAGTATCACAACCACCACACCACGATGCTACTCCGCTTCTTCGCTGACAATATTTATTGTAGAAACATAGTGATAATTTCACTGAACACGTCTCTTTATTTCCATTTCAGTGCTTTTGCTACATTTTCTGTAGCTCTGCTGGACGTTGATTTCAGTTTTTTCGGTAAATATCAACCTCCAAAGCCACCTTGATGGCTCAGTTACATTCCTTTCCGCCGTCGGAAAATCCATGCTGCTTTCGCTGACTGGCTGCTCACCACCTAGCTCGCCTCGCTGCACCTTTTCGGACTATGCAACGGCTCTTGTTTACCTTTCTGGTCAAGCCAATAAACCGAAACTTGCGAGGCACGTATCGCCCAATAAATGTAACCTCCTTTGATCAGTTCATGAAGGTGAACTACGGCCTGTAATGTCACAAGTACTCCTGTGTTATGTGACTTATCAGCATTTCATTAAAATAAATTTTTGTCATCATTTTCAGTCTGCTGACTAGTTTGATGCGGTCCGCCACGATTTCCTCTCCTGCGAAAACGCCTTCATTTCTACGTCCTCATTTACATGGTGGATGTAGTCTAATCTCTGCCTTCCCCACAATTCTTACCCTCCATTACATAGTTCCCTTTAATACCAGGGTGATGATTCCCTCACGTCTTAATACACGTCCTATCATACTGTTTCTTCCACTTGACAGTGCTCTCCAGATGCTCTTTCCTGCGAAGAATCCTTTCATTCCTTACGTTACCTGATTCTCAACACCACGTCTCAGACGCTTCGATTGTATTCGGTTCCAGTTTTTCATACTGTTCATGTTTCATTACCAAACAAAACTGTGTTCGAAACGCAATTTGTAAGTAATTTATGCGCCAAATTAAGGCCTACGTTTGATGCCAGTAGATTTCTCTTCGCCAGGAATATGCCTCTTTGCCTGCGTCAGTGTGCTTGCATTTCCTCCGTCCGTCAAAGGTTGTTTTACTTCAAAAATGGTTCAAATGGCTCTGAACACTATGGGACTTAACTTCTGAGATCATCAGTCCACTATAACTTAGAACTACTTAAACCTATCTAACCTAAGGACATCACACACATCCATGCCCGAGGCAGGATTCAAACCTGCAACCGTAGCTGTCGCACGGTTCCAGACTGTAGCGCCTAGAACCGCTCTGCCACCCCGGCCAGCTGCTTTACTTCCAAAGTAGTAGAATTCCTTAACTTCGTCTACTTCATGACTATCAGTTTTGATGATAACCTAGTTGTTTTCATTTCTGCTACTTCTCATTACTTTTGGCTTTTTCCGATTTAGTGTCAATCTTTATTCTGTACTCATTAAACTGTTCATGACATTGAAAAAAGTTAAGTAATTCTTTTTCTCTTTTTCTGGGGGATAGCACGTCATCAGTGAATCTTATCATGGATATTCTTCCACCACGAATTTTAATCCTAGTCCTGAACCTTTCTATTATTTCCGGCATCGTTTCTTCCATGAACAGATGGAACAGTAGGGGTGAAAGACTGCATCCCTGTCTTACACTGTTTTTAATTAGAGCACTCCGTGATTTTTCCCTCTTGCCTTTTGTACATATTGTACATCTCCCGCCTGTTCCTATATCTTGCACCGTTTCACAATGTCGAACGCTTCTTCTAGATCGACCAATCCTACGAGTTTGTCTTGCTTCTTTTTCAGTCTTGCTACCTTTATCAACCGCAAAGTCAGAACTGTTTTTGCTAAAGCCAAACTCGTCGTCATTGCCAATTATCTTTCCCATTCTTCTGAATATTATTCTTGTAAGCAGCTGAGATGCATGAGATGTTTAGCTGGCTGTGCGATAATTTTGTCACCTATCTGTTCTTGCTATCTTTGGAGTCGTGAGGATGGTATTTTTCCAAAGGTCTGATGCTACATCACCAGTCTCATAGCTTCAACATACTTACCGGAAAACTAGTTTGGTCCCCATGTCCTCCAATGACATTAGTAATTCTGATGGGATATTAACTATCCTTTGATATTTACTTGATCTTGTCTTCCAGAGCCCTTTTAAATACTTATGTCTTCCGTATTCAGTAGTGTTTTTCTATCATGTAATCAGACGAGTCCTTCCCATCATAGAGGCCCTCAATTAATCCTTTCCACCTATCCGCTCTCTCCTCTGCGTGTAATAGTGAAATTTCCATTGCAGTCTTACTGTTACCGTCATTGCTTTTAATTGCAGAGAATGTTGTTTCGACTTTTCTTTATGTTGAGTCAATTGTCCCGACAATCATTTATTTACAATCAAATGAACACCCTTAGCTGCTTACAGGCGTTGACATACGTCAACGGGGACGGATGAAAATGTGTGCCCCGACCGGGACTCGAACCCGGGATCTCCTGCTTACATGGCAGACGCTCTATCCATCTGAGCCACCGAGGACACAGGGGATAGCGCGACTGCAGAGATTTATCTCTGACACGGCTCCCGCGAAACCCGCATTCTCAACGTATTGTCCCGCTCTACATTCGTAGTGCCCCCTCCCATTTTACTCATTACGCGCGGCACGAGTCCGAAAGAACAGATACCATCTTATTACATATATAGTTAAGGCTCACCGGCCACTTGACCATCTTCTTCTTCTGTGCGAATGAACAAACAGTGCCCGAACTCTTACGAGAATCGGCAACGCGCTGCGAGTAATGAGTATAATGGGCGGGGGCTCTACGTTTCGATTTCTGCATGTTTTTAAAGTAAAAATTTCGCATTAGTTTCCATGCAGTTTCTATTTATTTCATTCGTACATGACTTATAGTACTGTACTCCTGAAGTTCTCTGAACTTCCATCTTTCGTCGATCAACCGAAGTATGTGTTCAGTTACCCATGGTTTCTTCGCAGTTAACTTCTTTGTATCTGTATTTGTATTTCCAGTTTGTGGTTGTCCTTTATGGAGCTGTCCATTTCTCTTCAAGTGAACTGCCTACTGACCTGTTCATTATCGCAGTATCTAAAGCCTAGGATAACTTGAAGTTTATCCTTTCATTCCTTAGTACTTACCTATCCCACTTTTCAGCACATGGATTCTTAATGACTAGTCTCTTCAACCTACTCTTCATCATTATCAGATTGTGATCTGAGTCTGTCTGCTCCTGGATACGTCTTACAATCCAGTTCTGATTTCGGGGTCTCTGAGTGACGATGATGTTCTTTTCCAAGTCTATCCCCTCCTCTTGTGATTCTCGAACAGAGTACTGGAACAGAGCGTTGGCTATTACATCTGTAATTTAATGCAAAACTCTTTTAATATGTCTCCTCTCTCGTTCCTTCTGCCTAGACCATTTTCTCCCGCAACCATTTCTTCTTCTCCCACAACCGCGTTCCGATCTCCATTTTCATCTCCTTTTACATATTAAACTGGCCTTTCAGTATCGTCATGTGCTCTATCTCTTCATCATCCGCTTGTGACATCGAGATTTATACGTGAAATGTCGTTTTCTTCATTGATTTGCTGTCGAATCTGAAGAGAACAAAATTATCAATGAACTGTAAGCTGTAGCTCACTCTTTGGCCTTCTGGCCTAATCATAACGAATCCTACTCCCATTATGCAGTCTTCTTTTGCTGTTATTATGACCTTACATGCTACCAACTATGAATCCTTATCTTCTTTTCATTTCATGTAACTAACACCCACTTTATCTAGAGAGAGTCTTTTCGTTTCTCTTTTCAGACTTCCTAGCTTTCCTATCACATTTACGCTTTTGATTTCTATACTCCGGCTCGTACAATGCAATCCCGTTGTTCGTTATTTAATTTATTGCTCATGATCACCTCCCATTTCCTAGCTATATTCGTGAAAATTTCCTCTGAAAAAAAAAAATGGTTCAAATGGCTCTGAGCACTATGGGACTCAACTTCTGAGGTCATCAGTCCCCTAGAACTTAGAACTACTTAAACCTAACTAACCTAAGGACATCACACACAACCATGCCCGAGGCAGGATTCGAACCTGCGACCGTAGCGGTCTCGCAGTTCCAGACTGTAGCGCCTAGAACCGCACGGCCACTCCGACCGGCTTTCCTCTGAAGATGCTGGCTTTTCATTAGTCAACTGTCGTCTTCCAGTTGCGAGTTGGATGTATTTCAAATAGTTTGTGATAGGATAGCTATAACTTGGTTGTTGGAATCTCTCTGCAGTTAAATGTGTTACCATTGCTGCCCAGAATTCAGTATTATTACCCATTCTAGCTTTTGAATCGTGAGTACATCTGTGCCGTGATTTGTAATGTTCATTTTCCCTATCAGGATACAATTATTTCGTTACTAAGTGATATGTGCCACACTATGAGAAACTTTTGGCAACATCTTCAGAAGAATACGTATTCGATCATTTATTTCAAAGGTTGATGCAATTCAGCTAAGTTTTCATGTAGAACAGGGGAAAGCTAAGCGCATTCAGTTTCGTTTCTGGAAGGAGATGGTTTCATAAGTCCCTAGGTTGGACAAGCTACAGAAGCTGAGAGCAAATATATTTTCTACGACTGATACTGTTGTCATCAACTTTGTTTTCTTTGACGTATGCGTGATTACTGCACAGTTGTTTAAAAATCTTCCAAGCGACTCACCCAGAGATTCGCTGAAAGTTGGACAGCTAAAATATCGGACTAAGAACTAGTAATATCCATGACAAACACACAATAGTCTATGGTACATAGTGGCTGTTAACAAGCAGGTATTTGACTCCTTGTTCCCTCACTTCTTGGGGTCAGTGAAAAATGCACTGTACACGTTCCAAAACGTTGTCAAAATAGACTACCAATTACGGAAGAGCTGGTAGTATTGTTATATTATCCCAAATATGGTCGAGTGCACCCTATAGATAATAATACTTCTACATGTAATGGAGTAGTATCAGTCACATTCGAAGTGTTTTCTAGAAGCTTACGTTTGTGACCTAAAGAAGTTTGGTAGTCGAAATACATATCCAAAACACAATAGGGCTTCTGGTGGTTCTGTTTTTGGGGAGCGATAGTAACTACAGAGCAATTCCGCATTTACAGATTTACTTCCCTGGGTTCGAAGGGCTTTTACTGTAGATAATGCTTCATTAAATTATTTTGGAACTCGGAACCATTAAGGAGTGTGTTTACTGTGTGTGGCTGCAGGAGGAGCGGGCCGCAGTTCGCCAACAGCCGATGACGCTGTTGGACATAGTCATCTTCAGGCTGCTGACCTTGGGTGTGGCGGCTTCGGAGAAACTGATGCGTCGCCTGTAACTCTACAGGTGTTGCTTGTTTTCGCGCATGGGCGCTGCTGCCGAAGGACCTTCCAGCGCATCGGATGCGCGCACGCACGCACGTGTGTGTGAAAATTAAGACAACCGCCTCTTGCGACGGACTGTGGAACGATCTTTGGGACACTCACATACTCCTCGCGTAGAAGCTCGAAAACAAGAGGAATCAGGACTTCTCCCCTCACTCCATTAGCAAGTATGGTGGTTTTTAATTGAAGATATACTGTCACTCTGGAGAACATCAATAAGTAATAAGGCTGTGCACGACAAGTATGTATGTGAACGTGATAAAGTGTTATTGGTAAGGTACCAAGAAAGCATCGACGCAATGTAAGCTTTGTACAGATTTTGTTGTCATGTATTGTGCATCCTCACTAACTGACATACTTTATTAATATACTGTTATTCAGATGAGTTGTGTGAGTTTACATCGGAAGGATGCACTGCAATAACATATTCCGGCACTTTATAACTCTACTGTATACGATATGAGGTTGGTAATTTAACACACCAGCCCTTTTATATTCAGCCGTTAAGAAATGGGTGACTGAGCTCATTTGTTGTCTCACTTACTGATGACAAATGTGACGAAGGCCAAGAGCAGCAGCAGCAGATGAAACGATTTGGCGACCTCCTTGGCACACTGTTGATCCACCATTCGATGCAGTGCAGCAGTTCCGTTTGTCAGGAAGAAGTTGTTGTTGTCCGGTACTGAGTCAGCGGATTGTCTTGATCAAATCTCGACTGGACGGAATTCAAAACAAATTCCGAACTGAACGCTGGGGTTTGTTTGTTTATCTCATCTACAACTCTTGAGGCTTATTCCGTACTTTGCTGTGCATCGTCAGATTCACGCTTCGTTTGAAATTTTGTTATCTATGGTCTTCCTATTCTGTTGCAGAATTTGAAGTTATGGAACCATCTGCTGATTCCCTCGAAATCACTGTAATATATGCCGCGTGCAGTTTCAATTGCATAACGTAGCAGACCACTATCAAGCACATCCTGCAAATTGTATCGAGCATACTTCAAATGCGCAAACACCAGTTTTTGTAATAAGTGCGCCTTGGCTTCCCTTGAATGTCCGTACTTTTTCATATTCATATATATTATGGTCATATTACTGCTGATGTATTCTAAATCAGTTCGTAATTGTTTTTCTACTGTGCTGCGGATGATCTTCCATCTACGTATTTATGACTAGCACCCAACCCTTGGAAGACGATTATCCTTTACTACGTTTCACTGAAGACGGTATTTGTGGCTCCCTGTCCAACAAGGTTGGTGAACTACTTGGCTAGACACCTGTTTCAATATCACTTTCATGTGTTAAGCAGGTATCGTCATCACTGTACCCCTCATGTATATTGTCCGCACAGTCGAACGTATACGACTTCATACATTCCACTGACTCATCCTGCAGAAAAGCAGATATTTCATTTGTGACTTACTTCTCACTCTGCGACATTTCTGTGTTCCTTTATGATGAAATCACCATCTCCATTGTTGTAAATACAATGCAATGTTTGCATTGTTTATAGTTGCCATTATTCTGTTATGCATCAACATGACTAGCTTTGTAGCACTGTTGTGAGTTATTCATCGTCGACTGAGCAGTTCATCTACACTCCGTAGTGTGAAGCTGTGCTATTAGTAGTATATATTGCGCTTGCACGGTAGACAATATGTGAGGCGTTGAATGCTGTAAATAATATTGGCTTTTAGCGACCTTCTGCTAAAGGGGTTTCCTGTTATGAAAACTCAAGTTTGTTGGAACTGATGGCTTTACACAAAGTTCGTTAGAATTATACGTAACAAACAGAATTAAAAAAGGTTTGCTTTGTAACTCAGACAAAGTTGGAAGGATAGAAAATTTTTGTGATTGGGGGATGTCTCAAAGTGAGTCTCACAACGTCCAATTATGGGTCCACTCCTGTTCTTTATACATACACTGACGGAAAAAATTTACAACGCCAAAAAATAGTTAATGTAAAGTAATGAAATTCCGGGAATACATTTGTCTAGGTAACATACAGTCATGGAAAAAAATTGCAACACACTCGTGTGACACAAATGTATGTTTGTGTGTGTGTGTGTGTGTGGGTGGGTGGATGTGGTGTCCACTCTTTTGGACATGTCCGAAAGAGCAGACACCATTTTGATCCAGCAGCCGGTATGAATGAAGGCACAAAGGTATTGCAGACATTAACAGCAAGTTTGCTTGATTTAAATCGAAAAGGAAGGTCGAAAATTTGTGCCGAAGTGGGAATCGAACACAGTTCTCCTGCTTATTAGGCAGGTGCGCTGACCACGTCTGATAGGAGCCATGCTGAAGTAGTCCGTGCAGCTCCGGGGACCACTGTGTCTGGATTGAGCAGTGGTCAGTGCATCGGCCTAGTAAGCAGAAGATATATGTTCAAATCACAGTTCGGCACAAATTTTAAACCTTAGCCATTGATTGAAATCAATGCCCAGTTGCAGCCAATGTTTGTTAATTCCTTGTGTCTTAGTTCACATGTCTTAATTCATACTGCCTACTGGGTCAAAATAGTGTCTGCTTTTTTAGACTTGTCCCAAACAACGGACAGCGCTTATACATAATTAAAGTGTGAGTGGCCAGTTATCTCTTCAGTGTGGATATACATGACACTCGAGCTCCTACAGGAATCGGAAAAACACTGTGAGTAAAGAGGATAATGGACAAGTGCACTACGTTCATAGTGTGCGGAGAGGGTGAGAATTTAGGGCTGACGGGAGGCGTACTAGGGTCCTACGTGCAGTTGCAGTGACCGGTGCCAGGATAGCGTAGCGGCCAGCGCATCTGGCTAGTAAGCAAGAGGCCTTTGTTGAATGAAAATGTGGCACAAATTTTGAGCCTTTCACAATGATTTCAAAATGTGTGTGTGAGTTCTTAAGGGACCAAACTGTAGAGGTCATTGGTCCCTGGAATAACACACTACTTAAACTAACCTATGCTAAGAACAACACACACACCCATGCCCGAGGGAGGACTCGAAACTCCTGCGGGAGGGGCCACGCAGTCAGTGACATGGCGCCTCTAACCGCGCGGCCACTCCGCACGGCCACACTGATTTATAGGAATGCCCACTCTCAGCCAATATCTGTAAATCCTTTGTACCCTGTTGTACACATCTAAGAGAAAACATATCTAATTACACAACAAAAAAAATTGTAACGTATTAGTTTCCCAAATAATTTTTGTATGAAAGAAATAGCTTTGCATGTTTAAAGAACACTATGACAATATACTTCAGAAACTATTGTAACTGAAATAGCAGATCGTTAACAAGTGAGATTACTGTTCAAAAGTTATTAATGAATTTGTTGTATCGTTGCTATTTTCAAACCCTTTCACTACAGAGTACAGCTTGCTAGGTTCATATAGTTGAACATAATTTGCTACACTTTATAACAAACCTCACGTGCACCACATGATGCTCATAATTCGAATGAGGACGCCATCGTAGAGCTAACTTTGTTATAAGAAATGATGAAGGGGAGGAGGCAGGCGTACTTGATCCTCACTGCTCCCATTGGCTGAGAGTGGTTTTCCGTCATTTATTATGTGACATATCAGCGTCCATTTACATAAGGTATGTGGGTAGGACCGCGTGATCACTATCGACGTACATCATGACTTTCAATATAAGTCGCACAATTGCCTTGGTGATTCCACTGGGTGACCTTGGTCAATTTGTAATGGTTCCCTGGGGGGAGAAGGAGCGAAGACACTAACGAGTTCAAGTGTGTAACCTGCATCATATGTGTAACATGACAGAAGATGTCATAAGGTCAATATCTGGCCTAGAATGGCCCCTGATAATCTGCTACTCAACAGATATGACGTATCACTGATAAAATCGCTGCGAGCCGGCCGAAGTGGCCGTGCGGTTAAAGGCGCTGCAGTCTGGAACCGCAAGACCGCTACGGTCGCAGGTTCGAATCCTGCCTCGGGCATGGATGTTTGTGATGTCCTTAGGTTAGTTAGGTTTAACTAGTTCTAAGTTCTAGGGGACTAATGACCTCAGCAGTTGAGTCCCATAGTGCTCAGAGCCATTTGAACCATTTGAAAATCGCTGCGAGCGTCCCTCCTTCGTGTAGGAACGGCCAAGTTGACATCCAGATTACTCATGAGAGCTGGCTCACTACTTGCAGACGGTAATTTACTCGCCTTATTTGTCACCCACTTTACTGTTAACAGCCATGGTTGCTCACTCTTTCGTAACAAACAGTTTTTCAAGAAATTACGAAGTTTCCTTCGTCTAACGTTACGACCATTTACATGGCATTCCTTCAGTTCTCTTTCACTCGACAATATCAAAAGCTGTCTCTAAATCTATGAGTGCCAGTAACGAAGGTCTGCTGCTACAATCAACTGCTTTTCTGTTCTTCTACGGACGTATTCAGTCGTTTTGTAGACTGAGGAGAGTTACCCGGTTGTAAGTGGTTGTGGGGAACAGCAAATTATTGAAAAACAGACCACATAAACTGTGTGATCAAAAGTATCCGGACACCTGGCTGAAAATTACTTACAAGTTCGTGGCCCTCTCCATCGGCAATGCTGGAATTCAATATGCCTAAGCCTTGATGACAGCTTCCACTCTCGCAGGCACACGTTCAATCAGGGCTGGAAGGTTTCTTGGGGAATGGCAGCCCATGCTTCGTGGAGTGCTGCACTGAGGAGAGGTATCGATGTCAGTCCGTGAGGCCTGGCACGAAGTTCACGTTCCAAAACATCCCACAGATGTTCTATAGGTGTCAGGTCTAGACTCCGTGCAGGCCAGTCCATTACAGGGATGATATTGTCGTGTAACCACTCCACCACAGGCCATGCATTATGAATAAGTGCTCGATCGTGTTGAAAGATGCAATCGCCATCCCCAAATTGCTCTTCAACAGTGGGAAGCGAAAAGGTGCTTAAAACATCAATGTAAGCCTGTGCTGTGATAGTGCCACGCAAAACAACAAGGGGTTCAGCCCCCTCCATGAAAAACACGACCACACAATAACACCAACGCCTCCGAATTTTACTGTTGGCACTATACACGCTGGCACATGACGTTCACCGTGCATTCGCCATACCCACACCCTGTCATCAGATCACCAAATTGTGTACCGTGATTCGTCACTCCACACAACGTTTATTCACTGTTCAATCGCTCAATGTTTACGCTCATTACTCTAAGCAAGGCGTCGTTTGGCATTTACCGGCGAGGTGTTTGGCTTATGAGCAGCCGCTCGACCACGAAACCCAGGTTTTCTCTCCTCCCACGTAACTGTCACAGTACTTGCAGTGGATCCTGATGTAGTCGTCAACTGTTGACAGTCTCTGTCAGTCAACAGACGTGGTCGGCTGTACGCTTTTGTGCTGTACGTGTCCCTTCACGTTTCCACTTAACTATCACATCGGAAACAGTGGACCTAGGGATGTTGAGAAGTGTGCAAATCTCGCCTACAGACGTATGATTCAAGTTACACCCAATCACCTAACCAAGTTCGAAGTCCCTGACTTCCGCCGAGCGCCCCATTCTGCTCTCTCACAATGTCTACTGACTACTCAGGTCGCTGATATGGAGTACCTGGCAGCAGGTGGCAGCACAATGCACCTAATATGAAAATCATACGTTTTTGTGGCTGTCCTGATACTTTTGAAAAGACAACGTGGATCTTATTCCGCACAGCAAGAAGCAATTGCACTGGAACATCACAACATCTACAGTAAAAGGATAAATTTTAACGCTGCAGGTTTATAATCTACAAATACCGAAGTAAATAGAACGAAATCCTTAAGACAACGAAAATATTGTAAAGAAGTTTCAGTCTGAACGCAGATGATTATTACAGGATTATGGTTTCGTGGCTTCAATTAATGAAAGAAGAGTAGCTCGACAAAGAGGAGCGAATGGCCGAAGATAACGGCGACAGCGTAACTTGTTATGCATTGGGCCACTGATGGAGATATTTGTGCTCCAGAATAAACCGAATGTATCGTTGTGAAATACCTCTCACGATCCGTATTATTCATCAATCCACAGAAGGAATACATAAAAATAATGTTTAACGATAGCTTTAAGACCAGATGTAAATAATCCAATTGCGAACGTTTTATTATAAGAAATTACGAATGAGAATAATTTTATGTGGGGCGTGGCACAATGCTGTCATCCTGTCTGAGACACATGAATCATCGTAGATAATGTGGACAACAGCAAATATGAAACCACAGTATGTAAAACAACACAGTCAAATAGTAAGATTATGTCTCGTGATTACACCATTTTTCCGCTACAGTTATGTCTGATTTTTGTTGGTTGGTAATACTTATCTACACATCTGACCAGGAAGGAACACTAGCGAAGGGAAAATGTACACCAAAATGTCAAGTAGACTGTAACTTGGCAAACTACTTACGATGAGGCTAGTTTTGACTCAACTTTCACCTCGTAATGTTTAAGCATGCTAATAACAGTTCTAATCTCAGTGATACTCTAAGGAAAAAAGTCATGCTATCTTTGTGGATCGTTACAGAAGCACTACCTGAACCAAATTACACCCAAACGTAGGGGGCTCACTATTAATACCAAAGGTATTAATAAAATTCCTGTTAAGTTGGATACTCATATGGTTAGAATGTCTTATGTTTAATTAATACTACATATTGATCCTGTTACACTTGTCTAAGACTTCAGTCGTGTGCGTATTTTCATCTGTTACAAATAGTCTCGATCTTATTATCACCTTGACTACCATCATCATTCCTATCCAAAGATCACGTGTAGGTGTTGGATAAGGTCGTTCCCAGATTACCCAGTCACAAGGGCTGTGTCTAACAACCAGAATCGTATTCTGCGATTCCCTCTACATCGCAACTCCGCTCACCGTCTTGTCAGACTTCCTCGATATGTAATCAGTATACCTCCAAATAAATTCGTCTACATAGTCTTCTCTATGTTCGTAATTTGAAATTCAACGGCTATAGTATTCATTATCTGTCTGCTGCTTCCTTTGATTACTTTTCCTCAAGTTTATTTTGAAGATGACTCTGCCTGTGAGATTTCTTTACAGTTAGTACTTTGGAGCCGCGACGTGCAAGTGGGAGGAAGAGAAAAGTAGCGTTGTAACTGGCCTTTTTTTCTGTCTCTTGTTACGTCCATAGACCTGGGAATTGAAGTTGTTAGCTGTTGAATAATGTATTTTGAAGGAGAAAATATTCTAGATCTATTTACAGTCGACTCAGTTGTGGTATTTGTTTTATCTTTATTTGCAATCACTTTTACAGCAACAACGCCGTAGCTATGTGATCGATGTGGTACATCGCTACAGATATAATAGCTCAGTGTACTTCGGCATCCACCGATTAACGCTGTAAGATAAATTTTACAGTACTCAGAGACAGACAAAAAAATCTTCGTCACTTGTGCTAACTAAAGCTGTGGAACAACAAAAGTTTAGTACGTAATTTACCGTCGACTAAGATATCAGTAGAGACGGAGCGCGTAGTAAGATGATGGATAACTGCGATAGAATCTCAGATGTGATCTTTCACATGAACCATGTCGACATTCATAAAGAGGAAATTCGTGACATTTCACGGTATGACGCCACATATTTTGCTGTCGTCCTGGCGGTAAGCATTGTGAAAAACCTGGTGACTACAGCATTGTGCACGTAATATGTTGTCTATATCTGAACACACGTCGTTTCAACGTGGTAAAGGACTTTAACTCTTTGACGAAATAACATTAAATTCTTTTACAACTAACAATACAACCCATCAGTATTTATTTCAAACCACTCAGCTGTCGTCTCGAAGAAAATTCATACAATTCACATCACAATGTGTACCAAAACTGCTTTTTTGAAAACTCGGGGATTATCGACGAAAAACAATTATAATGATACTAGTTCTGAATTTCTTCTGTCTGACAGGATGTTGCGTAAAAACTGTTTTACGAATAGGAGTGGTATCTTGTAAGCAAAACTATAAATACGTGAATTCAGGTATACAGCGGCATTTCATTATTTCCTTTTGAAACTGAGCTTCCTTCCTGTCAACATTTAAAATAATATATGAAGACATAGAAGTAATATAACAGTGTTATGGGATAAACCATGAAAACGGCTGCTGAACTTGAGACCATGAAAATATTTGTGACTTGTGTCCCTAAATTTCACTCTGCAACGAAGTTCACGCTTTTTTAAACATTCCGATGGACCCCAGAAGCGTCTTTGATTAGTAATCAAAACGTCCTGGGTACCGAATTTGATCATAGCACTACTTACATTTTGAATAACATCATTAGTAAGCTGTCGAAGACTTCGGTGTAAAATGATGTAGAAGGATTGGCTTGAAGAGAAATCAGCTGTCTCTCAACAAGTTTTTAAATTTAACTTGTACGTCAAAAGGCTTCACTTTAGGACGAAAAGACCCTAAAGAGCTTATTATTTTACTTTTGTATAGTTTGTAATCAGTTCTTCTACAATTAATGAAAAAAAAATGGTTCAAATTGCTCTGAGCACTATGGGACTTAACATCTGAGGTCATCAGTCCCCTAGAACTTAGAACTACTTAAACCTAACTAACCTAAGGACATCATACACATCCATGCCCGAGACAGGATTCGAACCTGCGACCGTAGCGGTCGGCGGTTCCAGACTGAAGCGCCTAGAACCGCTCGGCCAGTCCGGCTGGCCTACAATTAATGAAAAGGTTTTTTTGGGGTGGCATGAAAAATATATAAACTCTTCATTATTAAGTCATTAATTTATATCTGTCACGATCCATAATTTATGATGATAAGAGTGAGTTACCTTAGCGGTAACAGAATAATAGTTTTCGACATCTCATATAGATGATTGCGACCTCACTGTTGGATTAAGGAACATTTTGGGTGCAGGATCCCAGCGATTAGGTCAGTCCTACTTCTAAATTCTTACATAATCTGAGTACAGACCGGCGGAAGCCAGGTCGACTTCTATCCCGAATTTATTTATTCACGAAAGGACCAAACGGCAAACCAAAGATGACTAAGGAGCGGCAATAGGTTCTGGGCATGTTATCGCCCTTGTAGAGAGAAACGGACCCTAAGCGGTGGAAGAATCAGCAATTATCAGTTCATGAGATGCAGAATGCAACAGAAATCAACGGATTATAAGCACACCAAATGTATCAAAAGGAGACGTGAACAGTGAGTAGAGCAAAGTGCTACCACTGTCGCTCTATTGGCCAAAGACACTGGATTAGTCCCTCATTCGGATCCCCGGGACAGTACTTCCAGTGGGAGGTGACCATGAGTAGCACATCGAATTACCAACGAAAAGATAACATTCTACGAGTCTGAGCGTGGCACTATTAAACGTGATGTCCAAACCGCAAAATTTTTAAAGGAAAATGCGGATGTTCAATCGAGATACAGTAGGAGGTCAGTTATGTGAAAGGGAACGAAGATTAGAGTTCTGATGAAAAAGCCACATTAACAGCAGCAGTACCAGTGGAAATGGAGTAAGGGTTTGTTATGACTAGGAAAGTAGATAGTGTTATTGTGGTTAGTGACAGGATTGTACTCAAAGAATCTACTGTTAACCCACCCCGATAAAAGTAGTCCCAGTACATATATGGTCATCACAAGCAGGAGATAAAAAGGTAGAAATAATACATGATGGAACAGTACATAAAGGGAGATGAGAATCTAATAACGATCGGTGCTGGAGACAAGGAAGAAGTGAGGAAGAGAAAAACAGTTAAGGGAAAATACTCTATCCGTAGTAGGACTGAGAGAGCAAAAAGACTAATAGAGCTGCGCAATAAATCTGAGTTAGCTATCCGTTCAGAAATCATAAACGAGGGAGACAAACTTGGAAAATGCCCGAGGACACAAAAAGATTGGTGGTTAGATATTTCGAAACCAAACATGGAACAGATATAGAGAAAGATCACTACTCAGAAATGAGAAAGACAAGGTACAAGTTTAAGAAAATCGTCCAGTAAAATGAATGTGGATAGAGGAGAGATACTGAAATATTGAATAGCGATGAGATTTGTCTGAACTTCTCTAAAGCTGTTGACGCTGCCATAACGAATATTAGAGTAAGCTGTAGAGTGGGAAATTCCTCTGCATCCGAGATCGCTTGGTATCTTATCTTATTTCTTTTTCAACCGAATTCTTATTAAAATACATACATGCCCTCACTGCAAGCATCAATTTATCTTGGCTGCTGATTTTCCTATTCACCAATGCCAGATCGCTCCCAACAAACATGTGCAACCTATATAGTAAGCAGTACAGCTAAAGAAAGAAATTATTTGAAAAGGACACAGTTGGGTGCGTAGAAAAGCTAGTTTGCTTTTTCGTGCCACGGAAAATACACACTCCTGGAAATTGAAATAAGAACACCGTGAATTCATTGTCCCAGGAAAGGGAAATTTTATTGACACATTCCTGGGGTCAGATACATCACATGATCACACTGACAGAACCACAGGCACATAGACACAGGCAACAGAGCATGCACAATGTCGGCACTAGTACAGTGTATATCCACCTTTCGCAGCAATGCAGGCTGCTATTCTCCCATGGAGACGATCGTAGAGATGCTGGATGTAGTCCTGTGGAACGGCTTGCCATGCCATTTCCACCTGGCGCCTCAGTTGGACCAGCGTTCGTGCTGGACGTGCAGACCGCGTGAGACGACGCTTCATCCAGTCCCAAACATGCTCAATGGGGGACAGATCCGGAGATCTTGCTGGCCAGGGTAGTTGACTTACACCTTCTAGAGCACGTTGGGTGGCACGGGATACATGCGGACGTGCATTGTCCTGTTGGAACAGCAAGTTCCCTTGCCGGTCTAGGAATGGGAGAACGATGGGTTCGATGACGGTTTGGATGTATCGTGCACTATTCAGTGTCCCCTCGACGATCACCAGTGGTGTACGGCCAGTGTAGGAGATCGCTCCCCACACCATGATGCCGGGTGTTGGCCCTGTGTGCCTCGGTCGTATGCAGTCCTGATTGTGGCGCTCACCTGCACGGCGCCAAACACGCATACGACCATCATTGGCACCAAGGCAGAAGCGACTCTCATCGCTGAAGACGACACGTCTCCATTGGTCCCTCCATTCACGCCTGTCGCGACACCACTGGAGGCGGGCTGCACGATGTTGGGGCGTGAGCGGAAGACGGCCTAACGGTGTGCGGGACCGTAGCCCAGCTTCATGGAGACGGTTGCGAATGGTCCTCGCCGATACCCCAGGAGCAACAGTGTCCCTAATTTGCTGGGAAGTGGCGGTGCGATCCCCTACGGCACTGCGTAGGATCCTACGGTCTTGGCGTGCATCCGTGCGTCGCTGCGGTCCGGTCCCAGGTCGACGGGCACGTGCACCTTCCGCCGACCACTGGCGACAACATCGATGTACTGTGGAGACCTCACGCCCCACGTGTTGAGCAATTCGGCGGTACGTCCACCCGGCCTCCCGCATGCCCACTATACGCCCTCGCTCGAAGTCCGTCAACTGCACATACGGTTCACGTCCACGCTGTCGCGGCATGCTACCAGTGTTAAAGACTGCGATGGAGCTCCGTATGCCACGGCAAACTGGCTGACACTGACGGCGGCGGTGCACAAATGCTGCGCAGCTAGCGCCATTCGACGGCGAACACCGCGGTTCCTGGTGTGTCCGCTGTGCCGTGCGCGTGATCATTGCTTGTACAGCCCTCTCGCAGTGTCCGGGGCAAGTATGGTGGGTCTGACACACCAGTGTCAATGTGTTCTTTTTTCCATTTCCAGGAGTGTAGAAGTGGTTTTTTTTCCAATTTCTGGCGGATAACGCAACACAGAATTGAACGTTGCAACATAGAGGACATCAGAGTAACCCTGACACAGTCCCAGAAGACGGTCGGCATTTTACAGTCTGAGGGTCCAGCGGAGGAGAGGTGATATGGTGTCATTCTATGGACCGCCGTTTTGTTTCCAGTTCGACGGGATGAATCGATCATCCTCGTAACGCGTGGTCCTTCGTTGCCCTTTATGACCTTCTGTTTGGTGGTGAGGAACCCAGCGGTTACACCTCTTTAGTACCCCAACTGGTTGGCCAATGTGGCGACACTACCTACAGAGACGTCCAGTTGAGCAGCGAGGTGCTTGATTGTGGCTGGTCGATCACCTCGAATGAGAGTCTCTGCAAGTTCCAGCCTTGCAGGAGTTAGAGTTGTGCGGCAGGCCAGCACCGGGAGATCGGAGAGGTTTGCGCGCTATTGGTGTGATGGTGACATACGTCTCTCCCAACGATTCTTCGTGCTTTTGTATGCTACTAGGTCTCCGCAAAAGTTCAGCAAGTGCCTGTGTAGATCTGGGATGTCTGGTTTTTCACCGAAAGAAACTCAGTGACAACTTACATAACTTATAGAATTCCCCTTGCAATTTTCACCATTCTTCTGAAAAATCACATCTCAAATTCTTCGATTGTCTTGTTTTCTGGTTTTACCACTGATTGTGGGTCATTACCGTAAAATTCTGCCCTCCAAAAGTACATTCTCAGAAATTTATTATCCAAATTACGTCCTACGTATAATAGTAGCAGACATGTCTTGGCCAAGAATGCACTCTTTGCCCGCACAATTCTGCTTTTGTACCCTCCCTGGTTCTCCATGATGGATTATTTTGCTTTCAAGGTAACAGAATTTCTTAACTTCGTTAACTTCGCCATCACTAATTTTGATGTTAAGTTTCTTACTCTTCCCGTTTCTTGTCATTAGTTATGTCTTTCCCAGAGTAACTCTCTATCCAAATTCTGCACTCATTAACAGTACCGATTCGAGAACCATTTCACGCCCCGCCTTCTCAAGTCTACATGTTCATCCATGTCAGTTTCAGCTACGAATTCTGACAGGCACTGCATACAAGCCTTTTGAATTTGGTGTTCCCGGTAGTTTATCGTCCCGAACAACAGCTACTAGTTATGATATGTCCTGTATGGAAATCGGGAGCCTGTATCGCTAGGGACTTGAACCGGCGCTTCACATAAGACTGTTTATTCCATTCAACAGATCCTGCAGTTCACATTCAATAAGGATAGCAATGTCATCAGTGAATTTTATCCTCAATATCTTTACACCCTAGATTTTAATCTTACTTTTTATGCATGCTTTTATATTCGTCATTACTGTTTCATTGTGTAGATTGAACACTACACTCTGTATCCCCCTCTTAGACCCTCTTTGATCCCTGCAATTAGTTCTTGATCTTCCAGTCTTAGTGTTCCCCTTTGTTTCCTGCAGATATTGTATGTTACATATGTTCATCTATTATTTTCTGCTATTTTCCCAGAATTTTGAAGTTATTGCACGATTTTATATTATCGAACTCTTTTTCTAGTTCGACGAACCCTATGAGCCTGATTTCTCTTCAGCCACGCTTCTATTTTCAAGTGCAACCTCAGAATCGCTTCTCTGGTGATTCTCTGGTGCCAAACTGATCATCTTATAAATCTTCAGTTTTCTTTTCCGTTTTCTTTATATTGGTTTTATCAGCAGTCTGGATACATGAGCTGATAAGCTGATTATACGATAGTTCTTGCACTTAACTGCCTTTGACATCTTCTGAAAGGTGTGGACGATATTTTTCCGAAAGTCTGATGATACAAATTTTATACACCAACCTGAATAATAGCTATTTTGTTATTTTTCCCAATGATTTCAGACATTCCGGTGAAATGTTATACATCCCTTTGCGTTATTTGATCTCAAGCAATCGCTAGCTCTTTTAAATTCTGACGTTAATATTTACTCCCCTACTCTTGCTAGACGTTTCCAGTTACGCCGTCTATCGTCGTACAAGTCCTCCTCCTCATAGAGGTAATCAATGTCTCTTCCAACTTATCTGATATTTACTCCACGTTTTTGAGTGGAATTTCCAATGCACTCTTATCATTAGCACTGTTAATGATGAATTCAACGAGTCAGTCCTCCAGACAGCACGTTCTATTTCGATTTCTTCGCATCTTTCCGGCAGCCTTTCGCGTTCTCCGCAATGCACTTTCCATTTGTTTCATTCCTACGTGATATATATTCCTGTTGTCTTATCTTTCCCCGAACGTTTTCGTACTTCCTTCTTTCGTCGGTCAGTTGAAATATTTCTGCTGCTGCCCAATGTTCCTCGGCGGCTACCTATCTAGTACGTATTGAAATACCTCCGCTGGTGGACACTGTTGCTGCCTCTCAGCGCCAGAGACTCATGAGGAGCGGAAGTCGAACCTCATACAGCATTGCCGAGATGATTCATTCCCCTCCCTTTCCCTTAAGAACTGAGTCATGGCAACACCCAGTAAATATTTCCTGGTTTAATGCTGTAATTAAACTTTTTCATATAAATATCAATCTCTTAATCTCATAAGGTTTTTTTGTTTGATTTTATTGTATGACTTTAGAAGTTTATTAATTATTTTATCCTAGGGTGATGCTATCTCATTATCAATTTACATGTCGTATCATGCTAAACATGTGTTTTGAGTTCACCATACTATTTTTGTCCATCCAGGCTCTATGATTACCTTTTTAAGGGATAGTCTCTCTTCTTCTACTGAACTGCCTACTCTGGTACTCCTTATCACTGTATCTAGCCCTTAGCTAACTTCAAATGGCTCTCATCATTCCCCAGAACTTCGGTATTCCATTTCTTCCGATACTGATACTTCCGGACGATTCTCTTGAACTTCAGTCTACTCATCATCATTACCAAATTGTGATCTGAGTCCATATCTGTTCTTTGGTACGCCTTACATTCCTGTATTTTGCCTAACAATTATGTAATGTTACTGAAATCTTCCAGTGTCTCCATGTTTTTTTCTAAGTATTCTTCCTCCTCTTGTGATTGTTGAACAGAGTATTCGTTATTACCCCTTGAAATTTATAGCGGAATTCAATTAATCTTTTTCCTCTCTCATTCCTACCGCCAAGTCGATATTCTTCCATAGCCCTTCCTTCTATTCCTTCCGCTGCATGATAAATTTTAAATTTTCATCTCCTTTTACATACTGAAACCCGTTCGATAGCCTTATATGCTTTCTCTGCCTCCTCACCTTCAGCTCGCTACGGTGGCATGTATCCCTGAACTACTGTGTTGGTGTTGGTTTGCTGTCAAATCTGTTAGCTATACAGCAAAATAAAACATTACGGTCGAGGCAAAGAGGGCAAGAAAAGCAGACCAGCATAGGCAAAGAGGGAATTCATGGCCAACATGTGACTTCTGGGCATTCGTCGCCAAGTTGTGTGGGCTACTATCCAACATCGGCCTTCATCTCAGAAAGAAAGTTTGAGAATGTATAACAGAAGCGTATTTCTTGGCGGTAGTTAGTCATGGACTGCAGGAAAAGTGGAAACGGAGACAATCGAGACGTTATGTGGCGCTACGGAAATGTGATGAAATTATGCTTACTGATAGCTTAAGGAATTAGAAATTTCTCCACAGAATCGGCGAAGGCAGGAACTTGCAGAAGAAGAGACATGATGGACCCGATAAGGGCAAAACCTGTAGGGGAAGACCAACAATGGAATCAAATCAACAAATAATTATGGGCGACTGGGGCAAGTACTCTTCTTTCTGGTAAGAAGTAGTTGGGACAAGAGAGGAATCTGTAGACTGACGACCCCCAAAAAAAAAAAAAAAAAATGCTGCTCAGAGGGTAGCCATCGAAAGGTACCATTCTGCTTTCGTGTCCGGGTTAGGCACATAGTTGGCCTAAGTATTTTTTATAGCTTGTGTATATGACACAGCATAATTTTGTTTATGGCGGATCACTAAGTAGCTCATTAAGGAACTAGATTTGTGTGGATGGAGGACGTGTCGAATAACAAAAGTTGACAAAATCAGGTACGATGAATCCCTCTGATGTCAGCATTGTAACATGAGATGAAATTATCCCTCTGAATCATGTTTTGCACTCTTCCTAATTCTTGGAAATCAGTGACCACACTGTTACGTTTTCCAGATACTTGAACATAACCGAGCGTTTATTCACCGTAGGCGTACGGAGGAAGCCATTTGCAAAATAAAGAAGCGAAACTGGACCAAACAAGATAAACTGTTTGCACTCCCTTAGTTTGAGGTTGCATTGATTTTAATTTCGAATGACATATTCAGAGTTCTGTTGTACGCAAAGAGTACATATTGATTTGTATCTTCCTTCTCTGGATATCTGAAGATATAATTGATTTGGACTAGTTTATGAGACATGCTGTGATAATGATTATTTGCACTTGAATGTAGGTAACAAGTTCTGGTTGCCAGAGAACTATCTGTAATATTTGTATTCTAATTCTCATCATTGTCTACTGGGCCACTGTAGAAAGCAAGACTTTGCTATGAATAACATCCATTCACATTTTTTCACTTAAAATAACATTAGCTTACGCTCCTCTTATATCAGACGATAAAAATGTGCTCCTCAGACAGCTAAATTAAGTGAAATTCATTCTACATGTGACTGTAACGACCTTTTATCATTAAATGAAGTGAATCCTTTATTTATTTGTTTCTAAAGACGAAAATAATATACAGCATCCCAAATTTTAAATATTCCTTCAGACAACCAGAATCCAAAGTCAGGAAAGCAAGAGACAATTCAGAATTGACTGAACGAGAATTTATCGTAGTGACATCTTAGAGGAAAATATGCCTCTAACGGTCGTAACTGTTAAACGTAACTATTACATTGCAAATTTCACAAATTTACTCGCCTGTGATATTTGTGGCAGTAAACAATTGTAATGAATTGAATCAGCATGCGAAATGGATTAGACAATGAACAATCAGGAAGTCGTAGTTGTCCCATCACTTGGTCTCATCTAACGGTCTACACTTGGTTCAAGAATCAAAAAAGAAGATTGTATACATGGAAGAAGCCTGGAGATACTGACAGGTTTCAGATAGATTATATAATGGTAAGACAGAGATTTAGGAACCAGGTTTTAAATTGCAAGACATTTCCAGGGGCAGACGTGGACTCTGACCATAATCTATTGGTTATGAACTGTAGATTAAAACTGAAGAAACTGCAAAAAGGTGGGAATTTCAGGAGATGGGACCTGGATAAACTGTAAGAACCAGAGGTTGTAAAGAGTTTCAGGGAGAGCATAAGGGAACCATTGGCAAGAATGGGGGAAAGAAATACAGTAGGGGAAGAATGGGTAGCTTAGAGGGATGAAGTAGTGAAGGCAGCAGAGGATCAAGTAGGTAAAAAGACGAGGGCTAGTAGAAATCCTTGGGTAACAGAAGAAATACTGAATTTAATTGATGAAAGGAGAAAATATAAAAATTCAGTACATGAAGCAGGCAAAAAGGAATACAAACGTCTCAAAAATGAGATCGACAGGAAGTGCAAAATGGCTAAGCTGGGATGGCTAGAGGACAAATGTAAGGAGGTAGTGGCTTATCTCACTAGGGGTAAGATAGATACTGCCTACAGGAAAATTAAAGAGACCTTTGGAGAAAAGAGAACCACTTGTGTGAAAATGAAGAGTTCAGAAGGAAACCCAGTTCTAAGCAAAGAAGGGAAAGCAGAAAGGTGGATTAAGGAAAGGCAAACAGACTTAGAGAAAGCTTTTGACAATGTTGACTGGAATACTCTCTTTCAAATTCTGAAGGTGTCAGGGGTAAAATACAGGGAGCGAAAAGCTATTCACGATTTGTACAGAAACTAGATTGCAATTATAAGTGTCGAGGGACAAGAAAGGGAAGCAGTGGTTGGGAAGGGAGTGAGACAGGATTGTAGCCTCTCCCCGATGTGATTCAATCTCTATATTGAGCAAGCAGTGAAGGAAACAAAAGAAAAATTCGGAGTAGGTATTAAAGTCCATGGAGAAGAAATAAAAACTTTGAGGTTCGCCGATGACATTGTAATTCTGTCAGACAGCAAAGGACTTGGAAGAGCAGTTGAACGGAATGGATAGTGTCTTGAAAGGAGGATGTAAGATGAACATCAACAAAAGCAAAACAAGGATAATGGAATGTAGTCGAATTAAATCGGGTGATGCTGAGGGAATTAGATTAGTAAATGAGCAACTTAAAGTAGTAAAGGAGTTTTGCTCATTGGGGAGCAAAATAACTGATGAGGGTGGAAGTAGAGAGGATATAAAATGTAGACTGGCAATGGCAAGGAAAGAATTTCTGAAGAAGAGAAATTTGTTAACATCGAGTATAGGTTCAAGTTTCAGGAAGTCGTTTCTGAAAATATTTGTATGGAGTGTAGCCATGTATGGAAGTGAAACATGGACGATAAATAGTTTGGACAAGAAGAGAATAGAAGCTTTCGAAATGTGGAGGTACTGAAGAATGCTGATGATTAGATTGGTAGATCACATAACTAATGAGGAAATACTGAATAGGGTTGGGGAGAGGAGAACTTTGTGGCACAACTTGACTAGCAGAAGGGATCGGTTGGTAGGACATGTTCTTAGGCATCAAGGGATCACCAATTTAGTATTGGAGGGCAGCGTGGAGGGTAAAAATCGTAGAGGGAGACCAAGAGATGAATACACTAAGCAGATTCAGAAGGATGTAGGTTGCAGTAGGAACTGGGAGATGAAGGGCCGGCTAACAGTGACCCCTGAAAGACTGTACGGCCTTCGCAGTAGGCAACTGCTTTATGTACCTATGCTGACTGCTTTTCATCGGCGACGAATGCTGCAGTCTGCACGCCAGTACCTCATCTGGTCGTCCACTGAGTGCCGACTGGTGGCTTTTTCCCATCAATCACGTTTTGTGCTCCATCGGACGTGGGGCCATCTCGATCTGGCTGTTCGCGATATGGATCCTCACCAGAGCAACACAGCGCAGCTGGCCACATCACTGGAGACGGTCTGGCTCCACATCCCTGCAGTCCTAAATTTCACTGACTATCTCCATACACGTCACGCGGCTGTCTGCGCCCAAAAGGTTGTTATTGAAGCTTTCGACATGTGGTCATATTAATGTGACTAGACGCTACATATCTCCGAAGAGGAAAAAAAATCGTAAATAAGTACAGTACATGCTTGTGTAATTCCCCAAGATCAACGGTAAACTTTCAAAATACTTGTACAATTCTCACCAAAATATTGCTAAAGGGGGAAATCCATGTAAGGTCAAAGTGAGGGAGGTTTCCCAGCGTATTAAATGGAGGATGGTGCCAACGTTCAACGTCTTGTTCGACTGTAGGAACTATATAACAGAAATGATTGACCATATTAACTGGCAGGCGTAGGAAATAAGACTCTGTATATCCATTAATCGAGAATTTCAAGAAATGGCTTTAAAAGCCACATAAGTGTCAGTGAAGTAGAAATATGGAATGTCAGTTTGAAAAAATGACAGAGTCACGCAGGCCATGGAGCGGAAAGAAACATAAATTCCATTTATCTATCTATCGCTTGAGCCTTGTCCCGCAGTTACGCAGGGTCAGCCATCGTTAATCGGATTTGACATGTTAATGTGTAAGGGGTGGCCGGATGCCCTTCCTGCCGCCACCCTGTACCACCTGAGACGGAATTAGTGTACCCCAACCGTCTGCATCTAGTGTAATCCATGGAATAGTGCGAAAGTGTTCAGATGTCAGCGAGCCGTGTAATTGAGGCGGAACATGGGGACCAGCCCGGTATTCACCTAGCGGGATGTGGAAAACTGCCTAGAAACCACATCCAGGCTGGCCGGCACATCGGCCCTCATCGTTAATCCGCCAGGCAGATTCGATCCGGGACCGGCGCGCCTACCCGAGTCCAGGAAGCAGCGCGTTAGCGCTCTAGGCTACCCTGGCAGGTTGGAAAAAAACATAAATGTGCACTCGTAATTCGATTAAAATTTCTTGGAGTGATTCACAATGTGAATCAGAAAAAGGTAAAGGTCTTTATACCGGCGTCAGCGAACAATTTTGAAAAAAAGCGTATTTCTGCCATCAGCTGCACAATTGTATGTTTATTGTCTACAACCATCTTCACAGGAGGAAAACAGCGTACATTAATGGGTCAAAAACACGTTTTAGTAAAATATGACCCGACAAAATGTAGAATATACATAACTGTCGTAGAAGTCTGTCTGAACACAGTCCATACACACGTGCTGCCCTTTGGCGCAGTTACAGTAATGCACAGTCGATGATAACTCCACACTTAACAACTGGCTAGTTAACTGCCGACAGGCTGTCGCGCAAGCACCGCGTCGCTCCGTCTCCCTGCTACTTTTGCAATCACGTGTCTCTCACATAGCAGACGGCACACAAGTCGACCGGCGAAAAGCCCCGCGCAAACACCTCGCTGCCGTCGCGTTCGCCACCGGTGGCGTCAACAAGCTGCTCCGCAGCAGGCCGGGAAGCGTCGCCCTGCGAGAAATGGTCCGCTACCGAAAGGGTACCGACTTACTCATCCTCAAGCTGACCTTCCAGCACCAAGAGGCTTCAAGATCAACCTGAGCTTCCAGCGGTTCGCAGTCAATGCGTTGCAGGAATCCAGCGAGGTCTACCTCGTTGGTCTCCGCGAAGACACCTACCTGTGCACCATCCACGCCAAGCCGATCACCGTCATGCTAAGGCTCATCCAACTCACGCGCCGAATTAGGGCGAGCGCGCCCAAGTCTCCTGCAAACCACCCCCGCTCGGCACGGCGACAGTTACAAGGTGCAAAGTGTTAAACATGGAGTTGTCATCAAGTGTGGATCACTACAGTTGTACCAAATCAAAGCATGTTTACTTGGGCTTGGTTCAGAAAATTCTGGCAACTATCAATATTCTACATTGGGTTGTGTCAAATATGATGAAAATGTGTTTTTGACTAATTGATGTACACTGTTTTTCTGCTGTGAGGAGGACTGTAATAAACGAAACCAATGGAGAATAGACATACAGTTGTACAGCTGATGGAACAGATATCGTCTTTTGAAAACATTTAGCAGCTGTAGACAGTGACCTATAAAAAGCTGTATCATCGAGGCATGTTTCAGGACTTGATTCAAAGCGTCAAACTGCCAAGATGTATTTCCTAGCCCGTAAGCGACAGGGGAAACGTCATTTACACCTTGCTACAATGACGTTACTAGACGAAACAAGAGCTCATCCATTTAACTCAAACTTTTACAGTTCTCTCTCACGTTACATGACGTTTATGGTAGCCATTGATAGGTTATCTCCTGAAGAACTCTACATAGGATGAGAACATTCCCGTTCTAATAGCTGCCAAATGAGACCACTGAGTTTAAAATGCCCAAAAGAATCAGCGTAACACAATGTCAAATAAGACATGGAAAATGCTTACCACTAACTACTTGACTTTTGACCAGGCATACAAATCTAAGAAGACGTGAACCACTACGTGTAACAATATAAGATGAAAATAGTCTAATACGAAGGAAGGCTAAACGAAAATTCTGAGTTTTGTTTGCTTGGACGCTACTCTGCTGGCAGCCTATTTGGGTGTCGAGAATGTTGCTATGGATCATTGGTTTCACAGACCATGCCAATGAGGAACAACGTTTATGGTGAAACATGACCCTAAGAGGAGCATGTAACACTCTGATTGATATAAATGTAGCTTGTAAATTTTATGATGAATTTAGAAGCCTCCAAAGCCACTATAGCAAAAAATATTTTGTCCAGTCCCAAGAAAAAAATTTAATTAGCAATACTTGCCAGTTCAAGTAAAAGGGGATTGCGCCAAGTGGCACAAACCCCGACGTTAAAGGACGATTTCCAGTACACGCAAAGTGGTAACATCGAGAAATCGAACATAAAACGTTTTCGTGTCGAAACATCGTGATGGAAATATCCAGAACGGCTATTATAGAAGGTCAGCCTCGACTTAGAACGGTATATAAGCGAGAGATTCTGAGAAAGGATTCAGAGGGAGAGCAGTAGTGGCCGCTTTGAGGACTCACCACGTAGCTACGCCAGGCAGCATCAGCAGAGGAAGAATGCAAAAGTAATATTCCCAGCGGGAAGTAGGTGATCAGGATCTGGTGAGACGCACATCAATTGCAAGATAAGTAATCATTATCTATTCTGCGGCATAGCTTTGAACATAGCCGATCTGTCTTTGTCCCAAGGAATAGATATAGATAGCATTTGTAGTTTCGTAATTAACAAGAACAATTTACGGAGTTGTAGTTGTCTCTTGTAAGCTTAGGCGAGTGTCCTGTTGATAAATTGAGTCTGACATTTATTAAAGAAGGGGTTAGGAACTTGCACCTCTTTTATAAGTTATGAAAGAGATAATAAATGGATTACTTAAATAAATACTGTACTATTCAGCATACCCATCTTGCCATTAATCCTAACAGATTACCGCTGAAACCAATAACCACAATTCTACCGCGGTGAGCTTTCTCCCTCTCATCTCCGACAACAAAGGTAGACATCCCAACAACCCTCGGATTGTCGTCAACGTTCCTATTCCACTACAAAACCGTGCTGGGACGCGACAATTTTATTAAAGCGTGATGTCTGTTATTTCAGACATGTTCTAAAAACAGACACCATACACTCACATAACTCACTCTCCTCTATGGACAGTGCATGCACAGCCTTCAGGTTAGATGTACATTTGCGTTAGACCACCAAGGGAAATCTGAAATTAGCATGGAGAACCTGGACGGGGACTGCATATAGTGAAGATAGTGAACCGGCTGGGAAGGGTGCCGAGATAGTCGGCGCATTTGTGATAAACACTGTGTCCGCATAGCTCAGCGGTTAACGCAACTGTATAGTAGGCAGGAGATCCCAGGTTCGAGTGCAGATCTGGCACACTTCTTCACTCGTTTCCGCTGATTCCACACTAAGCCATTAGTTCATCTCCTTTCCTTCCTCCTCCCCCTCCCCCCCCTGCTTCAATTTACAGAACGTCATTTAAATTCACCCTTGTGCAGTACCTTTCTTTTCCTAAGTAGTCGTATGACTACGTCTCCTGTAGCCCCATCAATGACGAAAAACTTACATTCTGAAATTGTGACAGATCTCATGATCCAACAGGGTGACAGAAGAAAAATTTGTTACCTCGAACGTGAAAGTGTACAGTCATACGGATAAGGATCGCACTAGTTCCGGTAGAAATGTTGGTATCGTTGTTTTTTAGTGTTCCATAGCGACACTGCTTGATTCCCAAAATGGTTTCATTCCAATCGTTATAAAAAAATTTTCTCATGTAGCATGGCGTTACGCGCCAGGCTCGACAGTCGACAGAACTTTATTATTATTATTTTTTTTTTTTTTACCGCCAGGCGACGGGCGAACTTTTCATACAGAACGCTACGGAGATTGAAAAGGATACACTTCTAGTAGCTAGTAACAGAGACAGTTCTCCGATATAGATTCAACTCTTTATGACCTTCCACTAATAAATGAAACCCCAGAGGCCTCTTCAAGTGTCAGACATAATGATGTATATACGCAGACCGAAGCATCGAATGAAAACTTTGTTCCAAGGACTGGATCCGAACACAGGTGTCCCGGTCACTAGACATATCCATTAACTACTTCACTCTCTTGCTACAGAGGCTTTTCTCAGCAACACGAGAAACCCTGGAATGCCTGCCTCCTCAATCCAGATTCCCATTTAACTCTCAGCCCACATAGTATTCTCCCTAACCCAAGCAGCATTGTGGAGCCTGTTCAGCTATATTTGAATAGCACCTTAGCAGCGAACGAAAAGGGCGATCCAGTCTGAAACCCAGGCGTCAATGCTTTAATCAAATGGAAGTCTGTGTTTGCAGAGATCTATGATAAATATTTGCTTCGTAGAAGCAATGGATGATAATTTGTACCAAGGCCGGGAATCGAACCTGGGTGTCCCACTGAATAAGAGAATGCGCTAGGCACTACACCACGCTGGTTCACTGGCTTTACCGATCTGCATGGACTACCCTACCGTTATCCCTTCCTCAATCCAAAATCCCATTAGCGCTTTGGACCACTTTTTATTCCCCATAAACTAGAACAGCATTTTAGAGGCTCTCCTACTGTATTGAAATAACAGCTCAGGATCGTCCCTTCAGTGTGTATAACGTATACATCAAAGTCGTTCGAGACTTGGAAACATCTCTGAAATAGTATAGTTTCATTTGACTAAAGGACCCAAGCCTGGGTTTCAGACAGAGTCCTATGTTCTGTTCGATGTTGAAGTGCTTGGAGAACCTCTGCAATGCTATTCGGGTTTATGGTGAATACCAAGTAGGCTGAGGCGTGAACGGGGATTTGGACTGAGGAGAGAGGCGTCCTATGGTAGTCCGGGCGCTTGTGTATATACACTGTGCCAGGGAGGTGTAGTGATTAGAGCACCCGTCTCGTGAGCTGCAGACCTAGGTTCGTATCTCGGCCTTGGCACAAATTTTCATTCATTGTTTCAGTTTGCATATAACAGCGAAGTAATAGTTAGACAACGACCATATTCACAGAATAATATCCAGCTCAAAGCAGTCTTTTTTCTTTTTAACCACTGTGAGCCTGGTCGCAAGCGCGACGCCTCAGCACTCTTGCAGAGGTAGCTGCCGCCACCGCGCTACCCTTTACCGCGGCCGCGCGACAGACGAGCTGAAAGGACAGCATCCAGGCGGCGAGCCGCAGTAATTGCGACACGCGAACGTGACTAATAGCTCGCCTCGCGGGCGTTTGTCACCATCCTTCTAATTGCTCGCGCATCGCGGCGGCCCTCGAAACAGCCATCCGACCACTCATCCGTCTTCTGGCCGCGGTAACCGAGAGGCGAAAACAAAGGCGGCCCTGTGACGACGACCTCTGAATAGCAAGTGGCGGAGCGGCAAGACGGCGCGCGCCCGGCCCGGCCTGTGCCGTCCAGGCCACCAGCAGAATTTAATTACTGTCCGGCCCGCGGCGCGCCACGACTTCCGCCGGTTAACTTTGCAGAACTGCGTGCGCGCTAATAACCGGACCGGCGTTTCATCGCTCGCCACTCTGCTCTGACTGACAGGAGCACAAGTTGGATCGCTGGCTATCGGCAGAGCAAGTGCACAATTATCTGCTTTTGTCGTCGAAATGGAAACTGGCCATGCATTCGGTATGCCTCCCATTTGCTTTGCGCACGGCTGGGAGTGTTTCGAAACATTGAGCCGCACATACGCACGCGCGCTTTACCACTGGCAGAAATCGATCACTGACGGGAACTTGTTATAGGCGGAGTTCGCTTCCTGTGCTCATTACCTGTGTGAAATTTAATAGCGGAAACTGGACTGACGAGAGTCGGTTTATGAAGATAAATGGGGAAGCGGATGGTCATCAAAGAGTGTTCGTCCTCGTCACTCTGTCTGTGTCGGGCCAGCACTGGTGATGTACAGGATATTTGAAAAAGATTCAAACGATCCTTCATCATGCCTGAAATTACAAACTTGGAGTAAATGTAACTAAAACGTAGGATTACAAAGCAATCACTGTCACAACAACCATCCTATTTTCGAAGGTGTAACTCTCACTTGGATTTACATTATACAGGTACATTTTCAATTATGTATCAGACTATAGTTTTCATTTGAATTTTACGAACGTTTTATGTGCTCCCACCAGAAGCACAACAAACATCCTGATGACATCCCATACTCTTTCGGTCAAATTGAAAGTTACAACATTTAGTCATTAACATGCGGCGTCGCAGTTTCTCGAAAGTTACAAGAAATGTATTCGCAATTGCAAACATGATCTGACTCTAGCTCCACAATGCAGTAGTCACAGTGAAAATTTGTGCAGGACTGGGGCTCGAAACCTGATTTCCTGCATTACGCGAGTGGTCACCTCAACCGCCACGGTCATCCGAGTACACCTTCACGTCCGATCCAAACTTCCATATGTCACCGCGTATCTACGTTCTATACAAACACACTTTATGTGATTCCAATGTTCAAATGTGTGTGAAATCTTATGGGACTTAACTGCTAAGGTCATCAGTCCCTAAGCTTACACACTACTTAACCTGAATTATCCTAAGGGCAAACACACAGACACCCATACCCGAGGGAGGACTCGAACCTCCGCCGGGACTAGCCGCACAGTCCATTACTGCAGCGCCTTAGCCGGCTGCTGGTGGTGGAGCGGTTCTAAGCGCTTCAGTCTGAAGCCGCGCGACTGCTACGGTCGCAGGTTTGAATCCTGCCTCGGGCACGGATGTGTGTGATGTCCTTAGGTTAGTTTTGTTTAAGTAGTTCTAAGTTATAGGGGACTGATGACCTCAGATGTTAAGTCCCATAGTGCTCAGAGCCATTTTTGCAGCGGCCCATGACCGCTCGGCTAGTCCCGCGCGGCTTATGTGATTCCCGCAGAGGAAAAGTAGTGTCAGTAGGTTCATTTGCTGTAGGTGCCAGTGGCGTTATGTATCGAAATGCAGCCATGTACGGAAATATATATATATATATATATATATATGTTTAGGTCAAGTCACTAACACATTTACTTACGTGTTGGAATATTTCTAAAACTGTAACTTTATTCTAAATTTCTGAGTTAATTTACGTTTAATCAGTCACTCTTTCCTAAAAACCAAGTAAATCGACTAATAAAATTATCTAAATATGCAACTAACTTAATGTACGCACTAAAATATATGTATCTTTCTGTACAGAGTAATATTTCTATACATAATGGCACTGTTGCAACCAGCAAACGAAAGTAATCACAGTTCATATTAACGTAATATACATGTAACTGGAATGCACCTGATGGTGGCAGAAGGCTGCAGAAACTCGTCGTGTTAATTAAATTTTACTAAAAACCGACTGAATCAGTAGAAATCGTTACATAATTTTTCGGTATGTTACCTCTGTTCTCCAATGAATGAACAGGTTCGCTGTAGCTCAGAGACGTTACCGGCATGCACAGAAATCTACAAATTGTAAATGGCGCCTAGAGAAATGTTTCGATGCATAATATCGTGTTCTGTCTCGTAGTCATAATGAAGCGGACGCCACTTTATGAACGTCTGCATTAGACAACGTACGACACAACAAGGGGCAAGGCTTTACAAAACCTCTCATCGTTACCTCAGTAACTAGCCCATCTTGCTCAAAGATCAAAGCAAAGTCAAGTACGTAGCCAACGTTATCTCAATAAATCCCTCAAAAACTAATTACGACGCACTTAGGATACAACAGTCTCTCCAATGTGTCATTCCGTGCGGTGTCTTGTAGAGTCCGCGCATGACGCCACATATGATATAACACAGCAGGCGACCTCATTGCTATCGATCTCACTCTCCTCGCTGTCAGCATCCGTGACGGATACTATAACTAGAATCTCGAGTCTTGCATTGTGGAATTAGCTCATACCGTAGTTACCCTACCATTGGTTCTGTGCTCCTTTGAAAGATCCACTTTTTTGCATGTTGTGCCACACGTTTAGTTATTATTGAAACAAAGATCTTTATTTCAGATCCACAAAATCCTGCAAATGAAATATACCTTCAAAACCAACGTTTCGCGAAGGTATTGATCATTTGGCACATATTACTAAGAACACTATGGCCACACAAAGGAAATTGCCCTTCTGGATGATGTAAATAATTTTATGGTACCTGATGACGATCGAATGATCGGAAATAGTGGTGAAAAAAAAAGTCTATCCTGTTATCAACTCTTGCGATTCTGAAATATCACTTGTTTTCAAAGTACCTGTACCTCTCTGCTATGTTCCCACCGGCTTACGTCGACTTAGCTTGGATACTTCGAAAAACCTTTTCGTGTTCCCAGAATAATGAAAATATTTATGTTTCTGTTTCTTAATAAAGGATGTTGTGTTCGCAGGAAACATAACGGCAAGGAGCTCAGCAGCACTACATTACTTTTATCCTACTCTTCCTTCAGCAAGGGATATGGTAGCGGTGATGTTATAAACCTTGGACATGTCCCTTTATTTTCTACTTACTGATTTGATGAGTAACATATCACAGGCCAATCCATAGGTTCCCATACTGATTTTTCCGGTTTTCTAATCTCCATCAGTTTGCTAAATGAAGTAGCCTGGATCTTTTCGAAAAGCCATGGTATGAGGTTTATTGTAGCCTTTCAAGCCGAATCGTTTGCACATATGACGTACGTCCACCGGCCAAGACAGAGCAGCAGCCGGCCGCGGTGGTCTAGCGGTTCTAGGCGCTCAGTCCGGAACCGCGCTACTGATACGGTCGCAGGTTCGAATCCGGCCTCGGGCATGGATGTGTGTGATGTCCTTAGGTTAATTAGGTTTAAGTAATTCTACGTTCTAGGGGACTGATGACCAAAGATGTTAAGTCCTATAGTGCTCAGAGCAATTTGAACCATTTGAACAGAGCAGCAACAGGGAAGTACCGATTTTGTGACATTTCAAGACCAATAACTAGAAGCGAATTATACAGGGTGAGTCATAAACGAGGAGAAATACACCGAGGACGGCATGCTGCTATGCGTAACTCGTGTCTCACCGTTGTTAATTTCATTCCCCTCAATGTACTGTGTAAGTGAAACTAAAACACCTGTTAAACATTGAACGAGATACCGACGAGCCTCACTATCACTACATGTCATTCAATTATAGATACAACACATGACACATCAATGAGCTGATGTGTATCTGCCAGCGTTTGAAAGATACGAGAAAGAACAAATCCCACCGTAATGTATGTGAAATTGTATGAGAACATGTGAATCACGCGTTGCCGGCGGTAACGGAATGTACAGTCCCATGTTAGCGTTGTGTGTCCCGTAAGCGGAAAGAGTGGTCAATGGCAGAAGTAAAACCGCGGCGTGCATGACGTGTTTACAACACCTCTGCGCTGCTCACTCTTCCCGATACTGGCCGTGTCGACAGCTGCTAACGGCCGCGTCGCAGTGTTACTACAGTACCGTGGCAAGTTTCACAAACTAGCAATACGCCGACATCCAACTCACCTACGGGCCTGCAGATGAAATAGCTGACGTTGTAAGGCAACTGTATCACGAGAGCTTTCCTAGCTGGCACCTCCCATCCGCAAACACGTTTTACTCTGTGGACAAGCGGTTGAGGGAGTACGTTGCATGTGAAGCACCTTCAGGATTTAGTGGTCGTAGCCGACCGTCGACGTACAGTGCGGATGACGAAGAAAAAGTGTTACAAACTGTTGCCGAGCAATAAGCACCTGGTCTCTCGCCACTGCAGCAGGAATGTCACAATCTACTGTTGTGCGAGTACTCCATAGAAACCATTACCAATCCTTTCGCAGGCACAAGGTACAGGCATTATTGCTGGAAGACTACCAGAGGAGGCTGGACTTCTGCAACTTTATCCTACGGCGTCAGACCCACGACCAGCATTTTTACCGACGAAGCCTATCTCACGAAGGAGGGTGTAGTGAATTCGCATCATTGGCACGAGTCAGCGGGAGAAAACCACCACAACATAGTAATATGAGGGTTCCAACAACGATGCGGTGTCAATATCTGGTGTGGTATTATTGATCACCATCTCATAGGGCCACATGTGCTGCCACAGCGGCTTATAGCGGTATCTGAGTTTCCTGTATGCTAAATTACCGAAATTGTAGGAAGACATTAGTTTGGCCTCTCGTATGAACCTGTGGCACATGCGTGATGATGCCCCGTTCACTTCAGCGGCACAGTGCGACGCCACCTGGACAATGCCTTCCCTTCGAAATGGATCGGTTGTGTAGGCCCTGTAGCGTGGCCAGCAAGATCGCCAGACTTGAATCCACTGGTTTTCCTTTTGAGGGGCCATCTGATGTCTGTGATTTATGAAGGAGAGGTTGTTGACGTCAACACCCTTCAACGCAGAATACAACATGCGTGTGACACTACACAAATAGATACAGATCGTGTTCAGCAATCCTTCCTGCGAAGAGTTCAACTTTGCCACACGCATCGTGGCCGTCATTTCGAACAGTACTTATAAACCGCCACTGCATCTTCTCATGTGTTTCTATGTTAGTTTCGATTTGTACAGCTGTATTTCATTCGTTTGTATCAACTGTCACATACCTGTGTAGTTGTATTTTGCATTCTCCATCTATGTACTCGTTTCTTAAAACTAATTCTGGGATAAAAACCAAATTATAAAACATGCATGTGCAGTAGTGCAGCCCCTCCTCACGTTCCTTGTCCTATGCCAACTAGCCTCGATACATAATACCGGCCAGCGTAACCGGTACAAGATAGATGTGGGCGCTGTCATTGCTCGCAGTAACACGCAGACTGTCGCCTGACGCCGCTTGCCTCGCCTTCTCGTGAACGGCTAGACTACCTACAACACTCGCGTGTTGTGCCCTGCTGCCGATCCGTCCCATGTCGGCGCACAGTAACACCCAAAAGACGACTTCATACTTACAGATTTTTACCATTCAAATGCAATGTCATTAATTGACACAGGAACATGCGGAAAACGAATTTATGTTTATAGCTCAGTGTGTGACAATTTGCACGACATATTTTTCCTCATTTATGACTCACGCTGTCCAGTTTCACCTATCTGCTTTTATTGGTAAGTGTTTAGATCCCTGTTTATTAACTTAATATTTACTAGACAAAGTTCTCGCGTTTTATTTTCTGACATTTTACAAGTTCCTAAGGAGGAGTGAATTATTTGGTTTCACCTGTGTGCTCTGGTAGTTTAGTTTATGAATTTAGGCATGCTAATGTAATTCATTACACAGAGTATTTTTGTATTCGTCAGTATTTACAGTAGAGTTTCTTAGCATGCGTCGATACTCGTTTGTTTGTCTGAGTAGTGAAGTTCTCCACAGTCTTCGCTACGGACAGGGTCTGCGATTGCTGTGTGTGGATGCGAGCCGAGTTCGCGATACTTCGCTCACAGATCGAGGCTGTGCTGGCTTCGTCTATACAGCTTGAGGCTGCAATCGATGGGCACAACTGTTGTGGACCGGCCATGATCATCCAACGCATGCAATCCGAGTCTGCCGATCGGTCCGCACTGGTGGCTAGCTCAGTCACTGCTCGCTTTGAGGTTAACCCCTCACCCGGAGAGTGGGAGGTCGCCTAGGTGTCTGGCAGATCGCGAAAGGCTTCCTAAGGGGCCCAGCATAAGGTCTTCCCGGTTAGTCTGACGAACAGTACCAGGAGCTGTCTACAGCCGAGACTATGCCTCTACCAGATTCAGTCACTTAATCCAGTTTCAGAGGAAACCTCTCACGTACAAAGTCCAGAAAACCACGGTTTGATTTTTCTTCGTTGGGAGCTCAAAATATAGGGGCATTATGGGGGTCCCTTATGGACATGGCTGCTATGGAGAGGAAGAAAGACACTGTGTGCATACCGGGTGGAGACACTGCAGAAGTGGAACGGGTCCTTCAGGAAGCCAAGAAGGGTGCAGACAACAGCAGGCGTTCGCTCAGGTCGGTATCAGCCATGTGTGTCACTTAGAATCGGAAGGGATGTCTCTGGTTTCGAGAGGCTATTATAAGTGGTAAAGGCTGCCAGTCTTGCTTGCGAGATGAAAGCAGAGCTGACCATTTGCAGCGTAGTCGATGAGACCGATTCCAGACCTTTGGTGCAGAGCCGAGTCAAGGGTCCGAATCAGAGGCTCAGACAGTTCTGCAACAGTGTAGGCTGCAGATTCCTCGACTTGCTCCGTAGGGGGCGGGGTTTCTAGTTCAGCTGAATACGTCCGGAATCCACTAAAAACAGGAGTCGGCTACACCGGTATCAAGGCCTCTGAGACGTGTAACGGGCTATTTTCTAGGTTTCGGGGTAAACAAACAGGACTTCAGTCTCGAACGATGCAGTCTGAACACAGGAAGAAAGCAGATCTCCGAACCATCGGTATAACAGTTGTACATCGTCGTAACTGTGTTGGGATAGTACCAGAGTTCCAAGCGCCAATACAAAGAACTGATGCTCAAATCGTTATAGACACTAAAACCAGGCTAAGGCCGGAGATAAGTTCAGCTGAAATTTTTATGAAGAACCTAACAGTGTTCAGGAAGGATAGGCTTAACTCATTTTGCGGCGGCGTGTTTGTTGCTGTTAGAAGTTGTTAATCTTGTAGCGACATTGAAGTAGATAGTTCCCGTGAGTTAGTATGGGTAGAAGTCATTCTTAGCAACCGGAATATAATAATACTTGGTTCCATTTACCGATCTCCCAACTCAGATGATATAATTGCTGAAACATTCAAAGAAAATTTGAGTCTAATTAAAACACGTACCTGACTCATACAATTGTAGTTGGTGGTGACTTCACTTTACCCTCGATATGTTAGTGAACATACATGTTTAAATCTGAAGGTCCCCGCAAATATCATCCCATATTGTGCTAAGCCCTTTCTCTGAAACTTATTTCGAAAAATTATTTCTTGAGCCAACGGTTGTGAAATCGCTCTTGACCTCTTAGCAACAAATAATCCTGAGCTAATAGCGAGCATCAAAACGGATACAGGGATTAGTCAACACAAGGCAGTCGTAGAGCGACTGAATACTATAATTCCCAAATACCCCAAAATTAACGAAAAATTAATCTACTCAAAAGAAAGCATAAAAATTCGAATGAAACCTACGGTAGTGACGAACTCCACTTCTTCCAAATTAACACTGCAGCGGTATGTGCAGACCAAATGTGGCTTAAATTAAAAGAAATGGCATTGACACAACTGAGGCGTTTATACCAAATAAATTAATAAAATATAGAGCTGATCCACAATTATACACAAAACAGGTCAGAATACTATCGCAAAACAACTAAAAAAGTATGCCAAATATAAACGTACATAAAAATCCCAAAACTGGCGATCTCTTACATAAGCTCGAAATCTACGGCGGGCCTCATTGGTAAATGTTTATAACCGTTTCCACAAAGAAACTTTGTCTCGAAATCTATCAAAATATCCAAAAAGATTCTCGTCGTATGTATACTAGCGGCAGTTTCTTCTCTGCGCTGTGGCTATGGAAATACTACCGACGACAGTGCTGCTATAGCACCGGCACTAAACACGGCCCTCTGAAATTCCTTCACCAAAGCAGACCCAGCGCATATTCCTGAATTTGACTCAAGAACAGCTGCCAGTAAGAAACTGAAGAGTATATACCCTCGGAGCTATGAAGCACATTAAATCGCTTAATAAAAGCAAGTATTCCTGTCCAGACTGTATACCAATTATGTCAATTTCATAATATGCTATGCAATAGCTTCATACTTAACAATGAAATGTTATGAATTGCCTCGAAGAGATCAGTCTATAGACACAAAGTAAACAGGGATTTAGAGAACATCGTTCTTGTGAAACACAACTAGCTCTTTACTCACACGAAGTACTGAGCACTGTCTAAAAACGATTTCAAACTGATCCCGAATTACTAGATTTCTGAAAGGTTTTCGACATCATACCTCACAAGCGACTTGTCAAATGACGTGCTTTTGGATTATCGTCTCATTTATGCGACTAGATTCGTGATTTCCATTAAGAGAGACCACGGTTCGTAGAAATTAACAGAAAGTTATCTAGTAAAACAGAATTCTGTTGTTCCCGAAGGTAGTGTTGTAGGCCCCCTGCTGTTCGTTATCTATGTCAACAACCTAGGAGGTTATCTGCTCAACCGTTTACAATGTTTGCAGATGATGATGCCGTTTACAGTGTAGTAAAATCATCAGAAGATGAACACCTGGCAGAAAATACAAAGAAATTATGGTCGTATGTAAAATATGCTAGTATCAAGACACAATCAAGGTCATCTCTGCGCGTTAGCAACAGAAATACTATCGATGACTATGCTGCAAAATCAGACCTATCCACAGACTTTCGAAACTCCTTCACCAAACAAGACAAAATAAATATCCCAGAATTCGAATTAAGAGCCAATATGAGTAACTTAGAAGTAGATATCCTCGGAATAGTGAAGCAGCTTAAATCACTTAATAAAAGCAAGTCTTCCGGACCTGACTGTTTAATTATTAGGTTCTTTTCAGAGTATGCTGTGCAATAGTTCATACTTAACAATCATATAGAGCCGCTCGTTCGACGAAAGTTCCCTACCCCAAGTTGTTTAAGTCTCACAAATATTCAAGAAATGTAGTCGGAGTAATCCACTAATGTACAGGCCCATATCACTAAGATCTGTATGAAGCATGATTTTGGAACATGTATTGTGTTCAAAGATTATGAATTACCTCCAAACGAACGGTCTATTGACACACAGTTAACACGGATTTATTCACACGAAAAGCTGAATGCTGTCGAAAGTGATTTCAAATTTATTCTTTGTTTCTAGATTTCCAGAAGGCTTTTGATACTGTACTATACTAGCAGCCTGTAGTGAAGTACCGTACATAAGGAATATTGTCTCAGTTATCTGACAGGATTCGTGATTTCCTGTCAAAGACGTCACGGTTCTTAGTAAAACAGAAGTGATTTCTGGCATTTTCCAAGGTAGGCCGTCTGCTGTACTTTATCTATATAAACGATTTAGGAGACAATCCGAGGAGCGTCTAAGGTTAGTTGCAGATGGTGCCATCGTTCATCGTCTAGTAAAGCCATGAGAAGATCAAAAAAATTCCCAAACGAATTTGATAAAGTATCTTTATGGTGCGAAAATTGTTAATTGACCCTATAGAGTTTGAGGTCATCCACATAAGTGCTAAAAGGAATCCGTTAAACTTCGGTTAGACGATGAATCAATCAAATATAAAGTCCATAAATTCATTTAAATACCTAGGAACTACAATTACGAACAACCTGAGTTGGAAATGACGGATAGAAAATGTCGTGCTGAAGGTGAACCAAAGATTTCGTTTTGTTGGTAGAACACTTATATGCTACAGATGAACTAAAGAGACTGCGCACATTACGCTTGTCCGACTTCTTTTGAATCCTTACCAGGTAGGGTTAGGGGAGTACATCGAGAAACTTTAAAGAAGGGCATCACGTTTTGTACTATCGAGAAATAGAGGAGAGAGTATCACGGACATGATACAGGATTGGGGGTGGACATCATTAAAACAAAGACGTTTCTCATTGCTGCTGGGCCTTCTCACGGAATTACGATCACCAACATTGTCGTCTGAATGGGAAAACATTTTGTTGACATCGACCTACATCCGCTGAAACTATCATCGTAATAAAATAAGGAAACCAGAGCTCGCACGGAAAGGTATAGCTTTTAGTTTTTCCGCGTGCAGTTAGGGATTGTAATAATAGAGAATTACCGTTAAGATGGTTCCATCAACTTTGTAGCAGCCACTTAACTGTGATTTGCAGGGTGTCCATGCAGATGTAGCTGACGTAACCTGCTTTCTAATGAAGCAACAAGTTTACTGTTAGTTGTCACTGTTTATCTATTTGCACAACGCCTATAGAAATTTTAGAGCTACGTCATCAGTTGGATTTGTGTATATTAAGATGGTATGTATGAGCTGCGTTAGTACTTTGGGGTAACCTGCAACACTGTCTCCACCGATCGTAGACTCCTTTTCTATTGTAAGTCACATATAAACCATAACATGTCGTACACCATCAGTGAACCTCGCTTTATGTGAGCCATGGTGAGCGTGTGTGTGATTGCTTGGGTCAGTGTGAGTAGCGAGATAAACAGAAACGACGAGCAGGACCTACCATTTAAAATTTTGTGCAGTTAAGCTACTGCAACTTATGAAACGCTTTTTGCATTGGAGATAGTGCTGCGCGACTTTGTCACTCGACAAAGACTAATCACGAAATTCTCCCATTAATACTTTTTACGTGTGAAGCTACAAATTCAGGGGACAAAATCAATGAGACTCGGTAGTTCGATAATTAACCACGTGCGAGAGCTGAAACAGATTTCTGATTTCCATTCTCTGTCAATGTTTTGTGTCGACACCACCAATTTCTTATTCGCAGATGTTCCATCTACTTTAAAAGAGAGAATGACAGGACACAGCAACTACAACGTTTTCCAGATAGGTGGGGTTAGAAGTAAGTTCTATTAATAGCTAGAGAACATTCTGTTGTCACATTCGAATGCCTTACTGGTTTTCGGCTTATAAGTAAGTCATCATTTCGAATAAACTTTCCTGGATGAATGTTTTAATCATATTAATGCGATTGTTTGATGCCGAAGACCTACATACCTAATACCGTTACATTTTAGTTACTTGAATTGACTTACCTAAACAGAAGTGAGCCGTGCTGCGGTTGAGTTTGCTCTTGTATCTGCAGTTATATATGTTCGATGTCTGACGATAGCTTCAGGACTCTGATTACTAGAGGAACTCGGGGGTGGCTAGTTAAAAGTTCGAGCACGGAGCCGTGTATTATGAGACTAGCGCCTCGGAGGGATACACGGTGAGTAGGGTCCTGGAGAGCGTGTGGCATGACTACAGACTGAACGCTCTTCCCTGCTGAGAGTAACGATGGAGCCACCAAGCAAGGCATACGACGAGGAGCTGTCCTGTGTGGACACACGGTGGTATGTGCCGCTGCTGGTCACTCCCAGGCTGAACGAAATACAAAGTGCCGCCGTTTCTCCATTCGTCATGTGTTGTCTTGGCTTAGTTCGAAGATTGGATTGCGATTGTCGGCAGATGTAGTTGGTATTTGTTCCATATTGAAGGAATCGTCCCAGGTGCAGCTCCTGGAACATGTTATAGTTGATAGTGGGTGGAACGGCCAGTTCTGGTTAGGCCTATAAGTAGGCTGATGTCTATTTTAATAGAATGTATGCAATAACTATGAAGGTCGCAGTGAGAGTTTGATTATTGGTAAGCACTTGCCCTGTCGCAAATATATGTGTTCCAGTAAACCTGTGTGATGTTCGCGATTCTGGATACCAGACATAGAATTTTTTTTCATTTTAGGTAAATGTTTTGTTGTATGCGTAGTAACGAGACGGAAAGACCATTCATTAATATCAGAGGTCAAGTGTGCCAAGTGATTTATGTGCTATTTAGAGTTATTTAAGTTGGTTAGTTGTTACTGTCGTAATATTTTTTGAATTAACAACATTTACTGTGAGTAGTAAACTGTGGTGTCAACTGTTGATTATTGCTGACGTGTCATTTGTATATGCTACAGCTTTTCACTGCAACTATTAATAAAACACTAGTAACGCACAAGGCACTTCTGGCGATTAAGCTGATCACTATGCTTAATTCCAGACTCCTTTTCTTATTAATTAATTAAAATTATTGATGATTTAAATTCGTTGTTTGAAATTAAATGTCTGGAACCGCGTGACCGCTACGGTCGCAGGTTCGAATCCTGCCTCGGGCATGGATGTGTGTGATGTCCTTAGGTTAGTTAGGTTTAAGTAGTTCTAAGTTATAGGGGACTGATGACCTTAGAAGTTAAGTCCCATAGTGCTCAGAGCCAGCCATTTGAAATTAAATGATCATCAGCAAATAAAGCCAAAGGCGTGTGGTTTCAAGTATTAAACGATTACATGTTTTTACAGATGTCCTGGTCATAACAACACATTTTATGTTGCAGGAGCAATTGCTGCTAGCTGAAGTTCCACTATTAAATTCATGTAATACATGTATAAGAGATTTCCGTGGGGGACTCAGTCTAGCTTTAATTCTGCCGTGTAAACGGTCTCGTTTTAGATACAAGGTACCTTAGTTCCACTTATTGTCATGGTGTTTAGTCTAGCTAGGAGATTTCATTGCTTATCTTTCAAGTCATTTTATTCCTTAAAATTTTGAAATGTCTTCTTGTTTTTAATTAATTGTACGATATATGTAAGATGCAGAATGTTAAAGTTACGAAATCTTTGGACATTTTGATTCACTGCAAGGTATTATTTAAATCTAAAAATGTTGCTAACTGTTATGGTTTTGTAGTAAACGTGAATAAATGCACTGCCTAAATTACAAGAGTTTCCAGGATGATGTAATATGTAAATAAATCGTCCTTGGTGTTAAGTACTATAAATAAGCTCGTTAAAATTGTAGTTGAACATTTCTTTTCCCAGTACCCCTCCTATTCGACAAGCGTAGGACAGCCTGTTTGCTCCAAGAGATTAAAGTTTATCTGCTTGAAGATTTGTTAAAACGTACTCTAAAGACACGGGAAGATGTTAGACATCTGCTCTGCGTGCTTGGAAGCTGCTACTGTCATGAAGTAATATTGTTTTCTCCTAAGAGAACGAAATGTATTGAAGTAGATTCTGGCCGTAAATACAGCTTATTTTGAATTGTTTAAAATTGTTGAAATAGTTTTATGAGCTTTTGTGAATATGTTACTTGAAAGACTAATAACTACAACATTAAACTAGGCAACCAGATTACGCAATTTCATACTGATAATAATCATTTACAAAAGTTTAAAAAATATTCCGATCGAAATGGAATTCACTGGTAACTCAGTAGTCTTATTTCAATTTATCACTTCTGTTACCTCCATGGCCAGATGGAAAGTCAGTCAAGAAAAGTAAAACAAAATTACAATTAGTGAACGAAATTGGTTTCGATCAAATTTCATTTCGATTTCGGATTCCATCAACCCAGCTCCCCAATAATTACTCACCTCAGCAACGAATATCGTAATGAGCGATGATCGCATAAAGAGCTTAACACACTGATAATATTGCAGATAATGTCACTGACTTTTATTTTGGCCAACCATCCTATGCCTGATTACCATTTCTGAGTAATCATCATATGGAGACTTGACCGTTCCTGGTAGTGGTCGTTCTGTGAAAACAAGCAAGTGTCGTACGTATTATTATGATTAACAGTGAAACCGTAATGCAGTGTTAAACGTTTATCATTCTTTTCATTCTAAGTGAAAGAACAGCAGATGTACGTGCTGCTTACGAAGTTCCTCTTCGTATATCTATGACAAGTATTATAGGAATAAATCTTTTTACCCGGAAAGGAGCAAGGCATGACTATGAATGTCGATTGCCGGTGCTTGCAGACTGACGTACCGATATTTCATTCGATATGCGGGCAGAGGTAATGTAGCGCGCTGTTCGACTGTAATAAATACACATCACAAAGCTTCGTTCCCGTGTTCGCTTTATCTCCGAGTCAATGTATGTTTTTGCATCTCGGACTGACTATATCTTCGTGCGGATATATCGAGGGGAAAGCACAATGCTGGAGCACTACTCTAAAGACATGTGGATTAAAAAGTATTGTTGACGAAAAAAGCTTCGTATGTATTCCGTTTGGACCTTCTGTTTTCTGTTATTCAAATGGCTATTTGCTCTTGAATATGTACTTCTAAAATATTAAGACCCCTATTGCCATTTTCTCCTGCAGACATGTAGTTTCCGCTTTCACACTATCATTTTGACTCAAGATGTCAAAAATATTTTAATGTATTCTTTGAGAGTTTATGCTAGAAAAGAATCTCCGTTATAGTTTAAATATGTAGAGGGGAGAAATTTCGTTTGCTCCACTGCAAATTTTAATTTTTTTAAACAACAAACTTGCTGAGTTATCCCAATCTCTTACTAAATAATACTGATAGTGTTTCTTGTAACAAAGAACAAACAAAGAAATAAAATTGCTTAGTAGTGCTTAACACTTCCCGTACATCTAACCAAAGGGTAATCTGAGGTTATTAATGAAGCGGAGAGTCAGAGTTCATATCGATGAGAAAGGAAGATACAAATTCAGCTAGATTTAGGTTTCTTCCACTTACGAAACTTTCTTTGATGAAAGAAAAGCTTATATCCGCACAATTTTGCTTAGTCCGATCTAGTGTACTTCATCTTCAAACACATTGCGGTCCAAGAGATGGAAAACTCTTATGTTCCTTCTATTCTCTTCATATTATTAGTGATCTATCGTATATTGATCATTATTGCCTTTTTTTGCTACAGCTCTGTAGAAGACTCAGTGAAATTCTAGCATATAGACGTTTAATATTTACTTAAATTATAGAGATTTATTCGTCCCAATCTACGCTGTAAGCCAGTACGCTGTTCTACAGAATATTCCACTTACTAAGAAGCTCTCAAATTCACTGCGTACAGAATTACGAGGGGCGTTCAGAAAGTAAGCTCCGATCGGTCGCGAAATGGAAACGACTATGAAAATCCGATAAAGCTTTGCACAGATGTGTTGGGTAGTGTCTCTAGTATAACCCCAGTTAGCATCACGTCGCTCTTCTCATTTCTGAGCTCGCAGTGAGTGCGTAAAGATGTCTAGAAAATAGTGTCTGCCGCCAAGTACGAGGGCCTGGTGAGAAATTTCGCCTGAAGCTATGCAGCTAACATTACATAACTGTCGTGCTGTTTCTTCTTCAAGACAATTCTCAGCCGCATTGTGCAGGGGCAATGAAGATGCTCCTGCATCGTTTTCAAATGGAAATGTGAGATTACCCACAATACAGTCCGCAATTGTCTCCCCCTGAGTTTCATCTCTGGTCACATGAACCGCTGTCTTTGAAGACAACATTTTGACACAGACAACGAGGTGTAGACCAGCGTGGAGAATTGGCGGAAAGCACTGGCGGCTGCCTTCTATGATGAGGCTATTGAAAAGTTGATACAACGCTATGACAAAAGTCTAAGTCAGAACGGCGACTACGTAGAGAGGTAGCTGAAAGGTGTAGCTAATTGTTACAAGTAAAACATTTCTGATGTTCACTGTGGTTTCAATTTGGCAATCAATCGGAGCTTACTTTCTGAACAGGCCTCGTATTTTCTCCAATTGTCATGGAACTGCCGCACAGTCTTAGCTACGGTCATATTTTTTGGACGATTGACTACCTTGAAACTGGAGGCAGTACTCTTTTCCTCAATGTACGTTTCACGCTATATTTGAAACGAATGTCATATGCTTTGAACAGGGAGTGGTAATGGCTTAAAAATGTACGGATTAAGGCGTGAGGTAACGCAGCTATATACTGCAGCACTTGTGCAAATAGTGTTTCCTCTTCTAATTTTAATACAGATATGGCGATAATGAAAATTACAGTCAACAATAGCTTGGCAGTAACGCCATAAAAATCACAGTCATAGTTGAATAGTCAAATTCAAACAGCATTTTTCGACCACAGCATTGGCGATCTGACGAGGAGAAATTCGTTATGTTATTTTTTGTTAATGTAGTCTTTAGATTTAGATTTTACTAGGGATTTTGTACCATTCATTTGTGAAAAATGTGTATGTGTTTATGGAACAATGTTATAGGAGCACACTGTGTTTTTGGAAGGTTATTAAATGTTTTGGATTTTAGCAAATGTTTTATTATACTGTATTCTGACCTTAATAACAGCCGATGAATTTACTGGAAAAATTGTGCATCGTATTAGGAACAACGACCGGTGTAGTTGGTTCGAATGGCTCTAAGCACTATGGGACTTAACATCTGAGGTCATCAGTCCCATACACTTAGAACTACTTAAACCTAACTAACCTAAGGACATCACACACATCCATGCCCGAGGCCGGATTCGAACCTGCGACCGTATCAGCAGCGCGGTTCCGGGCTGAAGCGCCTAGAACCGCTCGGCTTCAGCGGCCGGCACAGGTGTAATTAGTGTGGGTAAAGTGGAGTAGACTGGGGGAGAAGGGAAACTAAAACTGTAATAACTGCAGAACTTATTTGCCTAACTGGACGTGGTTGTGCAATGTGGATCCAATTCCGAAATCGACTTTTTGAGCTAGAGACGTTTTTGCACTTCTTACAAATAAAATTTCCATCTGACATAATCAAAAAAGCAGTTGTTGCGTACTAATCATTTTCTTATATTCTATCAGATTATTACCCCACGAGTTGGTTCCTTATTGCTTTAATTAATAAAATATTCCTGGTTATTATGCCGTGGTCTAAGGGATTTCACTTCATAACCCGGCGTTCCGTCCCCAGCTGCCGGAGGACATTTTAAAGGGGGATCGTAGCTTTATTGAATGTCCGATTCACACCCTGGCTTGCTACTGACTACAGCAAAATTCCGCTACCGCGAGCTTCCGAGCAGTGGCATGACGTCACATGTTTTGATTGCGCGAGTGCAACTGGTCATTGTCGACTGCCGTCGTTCGCTGTTACTATCATTCCCTGGTGGAGGGCTGGTATACTTCTTCAGCACCGGAATCCAAATTTGATTCAGTTTCACGGCCTCCTCGTTCGTATTAAGATCCTGGGGTGTTTCACAATCTCTATGAGCTCTTGAGTCCGGTCAAAATGAATGTGGTGGTCTCCGGACTGTATAGCAAGTTCCGCAACAACCGATCTCACCTTCTCCTCTTCTACAATTGCCCTTGTGCTCTTCGAGTCGTTTTTTGACAGTTCGTTTTATAGTACCTACGTACAGCTTCGCACAACTTTATTGCTTACCTTAAAATTTAACAATGGGAACAGATTCTTGTGGTTTGTAGTTGGAAAGAAGGGAAATGAGATAATGGTTTGAGTCTAACTGAAATAACTAAACTTCAAAATTAACAATATTTTTATTCACAGTGTCAGAGAAGCAACACGCGGACATGCTTGAAAACTACTTCAAAGTGAAGTCAAGTGTACAATCAATGTCATAAACATCATCCATAACGTCAGGGTCTGAAGTTAAGTTGTCATATAAATGCCAGACATCCTCTGGAATGAGATGCATTATCCATCGATTTTATGTCCTGCAATTTTCAAAGTGATATTGGTTTATCAATTGGCCATAAAGATACCAAGAATGCTGTTAAGTCTGACGAGCAATTTGGACAGCCAGCATTACGTCTTCGAATATTTACTTCAACGAAATTGTCATCAAAATTTTTGTTCATAACTGTTGAACCAGGTTTTTCCTTGGTTATTCTTGTCTAAAGAAGTACCACCCACTTAACTTTGTTGTCCTGTACGCCATGCTTCCTCTTGAAATTTTTCTCTAACAGTGAAGTACCCCAAAAATTTTCCTTTGCCTTCGTATGGATTTGAAGAGGGCGTTTTTCACCGGCTTGCTGCATGGCAGTGATGTATATGCATACTGACGCAGGTATAGGTATTAAAATATTCTTTGGCTTATCATTATTTACAGGTTTTAATATAATTTAACAATAACTATTTTTAATTAAAGTGTTAAACACGGCGTAAATTTCAAGTTGACAAACTAGAATAACTCGAAAAATAAGCTTCACACGAAAAAAGGTGTAGAATCCAAAGTATATTATTTTCGAGGAGGACATCTGCTGGTGCTAAAATTAGCCCGCCACCCCAGTCGCCTGGGGGTGGAGCGGGAGGCAACTTTAAAGTTTCAAATGCGAACTCCCATTTTATATTGCTGAATCAGATTCTACATAAAAACTACGTACATTTTGTCTTAAACTTTTGTTTTGATTCGCTAAAACTAGAACTCTCCCTCTCTCCCCATAGAGTGGGTTTTGAGAGAGAGGAATTAGAGTTTTACGAATGTTGACCCAAATATTAAATTTTTCCGCAGACATTTGGGTCAACATTTGTAAAACTCTTAATTCCTCTCTCTCTCAAAACCCACCCTATTGGGAGAGAGGGAGAGTTTTAGTTTTAGCGAATCAAAATTTACCACGTAAATAAGTATTTTTCATTTATACGTAAACATTTTCCACGCAAAAATTATAACATGGATTTTCTTGAATTACAGCGCCAACTACCAAGAATGAAAATAAATATTTAACACAAAATGTACGTAGTTTCTTATGTATAATCTAATTCTGCAATAAAAAATGGGAGTTACCATTTGAAATTTTAAAGTTGACTCCCACCCCACCACCAAGGGGCTGGGGTGGCGGGTTAATGTTAGCACCAGCAGATGTCCCCTCGAAAATAATCAACTATGGATCATACACATTTTTCGTGTGAAGTTTATTTTTCGAGTTATTGTGCTTTGTCAAATTAAAATTTACACCCTGTATAATACAGCCGCTAATAGCCATTACATGTTCAAGATACAACATGACCATACTCACCTCAAAATGACTGCTTTCAGTATTTTCTGCCGATGACAAAGACACCTAGGACATTCCTCTGCTTAACAATACTATGACAACAGCATGTCTTTTGAAACGATAACATACAAGAAAATACATTCCTCGTAATTATCAGTTAATTACTTATGTTTCAGTTCCAATACGTAAAAAAGGAAAGCACGTGAGATACTGACACGGATTTGGTTCCATATTCCAAATCGCTGCCATATGAATACAGCAACTGGTAGCCGGCTCAGACCTCTCCAGACAGCAGCATCTCATGGAATGGAGTTGGTTCTATTTTGCTTGACATAATGCACATATTGCATCACAGTTTCCAGCAGAGAACAATGAATCTGAAAAATGGTAGTTGGTTCCGAACTAATTAACCACGTCCCCTGATAGCAGAGGAGAAAGGTAGAAGTATTAATGGCACAAGTAGCAACAGTAAACAGGGAAAACCAAATTGGACGAGAACGACTTGTAAAGGTACTAAAACATGGGGACGTTATAGAAAATTACATCATTTAGGAAAGAGTGGAGGTAATTTCGTGGAGGGTATGAAGTAAATGTGCTGATTCATTAACGAGGGAAAGTGGGTAGCTTCCGTCAACTGTCAAAAATTTTAGGTAGACGGCTCGAGTGCACTATCCAGTAATAGTGAAAGACATATGCTGTAGATCAACTTCATCTTCTTTCTTCAGGTATTAGAGATTTGCCTGTTATGTCTTCTTGTTACGGCTAGCAGCGAAAGTTTTGGGCTTATTTCACAATAGAATTTATTGACAGGTATATGACGGTCATTCTATAAGTTCTGGCAACCGTGGTACATATTCAGATAGTGCGAGAAAATGGGGATTCCACGATGTGCATTGAACCGGTAAGGCAGTGTTTAACTGAATTTCAACAGAAACCAGCGTTCCAAAACAAGAGCACACTGCAAAAATTTAAACGATACACGCGCATTGGAATTCTGTGTTAATTTATTGTCCACGAGTACAAATGAAAGCAAAATGAATCGAAATGAACCACTGTCCTTCAAAATAGTCCGCAACTGCATCCATACAGCGTCCACACAACGTATCCAACGATGGGAAAGGCACTGAATGCCATTGGTATTGTCATCAGTCTGTGCCACTCGTCACGAAATGCTTTCAGGACATCCTCCCTGTTTGCAAAGCGCTTCCGACGCAATGGTATCTTCAGTTGGGTAATGAGGTCAAAGTCGCATGGGAAACGGTCTGCTGATTAGAGTGGGTGGGGGACCGCCACCGCAGCACACAATTTTTTACATGCATGCAATGTGGGCTGTGGTGTTGTCTTGGAGGATGACTGCAACATACAGCAGTGGCGGACTTTTACGCCGGTGTACATCGCAGATGGTACCGTAGTAAGTTGCGGTAGTATTGGGAATTGACAGTGTGGCTTTTTCTAACAGAGTGACACTCCAGGATACTGCGCCTGTCCTATGCCAGAATGAGCACGACCTTCATGGATGATGTTCTATAACCCACAGCTGCTTGTGGTCCCACGTGACACTCAGTAGCATTTATACCAGTGAGAAGGGCAATTTCACGTATACTCGCAGTTTCGTCTCTGCGTAGACCCATCTTGTAACTCGGCCAATCTCACAATGAATGTTCCAGGCGCTGCTACTCAGCGCCGGTGTGAGCCAGCACTGGCTCCAGACAGGAGGTGTGACTAGGCCCCGTCTCCAAATAAAGCAATCCAGTTTTGTTACTTTAAAGAACCTTTGGCATATTTTCAGCGTAACATAATTCGTGGTGATGATGATGATATTTGGTTTGTGGGGTGCACAACTGCGCGGTCATCAGCGCCCGTGCAAAGTCCCACATTTTTCACAGTACAATTTTTTCACAGTCCAATCTAGCCACTGTCACGGATAATGACGATGATGATGAAATTATGAGGACAACACAAACACCCAGTCCCCGGGCAGAGAAAATCCCCAACCCGGCAGTGAATGGAGCCCGGGACCCTGTAACCAGAGGTAGCACCGATAGCCACTAGACCACGAATTGCGGACACATAATTCGGAGGATATTGTAGATAAAAAATAGTCATTGAAATGAAATATAGAACACATACAATTTCTTATTAACCATTAAACATTTGTTCACAAATATAATTTATACTACTGTACTACATGTTGCACGAGGTATTGCCGGCGGAATTCGAGCGAGCTAACTTATTCTTGGTACAATAGGTTGAAACAGTGTGTGCGATAGTAACCACACATGCATCATCAAGCCACTATATTACACAGCCTGTAAACAATCTATGATATTATACAAACAGTGACATCACATTGCTTTATGTTTAGGAAGCAGATGTCCCGAAAAATCGCGCTAAGTGTTCCGAAGCCGAGCAGAAAGATTATATACAGGGTACCACAGTAAATGTTCCTAATTTTCTGATTTCGTAAAGGGCAGGGAAATAAATATTACCTATCAATAATGGCTGCAAATAATTAGTCCTCCGTACAAAAGCCAGTGCTGTCACTCATATCTTAGATGCTTTTGTTTTAGCTGCTATTCCTACCATGGAAACAATGAGCTACTCTAGTTATTTTATTATTAAAAGTTGCAGAACATCTCCTGTGAAATGTGTTTACTTAGTTCCGGATATTAAAGTACGTAACATTATTTTTCTTCGAAAGGGCGGAAAGACAGACTTCCTAATTACAGAACTGACACAGAAAATTAAACTTTATTTCTCCAGACAAGATGTCTTCCCAGCACATTTTCTGCAATCAATTTTATGATTTTCACACACATTTTCTATCAGAATTGGAAAAGACGGTGGTAGCTACAGATCTGAGTAGCATTTACAAATATACTTTCATATATCATTACATTTACCTACAATAATTCCATAGAAAGATAATAGTTTTTAACATACTTTCGAGATGTGCCATTGCTAATATTGTGCTCTAAATTTCAAAATCGTTTTGCAATAAAGTCCTCCCTGCACTCTTATTACAATATAAAGTTTCCGTCATCACAAAACAAATTAAAAGCGACGCATTTTCGATCCTCGTGAGCTTCGCAGCTACTCGAGAGTGGGCAGCGAGAAACTCGTAGCTGGAGTATAGGAGCTCATGAACGAGGCGACTCGGTCATAATTGTAGCGGATTACTCAAAAGCGTGCTATGAAATCTGCACGCATGATGAGTAAACATTCGATGAATTCATTATATCATCTTCAGAATATCTTGATCTTTGCATTTTCGTGCTACCCTGTTAAGAAGCATCGTAGAAGCAGGAAATGGTCACACAACTTGTTCGTTGAGTATGTGACATATTCTCTCTGCTGTATTGAAACTTAATTTATGAAGTCATTTCATGGCTGCTTAGAGGAAGAAATAAAATTCTTTATAGCTGAATGAAAATAAGATTAAAACTAATAGAGTAATGAATGATCAAATGGATTCAATTAATGAAGTAAAGATTGAAGGTAAAATAACAGAGTGCATGACATCTGGGTGTCTACAATGCAAAAATCTGTTACTAACAGAAACTTCTGAGTACCACATTATACAAGTGGATGCTATAAAATAGTTCACTTCTGTTCCATTTCGTATAGTGCACCTCTTATCGTTATCAATTAACAAAATGTAACTGACACATTCAGGGTCGATACAGCAGCGATCCTCGGATTGAACTAAACCTGCACGTTGCTTGCAGCGCTACTAATTGGAATGCAAAGGATTTCTTTCACTGTTTTAATGAGTTTTGGGAAGTCACTTTCATTGTCCTTCCACCACGAGAAAACGTTTTAGGCGTTATCATCTGCGGCGTACATGTTCAAATATTTCTCAAGGTAATCTTAGTGTTTGGAAGTTGATGAATCCCGGCTTCGGAACACCTTTACAGGAGAGGGAATGGGATATTTCTCTTCTTCAATGACTACACTATTTAGCTTCTAATGAGCAGTCTGATAGATATTTTCTTTCTTCTCTATCCAATACTAAAAGTTAATGGAACATGGCTGAAAAACTATGGCCATATAATGAGAATCCTTTAGTTCGTTAACGACTTTCCCTCTTAGGTAAGTTTCTAAACGTTCTTTCAGCACTTCGGCTACAGCATGCAATCTTGGCTTTAGCACGTATCTAACAAACAAAATGTCAACGCCACCACAAAAAAGCAGGGTCGGTTCGTTTTTACTTTCCAGGCCGTTTGTGGACTCTTTAAAAGGTTCAAGAAATTTAATTACGCTTTCCATTACATCAGACTGATACAAAGGTATCATTTCATGCTTGTTTTTTCTCGAAAACAAATTCTTCATTTTGTGTGTGTGTGTGTGTGTGTGTGTGTGTGTGTTTGTGTGAATGCTACGAACCCAACATTATGTAGATGCTATTACATCTCATTTCAGCAACTTAATCTAATGCCTTTTTGTCTCTAATCTTTCCACCAAACTGGAGCGCCTCATATATTGTCTATAATCTACGGTTCCACGCAATTCTTCGCTAAGGAACTTGGCATCAAATGTGTGACTTAACGTTGTATTTTTACAGTGCACTGCGCGTATAAACGTTTTGGGTGTTTAAGAGTTTTCTTTGTGCTCGGCCCTTGGTCTGTTACGTCACTTTCTTTAGTTCCAGAGGAGATATTTCTATCACAGACAGTTTTTCATCTAACTCTAAGAATATCTTCACTCGTTTATGAAACGTCGGGAAGTGTCGTTGTTAGGAGGATGTTGTTTCTCAGTTCCCATATGTCCTCACAGTCTAGATGTGACAGTCAGATAATTTATTTAGCGATAATTGTCAGTCCAAAGATCGCATTTAATATAACATTCTTGCTGATAAATAGCTTTTCTTACTTGAGACCAGTTCTCACTTCCGACTTGATCGGCCACATCTTGAACATGCCAAGAGACAGTTCTTTGTCCTATACTTGGCACCAATGTCGATTAGTCCTTTTTCAGGGTTAAACTGCCTTAGGCACAACGCACACATTTGCATACAGTTGTCCCTGATTGTCTCTTTATCACTGCTGGAAACTGTTGCAGGCATCGAATGTGTGATACTTTTCCTCGTATGTCTTTTAACGCCCGTGATGCTTGCCTTGTATACGAGGACGCTTTGCATCGCTCTTTTCGGCACTGAAAACAACCCATAAGACCACAAGTACCCCTTTCACTCACTATCTGGAATAAAATATAGCAGTATTAAACATCTGTTCTGTCGAATACAGCTCCTATTTTTTTCTCGTGTTTCTTTAACATAATGATGAATTTTTTTCAGGAACTATGAAGCAACAAAAAATAAAGCGTAAGATATTTTCGTTTTTATTCCCACAATGTCCCAAGCTCATATCTGGTGGACAGTCCCTTTAGTACATTATAAATATTATTCAAATTTTAATGAAATCGAAGGAACACATTTGCTCCTATTTTTGTTCTCGTATCTCTTTAACATAACAAAGCATTTTTTCGGAAACTATAAAGCAATAAAAAGTGAAGCGGAAGGTGTTTTCATTACTATTCCCACAATCTCGCAAGTTGATATCTGGTTGACAGTCCCTTCAGTATATTACAAATATCATTCATATTACAATGAAATTGAGGGAACACATTTTTAATACCGTTCGCAAAAAGCATTAACGATTTAATTTATTTATTTTTACGGCTTTTCAGGATTATGTGGAACACAATTAAATTAGACTATGACAGAAAGGAAAGCAACAGTTTATGTAGTTTGTGATATCCATATCAAACGTCCTAGTTACGTGACGTTAATCATGTTTACTAGAGATCTGAATGAAATGTAAATAAACTTGCCATGGGACTCGTAAAAACACAGCGCAGGTTCTAAAATGTGTCGTGTTATCGTAATAAAAGCGTACTAAATAACGAAACATTGCACTAGACACTGTAGTGCTATTAGCCCATTAGACCAGAAGTCACTTTAGGAAATTTGTACTTTAATAGCTAGAGGCTCTTTGATAAACATTCGGTTAGTGGAGCTGATGGCTCTTCAAAAAACCGCGCATTAGCGAAGTGCGTAACTAACTAAGTCGTGTTATATGATGACGTGATAATTTAAGCCACGCATTCAAAATATCTGGTAGACATTGATTTATTCTCACTATTAAATACAGGTCGAACTTTTCCTAGAAATTCTTCAACAGACGAAACGAAAACTAGAAGTACGAGATCAAATCAGATTTAGTTCCCCTGGCTTTCCCGGTCAGCAAGTGGTAGCAATTAGCAGCAAGGGATACCAAAGTTTTAACTCAGCATAATGTGCTGGTTCACTTCTGCGCAAAATATGTTACTATCTGCATCCATAATAACATTCGCAGTTAAACTGAACTCTAATGATATTTTACAAAATTTCACCCGTCGCTGTTCGGAAAGTAAAAGAGACATCAAAATAAATGTCGATCACTCTTGTTTGACAAGGCTGTAAGAGGAAACATCCGGAAAATCGGATGATATTACAGTGGGCCCCTTGTTTATCTAATAACACGAAATGAAATGAATGCCTGATAAAATTAAGGTGCTGTCTTGAACTTATACCAGCAGAAACAACCCCAGCTTGCCTGCGTCTGTTCGGCGGATGTACATTCGTCCTATTTCGTCGTCATAGCTCCGTAAGAAATGGTGCTGGTGTATCTACGATTATTACCAGTCTCTTGAGTGCAACGGAAACTCCCTGCAGGCGAGGCGCGTTAGGCTCTCCCGGCCCCACTGTCCCTCGTACTCACGGCGGCAGTGAGGTAAGAGCGAGCCTGAAGGCTGCCGTGAGCGGCTCTAATGATTTCAAAAAACTAGCGGTAGTTAATACGATACATCCTGCATAAAGTTCTATTACAACCAAAATAATTTGGAACGTAGTAAAACAAAAAATAGTGGTAAACTGTGTCTCAAATTGCCCACCTTGGCTTTGAAAGAACTAACACACTAATCTGATGACTCATAAATGAGTGTGCAAAGGTTAAATACATACGAAAAAATACCAGAACCCCGACGTTTTCATCGAGTAGGAGACTGAAAGTGCAGTGTAAAGGGTGATCAGAAAGTTTGCGTTCGAAGGCCGCATAGTTCAGAATTGGTATGCCAGTCAGGAAAAATCGCCATGAACATTGAGGCAATCATTCCACCTACGCATTAGGTTGATGATACCCGTTTGGTTAAACGCCGCGTCCTGTTGGGTGAAGAAGTCCGTAACTGCTTAGTGCACATCCTCGTCAGAGGGGAATGTTCAACCTTAAAGGCCTTTCTGAAAGGGAGAGAAAACGGGTAATCTCGTTTGGAGAGATCAGGACATTATCCGATGGATGTCTACGGAGATTTGTCCTTCGGCAGCCAAGAAAAAATTAACTTCACGTTGGTCCTGTTTGGGCGCATTTGGTGTTAAAGCAGCCATAGTTAACTTTTCCGCAGTCACCGCAAGCACATTGGAAAGATACAAAGGCCGCACTAATCCTTTGCCTTCAAGTCGGTGTTTACGTACCTACATCCGGGACGTACCTCGTTAATGTACGCTGCGACTACGCCCTGCAGCAGAAAATTTTCGATCGCCCCTTACGATAAGTATTAGTTTAAAATGAAGTGACGAAGACGGTTGTCATGAACCCAAGAGCGGACCATTTTTAGCATAAGCCAGACTGCTGAATAATCTTTGTGCTTCAGATACAACCACTAGAAGAGTGAAGGGGCCTATAGCTACGCATTCATTCCGAAATAACCTTGAAATTTTAAGCTCGTGCATCTTGTTGAAAAGGTCAGTTGTCTCCGAAAAAATGAAATCAATGTCTGAAGTATGAATTGATTTGAATACTTAATTTCGTCTTCAAATTCTATTGCGACGTCGTCATGGTAGTCATTGAAAAGTAACTTGCATGCCTCAGCCAGCTAACTGACAAGGGTTCAAAGGGCTCTGAGGACTATAGGACTTAACTGCTCAGGTCATCAGTCACCTAGAACTTAGGACTACTTAAACCTAACTAACCTAAGAACAACACACACATCCATGTCTGAGGCAGGATTCGAACCTGCGACCGCAGCGATCGCGCGGTTGCAGACTGTAGCGCCTAGAACCTAGTTAGAGTTTCAAAATAAATGGCGATCATTTTCAGCTGATCCGCAACTGGTCTTACGGCGTCAGCCTGAGCTCTCCAACGTGTAGCAGACATACAAATGAGGAACTTGCAAACACTGTTTCAGAATTTCCCATTGTTGTGGATTGCAACTGAACAGGTTGGAAAGTTGTAGAATGACTTCGAAAAATTATCTGTTTCATGATAACTCTCCGCTTCATGTACTCCATAAAAAGCTGTGACAAGCATACGAAGAAAGTCTTGATTCCAAAGAAGAATATGTGTTTGAGCGCCGTTATAATAACCTCGTCCGCGACATTCAGTTGAGTACTGCTAGTTTTAAATGTGGGACAGAAACACCTGTTTTCTTTTTACAATCCTCAAATTCCAAAATCGTTCATTTATTTCATATTTATTAATTTCCTTATCGAAGTAAATATAACATGATTTGCACCAGAGGTTGCATCAGCAACACTGTAACTGAATTATACTTCCCATTTTCTCTCTTTTCCAAGACGCCGCGTCTGACATGATGGGTGCAACTAGAAATAAACGCATTCTATCACTTGACGAATAATGAAGCTGTAAACACTTTCCAGCTTCTCATCCGTCTGTTAACTTGAAAATTTATTTCGCAAGAACTGGATTATAGTGATTTAACCACTCTAATATTACGAGCAAATTTCCAGTATTTATATCTCCAACTTTCTGGGATGGACCTCTGACGTCCTAGCCTCTTTGACGAAGAAATAATGTCACTTCAAGTAACGTAAGAGTTCCCATGTAAGTTGGCTGTTCTGCGGATGAACGAAAGAAGAATATTTCCCCGTTACTTCTGAGCAACAGCATTACCAACATGTCTTTTTCTTTTCTTCACTTTTACGATTCTTGTAGGACAACTGTATAGAAATGTGATTTATCTTGAATGCCAAGTACTTTCTGCATACTTCGTGTCAAATCACCTTGTGATGGAATCAGAAATGTTATATTTTAGAACGTTTTTGGCACTCTTACGAAATCATAACAAGGTTTCACAGCTGTTGCAGTGTGTATTTGTCGAAGAAATTTTTTGACAGGAAATCAAACAATGTATAAGGAAAGAGCATTTTCGACTCCATCACAAGGTGGTTATCGACACAATGTCTAAAGAAAATGTTGCGACTGCAAGATTAAACACGAAATAGAATTGCATGCATTTGGTAAGTGAGAATCAAAGTAGAGGAGAATGGAGATGGAAGGCGAGAGCTAGGCTGCCTATGTTGGTGCTGGGGTAATGTTCTTCTAGTATATGACAGTATTTATTTTATAATACCTGTCTAATATTTACCGACTGAGCAAATCCATGAAAGGCCTGAGTCCCATCTTGAGGCTTGGGCCACGGGGATTGTTGCCTCCTATGTCCTCCTCCCCCCCCCCCGCACCCCCTCGCAGTTCCATCCACCCACACCCTGCCGTCCCACCACCTCAATCGTCAATCCTGCTGGTAACGAGCCTTCTTCGCATGCGGTCATAACATGTCCGTTGATTTCGGCACTGTTTGACGTAGACTTTCGAATGTATTGACTGCGATTACGGTGACGTCGTATGTTCGCACGATACACTGTACTTGCATGACGTATGGAATGACCCTCGTATATGAACGCGCAAAACTCAAATGACTTCAGCAATAGTTCTTTCAGTTATTTTCAAAATAAACAATATTCTGTCCAGAAATAGTTGTTACTTAAAAATATGTACAGTACTAATATTCCTGTCAAAGAACAAATACATTACTTTCAGAAACTAAGCACATTCAGCTATGGTAACATACTAACCGACCCAGAACAAATAAACGAGTCTCAACATTCACATGAGCCAATAGTTAAAAGCGGGCAACCAGTCTGACACCGTATGGTGCACGAACAAATGCCACAACAAGAACTACACCCTACTACCAGTAACCTCCCTCAATTACTTACTAATACTACGGTCTACGTGACTGTACAGAGCTGCCTAATACACTGACAACGGACAGCAGCATAACGGGTATTACTTACTGCTATGTACAATGCATATGAATTCTGGGTAATACAAAAACATAATACAGAAAACACGCTTTCATCTTGGATACAGACACAACCAAAACCGACTGCCTACACTGCTTGCAGAAACCACCGCACAATAACCTCACGGGCCGCGCGGGATTAGCCGAGCGGTCTCAGGCGCTGCAGTCATGGACTGTGCGACTGGTCCCGCCGGAGGTTCGAGTGCTCCCTTGGGCATGGGTGTGTGTGTGTTTGTCCTTAGGATAATTTAGGTTATGTAGTGTGTAAGCTTAGGGACTGATGACCTTAGCAGTTAAGTCCCATAAGATCTCACACACATTTTTGAGCAATAACCTCACCTTGACGACTCCTGTAGCTGCATATCAGTAGATGTATGACAAAAAAGACGAAATATTTAGTGTCCTGTACCATACATAGTAACTAATCTCCAGCAGTCCTTGTCAGTGGCTATGGTTGTCATCCTTTCCTGCAGACCGCTAAAAAATTACGTCAGCTCTCTAAGTGGAAAATGTCCACGTAAGGTTTGGTCGAGCTCCGCATTGACCACTGCAACTTTGCACACTACACCCGGGCTATTGCACTCCACTTTCCAGTCAGTTCCAGTTTCCGTCTCGCTTGCTGGCACCAATGCCCTCTTTCATTTGAACTGAGGTCCAGAAACGCCGAAACAAAAGTAAGTGCAGCTGGTACACCAACACAGCCGAGCGCTTACCAGCGGCTTTTCAGTTGCTGGACATTGGCTCAAGTTATTGTCACCGCGTCTGCTCCGTACCGCTGACGGATCATTGGAGGCCAGACCACCAACAGACAGTGCCGCCAATCGCATCAGTGTCAGAGCATCCGCAAAATTAAGCTTCACCGCACCAACTACCGCCTTCCTCCTGAAATGTGTCGCCACTCTCAGCTCACAATAGGGAGCGACCGCCCTATGACGTACACTGCACAAAACAACAGATTTGCAAAAAAGGACAAGAACTTAACGCTCTCTGCCTGCCACCGAGGCACTAATAAAACATGGTAAAGAGAACTAACCCGAATTGGAACCTTGTGTGTGTAAACGTCAAGAGCAATGACGAAGCAAACCGCCAGTGCCAAAACCATTCAGAGACACCCACAACCAAAACACACAGGGTCAGAAGAGCAAATACCCTACCAAAACTGCACAAGAAAGCTTCCCACAATAGTCTGCCAAGTAAAGCTCTCGCAACTCACAACACACTTGCAGCGGACAAGTAGGAAACATGAAAAAATAATAATATTTCACATAGTGCCTTCCACCTGCTCCGTTTCACTCATATCCATACTGCCAACGTGCAAGGACGACACAGTCAACAACTCGGTAGTAGCAAAGCAATTCATTTAATTGTTCCCTATCTTCTCCTTCCTTCGCTAAAAACAATAAATCCCAAACCCTATTTACTCTGATCAGCCAGAACATTATGGTCACCTACCTAATACCCGGCATGTCCACCTTTGGCACGGATAGGAGCAGCAACGCGTTTTGGCATGGAAGCAATGATGCCTTAGTAGGTCGCTGTTTTGAATTGGCACCACATCTGCACACAAAAGTCACCCAATTCCCGTAAATTCCGTGGAGGGGGCGCAGAGGTCTGACATCACGATCAATCACATTCCAGATGTGTTCCATCGGGTTCACATCTTGCGAGTTGGGGACCAGGACATCAACCAGAACTCGCCACTGTGCTCCTCGAAATGCTCCATCAAACTCTTGGCCTAGTGAGACGGCGTATTATCGTATTGAAAAACGCCATTGACGTCGGAAAACATGATCGACATGGAGGGAAGTACGTGATCTGCAATCGGTGTACTGTACTCCTTGGCCATCACGGTGCCTTGCAGGAACTCCACTGCACCCATCGATGCCCACGTGAACGTTCCCAGAGCATAATGGAGCTACTGCCAGCTTGTCTCCGTTCCGTAGTACCTGTGTGGAAGAGCTGTTTGCCTACAAGACGACGGATTTGCGCCCTCCCATCGGCATGATAATTCATCAGACCATGCAACGCTCTGCCACTGCGCCAACGAGCGGTGCCGTGGTCACGTACCTATTCCAGCCGTAGGTTACGATGTCGTGGTGTTGAATTTGGCAAATACTTGGGTCGTCGGGAGCAGAAACCAATCTTTATGTCTATTCGGCGCACTGTGTGTTCAGACACACTTGCACTCTGCCCAGCATCAACATCTGATGTTACCTCCGCCGAAGTTCACCGCCTGTCCTGTCTTATCAGTCTACCCAGCCTACAACGTCCGATATATGTAATGTACGGTGGCCGCCCAACTCCACGACGTGTGGACGTGGTTGATCTTGGGTTTGCCACGTGATGAAAACATTCACCGCAGCTCTCCTCGAACATCCGACTAGTCGTGCAGTTTCCGAAATGCTCGTAGCGAGCCTCCGGGCCAACAAAATCTGCCCTCCGTCAAACTCAGATAGGTCTCGCGCCCTCCTCAATCTACACATGGAGAGCACGCTCACTGATAGCACATGTACCTCGCATGTATCAGACTAGCAGTCATTCGTCCTCAGGTGACTCTGCTATCTCCTGTACGGGCTTAAATCGATGGTAAGTTGCTGGTCACAATGTTCTAGCTGATGAGTGTAGTTAGCTTTTCCACAGATGCACGTGTCATACTCTCCTTAAACTGAAGCATCAATCGTGTAGTCGCAAGGGCCAATGCCCTTACCCCTATTTGCTCCCTAGCTGTTTACTGCAACGGTTCACCCATGACCTTTAGAAGTTGGTTATGTTAAGCCACAGGCTCCGTCGCAGCATAGTACACATCGACAATGAGCTGCTATTGTAGTGTCGGATTTTGTGGATGGTTTGGGTTGGAGGTTGTGCAGTCTTGAGGTTACTTTACAACAGCATTTCTTTCCAGACATAATTCTTACTTAAAAATGAGTACAGCAAAACTAATATGAAAATAAGTCTTATTCTAAGCAGATACAGTACTTTCAGTCACTAATATTATTCGGCCCAGGTGATATCCAAGTAGATATCTTCCCATAGTAAATGATAAGTGAGTAAATAGCTAAACGAGCAAATGCCGGAAAAGCCACAAAAAGAGCTACACCCTATCACCAATGAACTCCAGCAGCTACTCAGCTAACTCTATGAACAACACAACTACACAAAACTACCTCATATACTAACAGTGGACAGCAGTTAAACACCGAAAACTTATGGCCCTGTAAAATGACTGAAACACGACCTCAGCATGAATATAAACACGCAGTATAGAGATCGCTCTTATTCTCTCTGTGCCAAACTTTTTTCGCAACTTTTAAAATTTGTACAACAATTTATACAACTACAGTCACTGGCTGCCTTGTCTCAGTAGCAACCCCAAAATAATCTAACCCTGACAGCACCTGTCCGTCAGAACATGTGGATCACATAAGGTCAACATAATCTGTGGCTGTGCTTGTAAGCTTCTTATGGACAATGGGAAAGGACACTTCCCTCTCTGCAAGTGGATGATGCCGATATACAGCTTAGCAAAACTTGCATTGACCTTTGTGACTCATAACATACAGCCCAGCATCACGGCACGCCACCTTCCACACTGTTTCCGCCTCGCTCGGTACCTCCCAACGTAATCTCTCCTACGAGAGTCCACAGCAACTGCTTGGACGAGTAACACCGAACAAAAAACAAGTCCAGTGCCACCCCACAACTTGTCAGTCACGGTACACTGTGACCACCTCTATTGACTTAAGATGTTCTTGTCGCATTTGTTTCATACCGCTTACCTCACGTCAAAGGCCAGCCCGCCGACAGAAAACCCCAGCCATCGCCCCAATGTCTATCCCTCCTCCCCTCCCACACAATTTCCAGTGGAGCGTCGAAGGATTGTCTGTTGCATCCGCAGTGGCCACGGAGCTGATAGATAATGATGACGTACTTCTCCATATAGACGAATACTCAGAACTGAATCACATTGCTGCAGGAAACGTGATAGTTGAGCTGCTACTGGCCACATGCTGCAAGACGCACCCTCACACCAGACTCCCAAGCGCTACACGCACATAGATGAAACCAGTTAGGCCGGTGAGAAGTGTATCGCGAAACTCGATTCCGTGGCACAGGCTACATCTAATTCAGTAATTCGATGAGAGATTGATAGATATAGTAATGAAGTACGAAATAAGAGTAGAAACAATTCATTGGTAACTAAAATTCATCGCATAACCGCGACAGACAACTAAAACTGGGAATGATCATCATACTTTAGACAATGACTGAGTTGCGTCTATTTAACAAGTGTACATGATCGGTATAAAATTTCTAGTCTACTGATTGCGATCATGTTCAAGTGAACACAAAGAGAAACCAAAAATACATTATAGGAGCGTCAGATTCATTTCAGAAGCAGTGCGGGGTAGCCACGCGGTCTAAGGCGCCTTCTCAAGGTACACGGTTCGCGCTCCGCCCCATCCCATCCCCTTCCCGCCCCCCCACACACACACACCCACAGTCAAAAGTTCGTGTCGTCCCTCGGGCATGGGTGTGTAATCTCTTCTTAAGGTAAGATAGTTTAAGTTAGATTAAGTAGTATGTAAGCTTAGGGACCGATAACCTCAGCAGTTGGGTCCCATAGGATCTTACCAAAAATTTCCAATTTCCATTTCAGAAGAAGAATCGATTTCTAGCAATAAAGTTAATAGAAGAAGGAACAATGGAATACCTACATAATGAATTCATAGAGAGCTATGGAAGGTAAGGAAGTCCATGCCAGTGTTCAGAAACCTGAAAGGAAACTGGACTCATCAACTTGTGGAATACTCTAACGAAGTACATAATGTATGGTCTCATTGCCACAAACTTCTTTTTTAATACCGTTATTATCACAGGGAACAGCTGAGTAGCGCTGCCAAAAGTGGAATAGCAATGCAAAACCACACTTGACCTCCTAACAGCAAATAATGCAGAGCCAATCACGAGCATCAAAACGGATACAGGTGTGAGTGAACAAGATTGTCGTAGCGAGACTGAATATCGCAAATCCAAAATCTTCCAAAATTAAACGAAAAAGATTCAAGAAAGCGGATAAAAGTTCACTTCACCCCTTAATGAAAGACAATCTCCAGACTTTCCGAATTAATATTGTGCCGGTAAGTGTAGACCAGATGTGGCTTGAATTTAGAGAAATAGTATCGAGAGCAATTGAGAGATTTATACCAAATAAATTATCAAACGACGTGTCGAAACACTATTGCAGAATTAAACGAGAAAAGGCCAACTTTAAGCGAACGCAAAATCTCCAAGGTTGGCGATCTTTTAGAGAAGCTCGAAACTTAGCGCGGACTTCAATGGGGCTTCTCGAAACCTGGCATAAAATCTAAATAGATTCATAACGTATGTCAATTGTGCTAACGACAAGACACAGTCACTGCTCGCTCTCCGCGACAGCAATGGAAATACTACCGATGACAGAGCTACCAAAGCAGAGCTATTAAACATAGACTTCCGAAATTCCTTCACCAAATAAGACGATGTAAATATTCCAGAATTCAAATCGTGAACAATTGCCAATGTGAGTAACTTAGAAGTAGGTATCCCCGGAGTAGTGAAGCAACTTAAATAAATAAATAAAAGCAAGTCGTCCGGTTCAAACTGTAGACCAGTTAGGTTCCTTTCAGAGTATGCTATGCAGTAGCTCCATACATACTTAATAATCACATACAACCGCCCGACGAAAGATCCGCACTCAAAGACTGTAAAATTGCTCAGGACACGCCATTATTCAAGAAAGTCAGTAGCAGTAATCCACTAATTTACAGGCCCATATGATTAACTTCGATATGCAGAAGGATTGTGGAACATGTATTGTGTTCGAACATTATGAATTACCACTAAGAGAACGGTCTATTGACACACAGTCAACACGTATTTAGAAAACATCGTTCTAGTGAAACACAATTAGTTCTCTACTAACATAAAGTGTTGAGTGCATATAATATGGCAATAAATGTGTATGCTCTAGGGTGCCGTTTCTTCTCTGGATTGCATGTCCTTCACTGAACACGAGCCTTATGTGGTTGACGGGAAACTTGTTACATTATGTCTTCCTGCAACCACCATCAATTCTTCATCATAGGGTCGAACTGTTCTGCCTTCTATTTATTGTTTTAATGTTTTGCAGTGTTGTGATTATATAAAAAGAAATTAACATTTAAACTCCTCGTACACATAGGAATAAAATAATACTCTTGCCTTTGTTATTTTCCAATAGTGTGTGTAGAGTACAATATGTAATCAGATTGGTAAATGTATTCCTATTACGTTTTTCTTATATGAGTACAATTAGGCACCATCTGATAGTCAGTACACAGTATGCTGTTCCTCGCGTGGTAGCGTACAACTTCACAGTTTTAATATGTATGTTCGTCTTGGTCTATAACACTGGTTACGTTTGATCACACCTATATCCGTGTATTCTTTACTATATGTATTTGTAGGAGAGTTATGTACGATCTGCAGTATCATAAATTTCATAAATGCTGTATTCACTTATAGCGTAGACTTTGCTATACATGAATTGCATGTAGTTTGGAATATATGCCCGAAAATATTTACAATAAGTTTTATGAAACGCTGTAAGTTTTGATTATGAAACAAAATGATCCAAGCATATTGGATAGTCCATGTTTTACGATGATCACAAAATGCAGATTACCATCATAATACCAAAATATGATACATCATAACTGCCATGCGTGAAATCTCATCTGATGGTCTTTTTTTCTTAAAAATTTTTGTGAGTGCAGTGTAATCAGTTTCTAATTACATGTCATGATATTAAAGTTGACATCATCCCACTATCTCTTATTCATAAAATATTGTGTTGCATATTTGGGTATGTGTTTCATTCGCTTGTCATGACGTATTTAATATTTCAAATATAATCACATGTTTCCCATTCATTGTCAATTTACTGTAAATGCTTTAAAATGGAGCAACGCAGAAACTCAAAATGTGCAATAATGCGAATAAAGTACTGTGGTCAAGAAAGGTAGTGTCGCTATAGGAAAAGGAAGTAAAATTCAATGTATTTCCAAATCTTTGCATTTCTGACTTGATGGTTATCACCTTTTCGTGTAATGGAAGAAACAGTCAAGGATCTGAAACAATATTTATTAACACTAACGAATAAGCAGATAACGCTATTAAAATATGCTGACAGCTCTTCTGCGTCGAAGACTCGATGCGGGATGGTCCACGTACCCTAGAAATTTGGTTGTAATTGGAATATAAGCACGAAATTTAATATGATGAGGCTAGTATAGAGGTGTAGTCGCAAACTTTCTTTGATATCACAATTAAAGTACTTATAGGAATAAACACGTCCGAATATGTAATCAGCCAATACAGAGCTTACAGTATAGACAAGTCTTTGGGTTCTGGCACCCAATTCATTAAGATCTTGTCTGTCAACGCATCCATGAGATATGGGAAACGCTGAGATAAAATGCTTTTGACGGACAATGTGCGAGCTCTGAGAAACGAAAAAGCATAAAATGGCGTAGCGAGTATCGTGATCCGAAGCTAGTCACAGAAGACAGCGGGAGACCAACTGTATATCATATTGTGTTTGGAATCCAGTACAAGTATGAGCACAATTCGGAGCACAAGAAGAAGACAGCCGTGTCGACAGTCAAAATTCTATGCATTGAACTGAAACAACAACTCAGTTTAAGACCTAGAAGCACACCATTAACTGAAAAGGAATATTTAATATTCTCGCCCTAAATGTGTAGAAATAATATTAGCTCGGAGTGCACCGAGAACAGGTAATACAATAAATCCTTCGCGAAACATTTCACAGTTTCCAGTGCGGTTTTTATTTCAGGCAACATGAAATTAATTTTTCTCTACCACAAACGGTGTTTCTAACTCATCTCATTTGATCAAAACAATATCGTGGTTTTGTTATTATTTCTTCAGAGGTATTTCTTTTCTGTTCAAGCATCTTGATGTAGGTAGCATTTTTGAATTTTTGTGTTAATATGCTCCTCACCCCGTGGTTTGTCTGAGATTTTGAGGATATATTATGCCACTAAATTTAAAACGCTTGAAAGAATGATCTACATGTCACTTATTGACTAACTTCTTAGTCGATGCACTTCTCTTAATTGTACATGCTTTAGCAAGTTGTTCATAGGATGTCCTACAGTGTTTAGTTTTTCTTTTCACGCAGTCAAGACGAACGCAAGTAAGAGTAATATTAAAGTAATGAGCCATCTCGCCTCTTACGTATTAAAGAAACAACGGAAGGAACGAGTATTAGAGTTTAGGGTCCCTTCAATAAGGTGGTCCCTATAGACGGAACACAAGCTCAAAATGGTTAAGGACGGGGAAAGAAATCGGCCTCAGTTTTCAAAGCAACCATCCTGGCATTTGCCTTACGCAGGAAACCGCAGAAAACCTAAATGTTGCTGACCGGATGGGGATTTTAACCGTCTTCTTCGGGGATGAGAGGCCATTGTGCTGACCACCGTGCCGCAACGTTCGGTTCCTGTGAATTAACAGCAATGTGAACCGTGACTGAGCCACCAGAGACTTTATAAGTCCCGACATACTGCCGCTAGTAGAAGCAACTCGTAATCCCCAATTGCAGTAGGACAGTACCGTAACAACTACGCCGAGAATTATGTATATACCGTTTCTTCTCTGGGCTGCATGTCCTCCACTAAATAGGGCGTGATGCAGTTGACCAGAAACTTTCTACACTCTGTCTTCCTGCAACCACCTTTGATGCTTAATGAGAGAGCTGTCCTACGGATAACTACGAGAACCCTTACACTGTGCTGCACTGCTGTCGCAGAAACAAGTTTCGATTCAGCAGCAGAAAGCCAAGAAAACACTAAAACATATAGGGTGTTTGTTGTAACTTGCTACACCTAAATACTTCCCAAACGACGCAGCGTACGAAAAAAATTGGTAGATCAAAACGTAACAGTGATAAAGGGAACATGTGTCTCTGCTACAATTGTCCACCTCCTAACAACCTCTCCTGCCTGACAGTGGGATTGTATTTTCAAATGTGAAACCCCCATTTTTTGCGTATTTGGATTCTGCGGCAATAAATACGTACGGCTTACTTAAACCACTGTTTCTAATTCGCGGTAGATGCCTCTTTAATCAATAAATATCAAGCGTGCCGGTTTTTGCAATTAAGAACCGTCACATTTGGTTGTACACTACGTTTGCGATGTAAATGTAAACCTTTTTGTTGTAGCGGTTTAAACTTACGTTTGAAATATATTTTAGTGTTTTAGATTTGATTAAACGGTGCAGTATGGTGAACCTGTTCAATGTCTCGTTAGGAACTATGTTTAGCTTGATCCACGAACAATGACGTGTGGATGTACTAGCTTTTTGTTCCGATCGGAACACTTGATATCGGTTAGCTCCTTGCCTCTCACCATTGAGGAGCCTGATTTCGTTGAGCCCCTTTTCTTTCACCATTGGGGTGTTGGATTGCAATGTGTATGCATGGCAGGTGCACCTATCACTATTACTTATGGACGTTTTACCTTATTACAACGGCTGCGGCCTGTATTCTTCCTGTAGCGGCCAGCGCACGAGTTACGATGGTTGGTTGGAAACACATCAGTCACCTTGTTGGCGGGGTTAAACGGCGGCCACCGAAATCAAGCATTTCGATGCTTTGGGGACTCGCCACAATCAGTCCAGTAGGTAACAGAAAAATACTATACTACACAATTAACTTACTTGCCAAAAGGTCATTGTACCGCCATATTACTTGTACTGTAAATGCACATTTCCTATGCTCACGTAACGATTGAACATCAGTATCAACCGTTAGAACACAAAGACTTACGTTTTTTTCGTAAATGAAATGTAGAATCAAATGTGTCGCCTCCTACAAGGGAAACTCCCCATCTCTACCCCGTCATATTTAGTGGTAAGTTAACCCTTGGATAGCCTGTCATAACTGAACACTGATCAAACATGAAAACAGGAATGTGTACAGAATTATAAAAAAAAGTGAAATAGGAACTGTGAACGGTCCAAGTTCAACAAATACATCAAGTGAAGCGGCAGAGCAATGGCATTGTGGTTTAAGTGGTCGTGATATTGCGCTGCAAAGCTAATGAATTCTGTTCAAAACTTCCTCCTGCCAAGTATTTTAATTTTTTCTCACAAAATTATCAACTGTGCTTCCACCAGTTGAAATTTTTGGTGTCTTTCTCTCTAGTCTTGACAGTTGTCATACTATACATAGGTTTATTTAATCGTATGGCTAGCCCCCCCCCTCCCCCCCCCCCCCCCCCCCCCCGTTGGGCAGACCGTTCGCCGGGTGCCGGTCTATCAACATGGCACCACTTCGGCGATCTGCAGTCGATGTGGATGATAGGATGATGATAAGGACAGAACAGCACCCAGTCCTTGGGCGGAGAATATTCCCTGACCCAACCGGGAATCGAACCCGTGCCCATAGAACTGACAAACAGTCACGCTGTCCATTCACCTACCGGGGGCGGACTATACATAGGTTATGGAACATGAGTAATGTAGGAAGTGTATATTATCATCCCAAGTAAATGTAATAAACAGTGAGTGACGGCAGGCGAGATGCCTCATAGACCTCTCACAGAAACGTAAACAACAAATAAACTGGTGTGAACTATTTTGCAACGAAAGACTTCAAGAGTCACAACTTTCATAAAGGAACGCAAGAGGCGTAACAGGTATCTGTGTAGAACAAATAGGAGGTACGTATGTGTGGAGGTCACTTCATTACACGTCGCTGTTGCAAACTTACATTACGCCACAAGAGGTACACAAATCTGAATGCAGCTGACAGACACGTCAATAACCGGACAAAAAGTTATCAATTTTGTGAGAAAAAAAAAGTGTGCATCGAGTGCGTTTTGAACCCGCATTCCCCCCTACACAGTCCGACACGGTTACCACCCAGCCACGGGACGAACGTGGGACAAGCTGCTCAGTATTGGATAGATGAAGTTTGGACCGTCCACTGTTTCTGTTTTTCTTATTTTTCCCACAGTTCAGTATACTTTTTTCCTGTTTTCAAACTTGATTTGCGTTCGGTTTTGACGGGCTATTCAAAGGGCTAACTTACCACTAAATCTGAGGGGGTTGCGATGGGGAGTTTCCCTTGTTAGCTGCAAAAAGAAGCACACTTGATATGTGGTTATTACAATGCCACCTAATAGTAATGGGAAACAATTGTTTGACTAAAGGAACAGAATCCGAGTGTGCAGTATAAGTGGACGTTTCCCATTTGAAAATACAAAGTTGACCTCGCCCACTTGGAAGGGTGGTTACGAGGTGACCAGTCGTAGCACGGATAGGTTTCGCCTCTACAGACATTATCTTTCCAGCTAGAATATTTTTTGGTACGATGCGTCGTTTCCGAGTTATTTGGTCTCAAGCTAAAACAAACATCCTACATATGTTAGTGTATTTCAGAATCTCTGCTAATGAGTCGGAAGTTGTTTCTGCAAACACCAGTGCAGAGCAGCGAAAAAGGGTCTCGCAGTTATCCATATAGCAGCTCTTTGGGAGCAGATAGGGACCAAAGCCCGTGGCGCTGGACAGGGGCCGGTCGCCTTTATCGCATCTGCGGCTGAGGGCGAGGAGCGAGTCTGCAGCCACAGAGCGGCGCAGCCGACCGGAAAATTCCGAGGCTGGCCTCAGTGGCGAATAGTTTCACACCAGGCCTGAGACTGATGGCGGTAACAGCTGCACTTCGCCTCCCCTGGCGCCGCGCTCGGTCCCCCACCATAATCGTACATTAGGCATATCTGCACGCTATTTACTTTCCCTATACAAGTATACGTTTCAGGTCAATATGACCCGAGATTAAAATACTGCAAAATACTTCTACTTATACGAATTTTTTTTATATAGTTGTTGACATTGTTACAGTCCAGTATGTTGTTAAAAATAATAGCAATAACCCTTTACCTACTTCACCGCATTACTGTAGCGGCACCACCGTTTAGGCTAGGGAAAGTTAGTTATATGCGATATTCTGAGCACAAGTTATAGCCAGGTGCTGGCTGTATTGCAGTGAGTTACGCATACCAACAGTTGCGAAGTAGAATAGAGGCCACAGGGCCATCAAATTGCTGAAAGAGTATACGTAGCTGCTTTGCATGTCCAAAGTCGGAGGCACATGGGGCTCACTGCCAACCTAGCATGATATGAGTATGTGACGTGAAGCGGCACGTGTGGCAAAACAGAGGCACACAGCCGGGTATAAATAGGTGCCGTTTTCTAATGAGAGTCATTCAAGTGTGGCAGCTCTCCTGCGTGGTGGGGCGTGTCACACCACCGGCTACACACAGCAGCAAATGGGGCCCCAACGTTCCAGTCCGCGGCGGGTCATTGATTCGACCATCTGAGGCCGACACGGGGTGCGTAGCCAGCCACCCAGCGGCGGGCCACTCCATGGCACGTAATCGTGGGCAGACGTCTTGGCTTCCAACACACACCAGAGGCATCCCGGGGCGAGGGCCGCAGATTCGGACGCCACATCATGGGAGCTCGTTGTCGCCGCGATCTCAGCCACGCCAGAGAGAATGTCGCAGCTGGCTGCCTGCAGCTCACACTTATCGGCACTGAGTCGGCAGGGACGCAGACCGTTGAGCCAACTCCTAGCATCCTGACGACGCTGCAACTTCTAACAATACCACCACTTGCAAAGTAGGTTAGAAATCAGATTAATAATGTTGCTCACGCAGCATATGTTCGCTTTATAGGGGAACAACAAAGTTATTGACTGTGGATGGTATCATTAGAATGGAAATAATGAAGTCACTGTAAAAAAGTCATTAATTTTGGCACTTATCTTGAATGGATTCCCAATTAGATTTCGTCGAAGTTGTTATGGCTCATCTTGTTGATTCTAGGGTGATTCTACTTTGACTGCGAGAAGGTCCAGATCTGTATTTTAGCAATATTTGAAGAACTAACAAATGCGTTTTTCAGGAAATTCTTAATGATCAAACAATCCCAGATCAGAAAAATGGTATGGTAAAAATAATTTTTTAATTGGTGTTCACGATCCACCTTTTTATTTAACTTCTTGTAAATCCACATATAATTCTTCTTAATTGTCACATCATCAAGAAAACCGTTTTGTATCAATCTTCATATACTTAATTTTCACTTTAACCAAACACAAGACTTGACTGTTCTTTTACAAAGTGAAATAACAACTTAACTTCTGCAAAGTGAAACAAAGACTGCTCTGTGTGCATTCGCGCCAAAACGGTTACAAGTAAGTCAAAGATTATGACAGTCTCACAGAAATGAATACACACAGGAATCATATCACTGTAATATATCGATACATTGGAGTACCTATACATTAATGAAACCAAATGTGAATATTGTCACAAAAATATGTCTGTTGCTTCGCAGAAATGTAGTACGATGTTACTGGTATCGAGAATTAGTGTTGGAGTGCCGTAATGGTCACGTAAATAAAGAACCATTATAAACTCCAATGGCATACAAGGCCGGCTCGACACAGTATTACATTACACAGGACGTTGGGGTGCTTCCTCAGCATTGCGGTTCCCTGTGACGCAAACCAAGAGGAACGAGGGCACTTGAGTTCGAAACAGTAAATCAATTTGAAAGTACTCGCTGAGATATAATATGGCACCTTTTGGCACCAGCCACTACATTACTTTGAATTACAGAATGTTAATCAATATCTTGTCTTACAAACCTAGTGGATTCCTTATCAAATTGTAGCCATGCAGCACCTTCCAGAATGTTTCATTGGACACAGTTGCTTGAAAAATGTTCCACTCAGTAAGTTTTTGTAGATTCCCATGTGATCAATATGTGGCAGCAAGAAATTAGAGTCCTAAATATGTGTGAAAAACGGAACCATAAATATTTACCCATCGTTGCGGGAGAATCTTCTCACGAAATTCCAATCACCAGTTTCCTCATCCCGGAGTGAAAATATTTTGTTGACGCCGACCTACATAGGCAGAACGATCACAATGATAAAATAAGGAGAATCAGAGCTCATACTGAAAGATATAGGTGTTATTACCTTCTGTGTACCATACGAGATTGAAATTATAGAGAATTTAGAAGTCGGTTGCCTCTCCCCTATTTCGCAATAATACAAAACGTGTTGCCCTTCTTTGAACTTTAGAGATGTACACTGTCAACTCCATCTGGTAAGGATCCCAAACCGCGCAGCAGTATTCTAAAAGAGGACGGACAAGCGTGATGTAGGCAGTCTCCTTAGTAGATCTGTTACATTTCCTGAGAGTCCTGCCAATAAAAGGAAGTCTGTGGTTTCCCTTCCCCACAACATTTTCTATGTGTTCCCTACAATTCAAGTTGTTCTTACTTGTAATCCCTAGGTATTTAGTCGAATTTACGACCTGTAGATTTGACTGATTCATCATGTAACCTAAGTTAAACGGATTCCTTTTAGCATTCATGTGGATGACCTCACACATTTGGTTATTTAGGATCAACTACCACTTTTCGCACCATTCCGATAATTCGTCTAAATCGTTTTGCAGTTTGCTTTGATCTTCTGATTATTTTACTAGTCGATAAACGAAAGCGTCATCTGCAGAAAACCTAAGAGGGGTGCTCATATTGTCTTCCAAGTTCTTTTATATAGATAAGGAACAGCAAAGGGCCTACAACACTACCTTGGCAAACGCCAGAAATCACTTCTGCTTTACCCGATGACTTTCCATCAATTACTACGAACTGTGACCTTTGTGATAGGAAACCACGAATGCACATGGAATCAGTTTGAACTCCCATGTCCAGAGCACTCAACACATGGTGTGACTAAAGAGCTAGTTGTGTTTCACAAGATTGATGTTTTTTTAAATGCGTGTTGACTGAGTCAACAGACCTTTTTCTTCGAGCTAATTCATAATGTTTGAACACAATATATGTTCCAAAATACTGCTACAGATCGACGTTAATGACATGGGCCTGTAATTCAGAGGATTACTCGTACTTCCTTTCTTGAATACTGCTGTGACCTGTGCATCTTTCCAGTCTGAGAGTACGGATCTTCCGTCGAAAAAATGGTCGAATGTGATTGTTAAATATGAATCTATTGCATCAGCTTTCTGTAAAAGGAACCAAATTGGTGTACAGTCTGGACCTGAAAACTTGCTTTCATTAAGTGATTTAAGTTGCTTCGCTACTCAGAGGATTTCTACATCTACGTTACTCATGTTGGCAGCTGTTCTTGTTTCCAATTCAGGGATGTTTACTCCGTCTTCTTTTGCGAAGGCATTTCGGAAGTCTGTGTTTAGTAACTCTGCTTTGGCAGCTCTTAGATAGTATCTTCATTGCTATCGCTCAGAGAAGGCATTGTTTGTGTCTGGTCGCTAGCATACTTCACACACGACAAGGATATCTTAGGATTTTCTGCCACGTTTAGAGACAAAGTTTCGTTGTGGAAACTATTACAAGCATCCCGCATTGAGGTCCGTGCTAAATTTCGATCTTCTGTAAACGATATTGGTGATTTTGAGTCTTTTAAAACTTGGCATGTTTTTTTCGTTGTTCCTGCAACAGTGTTCTGACCCATTTTCTGTACCAGGGAGGATCAGCTTCGTTGTTTGTTAATTTATTTGGTAGAAACCTCTCAATTTCTGACGATACTATTTCTTTGAAATCAAGCCACATTTGGTCTTTACTTACGTTGTTAATTTCGAAGAAGTGGAGATTGTTTCTCAGGGAGGCGTCACGTGAATTTAACTGATTTTTTGAAAAGGTATATTTTTCATTTATTTTTCGAGAATTCTGGGGTTACAATATTCAATCTCGCTACGACAACCCTGCGTTCACTAATTTTCAGAGAATGTGTGCGTGTGAATTCCTAAGGAATCAAACTGCTGAGGTCATCGGTCCCTGGACTTGAACACTACACAAACTAACTTATGCTAAGAACAACACACACAGTCATGCCTGAGGGAGGACTCGAACCTCCGGCGGGAGGGGCCGCGCAATACGTGACATGGCCCCTAGACCCCGCTGCCACACCTCGAGGCATTCAGAGAATGCGTTTAGCATAATTTAGGATGATGTTTTTTGCGTACCTCTTGTATTTTCGCCAACATATTAACACATTAAAGTCATAAGCAAGTATAACTGTATCAGTCGAGTACGCGTTTGATATTAAATTCAAGATTTCTTTGAACCGTTAGCAATTGTATCATTGGGAGGTCAGTAAAAGGGTCCAACTATTATTTTGTTCCTGTTGCCAAGGATGGCATCCGTCCACACTAACTCACAGGAACTATATACCATAATTTCGCGACAAGATAAACTACTTGTAACAGCAACACCGTCATATACTTAGCAAAATTTTCGGCTGCACTAATCTCTGGCTTTAGCCAGCTCTCAGTGCCGGTAACGTTTGAGCATCAGTGCTTTCCATTACCGCTTAGAATTCTGGCACTTTCCAAACACAGCTACGACAATTTACAGCTCTACCGATGGTTCCTGAATCTACGCTCTTCCTGTGTTCGGCCTGCTCCCTTTGTGAGTGAAGCCCTTTTTGTGTCTCCCTGAGACCCTCTAACCTAAAAAGCCTCTCAGTCCACGCCACACAACCCCTGGTACCCGTGTAGCCGCCTCCTGCATGCAGTGGACTTCCTACCTATTAAGCGGGTCCCGAAACCCAATCAAACTGCCACGCAAATCGAGGAATCTGCTGCCTACACGGTCGCTGAAAACGTCTGAGCCTTTGATTCAGACCCTCCGTTCGGCTCCGTACCGGAGATCCGCAATCGGTCCTATCGACTATGCTGCAAATGGTCAGCTCTGCTTTCATCTCGCAGGCAAGAGTGACAGCCTTTACCACTTCTGTTAGACGCTTGAAACCAGAGAGAATCTCTTCACCAACTGCAGTTGGCTGTACCCTGTGCTCTTCATGTCATCCGGAAGTCCCGTTCCACGTCTGCAATGACTCCACGCGTTATGCAAAAGGAGTGCACATTGGCTTTCTTCCCCTTCTTGGCAGCCAAGTCCCTAGGGGCCCTATAACGCGGCCAAAGTTGGAGCTCTCAACTATTAATAATCCCATCCTTGTTTATTTTCCGGGTCTTGCAGGCTGAGAGGTTTCCTCTGAAACAGGACAGGTGACAGTATCAGGTTGAGCGACAGTGTTGGCCACAGACAGAATCTGGAACCTGTTTGTCAGACTAACTGTGGAGGCCTTACTCGCAGCTCCCCGGGAAGTCTTGCACCGCCTGCTATGTCCCCAGGCGTCCTTCCATTCGACCACAGGTGAGGGGCCAACATCAGATAAAGCAGTAGCAACCGGTAAGGGCCGATCGGAAGACTCGGACGAGCTGGACGACAGGTGGTTCCCCACGGCCGGCCCACGGCAGTGGTGCCCATCCACTGCAGCTTCAAGCTGTTTAACCGAAGACATCACAGCATGAATCTGCGAGTGAAGTGTCACCATCTCGTCTCACATCCGCACACAATAGTCCAATTCCTATCCATACTAAGCACCATGTAAAACTAATCTGCACAGGCAAAGGACTATCAACACGGGTTGCGGAACTCTACTGTAGCCGCGGACGAAAACGCAGGAACTGTGTCTAATAAATTAGATTAATATAGAGACTTTTGAAAACCTAACTACTGAAGCACTCAGATGAAACTGGATAATTCGCTCCTGATTAGGAACTCATAAAGCCGGCCGAAGTAGCCGTGCGGTTAAAGGCGCTGCAGTCTGGAAACGCAGGACCGCTACGGTCGCAGGTTCGAATACTGCCTCGGGCATGGATGTTTGTGATGTCCTTAGGTTAGTTTGGTTTAACTAGTTCTAAGTTCTAGGGGACTAATGACCTCAGCAGTTTAGTCCCATAGTGCTCAGAGCCATTTGAACCATTTTTTAGGAACTCATAATATGTCACAGAATCGGTTTACTTTCCGATGCAAATAACATCGCGAGAGCTGCAGCTATTAGATATTAAATTAACACACAGAAACTCAAGAAACTAAACTATCAAAGCATGCAAATGTAATTATACGATTTGCTCCTGGTTAGGAACTCGTAAAAGTCAAAAAATCGGTTACTTCCCTGTTGCTGCGTCTATCTTTGCCAGCTGCTGCTGCCTGATTGACATGGGGTCCCTCGATACAGCTAATCACGGTTTTTGATGTGCTTCAAATATATTGTACTTACGCTGAGTACCTGGATATCTGGATTTTAGCGATGGGCCTTGGTTTTTGAGAAAATCGATTTCGAAGTTCATTGCCAGCTATGTATATCCATAACATTACTTACATTTCGAGCAAGTCAGCGTAGCATAGAGGTAAAGTTTCACAGCTATAGCATTGGAGGTACTGTGTTCGAATCCTGCTAAAGTACTTTTTTTTCAAAATCGACCGAATTTCTCAATTTTATTACAAAGAATATCAACAATCACTATAAGGTGTGCAAAATTATAAAGATGTATTCAGTTATTAATTTTTCAAATATTAATTCCCTTTGTGGTTCGCTGTTGGAGTACCAAGTGTTTGAACAATGGTCGCTTCTTGTATTACCTGAAATCGATCTCCGCCCATTATCGTCCCCTCTCCCGTGAAAATCGTTAGCCGTAACGGGAACCCCAGATCCAAGGACAATGCGGATGCTAGTTGTATTCCTTTCTGTTCGCATCTAACAAAAGCGTCAGTTGCTCACAAAGCGTCTCTAGTGCCGTGTGTTAGAAAAATTCTGTGAAATGGAGGAACCAAGTGTTTCTGCAGTAGTGCTGCCAGAAGAGGATCCATAAGTAGAGGAGTTGAACGAAGAATCAAGAGGCGAAATCACAAATGCCATTAAATACTCCGAAAATCTACTCCGCGATTTGAATCTCGTAACGAATACACCGCCTAGCGGTATCTCTGGCAATTCCGTTGCAACTTGCGATAAGATATGCATCGCAATACAGGATCTCTTGGTCGGAAGACAATTCATTATTGATGATGAACTGATAGATTTTGACGAAGAAGATGAATTGGGAGAATATGATGCGAACCACAAACGGAACGAATATTTGAAAAAAATTATATCTTTATAATTTTGCACACTTTACACTGTTTATTGATATTCTTTGAAATAAAATTAAAAAATGGGGTCGACTTTCAAAAAAAAAGATAAATGTGCACGAGAAGGATTCGAACACAGTATCTCCAGCGCAGTAGCCCCGAACATTTACAGCTGCGCTACGCTTACTTGCTTGAAATATAACTAATGTTATGGATATACAAAGCGCGCAATAAAGTTCCAAATCGATTTTCTCAAAAACCAAGACCCGTCGCCAAAAAACTGGATAGCCCGGTACTCAGGGTAAGTACCTCTACAACATATTTTAAGCGCATCAAAATCCGTGATTTACAGTATGGAGGTTTCCCCTTGTGAAAGCAATTAGGTTTCAGGACATCAATGTTACAAAGATCCCTATTAAGGTTATGATCCAGCTACTTAAAATGTTTTTAAACCTTTTTGTAAATGTATTTCTCATGCATTTTCAGACAAAGTCGCTGCATTTAATAAATTTCTCTTAGTAGAACGGAAATTCATAGCAATTTTGTGTCTTACAGCCCCAACAGAACGCAGAGTTAATCTGATATATCAATAACTACTTCGCATTTATTTGTACAGAAAGAACCCATTCTCGTATGTAGTGTAGGACGTTTCTGTGGTGTCACCGCCAGACACCACACTTGCTAGGTGGTAGCTTAAATCGGCCGCGGTCCATTAGTACATGTCAGACCCGCGTGTCGCCACTGGCAGTGATCGCAGACCGAGCGCCACCACACGGCAGGTCTCGAGAGACGTACGAGCACTCGCCCCAGTTGTACGACGACTTTGTTAGCGACTACACTGACGAAGCCTTTCTCTCATTTGCCGAGAGACAGTTAGAATAGCCTTCAGCTAAGTCCATGGCTACGACCTAGCAAGGCGCCATTAGCCTTAGATAGCTTGTATCTAAAGAGTCTCACTTGTATCGCCACAATCTCCAGATGTCTCATCAAGAACGATGTATACAAAGGATGGATTAAAGTTAAGTAGTCCAGAAGCTACGTACTTTTCTTTATAGCATTCATTACGTATCCTGTTTCAGACCTCACTCCATCCTTCGTGAGTTAGCGCGTGCATCTTGGCCGCCTTTTTCAATTAGTGTGCGACGAGGATGGGATGGATTTTGTTCTTTCTACTTGCTTACATTTACTTGTGTCATGGCTTCTCCAGATGTACTGTGCGAATTTTATCGCTTGCAGAATCAGCAGACGCAGGCATTACTGGATGCCCTTGGACAGCTCGTCCAGGGTCAGCGTGCAATGCACACCGATGCGGCCGCCGCCGCTTCATCGCTACCGCAGCCACAACATGCTGTTGCACCCCAGTTTCGTCCGTTTCAAGCGGACGAGGAATCATGGACGGAGTGGTCACGCCAATTTGGATTCCATCTCGCCGCCTACAGAATTCACGGTAATGAGCGGCAGCCGTTTTTGCTTTCGTGTGTAGGTGTGTCCACCTACCGTGTGATAGTGAAATTGTTTCCCCGACGCGACATAGCAACTCTATCCTATGAAGAAATTTTGTCAGCGTTAGATCCCTATTTCAAAGAAACAGTCAATGTCGTTGCAAAAAGGTATACGTTCTTTCGTACAAAACGTACGGCCGGTCAGACTAATAGGGAGTGGGTTGCAACATTGCAAAGACTTACTAGGGAGTGTGCTTTTGAGTGTGAATGTGGACTTCCTTATTCAGATACAATGGTACGTGATGCCATAGCACAGAACGTTTCTGATGTTCGCATACGGGAACAGATTTTGAAACTAGTCAATCCCTCCCTTCAACAAGTGATAGACATATTGGATAGGCAAGACACACTTGACTTTGCTCAGGACTCATTTGAAACTTCGCCAGCCGTGTGTCACATTAACCGGCCCGCCAGGTGCGCTGCACGGACCGCTAAACTGCCCTCGCGCATGTCCGCGCAGCAGCGGCCTAGCTTTCAAACACGTGTGCCGCGTAGGCAAGCAAATGCAGTGAAATCATGCCCGCGGTGTGCAACTAGACATGCGCGTGACAATTGCCCGTCACGCCAAGCTATTTGCTTTTACTGTCATAAGAAAGGACATGTTCGAAGTGTTTGCCAGAAAAAGCTCAGATCAGACATTCACAACCATTCCAGGCACTTTGCTTCACGCCGGAATCGAACCAAGAATACTCGGGCTCGTGAACCTTCGCCCATGGACATTCATGTAGTTACTTCCACTCCATCCAGTGCCACTTTCTCTAACAGTGACTTTGTACCTCCCACAAAAAGTGTGCGTCGTCGTCGCCGGAAATCTCGTCCGGTCGCAAGTGCTTCTGTCCCAGTATCAGTTCACATTGCACGAGAAAGTCGCTCTTGTCGTCAGCAGGACAATAAACTTTTTGTCGACTTGGAAATTGATGGCAACATGATCACGTTCCAGCTCGATACCGGAGCTGCAGTTTCATTGATCAATCACGACACGTACAAACAACGGGGCAAACCTACGTTGCTTGCCGCAAATGTTCAGCTCACTAGTTATTCAGGACAGCAGATCCCTGTGTTAGGACAGTGCACACTTCTTGCAACATACAAGGGACAAACAAAACTTGTGTCATTTTACGTCCTTCGTTCTTCTTCTGCTGTGAACTTGTTGGGTTTGGATTTATTTCAGTTGTTTAACTTGTCAATAGTCAATCAGGTCCTATCGGTGAACCAGACTGTGCCGTCAGCCAGTGTTTCTAGTCTATGTGACGAATTTGCAGACATTTTTCACCGGGCCTTGGTTGCGCTACGAACTATGAAGCACATTTGGAACTGAAAATCACCGCGCAACCGAAATTTTTCAGGGCGCGCAATGTTCCCCACGCCTTGCGTGATGAGGTCGCAAGAACTTTACACAATTTAGAATCGCAAGGTGTAATTGAACGTGTGCAGGCTTCTCTCTGGGACTCACCCTTAGTACTTTTGCCTGTTGCTGAGGATAAAGCATTCGATTCTTCCGAACTTGCTTGCATGTTCATTGATTCGGACACCGATAACGTGGTCGAATCGTTTCCGATTGATTTTCGTCGTGTAGCTGCAGCCACAGCTGCTGACCCTGTCCTTGCTACTGTTTTGCGTTTTGTTGCTACGCAATGGCCCTTGTCAAAGTCGCGGATCGAGGATCCGCTGGTTCGCCGATTTTTTGCTCACAAGGAGAGACTTTTTGTACGGCGTGGTGTTTTGTTGTTGCGTTCTGATAATGATCAGTCCCTAGTCGTAGTCCCACGTTCGTTACAGTCCTCTGTCTTACGGCTTCTTCACCAAGGACATTGGGGTCTAGTGCGAACGAAACAACTTGCTCGTCAGCACTGTCCTTGGTTCGGAATCGATGCTGCGATTACAGATATGTGCTCTTCTTGCATAGCGTGTGCCGAACCACAATCCGCACTGCCGCGGAAATTCTTTGCATGACCACAAGCCACTTCCCCTTGGCAACGCTTGCACATAGATTTTGCTGGTCCATTCTGGAATGCTCGATGGTTGGTTGTGGTCGATTCTTTCAGTAATTTTCCTTTTGTTGTCCGGATGTCTTCCACGACATCATGTGCCACCATCCAAGCGTTGTCTGCTATTTTTTGCATTGAAGGTCTTCCGCAGACTATTGTTTCAGACAATGGCCCACAATTCATGTCCGCAGAATTTCAGTCATTCTGCACGGCCAATGGTATTCAACATCTGACATCCACGCCGTTTTCGCCTCAGTCGAACGGTGCCACTGAACGATTGGTCCGGACTTTGAAGTCGCAGATGTTGAAGTTGAAAGAGTCGCATTCTCGGGAGGACGCGTTATTGCTCTTTTTGTCCTCATATCGCTCTCAGCCCCGCGATGGTCGCTCGGCAGCTGAGTTGCTCCATGGTCGTTCTCATCGAACCTTGATGTCTTTGCTGCATCCGCCGCATCAGGTTCCTGTGCAGCGGCAGACTCCTGCTTTTGCTCCTGGCGCTGTTGTCTTCTATCGCAACTATCGAGGTTCACGGCGTTGGCTTGCCGGGCGCATTCTTCGCTGCCTCGGCCGCGCGATGTATTTGGTTTTGGGGGCCTCTGGTGAGGTGCGTCGGCATCTCAATCAGCTGCGCCTCTGTCGTCGCCCGGGTTCTGCCGCTCCCCGTCTGCTTTCAGCGACGGTGCCGTCCGGTCAGCGCCCTGCGGACCCATCTACTGGCTCGCCTCATCCCCAGGTGTTACCGACGATGCCTTCCATTTTGCCCCATGGCAACGCGCCGCTGCCGCCGCCACCGCCGCCTCCGCCGCCGCCTGTTCTCCCGCCGGCGCCGCCCGCAGTGGACGCTTCGCTGCAGCCGCCCAGCGCCTCCCTGGGTAACGCGCCGCCGATCGCTTCCAGTGACCAGCTGTCCTCCGCCATGGAACTCTTGCCCGCTCCGGACCAGATGTCGTCATCGCGCGTCGTATCCCCCGACGCAATGGAGGTCGACCCTTCGGCCCCTCGGGCGCATACACCGCATGTTGACGTGCACCCTGGACTAGGTTTTCAGGCGTTTACTCGCTCCCCTCGGACCGAATGGCCGGGTGCGGGTGGCACAGCCTCGCCTGTTGTTAGGCTCCCCACCTCATCGCATACGTCAACATGGGGTCCTCCCCACGGCGGGCGGAAGCCTAATCACACGACCGTTCGCCGATTTGCGGGGGAGGAATGTGGTGTCACCGCCAGACACCACACTTGCTAGGTGGTAGCTTAAATCGGCCGCGGTCCATTAGTACATGTCAGACCCGCGTGTCGCCACTGGCAGTGATCGCAGACTGAGCGCCACCACACGGCAGGTCTCGAGAGACGTACGAGCACTCGCCCCAGTTGTACGACGACTTTGTTAGCGTCTACACTGACGAAGCCTTTCTCTCATTTGCCGAGAGACAGTTAGAATAGCCTTCAGCTAAGTCCATGGCTACGACCTAGCAAGGCGCCTTAGCCTTAGATAGCTTGTATCTAAAGAGTCTCACTTGTATCGCCACAATCTCCAGATGTCTCATCAAGAACGATGTATACAAAGGATGGATTAAAGTTAAGTAGTCCAGAAGCTACGTACTTTTCTTTATAGCATTCATTACGTATCCTGTTTCAGACCGCACTCCATCCTTCGTGAGTTAGCGCGTGCATCTTGACCGCATTTTTCAATTAGTGTGCGTAGTGTTGGCAAGTCTACCGACACTACAGTTTCAACTTGAGTGCCTTTGCACGGTTATGTGAGTCTAGTGTTCGCCCGTCAGCCGCCTGGGTAGTGCGTACAGCGACACCATGTGTAGGGCAACACATTAGCGAGATCAGGGCAGTAAACATTTCAAATTGTGCATCATAGTGTCACCTAAGCAAATGATGTCGTTAAAGTCAATGTTCAGTAGTGGAGGTGTTTTTGTCTGTTTTTTAGTAACTGCTATAACTGCGTTTGTTAATGCCGGTAAAGTTAAAGATTAGACACTTTCTGCTTGTTTTCTATGTTACATGGAACGTTTCGAACATATCTTGATGAAAGATTCTTATAATTAGAACTATGAAAAGAGACAGCCAACGGCCTTGCCTTAGTGGTAACACTGGTTCCCGTCAGATCAACGAAATTAAGCGCTGTCGGGCTGGGCTAGCATTTTGGTGGGTGACCATCCAGTCTGCCGAGCGCTGTTGGAAAGCGGGGCGCACTCAGCCCTTGTCAGGCAAACTGATTCAGAAGTAGCGGCTCCGATTTCGTAAACTGACATACAGCCGGGAGAACGGAGTGCTGACCACATGCCCGTTCATATTCGTACCCATTGGCACCTCTGGGCTGAGGATGACACAGCGGTCAACTGGCATCGTTGGGCCTTCATGGCCTGTTCGTGTGGAGTTTAGTTTTATGAAAACAGTGAGAAGATTTTTAGTTGTGTGGTATTCTACAGATTCCATGTGTGAGTGATCAATAGATCCTTTTTCAATGCTTTCACATTCATCCTAGTTACTCGTTTCATCATCGGGGAAGTTTACGACGTATCCGTATTCCTCATTACTCAGTGAAGGTTATACCAATGGATTCATTCACACAAATGGATCGTTTCTAATCCGTGAAAGGTGGCAGGTCCTTTGGGATTGCGTTTCTCTCACTCTACATAATTAGTTGGTGCAGGTTACGATGACATGGTGACCGATATGATGTTTATTATACAAGGGTGACGCGGTTGGGACCTAACCGTACAGAGTAATTTTGAGGCTGAGGGACTGTCTTTATGTTACGTTGCACATTTACGGATATCGCTGGGGGGAGGGAAGCAAGCTAAGGGTACATGGTAGGAAGGCCTTTCTGATGCCGTCAGCTCAGAGAACAGGAAAGGGACGTGGACACAGGTGTGGCGACAGGCCAATGGAGACTCGGTCGCTGCTTTCAAGTGGAGAAAGGCCCGCTGCTGACCACGGTCGGGGCAGCGTGAGCTAACCTAGCCAGAGAAGTGCTCTGTGCAGGCCGCATTACACTGTCCCATTGGCTTGCAGCAGAGATTTTTACAATTTCTTTAGCCGATTCGCGACGGACTGGCTCCCTGTCATGGAGAGTGCGTTCTTATATTCTGCTGGTACCCATGATGTCCACCAATGTTTTCTCTGGACCTTCCTCGAGATCCGTATCAGGCTCGTGAAAACACTGCTTCTCGATGGATGAATAGGGCAAACATGGTAGGACGCCCTATACGATGTCGTCAGGATAGCCGATGTGTCTTTCAGAGTCACTTGGGCACTCATGCCAAGCAGACATAAGGCCGAGTGCACCAATCTCGGTCTACAGTTAACCACTGATAAGTCGATATATAATCCTGTTCAATGCCAAATTCTGGTGCACCAAATTCGATCTAAGTTAAACGAGGAAATGGACGGCGTTTACATTTAACCGTGGCTCTTTCCCGGTTTTCTCGACATAACCGCGGTTTTAGAAGCATATGCTGTTAATATGGCGGCGTGATTTGTTGTTATGGATGGCATTGAGCAAGAATTGTTATGCCTCGACCATTTAAATCGTGGCCGAAACCGTGTTGGAGTGATTGTAGAAAGTGGAAACCCTTTTGGAGATTATGGTGACAGGAAGTTTGAAGAGAGATTTCGTCTGTCGTCAACGAATCATCATTGATGTATCAGACATCATAGCATAAATGTCTCCTCTCTTTATAAAATTTCTTAAAACAGAAGTGCCCTCTGTGGTGCACAGTTTTAGTCAACTGGGCTGATTTCCTGGTGTTCTTGGTGCCTTGGACTGTACCCATATAAGAATTCAGTCTCCTGCAGGACATTATGCGGAACTTTCCCGCAATAGGAACTCATATTTTTTCCTTTAGCTGTCGAACCATTAGCGATCACAGCTTGTTAATTAGAGATGTTGTCGCTCGATGGCCGGGCTCTGTGCACGACAGTACCACATTTCTCAACTGCGCTCGCAGAGCTCATAATGAAAATGGAGAAATACCACGAGGTCACTTACTAAGAGGTAATGGTTAAGCATGTATGTCGTACTGGTTAACTCCACTTTTAATTCCGCAAAATGAAGCAGATCATCTGTGTGGTTTCACATTATAACTGGGAACACGTTGAGAGAAAATATGGCATGTGGAAGAAAATATTTTCCATTCTGTAGGAATAAGAAGTTATCCACAAAAAACAATGTCAATAATTGTAAGTACGGCTGTCTTGTATAATATTGCTAGGACTACGAGCAGAGAAGAACCACCAGAAGATCCAGAATTTGCTCGACTTTTGAATCAGTTACGTGATGAGAGAGGCCCCAACATTGATGATAACGAACCTGTGGTGCCTGGACAGTAGATGTAACGCGATGACACATCACCAGGAAGAGCACTTCGCCGTGCTGTAATTAATGAACATTTCCAATAAGGTAACATAAATTCAGAAATTGTTCAGAGAGATTTTTTTTAGTGTGGAACTGTTGATAATTCACTATTGAAGATGTATTTCTCGTGTCACATTGGTTGTGAATGCAATGCAGACTCTATTGTTCATATACTTGTTTAGCTCCTGTGTATGTACTTAAATTTCGGAAAAAATGACTCCATTACTTTTAGAGTGTGTGAGTAAGAGCGATTGGGAAAAAATGTAATGCGATAGTTCTGTAGTATGTTCACTACAGATCCCAAACATCTAAATTCACTACTGTAGCAACAAATATGTGAATGTCCAACCGTTTTACAATTTTAAAATCGCACATTGCTTGTTATGAGAAGCTTTCTCATTCTGGATTATTTTACCGCACTTCTGCTCGCTATTAATGCACTCTTATTGCCTGGGTTGCCTTAAATTTGTGAATATTTACTAAACACAGAAACTCAAAATAATTGTTATCGTAATAACATAAAATATCAGTTTGAGATTGTTTATTTGTTAAATTGTTTAGAATAAGAATTTGCTTCAAACATAAGTGTGTGCTGCTATAAGGTTGGAGATTTCTAGAAAAATATTGATGTAGTAACAAACAAACTGTGCAAAGAATTGAATTACATCGTTAATTCTAGACAGTCATGCCAGTAGTAGCAATTTACACATATTATGTACAACAATGTAGTATCAGAAAAATGGATGAAATTGAAGAAAAATTGGTGTTTACAAACTGCCACCAAAAACAATTTCACATTGCTACAAAAGGCAATGTCTAATGTTTTGGGGATCAGTGCAGGAGCTATAATTAGTTAACGAGCTTGCGGCTTGGGGAGATATGAAAGTGGAACCGTAATACTGGAAATTGTCTGTAAGAATTGTAATATTTTAAGATATTACTAGGAAAAATCCCTGACTCAATCTGTCACTGGTATTGATGCAGTTTTTTCAGATATGTAATGCTCACCTTTGCTCAAGGGAGTTCCCCATTACAGTATGGTATCATTGAAAAATGCCTCACTACAAAAACATATGTGATAAAAATTACAGGTTTTCATCATACATATTAGCAGGTGCAGAGAATTGCTAGGAAAGCCACAAAAGTTATGCTTAGTTTTGGAGAATAGGCTGCTCCATCAAAGCAATGTATTTCTCAAAAATTCCTCACTACAAATATAGTTGTGATAGAAGTTACTGGGTGCAGAATATTGCTAGAAAAAAGATACAAAGTAATGGGTTGGAGCACTTTCCTTCGGGTATTTCTGGTATAAATAATGCACAACTTGATTACATTAGACCTCATATAGATAACTGTTACAGCATATATGTTTCAGTTCAAAGTTAGAATAACAAAGATGGATTATTGCTATTATTTTGTTTCATTAAGTCTACCTCAATCTAAAATCATTTAAGTGAAATGGGCACCTGGCATTATGGTTACAAGCCTGCAACTGAGATGTAGTTTACAATTGCTGATGTACATAAACATAAATGTTGCTAACCTGTGCATTATTTATGAAGTAATCGTAATTTTAAGTGGTTGGATGAAACGCAGTTCAGTGTCAGATAAGCTATGAGCAGATATTACACATACAACCATTAGAATAGTAGCAGTCATCACTAATGGGACAAACACAGACAAACAATTTGAATTGTGAGACGACTTTAATGCATTACCTTACATCACAGGATCTTTTTGTCACACCCGAAATTAAATACACGCTGTAGTTTGCAGTACCATAAATAAATTTGTGTATTACTTACATTGATGAGTCCAGTTTGCATTTTGAGGCTCTTAGCTAGTAATAAAAATCCATGTTCTATATATGGCAGTTGTTTACATTTCAGTTCATTAAAAATGGTATAGACATATATGAAGAACTAAATGAAAAACCTATGTTCACGATTTGCAATAAGAAATCTTCCGTTAGTCACATAATATTTAGTTAACAGTAGTACGAGGGTGGTTTGAAAAGTTCTCAGAATTACCACGAGAGGTCAGCGCTAGTGCAACAAGTTGTTCCCACGACAGTCGTTGGACTGTTGCCTATAAACGCGTGCCACGTCAGTGCTCTTGGAAGAGAGCTGTGGCGGTGAGATGGCTCTGTTGTTGTACCCGTGTAGTGATTTGCGAAGATGGAAAAAATCGAGATCCGAGCAGTGTAATAAGTATCTCGTAAAGAAAGGTATAAAAGCAAAGCGCATTCATGCCAATTTCCAGAATACACTCGGGGTGATTTTGCTCTTTCATATTCAGCTGTTGCCATTGGAGAAATGAATTTAAATTTGGTCGGCAGAGCTTAGATGATGATCCGCGCAGTGGTCCTCCAAGATGTGTCACTACTTCAGAGATCATTGCAAAAGTGCAAAAATGGTCATGGAGGATGGCCGATTGAAGGTGCGTTAAGTTGTTCCCGATTGCCAGATATCATATGAAAAGGTATATAACATTTTAACTGAAGAATTACAAATGAAAAAAATTATCTGCAAGATGGGTGCCTTGACTCTTGACGCGCGCCCGCAAACATGTTCCGTAGCCATGGCAAAATTACACGAACTATGGTATGAGTTGTTGCCACACCGACCTTATTCATTTGATATGACTCCGTCAAACTTTCATCTCTTCCCAAAACTGAGAATTTTTCTTGGTGGACGAAGATTCACTTCAAACGAAGAATCGATAGCCGGAGTTGACAATTACTTTGCAGGCCTGGAGGATCTCGAGATAGGATGAAGTGTACCGTATGCTAGGCTTACGATCAACCCAGAAAGGTTATTAATTTACGAGTAATCTGACCAGGAGTAGAATTAAATTGCGCCTCCACATGTGACCATATTGCCTGCTTTTCTTTTAAGCTGCAGCCGTCAGTTTCCTTATTTTCAAGAACGGTTGAATTTGCTCCCAGCAGTTCAATAAGTACATCTATCTCCTACTTCGAGAAATGAGCAGTTCTTTTCTTATTCTCCATTATTCTCCAAACGAACGAACAGAAAAGTAACAAGTAGCGCGGTACGTATAAACAGTTCTGCTTGTCGACGGAAAATACGGCACAGAGAGCATGTGAAGTCACTTACCAGCGAATGTATGTGCATTATCATGTTTGCTAATATCTTTGCATCGCCAGGGCACGTTCCATTGCAATGTACGCATTTTAACGCTGTCAAATGCACGGTTGGCTGATGACGGTTTGCTGACCGGTGATTAACGTTGTTGCACTGCAGAAACATTTTAAACATGGTTTACTTTTAACCATGATCCCCATTAAGGCAGTGAGTGAGGTGTTTTCTTGCAACTCCATCCACCTCGACTAATATATTGCTTTCACCTACGTGTATCTCGTGGAAACATAATTAGAAGGTGTGCATTACAAGCTGTCACCTCGCAAATGTTCAGTTTTTAGTAGCTTTCTCGGAAGCAATTTTCTTTGCCTTTATCCCTGTGACACATTGACCGACTTCCGCATATTCATGGCTGATTTGGTTGCATGCATGAATCTATCTGAGGTTTTTGAGGCTAGTGGCTAACGAGGGTGTGATAATCACAAATGGCTTGGTTGTTTTGAAGTAAAGTAAAGCTTTGTGCTTCAGTCTATTCCGTTTCGCTGCTCTAGAGTGTGCTTTACTCGTGTGTGATATGGCGTTGTAAGGGGCGTGGTTGCATTAACATGTGCTGAGAGATAGAGAGGGAGCCAAGCGTGAAAGCCGCAGTCGGGTCATATTGACGAAATGATGGTAACAAGCACACACAGCTCCTCTCTGTGCGCCTTTTCTGCTACAATAGGTAACGTGTTTTTATTATACGGCATACCGAGCTATACCGGAACGGTGTAGTTGCTTAAGAAATGTTATCAAATGAGTAGAAAAGCGACACTGGCTGTTACTATCAACATGGGGCCGATTCCGGACAGTTTAAGTATTGTTTCCGATCCATGATCAAGTTTAGCAGGTCAGTATTTCATTAGCTAAGAGGTTTTAGGTATTACATGATCTTTCAGATCTACTTTGTGGAACAGGTCTTTACGTGACTGTGCAGAGGGCATCACATAAATCATGTAACATTAATGTGACTGTTGTTTCTTTGGGTCAAATAATAACCCTAAGTTTACAAGAGGATCTCACATCTTTATTGCCATTACGTTCCTTTCATCAATTATATCAAATTAAGTATGATTTTTCAACATTGTATTATTAAGCTGTTCTTTGGATCAAATAATAATTTAGAAATTAAAAGAAAATCTAACGTTTTAACTGCTGTTTCGACCATTTTTTTCTGTTTAATGTAAATGAAATATGATTTGCAAGAGGCTAGTCTTGAACAACCATGAGGATTGCAGTAATAAGCTATGCAGATGCTACTGCAGAAATGTTCTCGTGCTTTAATTCGATCAATAGTTCAACTGGAGTCACTATTCGCCAGAGCAATTTATTCAGATATCAAGCAATTACTGTCGGGTGTAATATACTTTCAGATTATGGATGATATGTTTGCCTGGAGAGATAAGGGTTGCAACTGTTTTGTCGCCTCATTATTAGGCTCTGTGACAACGTTACATTAAGCGTCACAATCAATAGTAGATCATCTCATATGCCCAAATAATTTCCATTATGTTATCTATTCGTGTTCGTGACAGATTATGCCCGGGAACATTCAGCTCGTAATAATATTATTTCTGTTTGGCCTTACTGACTTTGTATAGAGGGTACATACAAGGAATCGTTAATCATAGTAATTTCAAGTGTAACTTTAACGCCGGCCGCGGTGGTCTCGCGGTTCTCGGCGCGCAGTCCGGAACCGTGCGGCTGCTACGGTCGCAGGTTCGAATCCTGCCTCGGTTATGGATGTGTGTGATGTCTTTAGGTTAGTTAGGTTTAAGTAGTTCTAAGTTCTAGGGGACTGATGACCATAGCAGTTGAGTCCCGTAGTGCTCAGAGCCATTTGAACCATTTGTAACTTTAACGTCAACTGCTACCAGCGAAGTGACGTCCAGTTTAAAAGACATCAACACCGTTAAGGCAAAGTTATAGAAACTGGAGCTCGCACAGAAACGCATGTCTCACACAAACTTTTCGCAACTAGAACAGGAAGGAGGAATGAAGCCACAGTGGTGCATTGTGTAATTTCCGTCATACCTTGCAAAAAATGGTTCAAATGGCTCTGAGCACTATGGGACTTAACATCTGAGGTCATCAGTCCCCTAGAACTTAGAACTACTTAAACCTAACTAACCTAAGGACATCACAAACATCCATGCCCAAGGCAGGGTTCGAACCTGCGTCCGTAGCGGTCGCGCGGTTCCAGACTGTAGCGCCTAGAACCGCTCGGCCACCCAGGCCGGCATACCTTGCAAAGTATGTACACAAGCGTAGATGTAGGACGCATCGTGTCGCATGAAAGAGAATGTGGTAAAAGTGCCTGCATGTATTGTGTTTATCCACCGTAGTTATTTCTTTGTGGCGTACAGGACACCAATTTTATGTGTCTGCATGTACATACTGCATGACGCAGCTAAGACTGTCGAAATTCAAATTTTCCACAACGAATGACTATATCGAATGGCGGGGGTCGACTAGTTATAACAGACCACCTGTGAATTTTCTGACGTACGTACGTAACTTTTAACGTTTCCCCTGACGAATGAAGACCATGTTTTTTGAAGAAATGGTTGTATATTATTTTTTAGCATTGGAAAGAACCTTTGAAGAGGAGTACGATGACGTGACAAATGCGGAACTTGATAAAACAGCAATATGATTATAACACCTAAAATTACTGTCCAGCCGTCAGTAGAAGAAATGTCTGCCATAGTGCATCAAATTCAGTGAAACACGTAATCCACATATGATGCGTTAGCTTACCTGTTCGCACCAGAGCCAATCAATCTGTGCTCCACTCAAGTAGTAATGAGACATCATGTCTCTGACTTTAATCAGACTTTCACAATGTGTAGGACAGTCTACCAGATGATAATGACGCCAGACTGTCAGAGCAGCGGTGCGGTGGAATGGTGAAAAGTATCCTATTCATGTCATACCCCATGACCTGTTTTCAGATGTTGCAGAAAATAATCTATCAACACCTACGAAGTGTGAGGAATAAAATACACCAACGAAAAAGTACAACAGCTGATTAAGGAAGGGCAACTGACATTTTAGCAATGGTATCGCACAATCAACACGTCACTACGAAGTTGAGTGAATGTGCGAGAGAGAACAGCCACAGATTTGTTTTGCAAATACTACGTTCTAATAGTTTTCATCATTACCACATTTCATTCTGTCAACAGCTTCGTGGAACTGATTTTAGCAGGACTGCTACGGTCGCAGGTTCGAATCCTGCCTCGGGCATAGGTGTGTGTGATGTCCTTAGGTTAGTTAGGTTTAAGTAGTTCTAAGTTCTAGGGGAGTTATGACCTAAGATGTTGAGTTCCATAGTGCTCAGAGCCATTTGAACCATTTGAACTGTTTTTAAAAACAGTAAGAGTTCTCCGTATGGGACATTCGGAAATTGCTGTATGATACGGGTTTCTTTGCGGGTTTATGATGACGGATCAAGCATCATTAAGAAACTGGGGACAAATCAATCTTACTAAAAAGTGCTACAGGTCAGTTGAAAATCCAAGCCGACTGCACGAAATGGATGATCACTGACGTTGGACTAACAAAGTGCTATGCGGTCTTTTTAAGGATGACATAATTTGTCCCTCTTCCATTGATTGCACCCAAGTATCGACACTTGGTTACAGCTATCCTGACATAGTCACTGCACGACATCCCGCTACGCATACGAAGATCGTCTTTGATTAGAAATCAAAACGTAGTACGTCCCGGGTTCGAACCATGCCACCGCTTACATTTTTAATAAAAATCACCAGCAAAGGCGACCGAAGACTTCCGACGTAAGAAGTCATCCTCATTCTGCTGACGGCCTTATCAAAGAGCGCGGAGGAGCGGATGCAGGGTCAGGGCACTCTCTCGCTCTTGGAACGGGAAACTGCCCCTAAAGGCAGAAGAATCAGCAACGATCAACGGCATGAGGATGCTAAACGAAATGGCAACCACTGCACTGATTGCACTTAAGGCGTATCCACATGACATGTGGCCTACAATTAAAAAAGGGTCATGATTATCTCCCCATTGGCAGAAGAGTCCACACTAATCCCCCATTCGGATCTCCGGGAGGGGGCTGCCAAAGGGCAGGTGAACATGAGAATGAGTAAACAACGCAGGGATAACTTTATACGGGTTGGAGTGTCGTAGGGAAGCTAGAAAAATTTGGGAAAGGAAATGTTAAGGCTCGTTCTAGGTATACTGAGAGCCAGTGAAATGAAACAGAAAGAAGACAAGGATTTTTGGTCAGATGAGTGTAGTGTAACACCAACAGCGCAGAAAACCGTAGAGTGGGAGGAACAATGCATCGAACTTCTTCACAACACAAGCATTCTAATGTATTTATCTGTCGAAACCGGGCCTGCGACCTACAAATAAAATGTCACCCCTGCACGTCGATAACATTAATCTAATGTACAATTGCCATGGGTCGTGCTCGGGCAGAATGACCTGCCTAAAGCGGGAAATTCGTGTTCGCGCCCAAGTCCATCTCAAATTTTAGTTGTCTTCATCCCACCATGCCGATGAGCTGAGGGTTACTGAGGGTCATAGCTACATGTAAATCTTTTAGTTCATGCCAGAGTACAAAAGTTGAGTTGATGCTAGGCAGCAGAAACTCCCCCTCCCACCCCCCCCCCCCACCCAAAGAGGCAGATCGTACTCGGATGGTGAAGCATGCTTATATCAGCAAGTGGCCTCTTATCACGGTCAGAGCAGCTTCACCCTGGGCAGTAGGTAGCGCGGTCGATACACACACAGTGTGGCCCAGACTCAGGACCTGAAAAAGGAAAGTACGTATGTAGCAGCCGAAGAAGCCAGCTGGTTCGAATACAGCAGAGGAGTTTGATCGTAGAGGCAAAGGCGACACGACAGCTAGGTGGACGGGCACGAACAATGATCCCTCAATGTAGGCGGCCATTACCAGATGGAAGTTAGCCAGTTCGTCGTCACCAAGTCAACAGCATTCGGACAGAGCTATGTCAACAGGCAGCTAGATGATACGGTGCGTGTTACTGGCAACCTGATGACCTACTTCTTTGTAATGCCTCGCTTCGTCTTCCCCTTCTAACCGCTTCCTGGGTGACTAAATACTGCCTAAAATGAGATTAATACTAACTCTGCCCGCTATTGCTTCTGAAACGGCAGCACTTCTCTCACCTAAACCATAACAGAAACGAGGCACAATGGATGGCTAATGGGCCACAGTGCCATCACCGTGTGGTGTTTTAATAATGTCAGCAGTTTCACAGACCTGATTGTGCTGTAATGGTGTCGGTTCCTTCTTACAGAACCCCTGGGCCATACTTCTGCAGTGTCAGCATACACTGAATATGGCTTCCTTCTCGACAACACCTACTCGCTCATTGATGCTGATGTTGCTTGAGTCTCCCTTGCTATGATGTCTCCTGTTAAGTCTGTCACAGTGGTCTGCTGCTAGACCAGGTAAGGCAATGACACAACAGTATGGTCAGTCATAATGAAATGGAATTAACCTCAAAACTCTATCGTATGTCTTGTGTTAATTGATAGGTATCGATGGACACACTAAGGAATCCATGTGAGTACACGACAGCCGTAAGGGTACATTTAAAAGTTTCCTTTTAGAACAATAGCCGCGATTAAAAACACTGATGAGACACTTGTAAGTACATACATGTGTTTGGAGGGGGCCTGTTGTTGGTTCTTTACTTTTCTCACTACCTATTGATCTCTCTGAAGGCCTATAATATTTATTTTATATCTGTGAGATACTAAGCTAGCCAGATAGATTACATATCGATTCTGGCACGCAGAGCCATACTGAGACCGTGGCGAGGTAGGCCTCTGAGCAGGCGCTGAGACTGCGCAAAAGTTGTTCTTAATAAAAGTAAGAAAAACGATTTAAAAACTAACGGAGAGAGGTACGTTAGTATTCTGCCCCACATGTACCTGCTGGTGAGAGGAAGCCTTTCCGTCGATGCAGGACGAAACTCATGATGTTGTCACAGAGTCAATTCTTCCAAGCTTCATCACGAACAATGCGTCACATGGTAAATGTGTTACCAATTCACTTGTTTCATACAACTCTCGCCTACACAGCTAGCTCAAAATCAGCAATGGCATTTTTGCTGCTGGTTCTTTCGGTTTTGCAACGTCCCAAAACATGGCTAGCGTGCGCTGAAGGAAATTCGGTATTTCACGAAGGCTTCCGATTTTTGTCGATGTCTTACGACTGAGGACTGCAGTGAAGCTGTTTAAGATAGAGTGTTTCAAAGTATATAACAGAATAATAAGTGAACTGATGAAACAAATCTCCCATATAATACACTTTTTCATCTCACTACTATATTTTCCTGTCAGGAACGCCTTAAATGAACGCTCAGTAATTTTGAAATAATGCGCCGCTGATGTGTGTTCCAAATATAGCAGTTCAGCTGAGCTAGTTAACGAAACAGCGGATTTCAAATTCCAGCAGAAACTGCTGAGCACTGACACAGCTTCCCATTCGAACTATGACCTAATAAATGCTTATCCAAAGATCTAAAGACCTTTGTGGATATTTATGATAATTCCAGTAATTGCAGCATCTTGTTAACGCGGTTTCAGAAAGTTAGAGCTGATAAAAGAACTACTTAAAGTGGAGTATAGATGAAGCAGACTGTCAAATTCAGCTGTCTTGTCGATAGAATATGATGCAGTTTCTAAACTTTAAATGATATATACTCAATGGGTCTGCTTCGCTCAGAGCAAGAAAATGTAAAGTAACATTTTGATCAAGACACAGTCCTTTGAAAGGAAAGTTCCGTCATCAGCCAATTATAGCCATTTTTACGGGGGTTGACTGAAAACTAATGCCTTCACCCTCGTAACTCTTCAACAGTTGGCAGCATTGGTATCCGGCAGGTTCTGGCTTGTTCCGTAGCCTCTTCTCTACAGCTGCAGTTGGCGGGAAGCCTTAGCACTGAACGGCTGTGGTGTTCAGTGTAATGTATGGAACCCTGCGCAGACGGTCGGTCAACGCGATTTAAGCAACGTGCAGTCTTAAATTCTAGACAGCAGAAGGTGTCATCCCAAAGGATATTCATCAGGGAATGAAAGCAGTTTATGGTGATTGTGTTGATGTGAATACTGTGTGTCGTTGGGCGAGTAAGTAATGATGTTGAGGCGGGAACATCTCACCCGCGTGACAAACAAAGAGTTGGACGTCCTGTGACAGCGTCCACAGAGTTTCTTAAGCAAAATGTTGACAGAGTGATTCAGGATGATCGTCATACCACTCAGAGAGATATTGCAAGTACAATCGGCATTTCACAAGAACATTTGAGTCACATTATTGCCTTGCTTGGCTATCGGAAGACCTGTGTACAATGGGTACCTCATGCTGACTCCTGAAATGAAAGCGCACAGACTTCAAATTTGCCAGGAACTCCTCTCGCGTTATGAGAATGAAGATGGCCTCTTTCTCCATTCAATTGTGACCGAAAACGAAACGTGGGTGCACCATTACGACCCGGAGACGAAACGTCAGTCTATGGAATACGGACACAAAGACTCGCCCCAGAAAAATTCAAGACGCAGCCCTCAGCTGAAAAAATCATGGCCACAGTGCTCTCGGGCACACATGGTGTTATCCATATTGATTTCCTTGATCGTGGAACAATAATAAATTCAGTGCGCTACATCACAACGCTGCAATTTCTGAGACGACTGCTAACAAGGGTCCGAAAGGAAAAGGGAAATGTTTTCCTTAAGAACGACAATGTCAAACCACATACTTCACGTGCCGCCACAGAAAAACTTCAGAGACTGAATCTCAACATCGTACGGCATCGTCCATACAGTCCAGATCTAGCACCATCTGACTTCCATCTGTTCCCGATAGTGAAAGACGATCTGCGGGGACATCATTAAGCTTATAATAAAGACGTTGAGAGACCCAGGTTGCGGTAGCAGAGTGTCGACTTCTTCCGTGACGGCTGCAGAAAACTCTGCACCGTTGGCACAAAAGTATCCAATAGGATGGTCATTATGTGGAAAAGTAAATATTGGTGATTGAAGATCACATTCCAAGGATTATTTCAGCGTTTGATGAACTAAAATATTCCCATCAAAACCCACTTAACGAAGGTGGAGGCATTACTTTTCATTCAACCCTCGTAGATTTAATAATTTGCGCACCCTCAATAATTTATGAAGAGCCACTAAATTTAGTTCTTTATTACACTTCCTACTAAAATCAGTGTACAGTAACTAGTGAAACTATCAGACATAAATTTTATTTTACAGAGTTACGCAATTTGTTACTCGCTTACTGTAATGATAGATTTAATTCGTTTTACGCTTACATTAATACGCAATATCATTAAATTTTGCTAAAAGAATTCCCGAAGCTATAAGTCTGTTTAGAAAAATTTGCAGAAAGGTAGTCTTTCTTTGGGTGAATGGGGGCGCAGCTTAGGAAGCTCCAATGGCGTAGGATCTCCACGGTGTGGCTTTACTGGTACGTTAGGAAACTCACTGGATAACCATTGCATCGAAAGCCTCCTCTTTGGCGAGAACATGGCGCTCAGCCAGTCACATTACTCGTCGGTAGTGGACGCCACGTGCTTCTGGTTCGAAGGTAAAGACAGCCATTACTCTACTGGCATGGCTTGATCTGAAGACTCGTATTCCGCATTTTGGAATGATCGGCCGTGTTTTATACTAGACCTGTATATGAAGGAACAGAGTGTATTGATGAATTACTTTTTCTGTGGGAGAGCTGTGATGTTGAATTACTGCACGATTCATCGGAATACCGGTAAGAAAATTACATGTAATTTATTATGTCGAATTCTGTGGCCCTCTAAGGTAAATGACAGGCCAAAAGTTTTCTTCCGTGCGTCGGTTCATACGAACGTATTTTCATTTGCAGTGAGGAAGACTGCAAGAGACTATGAATTATCATATATCGAGAAGCTGGTAATTGCATCATATTTCATTTTGTACTCAGTTCCTTCATCGTAAGTTATATGGGTACGAGAAGGTTTGCTTTGCATATGATGTCGGGTTGGACTTCCGATTTGTCAGATTGTCTTGTAAAGTCAAATATGATCACGATTCTCACTGTGGAACTAAATCTTGTGCTTCCGTTTTGGTGATGGTCAGTAATTCGTTTCAATTACATATGTTGAACAGTCATTTCCAATTAGATCTTTCCTTTATCCGTGTTTTGTTTGGATACAGGGTACTTGGGTTGTCGTGGTAGCACTAGATCATATTCGTTTTATATACGAAAAATATGGAAGTACAGCTGAATCTTTATTATGTAAATCCCAAACTATTTCGCTCATTCTGCATAGACGAACACACATTTGGGGTGAAAGCCCCATTGCAGTGTGCATTATTATCAGAAGTGGCGGCTATTGTAAACGAGCACAAGCGCACATGAACACCATAACTTTCGACATCTTTGAATAAACGTAACATAGATGTTGCAATTTGAAAGATACACCAGTTAAATCTACCACGGTACTGCCCCTGTAGACTCCGTCGTTCTTCGCATCTGAGCCGTGAGTAAACCATCAGTTATGCCTGTTTAAGGAGCTTTTGCTCATGAGCAACTCACGTGACGTAATTGCCTTACGGGCCAAATACATACGGGTTTGATTAACAATGCGCACGGTTCATGATGTACACAGCTAGCCCTTCTCGCTTAACTAGAAGTTTATGTCAGTGTCAGCAGGTGGTAGCACACTGCGGCAAACTTTTACCTCAATTCGCTCGGCATAGATCCTGCTGAATGATACCACATTCCTCAGATAAGCTAATTCACTCAGTATATACTGTAGTAAAATTCCATCGGATGACAGTATATTTTAAAATTCTATTAATAGGATATCTATTTTGTGAATTTATGAATGAGTTATAGTATATTAAGTTATGACTATTATCATACAGTAATCCATTTGAGGTGCGGAGAATCATAAGCGCCTAAAGCACATCACTGTCGGTTGTGAGACTGTAGTATTTACTCATGCTTCTGAAACCTATTGACGTTATGGTGAGTCAGGTTTATCTGTGCTATAAGCTCATATTGTATACATGAAAATTCACAGAAAACTGTATCACTGGTTTCTCTGACATTCAGTTAAATGTGGGATCGATGGCGGTTTACTTTAGGCCCTTATAGATCTCAGTGCCTCATTTATATTCCAGTCAAGTGGCCATGTTTGCAGATATTACTACTTGGCTTTAATCAGTTCCATAAATGGCACTTTGTGTTCGGAGTTGGTTGGTTACTGTGAAGGAATCGGCTTTCGCGTACAGCGTAAACATGAAGTACGTTGAATCTATGTTAAGTGCTAACAGAGAAGTAATGCTGCGAAGAGTGGTAGCTCAGTACGTAGACCACTTGCCCGCGAAAGACAAAGGCCCAGAGTACGAATCTTGGTCCCACACATACCTTTAATCTGCCAGGAAGTTTCATATCAGCGCATACTTCGCTGCAGAGTGAAAATCTCATTCTGGAAACAGAAAATGAAATTACCAGGAAAAGTTAGCCGCAATGGAACTAGGGCCTCCGAGAACAGATCCTTTGGTTGAGAGAGTGACGAAATCAAATAAGCGTGACTACAAGCGAACATTTAACAAGGAAGTGTACAGTTAGTACAAGTTGTTCTGTGGGTGTAGCGTAAGATTGTCTGATTTGCAGGCAAGAAGTAAATTAGTGAGTAAATACATCTATTGGGATCTTGTACCTTTGTCCAAAAAAAATGGAAAAAGCACGAAAACTCCCACTTACACAAAAATGCGAAATTGGTAGTTGGGGAAGCTTACATTATTTCGTTATTACCATAAACTGTACTTAGGTATGTACAAAGCAACAAAATTCCACAAAAAATATTCTTTATTTGGTCATATAAGTTATGCATGTTATTCTTATTATTGTCAGTGCCTCTAGTTGTACAAATATGTTCATAAGCATGTTATGCAGCTGATGGTAGTAAGTTCACACTCTCAAATTTATATGAATCTAAATATTTGTGGACACCCAGAATGTACAGTCACGAGTCGCCACTGATTAAATGCATGAATCTAATACAAATTCGTGGCACATGCTGCTTTTATCGGTCTGTATGCTATGTGTTATAATGTATACTGAGATACGTTGGCCCTTGATTAAGTGTTGTGCTCAGTTATATGGAAGTGTGAGCTCTGTGACTTCTCTAAAGCTCTATTTCCAGCCAAGTAACGTTAATACTCTTATCATGAACATTATGATTATTCTTTATGTATTTTACAATAATATCAGGGCTCCCTCGTAACTGCCTTAGAGCGATTAATGATTTCAAAAAAGAATGCATGTCTTTCATTATTGTCGACATGTGCCAAGATTTCTCTTGTTTCTGCGACTTTGCTGATCAATAATTAACTACAATTTCATGATATCTGAGTCTGTAGTTTCTTCTGGTACTATTTTCGTGCAGTGTAATCCTGCCTTTATTTTTGTCATGTAATTTTTGGTAGTGTGACAACCTTCAGTTTCTTGACAATTATTTTTCTAGAGTTTGAGATTACCCTGATGAATTACTGTACCCATCTCCGTTTTAATCGTTTACAAACCTGTACTGTCTATCATAAGTTTAGGACATCTTTACGTAATAGCAACATATATGCTTTCATTCATGATTTTTGCCTGTGGAATGAAATAGTTAATTATCTTGCTAAGAATTTAGTGATTACAGTCTGTGGCGCTACGTTTGAGCTTGCTGTGTGGATATGGTGGTGAATGCAGGTATTTCATGTTTCATTCGTGAGTTGCTATTGAGTTCTGGTGGTATAGTTAAAGTAGGTAGCAAGATATGGCCACAGTCTGTTGTGACAAAATTTTTTTAAGTAAAGGAAGCTGTGAAATGGTTATCATCTATTTGTGGAATAAGGATGTTTCATTTCTGAAGCGTAAGAGGTCATTTATTGCGATTTGTGGAATTCATTCAATGGATTATTTTCTTGGGTTTTCTCATTAGTGTGAAGAAACACTAATTACATTGCTGGGTCTAGATTCCTTCTGGAGTGTTAATCTTATTTATTTCACTTTATAAGTTGGGATTCATATTTTAGTGCCTTTACCTTGTTGCATGAGACATTTATTTTGATGCTTGGAGGAGAATCAAGGATTGTGACATATTTCATCTGGTTGCAGTAGGAAGACATTAGCAGAGTCGATCATGTTTGAAAATCAACAGGACTGATACAAAAATTATAGTATTAGATACTATTAGAGTATTAGGAAGTAATATGACGTGTAAGTCTTCTAGGTATTCAAATTTTATAGTAAAATCTGTAGAGTTAGGGAATTTTGAAACCCTCCTCTTGGTATCTTGGAGGGAAAGACTGCTACTACTGGGTTAACTGAGGAGGCAGTTCCACACATTTTGTGCGTAATGATGGTGATGAAGAGTAGTTTATTACTTATCTTATTCCATTATTTTACTTGTTGATTTTGGAACTTTTTTTTCTTGAACTTGTGAATGGAGGTATGGAGTGATGTTAGGCATACTGAAGGATCATTGAGTTTATTAACGTTTTCAGCGAGAGTCAGTCAGCTTCTGTGATGAAGGGTTTGCCGGATAGTTTCATTCACTTCAATTACTTATTGATATAATTTTAACATTTTACACATGACGTTATTTTCTGCTGTAATCTTGGTTTTGCACGTAAATAATGCTAATAACTGGAGATTGTGAGCTTTTCATATTTTTCTACAATTAATTACATGATTTTTGAATGACTATTAAGAAGTTTTGAGGATAATTTTTTAATTTTTAACAGGTCTGAACTTGTAAATGTTTGTAACTTCTTGCCTTGTGATGAGAATTTTGAAAATTTTGGCTGTTTGTTCATGCAATTACTGATCAGTACATAAGAGAGAAGTATGCAATTGGACAGAAAGGGACAAGGAGAAACAGATTTAAAATAGAAGAGGGAAAGGGATGAACCAAAGATTATACAGTATCCACTTTCAGAGGTCATATCAGTTGATGCTACACCAAGTATTAATAATGTATTTAATACTAATTCAGTCACCGCGCCAAGTAGTTAAGGAGAGTGAGCTCTACCGAGTGATGTTAATATTGATTATCAGGTTACCAGTAGTATTGTCATGAGTGAGAATTCAATTAATTGTGATATGGTAAAACCGCAAAACTCTGTTAGTGTTGTGGCGCCGCAGCTGATCCTGCTAATGTTTCTTCAGATTCTTCTGTACAAATTTAGCAACAGAATAGTAGTCCGCTTTCTGAATATAATTTTGATCATGGATTTCTTAGTGTATTTGCAGCAACTTTATGTTAGACGCTAGAAAGTAGGCTGGAGGCTAGTAATAGGATACAGTTTGAGGAGACAGAGGCTAGTAGCAGGGTTTGTGAAAGGTAATTAACTATGGAATTATCGTAACAAACAGAAATAGGGTGAAGGGGTTAGATGAGATATTAGAGGAAAGCACTGAATCCAGGACAAAGGAGTGACTCAAAAATTGTAGGCTCATATTGCTACATTGCAAGAGCAAGTACTTAGTTTAAAACAAAAATGTGAATCAATTAGTGAGAATACTAATGGTAAATTTACTGTATGAGGCACACAGCCAACATAAGAGTTACATGGGGAGTTGAGGGAAGAAATTATTATGCCGACGGCAGACTTGCTACCGTATCAACCGACTTTTAATGAACAAACCAGGCAATTTGAAACCAATTTTCAAAATTTAAGAGATGAATTTGAAAAGAGTAAACCACATTTGTCAGAAAGGACTGAGTTGGTACCTGAGCAAGAAGTTGTCACCCATATTCAAGAACAGACATTAGTTATGTACGTTGATACAAGGTTCCGAAAATAATCTTGAGAAGTTGATGTTCACTTCTGAGAAATAGATATCACAGATTAGAGAAGAGTTTAAACAAATATTAACGAGAGTTGATGAATTAGGTTCCTTAGTCTGGTGGTTAATACAAAGCAGAGTTCTGGTTGTACTATTCCTACTGGTGTTGCAGAGTCACAGGAAGAGAGATCATTGCTAAGATTTAACGAGGCTTAAATACAGATTAATAGATAGGAGGAGAAGGGAATCAGAAGAAGAGTGAAACGAGACGTTTTCAAATTTTGAGCAGAGATTAGGAAAAGGTGTTACTGATGGTCATTCCTGTAGCGATGGTCATGAAGATTGCATTCAGGTCATGATGATGAGGAGGGTCCTGAATCTCATGGTAAGAACCCATCGAATTCATACAAATTTTCATTGGGAGAATGAACGTCATGAATGCATGTCTGCCTTTGACTACAGTCATTTCACATCTGTCAGAAGCCCTAAAAAAATTTTTAAAAAAATCACCAGCGGCATTACTTGGTCGGAACTAACAGATATTTCTCTTGCACCTCCTCGGTCTGCTCGTCGTAAGATTAGATTTGTGTGTGGGTATTTGGAAGATGACTTGCAGTATGCTTGCGTACATTAATTAGGAACTGTAAGTGTTATAAGGAGTTTAGGCCCTTGTATTTGTCTGCTTATTGGTCTGAGGCAACATTGGACAGAGTTAATCATGATGTTTTGGCGATACAAAATTTTAGCAATTCTGGTTTTAGTATTCCTGGCTGATTCTTTGTCCACACTGTGCAGTAAACTTTTTTATACGTGGACGTGTCGTTCCACCACCACCACAGAATTAGTGTCGCTGTTTCGCACATTCGCTCACGTCTCTCTGGTTCACTGTCTTTCCTCTGACACCACTACAGCGGCATTGTATTGTGTTTAATTTTGTTTGCGATCTCTCAAAGTGTTTAAAACAATCTCTGAGACCACCGACTGTGAAGTGCGTTTCATAATGTTGTGTTTGGACACAGTATTTTAAACCAGCTGAAAGTCATCGTCAACTGGTAAAGATTTGTGGTGAAAGTGTAATGACTGATGGAATGGTGAGATATTGAGTGAGACAATTCAATGATGGACGAACCAATCATCATGACAAAGCAGAGTGTGGGTGGCTTCTCCTGTCAGTGATAATTTGGTTGAGAAAACATTCATGAAAACAGCCAATTTAGAATAAAACAAGTGTTTGATGACCTGCCACAAATTTTAAAAAACCTTTTCATGAGATTGTCACAAATCGTTTAAATTCTCGAAAACTGTCTTTCCACAGAGTTCCGAAAATGTCCACATAACGAAGCGACTTGGCAGTGCTTTGACATTTTTACATGATGCAGTGAAGAGGGAGATGAAGTCTTAAAAAGAATTTTTAAGGGTGATGAAGCTTGGTTCTTCCTGTCGTTCCAGAATAAAAGCAACAGTCGATGGAATGGAGGCTGTCTCGAAACCAAAGAAAGCAAATTGTTAAAATAACTTTGTCAGCTCAAAAAGCAGTGTAAACTCTGAAATAGACGGGGCAAATTCTGCTTGTTGAGTTACCTTCCCAGAGGTGAAACTGTCGATGCAGTATGATAGTGTGAACCAGTGAGCAACAATCGGCGTGCAATTCACAACAAAAAGAGTGGAAAGCTCAGAAAAGCAATTGTGTTGCTTCATTACAACGCACATCCCCTTTTTTCTGGTGTCATTGGAAACTTTATTCACTAATTAAGTTGGGAGCATTTCTATCACTCATTGTACAACAACGATCTCGCACTTTCTGATTACGATTTGTTCTTAAACTTGAAGCATGGTTTTGGAAGAAGGCGCTTTGGTAGCGCCGACGACGCAAAAAAACTCTATTTTAGTAGTGGCTATCTTCACTGGCCGCGTCTTTGTATGAAGTGGGTATAGAAAAGCTGGTTTTCCACTACGACAACTGTCAGAACGATGTTGTCATCTACGGAGAACAATAGTTTATAAAATGCACTTACTTGTAAAAATGAAGTTGAGTTTGAAAAAAAAATGTTTTTAGGAGTTTTTTGTTCCAAAAAGTTCTTACCTTTCGGACAAGCATCCTATAATCCTACTGAGTGATTTCGGATAGTATCTGTGGAAACATCAATCACATTTGTGTCAAGTTATTTATGCTGCACGAGTGAATGATGAATCTGAGAATTTACGAACAATGCCGCAGGAGTTATGATATGATATTACTCTTGAGAAATAACTTGGTAAGAGTAGTAAACAGTTCGTTTATCCTAACCCTACACTACACAGAGGAAGGAATTATTACCGTTGTTAATATGATTCATGGTATAACTTGTATGGCAGTGGCAGATGGATGTATCAGGCCTAGAGTCCCAATATTCATGACAGCGGCGATTTGTGGATAGGCACTGACAGTCGGAATAGTAGACGTTTGGTAACTACAGATGTAGCAGAGGCAATGACAGAGGCTGCAACTGGAATTACGGAGATCCAGATCTCCTTACTGTGGAAGTGAGATCAGGCGATGCGGACGGAGAGCCCCCAACCATGTAACTAATACTTGCAGTCTGCGGCCGTATCAGGTGTTTCAGATATCACGTAAGTTAACTGTGAACAACTGAATATGTGGAATTTTGTAAATATGAGGGAGGATTCGCTTGATAAGAGTCATGTAAACGTAACTTCTTGAGTGAGTCAAGTGATTCTAACAGATATTAATACGGTGTTCTTCATAAGGGCAGGTGTCTGTGTTGGATGACGTGGCACTTCAGAAGTATGAAGGTACAGATTCATTACCTACACTTCCCTTGCTACTGACAAAGGTGAAGGGAATAGTTGTTGGAAAAAGTATGGCGATGAAGAGTCAAATGGCTATTGAAGTTCTTTGCCATGGTAGTTTTCCGGTAAATTTTGTGACAGTGCTGATACTAGTGATTTGTGCTATTTTAGATGCTGATATTTTGTCAAAACACGAAGCAACAAGGCACTTGAGGCAAATATTGTCGAAGAGAAAAAATTTAGATGTGATGTGTGTATATTTAGAAAGAAGAGTTCGAAGCCCTGCCCTAAATTCCTTACATAATTTACCTTGTTCTCCAGCTGAAGACTGTGGTGAGTGATGGCAATGCTTATGTAATTCTATTACCTGATTTCCCATTAAGTGTTTGTACCATGCTGGAGATGTGGATTCATATTGACTGTGTTGTGGAAACAGAATAGACACTGAAAGAGCATTTGTTTTTGTGTACTGCGGCAATGTTTTTCGGTTGCTTCTGCGACACGCAGCCAATATAGTAATAAAAAAGAGAATTTCAGGCAGAATTATGGCATCAGAACTACCTTACGGAGTGGTTAGAGCTCCCTGGAAATTCTGTTTCACAGTAAGAGAGCAACAATATTCATGAGGCTAGTAAATGTAGCTTAGACTACATATCCGAAGGCTCGTGGTTCGATACCTTGTCAGCTCGACTTCTTTTCCTCTGTTACTTCTGTGAAATTCATTTGTTAATGAGAAAAATGCCGAATAGCTTCGTGGATTTCTGCGCACGTTAAAAACTAACTTCAGTAACTGATCGAATAAGTCTGTTCAACAGCTGTTCGAAGTTAACTCCAAATCATCTGTTACAAGAACATAACCATGGTGTTCAAATTAAGCTATGTGTTGATGATGCCTTTGCTGTTTTTCTACTTGTAGATGTTACGAGATTTGTAGACGTAACGAGATTTGTAGACGTTACGAGATGAACTGGAGCCAACATTTTGGAAAGCATTTGTGACTCGACACTATATTTGCTTAGAGCAGTCTACAAAACTGCTTAAGAGTTACATTCAGCTCACAGCTAATTTGACACTGGCACGATATGAAAATCTCACGTCAAACACTGGTTTTATCTTCTTCTTTCCCGACTGCACCGCGTCATTGTTCCCTTCATGGCGATTTTATGAGCACCTTCTACGTATAAGTGAAAATGGTTAATGTTTTATCGCAACGCATAAAAGTAAACTCCGAAATAGCGCTCCCATAAGCGATGAAATTTTTATGAGGACTATAAAAGGTAACCGCTGACTGAATAGATAGTTGCAACACACCAAGCATAGACATAACCTAGACCTACTGTTGTGAATTATATGTAATGTGAAGTATTTGCGGAGTGGGAATATTATCGGTAACACAATATTACTGGAAAAATTACTTCTTGGAAATGTTCACTAACGAAATATGTGGGAAGTTTATTGACGATAGACAGATTATAAGCACGACTATATACTCATTTACACCTAAATTAGGTACGAAAAATGTAAAAATGTAATTCAAGGCAACTTCAGCAACTTTGGGATAGTTCTGCCACATCTTTAACTACAGCATTCATCCCATTGCTGTAAATATACGGGCGTGTGTATCTTACGTGTTAAAAATAAAAAGGAGCAGATCAGTCGAGATGGAGATGTAAGTCATTCGGAATAATGCAATGATGACATCATGGGAGACGGTGGACAGCTTTCATGCATGGATAAATCATTAGTGGTAAAATTAATAATGTACTCAGTAGAGAAGAGTTTTAGAGCGTATTTATTTGTGCAGTCAGACATGATCGATGTCAGACATACGCGAGGAATACTCATTTCCTTGAAGCTAGCATTTTATAATAACAGCATGATTACTCTACCTTATTTAAGGACAATACTGAGCCTTTGGCATTATGGTAGTTATTTTATGATTTCTGGCAGTACACATATGCGGATGTGAACACGAAAAACCATTTGTATGGGGACCTCATTGGTACAAATATCAGCATGAATGAAGGAACAATGAAACGCGATCACAGCAGGAGTGGTATGGAGTATTTTTTACTATTTATTCATATCTCACGTAAAAAATTACTGTTAGCTATACTTTTCCAAAAAGAAATTTGCTGTCAGCTATGCTTTCCTGATATGCCGTTTTTCTGTTAGTTAAGTATCTATGACAGTCTCGCAGCTTCCCTCTAATGTTAGTAACGCAGTAGCAGCTCTGTTCTACAAGCTAGGAGACTTCGATATTTTATCATGCTTCCGTCATTTCAGTGTTTTATAAATGTGACAAAAGATGTCTACGTGGCAACGGATCATAACGTGTCTTATCAGCACTCATAACTGCTCTTCACAGAACAAATGTTCTTTTCAAAATATTTATACAGGCAACAAAGTTTCCATTCGAAAGAAGAATCAGCATCAGAAATACTTATACTGCACGTTGTTTTTAGATATGTCCAGCACCTTACGACAGGGAGAAAAATTAGGTGTTTTATTTAGGCCTGAAGTTTGTAATCTCTTCTTCGTTAGAAATCTTCCAAAAATGGTTCAAATGGCTCTGAGCACTATGGGACTTAACATCTATGGTCATCAGCCCCCTAGAACTTAGAACTACTTAAACCTAACCAACCTAAGGACATCACACAACACCCAGTCATCACGAGGCAGAGAAAATCCCTGACCCCGCCGGGAATCGAACCCGGGAACCCGGGCGCGGGATAGAAATCTTCCAGATTGAGACGATAATTGCAAACGTAAGGCAACGTCTTAACAGACATTATTTTATATACATGTCTGATAGTAAGTTCCTTAGGTGGCTGAAGGAAGTGCCTTAGGTGGCTGAAGGAAGTAGACTTGTGACGGGGGTCTAGTGTAGCAGGGGATACAACCCGTCGGCTTTGAACAATGACGTCATTCCTTAGTCATAGATCGTAATGTGTTCACTTCGAGGCATAGATAATAAAGCAGTTCTGTGTTCTAATAAGCACTATCATTAAAATAATTGAATGTTAATCTAAAAGCGATCGCTTGACATTCGGCACATCATTAAATGTGTGATTTAATTAACTTAATTATTTGTTTTTTATTCGGCCGGTACTTAATATTTTTCGTAATGATATTGAGGTAATGTGGATTACTAATTTTTTATCATAGAACAATTTGTCGTGTCTTATTTTCGTTTACATGAATGGATTTGTCTACTGCTATGAATCTGGACGATTTAAGGGAAGTTATGGGCCAAGATATGTTGACCACAATTTGCTTCCTGCAAATGTGTGGTCTCATAGCGGAATACGTTCAATGTCGTGAGTGCGGCGAACATATGCGCCTTACGAGTGTATCGAGTCGCCGTACTCACGACTTATTCGTATGGCGCTGCAGCAAAGATCGGTTGTGGCGGTCCATTAGACGAGGGACGTGGTTCGAGAAATCTAAGCTCGCCCTCAGAGACATAATGAAAATAACATATTGTTGGTGTTTAAGATATCCTGTATGGTTGTGTGTGCATGAGTATCGTGTCAGTAAACATACCGTAGTAGACTGGTACTCGTTTTGTAGGGAGGTTTGTGGGGAATATACGAAATATAGGGGGCAAGATAAAAATGTTGCGTATAGCTATATAGCTCAAGTAATGAATGGGATACTATTAGCGTCCAAGGCACAGTAGCTGATAAGTGTTTTTTGGCTTTAAAAAAAATCTCACGAGATAGAATAAACTGATCCTACTTTATTAAGCAATCAATAAAAAAAACTAAACTGAAACATAACAGCAAAAGCGAAAATGGTAAACTGCAAATAGAATAGATTAGCCATGCGTAACACCCACCCACCTCCCCAGGAGTCGGAACTCCCGCACCCATTAGAATATACACATGCTTCAGTAGGTGATAAGTGTTTTTTGGCTTTTTTTTTAAAAAAATCTCACTAGATAGAATAAACTGATCCTAAGATACAGATGCTTCAGTAGCTGATAAGTGTTTTTTGGCTTTAAAAAAAAAAATCTCACGAGATAGATGAACTGATCCTACTTTATTAAGCAATCAATAAAAAAACTAAACTAAAACATAACAGCTGTTGCTGTTATGTTTCAGTTTAGTTTTTTTATTGATTGCTTAAAAAAGTAGGATCAGTTTATTCTATCTCGTGAGATTTTTTTTTAAAAGCCAAAAAACACTTATCAGGTACTGAAGGGAGCTACAACACTAAGAAGAATCGCTTCTCGGCTTTTGACAAGATATTGCTTAATAAAGTAGGATCAGTTTATTCTATCTCGTGAGATTTTTTTTTAAAGCCAAAAAACACTTATTAGCTACTGAAGGGAGCTACAACACTAAGGAGAATCGCTTCTCGGCTTTTGACAAGATCAGTGTTTATCTCTCTCACATTCCTTTGTTTCTCAACATTCTCCTCAGCTCTTTCATCTTTGTAATACATGGTCTCTGGCGACTTGTGACGTCATTGTTCAAAGCCGACGGGTTGTATCCCCTGCTGCACTAGACCCTGTGACGGGCATATATCAGCAGCTTCGAAGGTTAAGCCTCCACCTACCCACAAAATTATACTGCGGGACAGAACTGGGGGAATACCTTTGCCAAAAAAAAAAAAAAAAAAAAAAACAAAAACCGTAACTACTTCCTACTGCGATGCATAAGTTTGAAATTGTACTCAAACGTGCCTGCAACTTTCTCCTGTAATGGTGCTAAAGCACGATGTCCTGCAACGTCACCTCGGGCTCGGCGACCCTTCAAACAGTAAACTTATTGAACGATTTACAAATGTACTTGTCAGAAAATTTGTCAGCGCCTAAAGGTAGGCAAACCCCACTCAAGGGGTGTAGAATGGTCTGTCTAACCACCAGCCGATAGAGCAGCCGCGTAAGTGCCGTGAGTGGCATCGAGGGTGTTGCTGAACTACGGGGTCTTAGAGAGAACCTTTGCTGTTTTATTCACACACATGTTAATATTCCTCTACACAGGAGAGCGGAAACAAAGACGTTCAAATTTCGTCAACTGGTTTTGAACCGTCCCTCGTGGTTCCATCCCGTATACGAGAACAAAAATTGTGGCTGCAGCACCACATGTCCTTAGATAAGACTTGAAACATCTGAAAATCAGTGTCGAAAGTTGTCAAGAACATCTTCCTGTTGCTCATAACACGGCCAACTGTCGTTTCCAACCGCGAAATGTATGGAAATCAGTGCCAAATGGAAAGGGATGTTTTTATTGACGCCCTATAAACCACCCCGTGAAGCCTTTTAATATCGATTCTGAGCCCCAGTTTGTGTGACATGTTTTCCTCGACCACCCATAAGAAAATTACGTGATTTTAACGCTGGCTGCCGTTATCCTACCCTCCATCGCAAACACGCAAAAAGATGGGGTGAAATTTGAGTAAGAGGGGTTGTGACGACCTTCTCATCGTGTGACACGTTCATGGCGGCCCTCGCTAGAATTATGAAAGGAACCAAGAGAAATTTGCAAACAAACTTTTGTACTGGACTCGCCAAATCGATCAAGGTGAATTATTATTTGAAAGGGATATGACCCGTTTCGTTCCCCAGCCTTCCTCTGCCCAATCTGGTGCTCCATCTCTTATAACTAATAATCAAAACATAAATATTTAGAATAACTAGTTAGATTAAGATAGGGCCTGGTGGAGCTATTCTTGTGACATAATTATCACTTCTTACAGGACGCATGAACATCCGAGCTGTGACCATTTCGTCGCATTAGTCGACACCTTGCCGTGAGAAGAGTTGTCGATTCCGAGAGAGTGGTGGTAGGACGCCATGCTTTGGCTCCATTACAGAGGTAGGTTTTAGGCACCTTCGGTCCAAATTTAAAACATGTGTTGTTCTGCGAGATTATTACGGGGTTTCTAAACGTGACCCTTTTATTTCGTTGTGCAGTGTAGTATTTCATAGATATGAGATGTACACTGAGGTGGCAAAATACATGGTATAGCGATATCCATTTATACAGATGGCGGCAGTATTGCGTACACAAGGTATAAAAGGGCAGTGCATTGGCGGAGCTGTCATTTGCGCTCACGTGATTTACGTGGAAAGGTTTCTGATGTGATGTGGTAGCACGATTGGCATGACCAACTTTGAACGCCGAATGGTAGTTGTAGCTAGACGCACGTAATATTCCATTTTGGAAATAGTTAGGGAATTCAGTATTCTGAGATCCATCAGCATTTTAAAGACGCGAATCATGCTCAGTGCGAAAACAATGGAATACAATAATCGAAGTATTATAAATATGGTGTTACAGAAGAGTGCTGAATATCATGTAAAATAATAAGTTGATAAATTTCCCACAGATCAGAAAATGTAAAGGAACAATGGAAATCATTGATTAGAGGAAGGGACAGGATGATAGAACCTGTGATAATACATTAATGAACCATTTCCACGTTACCAGAGGAAACCCTAGACAGCAAAAACTGCATCATTTGAATACGTCTAACAAATTATTGAGTTTGGTGTAAGTTATCATAATAGAGGAAGTTAGAGAACCTACACTCATCGAAAGCGCCATTCGATTGAGGTGGGGTGGGGTTCATGCTGGTGGTTGTGCAGACGTGTTGCTCAATTTGACACTAATTTATTTAGCTCCATAATTTTCAGTTAACAATAAAATTCTCTTTAACGTGGAATAACGTAGTTAGGGTTACAATAATCAATTATAAATTATACTTTTACTGTAAAAGATAGACTGGGTAAACAAAGAAAGAATGGGTAACACCATGTATGATAACCAAGATGGATGACCGCAGGAAATGTAAACTAAACACAGAAGAAGGGAAGCGCAAATACAGGAGGTTCAATAGTGAATTAAGAAGGGATACAGAAAGAGCAAAGCAGAAATGGCTAACAGAAAAGTGTTACAAGGTAGAGAAATTAGAAAAAGAAGGAAAATTTGATTTGATATACAAAAAAGCAATGCATTTGACATTCGGGGAAAAGAGAAACGACAATGGAGTAAAGGAACTAGAGGCAGCAGACGATAAAATGGTGAGTGAACGCCGAGAAATAATGAGAAGGTGGAAAGAATATATAGAATGGCTACACGCAGCAGACAGCCGACCAAATGAAGAAGAGGTTGGGTTAGAAGAAGATAAAGTTGCAGATAATTACAAAGAAAATGCACTACTAACTAGTGAGATTGAAGCACCTATGAAGGAGGCAGTGGAAACTGATGAGATTCCTGAGGAATTTTTAAAGTAATTGGAGAAAGAAGGGAAAAGGGAGTTGACTGAAATGTGTAATCAAACATACATTACAGGAAAATGGCCAAAGGACTTTACAGAAAGTATCTTAATACCTATAGAAATGAAAAAGAGCGGCAAAAAGTGAGGGGAACATAGAACATTGAGCCTGATATCGCATGCAGCCAAAGTCTTGCTGAGGACGCTGAACATAAGGCTGTATGGAACGCTGAACTGCGTAATAAGAGATGAACAAATTGGTTTCAGGCTAGGAGTGGGAACTAGAGATGCCATTGGGCTATTGAGAATGATAGGGAAGAAGTACATGGAGAAGGAAAGGAAGGTGTATGTTGTGTTCATTGATCTTGAGAAAGCTTTTGACTGTGTCAGATGGGACAAACTGATGGAAATCCAGAAGAAACATGGAGTTGAGTGGAGGGATACACGGCTAATTAGAAATTTATATTTCAACCAGACAGCAACAGTAAGAATAGGAGGTCTGATGAGTGAAGAAATTGAACCTGGGAAGAGGTGTAAGACAAGGTTGATGTTTACAAAAGTACTAAGGCTTTCGTGGCCGCTTGTTGACCAACTGCCTATTGGTTTCTGTCTCGGGTTCATCGGCCGACGTTCTTCTAATGACTTTACTGACGTTTCACCAGCACGAGTAGCTGGCATTGTCAAAGCTTCACCACCGGCAATGGAGGGTAAAGCTTTGACAATGTCAGCCACTCATGCTGGCGAAACGTCAGTAAAATCATTAGATGAACGTCGGCCGAAGAGCCCGAGACAGAAGCCAATAGTCAGTTTGTCAAGGTAGGTTTTTATTACCAGCACTGTTCAATATCTATCAGGAGGAAATTATAAACGAAAGTTTTGATGGAAGGAGAGGTATTGGTATAGGGGAAAGGTGAGTGGAGTGTACAGGTATAAGATTTGTAGACGACATGGTTGTAATGACAGAGAGTGCAAGAGAAATGGAACAAATGTTAGATGATCTAAACACAAAATTTGAAGAATACGGAATGAAGATTAACAAGAAGAAAACGAAAAGCATGGTAATTGGAGGAAAGGGGGGAAAATGCTATATGAAAAATAGGTGGAGAGGAAATAGAGCAAATGAATAACTTCAATTACTTGGGAAGTGTAATAATGGATGATATGTATTGCTCGACAGAAATTAGGAAAAGAATTGCCGTGGCAAAAGAGGGATTCAAGAGGAAATACAACTTACTTTTCGGACCACTAAACAAAGATCTGAGGAAAAGACTTGTCAAATGTTAAATCTGGAGCGTCGCACTGTACGGTGCGGATACCTGGACATTGAGGAAGGTAGTTGAAACAATGCAATAGAGATGTTGATATGGAGAGGAATGGAAAAAGTGAAATGGGAAGACCGAGTAAGGAATGAATAAGTATTAAGAAGAATTGGAGAAGAAAGAAAAATGCTGAATGTTGTCAGAGAAAACGGAACTGGGTTGGACATTGTTTGAGGAGGGACTTTTTACTGAAGAAAAAGGATAGAAGGAATAGTGGACGGAAAAAGGGGAAGAGGTTACAGAAGATATCAAATTCTGGACAATATCAAAGCAGACAAATATTCAGAAATGAAAAGACTGGTTATGGACAGACAAAAGTGGAAGAGGCTTACCCCATGACGAGACCTGCCGTAAGGCAGAATACCATACTTCTACTACTTACTATAACAGAACAAGGGCGGGTACAGAACAAATTCCGTGTGACCGTACTACGGTTTCCCATGTAAAAACAACTTAAGACATCGGGTATTCTGCTCCCGCCATACACAGAAACTGAAAAAGTTACGATGGCATATAATATTTAAACTTATTTAGTATCAGAGATACACCCACTAAATTTACCTAGCTCTGCTCTGCTGGCATCCGACAACAACTAACACCGCCTGCCAACAATACTACCAAACTACTCCAGCATATGTCTAGAACGTTATAGAATGACATATTTGCCAGTTCATTCACACAAAGTAACACAAAACAAAATCTCAATGTACAAGAATAAATCACTTGTTCAGTCACAAGAATTCATCACAGAATCAGTTATTAAGACCACTGACCAAATAACCCATTCACCGTCATAGCAAAACATCTTAATTTGCTGAATCATGCCACGGTTTGCTCTGATACAACTAAGCCTGCACTTTTTCGTAACACATTTTTCTGCCTGTCCCATACACAAACAAACCGCTTAAAAATGGCTACACTTAATATACATTGAAATTTAACACGGTACGCTGCCTCAAACACAAGGCTACCAATATGCCACCATGAGCTGTAAAAGCACTCAGCTTGTGCTCTTTACGGTCTGCTGCAGGCGTTCTCTCGCCTTCACTGTAATACCGTGCGTCGGACTGGTAAAGACAGCAACCGCTCTATCAGGCGGTTGTTCCTACGGCTTTACCGCCAGTGCTGACCGTCGTCTCTTCCGATACCGTCCAGCTCACCAGCTCCTTGAGGCACGCGGACTGTCTTCCGTACTGTCATCCGTATCACTCCAACAACAGACCACTCCGTCGTCCATCACCTTGTCCTGCTGCGCCACGGCGGTAGTCGGGGAGCTCAAGTGTTCACTGCAGTCTCCCTCTGGCGGCGCCACTGCCACAGGCACCAATGATGATGATTTCTGGCAACAGGGCACCTAGGGGTGCCGTTCTAAGTGCCACAAACGGAACAGGAAAGGCGGAATAGACAGCGGAATGTGATGTACTGGGTTGGCCCTAAGGTCCTGGTTCTTTCTTTTCACGATTAGATTCTCACAAAAATAAACAAGAAATGTACACAAAATCAATTAATAATGTATTCTCCGTCAGTTACAGCTTCTTCCCAACATTCAACAAGCTGTCCAATAGCTCGACGGTGGAAATCATTTGGTTTACACTCGAAGGAATCGTGCAGCAAAGCCTTCAATTCCACGTCGTTACTGCGGGAAACATCACACACTGCATTCGAATGGGATCGTAACAGGAGGAAACGCGAAGGCGCCAAGTTGAAAGGATACTGGGTACGGGGCAGAATGTCCCTGCCAAGCGATGTATTGGCGTTGTTTTGATGCAGACGGACGTCGTGTCGCCGATCAGGTATGTTTTGCTGGACAGCGTTCTTGAGTCGTTGCATTCGTTGGACGTAGAGTTCTGCATTCAATGTTCGTTTCCGATCAAGCTATTAGAGATGGATCATGCATGTCTTTGCATATCAAAACTGCCATCTTCGAATCGCTTAGACCGATTTTGAACTGTCCTAAGAGGCATCGCTTCTTAAACATACACTTGAAAAATATGTCGAGAACTTCCTGTGGCTTTGGCACCTACATTAAACACAAAAATCAGATGGTGTCGAAAATGTTCTTTTGTGTCGGCTTCACACTTGAAAATACCATGAAATATATCAGAATAAAAAACGAAACACGCTGATTTTAAGAACATAATTCTTTATCGAAGAACATAAAACGCATTGACACAACATTTTATTTTTCAAGCAAAAGTTTCAATAAAACAGACCTCTAGTAGTTATTGGCCAGTCCACAATAAAGTGCCTTACTAGCAGCCAAGATTCCAGAAATAAGTACATACATTAGGCTACTCAGCTGTTGTCATAAAATCTGTTTTTGCTAATGACTCCCAAATAATTTATCACTTTTTGATACGTTGATAGCGGAAACTCCATGTGTGGTCTCTGAATTCGTTGGAATACCTGCGACTGTTGACCACGGCGGTCTAAGTATCATCTAGAAACATCGAACTCGAAAGAAGTTCACACAAGCTGATATCGTTGGATAGCTCTTATTTTAGATTTCATCTATCTTTTTGTAATCATCTCGCTCACTAACTCCACTAAATTCCAGCATCATGTGGTACTGCAAATCGACTTCGACACCTCGAAGCTTAGATTCATTACAGTTATAACTGAGAATTTACTTTCAGAAAACAGTAAATTCTTATCGTTTCTAATTGCGGTGTAGCTGAAAAGCCACTAATATTTTTTTCAGTCTTACATTAAGACAGGAGGTACAGTTAGAATTGTAGTAGATACATTATACTCTGCAACAATGAGATGTCTGTAAATGCAGTGGTACATTGCCTATTACTTTCTGCTGCTTGACCACATTTTAAAACGGTGCTTTATGTTATCCTGTTGAACGTAACTGTCATATGACAAGCATCAGGAAGAAATAATGTCATTTGGCGCTGCCGCCGCACCATAAAGTGCGGTCGCGATGACACTCCATAAAAATATTGAGGATTTTAATTGGATAAAGTCATAAACAGTTTCTGCACAAAATTATCGTGGATCTACGTAGTAATAGTATCTTCTTCTTGACAAGGAACCAGCTTTCTACAACCAATCAAGTCGTATTTCGTAGTCTGTTATCGCTGTTAGCAACTGAATCCTTTCTAGAAACAAGAGAGACGAGACACTAATGTGTTTGATAATCACATAACAATGGCATCAGTAGCTAAAAGTCACAGGAAATGTTCCTGAAACACGTACACTAGTTTCCATTGGAGTAACACAGTGCAAAACTGCGAAGCGTTCACGGTCCTGTGAATTCTGCAAGCGGAATTCCGGGGTAATTGTAATAAAACAGTGGGCCGTAAACCACTTGGCTACCATATGGAACGGCGTGCACGTCGGTCGGCTATAACACATTTCACGTCGTCCTCTTCATGAGTTCGAGAATCTGTCGGAAAGTTGGGACGAGCTCCATGGAGCGGAAACAAATCTACTGGCCCTGAAAGTTATGCTTCCCGCGGAGTAACAACTTCACACGAATACGAAACCCAGCAGTACTGAAAACATTGTACGTAAATACAACACGTAATGTTTCACGCATGACTTTACATTTAATCGTACCTTCTTTCTCCTTCACTAATTTCTCATTAATAGTCCGAGCAGACAGACGAAAGGCAATTAAAGCGAATAACGAAGGCACGAACTCTCAGCGTTTCCTTTTTTGTGCGGATAACAAAAGGATTTTTTTCTTTTTGGTACTTGATCTACCCAGGCGAAAGCCCTATTTGATTGCTGCTGTGAGTATAATATTGGAAATTCTACGGCCGTATTTGGTAAACATTCTGTGGTATTAATTTCCGGAATCGTCGAATAATGGAAACATCTAGTACGACTGGACAAGGAATACTGTATGACGACGTTGATATTACCCCTGTAACTACTGTTACATTTAACAACTTCAAATATGATACCTTTACGACATGTATGTTGTGTGACTATGGGTCCGAAATAAAAAATAAAATAAAATAAAAAAACACGGTCCATATATTGAGTCGATATGGCCCACATACATCTTCAAATTATCACACTAACACTCTAGTTGCCTTCTTATTCATCGAAATACGCACACCACGATCAGAGAGTACCAGAGCACGGTGATTTATAGTATCTGTCCCTTGAATTTTGTGGACAGTTAAGATGGTTAACAGCAGTAGCATTGCAACATGACCTGTTATTTTTGTTAACATATTTTCAGCACTGAATTTGATATCACGTGCCCCTAAACAACTGCTTAAGAGCAAAGCAAATTTCCCCTGAATAATTATAAGGCGCAGGTTAAAGAGAGTGAGTCTAACATTAAAACAAAAGCTTGCTATGCCAATGAAGTTCACACAAGACGGGAGCTCGAATACCACACCTATTTCCTGAATTGTAAAAGGTACTTCATAAATTACTGATATAAATGAATATGATGTCTTGTGCTATATTACGATTACGGAGGTACAAATCGTACGAACTGATAGTTTCTCTGCCAATACTGGCTACTGTTTCTATCCCGTTGCATATCCACAAGATAACTTGATAGCTAAAAATTACTGTTAACACGAAATGTACATTTCCTGCTAACTACTCTAAACTATTAAAAACATTCATGTTTTAAAAAGACGACGTAATTAAAAACATTTGACAGTTATTGATGGAATTTATGGAGTCATATCATAGATTATCAATAGTGATGTAGGAATGCAGTCTCTATTTAACAAGATGTTACTAGCAAATGTATTTTAAAATTTATTTAAATATTGTGCACTTCACCCAGGTAACTGAATCGCTGTAACTAATATTAACAATGGTGGTGGATAAGGGCAACTGAAACAAGCAAATTGAAACATGGATGAAAACGGGATACTGGCAGTATGTACTTGGTGGCATCGTTACTCGTAGAGAATATAGTAAGAAACCTTTGTCCACTAGTTGATGGAAAATTTTTGATGGGAATTACCGTGATAACAAATTCTGGCTTATACTGATGACATTTTTATTTACAAATATAACATCATTGTTACACCGTTCCGAGAAGCGATTTTAGATCAATTTCGAAATTTGACTGTAATGCGCAATTTGATATGAGAAATAGGCCTACTACACAGACCAGCAAAGAAAGTTTATCCAGAAAAATCAGTATGTCGCCCGAAAACTTATATATATCTTATAAACTCGATTTAAAATTGCGTGTTGTCTTTTTTTTTTCGAAAGTGATAAATAAATGTGGCTGTTCGCACGGTAAATTGTATTAAAAAAAAGAATGATAGAATAATTTTCTTTGAGATGTTAGCTAAGATCATCATATTATTAATAATAAAATATCAAACATTCCCACCAAAGGCTGACAAGGGGCATTGCTCTATTCTGTTGGTCGAATAACGGGCGACTTCAAAGTTATCAATGATTTAAAGAACTTAGCCTGTTGCCATTAGTAAGGAATTTATGACTCCGAGTGCTTTGTACGAGACCTAATATTAATGGGTCATTAGCTGCTTGATTGTAGCTCGCAGTCATTTTTCTTGGTAACCTGCGATTTATATAGCAGGTTTCGCGTTGCTTTTCTCAGATTAAAGCCGGAAGCATATTTTATCATATGGTTGTCGCAAAAATTGTAGGGAAACATTTTTTGGTAGAAAGGCTAGAGTCATTAGGAATTTCTCCTAAATCTCCGCCACCTGCGATGGACGTTGACTGAAGATTATCTGCTGTTAAATAGAAAAATGAGAGTCGTGTTTTGGAGAATCAACAATATTGTGAAAGGATACATTGCTACTTGCCACGAAGTTGATACGTTGAGCTGCAGTCAGGCACAGTGAAATAACGTAAATATTGAGAGGTTTAGGGGTCCGATGACCTCTGAGTTTGGTCCATTCCCTCAAATCAACCTACCAACGATTGTGAGGTTTCGGCCAAAACACTCTTCAGAAAGGAATACGCACAACCAAGCACACACACGCATCAGTGACCGGTATCCTCGCTGCTGCCCAGGTCAGTTTAAGTAACCATTCAGTGAAAAACGGGATTGGCATCTACCATGATATTTCAGTCATTCTTGGTCTGTAGAAAAGAGCATTTCATGCTAATTTCAAAAATTTATAGCTTATGGGCATTATCATTTTCCGTTCGTTCTAAAATTGAGGTTCAACGTCATGTTGCACATGGGCCACGCCCATCTGTCAGTTTGAAGTGCGTCAAAATACGTGGTGCATTATTTTCTTCTTCTGTTTTATCCATCGTTAGTTACGGATTATTAAGTAACCAAAGTACAGGCATTTCTAGAAGGCCATGGTTAGAATGTAAACAAAGATCTGAGAATATATGATATCGAAATTTCATACACGTGTAGTTTTGTAGTTATTGTGTGTTGTTTTGTTTCTGTGTGTGTGTTTCCGTTGTTACAAATTCCGATAGTAAATAGATGTTGCCACCAACGAAAGCTTCGCGGCAACCAATTTCAAACACAACCGAATAACGCACATCAGTTGCTTCAAAAGTCGCCCAAGGAAACTGTGCCTACAGGGTGCTTCTAGAAGTAAATTTTCGCTTTCTGAATATAATAAGGAGAAGCCTAGTAGTATTGTGAGCAGCAACAGCGACGGAAATGTTACTGTGGCCCTAAATATGCTGTCCAAACTTTAGAGGAGTCCTGTGAAATATAAGTACTGCAATTGTCAGGATAGTACTGAAGTTTCTGAGGACATTAGATCAAGGAAGGGCCGTTCAAGGCAGTCAGAGATGGCCTGAAATTCGTATAAGATGCACTGTGATACTATGACATCGCCAGTGACTGATAGTCAACATTACAGTGTAAATATACAGCTTTTTTGTGCAATGCGGTGTATTGGAAGGGGAAGGAGAGCTGCCAAGACTTTTTGTACAGTGATGGATTTGCCCCCACCTCCACTGAGGTTTGACAAATACAGTAAATTAATACATTTGCTTTATGTGGTGTAAGTGACCATTCAATCAAATTAATTCCAATGCAATTTTTTACGGTGGCCCTGAACCCATTTGATTTGTCATCTAGTTTTGGTCATTTTGCATTCAGTCCTCTATTTGCACATATAGCATTCCTCATTATTTTTTTGCAGATCTTCTTAACAGCCCGCCAATATCGCGAATGGTTTGTTTTTTTGTCTGTTGTGGATGATATATATGCAGCAGAGTTGCTCTGTTTCTGTGTTCTGCTGCATACGCTATTACTTTCAGTTTAAAGCCCGCATCATATGAGTGCCTTTTACTTTTTTCCATTTCGAAATCAGCTACTACCAAATATGTAGTACTGTCAGCGATAACACAAATCACGACCAGTTCAAGTTCACATGCACCGTAGACTTCAGTGATGCATTATAGGATTGACAGTGTAGTGGGTCTTGACGGCGGGACGCGAGGGAGAAAGCGTTAGCGAACTTTTGAATCCCCGCAACTCGTGTTCATCGCATCGGTGCACTGTTGTTGCCAGTTGAATCCTGTGTTGCCAGACAGAGAAAGGCTTCCACAGCATTGAATATTTGGCCACTTTTAAGACTGGCGGGAATTTTAAATCATACTCTGGACATTTTTACATTAATTTCGAGTATACGACGCACCTGATGAGCCAATTTTTCGAAGAAAGAAGTGAGTCCTATAGTCCGTAAGAATCGGTAATGGAAGGCGGTTGAGGCGAAGCGCCCCGGAAAGCGGAAGGTTGTGGGCCGTTGTGAGGGGTAGGGAGGGGTACTATAGGGTGGTAGGACGGGTTGCTCCTTCTCGACAGCACCTCAACACTCTGTGTATTTGTGAGTGCGTGCGTGCGCGCACGCGCGCGCTAGCGCTCGTGTGTGTGTGTGTGTGTGTGTGTGTGTGTGTGTGTGTATAGGGATCTATTCAACCTGTACTCAGACGTAAATAGTGGGAAGTGCTCGTAGGTAGTAGCCCCTACTAAAGCCGTTATTTTTAGTTGGATTAAATTATTGGCGATCCTCTACATTCACACGAGAGACCCGCAATCGGTAGCACCATCGTCGAACGATAGAGCCCGTATGTTACAGGTGAAAGGTAGTGGTCCTGAGTTCATCGATCGTAGGGACGAACTTCTGCATAGCAAATGTGATGTGATCAGAGATGTGTGCTATGTTCGACGTGAAGGTCGGCAATCCGGGCCCACCAATGTGCTCCTGCGGTGAGGCGGAGGAATTTGTTTTGAATAACGTGTAGTGCCCGAAGGTGGGCGAGCTGGTAGTTCACTACTTGGAGGATCCATAAGGAAGTGCCAATAGAACTGCCGCTTTATACTGCCGAAGCTTAGACGGTTCGTCTGGATACTGCTCAACAAAGGATACAAGTTTTTGTAGGAGGTTACATAGTTGAATCCTTTTGTTGTGGATAGGACGTTTCTAAAAGACTCTGCCATCCAGGGTCACCCCTAAGTATTTTACTTGGATCGTCCTTGCATGTTCCTAATGGCTGAAGAGTAAGCCTGACCCGTAAGTCTGGGCAATAAAAGTGAAGAGTACAGCCCACTGCTCCGTCAGTGTCAGTTATCGTTGCAGTCTCCCCACTGCTGGAGAAGTCACCAGCTACCGGTGAGTAAGGCTTAATCGTCCTCAAATTGAGCTAGAGGAACCTGTGCTAGGATGGGCAAGTCGTTAACATAAACGATTAAAAAAGTTGGGGACATGACCGAGTCGTGAGGGAGACCTACCTATAGGCAAGAAATGCTCGAGCGATTCCCATCGATGTGAACCACCAACTGCGGGTGTCAGAGAAAACTGTCGATTACCCGAAGACAACAGCCGGGTATGGTTTGCAGCAGTTTGGTCAACATATAATCAGTCCACAAATGATCATTAGCTTTTTCCATCTCTACAAGGATGGCCGCAGAGTAATTCGAAACATTCATATTATAGGGAGTAGTTGTTCAGCTCAAGGCGAAGGTTGGAACGCAAATTGATCTGCCCTAATGATGTCTGATCGTGGATACATGGTTTTCTGCGGCGCAAGATAAAGCGTTCCAGCAACAACGATGAGGTGGAAAGTAGGCTGACAAGACGGTAGTCAGCTGGTAGACAGTCTTTATCGGGTTTCGGAATCGGTGCGACTCGAGCGACCTTCCATGCGCCCAGTACGAAACGCAGCCTCATACAGCTAGTAGCTGCAGCACTTTCTGCACAGGAGCGAGTCACACATGACGCTGCAGGGCCTCTCCTTCCCTCCCTGTATTCTACTGAGGAAACATACTGTGACTTTTTCTCGGAAAAAGAAACTGTTCTACGGCAGTCATTTCCAGATTGACAAACGGTGGTTTTAAAGGTGTAATGTTTCCTGAACAGCCTTAATCCTGCCTTTTCCAGCCGAACTCCGTGGCAGCTTATCCATCGTTGGGGGAAAGTGTGTCGGATTCAAAGGCGGATATTTAGAGAAGTACTATGTTGAGAATGGCTTTATTTGGTTTAAATAGAACATTTAATCTTTTGACTTTAAGTAGACACACAACTTACCGCTTTTATTTGTCATTTCTTGACAAGGCTACATTTCTGATAAGTTCTTTGTTCACTTGTTATACAGTGAATCACCTGAAGATGCAAATTTAATTTGCAAAACCAGCCGTGTTTTCCATTAAAGAACTCTAACAGTCGCAGCTGTCTTTTTTATTCAAATCATACTGTCATCAAGTTTCATGCTGGCAGCATGACTTTTTCGAGATCATAGTTACATTTATATGACAACAACCGATCGTCTTTATTCAACTAATGTAGAATGTATACCTGTGTCACGATAGACAACCTCCTTAAAGCAATACCGGAGCGGACAAATTACTGAGAATGCGATACAGGGCGACGCCAGAGCAGTAAATACAAACACAGCAAAGTTTGCGGCGGCTTAAGCTCGGCATTTGCATGCCCGCGGGTCTCGGCCTGGCAGCGGAATATTAATGCCGCTGTCGTTACTGGCCGGGCCGCGCCGAGGCAAAGCAGCGCAACGCCGCCAGCTGAATACATAGCGCCATTGTGCCCGCAGTCATTGCGCCGTAATAACCCTGCTTAGGGAACGCCTGCCTCTGCGGAGGGGCGGGGAACCGAAGGGGGAACGCACGTATTGAAAGGCACGTCTGCGCCTATTGTGGGACTTACGAGGCCTTCGTACGAACCGTTTCTTGTATTGTGCAACTTGCATAACTGGGACATTACTTTCTATTCGTATAACGATGTTCCTTCGTCATTCCACTACTTAACTGTTTCGAACCTTTACAGTGAGCGAGATGGTGCATTGACTTGTATACTGGACTCGCATTCCGAAGGACGACTGTTCAAACGTGGCCATCCTGATTTAGGTTTGCCGCAATTTCCGTAAATCGCTTCAGCAAAGTGCAGGTACCGTTCCTTTCCTTCTCCATCCTTCCCTCGTCCGAGCTTGTGCTCCGTCTTTAATGACATCGCTGTCGACGGGACGTTAAACACGAATCTCTCCTCCCCTCCTCGAGCCTAAGCAACATAATGGTCTAAGGCGCTGCAGTCATGGACTGTGCGGCTGGTCCCGGCGGAGGTTCGAGTCCTCCCTCGGTCATGGGTGTGTGTGTTTGTCCTTGGAATAATTTAGGTTAAGTAATGTGTAAGCTTAGGGACTGATGACCTTAGCAGTTAAGTCTCATAAGATTTCACACACATTTGAACATAATCCATTAAATTTCGGGCATGCAGCCGACCAAATAAAATTTCCTCTACTGATAGTTCGGCCGCGTATCGTCCGGCCATCCTCAGAGCGAGTCACAAGTCTTTTGAATCGCTCTGAGGATTGCCGGACGACACGAGGCCGAAATATCAGTAGAGGAAATTTTATTTGCGCGGCTGCGTGCCCGAAATTTAATGGATTATTCATTACGCCGCGAGAAGTTGAAAATGCACAACATTTTTAACTTTTTTTTGTTTTTTTTGTTTTTTTTTTTTTTTTTTGGGAAATCGAGTCACTTCAATCATACTAATGAAGTCTATAGTTCAAGATGTGCCTCAACTTACATGGTTGTTAACAGGTACCTCCAGGGTTTCAGAAGGCGACTGCATGAAAACAACGAAACATAGAGAAGAATGGCACATATCACTTGATAGAGAACCACTCCAAGTTTCGGTTCGCAATACACGCCATGGCATAGCTACACTAGCAAGCAGTCATATCAGAAAGTGCAGGCAAACCATCCGTCAGCAGTGTGCGGCTCGTGTTAGTGCCGTCTGTTACTAGGCATCTTGTCATTGCGGTTATGGCGTCTCGTTTCTTATTCGAGTTACTGGTGTCACTTTGTTGCTGGCTTGCCTGCCCGTGAGTGGCAGTAGCAGCACTTATCCATACGAGCGCTGTGGTACTTTCTTTCGAGCGATCGCTAGTATTTCCGGGTCGCTTTGCTTGGAGTGGGCAGTTGCGAACGAAAATTAGTTCGGCTGGTACGCAGTAGCGAGCAGGTCCGTGCAGTGCGAGTGCTAGCCGGGGCCGCTGGCGGCGTGCTGCCTTTACCGGATCGAGGAGGGGTAGCTCCGAGAGAAACGACTTCGTTGCACACTGAACCCTGGACGTTTAAGTTGAGTGAAGAGTTAACTGCTAATGCAACCTCGACTATTCTGAGATCTCGCATTTGGTCGGCTGGTTGTTGCTCCTAGGGCCGCTGAGCCTGGCGGCAACAAGTGAAGTGCTTTGAGGCGGTGAAAAATTGCAGCTGTCTTTCTCTATTTGTTATTCATCATTGAATTTAGTATTATTCTTGTTAGTGAAGTGCAACCAGTGGTATTTTCTGCCTTGTGACTACTAACGCTCCCAGTTACCTGCCCTGGAGGTTAGCATACTTTCCCGGCGGTGAAAGTTTCCTCGTCGTATTGATGCTGTTCGCAACGGCGTGTAGTTCGACAGCCTCTTGTACTGTACTGTGGATACTTTTTGGGAGGTCTACCTTGGTTCTAGAGTTTCCTTTAGCCTTGGGTGTTTTCTAAAGACGTAGTGCTGTCTGTCTCTTCGTTCTTGCCTAAAAATATTCCATCGTTGTAAGGGTGATCGAATGTTTGGCGGATTGGTTAGTCGTTCGGTCGGCGCTTAAGCTGCCCCTAGTTTGACATCCTGTTACGTGAGTACAACTCTTGGCTGCCTGTCTCACCTTACCCTGTGTTTGAGTCACCTTCCCAGTCCGACCCTTCGAACACTTGCTGAGAACCACTTGTCCTGATTCCTTAGATTGTGATGTTTGTTTTAAGGATTTTTGCAATTTTCTAACTCAGGCCTTTAGCCGTTTGTTAACTGAAGCTGTGTGTGGCCATCATCCGAGCAATAATTTCACTTCTTTCATAATATGGCCTTCAGTCTTGTTACAATAAGTTGTTTTAAAAGCAAACTTGTTTTAAAAGCTAAGTATTTGTTTAAATGTGTGTTATTTGGAACTGTTTTCCTGACTCTTAATTCAGGCCTTCAGCCGTTTGTTATTTGAAATTTTTGGTGCCTTCAGCCGAGTAATAATTTCACTTCTTTTATAATAAGGCCTTCAGCCGTGTTATAGTTTATTTCAAAACGAAGTTTTTAACTTAAGGGTATACAGAATGAGTTTTTCGATGAAAAAAAAATCGATTTTTGGGTAAATGTATTTTCGAAAAATTTAGACTCTCCTGTTTAATACTATGTATAAAATATTTGTATGACGCGAATAGAACTATTTTAAATCATTTTTTAAAATAATTTCGACACACGATGTTCCGCACCTTGTATTGTTGTTGTTGTTGTGGTCTTCAGTACTGAGACTGGTTTGATGCAGCTCTCCATGCTACTCTATCCTGTGCAAGCTTCTTCATCTCCCAGTACCTACTGCAACCTACATCCTTCTGAATCTGCTTAGTGTATTCATCTCTTGGTCTCCCTCTACGATTTTTACCCTCCACGCTGCCCTCCAATGCTAAATTTGTGATCCCTTGATGCCTCAGGACATGTCCTACCAACCGATCCCTTCTTCTAGTCAAGTTGTGCCACAAAATTCTCTTCTCCCCAATCCTATTCAGTACCTCCTCATTAGTTACGTGATCTACCCACCTTATCTTCAGCATTCTTCTGTAGCACCACATTTTGAAAGCTTCTATTCTCTTCTTGTCCAAACTAGTTATCGTCCATGTTTCACTTCCATACATGGCTACACTCCATACAAATACTTTCAGAAACGACTTCCTGACACTTAAATCTATACTCGATGTTAACAAATTTCTCTTCTTCAGAAACGATTTCCTTGCCATTGCCAGTCTACATTTTATATCCTCTCTACTTCGACCATCATCAGTTATTTTACTCCCTAAATAGCAAAACTCCTTTACTACTTTAAGTGTCTCATTTCCTAATCTAATTCCCTCAGCATCACCAGATTTAATTTGACTACATTCCATTATCCTCGTTTTGCTTTTGTTGATGTTCATCTTATATCCTCCTTTCAAGACACTGTCCATTCCGGTCAACTGCTCTTCCAAGTCCATTGCTGTTTCTGATAGAATTACAATTTCATCCTCAAACCTAAAAGTTTTTACTTCTTCTCCATGAATTTTAATACCTACTCCGAATTTTTCTTTTGTTTCCTTTACTGCTTGCTCAATATACAGATTGAATAACATCGGAGAGAGGCTACAACCCTGTCTCACTCCTTTCCCAACCACTGCTTCCCTTTCATGCCCCTCGACTCTTATAACTGCCATCTGGTTTCTGTACGAATTGTAAATAGCCTTCCGCTCCCTGTATTTTACCCCTGCCACCTTCAGAATTTGAAGGAGAGTATTCGAGTTAACGTTGTAAAAAGCTTTTTCTAAGTCTACAAATGCTAGAAATGTAGGTTTGCCTTTTCTTAATCTAGCTTCTAAGATAAGTCGTAAGGTTAGTATTGCCTCACGTGTTCCAACATTTCTACGGAATCCAAACTGATCTTCCCCGAGGTCCGCTTCTACCAGTTTTTCCATTCGTGTGTAAAGAATTCGCGTTAGTATTTTGCAACTGGGACTTATTAAACTGATAGTTCGGTAATTTTCACATCTGTCAACACCTGCTTTCTTTGGGATTGGAATTATTATATTCTTCTTGAAGTCTGAGGGTATTTCGCCTGTCTCATACATCTTGCTCACCAAATGGTAGAGTGACTGGCTCTCCCAAGGCCATCAGTAGTTCTAATGGAATTTTGTCTACTCCCGGGGCCTTGTTTCGTCTCAGGTCTTTCAGTGCTCTGTCAAACTCTTCACGCAGTATCTTATCTCCCATTTCGTCTCCATTTACATCCTCTTCCATTTCCATAATATTGTCCTTGCATATGAGACGCGAAATATACCTGATATAGACAGCCTTGCCAGAGATATAATTGAGCACAAGAGAGTTACCTTTTTCTGTTGGCTACACTGCTAGACATTTGACAATAGATTCTGCACCATTTGTATTGTTTCCTTTGTGAGTACATCCATGTCATTGTTGTGAAAGTCGTATGTGGAGAAGTCCTTGTGTTTTCTTTCCTTCAACATGCCAAAACCTAGTCTGAAGATATTTAGAAAGCGTGTACATTGGCGCAAGAAAATAAAGTGTACTAAAAATTCGTCTGATTCATCTTCATCAGTATCTGATGTCCCAGTAGCGACTAACCTCAACACTGGTAGTGATACATTGAGTGATGCTGCTGCCACTACACCGGAAAGTACTTCAAGAAAAAAACTAGCTGGAATTGAAGAAGAAAACAAGAAACTAAATTATGGGACTACAAAACATGAGGTATTTAACGTCTCTTTATTATCAGACGTTTTGGAGAACAATGTGTGCTGCAAACAATGTGGAAAATGTGGTGTTTCATTGAAAACAAACTTACATGTAGGACTTGCTTGTGAATTAGAGTTGATGTGCAGTTATTGCAAACACAGTGTTACTTTCTTCAATCCCTCACATGTTACTGCAGATACAGGTAAACTATACGATATAAACATTAGACTGGTTTATGGATTACGGTGTATAGGAAAGGGCAGGGTTGCAGGGGCCATGTTGTGTGGTGTGATGAATCTCCCTCCTCCACCTTCAAAATTTAACAAACAGATAATTGCAATAGGCTCTGCTGTAGAAGATGTGGCACAGGAAAACATGAAAGATGCTGTTGAGGAAGCAGTTGTTGAATAAATAATAGCAGAGACTTGTCCATAGCTTTTGATGGAAGCTGGCAGAAGAGAGGCCACACATCTCTGAATGGTGTAGTAACAGCTACAAGTGTGGACACTGGTAAGGTAGTTGATGTGGCAATACTTTCCAAGCATTGCAGATGCAAGGAGAAAATGAAAAATAAACATGAAGAGGAGTGCATGGCAAATTACTATGGGTCAAGTGGTGATATGGAAGTTGCTGGTGTAAGAAGTATTTATCAACGCTCAGTAAAACAGTACAACGTTAGATAAATAAATTATCTTGGAAATGGTGACTCAAAGGCTTTGAGAGATCTGCTATTTCGAATTGTTCTTCTGACTTCAGGCCTTCAGCCGTTTGATGTTTGAGGTTATTGTTGGTGGCCTTTGGGCCCAAAATTGTGTAATTTTTTTCCTGTTATAAGGCCTTCAGCCGTTATACAGTCAATTGTGTATTTTTAAGAGATTGTTTTAAAACTTTAATTTCTTTAAATATAGTTTAAATATTTGTTGTGCAACTTATTATGGCCCCATCCACAATCGCTACCTTATCCTACCCCATCCTGACAAACGAGCTCTCAATCCAGTCTGTATTTTCGCAACGAAGTGGTTCACACTTGCACATAGGCAACCCAATCAATGAACGTATTTCCAAAGGGGTGTGCTGTCACGCACTCCCTGGCAGTTCATGCCAATGAATTCATGCACGCACATATTTGACGTTTCCAGCACCATAAACAGTGCCCATATAGGCTACTGTAGTGCCAGTTAAGAACATGGAGAGGTACTATGCTTTCTGTATGTCCTGTATTTTTCGCGCAGTCCTCTTCTCACACTCCGAAGCTTCTAATGACCGAATAGATGTTATTATCTTTTTATCGTGTGGTATGGGGTGTGCGCGGAGGGTGAGCTCCAAGCCACAGATAACTGCCGTGGTAAGCTCTCAGCAGAGGTCGCTTCCACTTACATAACATTATCTGTTCCCCGTGACTGCAGTTTCTAGTTTCCTGGTTGTACCTCATGTTCAACTATCTAACATAACTAACTGCCACTCACATTTACACTACACTCATTTCCTCGTTTCTCGTAACTTTAGGCGAATTTCCAGTGCAATGAGGGGCTGATAACCAATTTTATTCGCCTTCAACCCATAATCACAATCATCATCATAATCATCATCATCATCATCATCATTATCAACCACAACATCGTATCTATAATGGCTGAAGGAACTTCAAGTAAAACTGGGACACATTAATGTTAAGAGATGCCTTCTACTGGTGATAAAGATCTGTAAAATAACTGAAGTAATGGTGTTAGATATACTGTGAGTAGAGGACACATACGCAAGGAAAGGGAGCATACGCTGTCAAGTCACAATAGTGTCATGACCTATCAAGAGCATGAAGAACCACTTTTTACAATGAGGACAATGCGAGACGTACAGGAAAGGAGTCAGTGAAGTTCTGGGAGCTAGCGACAGACATGTGGGACATGTGGAGCCATTCCGACTCAAGTGGCGTAGCCAGCTGTGCTGGATTTCTTGGTTGAGGATCGATGGTGCGAAGACCTCGGTGAGGTTTAAATTTAGGGAGTTTTGTGGTCACTAGACTACGGTTCACTCGTGGTGGTTCTCTACGAACCACTAATGTTTACTGTGGACTGTGGGACACGTTGGATCACCCTGTTGGTAGGCACTATAGTGCCGAGGAAAAAGAACTGTATATAGAGGTGTTCATCATTCCCAAGGATCTTGCGTTAATCCACTGTACCTTGCAAAATGACGAGATCACCCATGGTAAGCAACGAAAATATTCCCCTTTTGAGCTAACGAGCATTTCGCTCTCATTTAAGTATATGACCGAAAGAGTCAGCCTACAGGAATTGTAAAACGAACCCTGTCATCCAGGACCACGTGCCACAAAGGGCGCAAATTTCAACACTAGATGGGGAAATTCACAGGCGTCTATTGTCTGCTGTGGCCTAACCATTATAGTGTGTGAGTGAAACAGACGAGAACCTACGTCATAAGAAAGGCCAGTAGAAGCCGTTGGTGCCCGCGGAGACGTAGCAGTGTTAAATATGACGGACCTAAGATCGGCTATAAAGGTAACATTAATGAAAACTATTTAATTCTGTAGTAATGTAGGGAATCAAGCCACAGTAATCTTAATATACCATCTTACATAAATTTTCATGGTGATCCCAATTAAATGTTGAAAAAAAAATGCTCGAATGTGTGTGAAATCTTATGGGACTTAACTGCTAAGGTCATCAGTCCCTAGGCTTACACACTACTTAACCCAAATTATCCTAGGGACAAACACACACACCCATGCCCGAGAGAGGACTCGAAGCTCCGCCGGGAATAGCCGCAAAGTCCGTAACAAAGTTACGTAACAAAGACCTGAATCCTAAAATCTGAACGCTTTGGTCGATCTTAACGATCGACATTTCATATAGAAACGCATCATTAAAATGACAAATATTGTAAATATCAGCTCTGTAGTTTTATTTGTTGATATAGTAAATTTAAATTATCAGTATTTTCAGTTAAGCATCAGATCATAATTTCCTCCACAAAAAACACATTGGACGATGACAGAATGACCCCTCATTGAATCATTAGGTAAGAGAATATTTGCTATAAAGGTTAGTGCATAATAGTTACATTTAATTTTATTTATCTATCAGAAAGTACGTTGGTGCAAACCTACTGGCCGTGTCCTTCAAGGTTAAGAAGGAAATTGTATTGGTTTTAAGTATAAAAATTTAAGGTTTATTATGTAATGGATATTGTTTTTACTTTATTTAGAACGTGAAATTGGTCAAGCTTTGATTGTTTAAACATATTAAATGTAAAATAATGAAGAGTAAGCTGTGGCCAGTCAAATTTACGGCTTCAGGAAAGGGAACTGCCCTAGTCAGTTGAGCGACATTCGGCGCGAGAGAAACGCGGCCGGGGACGGGCAGAGGCAGTACTGGTCCAGACACCAAAGGGAACAAACGTTCGCATTGGGACGAGAAAGCGGACAGTCGGTCTTTAGGCAGCTAGAAAGTGAAACGACTCAGAAAATTCGCGTTGTGTCGTATTGTGAGCCTTAGTCTCTGAGCGGTGCGCAGCCGCACACCTGGTGTGTAATCTAACTTCTCGCGTAGTTAACGAGGTGGAGTGCTGAACTTTTAATTGGCGATGAGACTGTGAATGATCGGACTGTGTCAAATGTATATGCGCTCGAGTGTGATAGTAATTCTAAATACAACCAGTGTCCCTATTAGTTTTCTTTCTGAATAAACATTGTTCTAACCAAATCCAATCTGTGTGGCCTACATCATTTATTGGTCGTCAATTTAGTTCCCGATATTATTAATAATGTTATATATGTTACATTAACTTTGCATTTCGCAAACTTGCCATCAGCCAGACAATTTAACCAAAGGGTCACAAGTGTCTGATTTAGGGCGTGTAATGCGACACGTGCGGTTCAACCCCTAGACGACTTCGAGCCAAGACATTTCGACGAAGATGAACTGCATGTGACCCCGAACATCTTTGGGATGTTAGCTCGCACCCTCCTCCGTCCTGGACCCTTCCAACAACTGTTGCAGGCTGTTTCCTTCCAGCGCTTAAGGTCAATAGAGAATAAACGTGATTAGTTTGAAATTGCCACCTGTCTCCACTCGGTGGACGTGCTGCCGCAGCACCGGCGTGTCAATTCCAGCCTTCTTCTCCGATGAAGAACAGTCAGCCACGAACATGAACCAGGCGCCTACTGCGGAGGCCCACACGCAGCAAAATTCGCTGAATGGCCGATGAAGAGACGCTGTTGGTAGCCCCTTGGCCCATCCGGACGGCCAGTTTCACAAAAGTTCACGGCTGTTTGCCCGTACACAACTCATCGCAGCCGTGGTTCACACCTGTCATCTGTTATTGCACGTGGTGGAACACAGTTGCCTCGGCGCCGGTTTTGGGTGACGCCCTTTTGTCATGCACTCTATACTTTGCCCAACCAGCGGCGACCTAACAGTTGTACAAACTTAGCGTTTTGGAAATGCTTCTACTCTTGACCGAAAGTCCATTATGGTGTCCTTTTGGATGCCAGGTAAATAGCTCCATTTCCACATAACACCAACCATTGTGCTGTTGTTCGCATCCCTTCCACAAGCCCCCCCCCCCCTCTCCACTTTCCCCGTATCTCACATGCTTTACATACTACCACTGCCACCACTAGTTGTACCATCCGCCGTCTGTGAGTGGTTATTGCACGATGACGTCGAACAGTGCCGGTGGTCGCATTAAAGTGTCTGGCCCTCGTATTAGTTGTCATCAACAGTTCAGGTGGTATTAATAGGATTAAATACGATAGCAGACATAGTCGTGCTGTGGAAGTACATTGTTGTCACCAGAATCAGGCAGCCGAGTGAGGAGCATGCTATACAGTAGGGCTCGGAACGGCGACGAAAAAATTCAGTGTGTTTCGAGGAGAGTACTACATTTCTCAGGAGGTGGTAGTATCCCCTGATTCCAATATACTGCTGCGCATAGCGTGTGTACAGCTGTTACTTCTTTTAGAGATACAGCTGTTTAGAGATATGGCTGTTTACAGAGATAAGTCTTCATTTCGCAAAATTTGTACTCCAGTTGCTATTGGTTTATTTATCGATTGTCATTTATGATTTGAAGCACAATTTGTGAAAGTATGCTTAAATTGAAAATAATTGAGTATTGTAGTTACGATTTTTTACTCAGTTCTAGTCTACCGTTTAAACATGTCGCACGCACCGTAGTACATATAGCACATACGCAGTGATGCTGGTATGGTTTTTTTGTGTGGGTACTGTAATGGAGGCGCCGCTGTAGCTTGTAGATAATTTCTAACCACCATTCAAGAATTTTTACTCTTGTTTTCGCTAAATTGCGTGAGACTGCTGCTGTTCACAGAAGTCATATTTCATCTGAACTTGCGAATGAACGTAGTGTGCGTGAAGTAAGCCTTTCAGCTGGTAAACGACTCCATCAACAAGCACACGCAACATTTCTCCATGCGTCTGTGTTCCCCATACAAGTTTGTGGCGGACATCATGTATGTACGGCCTCTATCCTTTACAGCTGATTTAACACCTCCACAATACGATGAAAGTACACTATTTTGTCACTGACTAATAGCAAATCGCCGAATAATCCCAATATTACTGATGGAGCTGCTTTCCCTTGTTACGCTATCAATAACTATAGCAACTATCAACGGCAGTGCAACGAAAATCTACGTGCCTATATGGAGACATATTTTCAAGGACGCACATCTATAAATGTATGGTGTACTATGATAGTCAGCTAAATTAGCTTGCTGTAGCACTGTATCGTCTTACAGCAGTCCATTACTTGACTTTGAAATCGAGGTAGCCACAACCAGTACTTATCATTTTGAAAAAATAAGATCGATTTAGCAGTAAGTCCTTTACTTACAGGCACGACCGGCTTCGCAGCCTTTCAGCGTTGCTTAAACTTCCTCAAAAACGAACTTCCGGAATTACTTGGCTACAAGAATGCGTACGTTGTTATAGCATGATGGATCACCTACTCATTTCAGTCGTTAAGTGACATATTACGTAAATTTAATATTCCCGGAAGATGGATCGGAAGAAATAGTCACGTTTCTTGCCCATCAGTGTCTCTGTACCTTATCGCTTTAGATTTATGTCTGTGGCGAATTTAACACTGCTGTCCTCAGAAACGGATGTCAAGACAATCTTGTCACGTGGTGCTGTCAAGCGCATTGCAGTTGGAGGGGGAATTTATTGGAATAAAGTTTGAACCTAATCATTAGCCTAACAGCTTCTATGAGTATATGTCTGCGTTATATTCTAACAATTGTTCCCTGTACCCAGTATATATTGCAAACATGGGACACGGAAAGTTTAATCGGAGCTGGTCTATACTGCCACCTCTTACAACTTACATCTATAGGTACATGATTACTCTGCAAATCACTCTTAAGTGCCTGTCAGATGTCTCATCGAACCACCTTCACAACAATTCTGTAATTTCACCAAAATATTTTCGCATTCAAAGAAAGAAGCTGGTAATCGAAATTTTGTAAGAAGATTCAGCTGCAACGAAAGACGCCTTTGTTTTAATGATATCAACCCCAAAAGCTATATGATGTCACTGAAACTCTCGCCTATTTCGGAATACTACAAAACGTGCTAGTCTTCTTTGAACCTTCTCGATAAACTCCGTTAATCCTATCTGGTAAGAGTCCCAGACCGCGCAGCGGTACTCCAAAAGAGGACTGACGAGAGTAATGTAGGCAGTCTCTTTAGTAGGTCTGTCGAATCTTCTAAGTACCATGCCAATAAATCACAGTTTATGTGTGTTCTGCAAGTTCCTTCCAATTTAAGATCTTCGTAATTGTAATTCCTAGGTATTTAGTTGAATTTACGGGCTTTAGATTTGACTGATTGGTCGTGTAACCGATTTAACGGATTTCTTTTAGCACTCATGTGGATGCTCTCACATTTTTCATTGCTAGGGTCAATTGCCAATTTTAGCACCATACAGAAGTCTCTGTTAAATCGTTTTGTAGTTTCAATTGATCTTCTGATGACTACACTAGACGATAAATGACAGCATCATCTGAAAACAACTAAAGACCGCTGCTCAGATTGTCTCCTAAATCGTTTATATAGATAAGGAACAGCACAGGACCTGTGACACTACCCTGAGCAACGCCATAAGTCATTTCTGTTTTTCTCGACGACATTCCGTCAATTACTACCAACTGTTACTTCTCTGACAGGAATGCACGAATCCCTTCACATAACGGAGGTGATATTTCATAAACACTCAATTTGGCTAAAGGCAGCTTGTGTGGTACAGTGTAATAAGCCTTCTGGAAATCTAAAAATACGGGATCAATTTGAAAACCCTTGTCAACAGAACTCAACATTTCGTGTGATCAAACAGCTAGTAGTGTTTCACAAGAACCATGTTTTCTGCACCCATGTTGGGTAACTGCGATAATAGTAAATGTAGAACTCGACCTACATTTGCTTCTAAGGTGCAAGTAATACATAAAAACGGCAACTAATTAATAAATAAAATTAACAAACAGCACCTATCCCCGCACTGTTATTACGATAACAGTAACATATACGCCTATCCAGAAATGTCTCCCTGGACAGTGGTACTCGAGATAGCTCATGTCCATACTCACGGGATGAATGTCACACGAGGATATCAAATATGCAAATCAATGGTATGTCTCGTTATCATGTACGTGAAGCGACTGGATGCTAGTACTTCAAAGATTCTGTTGGTTCAAAAATGGCTCTGAGCACTATGGCTCTGTGGTCATCAGTCACCTAGAACTTTGAACTACTTAAACCTAACTAACCTAAGGACATCACACACATCCATGCCCGAGGCAGGATTCGAACCTGCGACCGTAGCGGTCACGCAGTTCCATACTGAAGCACCTAGAACCGCACGGCCACACCGGCCGGCTAAAGATTCCGTTAATATATTGGAATTCCATTGATTTCATTTCATAAAACCATTAATAGCAAAAGGCCCTACATCAGTTTATTTTAGCTCTATCTCCAGAAAAAGGAGAAAGACCTGGAATTTGCCTCTTACTTTTTTATTTTTAGCTCAGAGATGATGTCTTGAACAATCCTTTGTTGAATGTGACTAGTGAGAGACCCTCTGGATATCTAAACCACTTCCTTGTGTAAAAATTTACTTGAAATAATTTAGGAAATCGTACAACCCCGTCACATCAGCCATCTAGTGTATCACCGCTTAAGGTCAGTTCCGCAACAGTTCTGCAACAGTTCGGAAGTACACATGTCATTTCCGTCGCTCTGTGGCCAATTCAGCAGTAGTTCGGTGATAGGCAACAGCTTTCACCGGCTACATCTGGCACCAAGCGGTATTTGTTGACAAAGTCACTGTAGTGCACCTTCAGTGGCAAGGTTAATATTTTAATTGTTAGTGTTTTGTACCATTTCCTTCCCTCATTCGGTGTGTGTGTGGGGGGGGGGGGGTGGTGCACAGTTTGTGTGCATGTGTAAATTGCTAAAACTCTTAGTTTAAAGTTATCTGCTGTGTTTGAGATTTGCACCAGTGTAGTCTTTCAGAGGCTCTTGTGAGCGTTCGTAACTACGGCTGTGTCAAAAGGGGGCGGCAAGCTTCTCTGCCCAAAAGCTCATTCAGTCAAAACTTGTTTCTTTGTGCCTCTGAATAAATTGTAACTTTGATATTTAGAGGGTGGTTTCTGAATATAATTTTAAATCTGTTTCTTTAAAAAAGCTTTTAGGCACTATTAAAGTGAATAAAATTCACATTTGTTAAAAGGAATTTGGTTACGATTTCATCAGTTACTCCCTGGCAACTACTTCCATGCTTACATAGTGTGATTAAATGTGTTAATGCTGTTGATAAATCGCTAGTAAATAAAATAAATTCTTAAGAATATCCTTTGAAAATAAATCACGGTTCAGGAGCATTTATACTTGCAAACGTCCGGGTGATACTGCAAGATTTCAATTAGATTACATCATGGTCAGACAGAGATTCCGAAACCTGATACTGGGTTATAAGGTGTACCCAGGAGCAGATGTAGTCCCAGATCGCAATATATTACTAACGAAGAGTTCTGTGAAGTTTAAGACATTAGTCAGGAAGAATCAATACGCAAAGAAGTTGGATACGGAATTACTAAGGAATGACGACATATGGTTGAAGTTCTCTAAGACTATAGATACAGCAAAGAGGAATAACTCTGTAGGCAGTACAGTTGAAGAGGAAAGGACATCTCTCAAACGAGCGATCACAGAAGTTGGGAAGGAAAACATAGTTTCTAAGAAGGTAACAGCGAAGAAAGCAGGGCTAACAGGAGAAATACTTCAGTTGATCGATGAAAGGAGGAAGTACAAAAATGTTCCGGGAAACTCAGGAATATAGAAATAAAAGTCGCTTTGGAATGAAGTAAATAGGAACTACAGGAAAGCTAAGATGAAATGATTGCAGGAAAAATGTGAAGAAATCGAAAAAGAAATGATTGTCGGAAGGACAGACTCAGCTTATAGGAAAGTCAAAACACCCTTCGGTGACATTAAAAGAAAAGGTGGTAATATTAAGAGTGCAACGGGAATTCCACTGTTAAGCGCAAAAGAGAGAGTGTATAGGTGGTAAGAATACATTGAAAGCCTCTAAGAGGGACAAGGACTTAAGATCGAATAAGGCAGAAGCGATAGATAATATTCCATGAGAATTTCTAAAATCGTTGGGGGAAGTGGCAACATAACGACTATTGACGTTTCTGTGTATCATGTTTGAGTCTAGCAACATACCATCTGACTTTCGGGAAAGCATCATCCACATGGTTCCGAAGACGGCAAAAGCTGACAAGTGCGAGAATCATCGCACACTCAGCTTAACAGCCCATGCATCCAAGTTCCTTACAAGAATAATATACAGACGAATGAAAAAGAAAAATGAGGATGCGTTTGATGACGATCAGTTGGGCTTTAGGATAGGTAAAGGCAGTTCTGTCGTTGCGGTTAATAATGGAAACAAGACTAAAGAAAAATCAAGACGCATTCCTAGGATTAGTCGACGTGGAAAAAGCGTTCCGCAGTGTAAAATGGTCCAAGATGTTCGAAATTCTGAAAAATGTAGGGCTAAGCTATAGGGAGAGACGGGTCATATACAATATGTAGAACAGCTAAGAGGAAATAATAAGATTGGACGACCAAGAACGAACTTCTTATATTAATAAGGGTGTAAGACAAGGATGTAGCCTTTCGCCACTATTGTTCAATCTGTACATCGAGGAAGTAATGATGGAAATTAAAGAAAGGTTGAGAAGTGGGATTAAAATTCATGGTGAAAGGATATCAGTTATACGACTCGCTGATGACATTGCTACCTTCAGTGAAAGTGAAGAAGAATTACATGATCTTCTGAACGGAATGAAGAGTCTAATGAGTAAAGAGTACGGATTGAGAGTAAATCGAAGAAAGACGAAGGTAATGAGAAGTAGGAGAAATGAGAACAGCGAGAAAGTTAACATCAGGATTGGTGGTCACGAAGTAGATGAAGTTAAGGAATTATACTGCCTATACAGTAAAATAACCAATGACGGACGGAGCAAGCATAACATCAAAAGCAGACTAGCAATGGCAAAAAGGTATACCTGGCCAAGGGAAGTCTAGTAACATCAAATATTGATCTTAATTAGAGGAAGAAATTTCTGAGAATGTACGTCTGGAGTACAGCATTGTATGGTAGTGAAACATTTGACCTATAGTGTTACAGAAGAATGTAAAAAATTAGTTGGATAGTTAAGGTAAAAGATGAGAAGTTTCTCTGCAGATCGGAGAGAAAAGGCAAATAGGAAATACACTGACAAGAAGAGGGGACAGGACGGTATGACATATGGTAAGACATCATCCAATAACTTCGTAGTTACTAGAGGCAGCTGTAGAGGTTAAAAACTGTAGAGGAAGACGGAGATCGGAACACATGCAGCAAGTAAGTGATGAAGTAGAGTGCAAGGAAAAGAAACTTTTCGAAGAGTGCTACGGGAGAACCAGTTGTTTCCGTACCATGTACAGCGTGTGCAGGCACTATCAGCAGCTGATTGGCCTCCGCGGGTACACTTCTGCGAATGGTTCATCCAACAATGTGTCAATCCTCATTTCAGTGCAAATGTTCTCTTTACAGATGAGGCTTCATTCCAACGTGATCAAATTGTAAATTATCACAATCAACATGAGTGGGCTGACGAGAATCCGCAAGCAATTGTGCAATCATGTCATCAACACAGATTTTCTGTGAAGGTTTGGGCAGGCATTGTTGATGATGTCTTCATTGGGCCCCTTGTTCTTCCACCTACGCTCATTAGAGCACGTTATCATGATTTCATACGGGATACTCTACCTGTGCTGCTAGAACATGTGCCTTTACATGTACGACACAACATGTGGTTCATGCACGATGGAGCTCCTGCACATTTCAGTCGAAGTGTTCGTATGCTTCTCAACAACAGATTCGGTGACCGATGGACTGGTAGAGGCGGACCATTTCCATGGCCTCCACGCTCTCCTGACCTCAACCCTCTTGACTTTCATTTATGGGGGCTTTCGAAAGCTCCTGTCGACGCAACCCCGGTACCAAATGTAGAGACTCTTCGTGCTCGTATTGTGGACGGCTGTGATACAATACGCCATTCTCGAGGGCTGCATCAGATCATCAGGGATTCCATGCGACGAAGGGTGGATGCATGTATCCTCGCTAACGGAGGACATTTTGAACATTTCCTGTAACAAAGTGTTTGAAGTCACGCTGGTACGTTCTGTTTCTCTGTGTTTCCATTCCATGATTAATGTGATTTGAAGAGAAGTAGTAAAATGAGCTCTAAAATGGAAAGTAAGCGCTGCTGGACACATGTCCACATAACATATTTTCTTTCTTTGTGTGTGAGGAATGATTCCTGAAAGTTTGGCCGTACCTTTTTGTAACACCCTATATATATATATATATATATATATATATATATATATATATATATATATATATGTGTGTGTGTGTGTGTGTGTGTGTGTGTGTGTGTGTGTGTGTGTGTGTGTGTGTGAAGTAAAAGCCGGCGATTGATATTATCAGTTATCGATGTAGCGAGTACAGTCTTCACTCGTAGGAGTGGTAGGCGTATCTTTGTGGTGCCCTCTCAGCGTATTGAACTGCATTTGTGCAGATCAGGCGTCATTCTGGAATATACATGAGAGCTCAGTTGACTCCAGTACTGTGGCATGTTCTCAACAGTCTGACAAGCTAGTCATTAGCGTCGTGGTCGAACGTCCTGGTGTAGGTAGCCTGTCGTCACGATGTTGTTATCGCTACTGTCATGGGAAACCGTAATATTGAACGGCGCGGGGTAGCCGCTCGATCTAAGGCATCATGTCACGGTCCGCGCGGCTCCCCACGTCGGAGTTTCGAGTCCTCCCTCGGGCATGGGTGTGTGTGCGTTGTCCTTTTCGTAAGTTTGAGTTGGATTAAGTATTTTGTAAGCTTAGGGATCGATGACCTCAGAAGTTTGGGCCCATAAGATCTTAGCACAAATTTCCTAATTTCCGTAATATTCGCAATATTCGGTGAGAAATTACTGTACTTTGACACACTAGTTCTTGTCAGCCTGATTAAATAGCGATTATTTACGTGAAACCTCAGAAAGGTGCATTCAGTACGTAAGTAACTTGCAGTGTTCTCAGTAGTGCTTAACCTTACTGTGACCTGGCTGCAGGTCACGTTGTTTGTTGTTGGAGTTTAAACTGAACTTCTGTGAATTATGAAGTACAGATAGCTAAATATTTCGCTTTTAAACTTGTAAGTGATATACTTCGTCTATTCATGTCTACGGTTAGCTGTTTGTAGCAATCGCATTATTTTACTGGGTTTGTATATGTCCTTATCTGCGTTCAAAATTTTGATGAGTAATGGGAAGTGGCAGACTCACATGACGGTGGCCACTCTGACAGAGGCTCACTCGTGCTATTAATGCATGAGTAGTTCACCATCTGCCCATCTGCGTAATTTGAGGAAGTTGTTGTTAACTTCATTTACTCTCATGTGAGTAGCCACTTTTATAGTTAAGCAATTCTGATCATTAATTATTTTGTGTTTGCTGCAAACTTCAGTCTTGGTGCTATCTTCATGTATTAAGCTTATTCTTCTGGAATCAGGCTATAAATTGTGAACTTTTCTCAGAATGTATTACTGAGTTTGAAGCTAAGTGTGGAAAAGTAGATTTGGTTCAGTTGAATAGCACGTTCTTGTATTACCGCAAATTCAGGATCTCATCAATATTTGTAAAATGTAAACATTTTAGGTGACTACAGTTACAGTTAACTGCGACTGGCTTTATAGAAATATATTTAAGTTTGAAGAGAATTTCAAGTTGTAGTCGTGATTAGTTATTTTTCCATGCTGTGGCCTTAAAGTCATCTCTGTGGTTGTGCGCATTAATATTTCTTTTAACTTAACTTACCTCAGAATAGACTGTCAAAACTTTACCTTGTAAACAACACACCTTGAATGACCTGGTCAAATGTTTTGAGTAGAGTCTTTGCTCATTTCATGCAGATCTTCAAAACTATAATCTTGCGTTTCCATAATTTATTTATGGTGTTTGGAAAGTGGGTGTAATAAAATCTTTGTCAAAATTAATCAGCTAATTGCGACCCAGCACTTTAATCCTCCCTGCCGTCTCCCTACCACTACACAGTTAGCAAGACGCTTTGTAAACAAAAAGTAATCAAGACTGAATCGAACTATTTTAGCAGTTACGATTACACTCCCACCATTTGCCTTGCCGTAAATTTCTGTCTCATATGATTCTTCTATCTTCTTCGTGTTTACAGCTGCCACAGCATAGAATAGAAATGTATTATTGCCACCATGAATGTTTTACTCTTGTCGTTATTGTTATTCTATAATTTATTTGCAACAAATCACTTGAGAACTGATATTATTTTCCTTACATTATTACTATTACTTCTCACTAAAATTATTGATAGTTATATTTTGATTTCATTTTAGTATCATTTATCTTGTTCATTGTTACCCAATGGCTATTTGATGATAGAAGAACTTGTGCTGAATGGCCAATTTCAAATAAGAGATGACGTGATAGTCGTGCCTAGCCAACTATAACTAATGCACAGATAAACTAAATTAGTGAATGGCCGTATCTCTGACTGACGAGCAAATTTGTTTCTCCGATTAGTTTCTCCGTGCGGTGGTAATGGCTTATATCATTGAGCGAGAAGCTACATTTTCTAGTACTTCTGTCGATCTTTCATCTTTATAGGAACCACTTAATACAACTGCCTCAATAACGGAAACATTTCGTTTCAGTGATTACATTTCGGACTGCAAGGTGTCGTAACTTGTTTGATAAGGGAATGTGGGTCTTTTGCGCTCTTGTAAGCTCTAAAGATGCCTTATGTTTTCTCCACTTTCATTTGAGATTGAAACTTTGTCCACACTGCCCCAACGATTCTAAACTAAAGGATAGTCCTAAGAAACTTATTTACGCCACTGAAGCTATTCAGTAAGTTACTTCCTCCTATCCCTGTGGTATACCTAGCTCTTTCACTTTGCAAATGTCTGGACATTCAGAAATTACCGAATGTGGGGTTTTTAAGATACTTTGTTGTATTTTGCAAGAAATACTGCGTATAAAAATCAGTGTACAGTACACATATATACACCTCAAAATAAGCGACCAGTCATTCCGCATCGTCTTTTGACTATTGACTTTTCTTTCATGATGCGCCGTCTTGTTAACAAGTTGACAACAAAACACAAAAAATAACACCGACAGAATAACTACTGTTGATGTGACAGAAAAAGAGGCAAGAATTAAGGAAGAAACGACTTGGGTGTGGTGATTTCTGTTGGGAATCCTCGCAAGTAGATGGAGAAGCCAGATAGATGCTATTAAATGCACACGGACTTAACACAACAACTACGTGTTCACGATACAGCTGTATGTAGTGAACTGTAAGAGTCAAAGATATCCTTCCTGCCGGAGACTAAACTCACTGCCGAAGAATCTTGTTTCCTCGTACTTACATCATCGATAGTGAAGATCCCACAAATGATAATGCGTTTGGAAAAATCCTGAGTACAAACATTAATCAGATATCAGAAAACAAGGGATGCGAGATACTCGATCACATAAAAGTTGACGTCATTCTTTTCAGCTGTGCATGCCATTGTGTGGTAAACGGCAGGAACTGCAAAGAGTACACGACAAGCCCTGAATGTGGACCGCGGCCGGTGAACTGCCACGTGACGCTGCGTGGACGCTCTGGCGATGCCGCGCTCCAAGGAGAGGTCGGCCGCCCTGAATGACGCTGCAACTCTTTGGATTATTTGCGCCGCTGTTACTCGAGATGCTACTGCAGCAAAAACGAAGCAGACGCAGATAGCAATTAAGATAAGAGGATATCCCGAGCCCTCGGTCGTTGCATTAATCTGCAGAATGCCTGACCGGCGCCGCGGCTGTAACCTCCGAGTGGAAAACCAACTTCTTGCGCCGAGGCCGCTGGCCTCACATTGAGGAACTGCCACGGCCGGTGTGTGGTGTGCGTGGCACTGACAACTACTTGGGGCTAATATTTTCTCTGGAATCCATTATTATAAATCACGCAAGGTCTACATCCTTTTTTCTCGGTTTTCTTTAGCCTTCAACTTGTACCGATTAGAAGGCGTGTTCAAGATGGGTTAAGAGAAGTGTAACGTAACATTATAAACGCTGAAGAGTAATGACTTGTAAAAAGTTAAATTAATTAAGTTATTAATGTAAACGTTACTTATCTCTGATGATGTACGATGATACTCAGTTAATTCGCTTAGTACACAAAGCTTGTTTAAAGAAAGTAAAGAACTCCAAACGCTGTTGTGCATAATGGTAAAATTATTTTGTCAGTGGATGGTGCCTGCCTTCTGAATACTTTATATCGGCGTGGTATGATGGAAATCACACGATAACCTACATTTGCAAAAAAGAATCCAAACAACTGCAACAGCTATCGTGCATGTCTCTTAAAGAGATTGTCAAAGATGGCACATCTCGCCTTGTTCTTATAACAATATTTTCAAAATATTTTTTCAACCAAGACAATAACTATAGTTTTCTAACTAAAACATTAACTTTAAAATATTTGAGTCTTTTTAGTGATTATTAGTGAACGTAATCTTGAAAGTAAAGCGCCAGTCATTAATTCTGATTAATTAATACTGGAGACATGTTCGTACGAGAGCGAGTACACAAGGAAATTTAGTAAGAAAACGAATTTTTTTTTCGTAGCGTGTATCAAAGCAAAGATTTTATTCTTTACCTTTTGTGTATTAATTTCATTTTCTCAGGACTAGTTTCAACCTCCTAGGCCATTATCAAGTGATTGTGTTGTTGTGCAAAAGGAAAATATGTGTCATATATTGAAATGTCAGCGTCTTAAACTTGTGTTTCATACTCATTTTGGTTTACAAATGCTGTCTTGTTGGTTTGACAAGCCGACATAAAAAAAAAACGTTAAATAATTTTACGAAAAACTGGAGGTCAAATTTTTTTGCTCATGGAAGCCGTTGGACAGGGACTGTGCAACATGACCAGGGTTAATCATTTAGCATTTACATTTTAATTATGACGATGTTGCTGAGTCCGGAAGTGTGTGCGAAGCAGTACCAGGAACACCAATTTAGGCCTCGATAGCGATCCGATCCTGGGACTCAGGTCGGCGGTTGATCGACTTTAGATACGAGTTAGAAGCCGCCTTGAACGATGTAAGAGTAAATCGCTGCGCCATTAAGCACTTGAGACTGGCGTGTCAGCATCATAAGCTCGCAGTGCTCTGTACAAACTCAAACTGAAGCCTTTGCAGCCACCAATAGTGCATCCTCTGACCAATTCAGGCATTGTTGCTCGACATCAATTTTTCAACTTGTTACTGTATCATGTGTGTGACACAGAGGTTGCTCCTGAAATGAACGTTTTTACGACGAATCATGGCGCATTTACTGAGGTATGTGATATCATGTTACTAACGACGTTGGAATTTTAGAGTAGCGTTCAACAACTTAAGCTGTTTTTCTCAATCAGTTTCGGTTGAAAATTGCGGAATTAGCTGCGGGGTATCGCGGAATATTTCTGATTCAGCTCCTACACTTTCGTGATGTTCCCATAGGTTGCCCCGCTACGCGTAGTCTTCAAAATGGCGTCTGAAACGAACGTTGTAGCAAGCAGAGAGATGTCATGGAGTTTCTATCAGCGGGAAGCCCGAGAACCGCAGATATCCATAGGCGCTTGCAGGATGTCTGCAAAGACGAGGCAGTGAACAAACGCACGGCGAGTCATGGTGTGAAACAGTTTCACGCAACCGTATTCGATCTTCCGTTGGCCCACACAGCTTTGACTCCTGCAATACTGCAACATCGTATTTATCCGCCAACATCGGGCGAGCGACTTTGAATTACAATGTCTCAACTGTGACGGGATAAATTTGGTTGGTGCACAAGTTCGTAGCGTCTTTGATTTTCATGTTGGCATTCCTGTTGCTATATGTTTATTTATCCAACTTCATTTTTCATTCGTATTTTACGGTTGCTATTTGACTTTATATGTTGTCTTTTTGTCACCTGGAGATAGTGAGTGGAACTGTGGGCGCTATAAAATGCATGTGGAGGAATCAGAACATTCCCGACATATTCTTCTGTTTGATTTCAGTAGAGTGGCGACAGCAGCGGAGGCAGCCAGAAGCATTCGCGTCTGGTGTGGAGACAGTGCTATTGGAAAGAGCACAGTAAGAAAGCGTTTTTTTTTTTCGTTTTAAGGAAAATCGTTTTGACGTTAGTGGATCTCTACATTCGGGAAGACCTTGGAGATTTGATGAAGATTGTTTAAACGCATTTAATGCACAATGATATACAAACCTGTACTGGCAAATGTGATGAACTGTGATCATACCGCCATCGTGAGACATTTTGATACTGTGGGTTAGGTTGAAAATTGGGTAACACATGCTATAGACTAAAATCACAAAAGTCAGCATTTGGAGGTATGAGAATCTCTGTGTGCTCGAGATCAATTGGACTGTGAACAACGCCGACTAGTCCTATCCTGTATCGTTTCTAGTGACAAGAAATAATGTCGTTATGTTAATATAAGGAAATGAAAGGATGACTGAGCCAAAAAATCTGTAATTCCCCGTAAAAAGACCTCCGTGCTTCCACAAAAGAGAATGTTAGGCATCTGGTGGAACAACGGTGGTGTGGTGTACCACCAACTGTTTGCCCGAAGTCTAATCACCATTGCTGGCACTTATTGTCAACAACTGAGACGTGTTGCAGACGCAATCCGGGACCAACAACGAAGAAGAATGCCTGAAGCGGTGTTATCCACGATAACGCCCGCCCACGTTCTGCTGAACTACCAAGAAACACCATACAGTAAATGAATTAGGAATTCATTCCAAGCCCACCTTATTCACCGTATCTTGCAACATCAACTTCTAAATAAAGTCTTACGGTGAAAGGGTGGCAACTTTATAAACTAAAATGATCATTGAAATAAAAGCCCATGAAATGCAATCTTACACAAAATTCTACAAGGTTGGCCAAACAATAGTTAAGATACTCTACAGTACACAGATACCACCTCTCAAGATCATAGGCAATAATATCAAAGTTTCCAAAGATCAAAACATATTTCAGGTACTAGGACGTTACATTCCAAGCAAAAAATTCGTTAACACATCAAATCCGTCAAACATGACAGAGGCAGCTACTAACGTACGGTAGATTGATAGGGAGATTACCGAGCAACCCGAACTGCGTGTTGCTCTAACCCGCCCCTACTCCACAAGGGAAAAACGGACCACCCAATTTATAAACAACCACCTACCCACGGGTGGGCAAACCGAGAAGAATGGGGGGACGACCCCAAAGCAAAACGGCTGGTGACCCCACGAAGAAAACAATTAGAATTTAGCAAGAGTAAATCAAACTACATATCACCAATCACTTAACTTCTAATAAAGTGCAATTTCTCGAGAAGACCTGACGCAGCACCCCCAAATCACTCTCCCGAACAGTCCGCTGCCAGCCGCTTCAACGGCCGCAGGAAGGCGCGCCGATCTCCCGTCTCACGGCGTCGCATCTTCCTTCAGGATAACTGTCCATGTGGCAAGGCCAGAATCGTGGTACAGGAGCTTGAGGAACATGATATTAAACTGGCTATCATATTCACCTGATCTGAACCCGACGGAACACATCGCGGTTTATATCGGGAGCCAGATCCGTGCCTACAACCACCAGCCGTAATTTAAAGGAACTGCAAGATGAGTGCTTAGGCATTCTGTGCCACATACGTCTCGAAATATTAAAAGAACTTGTCAGATGTCTGCCGCGTCGAAATGTGGACATTCACGCACTTATGCAGTTGATCACATTATATGTCACATCTTTCTTAGCTATTAATCTACTTCCTTTCTTAGTATAAAACCCTTTCTTTCAGACAAGAATGTTACCTCATGTCAAAAAATAATGGACCTAACGCATCTCAGTAAGCAACTGTTACAGTCTCAGAAGGGATAGTTTGTATGTCACAATAAGAAAATTGCCTGAACAACTACCACCAGTATATTTAAAACATATGTGGTATGTAACTGGAAACAACTGAATGAAACTTATATAATTTGAATAAATTCAGTGTATTTTATTCAGACTGATCTCCGTAATTTGTTCTTTGCAAATGTGATTTTCTGTTTGAAGACATGTCTACAACGCCTGTATTTCGGTAGTTGCAGCCATCATACATATAACATATCCACTTGAGCAGTCGAGCATAGATAGAATGTCTGGCTTTGTTGTGAAAGATGTCATATTACCGCCTCGAGCTGCTAGTAAGATACTTTATTTATATAAACATTTTCAGTCGGCTGACGATCATCAGGTTCGTAAAACTATTCACAGCATCATTTTGGCGAACTATGGAATCGTTATCGTCAGGTAAAAAGACCTCGAGTGCTACACTGTTATCATAACTGGCAGCTTTAACATGAATTCACTTTCTAACAAAATTTTTAAACAACGCAATTTATATTACGATATGATAACAGTGTATTGTTAATGATTTCATCACCAGACGATAACGAATTTATATTTCACCCTGTTTTGATGCTGTGACTACTTTCAAGAAACTGATGATGGTCAGACGAGTGAAACTGGTTTCATAGATACATTAATTTAGCTGCAACATTTTTCAAATGTATAAACTCTGTGCGGCTCCAACTCCTGAACATGGTTTCATTGTGTTAGGAACAGAGTTCTGAAGGCGGCGAGTCTCACACTATTTCCTTCTTAAGCCTTTAGTTTGCAGTCAGCGAAACAGCCAGTGAACATTTATAGATAATTAAAAGTGCATCTTACTGGAAAATCGAGTACAAGTTGCGACAAATAACCAGCGAGATTGCAGTTGCAAGTTAGAACTTGCTCTTTTTGTTTCCTTCGTCTCGCTGCAACCACGTCCCTTTTGATAAATATGTTGGATCCTTTAAATTAATCTCGTAACTCATCAGCCGTCGTCCTGTGCAACAGGCGTACCGTTACTGTTCCACATTTTATGCAAACTTAGAACGTTTTTCTTTCAGTACAATTTCCATTTATAGAAACAGAGAGAAATCGCATGGAGCGCTTATTTGTCACTTTCTGTAGCTCACAAGTTTTAGCGAGAGTTAAACAATTATGAAGGTAGATCATTGCTGACTGACGCGTTGTCTTTGTATGAAATAGATTATAAGTTCCTTCGCAAATTCGTTGTTATCACCACTCGTTGCCTATTGGTTGCTACCTCAATATATCACTCGATCCCTAAATCTCGTTGAAGTATGACAACCCTTATTAAGGCGTTCTAGTGAGTGGCTGTGTCTCACTCGATATAGAGAAGACATTCACCATTGTCTTCAGTTCCGACTTTGTCATTCCCATGTTGATTCTCTTCTTGTTCATCCTTTTCTCTCAGTCTGGAGATATTCATTAACTTTATACATGTATAAACGTTCAGCGCTGACAAAGCTGATGTTTTTAAGTGTTGCCTTTTTTTCGTTGTCAGGAGTTTTTGAGACCATTTTTATCCTCTTTTCTCATGTTTAAGTCAGCTTGTCAATTGGCATTTTGTGTGCTATTATTCTGATTTTCAGCTACTGGATATTTATTTAATTATTTATTGGTTAACTCTATTGATTATTTCGTTATTTTTTTGTACTCACAGTTCGACCTGCTCGCTTTCCTCCAGACGCTCGGAAAGCGGATGTGTCACTGAAATAGTGACACACATGAGGTAATCGTTACGCTCAATAAATAAGACAATATTTTTTCATAAATAATAAATACTGAAGGAGACACAAACAAAAGTCCAACAAACGAGCTGTCTGACGACATAATCAACTACTTTATTTCAATATCATTCTTCCGCGCCATACATAAATCTCCTTATAATGATTTACAACTTGAACTGTAAGGTTTTACGGCGCTAAATGGTTGGCCATAGCGCCCTTACCCAATACTCCTAGAGATGAGTGTGGTTGAAATAGGTCAAGGAAACAATAAACTCATACGCAAAAGGATATAAGGAATTACCACAAAAATTACTTAAGATAAAACAACCACCTAAAGAAGTTCATATAAAGGAGTGACATGAGACATGGGCAAGACATAATGAGGAATAACTGTCGAAAAAATAAATCACTAAGTAGCAAGACAGAAAGATCTGAGTGGGTACGAGACTATCGTCAAAAAGATCTGAAAGGGTGCGAGACTACCGTGTCTTGTTAACAAGTTAAGAGTGGTGTGTCAGACAACAAAGTGGAACACACTGGTATCTTCCCAACATTAGGTCAATGGTGACACAAAATAGGCAATAACTTAATCCCCATACCATGGAGTCTCATCGTCATTTGAGAACAGTGGTCGAGACTACAAAGAAGGGTAAAACCACAGAACATGAAAATACCCAACAGTCTGATGGACGATGTGTCAATTGTCACCTGACAGAAGCCTAGAAATAGCTATGTGTTTTGATATTGGACACCACCAAGGATGAGCAAGTGAAAAGTCATCAATCAGAAAAATTGTGAAAAGCAAGCTAGTGGCATCAAAAACATCAAGACAATTAAAAACTAGGCTAAACCTGTGATGAGATACAGCGCATGCACCCAGAACCGTGCATAAGTAGAGCTGGATTTCCTAGACAGGAACGCAAGAGAACCTATGACAGTTCAACAAGCATTTCGCTCTCGCAGTGCCGTTGACACCCCATGTTTGCCGAAAAAAACAGGTGCTAGAGAACTCCGGCGGTTGAGACAGAAAGTGGAGTGTAGGAACGTTCTTCCATTCATGAAAGATAGTCAAGAACCGTTTTTGAGTGAAGTCAATGAGAGAAAGCTCCTCAAAGTAGTGGAAACCAAGTATCATTACCATAAAGTTGCCGTCCTATGCTGGACTGCGAGGTCGCGCAATAACGGATTTTATGGGCAGTTTGTGGAGCAGGTTAATGAAAAAATATGTAAATTACCTATACTGGCAGACCAAAAACCCTTAAGAAGGAAACTTAGGAGATGAGTTCGTTGTGCAGGAAAAGCAGATGAACTAACACCATCAAATCGAAAATCGATATATTACCACAATACCCAAAGAACAAATACTGTAAAGAAACTGGGAAAGATTTTCTTTTGAGTCATCAGTCTTCTGACTGATTTGATGCGGCCCGCCACGAGTTCCTCTCCTCTGCAAACCTTCACATCTCAAGAGCCTAACGTACAACCTACGGCCTACATTATTTGCTGGATGCATTTCAGTATCTGTCATCCTCTACTACTTTTACTCTCTACAGCACCCTATAGTACTGAGCAATTTAACCCTGATGTCTTAATAGATCTCTTATCATCCTGTTCCTTCTTCTTGTCAGTGTTTTGCATATATTCTTTATTTCATCGATTCTGCGGAGAACGTCTTCATTCCTTACCTTACAGCACACCTAATTTTTAACATTCTTCTGTAACACCGCATCTCAAATTTTCCTATTGTCTTATGGTGCGGTTTTCCCACAGCCCACGTTTCACTGCCATACAATGCTGTGCTCGAAACTTATATTCTCAGAAACTTCTTCCTAAAATTAAGGCGCATGTTTAATACTGTTAGACTATTCTTGGCCAGAAATGCCCTCATTACTAGTACTAGTCTGCTTTATATGTCGTCCCTCCATCATGGGAGATAGCCGAATTTAGCAGTTCTAATGTTAAATTTCTCGCTGTTCTCACTTCTGAGTACTCTCCTCTTTCTTCGATTTTTAATTCTTATTCTGTAGTCATTAGATTGTTCATCCCATTCAACAGACCATGTAATTCTTCCTCACATTCACTGGCGATAGCAATGTCATCGAATGTTATCACTGACATGCCTTCACCTTGAATTTTAATCGATCTCTTGAACCCTTCTTTTATTTGATAAGTTACTTCTGCGATGCACAAATTCAATAGTCGCGAAGGACTACATTCCTGTCTGAAGCCCTTTTCAATCCGAGCATTTCGTACCTGATCGTCCACTCATATCGTTCCCTCTTGGTTCTTGTACCTTTTACATTACCCGTGTCTCCCAGTAGCTTACCCCTATTTATCTCCGCATTCCGAACTTCTTCCACTATTTGACATGGTCGAACGCTTTTTGCTACTAACAAGCGACAGTTTTTCTTCAGTCTTGCTTCTATTATCATCCGCAACGTGAGAACTGCCGCTCTGGTGACTTTACCTTTCCTAAAGCCAGACATCGTCATCTAACTTGTCCTCAATTTTCTTTTCCATGCTTCTATGAATAATTATTTCCTACAGATTGGATGCATGAGCTACGATGATGATTGTGCGATAATTATCGCAACTTTTGGCTCTTGTTGTGTTTGCAATTGTGTGGTATTTTTCCTAAAATCCGACTGTATATCGCAAGTCTCACAGATTCTTCACATCAACGTGAATAGTCATTTCTTGCCACTTCTCAATATGATTTTAGAAATTAATATAGAATGTTGTCCATCCCTTGTACCCTATTTGACCTAAGTCATCCAGAACTCTCTTAAGTTCTGAATCTAATACTGGATCTCCTCTCTCTTCTAAGTCTACTACTGTCTCTTCTTCTATCACGTAGACAAATCTTCTCGGAGAGAGGCGTTCAATGTACTCTTTCCCTCCATACGCTTCTCTCCTTTGCATTTGACAATGTAATTCCCACTGTACTCTAAATATTACCACACTTACTACTAATTTCAACGAAGGTTACTTTCCCTTTTTTGTATACTTTTCCATTTCTTCACATTTTTCATGCAGCCGTTTCATCTTAGGTGCCCTACAGTTCCTATTTATTTTCGATACTGCTGAGCCATAGTTATAAGGTATTTTTCGAAAGAATGCATCTCCGTTCAAGTGTATATTACTGTATTTTTCTTCTGTACAACCTAGACTTCGGCTTTTATATCATTATCGAATACTAATTCCTAAACCGTTAACACGTCATATCCAGTAAATTTGTGTTAATGGTCGAAGACCTTAAAGCATTGTACTCGATAATGACGTAAAAGCCAAAATCTAGATGGTGCAGAAGAAAAATATGGTAATATATATACAAATGGTGGTGTATTCGTAAAAAATCATATTTCTTTCTTTCCAAAGTGACTGGTATTTCTGTATTCGAGAAATTTCCTGATCATTTTTTTTACTTCTTTCTTTTCTTGTCGTTTCTTCACAGTTAACTTTCTAGTAGCCATATTTTTCTTAACTTTCTAGTACCAATATTTTTCTTTCTATCTTCAGTGCTTATCCTTTTTAGAGATGTCCATTCCTCTTCAACTGAATTTCCTGCTGAGCTATTCATTAGAACTGTTGACATACCTCCTCATTCCTAGCATATCAGTATGTCACTTCTTCGCGCATTAATTCTTCTGGGATAGTCTCTTTAACTTCATCCTACGCTTCATGATTACTAAATTGTGATGGAAGTCTACATCTGCTTGTGGTCGCGACTTACAAGCCAATATCTGAGTTCAAACTCTTCCTGACCATGAGATAATCAAACTGAATTCTTACTGTATCCTGCCTTTCCCAATGTATCTTCACCTCTTGTGGTTCTTGAACAGAGTATCTGCAATTGCTAGCTGAAATTTAGAGCCGAACTCCTCTCTCATTCCTACAACCAGGCCCACATTCATCCGTAACCCTTTCTTCTACTCCTTTCCTTACAGCTGCATTCCAACCCGATACGACTGTTACATTTTGGCCTCCTCTTACGTACTGAATTGTCCTTTCAGTGTGGTCATGTACATCCTCTACCTCTTCATCTTTTGCATTTGGCGATAGCGTGTATACCTGAACTACTGTTATTGGTGTTGATTTGCTATCGATTCTACTGAGAATAAGCCTGTCAGTGAACAGTTCACAGTAAGTCACTCTCTCCGTACCTTCCTATTCATAATGAATCCTACTCTCGTTATACCAATTTCTGCTGATATGCATATCACCCTAAACTCATCTGACCAGAAATCTTTGTCTTCTCGCTGTTTCACTTTACTGACCGCCTCCCCCAACATCTACATTTAGGCATAGCATCCCCATTTTCCTTTAGCTTTCCTACCACGCCGGCCGCGGTGGTCTAGCGGTTCTAGGCGCTCAGTCCGGAGCCGCGCGACTGGTACGGTCGCAGGTTCGAATCCTGCCTCGAGCATGGATGTGTGTGATGTCCTTAGGTTAGTTAGGTTTAAGTAGTTCTAAGTTCTAGGGGACTTATGACCATAGATGTTAAGTCCCATAGTGCTCAGAGACATTTGAACCATTTTTCCTACCACGTTCAGACTTCTGACATTCAACGAATCGTTCGTTGTTCAGTCTTCTTCTCATGATCACCATCCCCGTGGCGGTCTCCTTCTAAAGATTCGAATGGGAGACAAGTCTGGGATCTTTTGGCAAAAGAGATATCATCATGGCATTTCTTCAATTACTTGCCACAAGTCCATTGGATACATATTACGTGTCTTTGATGCTGAGGTTTCCGTGGTCGTCTACGTCCACACGCGGTTGATCATAGCCGACTCTTCCGCCTTTAAGTGACAACTTCCCAGCCGAAGAGCAAGAGTGCGCCCTGAAACTCTATCCGCTCCACTGCTCCCTTTGACATGTCTGCTGGCAATACGAGGATAAGTTCTTGTGCCGGATGTCACCGACCGCCATTGCTGATGATTTTTCTGAACATTTACCAGTGGCAAGGTACAAACTCGGGACCTAGGACGGTTTGATAACTGGTCAAAGCAGTTACTGCCCGCCCCCCTTTCTTTTTTGTTTTTCATTTTTGTTGGATATTGATATTTTGGTCTGGATGGACATCGTATGACGTCACTTAATGGTTCATTGTTGTATAGTTCTCTCAACTTTCTTTTTACTACAGAAAGCGCCCTGACCGAAAACGCTGAGCTATCCTATCGCCTTCCTAGACCACGGTTTTACTGAACGAGAAAAGCTTATCTTGATACATTGAAAAATGTCCCTCACACATAGATGCACAATGAAGCAGCACAGGTAATTCCCAGGAAATGGGCAGTGAAAAAGAAATAGTATGGTTACAAGTATTAAAAAATTGTCGAAAACGAATGTTGCAAATTAATATGAGACTTGAGAGCTCAGGCAGACCGAACGCTGGAACGCAGTACACCAAATGTCATACCTGTGGAGGAAAGGGAAGTGTGAATCGTTGACATAGCTGAATCGATGAGAAACTAATGGAAAAACTAATAAGATACAGACTTGAAAACATAACACATGCGACTCTGGGTTCATATGTCTCAGTGGTGCGTGAAACACAGGAAAAGGCAACAAGAAATCACACTGGGCGCTTGAAATCCATTCGTATAATACGATGGACAGTCAATAAGTAAAGCAACACATTTCTTCCTCGGTCACTTCCGGCTGAAAAAAATGCGGAATATGTTATGTGACATAATGGACTATTTCCGCTTCAGTCCTTATAGTTTCACGAAAATCTTTTTGTGTCAGTTAAGAATGCACCGTGTTGGAAGCAGTATGTGGATGATGATGAGATTATTTACGCAGCAAGGCGTTGGCTCAGATGTCGTCCAGTCGATTCGCGCCATGCGGGCATACGGACCTTCCCATTAAGGCAGCGTACTGCCGTCACATTGTTAAAAATAGAGTTTTACAGCCAATAGATTCGGGAATAATATGCTGTATTGGAATGTTGAAAAAAACTTACCTGGTTCAGAAAAATTATGTGTTGCATTGCTTATTGAACGTCGTATACATGGGCCAACCGTGAAAAGCCAATTTGCTGGGCACCACACAAATCACTCTCCATTATATGGCGTATATTGCGACTTTTCGGAAGCTTCAGATTAGTGGTGAAACAAAAAACCGGGTGTAGTGATGTCATTTACTGTGTTTAATACAATAACAATTATAAAAAGAATGGTAATTTTTATTATAGCACTAACGACAATAGTAATAACATTAACAATAATATTAATTAGGAAGATATGCTCTTTTTCCAGACAGACGCAATAAAACAGTGAACACCACAATTATGGAAGGCATTTGTATGTATCATCAAACATTTTGTCGTGTACTGCAACGCAATATGGAGCTGCAAAACTTTTTCGGTTACTCATACTGTCTGCCATTTTCACTTGTCGTTGGAACTGCTGTAACGCTCGTATAAAGCCTCGAACTGGTTTGTAAGGTTCTCGGTGAAAAAGATCTTGTCGGAGGTATTAGAGGAGAAGCCGTTATCAGGTTGAAACGGGAGCCAGCGCCCCAGGGACGGCGTCGCAATCTCATTGTGCACATGTTAGCTGCGGAAGAGCCAACATTCGTCGGCAAACAACTTCCACGGGCAGAATTACTTTATTCCCGGCGGGGCCGCAGCGGCGGGCCTGGTCCGCCGGCTCTGATTGGTGCCCACCGCGGCCGGCTGGCAGGCGGGCAGGCGGGCTGCCTACCTCGCGTCTCTCCGCCGGGCTGCCGTCTGCTGACGCCGCCTCCTTCGTTCCAGAGCCACGAGCACCTTCCAGTACAAAACAGCGGCACGGCAGTAGTTTAGTAGCGACACTGTGGCGCTACCCACCAACTGAATTTCGACAAATCCTGTCATAACGTCATCCACTCGAAAGCGCTACCGCTACCACTTCATTGATCGTAGAAGAGGCCTGCTGGTGCACATTTTCGTTAACGTTTAACCAGTGAAAAAGAAATTAGTGGGTGTACCTGTATCACTCAGATATTCCAGGTTGCTACCATTTCTCGAGATGATCTGTGATCTCTGTAGAGAACAATGGAATACTACGATTATGATGATGTTAATTCATATGTTCTTTCATATGTCACGTAGTCACAACTCTTACGCTCGCATGAATCGTGACCCCCGAAAACGAGACATATATTACACTGAGGTGACAAAAGTCATCGGATACCTCCTTTTGCCAGGCGTAATGCAGCAAATCGACGTTTCACGGACTCATCAAGTCGCTGGAAGTCACTTGCCGAAATATTGAGTAATGGTGCCTTTAGATTATGTCCCATAAATATTCGATAGGATACTTGTCGAGCAATCAGGGTGGCCAAATCATTCGCTCGTATTATCCAGAATATTCTTCAAACCAGTCATGAGCAATTGTGGTCCGGTGACATGGCACAATGTCATCCATAAAAAACATCTATCGTTGTTTGGGAAAATCAACTCCATTAATGATCACAAATGGTCTCCAAGTAGCCGAACATAACGTTTTCCGATAGATATTCGGTTCAGTTGTACTAGACGACCCAGGACACAGCCCGCACCATTGTCGAGCCAACACTAGGTTGCACAGTGCTTGTTGGTAACTTGGGTACATGACTTCTCGGGGTCTGCGCCTCTAACCGTACCATCATTGCACAGCAACGGAAGCCGGGACTCATCAAATCAGGTAACGGATTTCCAGTCCTCTACGGCCGAACCGATGTCGTCACGACCCCAGGAGAGGCGCTGCAGGCGTTGTCGTGTTATTAGCCAAGGCATTCGCTTCTGTCGTCTGCTGCCATAGCCCATTAACCCAGACTTCGCCACACTGTCGTGATGGACACGTTCGTCGTACGTCTGCCGTTATTTAACGGAGTGTTGCTCGTCTATTAGCACTGACAATTGTATGCAAATAACGCAGCTCTTAGTCGTTAAATGAAGGCCGTCGGCCATTGTTCTGTCAGCGGTGAGAGGTAATGTTTGAAATTTGGTATTCTCGTCTCACTCTAGGCACTGTGGATCTCGGAATATTGAATTCCGTAACGATTTCCAAAACAGACTATTTTTTGCGTCTAGCTCCAACTACCATTGGGAGTTCTGTCTCTTAATTCCCGTCGTCCGGCCGTAATCACGTCGGAAGCATTTTGATGAACTGCGTAAAACTGACAGCTCCGCCAATGCACCACCCTTTTATACCTTCTGTATGTCATACTATCGCCATCTGTATACGTGCATATCGCTGTCTCATGACTTTTGTCAGCTCAGTCTATACAGTCATTTTAGACCGTCGAGTCATGGCTACATTCCTGATGGTTACAATTTTTGTGTTGATACATTGTGTACACCTTCACATTACAAAGTGTTTCAGACATACATTGTCGTCGGCATGGAACTGCGAGGGTACAGGCACTGTCTAAAAACAGAGAAGGTAACTGTCAATGATCGGTCCACACATCGACGAGCTAGACTGTCGGTGTAGTATTTGTCCCACCATGTGGGAATCTCGAATTGTGCATGAATGTTGCGACTACGTGATATATGGGAAATTGGACCGGTGCTGGAGGTGAGCTCAGGTATCCGGTGGTTAAGGCTACCCCTCGCGAGGTCAGTACATAGTCAGAGAACACGTCTCTATCTCGCAATGTTTACCGCAACTGTAAGCGTCAGCGGCAGTGAGTGTTCCTCCAAGCATGCATGCATTTCTGAAGAACAGTATAATGTCCTTCAGACACTGATTATCGTCGCCATGGTATTGTGATGATACAGGCAGTGTATAAACACAGATATTATAGCCATAAATAATGCATTAGAATATGTTACCCTTGTGAGTGGTGACTGTCCTGAATTTCTGCATTAGTCACAACTATCGTAGAGAAAACTGTACTCCGTCTGATGTAATGGATGTATGTCTATCGATCAGGTATCACACATTATACGTTAGGGCCTACTGGTGTACGATGTACAACTGTGACAAAGCTGTGTCCTAATATCATGTGTAGAAGGTATGACACAAATGAAAAAGATTTTGATGTAGACTTTGTCGAAAGACTTGTTGACTTGGATACGACATTTTATGTGTTAACCTCTTTTCTCAAGATGTTTTCCTAATAATGTATTTTTACATCGACTTGAAAATGGTACTTCCTATCCTAAAGATCAGGAAATGTCTTATGAAGAAATGTAACATCCCCATGATGGTTGGGTGGGATCACCATCCTGCAGGAAAATGAATTCGCAAAGTATCTGTGCTACTGCTTAGTACGCCACCATGTCGAGATAGATGTGCCCTATCACTGGCGCACATGTGCCATGCGACTTAGCGCTGTTCATATACACTGCTGGCCACCGTAAATGCAGCACCAAGAAAGACAAGAGGTAGCACAAGAAGATTTGTTTTGTACATAACATGTTGACCAAGTATCAAATGATTACGTTTACAGAAGTCTGTGACATGTGGTTCCTGCCAGAATCAGTAGCCACAGTTGCCGCCATTGTTGTTGCCACACGTCTCGGCATTGAGTCAAAGAGACGTTGGATGTGTTCCTGGGGTACAGCAGCCCAAGCAGCTCCCACACGTTGCCAAAGATCATCTGGTGTGGCAGCTGGGGATGTAATCTGGGTCACTCGTTGAGCAACCATGGACCACACGTTTTCTATCGGCGAAAGATCCGGAGAGCGAGCTGGCCAGGGAAGCAATTCAATCTGGTTATTGGCGAAGAACCTTTGGACAATGCGTGCCACGTGTGGTCGCGCATTATCCTGTTGAAATATGGCTGTGGCCGAGCCCTGAAGGTAAGGAAGGACAACTGGCTCCAGCACCTCGGATATGTGGCGCCGGCTATTTAAAGTACCGACAATGCGTACTAGAGGCGTGCGAGAGTAATATCCTAAACCGCCCCATACCATAATACCCGGTACAAGACCAGTGTGGCGGTGCATAATGCAGCTGTCCAGCATCCTCTCTCCACGGTGTCTCCACACTCGAATCCGACCATCGTGGTGCTGCGGACAGAAGCGTGCCTCGTCAGTAAAGACAACGTCATTCCATTCTGCCGTCCACATCCGTCTGTCATCACACCATTGGCGACGGAGACGTCTGTGGTTCTGCGTCAATGGTAGACGAAGCAATGGACGTCTTGCGGACAGACCACTCTGCTGTAAACGGCGTCGAATGGTACGCGCAGACACTGGATGATGCGTTACAGACGCAATGTGCTGTGCTATGGATCGGGATGTCACTGAGCGATCCGTCACTGCCATGCGCACAATTTGACTATCAGCAGGTGCAGTGGTGCACCGAGGTGAATGCGATCGACCACGTCGGTCCGTCGTACGCTTCTGCATCCAACGGTCACATATCCGCATTACAGTTGTTTGGTTTGGTCCAACACGACTAGCGATTTCTCTGTATGATAATCCACAATCTCGGTAAGCCACTATCCTTCCTCTGTCGAACTCGGATAGTTGATCAAAAGATGTTCGCTGTTGTCTACGGGGCATAACTGATCGTCGTGTGAAACAACCACAAGGTAAACACACGTGCCGAACGTACACTCGTCGAAATCGCCAAGCCTTAAATGGCGCTATGAGGTGGCGCCACAGGCGCGCGTGATGTGCGTCTGCGCTGAAATTCTAATCAGTTGCATATCTCATCGCTGCAAACCCATGGTGTAAATTTCACTTGATTCGGATGCTTCCTTCAGGGTGTTGCATTTACGGTGGCCAGCAGTGTAATTGGCGAGGATCATTTCTTGGAGAGTCTCTCTCTCTCTCTCTCTCTCTCTCTCTCTCTCTCTCTCACGCACACACACACACATGCACACACACACACTCTCTCTCTCTCGATTGCATAATTACCCAACAACATAAACTGTCGAGTTCTTTCGTCACCAGAAACTGATTGTGTTTACCTCTAGCCCAGTCACCCTATAGTAGAGCTGTCAGCACATCATTTTACAGAAAATATCAAAAAGAAAGTATGTTTCATTCTAAGCGTAGTGCCGTATTAAGGTACAGTTTAAGTAATGTGAAAAGTAAGAGGTTGTCATTGCAAGTTATTCTGTATGTGTGTGTGTGTGTGTGTGTGTGTGTGTGTGTGTGTGTGTGTGTGTGTGTGTGTGTGTGCGTGCGTGCGCGCGAGCGTATGAGAAAGGCAAAGAGTGAACTCACTTTTCCATAGATTCTTGTTCCTTACAGTTTTTACGAGGTAACAATTAATCTAAACAAAATGTCTCATTATATCCGAAATTTGGAATTTATTATCGATTACACAAACAGCTTCGGATACTGTTTTGCTCGCTGATTTCTTGTCAATAAACCATAAGTGCTTCCAATCGCATGTGGCATTTCATGCCTGCGTTGCTTCGTTCAGCACGGGAAAAGTTGTATTACTGAATCCTAAATGTACCAGGCTATATAGACCCTGCGCAAACATAAACCGAAGTCTTCGGCACTTGCAGTGAATGTGGTATGACATCACTAAGCCGGCCGAATTGGCCGTGCGGTTAAAGGCGCTGCAGTGTGGAACCGCAAGACCGCTACGGTCGCAGGTTCGAATCCTGCCTCGGGCATGGATGTTTGTGATGTCCTTAGGTTAGTTAGGTTTAACTGGTTCTAAGTTCTAGGGGACTAATGACCTCAGCAGTTGAGTCCCATAATGCTCAGAGCCATTTGAACTATTTTTTTGACGTCACTAAGTTTTATTACTGTACCATGTATTAGCGGGTCCCGGTACAGTCGTGTTCCTCCCTCACTTGACTGTTGGTGCTAGGTTGTTATCTTCAGTCACAGCAGACCGATATATGCAAGTCAGCAGGCGACAAGTGAACAGTCAACATCAACTTGAAGCCAGCAGGGGGGAAGGGGTTGGCCAGCCGGAGTGGCCGAGCGGTTCTAGGCGCTACAGTCAGGAGACGCGCGACCGCTACGGTCGCAGGTTCAAATCCTACCTCGGGCATAGATGTGTGTGATGTCCTTAAGTTAGTTAGGTTTAAGTAGTCCTAGGGGACTGATGACGTCAGAAGTTAAGTCCCATAGTGCTCAGAGCCATTTGAACCACTTTTTTTGGGGAGGGGTAGGGCACAAACAGCAGGCAGATAAGCCTTTGTGTTAGCGCCAAGCTATGCATGGCACGCTGGCCAAATACTGTTTGTCCCGGCATGGCTGACCCACAAGTTGTTTGTGACAGCAGCCAGTGTACACAGATTGGTGGACCGCTCTTTTCACCAGGGGAGTCTCGGAGGAAGATAGGCAGCATCAAGCTAGAAGGTAACACAGTCAGACACTTTTTGAAAGAGCAGTTAGGTGGCCTTGCTAAACGAGGAAATAGTGGACCAAAGTAGCGTGGCAGCCTGGTGGGATTGCAGTCAGTGCTGGTGGTGGCCTACAGTCAACATGAGGCTTCGTTGTGGTCTTGAGCAGCGGAGAGTGGTTGCCTCCGCGGATCCGGTGAATGCAGCGCAGTTAGGAGTCTAGCTAGCCACAGAACTTAAATGAACTTGTGCTGGTAGCGATTGGTGCAGCCTTGTACTGCAGAGGAGTGTTCCTGGGATGGCCAGATTACGTAACCAAGAGATCGCAGTTTTCAGCTATGGCCAGGTCGTTGTAGGACGTAGTGTGTTAAAGTGGGAAAGCTTTGTTACATTGCTGTCGTATTCATTGAAATTTAACTATCTTCTTCTTGCTGGCACTCACTGTTTTATTGTTCTGATTTATTGTGCCCAGCAGATAGTAACATTCGCTGGCGTATTGTATTCCATATCATCGCTCTCTTGTTCATTGTCTGTTTAGTCTTAGTTAAGATGTCGACCTTTGGCACCGGCACATTTTAAGGGGTAGATACTGTGGGCTAAGTCTGATTATTGTATGCCTCTTTCTCTCCTTTTACTGTTGTGTTACTACTTTTGATATAATGTTATGTCCTCTCCCGTTATTCTAAATATGGTAAAATTTTAATGTGCAGATTACTTTATCGCTTTTATATTCTGCTGGATATTAAGTTTTGTGATTTGGTAAATTGAACTCAGTGTACTTTACTTTTGTCATCTTGTACATGCACTTAGAGATTTTCAAATTGTTTAATAAACATTTTCTGGTATTATTAACAATTTACACCCACAACATTTCAAGAATTTCACTCCAAACACTACCTGTGCCACATTATACTTCCTGTTGTGTTGTAGTGGCTCGTATCCTGCTGAATCTTGTCGACAGATGCCCTCTTTGTATATCATGGAACGAGTGGTCTCGTGTTGTCGTACTCCTTTGTCCCGAGAGTGACCAGACATCCATCCAATACGCTCCAGTTTCATACAAATTCAATAACAATTATTAGAAGACTGGCAGGCGATTGTCAACAACTTTAGCCAACAAACATGCGTTTACGTATTTGGGAAATGTGTATTTAGTGCTGATTATGTTTTACTGTAATGGAAATGCGTAGTCCGATTAAGTAGTGCTCGCCCAGATAGATCTCACGGCGTGCCTCAAGGTTCAAATGGTTCAAATGGCTCTGAGCACTATGGGACTTAACTTCTGAGGTCATCAGTTCCCTAGAACCTCGAACTACTTAAACCTAACTAACCTAAGGACATCACACACATCCATACCCGAGGCAGGATTCGAACCTGCGACCGTAGCGGTCGCGCGGTTCCAGACTGAAGCGCCTAGAACCGCTTGGCCACTCCGGCCGGCAACCATGCATGAGCAGCACCTATTAGACAAAGGGTTACCGACAGCCGATCAGTTCCAGTCGTGCCACCAGGAAGGAGGTACACGGCTCGTGTTGTCTATAGTTCCACCAAGCCTAGACAGTCAATACCACGGTTCGATCAGGGTCCACATTCTTACTTTATGCCAGTCGTCTCTGAGTGAACCAAAGCGACGTTTTTCGGACATCGAGGAGATAGAGAGAGACGGGAACTGTCGATGACATGCCTCGCTCAGGCCGCCCGAGTGCTACTACTGCAGTGGATGACGGCTACCTAAGGATTATGGTTAGAAGAAACCCTGACAGCAACGCCACCATGTCGAATAATGCTCTTCGTGCAGCCACAGGACGTCGTGTTACGACACAAAATGTACGCAACAGGCTATATGACGTTCAACTTCACTCCCGACGTCCAGGCGACGTCCATCTTTGCAACCATGCTAGGCGGTACAGATGGGCCCCACAACATGCCGAATGGACCGCTCAGGATTGGGAACAAGTTCTCGTCACCGATAAGTGTCGTATATGCATTCAATGAGTGTCTCATATGCCGTCAACCAGACAATCATCGGAGACGTATTTGGAGGCAACGCGGTCAGGCTGAATGCCTTGGACACACTGTTTAGCTTTTGGAGCAAGGTGGAGGTTCCCTGCTGTTTTGGGGTGGCATTATGTGGGGCCGACATACGCCGTTGGTGGTTATGGATGGCGCCGTAATGGCTGTACGATACGTGAATACCATATAACATGCAATGTGTGGTTTTGATGAGCAATAAAAAGGGCGGAAGTGATGTTTTCTGTACAGGTTCTGGAACTCCCGAAATCGAGGTGAATCAAATCTTTTTCTGGTGTGTATTAATTATTTTAGATGATATTTTGACAATTTGTGAGAATTTTCGGCATACCTTATTATATTTATCACACCATGAAACGAGACCCTCAATGCCCACAACGAGAACTGCTTGCGGTCCCCATGATTGAACCTAGGTGTGTACCTCTTCGTCCGAAGCAAGTAGATGGCGACGAATGTCTTTCTTCAGGGCTGAAAAACTGTGGAAACTGCATGGGGAGAGATCGGGGTACATTGAGGATGTGTAAGGGCTTACCACAGAAAGCGTTGTGGAAACAACCTTAGCAACATGTCGTTGCGCATTAGCCTACAACATTCCTGCCTTGGCGTTTAGAGTCAATAGCGAATTTCAGTTTTTGCGAGGTGTTAAATGCGGCACCGTATTTCAAAAAGTCAGCCAGCAGTGGACCACTGCAGTCGAAAAAAGAGGTCATCATGACTTTCCCCGTCTCAGTGTGCACAGCTTTGGATTGGTTTCGGTGGTAGAGCATTCACTTGCTTTTATTACTGGTTCTGACGTGTGTTCTCCAGCTCATAATAAAGTCACCGTGTTTCATCTCCTACTACAACATGGGGCAGGAAACGATATTCTTCACTGTGATACCATTCCAGGTACTGCTGTAATGTCGGCATTATATTTCTAATCCTCCGTGCGGCTCTGTGGAGCCCAGAGCGTACAGATTTCCCGGAACATCTGATGGTCTGATCATGGCGGTGTAAGCGGTACCGCGTTTGAGGCCCAACATGAGCAAAATGTCGTCCACCACCCACCGTCTGTCATTTCTGATGGTGGTATCCACCGAAGTAATGACAGAAGGCGTAATGAAATGATGGGCGTGTCTGGGCCGAGTTCTGTCTTTCAGTGATAAGACCTTCGCGAAAGCATTTACTTCATGCAAACACACGCACACGTGACATTTTGTCACTATACATAGCAGACGTTCGGGCACACTCCTTCCACAGCGGAAAACCGCCCTATAATTCGCCCTTCCTGTTTCACGGCCTCCGTACACACCAATCACTGGCCTCACGTTGAGCACCTCTGGCGGAGAAACGACACAGTGGTCAACGTTCGCGCTGTTCCTTCCTGAATCCCGATAGAGGTAACTCCTATACATACACATAGCAGCGTTAGTTATTATATAGTTTTTCTCGTTTTCATTTGACTGCCCCTAACAATTATCTATGGTGTGGTGCTGGAAGGAGCTCATTTTTTTCTAATCCAACTTAAAATTCTACTTCAAAAAGTGTTTCGCATATTACATGACTCTACTGGCGCATTCACAACAATAACAGAGTAAACCGTCCGGCCAGATGAAAACTGTGTGCCCGACCGAGACTCGAACTCGGGACCCTTGCCTTTCGCGGGCAAGTGCTCTACCAACTGAGCTACCCAAGCACGACTTACGCCCCGTCATCACAGCTTTACTTCTGTCAGTACCTCGACTCCTACCTTCCAAACTTAACAGAAGCTCTCCTGCGGACCTTGCAGAACTAGCACTCCTGAAAGAATGGATATTGCGGAGACATGGCTTAGCCACAGCCTGGGGGATGTTTCCAGAATGAGATTTTCACTCTGGAGCGGAGTGTGCGCTGATATGAAACTTCCTGGCAGATTAAAAACCGTGTGCCGGACCGAGACTCGAGCTCGGGACCTCCTCAGCCGATAGGTGTCGCTGGATGTGGGTATGGAGAGTCATGTCGTCAGCTCACTGCTTTCCAATAGTTATCAGCTTTCATGACTGCAGCAGCTACTTTTCACTAAAGTAGCTCCTTAGATAGCCTCACGAGGGGTGAGTGCCCCCCCCCCCCTTGCCATCAGCCCTCAGCACATCCGGACGGTCAGCCATCCAAGTGCTAGCCAAGCCTAGCACTCTTAACTTCGGTGATCCGACGGAAACCGCTGTTACCACTGTGGCAAGGCCGTTGGTTCTTCACAATTAATAATTGATAATTTTCTTCATGTTTTTGACTTGAACTATCTAGAATGGTACTTTAAACTCTTTTCCTCATTGGAAGGTACACACGCAGCAATTGTAAGATGCGATTTTCTTATTTCTTCAGATCATTGGTCTTTCTACAGATCATGTCGTTCTTAATTTCTTCCTATCTAGTACTAACATTGTTATCTCTATGTACGTGTAAGTCAGACACTGTAGTCTTGGTTTGGAATGGAAATGAAGTCCCGTGCTTCTTGACAGAGCGAAGTGGAACGATGCGGGAGACCCGAACCGCGGTAATAGGCGATGTCCTAATTCAGGTAGTTTGCCGTTGCCTTCCTCCGACCGTGATGGGGATCAATGATAATGATGAAGACGACACAACATCTCGGGTCAGCTGAAATTCCCTGACCCCGCCGGGAATCGAACCCGGAACCCCGTGTTCGAGGAGCGAGAACGCTACCGCGAGACCACGAGCTGCAAACAGTCTTCGTTTACCCATACGTTATTTCCCTTGTAATATTGCTTCAACATTTATTAGCACTGGAAGGAACAATATAGCGCAAAAGATATAGTGACAAATCATCCGAAACCGATTATAGAAGAGTTTCGATGTACTTAACAAGTAGTGGGTCTTGTTTGACTGAATCGGCTGGTCACGCCTTACTTACCGGCAAAGTAGATTACTTTCTAAACATAGTTTCATGTTATTCTATGCTATAAAAGACGTTTTGTTAGATGATTTCAGTAAAACATCGAAATTATATAAGTACCAGAGAAGATTTGCACTATATAGGAAAATATGGAGAACAAAAGGAACAATTTCTCTTTCCAGCGATGCTGTAACAGATGTCCTATTAATTTTTTAATCTATCCATTAGTCTAGTAATGCTCTTCTGTAGATTTTCTACCCCAACTACTGTTCGCAGTACTTCTCTGTTAAATATTTTAACTGTCTGCTTCGTTTATAACAATTCACGATATCACCAGATTTAAAACGCTTCCGCAGTGACTAAAGTTTTACTTCCTTACATTGTTGTGCTCCAGATTTACACTTTTCAGGATTTTTCCTGCAGTATTTCAACAGTTAATGTAACTACATCTCTTTTGCTGAAGTAAGGGTTCTTCACATGTGCCAATCTCCTCGCTTATCTTCCTTGTTTCGATCATTATTTGTTATGGAATTTTCTTAATTCTTCGGTTACTCTGTCACTCCCAGTTTTGATGTAGGTATCTTTGTTACATTTATTGACGTTCACGAACTTGGCAACGGTATCTCATCGCCTTGACCTTTTAACCGAATACAGAATTTTTCTCCATTACCTTTCACAGTTTTTTTCAATCCATCCTTCGGGGTTCAGCAGATGTATCATTCTTGTTTTTCTCAGCGTGTAATATCTAAGGACTTTACGTCAATCTAAGGACTTTACATCAACAGCATACCTCTAGCAGTTACCAATATCAATTCCTGATGCACGGCACTCAATCAAAAATCGGCTAATGATGGGCAATCATTTCAAAGATAAAAAACGTGTGAAAATAAGAAACTGAAATATAATATTGCCATTTCCCTGAATTCTTACCATCAAAAGTTAACCAACATCAAAAAATTACGTATTGGATATGTTTACCTCGAAATAGGATATGACAGCTGAAACAGAATTGCAGACTACGAAAACCAAATGATACTCATTTTCCCGAACAGTAGGCCACGTTACATGACTGTCAAAGGATATGTGCCGAATAATCCGTGATACCTCGAGCGTCGGGGGTCAGACGCCTGTCATGCATGTAACTTCTATTGAAAAAGGAGAGTATGTTACTCCTCAAATCAACACCGTTTTACAACCCTGACACAGAGCTAGGAACCCGGTAACTCTTAGGAGTAACATACACACATAGAATTTAATTCTCATATTGCACCACAGTTTTCTAAACTTGCATTTCTATCAAGCCTATTTCATCGCGTTTTCTATCTGGTCTGGTGGCCAATTTGAATGATTTCGTGGAATATTGGTGTTTGTTTTCCTTACTATCATCTATCCTCAAAACGAGACGATTTTCTATGATTCACGCTTCTTGGGGAAGAAAGAGTACAGTGAAACGCAGCGACCGCTATTCAGGCGCGAAGTACTTGGATGCGCTTAACAGCAGAGTACCGAAACCGGGAACAACTTCAAACTAGCGCTTGCTCGTTCTGCTCAACATAAATGTTTCAGCGAGGACGTTCTGTCCTCTGTGGGGTAGTTTTATTTCAAGTATTTACGGACAGAGCTGTGGTAATAAATAAAACAAAACTACACCAGCGGGGATAGCGCGCCAGCGTTGAATCATGTACGAGCGGCTAAATAAAAACAAGGCCGACATGTCGAGGTCCGTCCCACACCCGCTGTGCCAAGAGAGGCCCGGCCCAAACCGTAAACAAATGAACACAGGGTAAACACGTGCTTACCGCCGGAGGCCGAAAAGCGTTATGTTCGTCACTAAAAGCGGAATAATGACAGAATTTGGGGGCGGATAAAAATTCCTATGGCTCATAGGTATGGTGATACATATTATTAATGATATTATTCAGTACAATATGATATTATTCAGTACAATGGAGAGAATAATTACAACGCAAAAATTGTGGGGAAATGATCCACACTTGAAAGGCTATGTTTGCACAACTGAAACCAAATGAAAATTGTATTGCATGCTTTGACCGAATCAGTAAAGTTCATACGGTACCATTAATCTGCCGGCCGTGGTGGCCGAGCGGTTCTAGGCGCTTCAGTCTGGAACCGCAAGACCGTTACGGTCGCAGGTTCGAATCCTGCCTCGGGCATGGATGTCTGTGATGTCCTTAGGTTAGTTAGGTTTAAGTAGTTCTAATACGCTAATGAGACAGCTTTACCTGTTTGACTAGACGAGTTCACACGTGACGAGTTACGTATTTGCTTACGGTTACAAGAAGTGTAGTGATGCAGTTCACGAAGTGATGGCTATGACACAGACAGAAGGGTTACATACTGAAATTTCTTCACTTGCAAAATGCATTGAATGTTAGTTTGTAGGTAGATATACATTTTGTGAATGAAGGTCCGTCTGACGGCCGTTATCGTTGTTTATTTACCTACCTGTAATACTGATGTTTCAGAAGTCTCACTTGGAATTTTTCGACACAGCCTGGTGAAACAACGATCACGTGATAACGACGCATCAGGGCAGGAAAACGTGTTAGTAGGATGTAGACAAACGCAATCACATTTCACTGTCATCATTAATAGAAACAGACAAAAAGTAAACAGTATCAACCAAAAAATAGAACATAACTTCGTTTTCGCTAAGGCAGATAACGGAAATTCTATTGTTGTTTTGCCAGTGGGACCGTGTATAAACTAATCATTTAAGTTCACTACTGTCAGCAATGTAAAATTAAATATGATTCCAATTTCACGTTTTAAAAGAGGCATTGTCTCTAACAATGATGGCCTCTCGTAGGCCTATCCACTGGTGCGACTCTGAACTCTATAAAGTTGATATACATATATTTTAATTTTTTGTTTTATTTAGAGTCATCAGTGCTCTCAATGGTATGATGCAGCCCTCTACGAATTCCTCTCCTGTGCCAACCTCTCCATCTGAGAGTAGCACTTAAAACCTATGTCCGCCATGATTTGCTGGATCTATTCCAGTCCCTGTCTTGCTCTTCCTACGATACTGTCCCTTCTTCTTGTCAGTGTTTTCCACATATTCCTTCCTCGCTGATTCTGTGGAGAAACTCCTCATTTCTAACCTTATCAGTCCATGCAGGTTTCAACATTCTTCCTGACAACCACATCTCAGATGTTTCGATTCTCTTCTGTTCCGTTTTTCCCACAGTCAGTACATCACTACCACACAATGCTGTACTCCGAATGTAAATTCTCAGAAATTTCTTTCTCAAAATAAGCCTATCTTTGATACGAGTACACTTATCTTGATCATAGATACCACTTTGCCATGGCTGCTCTGCTTTTGATGTACTCCTTGATACGTCTGCCATTTGTTATTTTGCTGTCTAGGTAGAAGAATTCCTTAACTTCATCTACTTCATGACCATCAATCCTAATTTTAAGTATCTCGCTGTTTTCTTTTCTGTTACTTTCCATAAGTTCCGGCATTCTTACACTTACTTTCAGTCCGTATTGTGTACTCATTAGACTGTTCATTCCATTTAGCAGGTCGCTCGGGATGGAAAAAGAATCAACGAATCTTGTCAATAACTTATTTCACGTTGAATGCAGTTTCATTCGCGAACATTCCTTTTATTTCCATTATTGCTTCTTCGACTCATACATTGAACAGTAGAGGCGAAAGAGTACAAACATGTCTTACACCCTATTTAATCTGAGAATTTCGTTCTTGGTTTTCCTCTCTTATTGTTCCCTGACAATTTCAGAAATCTTGCAGCATTTGATACAGTTGAACACTTTTTCTGGGTCGACGTATCCTATGGACGTGACTTGATTTTTCTTTAGTATCCCTTCCATTATTAACCGCAAAATCTGAACTGCCTCTTTGGTGCCTTTAGCTTTCCTAAGGCCAAACTGATGGTCATCTGACACATCCTAAACTTTTTTTTCAGTTCTTCTGTATACTATTCTCGTGAGCAACTTGGAGCATCAGCTGTTAGGTTCATTGTGCGGCAGTAATCGCACTTCTAGGTTCTTGCAGTCTTCGGATGTCTGTGGATGATATATTTCCGAAATTAAGATGGTACATCGCCAGACGCACATATTCTTCCCACCAACGTGAAGAGTCGTTCTGTTGCCACTCGCCACAATGATTTTAGAATTTCTGACGGAGTGTTATGTATCCCATCTGCCTTATTTGGTCTTAAGTCGTCCTAAGTTCTTTTAAATTCTGTTTCTACTATACTAATACTGGAACCCTACCTCTTCTAACACTACTCCTTTCTCTTCTTCTATCACATCAGACAAATCTTCCCCTTACAGCGACCTTATATGTTCTCTGACCACCAATCCGCTCTCTTCTATACATTTAACAGTGGGATTGCCTTAGCACTTATAATGTGTCACCCTTGATTTTAAGTTCAGCAAAGGTTGTTTTGACTCTTCTACATGCTGAGTCAATCCTTCCAAGAGTCCATTTTTATTCGATTTCTTCACATTTTTCTTGCAGTTATTTCTTCATAGCTTCCTATTTATTTCATCTCAATGCGAGGTTTTTCTGTTTTCCTGAATATCTCTCAACATTTTTGTATTTCCTTCTTTCATCGATGCTCTCCTGTTCCCTCTCTTCTACCTCCTATGCACAGCCGATACTCTCGAACCCCCTGACACCTGCAGTCCACTTCCTGCAGTACGTCGATGACACCGCCTTCCTTGCCCTCGCTCCTACCCTTCAATGGGCCCAGTGCCTTCTGCAGGATCACATTGACCTTTTTACAACATGGTCTAACCAGTGGCAACTCAAAATCAATCTTTCCAAGACCCAGGCAATCATTGTAGGTCGCTGATTTTTCCCTTACCATCTGCACTCATCCTGTCCATCTCTCCCCCACCATCACCTACCTTGGACTCACCATTGACCATCACCTCCCCTGGATCCCTCATCTGTGCTCTATCCAATCCAAAGCCCACAGCCACCTCCGTCAGCTTAAACCCTCACTGCCCGGACATGGGGATTGAACCTCTCTACCATCCTAAACTACAAATCCTTAATCCGTCCCATATTCTATTTTACCAGTACAGCTGGGGTATCTGTCCCCCCGTTCCCCAAATTCTATAAGTCCTTCCCGATCTTCGAGCACCATGCACCCTGCCTTTCCTTCCATATATGCCTCCCATCCCCTTTGCAGCTACATTATGACCTGATGCCTTTCCCACAACTGCTCCTTTTGTTGAACATATCTCAGTCCTATACACATCTAGGAAACTTGATCCCCCTCCCCCCATCCTCTTGTTTCTCCTCTCCAACACCCTTCCACTGCTGCGCCTTCACTGTTGTGTGCCCTCTACCCTCCACCTCAATACCCTTCATCTCCTTTCCCAAAGTGGCTTCTGTCAAATCCTCCTGCTGGATGATGCCCTCTCTCACTCCATTTATCCTTCATATCAACTCTTATCCGCACCTCCCCCTCCCTACCACTGTCTTCTTCCTGCAATCCCTCTCGCCGGCCGGTGTGGCAGAGCGGTTCTAGGCGCTACAGTCTGGAACCGCCCGACCGCTACGGTCGCAGGTTCGAATCCTGCCTCGGGCATGGATGTGTGTGATGTCCTTAGGTTGGTTAGGTTTAACTAGTTCTAAGTTCCAGGGTACTGATGTCAAAGTAGTTAAGTCCCATTGTGCTCAGAGCCATTTTTTGCAATCCCTCTCCCCCCTCCTTCCGTCCTGTTTTTCCCCGCCTACCCTCTCTTTGACTCCATTCCCCCCCCCCCCCCAGTCCTTTTGCTTTCCTCTCCACTACCTTCCTCACTCCTTCTCACATCCATCCCTTCATAGCCCCCCCCCCCTTCTTCTGCTTTTTCTCTTATCCCACATTTTTCCTTCTCATCTCTCTGGGTCCTCCCACCTCATCTCCCTTCGTGTCTACTCTATCCTGCAGTGTTTACGTGAGTGTTCTGTGTTGTGCGCCCCTTTTTAAGTGTTGTGAACAGACACGATGAGCCGTGGCTCTCCCATGATATGTGTTGGATTAAAACTTTGTTGCTATTCTGTGTTTAGTCTCCCTTGGTTATCGCAATTATGCTGTTATCCTCTATTTCTGCGGGTGGAAGCAACGGTGTGTACCGATATTCGCACCTTGTACTATCTTTAGCCTAGCGCTTATATTTTTTCCGGCTGGACTGTGTGCGTTCAGTTGGCCAGTTCGCGTGAAGCAGCGAGGAAATCTCCGTGGCGTGTCGTTTGGCCAGGCCCGCTGGTGGCCTCTATACGGTGTTGGAGGGTGTGCTGCTGCTCCCATTGCTACGAGGTTCGTGGCTCACCGATCCTGGACATGAAAGTTGAGTTTTGACTTAATCTACCAACAAGTCATGACTGTTCACGTTGTGTCGTTGGGAGTTCATGTCATCTGTTGGGATATTCCCTCGAGCAACAATGTGTGTTTTCAAAAATGTCTCTGAGCACTATGGGACTTGACTGCTCAGGTCATCAGTCCCCTGGTACTTAGAACTAATTAAACCTAACTAACCTAAGGACATCACACACATCCATGCCCGAGGCAGGATTCGAACCTGCGACCGTAGTGGTCGCGCGGTTCCAGACTGTAGCGCCTTGTGTGTTTTCAAGTTGGCAAATTTTAGCCACCCTCCGGTGGAGTTTAACTGTACTTGGTTATTTGAATAGAAGTGCACCAGCAGAATCTTCTACCTTGTGGCCGTTACCATTCCTATTACCTGCCGTGGCCACTGATGTAAGTTCAGTGTATTTTCCTCATCGTGTTGTCGCTGTCCATCACGGTTTGTAGTTTGATAGGTCAATGTATAATTGGTTGTGGGCGCCAATGCCTTCTACGTCGTTCCATTGTACTCCCTGAAGTGTGCTGGTCGGGTGAAGTGGACATTATCTTGTCATCCAATCGATAGTGGTTGGGCCGACTGCCTGTCTTACGTAAGCAAGCGTTAGTGTTTGAATTCCAAGCCTACCCTCGGAACTTCTGAACGTCCTTGGGTGTACTGCCTTTTCTTGTTCGTTCTTGATGTTTGTACTTGTATGGCTTCTGGCCGATTTTTAAATTAAGGTTGTTTTGTTCTTAGGGCGTCAGATGGTTTGGGCCTTCAGCCTGATTTAAGAACTGTTTTACATAATGATTTTCGCATTTTTAAAGATAATGTTATTGAGTCTTAAGTGTTGGGCCTTCAGCCGATTTTGATTTTAAGTTGTTTTGCTCTTAAAGTGTCAGATTCCTTCGGCCTTCAGCCTAATTGAGAAACTGTTTTAAGATAAGGCTTGCCTTTTAAATTTCTGATTTTTGTTGAGCTTTAGGTTACTGACTTTCAGCCGTTTTCAAATTAAAGTGGTCTTGCCCTTAAGGCATGAGATTGTACGGCGCATTCACCTGCTATTTAAGTTCCAAAACTAAAGCTGTGTTTTTTTCTGGGAAACATTTTGTTGTAGGCTCTTGTAATGTTTAATCAAATAAAGGGTTATATGTTCGAGTGTAACTGACAGCCGCTTATTTTGGTGCCTGTCCTGTCCTGCGGGCTTAGCAGGGCGTCTCACACCATACTGTCGCTTGGTGTTTTTTGTTAACTCTTGCTAACAGAAACCACTCTGCTGCAGTGTTTTTTTAATTGTGCCTGTCTAATTACTATGTGTTTTAATCATCATCATCAACCCTTTGTTTTTATATTTTCACTTCACAACTTATTGCCATGTTACAGTTTTTAACAGTCCTCATTTGGACGTTTTGTCGCTTGTTTTTATTATTTTCTATCTCCTCATTATGTTTTTAACTCTTCTGTAGGCTGCTGAGCGGCATATTACGCTGCTGCCAGCCGACCACCCCTCCCCCCCCCCCCCTTCTTGGGGGGAATCGAAATTCAATAAAGAAAAAGAAAATGTAATATCATCCTCAACACGTTTAAAAATTTCCCCAAGTATTTTGGCATTCAAAAATATTCGCTCTTTCTTATGCTGAGAGAGAAGAAGACAGTGGAAGTGGGAAAGAGACGGAAAAGTAATAAATATAGGAACATAACGGACGCTTGTTGTGTTACAGAAGGAGCGACGGAAGCAATGGCAGTGTGAGAGAAAACAGGTACACAGTGGCAGTGGAACATATTTGACGGTAAGAGAATAGTGCTAGGAAAATAGTGAGGAATAAATGAGGAAGCGAATGAGATCCGGTGATAATGAGAGACAGACTGTATGATAATGACAACCAGAAGAGAGAGGCGGTACAAGTGAGAGGAGACTGCAGTAGTAGGACTGAACGAAGGGGAGTGCGGCTACGCCACAGGATACAGTGACAGAGAGGCACAAAGAGATAACGGAAATGAGTTGGACTGAACGAGTCAGTGAGAAAGAGCAACAGGGAGTGGGTGGGTATGAGCGACTTAACAGCGATGGACTAGTGGGTGTGAATAAGTTAGAACTAGGGGTACTTGTGGGAATTTGAGATGAGTTGCATATTAAGAAAAGCGCGAATATGTTCGCATACGAAAATTTGTGGGAAAAATTTTCAAATGTTGTAATGAAGGTATAATGAAGCAGCTGGTACCCCATTTTCAATCAGACTCCATTAAATAAACAGGAACAGTCTCGAGTTTTTTGTGTACTGACAGGAGCATTCTTCTGCTGGTGTTTGTTGGTTAGTTCATTTAGAGAAAAGGACCAAATAGCGAAGTCATCGGTCCCATCGGATTAGGGAAGGGTAGGGAAGGAATTCGGCCTTGCCCTTTCAAAGGAATCATCGCAGCATTTGCCTGAAGCGATTTAATGAAATCACGGAACACCTAAATCAGGATGGCCGGACGCGGGTTTGAACCGTCGTCGTCTTGAATGCGAGTCCTGTGTGCTAACCATTACGCCACTCCCTCGGTCTGTGATGGTGTAGAGTGACTAATTTTGCTGCACTCTTCTCAGTATGTTATTTCTTTTTCTCTCTCGATGAGAAAAAACAGTTGTGGAGCATTTTTTTATGAAATTATGTACCTGACCATTAAAAAGATATCGCAGAATTGCGGTAGCGGAGTACATTTGGGGGAATAACTTTAATACTACACGATGGCAATCCTCCTTCATTTTGAATAATCTGGTCGTTTAAATGTAGCTCTGTTTGTTCTCTCCACGAGCCAGTTAACAAAAGAAATTTGTTCTGCTGCACATAGGGCTTCATCGCACCAGTCAATAATTTTTTCTTTAAGACAGTAAGTTTCTCAGATTTTGATGAAGAAAGGAAAACATTACACTATTTTGCTACTTACTCATCAAAAAATGTTCAAATGTGTGTGAAATCTTATGCTACTTAACTGCCAAGGTCATCAGTCCCTAAGCTTACACACTACTTAACCTCAATTATCCTACGGACAAACACACACACCCATGCCCGAGGGAGGACTCGAACCTCCACCGGGATCAGCCGCACAGTCCATGACTGCAGCGCCTTAGACTGCTCGGCTAATCCCGCGCGGCACTTACTCATCCACGATGTTTTTCAGTCCTCGGTCGAAAAGAGTATGGTCCAGGATTCGGTTATTATTTATTTTTTTCAACTAGAATTGACAAAGTGGAAACAGAATATACGAATTAAAATATTTTATTATGCGTGACGTAAGAAGAGCATTTCTCTTATGTGACGCCCGGCCAGCTCCAAAAAGTCTGTTTTTCTAAACGCTTCTCCACCTGGAGCGCCTATTTACGTCACTTTCATATCTGAACAGGCAATGCATACACCATAAATTTGGACGATATCGGTAATTACGAGTCGGCGCTGTCCCGTTGTGAAATCAACTTACAGAAGAAGTCATAAGACATTACTTTCAGTTTCCAATAAGTTGTACATTTTATGATCTGTTTACTCTAACGATGCATTTAATTTGACATGAACAATGTTTTTCATCTTATTTGATTTAAGTAATTTTTTCAGTAATGCTTCATTTGTAGTAAAAATTAGAAATTATGGAGTTTCTTAAGTGCGTCTAGAAAAATTGCTGAAAGGCAGTTTTACTTGGGGAGGGTGGGAGGGAGAGACAAATTTGGCAGTTCTCCCAGGGGCGCATGTTAAAATTTCGGTACGGCTCTGCTGCTACCCAGGCATAGCAGGCAGCGCAGTGCGAAACGAGTGCTGGTCTTGGTTGGGCCTAGCGCACTGGTCGATGCTCTCAAGCCGCCGGCCAATGTATACGGGAAGCACCTGCTATGTTGCGGCCCTGTGCACCACGCCGCCGCAGCCGTCGCCCCCGTCCGGTAACACAGTGGGCTGGCACGCGCGGCTAGAGATCTGTCGGCTGATGTACTCAGGTTACCACCAGACTTTGAACGTAGGACCAGTGTCACTGACGTCATAACTCATAAGGGCAATATTTCGGTAAATACAAATCTATTACCAAAAATGATTAGCATCTTACATGAAGTGCATCTGAGACTGAGTCGTATTGCACTGTATTTCTCTGGAGTTCTTTTCCAATGAAACTCGTATGGAAAAAGAGGTCTTCAGCACAATAACAGGAATGTCACGTGGTTATTACAGAACCGTTCGCAGGATTTAGCTAGTGTAAGTGGATTATCGAACGAGGAAACGCTGGGAGTTCTAACGAAATCTTGTTGGTGCTGAAACGTGCTCTGATGAATTGGTAATAGTTGAAGTAATCACATGTTAAGAAACCACAATGTAGGAATATTGAAAGAGCGAGCAGTTAGATATGCAGGGTATGATGGTTCCCGGGAACCTATACTGTCTCCAGGAGTCATTTGTCTGTGGTAAGTACTAAGCTTTCGAATTACACTGCATCACTACTACCTAGAATGTAGATGAAGTATCGTGGGTTTTGTGTAAGGATTTCATATGAATCTTCATAATTCTCAATCGATATCTGGAACGCACTTCCTTCAAGCGTTGAAGGGATAACCGAAATGACACTGCACTTGTCTTCGGCGTTATGCCCCAGTCTCACTATATTTTTCTTTAATTGTAAGGAATTAAGAAAACCGTCAGGTCTGCGTCATCTACTGCACTGTATCATATTGCCGAGTCCATATTATAAAAAGATTATGATACGCTGGTAATGCAAAATAGCTTCCTTTTATACGAAATTGAAATGCCCCAGCAAACAGAGAATTGGGGGGGGGGGGGGTTGAGCTATGACTTGCTGTACATTAACTATTTATCCCATTTTGAAACATTTCTAGGGAAAAGGTTTCAGCGTTTTTACTTTCCGGCACTTACGGAAAATTAAAATACTACACATACTCATTCTCCACGTCATTTTTACTAACACCGCAGTGTTCCATCTTGATTACTTTCGAATGGGCACAATGTTTTGATTTATATAATCCAGAGGCAATAACTTAATCTATCATATATAAATCTTATCTGGTGGAAGAGATTTGTCAAATTCTATTTACATTGAACGGGTTTACTGACACCACACACTGAGACAAGCACAATTTATCTAACACTTGTCTCTTAAATAGATGATGGGACAGGCATACAAATTAGTCTCATGATTTTATGTCTTCACTTCACTTTGTCTCAATATTATTCAATAAACATTGTGCCTCTTATTAATACGATAATCAGTCGTTTGTGGGACTATATATGTAGGTAACCTGTCCTCGTTTGACACATTTAGATTTACAACCATAGCAACAACTATTCTGCACCATTTATGTTACTGGCAAGTAAATGGAAACAGAAGAAATGCGTGTAAAATTAAAGTTTAAGACTAAGCGTAATGTAGTACACGACAGCTTTTCCCTAGCGTCACGTGACTTTTTCGTGCTGGGTACAGGCACAGTATACTTTGTTCTCTCCATGGATATATAATCTCTATGTTTCTAATGAGTACTCTATATACTACTTGTATGTCGGATTCTTGTCTTGAGGCATAGTTCTTCCGCTCATGTTCTAATTATTAGGTTTATTTATTTATTCCTGCGTACAAAGCTTATGCCACCGTCTGTAAAAGTATCTTAATCAGTGAACTATCCCATCATCAAAAACTTTTCACTCTTCCTTAGACTACCCTTACATAACCAGAATAATTCCTTTCTCTATGTAAGCTTTCCTTCTTTTACTTTCTCTCTTGCAGCTTTGTTTTTGCAAATGCTGTCGAAAATTTATTACTATAGTGTTACATTAAAATTGTGAAGACTCATTACCTTGTATATGCAGCAGTTAATTGTCAAGCATTCGCATAACTATTCATAAAATACATTTTTCCCATTTTGTATGAGTGTCTTGTCCTAATATACAATGTATAGTACACATAAACAAAGATCATTATCCTGAAAACACTACATTCACTATCATTTCGAAAGAAATACATTTCTCACATTTGAATCTCTTTTATGTATGGCACTGGGCGGCAACATAAATGCGGACTGGCATCACTACAAATGTATGTACAACTTCATTTCACCGTATAATGATTTGTAGATCCTTCATCATGGAGGGGTTCTTCTAGTTCTCAGCATTTATCTTCTGTATTGGCACCTCTGAACAAACGAAGTCAAAATCATTCACTGTCCATCTGCAATGTCTTCTAAACTCATTTTACGAGATACAAATGCTTTAATGTTTTACAAGCATGATATCAAATTCATGCATTTCTTCTGAATCCCCCAAAATTGTTTTGCATAACAATAGAATGAATGAGTGCAGCGCAATTGAAAATAAAGTAGAATCACCTTTGCATTTATTTACTTATTTATTTAGCGTACGGTAAACATTGTTGTAAATGAAACTAATAAAAATTAAGACAAGAAATATGAAACAATCAAATAATATGTATATATTGGTGATGAAGGAAGCTGAGAACTTGCCGTAGCTGAAAGAAGTTAGCTACTTTCCATCATAGTTGGATATCCAAAGATTTCAGGTACTTGACTACTGAAAACGTTGCATCTGTGAAGTGTTTCGGGGAAACCATGAATTTTTGTTTTAGGCATTCGTGCAAAATGTCAAACAATATTTGTTCCGATTTTCCGCAATCGCACTGGTCATCATCAGTGATTTCTCATTCAAGTAGAGTTGCTTTGGTTCAAAAGTGGTTAGACATGATACGTTTGACTGAGTTCCCTAATATTCTTGATTAGTTCGTTCCCAGGTGTTTAGTGGTCGTATTTATTTTACCTATCTTCTCATGACCATGGAAGGACGTTCACTAATTTGTCTGTTCTTCTCTCACATTATAAATTTCTTGATCGAGTATGCCGTTGTTTACCGAGAGTGAATAATATTCTCGTTTAGAAATAATAGAGGAGAACAATCTCCACTTTTTGCACTTGTTATAAAGTGGTTTACTCTGTTCTTCAGTGATGTGAATTTCCAACGTAATAGATTCGTTTGGATGAATAATCAGGACAAGTACTCGCTTGGACTCTAATGCAACATCGTTTATTCTCTAATTATAACATCGTCACCAACTCCGAAAATCTTTGGACACAACACTCTGACTCTCCGACAGCTGCAGTTCGATATCCACTTCACATAGTGATCACTTAGCGCCACTGTGTACTATACCTAAAAGAAAATCATTATAAAGGACTATTATTTAATGAAGAATACTATCCACTTGTGTCTCAATTACTCGTAGCAGTATGAAATGAACTGATTCGTAATTACAGTTTTGAATGAACAGAAAATATGAGTTTTATAGCATGGTTAATTATTTTATGGAATTTGATATCATGATGAATAGTGACTATGCAGGATACCAGCTCTAGAATGTACGGTTCATGCTGCAAGGGAATAAAGGAAGAAAATAATTTCTGCTTCGTCAACAACGGCCAGCCAAAGTTCGTTCTAACAGGCCACTATGGATCTCTAAGAGAATTTAAATAAAAATAGTAAATATGAGCAAGATAAGAAATTATTTTATCAGGCTCACAATTTCGAAGTAAACTTCTATCCTCTCTGTGATGCTAAAGTGTGGAAAGCAGAGAATGTGAATGATAAGAAACTGTTATTCCTTTAATTACATGGAAAAAGGATGAGATATTGCTCTTGAGCCAGTAACAATCAAAAATTTCTTGTATTCTGCTGCTGTAACATTTTACAATAAACATGCGTCGTAATACCGTAGAGCGTACTATCTACATCATTTCTCGTTACTGAAATACGATGCCGCTATCAAACAGAGCCATTGAAGGTCGTGATGCATTTACCAAGGAAATGAGTTTCCAGTTATGAACGTTTTACTGCCGCTCACGCATACAAATCAAGTTATAACTACTGTCATGAAATATGGCCCTGTACGTAAGTCCCTGTCAATTACAAAATTCTGAACTATAACCTCCCTTCCATTGAGTACTTTCTCTCAGAGCATTGTAGCAGGATACTATGTAGCTGTACAGTATTGTGTGGAAATAAGAAATCAATTTACCTGCTGAGTGAGAGCGAATTAGATTACCAGAGAGACAGAATTATCGTATCCTTCATCCCAAGTGATGTGAACCAGTTTTTAAATTTATTTTCTGCTACAGCAGCTAAGCGTCATGTTTCCATCGCACCTAGTCGGTTTTTGAACAGGCGTAGTGATATAATATAGTTACTGAGGTTGACAGCACTACGCAGCGGTCACGCAAGATGTTTTGTTCTCTCGTAAATGTAAGGCATTTGGATTGTAATAACAGTACAGTATACATCGTAATAACACAGCCGTATTGATTACTCGGTAAAGACGTGTATTAGATGTCTTTGAAGCATACTGTCAACGATTTCACTTTTCTTTAAGCAATATTTTAGAAAACGCGAGAAAACCGTAAAGTTCGCGTGGAAATGTTTGTGTTTACATTTAAATCTGTAAAGTTAGGCAGTGTAGAATAATTCTTACTTCATTTCAGCAGTTTAAGTAAAGCTTATCCCTTCATTATTTTCAGAAGTTGGTGCAAACTCTAAGTTAACTGGCTCAGAAAATTTGCACAAGTAATTTGTTTACACACAGTTGTGTTTTACATTAAATTTTGTAAGAGTGTTTCCTTGCTTGTCTCTAAATTAATGGATTTGTTTTATCATATTAATACTTTTGCTATGAGACAAATGTGTGTGACTCATCTTAATATTATTAGATTCTGTGTAGCCTGAAATGGATGCTATAATTTTACCATTGTTGGTAACTGCACCTGTGTGGGAAGTACATGAGGATCTTCCCTGATTTTGATGGAACTCAATACAGGTAGTAAGACAGCGGAACAAGTTGGAAAATTTACTGCTCTTCTGGCTGAATTAGACAAGGCTAGGAAAGATTTTGACGTATTAAGAAGGAATAAGGGTAAAGAGAGGGGGGAGGTACCAACAGATAAAAGGAGGTAGAGAAAAGTGAAAAATATATCTGCTTTAGTTAGGAGCGGGTGAGTCGCAGGCAGTTTTAAGTGCAGACAGCAACCAACAAACTTTAAACAATAAACAAAAATTGTATCAGTGAAATTCTCCAACCGCTGTTTAACTAAGATGTTTTGCTTTATTTTCAAGACAAATAGTTTCGGCATTCCACCGCACCATCTTCAGGCCCCGTGTACATCTCACAAAATAAACGATAATGCCATTCAGAGCCATATATCCATGGATTTCGTGAATTCAGACCGTTTCACAAGTGCTTCATTCGTAGACTTGGTACCAAGTGTAATGTTGAAACTGGTTGCCGTCAGAATAAAATAATGTATCATCTTAGTTACACGGCTGTTGGAGCATTTCATTGATATTGACAAATACTTAACCAGCTGATTTCCCTGTCCTCGATGGGCCAACAGAGATAAACAAAAATGGATGTATCCACAGTAGCTAGTAAACGGAAAGAAAATTTTGTCGTTAGGTATTTCCCATGCTGAAGACGTGAGGCACATTTTGCAAGATCAAATGGGATCTTTCTACATGTCATCAATCTTGTACTTTAATGGGGGTTTGGGTATGCTAACAAAGGACATATTTTCAGTTTGTAAACTATTCTCGAAGGAAAACACCATGATTATTAAGAGAACTGTTTACATAATTTTGTACAGTTTAGAATGTATCTCAGTAAATGCTGCGTCTGTGTTGAAACTTGCCAATTTTGAGTTTGTATCCGTTATGGGACACCGTAACCAACCTCATTTGAAGTCGTCAGCTATGAGAGTCAGGAGTAGGAGCATGTGCGTATGTCTGTAGCGGTGGCGTGGTTCCTATACCTTTAACATGATAACTAAGAAATGACAAAATACTCTTTTCTATTACTGACTCCTTTTTTTGTACCAACTGGGACTCAAAAACTCCACTACACAGTGAGCTGGAGTAGTAAATTCCATGAGAATATTAACATAACAAGCAGTTTCTTTTGTGAAATGTTGCGACTGCAAAATCGTAGTTCGGGAGTGTACTCAATAAACGAAAAACCGCTTACACCTTCTAGCTACGTCTCTACATAGCCGTTGTTCCGATTGAGACATTTGTCGTAACATTGCACCAACTTTCCAATAACCTCGGCATAGCAGGCAGCCACTTGTTCTTTCTGTCAGTTCTCTGCCCTGATCTGCAGCTTGTTGTCTGTGCCACAATGGTGTCTTCATAGTCAGCAGTTCATGTGAACTGAGATGAGTCTCAGAGGGAGCCAAATCCGGGCTGTATGGATGGTGATCAAACACTTGTCATCAAAAACGCTGCAGGAGCGTCTTCTCTGGCTTGCAGTGTGCAGCCGAGAGGCGTCACGAAGAAGGTAATGCATGACAGTCACGTTGCGTGGTGTGCATAATATCTGGCGAATTCTCTCACAGGCACTCATACTTGACGGGAAACACAATATTCTAGGTATCTTTAGGTGCTCACTGTGGGCTCAGATCTGAAAAGAGCGACGTGACGTGATCGACAGGCATTCTAGAGACACCGCTACGCAAAATTTCTTCAGATTTTCTCTGTGGTCTTCTCTTCGTGATCGATCAGAACTTACTTTCGAAATAGCTTTCACATTTGAGTGCTAATGGCTTAAATGAAAGAAAACAGTTCTATTAATAAACTCCTTACCCTATTTTAAAGCGGTTTTCTTGCAGTAGTAACCCAGTTTACATCATACTCTAAACAAAATCCGCAGGTTACTCAGGGAACATGGGTAGTTTGTAGGACAAAAAGTGAACTACACCTGTCAATTGCTATCGGGAGTGATGTTTGTGCTGGTCATCCTCCATGGCCGTTGACAGCACTCCCGTATCATGTAGCTAACGAGAAGGCATTTAGATAATGACTATCTTTTAGTCTCCGACCGTATAAGACGTGCGAAACGTTTCTGCTTGCAGGGGGTCAACAATTAGAATAGAGTCTGAGGAAGACTGAGGGGGAAATCAGAACACAAACAGAAAATCACTAGCAGTTTTAACAGAAAAATATAATATTCTGCCAAGGATACGCTTCACTGACGCTAATCGTTACAAAGGAAAAGTACTTGAATGTTTAACATACCAAAAGTACACATATACTATACAACTCGCTGCAAATTTATTTGTACGACATAAAGAGCCACGTGTTGCAAGATATAGATTGACAAGAGAATTCGTTTAAGCCAGAGAGGATGTGCTGATACATAAGACAGCGATTCAGGTGACAAAGGTGACGTCATAGTGGAATCTTACTGAATGGGTGGCGCAGTCAGTGTATGGCCGCACCACGACATAGACTTGCTCGATCTGTGAACTCCAGCGGCGTTGTACGCGGGTGACATTACCGAGCTCTGTTCAAGTCAGTCTGTCACCTAATTGTAGACGGCGAGTGCCTATAGGAAGTCGCGTCCGCGAAGGAGATGAAGCTGCATATGTTGGTCAGCATATAAGATTATCTGAATTGTCTGGGGCGACAGCGATCACACCTGTTATGGCTCCAGACCCTACTCGGACCCCGAACCGTAGAGCCGTTACTAACTTATGTGGAGCAACATGTGCCGAAGCCTATCTGCTCTGACATAGGAAACTGACATTATCTTTTGCGGACAAGGGTTCTGAATTCTAGCCCAGTCCCATTCGTCAAAAAGTGGTAACCACAATGTTTCTAAACGTCCAGGCGGAACAAGAAGGAACTGTTTATACTTGAATAATTTTTTTAATGATTTTACGCTATTATGAATAAATTAACAACTTTCCTGCGAGAGACCAGTGCTGTAATCCGTCTCTAGATTTCGGATCCTTAGTACTTCTGGAATGATGACAATTGTTATAGATAGATAAAACTACAACTGAAGATTGGAAGACATCAAAATAGAAGTTAAACCTTTAATTGAGTACAGCGATTTATGTTCGTTATCAAAGGCTTCTGAATCTATAAAGCCAGGAACAGATTTTTTATTAAAACAAATTGTTTTTCTTTATCTGAAGGCTAAGAGCATACACACTTCCACATCTCAAAACATAGCATTACAACTGTTGCCCTCATTGGCTCTGAGTCTGAAACAGGTATGATTTAGTCATCCATTCCACTGGTATAAGCCCATTCCTCTATCTCAAAAGTTTACCAGCCGGTACACATAAACATTAAATAAGGGGAATCAGTGCAAGTATGAATACTTCTCTAGAGTCTACGTTATTACAAATAAATATTTACAGGAAGAAACCAATACCATGTTCATGTAGCACATAATATAGAGCAAAAAATGACAGCAAGAACAACACACAAAAATGAATGTAAGCTAAAAAAAATAACAGGCATGTAACTGCAAATATAAATAGCTAAATCCAAAGAAACTCCAGGAGAAACTCTGCAAATCTCACACCAAAATATGTATAATCCAATAATTTTGTATTTTACATGCATTGGAGATGCCTAAAAGGAATGTCTCGTATTCAAGAATAAATTTCAGTTGCAATAGACAGAAGTCTTCTTACCTTTACGATAAGACATAATTGAGTTTATTATTAGCAACTGAGGAAAACTGCTGCAAGTATTAACAATATTATTACTGCTTGTCAAGCATTTCCATCGCAAACTACGAAACAGATAACGACTCGAAGGTTTATAATTTGTATAAAAAATAGCTACCAGCCTCATGTATGGTTTAAAAAAGTTTATTATCTTCAGTATGGTCTGAAGATAATAAACCTTTTTAAATCATACATGTGGCTGGTAGCTGTTTTTTATACAACTTATAAACCTTAAGTACAACAGCCACGTTTCTCAACATGTCGACTTTCGACAAAATAGAGATAACGACTCTTAGCCAACTCCAAAGGCCTATAAACTTTTTAAAGTTCAACAAAAGCGTAAACAGTACCATTTCATTTCAAATTACATTAATGTTAAAATAAGTAGTGATTCTCAAGAGGCTCAAAAGGCCAAGGTAATATTGTAGAGATCGTGTTTAATTAAAGAAATTAGGCAGTAGTATTCCGTAAACTTGAACTGATAAAACATCTGTGTAGTTTGCACCTGCAGATGGCACTTTACCTGAACAGTCCAGCCGTGCTCATCTGGTAGATCCGACAATATGAACTCACGCAGCCCTCTATGAAGGAGATGGACTAGCTTCAGTCACATTATGGTGGTGAACACGAACTCAGGACAGTGCTACAGGGTTCAGGTCTTTGTCTACTATCACCTACAACAAATGCAAACCCAGTGAGACATCAACCCTTAGATGTTTGAAATTAACAAACATCTAGTTTGAATCTACTGGATTTTCTTCCAGTGGCGCTGTCGCTTTTTTTACAGCTAAAGAACTTGGTTTTGCAGCAGTCTGTGTAGTGTAATAATTTCGGTTCAGACTTAAGCTACATCCAAAATAAAAATGACACTCGTAATGTAAGCACTCAGTTCTTAATACTGTCGTTGAGACAACACTTAGAAAACTAGACACTTAATGAAATATGAATCTTGATCTACAAGTCTTGTATGGCACAAGTGAAGGACAAGACTGGAGTATTTACATTGGTCAGTATTTTTTTATTCAGCTGACGTATTTCTTAGTACTCTTACCCTGTCAAAATCTTTTTAAGATCTGTTTCCTAAATCCTCTAGCAGATTCGAGCTGTATGCTATGCAATTGTCTTCTTTATATGATCTTTGGTTGGTTCGGAACAAGAACAAAGCCCTCTATTTCAGATGGAAATACCTTGTCCTTCCTGTCATGCTGCTTCTTCTAAATCTCTTCCCTTTCCCGGATTTGGGAATAGCTACGACGATCTCCTCCAAATTCCTATCAGACGGCTGAGGAAACTCGCGACCCTTCGAATTGGCATTTCAATATAAGCTCTGTTAACTAATGCAGTGGGGTGTCATTCAGTACTATGTAGCCTGGTTAATTTGCCCACCTTTCGGAAACACCGTCATCCAAGGTTCCCTGAAGCGCGACAGAAACTTGTGTTAACAGTAATGTGGTACTGTCGCATCTCGATAATTAAGGGTAACCTAATACCAGAATACCCTTAGGCATTCCCTGCACTGCTGGTAGTCATTTGCCTTACCGGTGCGGTTAGTTCCACGACTGCAGGGAGCTGACTGTCGCGAATATTATTCCGTGGCCACATCCGCTTTCGTCTCCAGAGGAGGGCCTTACATTACCATAATCTGATTCATCTACCAGTCCTGCGGAAGCTTAGATGAGGCTGAGTGTTGAATATTAGGTCAGGATGAGTGTCAATGTTTTGTTGAATGTTGCTGGAAATTCACCTCTTCGATACGTTAGAGCCAACTACCAAGTAATACATCCTCTGCCTTTCTACGTAGGACTCATGGCGGGCAGACTGAAAACTTGCTGCTACAAAAATTCACGTAACATGCCTCTTGTGGCGTCATAAGCAGGACCCGTACTGATATACTTTTCTCGCTAGTGTTGTCGAGAACAGGAAACAGTCATAGTAGGAGCAAGTAATGCCCCACGAGAGAAGAAATACTGACGTGAGGTGACGACCAAACACGTTAATCAGCTGTCTGTATGAAGGCGAGAATGTGTCATAAATATCCTAAGGCAACATGCACTGACTGAATCTAGCAATGCGAATTTTTCCCAAGAAGGATGTTGTAGACTGCTAAGCATTTATCAAGGAGGTGTTTTCTTCAGCTACAACAGATCGTGATGTTTCACAAGACTTGAAGATTAAGTTAGGTGAGTCTGTTCCTAGAATGTTGTATAGAGAGCTACTTTAGTGATAGTTTTCCATTAATTTGTGGAACTATTCCATCCGGCTGAAATCCATGGAATTTTAGTTCTCAGAGCGATATGATCGTTATTGCCCTTGAAAGAAGTAATTTCCCTACTTTGAGGTTGCTTTTAATTTGATGTAAATCTATTACTTCCCTGCAATTAGCTAATTTTCTTCCCTTGGGTGTTATCAGGTGACCAGGTGGTAAGAAAGTTTGTAACATTATCACGGAATCGCCCTGTACAAAAATAGTAACCCCTGCTGTTTGAGACAGTAAAGTATTTTTTCTGTGTTTATTTAAATAGCTGTAAACATTGCTCACTTCCAGAACTTGAAACGGAATAAAGTTGAATCTTATGTCAGTTTTGGCATTAATATTCAGGTTAAGCAGAAAAAAATGGTTCAAATGGCTCTGACCACTATGGGACTCAACTGCTGTGGTCATAAGTCCCCTAGAACTTAGAACTACTTAAACCTAACTAACCTAAGGACATCACACACATCCATGCCGGAGGCAGGATTCGAACCTGCGACCGTAGCAGTCGCACGGTTCCGGACTGCGCGCCTAGAACCGCGAGACCGCCGCGGCCGGCGTTAAGCAGAAAGAAAGCAGTCAGCATATAGTTTCAAATGTTTCGACTTTGCCTACAAGTTGCCTAAAATCAGTCCATCTTTCACCTCACTTTGCTTACGTCGTTTCTGGTAAAACACTGAAATGGTTGTAAATCTAGAGCTCAGTAAATAAGATGTGCAGTGCTTCGTCAACTCGTTATCGACGTGCCACGCAATAAGCAAGTGAGACTAAAATGATGAAAGGTTGCTATCGATAGAAAGAAACTGTTCCCTGAATTTCGTGTTAGAAGACATGCCCATTTCTTGATGAAGAAGTTGCCCCAGATGAAGCAGGTGATTTTGTAAATGCACGACTGCGTGAACGGGTTACGTTTCTGTGTGCTGTGCCAAATATCTTGCCCGAACAGTCATTAAAGCGAAAACTCATGTTTGAAAGCAGACCAGTCTCCGCACTACCGTACGTACGAACCACTTCAGCACACGTGAACTGGTAGAACACATTTTTTACTATCCCAGTGGAGGATTCTCGTCTGTAAAGAAATATTCTCTCTTAGGTGTGCAATTTGTAGGAGACGGCATTATTCACAGCCGTTGTCATTACGTTTTCCCATTTTCGTCAGCTCATACGTCAACTTCATAATCTGTATTTGTCGTGTCCACTTTACAGGTGTCTGTCTTACATTAAGATCGAATCACCATTTCTCTAACTCTGTGGATATTCTTCTACATTTCCTCCTTCATAAAATATTACTAGTACAAGTACTAAGTTAGGTACTTTATAGTGTCACTAAATACGCTCTCCACCAGCAAAAGATAATTTACAAGTGATTGTGTCAGTCTGAAAGACAGCTTTTCCGTTATATTTATATTTCATGGTAATTTTTCACCATCCTCTATTTATATCTGTGACTCAGCTGAACTCATCAAAACATAAATTTAAAACGTAGCTACCGATTTTTGTTCGCTACTCGTCGTTGCGAGACGTAAAATCGTTGTGAAATGTAAAACATAGCCGAATGTAATATGAGGTAGTAATGACTGGCTCATGTGGCGATACTTTTATGGCACCTTTGTTGATGAAGTAACAACGAAATTAGGGTGAACGCGATAAAGCCAATTTTTAAATTTCGATAAAAATTCGTAATGGTGGCACACTTATGGTTTATTGCAAATATACGACTTTCTCCATATTTATTAGCGTACGGCAGTTAAATACGCATTTATTGTGTGCGTAACTCCAGCATTTCTAACTGTGGCCTATAAACAGAAAGTTTTGAGTCTGGCTGCGTAGTCAGTTAACAGTAAATACAGCTCTTGATCACAAAATTTTGCCCTTTTGACAAGGTTTCGACACTTGTATCAGTGTCTTCATCAGAAATTAATTATTCTCACTGGCCTATAGAGTAAATAAAAATTATTGAATTTTTTTTATGAAAAAGTGTAAGTACTGACTAACAGTACAGGAAATAAAGTACTAACATATCATGTATATGATAAATATCTAGCGAGAAAGGATTTAGTCACAAAAAATTTCAAAAAGAATATGTGGAAGGCGAGCCACTATGGGCTGCTCATACACATAAAGCTACAGGTAGCAACAGACTGAGGCGCCCGCGCTAATAACTGCGGGAAGGTGAACATTATACCAAGAGTGCCATCTAGTAGCCATAAATATAAGTAGGCTACTTAATATTTAAAATATAGACAATTGAATGTTAAGACGAACAGTATTTAGTATATGTACCAAAAGGGAAAGTTTTATTTGACAGCAGCAGACACGGTAACTTTTTGTTTATGTAAAGACTTAGAAATATAGTTTTAAGACTGAAAATTGATTAACAGAACAAAGAGAAACAGTACTTACAAGTCACGTATAAAATAAATACTAAGCGGAAAAGCTTTAGTCACAGTTTTAAAGTATTAAGCGTAGAATGCAAGCCACTACGGGCTGCTCGCATATGTCGAGCTACGTGTAGCATCAGACTGAGGTGCCCACGTTGACAACTGCGGGCAGGTGAACGTTCCACCAAGAGTGCCATCTGGTAGCCGCAACTGCATCCTCGCTGCCTAACATTCAAATAAACACAGACGAATATTATGATAAACATTACTGAGTACATGACGTGAAAGGCAATGTTTTGTTTGACAGCAGCAGGTAAGGTAACATTTTGTCTACATCGGAGCTTAGAAGGACAGTTTAATGGATGAAAACACCATTATAGAAAATACAAAGGGGGCTGAATGACACAACCTGTAGAAAACCGATATAACACGAAGTGCAGACAATATAAACCACTTAAATATCGAAAAATTATGAGTTGACTTAGATGGAGAAACATTGACGGTGGAACAATTTTTCACGGAGTAGAATGCCGGCCATCGTGGCTGAGCGGTTCTAGGCGCTTCAGTCAGGAACCGCGCTGCTGCTACGGTCACAGGTTCGAATCCTGCCTCGGGCATGGATGTGTGTGATGTCCTTAGGCTAGTTAGGTATAAGTAGTTCTAAGTCTACGGGACTGATGACCACAGATGTTAAGTCCCATAGTGCTTAGAACCATCTTAACCATTTATTTCCTAAATGAATGATCTTTTCAGAGTTTCATGCTGAAATTTGGGTAAATCATGGGACTCGCTATTCATACTGTTAGAAATCGGCCGTATGGGATGGTTAGGTTTGTGAGTTTTAAAGTGAGTCCGAAATTGTTGGTGCTGATGGTTCATGATGATAAGAATTTTCTTCTGAATATGTTTGTTTAGAAATTTTGCGTTGTTGATGGTTGACCTGTCTTTCTTTTATAATTCCGGGGTCGGATACTCATGCAGTTCCCAAATATTATTTTCTTTAAAATAATCTAAGGTTTTAGAAATATATTCAAAACTGTAGGCTATAAGTAAACAGCAGCTTTTGTCAGACTTTGACATTAAAGTAAGAGCTTCTTTAAGTTTATTATGCATACCAATATGAAGAGAGACTGTGTTTTTACTGACGAAGTTTGCTAAGTCTTAAGCAGTTCTAGTTTGACATGAATTATCTAATTTGTTACAGTCAAGACATTCAAGGAATGCATCGACGTATTTTACAAAAGAATTTTAACTAAGACTTACATTACTTTTACGCAGATTGAAACTGTCTTACTTGAAAAAGGGCTGAAGTAGAATGTCACGCCCAACTTGTTAGATGAAAATGAAATAGAAAAAATGCTTGTCGACCTATAAATTGGTCTTGATTATAAAAAAAAAGAAAAGAAAAATCATGTCAATTATACTTCCTTCACTCGAGAGACGTAATTTGCTTACACATGAGGTTACTTTAATTTGATATAAAACTTTACTTCTCTCTGATTAACTAACTTTCTTCCCTTTGGCATTATTATCAGGTGACCAGGTGGTAAAGTTTGTAATATCATCAAGTAATCATCCTGTAAATAATGTATCCTATACTATTTGTGAGAGTAAAATCCTTTTTTTTTTTATTTATATGAATGGTTTTAAACATCGCTCACTTACATATTTTGAAAAGGAATAGAATTACATCTTCTTTAAATTTAGGCATTAAGGGGGGAAACCACATTAGGTGATTCAAAAAATACGATTTTTTAATTAGACAAGTCGTTAGCTTAAATATCCAAGAATATGCTGTCAGCATTTCAAAGCGAAATTCGCATTTGTTTAGATTCTATGAGCAAAGAACCGAGTGCATATTGGACATACTATCATATGATTTCCACGGATGAAAATCCTCAACATGATTTTTGCCCAGAGGGAGAAGACAGCTGGTGCGAGTGGCAGAAACGGAGAGACCTTTCAATGGAACATGAATCACACCCTGCTCCATTGTACCCCGACGTAGAGAAGGAAATAAATATAAAGATTTATCAAGGGATGAATTGCTGGAGAGATGTTTAGCTGGTCATACACAATATGGGAATGAAAGTTTTAATTCCACTATTTGACGATTGGCTCCTAAACGCACTCCTGACGAAAAGTCGTTGAATTGGCATCGTATTTACCAGCGGGCTTATTCAACGAAGGATATTCATCTCTTGTGATGGTCATGAACGAGGCAGGAGTTGTAGTAAGGACGCTAAGCTTCAGTTATGCCGAACAAATGGATAACCAGCGCGAGCCGGCAGAATGGACGTTATTCATTGGAATCGAAGGAACAACGGAAAGCTCGGAAGGCACTGCTGGAAGCACAAAATGAACTCTATGAGGAAAAAGTAGGATTTCTATATGGTGCTGGAACCGCAGATTAATCGGTAAGCATTTTACATTATTGTTAACTTACTTGAATTTCTAGTTTCCGACAATTTACTTTTCAAAAGTGGTTACCTCTTAATGATATTTTTCACATTTGCGTGCATTTTAATGAAATGAGTATAGGACCGATCATTATGAAAACTGATTCTTTATAAAATTAAGAAATTACATGAACCAACTTGTGAGATGATATCATGGTTTTAAGAGTATTTTTATTTGCATAATTAGAGAAACAAAATCGTGAAAATCGAAGTAAATTGTTACAACGCCTGCAAAACTTTTAATTTTCATTATTTTCACCTGAATTGATATTCATATTCTTAGAAAAGAAGTTATTAATGTAAATCATAACCTTTCTGATTTCAGATGAAAATCCAAATGGATACAATGCACGCATAGAGAACTATACTCACAACCATCAGCGAACATCAAAGCGTAACTTTGATATTTATGCCTGAAATTATTCAAAAATATTCACTAAACTTTTTGAAATATGAATGAAATGATCTCAAAATTTCATTAATTATAATTAATCCTCAGCCCCAAAAAATCTCAAAAAATCAGTGTCAAACTGCCTTCTAATGTCGTTTCCCCCCTTAAGATTCATTAAACGCAGATGGAAAAGAATCACCATATACCCACAAATGCCTGAAGTTTGTGTAATATTTGTCTAAAAGGAATCCATCTTTGAGCTCTGTCTGTTCACTTAATGTCTCTTCTGTGTAAATAATAAAATGGTGAACCCGTAAATAATATGTGAAGTGTGTCGGTAACATACATAGCGACGTACCAGTCAACATGCAGGTCAGAATAAAATGATGAAGTTTTGCTAACAGTAGGAAGAAAGCTTTCCCTGAATCTTATATTTAAAGATATTCCTGATATTTATGAAGAAAATACGTTATCGTTCAGGATAGTATCTCCACCATTGGCTACAGGTTCAGACGTTGTGCTGAAAAGGCGATATCAGTATCAAATGAGACGAATTTTGCACCATCGGGGATGTATACATTATTTATTTATTTCACCATATTCGATAGATTTTTGAACCAGTAATTTGTGTCAAATAGTAGTTATCTTATCATGCTATTCGGTTATTTGTGGTTTTAATTTTTGATTAATTGCAAGCCTGTTAATGTAGTTGACAGCTATTCTGGATCATTATTATTGGGAATAATAGTTTGACATCTTAGAATGGGAATTCTGAGGTTCACTACTATAGAGACCCTAACCTACTGTCCTGAAAACAGATGTCTGATATTCGGAGCTTTTTCAATCAACACAGTAAATCTATTACTTGGATTTTTTTAAAGACTGGTAACATTGTAATATCAAATTATCTCATGTACCTTATTGCTATATTCTTATTGATGTATGATGACTAATGTTTTACTTTTATATGCTTTTAGCGTCATCGCATTGTGCAGACACAACTTACTGTTTACATCCTATACCACCTTGTTTGTGTAGTCCACATTTTGTTTTGTATTGGTGTCGCATGTAAGATGCTCTTCAGTTGCTTGTAATGTCTCCTTGCTGGCAAAACGGCTGGTGAGCCATGTCAGGTGACACTTTTCTGTTTGCAGTTTTGTTTTCCATCTGCTGTTCTTAAATCTGGGTTTTAAGTTACGTTTAAAACCCTTATCGAGTATGTTAAGCTCAGATTGAGAAAACATGACGGTAGTAAGGTTTCGTACTCTTCTAAAAAATTTGAAGTTAGAAGCATTATGTATCTCATGACCTAATACAAACCACACTAAAAGCAATCTGCAGACACTTCACTGGTCATCCAGGCTCTGTTCGTAGCGGGTCTCATTCTACTTTACTCAATCTGTTTCGAGGCCGGAGATGCTTCTGTAGACGCCCCGGGCAGCAAGGAGATACCAATTTCACTGTCGCCCGACAACAAGGAGCGTTCCTTTTCATAGCAGCAGTATGTGACGATATTCTACGCCCTGTTTTGTTTCCCTTCATGTCAAATCGGCCTGGACTTGTATTTCAGGAAGATACTGCCCACCAACACGTGTCAAGAGCTTCTACCGCTTATCCTCGTGCTTGGAACACCTTGTTTCGTCAGGAGGGTCGACGGATCTCTCCCCAACTGAGGACGTTCGGAACATTATGGGCAGGGCTCTCGAACCAGTTCCGGATTGTGATGATCTAACGCCGCAGTTGGACAGTCTTTGGCACAATACCCATCAGGAGGACATTGAATCAATCGATAACTACCAATGCCAATGCGAATAAGGATAGGTGGATAGGTGGATAGGTGGACCAACACGTTACCGATTCGGCCGCTATTTGGAGCTCTTTCCATTGCATAAATCGTACAGTTATTCTGATATCGTAGTCGTTTGTCTGTACATGTATGTCACATCTACTGATATGTGTCCCATGCACGTACTCCCCTGCACCACTTTTACACAGGAATTCTCCACTGTTATCAGACTACTGATATCGCCTTTCAGCACAACGTCTGAACCTATAGCCCACTGTACTGTTGGTCAAGATATTTAATTGTTATGGTGACGGGCAAAAGGCTTGACTGTCGTGCCGTATGTAATGTGAACTTTGTTGACGGTAAGGAGTCAGTGGATTTGTCGCACTTTTGAGGAAACGGAGGTCACGAGTGGCTGGTACCTGTCAGATAAAGGCAGAGTAATTTTTAAGGTCGTTCAGAACCTCATACAGAATATACTCATGTAATCATCATGGACATATGGCTGCACAGCGCCGAGTATCGAAATGGTTGTTGATTTGACGTAAGTGTTAGGTTAATGTACTATGTTTGGTGTGTAATTGTTGGTGTTTCAAAATGAGTCCTAAGAAGGGCAAGCCTTTTACGAAGTCAGAGACGCAAGGTGTAAAGGAACCACAGACATTTCGCATATTCCTGGAAAAGGCAACACAATTGAAAGTAAACAATATGGCTTTTTTATTCTTTTTATGTGAAATGAGGTTGGAGGGGTGGGGAGGGGCGGAAGGAAAAGGAAGAAAAGGGACCATTGATACTAGCTGCAGCGGGAATTTATGCCGAATCAGCAGTGACTATTTTAGTGATGTATGAATAAGTGTGCTGCACCGAGACTCAAACGTGAGTTTCCGACTTACCAGGCAGTTACGTTAACCAATGAACCACCCACGCACAGTGTTCAACGCAACTGCTTGGACTATTTCTGCAAGCCTCTCGGCCATACCATACCTGCACCTAGCACCACCTATCCGTATTCCCCGTCCATGTCCTCTATAAGCGCTACTTTCATCTTCCCACAGGAGGTCAGACGTAATTGTGCATTACACTGAAGGCGATGGATTCATTGCCCAACAAGGGGAATCAGTTCGGTCAGATATAAAGGCACAACCACCACTCATTCAAATAATACAGTATAATATGAAGTTGCAATGTCTAGCGGAGTAACAGTAGCCCCCGCGAAGTATAGATTTGTGACCCCGAATGTTCAGTTGCTCCTTTTCCTGGTAAATCAACTAAGGATGTGGAAGCGTTTATGGAGGATCTTAGGAAACTGGTAGGGATGGTAGGATTGTCTGATACGTACCTTTTTTCATTAGCAAAACTAAGATTGGAGCTAGAAGCAAAAGCTTTGTGGGGTTCACAGAGACTTTCAAGGGGGCTGGAACATATGAAGATTTTTTCAGCACATATGGTCAAGGTATAGTGTCTTTGATTGGCAATCAAATCGTCCTCAGTCCCAGGTTCCAACGTCGTAGCTGCTTAAATTTTCGATAAAAGTCGTCAGAAATGGCAGCCGAAGACTTCCGACATAATAGGTCACCCTCGTTCTGCATCAGCCTTGTTAAAGATGAACAGAGGCGGACAGAAGTTCAGGGCACTCTTTTTCCCCTGGAGTGCGAAACTGCCCCTAAAGGTGGAATAATCAGCAATAATCAACGGCATGAGGATGCAGAAGCACTGGAAGCCACTGCATCAAACACACATAATGTGTATCCACAGGACTTCTTGCCTTAAATTCAGAACATGCCATCATGATCTCTCTATTAGCAAAAGATTCCGCATTAGTCACCCATTCGGATCTCTGGGAGGGGGCTACCAAGGGAGAGATGATCGAGAGAAAAAGAAAGGATATCGATCTACGAGTCGGTGCATGGAATGTCAGAGGTTTGAACGTAGTAGGGAAGCTATAAAATCTGAAAATGGAGATGCTCAGGCTCATTCTAGATATGGTGGGGGCCAATGAAGTGGAATGGAAAGAAGCAAGGATTTCTGGTCGGATGAGTATAGTGTAATAACAACAGAAAGAGAAAATGGTGCAACGGGATTAGGATTCGTTATGAATAGAAAAGTAGGGAAGAGAGTGAGTTACTGTAAACAGTTCACTGACAGTGTTGTTCTCATCACAGTAGGCAGCAAACGTACACAGATAAAGATAGTTCAGGTATATTTAGCGACGTCGTAAGCAGAAGAGACAGAGAAAGTATTTGAGGGTATTGACCGAGTTATGCAGTACCCCAAGGGAGATGAAAATCTAATAGACATGGAGGATTAGAATGCTGTTTCAGGGGAATGAGCAGCAGAAACGGTTACGAAACAATAAGGGCTTTGTACTAGGAATTAAAGACGAGAAAGACTAATTTAGTTCTGCATTAAATTTCATGTGGTAATAGCGAATACTCTGCTCAAGAATTACAAGAGGAGGAGGTATACTTGGAAAGAGTCCGGAGATACAGCAAGGTTTCGATTAGATTACATCATGGTCTGGTTGAGATCCCGAAATCAGATATTGGATTGTAAAATGTACGCAGGAGCATATGAAGACGCTGATCACAATTTAGTGATGATGAAGAGTTTGCCGAATGTTAAGAGACTGGTCAGGAAGAGTATGCGTAAAAGAAGTTTGATACGGAAGTACTAAGGAATGAAGAGGTCGCCTTAAAGGTTTTTGAGGTTATTGATATGGCGATGGTTAATAGTTCACTAGGCAGTTCTGTTGAAGAGGAACGATCTTAAAAAAGGGCAACCACAGAAGTTGGAAAGAAAAACATATCTACATCTACCTCGATACCCCGCAATCCATCTTATGGATTGTGATGGCGGGTACCCTGTACCACTTCTAGTCATTTTCTTTTCTGTTCCACTAGCAAATAGCTTGCCCCTGTACGATCCCTAATTTCTCATAGTTGTTTTCGTGGTTTTTAAGCGCAGTTTATGTTGGAAGTAATAGAATCGTTCTGAAGTTAGCTTCAATTGCTGATTCTCTAAATTTTTTCAATAGTGTTCCTTGAAAAGAATGTCACCTTCCCTCCAGTGCTTCCCATTTGAGTTTACGAAGCATCTCTCTGACACGTGTTGTTCGTATCTACCAGTAACAAATCAAGTAGCCCACCACTGAATTGTTTCGATGTCTTCCTTTTATCCGATCTGGTACGGATCGCAAATACTCTACATCCATCTTACTGGAAAAAATGATGTCAGTTGTCTTTGTGACAGGATAACAATTGCTTATCTGCTATTTTTAGCAGGTACACTCCCTTAAACTTTTGACTGGTTTATTAACTTTCGTAACCATAGTTGCTATACTGATGTCATGATCAACTAATCCTCGTCTCTATACTGACGCTGTTGATACTCCAGCCTGTTTGCAGACACAATGTCTAAGATATTTCCGTTGGGTAGGGCTGCCAAAATAACTGCTCAAGAGAGTAATCAGAAAACGTGTTGAGAAGTACTTCGCATGACTGTCTGTCTGTACCCCCTGCAATAAATGCATAGACATTGCAGTCTACAATCGGTAGCCAAAACCGCCTCCAATTACCAATGCAGGATCTGGATATTTACACGCCACTGACTATACACATTCTTTGAATGACTCTAGAGCTGTCACAGCAGAATCGGGTGGCCAATAAAAAATGCAACAATTAACATGGTTTCAAGTAGACCTGGTATCCTGATGACCTTACTGCCACACTCGACTCCGACCTCAATAGAGACTACATAGATACAAAGAAGGTAATTACAAAGAAACCACGAGTAAACTGAGAAATACTTCAGCTCATTGAAGAAAGAAGCAAGTAGAAAAGTGCTCAAAAAATTCAGAAATACAAGTCGCTGAGTAATGAAATAAATAGGAGGTGCAGGGAAGGTAAGGTGAAATGTCTGCATGAAAAATTTGAAGGAACCGCGAAAGAAATGATTGACGAAAGGACTCTCGCAAAACATAGAAAGTTCAAAAAAACTTTCGGTGAAATGAAATACAAGAGTAGTACATTCAGTGGGCACTCGGATTTCCAGTGCTAAATGCACAGGTGAGAGCGGATAGGTGGAAAGCGAATAGCAATTCACTATTAGAATCAGAACATAAAAGAGCTTTTGAGAATTGAAGATCAAGTAAGGCAGATGACATAGATAATATTCCATTATAATTTGTAAAGCCAGTCGCGCTAATTGCAACAAAACGACTGTACAATAGAATGCATGAGACTAACAAAATACCTTCGGGAAAACTTAATCTCACATATTTCAGAAGATAGCAAGAGCTGACATGTGAGAGAATTATCGCATAGTCAACTTAACAACTCATGTATTCAAGTTTCTGAGAAGGATAATACAATTAAAAAGGAAAAAGAATGAGGATCTGTCAGATGACAATCAGTTTAGCTTTAGGAAAGGTAAAAGGCACCAGAGAGGAAATTTTGAAGTTGCGGTTGATAATGGAAGCCAGATTAAAGGAATATAAGGACACGTTCATGGGATTTGTCAACCTGTAAAGAGCGTACGACAAGGTCAAATGATTCAAGATGTTTGAAATTGTGAGAAAAACAAGCGTAAGTCATAGGGAAAGACGGGTAATCAATATATATCTTAAAAAGTAAATGCGCAGTAGGCGTCGGATGAAAGTCAGAAACGAGTTCCGGTACGATCAAGGTAGTTATGTGGTGCGGTAGCTCTCCATCCCCCATCTATGAAGAAGGTTGCCGTTTTCTATAGAAGGGCGTGCTTTTGAAGATATAAGGACTTGGAAGATTTGCCCTCTAGAAATTTCTTGAACATTCCAAAACATTCGAGAGTATTCGCGAAGATTCCAGTACATTCGGGACTATTCGAGAGCAGAGGGTTCTGGAATGTACACAATGATTCGGGATGTTCGGAAATGTTCGCGAGTAGTCTAGAACATTCGCGAAGAATGTTCGGCAATATCGCAGATCACTATGGAACATTTCAGAACATCCTCCGGAACATCGTGGACCGTTCGAAGCCTTTTTGGCATTTTTTGGAATTAGTCACTTGTAGGGGTGCCCATTGATTGGGGTGTATAAAGTAAGACCCGTAGTGGATTCGAACGTCAGTTTCTTATCCGTGGCAAAGGGAGGAACCGAAAAAGTAGTGCAGTGAGTCAATAATAACAAACAGTGAAGCGTCAGTAGTCAAAGTGATACAGTGACTAATTATAAATCGAAAATAAAGGGTGTAAAGTGTACTTAGAGTATTTTTTAATAAAGAGTTCATCTGATTTATATCGTAGGAGAGCGAGAGATGTAGCCCGCTTTGAAGTAAAATGGCAAAAACAAAAAGCGGAAAAACGAAACAGAAGAAGAGCGCAAAGCAGCTTAAAGTTTCCAAAGAACGAGAATGAGCACGAAGAGAAGCAGAGAAACCAAGGAACAGTTAAATGGACGGATTGAATTCTCAAGAATTGCAACTCAATCATAGAATAAAAAAGTACGAACTCAAGTCAGCCATGAAAATATCACCCTACGAGAAGCGTGAACGAGAACGTGTAACCTAACGAATGAAGCAATCCACTACCATCCGACGAAAGAATATAACAAACACAAACACGTCGTAATCAGATCGGTGATAACATCTGCCACTTTTGCAAAGCGAAGAAATTCAGTAGAGGAACACCAGGATTCTGTTGCGTGAATGGAAACAGGGGGCAAGAAGCACCTCGTAATCTATGCATCAAGACAAATGAACTCAAATGAGAGGAATTACTCTGCGAGGGAAAAAGAACACTTGAGCCGTATCTATGAAATCACTTATTTCAAGTTTTATCTCCATGGGGAAAAGTTTTGAGTGATAATGGATTCAAATCGTTCAAATGGCTCTGAGCACTATGCGACTTAACTTATGAGGTCATCAGTCGCCTAGAACTTAAAACTAATTAAACCTAACTAACCTAAGGACGTAACACACATCCATGCCCGAGGCAGGATTCGAACCTGCGACCGTAGCAGTCGCTCGGCTCCAGACTGTAGCGCCTAGAACCGCACGGCCACTCCGGCCGGCAGTGATAATGGAACATGAAGCATTGAAATGTTAGCTCCGGCTGAAGGACTGATGCAGTAAATTGGCACAATGACTACGATAATTGAATGAGTTTTATTTTTAGGTTGCACCTAGAACTGGAAAGAAATATGGGAACACAGGTGTTTAATTACGAAAGCAGCAGTGTTGCAAAGATGTGGTAATGAGTTTAAGGAATGGCAGGTAGCACAGAAGATGAATGGCGAGTGGAATCAGGTTTTTTATGGATTTATAGGTTACTGCACTCAGAAAGCAAGTTGAGACCATGAGTGATGTAGGTCGTGGGTGATGTAGGGTGGGTATCGGAGAGGTACTGGTGGAAGAAAAGCAGACAGGAGAGGTTACCTGTGGCATTAGCGCCATTTCAGCTGCTAGCGATTGGTGTCTTAGATCCCTTCAACAAAATATCTGTGGATAATAAATACACACCCAAGATTATAGACCATTTTGCAACAAACATAGAAATGGTCGCAGCGCCGTAGCAACAGGCAGCAACAGTTGTGCAAGCACTGGTAAACAATTGGATTCCCAAGTTCAGAGTGCTATAATAAACGATAATAACGTATTAAGGAACCAACTTTATGACAGATTCGTTCAATGAAAGCTGTATACTGCTAAGTGTGAGAATATTGAGAATAAGTCGTCTAGGTCCTCAGGCTCATGGAAAACAGACAGGGACCACAGAATCATAGGAAAGATGTTAGAACATGATGCGGATGCACACCACACCAACTGGGATGTAGTCTCAGGACACAACTCTGAGCAGCAAACGAATATAGGATTGTCAACATATATAATAGTATATGGTCGTAAGATGCTGTCGTCATTCAGTGCGTAAAAAACTGAGCATGGTAACGCTGGAGAATCTTTTAAAGAGGATAGAAGAGAGATAAAGGAGATGTGGAACAGGGTGCAGAAGGAAAAGATGGGCACCAGGAAAACAAGAGGAAACTGTGAGTCATACAACAAGGATCTGCAAAAGAATATTGGTTAGTCGGTAATGTCATCGACTTCTTACACTCCAGAGTGAAAGATTTCAAGGGCCATTTCAAATTTTGGAAATTACATCACTGGTAAAGGCCAAGATTCAAATGCCACCAGGTCGGCAACTGTACATGTGGGACGATTGAAACTGTTTTGCTGTGCAAGCGTACAACGTATTAAAATATGTCAATGAAACATTGAAAATAAATCTAGACACGGCGGCTTCTACGTCTTCAAATCAAATGGAGCAGCAAGACTACGTCGTTAAAGATATTAAAAATATTACACAAAAAGAAAAACACACCTTGTAAATGACATTAGGATATATGTCTAGCCTAAAAGTTTTACAGAAAATATCGTAAGAGAAATACAATTATTTCGTCAACATGTGAGGTTTAAACTAAGGGAGGATGGGGAGTACAGAACAAAGAGCTAGTAAAATCCCGAAACAGACCTCAGTACATGAAACTACTAACAGTGGTCATCAGACATAAACAAAAATACAACAATGCTCGATCACAAAGTTGTTATAGCACACCAGCAGCCCACCTCAGCTTCGCATGAATAGCATTACTTATCCACGGCACGATGGCCTGTTTATAACATGTAGTGACGAGCGAGATAGCGAAGGACACTTTCGATCAGATTTACCTCACATCTAGGTTGCAGAAGGAGTTTCCAAAGAGCGAAGCAGAGCCCGATTTTCTCGAGCCGCATCTAGTCTTACCTCACGATCCTCACAGAATTCAGGAGACTACATTCTACTCAGATTTTTAGCCATTCTAGTACAATGAGAAAGACTAGATCATTTTCTAGGCTTTTTAATCATAAACAAATCGAAATGAAAATGTTATAAAGAATCACCTAAATCACAAAGCCAAATCAATACATTCGTTTTTCCTAGCCAAGAAGTCAGTCATAAATAGTACCTATCGAAAGAAGCAAAGCAATTTCTTTAAATTTTTATTACACATAACAAATTCACTAGATCCGTATATCATAGCCAAATAAACTCAATATTACTTTTTATTTTTAAAGACAAGACGGTGACGCTTAATTCTGTTACTGACGTAAATTTCAGAAAATCCTATTGTGGTGTCACTGCCAGACACCACACTTGCTAGGTGGTAGCTTAAATCGGCCGCGGTCCATTAGTACATGTCGGACCCGCGTGTCGCCACTGTGTGATCGCAGACCGAGCGCCACCACACGGCAGGTCTCGAGAGACGTACGAGAACTCGCCCAGTTGTACGACGACGTTGCTAGCGACTATACCGACGAAGCCTTTGCTCTCATTTGCCGAGAGACAGTTAGAATAGCCTTCAGCTAAGTTAATGGCTACGACTTAGCAAGGCGCCAATTGTATCAGTGCATGTATCTTACGAGACTCATTTGTATAGTCAAGAGAGATGTATCACAAGGATTGATTAAAAGTTAAGTATATTCCAAAGCTACGTATTTTCTTTATAGCAGTCATAACTTATCCGGTTCCAGACTTGACGCCAGTTGGCGTGTGTGTACGCGTGCCTTTCGGCTTCCTCCTCAGTGGGCGTGACTAGCTTGTTACGCCACAACAGATTGACGACGAGGATTAAAGGATCGGGTTCTTTCTACTTGCTTTGCTCTGAATTATTTGTCATGGCTTCGCCACATTCTCCAGATGTACTGTCCGAATTTTATCGCTTGCAGAATCAGCAGACGCAGGCGTTATTGGATGCCCTTGGACAGCTCGTCCAGGGTCAACGTGCACTGCACCCCGATGCGGCCGCCGCCGCTTCGTCGCTACCGCAGCCACACCAAGCAGTTGCACCGTCCTTCCGTTATTTTGATTCAACCCAAGAGTCGTGGACTGAATGGTCCCGACAATTTGGATTCCATCTAGCCGCCTACAGAATTCAAGGTAATGAGCGGCAGCCGTTTTTGCTTTCTTGTGTCGGTGTGTCCACCTACCGTGTGATAGTGAAATTGTTTCCCCGACGCGACATAGCAACTCTGTCCTACGAAGAAATTTTGTCTGCTTTAGATGCCTACTTCAAGGAAACAGTTAATGTAGTTGCCAAAAGGTATACGTTCTTTCGTACCAAACGTACGGCCGGTCAGACTAATAGGGAGTGGGTTGCAACATTGCAAGGACTTACTTGGGATTGTGATTTTGCATGTGAATGTGGACTTCCGTATTCAGATACTATGGTGCGTGATGCAATAGCACAGAACGTTTCTGATGTTCACATACGGGAACAGATTTTGAAACTAGTTAATCCCTCCCTTCAACAAGTGAAAGACATATTGGATAGACAAGACACACTTGACTTTGCTCAGAAATAATTTGAAACTTCGCCAGCAGTGTGTCGCATTGACTGGCCCGCCGGGCGCGCAGTACGGGACGCTAACCGGCCCTCGCGCACGTCCGCGCAGCTGCAGCCTAGCTCGCAAACACGTGTGCCGCGTAAGCATGCCAATGCAGTTCTAAAATCATGCCCGCAGTGTGCGACTAGACATTCGCGTGACAATTGCCCGTCACGCCAAGCTATTTGCTTTTACTGTCATAAGAAAGGACATGTTCAAAGTGTTTGCCAGAAAAAGCTAAGATCAGACAATCAAAACCATTCCAGACCCTTTGCTTCGCGCCGGAATCGAACCAGGGACAATCAGGCTCGTGGACCTTCGCCCATGGACATTCATGTAGTTCATTCCACCGCGTCCGGTGCCACTTTATCTAACAGTGACTGTGTTCGTCCCACACAACGTGTGCGTCGACGTCGCCGGAAATCCAGTAAAGTCGCAAGTGCTTCTGTACCTGTATCAGTTCAAATTGCACGTGAAAGTCGCTCTTGTCGTCAGCAGGACAATAAACTTTTTGTAGACTTAGACTTTGGAGGCAAAGTGATACCATTCCAGCTCGATACCAGAGCTGCAGTTTCATTGCTCAATCAAGACACGTACAAACAACTGGGCAAACCTCCGTTGCGTGCCGCAAATGTTCAGCTCAATAGTTATTTAGGACAGCAGATACCTGTGTTAGGACAGTGCAGCCTTCTTGCCACATACAAGGGACAAACAAAACTTGTGTCCTTTTACGTTCTTCGTTCTATACGGCAGTGAACTTGTTTGGTTTAGATTTATTTCAGTTGTTTAACTTGTCTATCGTACATCAGGTTCTATCAGTGAATCAGACTGTGCCTTCCGCCAGTGTTTCTCGTCTTTGTGAAGAATTTGCAGACATTTTTGCACCGGGCCTTAGTTGCGCTACGAACTATGAAGCACATTTGGAACTCAAAGTGGACGTGCAACCGAAATTTTTCAGAGCGTGCAATGTTCCCCACGCATTGCGTGATGAGGTCGCAAGAACATTAAACGATTTAGAATCTCAGGGTGTAATTGAACGTGTGCAGGCTTCTCTCTGGGCCTCACCCTTTTTGCCAAAACCTTCCGGAAAATTGAGGCTTTGCGTGGACTTCAAGGCAACTGTGAATCCACAACTTGTGACTGCAACTTTTCCTTTGCCCCGCACGGAAGATCTTTTTGATAAACTGTGCCCAGGTAAGAACTTTTCGAAATAGGACCTAGCAGATGCGTACTTGCAAATACCAGTGGACGAAGAATCCCAGCGGGTCTTGGTGGTTAACACGCATCTTGGATTGTACCGATTCAAAAGACTGCCATTCGGGTGTGCATCCGCCCCTGCATTGTTTCAGCAATATTTACAAACTGTTTGTGCGTCGTTCCCTACTGGTGCGAACTATCTGGACGATATTGTGATCTCCAGAAAGACAGAAGCCGAACATTTAGCCAACCTACGAACGTTATTTCAGGTCTTGCGACAAAATGGTCTTCGCTTGAGGAAGTACAAATGTGTGTTTTTTGCTCGTGACTTACCATATTTGGGATATGTCATTAATGCCCAAGGCATACATCCGAGTCCAGAGCACCTCCGTGCCATACAGGAGTTGCCTTCGCCACAGAACTTGAAACAGCTCCAGAGTGTGTTGGGAAAAATTAACTACTATGCCAGGTTATTGCCGCGCGCTTCTTCGATTTCAGCTCCGCTTCATTGCTTACGCCGTAAAGGTGTTCCGTTCGTCTGGACGACGGAATGCGAACGCGCCTTTCGCCAGTTGAAATCGGCGTTGCTTTCACATACTTGCCTTACGCCATTCGATCCCCAGAAACCCCTTTTGTTGATGGTCGATGCATCGGAATTCGGGATCGGTGCTGTGCTTGCGCACAAAGATGGATCGCATGATCGTCCTATTGCCTTTGCTTCAAAATTGCTCTCGTCTGCGCAACGCAATTATTCCCAGATAGAGAAAGAAGCTTTAGCTCTCGTGTTTGGTGTTACTAAGTTCCATGATTTCTTGTATGGTCGTCACTTTACTATCATCACAGACCACAAACCTTTGACATCGCTTTTTCATCCGAACAAGCCTGTACCTCCACGTACGGCGCAGAAATTCATTCGCTGGTCTCTTTTCCTCTCGCAGTACCGCTACGATATCTTGTATCGGTCCACTGCTAAGCACGGAAACGCCGATGCGTTGTCCCGTTTGCCTGTTGCTGTGGATAAAGCATTCGATTCTTCCGAACTTGCTTGCATGTTCATTGATTCGGAAACCGATAACGTGGTCGAATCGTTTCCGATTGATTTTCGTCGTGTCGCTACAGCCACAGCTGCTGACCCTGTCCTTGCTACTGTTTTGCGTTTTGTTGCTACGCAATGGCCCTTGTCAAAGTCACGGATCGAGGATCCGTTGGTTCGCCGATATTTTGCTCACAAGGAGAGACTTTTTGTACGATGTGGTGTTTTGTTGTTGCGTTCGGATAATGATCAATCCAGAGTCGTGGTCCCATGTTCGTTACAGTCCTCTGTCTTACGGCTTCTTCACCAAGGAGATTGGGGTATAGTGCGAACGAAACAACTTGCTCGTCAGCACTGTACTTGGTTCGGAATCGATGCTGCGATTACGAATATGTGCTCTTCTTGTGTGGCGTGTGCCGAACAACAATCCGCCCCACCGTGGAAATTCTTTGCATGGCCGACAGCCACTTTCCCTTGGCAACGCTTGCACATCGATTTTGCTGGTCCATTCTGGAATGCTCGATGGTTGGTTGTGGTCGATTCTTTCAGTAATTTTCCTTTTGTTGTCCGGATGTCTTCCACGACGTCTTCTGCCACCATCCAAGCGTTGTCCGCTATTTTTTGCATTGAAGGTCTTCCCCAGACTATTGTTTCCGACAATGGCCCACAATTCATGTCCGCAGAATTTCAGTCATTCTGCAAGGCCAATGGTATTCAACATCTGACATCCGCGCCGTTTTCGCCTCAGTCAAACGGTGCCGCTGAACGGTTGGTCCGGACTTTCAAGTCACAGATGTTGAAGTTGAAAGAGTCGCATTCTAGGGAGGATGCATTGTTGCTCTTTTTGTCTTTGTATCGCTCTCAGCCCCGCGATGGTCCTTCTCCGGCTGAGTTGCTCCATGGTCGTCCTCATCGAACCTTGATATCTTTGCTGCATCCGCCGCATCAGGTTCCAGTGCAGCGGCGGACTACTGCTTTTGCTCCTGGCGACGTTGTTTTCTATCGCAACTATCGCGGTTCACAGCGTTGGCTCGCAGGGCGCATTCTTCGCTGCCTAGGCCGCGCGATGTATTTGGTTTTGGGGGCCTCTGGTGGGGTGCGTCGGCATCGCAATCAGCTGCGCCTCTGTCGTCGCCTGGGTTCTGCCGCTCCCCGTCTGCTTTCAGCGACGGTGCCGTCCGGTCAGCGCCCTGGGGACCCATCTACTGGCTCGCCTCATCCCCAGGTGTTACCGACGCTGCCTTCCATTTTGCCTCATGGCGACGCGCCGCCGCCGCCGCTTGTTCTCCCGCCGGCGCCGCCCGCAGTGGACGCGTTGCTGCAACCGCCTGGCGCCTCCCTGGGTCACGCGCCGCCGCTCGCTTCCCGTGACCGGCTGTCCTCCACCATGGAACTCTTGCCCGCTCCAGACCAGATGTCGTCTTCGCCCGTCGGGTGCCCCGACCACATGGAGGTCGACCCTTCGGCTCCTCCTGTCTCTCTACGGGCGCATACACCGCCTGTTGACGTGCACCCTGGTCTAGGTTTTCAGGCGTTTCCTAGCTCCCCTCGGACGGAAGGGCCGGGTGCGGGTGGCACAGCCTCGCCTGTTGTTAGGCTCCCCACCTCATCGCATACGTCAACATGGGGTCCTCCCCACGGCGGGCGGAAGCCTTATAACAGGACCGTTCGCTGATTTGCGGGGGAGGAATGTGGTGTCACTGCCAGACACCACACTTGCTAGGTGGTAGCTTAAATCGGCCGCGGTCCTTTAGTACATGTCGGACCCGCGTGTCGCCACTGTGTGATCGCAGACCGAGCGCCACCACACGGCAGGTCTCAAGAGACGTACGAGAACTCGCCCAGTTGTACGACGACGTTGCTAGCGACTATACTGACGAAGCCTTTGCTCTCATTTGCCGAGAGACAGTTAGAATAGCCTTCAGCTAAGTTAATGGCTACGACTTAGCAAGGCGCCAATTGTATCAGTGCATGTATCTTACGAGTCTCATTTGTATAGTCAAGAGAGATGTATCACAAGGATTGATTAGAAGTTAAGTATATTCCAAAGCTACGTATTTTCTTTATAGCAGTCATAACTTATCCTGTTCCAGACTTGACGCCAGTCGGCGTGTGTGTACGCGTGCCTTTCGGCTTCCTCCTCAGTGTGGCGTGACTAGCTTGTTACGCCACAACACCTATCGCCGGGGTAAAGACACAAATAAAGCCAGTTACTGGTTCTTTGGTGAATTATGCAGTGATGATAGTGTTAGTGAGGTAAACATTCAAACTAATAAGCTGAACAGATTCTTAAAACCTTAACTTGCGGTATTTGTTTCTTTTCGTGATCCGATTTTGATTAAATAAAGCATACATGTAGTCACAAGCTACGGTCTGGTTACCTGTGAAATCCCTATGGAAATACGTTTAGAAATTTTGGAGACGAGTTTGTTGAAACAGCGAAGAGAGAAAGTTTTTCAGAATAATCTTAGTGTTTTTTGATACATTCTCCACATAATCAAAGTCAATATTTGGCAAAGATTTTCAGTGTACACACACGACGATTTTCCCTTTTTGTTATTAGTTTAGATGTATGGAACGGAAGCCGATGAGCGACTGTGTGTAATATTCCTACTACCAGTGAGAGAAGTTCATAATGACGTTGCATTGTTACGTTGTAAATTAGGGTCACTTGAAACTTCAGTGCAGTTAACAAGCTAAATTTTGAAGCAAGAACACAGGTATGAAAAAAATTATAAAGACATATAGCTAAGAATTTATACGAAGAAGCTATCCCCCGTTGTTTCACTATAAAATACTTCAGAGAAAACGCAGAACTCTTACGTAATATTATACATTAATTATTATTTCACAAACCTGGTTTCGGCTGTTGCACCATCGTCAGACACAAAGACGAATGTGTGACTGTAAAGATTTTTTAAGATCAAAGATTGTAAAACAGTGCAAAGTGTCCCAGTTGCTGATTTATGATTTAGGAGTAAAACGAGAGTGATTATTTCATCAAAATACAATGTAAGAAATTTGAGTTACATCAAATATGTGACACATTAAATAATGAACTACTTGACTTTACAAATGTAGTTTTGAGAGGAAGAATAAGTTGAACAATACATAGCAAAAATTTTGTGACATGATCCAAGCGGGTGACAGAACAAGATAAAATTTTTCTTAAAATATCCGTTAATAAAAACAGGTGCAATGTGAGGCATATAAAGTAATGAAACAACTGTAATTAATATAAAGAGCAAAATTTTAAGTGTGCAAGTGAACCATAAGTATCTGAAATAAGGTAAAATGCGGGGGCATGTGAATTGACAAAGTGGTGTGAATGGGATTATTAGCAGTATGTGCAGTTAGAAGTGACGAGTACGGAAAAGATGATGTGTGAATGGAATTATTTGCTGTATTGCATGTTATAAAAGAAATATTGTGAGGAAATATTGCAAGAAACACAGAAAATTATATTTGGAGATAATTCAGGGCCAGTATTTTGCAAATTAATTCCACCCAGAGCTCTACAGAAGTTAATCCAATGCCAGTACTTTAAGGAATAGGAGATTGAAGAATCCTAAAAAAAATATATAGAGCAAGTTCAAGGGAGAGTGGTTGCCTTGGATTTGATTTATAAGAAGTGCAGGTATTACATCATTTTTAGGGACACTGAACCCCGAGAGCATACAGAGAGCAGTATTTTGTGGGGTCTCAAGAAGTTTGCCGAACTAGATCAAGCAGTACTGCAAATAGAGGCAACAGACCTTATGAAATCGCACAACGATAACTATTCAGTGAGAACAGCTTCGGAGAGCAAAGAGTTAAGTGGGCGAAGTCTGTGTCGAGAGACACACCAAGGATAGAGTAATTCATAACGGCAAATGGGAAGGGGCTCATATATGGCAATGCGCTGTAATTGTGGTAACCTTGGACATGGAATCGGGGAATGTATTGGGGAGAAGAGCCGAGTACAAGATTTATAATAATTCCAGCAAGGACAGAGTAAGTTATTACTGCTACGGAGGATAAGGAATTTCACATCTGCTGTTTGTATGCGTGGCAGTGAATAATGAACGAGTTTACATTTGACTGATTTAGGCAGTACGATCCCGACCGACAAATGTAAATCGTTTGGGGAGCATCAGGGAGTCTGTAGGTGGGGAAGGCTGGTAGTAGATAACGGGCAATACACGACTGCGGATTACCCGAGTCTGGTTGTGAAAGACTGTTTAGAGTTCAAAGTCTTGGAAGGATAGCATGAAAATCATTGAGAATTTTGCCACTGAACTTATTTTGGGGAAGATTTTGTTCTTAAGATGGATGAGAGTCCCGATTCATTCCGACAACAATTTTGTTTCTAGTTTAAGACACAGATGCAATTTCAGTTTTGCTGGTGAGGCCAAGAGGTAATGATAACGGTGGCCTATGTAAACCCGTAATGAAGCAACTAATGTGGGGAGGTCAAATTCTAAAAGATAAGAACTGTGCGGTAAATTCACGAACTTTTTGGCTGAGGAACCGGGTGTCATCAGAGTAGCATAATACCATATTGAATTAACTAATTAGGTTCCGGTTATTGAGCATTCCTATAGTTTGTCACCATCGAGAATTAAACTGATAAGAGAGAATGTGTAAAGGATATTAGAAAAACTGTAATACTACCGCCTAAATCTCTACATACTACTCCAATATTTCTGGTACCTAAATCGAATGGTGAACACCACCTGGAAGTGGGCTACCGGGAATTAACGAGAAGTTTGCATTGAGATCAGTGCCACCTCATGATTTGCATTCTTATTTTGAGTAGTTAAAGGAAATGCTATTGTTTACCACTTCAGATCTCATTCACAACCAGATCTCAATCATAAGAACATAGGAGCAAATAGAGTTACAGATACTTTCATAACTGACTATAATTTACTCGAGTTTAACCATGTCCCTCTTGGCTTGGCGACAGATGCTGCCGTCCTCTCGCAGCTCATGGCTGTCACGTTCTCTGATATGAAATGTAAATATGTATACTATTACATCGACGATTTGGTGGTTGTAGTAACTTGCTGCAGGAACGTACACAACATTTGCCGCAGGTTTTTAAACGATGAAGGTACTCTGAACCGCCAAAGAAACTCGTATAGGCATGCATATTCAAATACAGATATATGTAAACAGGCGGAATATAGCACTTTCGTCTGCAACGTCTATATCAGAAAAAAAAGTTTGGCATAGTTGTTAGATCGGTTACTGCTGCTATATTGGTAGGTTATCAATATTTAAGTGATTTTGAACGAAGTACACTCCTGGAAATTGAAATAAGAACACCGTGAATTCATTGTCCCAGGAAGGGGAAACTTTATTGACACATTCCTGGGGTCAGATACATCACATGATCACACTGACAGAACCACAGGCACATAGACACAAGCAACAGAGCATGCACAATGTCGGCACTAGTACAGTGTATATCCACCTTTCGCAGCAATGCAGGCTGCTATTCTCCCATGGAGACGATCGTAGAGATGCTGGATGTAGTCCTGTGGAACGGCTTGCCATGTCATTTCCACCTGGCGCCTCAGTTGGACCAGCGTTCGTGCTGGACGTGCAGACCGCGTGAGACGACGCTTCATCCAGTCCCAAACATGCTCAATGGGGGACAGATCCGGAGATCTTGCTGGCCAGGGTAGTTGACCTACACCTTCTAGAGCACGTTGGGTGGCACGGGATACATGCGGACGTGCATTGTCCTGTTGGAACAGCAAGTTCCCTTGCCGGTCTAGGAGTGGTAGAACGATGGGTTTGATGACGGTTTGGATGTACCGTGCACTATTTAGTGTCCCCTCGACGATCACCAGTGGTGTACGGCCAGTGTAGGAGATCGCTCCCCACACCATGATGCCGGGTGTTGGCCCTGTGTGCCTCGGTCGTATGCAGTCCTGATTGTGGCGCTCACCTGCACGGCGCCAAACACGCATACGACCATCATTGGCACCAAGGCAGAAGCGACTCTCATCGCTGAAGACGACACGTCTCCATTCGTCCCTCCATTCACGCCTGTCGCGACAACACTGGAGGCGGGCTGCACGATGTTGGGGCGTGAGCGGAAGACGGCCTAACGGTGTGCGGGACCGTAGCCCAGCTTCATGGAGACGGTTGCGAATGGTCCTCGCCGATACCCCAGGAGCAACAGTGTCCCTAATTTGCTGGGAAGTGGCGGTGCGGTCCCCTACGGCACTGCGTAGGATCCTACGGTCTTGGCGTGCATCCGTGCGTCGCTGCGGTCCGGTCCCAGGTCGACGGGCACGTGCACCTTCCGCCGACCACTGGCGACAACATCGATGTACTGTGGAGACCTCACGCCCCACGTGTTGAGCAATTCGGCAGTACGTCCACCCGGCCTCCCGCATGCCCACTATACGCCCTCGCTCAAAGTCCGTCAACTGCACATACGGTTGATGTCCATGCTGTCGCGGCATGCTACCAGTGTTAAAGACTGCGATGGAGCTCCGTATGCCACGGCAAACTGGCTGACACTGACGGCGGCGGTGCACAAATGCTGCGCAGCTAGCGCCATTCGACGGCCAACACCGCGGTTCCTGGTGTGTCCGCTGTGCCGTGCGTGTGATCATTGCTTGTACAGCCCTCTCGCAGTGTCCGGAGCAAGTATGGTGGGTCTGACACACCGGTGTCAATGTGTTCTTTTTTCCATTTCCAGGAGTGTATTATAATCGGCGCACGAGTGATGGGTCACAGCCTCTCCGAGGTAGCGATAAGTGGGGATTTTCCCATACGACTATTTCGTGAGTGTGCCGTGAATACCAGGACTTAGGTAAAACATGAAATTTCTGACATCGCTGGGGCCGGAAAGAGATCCTTCAAATAAGGAACCAATGACGGCCGAACAGAATCTTTCAATGTCATCAAAGTGCAACCGTTCCGCAAATTGCTGCAGATTTCAATGCTGGGTCGTCAACAAGAGTCAGTGTACGAAACATTCAACAAAACATTGTCGATATGGGCTTTCGGAGCCGAAGGCCCACTCGTGCACCCTTGATGACTGCACGACACAAAGCTTTACATCTCGCCTGGGCCCGTGAACACCGACATTGGACTGTTGGTGACTGCAAACATGTTGCCCTGTGGGACGAGTCTCGTTTGAAATTTCATCGAACAGATAGACATGACGGGTATGGAGAGGGCCCCATGAATCCATGGATCATACGTGTAAGAAGGGGACTGTTAAAGCTGTTGGAGGCTCTGTAATTGTGTAGGGTGGGTGCAGTTCGACTAATATGTTATCCTTGATACGTCTAGGTACGACTCAGACAGGTGATACGTACGTAAGCATCCTATCTCATCACCTGCATCCGTTCATGTCCATTGTGCTTTCCGACGGACTTGAGAAATTCCAAAGGGATAATGCGTCACCTTCACGTCGAGAAATGCTACAGAGTGGCTCCAGGAACACTATTCTGGGTCTACACGTTACGCTGGCCACCAAACTCACCAGGCATCAACATTATTGAGCATATCTGGGACACCTTACGACGTGCTGTTCATAAGAGATCTCCACCCCTCGTATTCGTTAAGATTTATGGACAGCTCTGGAGGATTCATGATATCAGTTTCCTCCAGAACTACTTCAGACATTAGTAGAGTCCATGCCGCGTCGTGTTGCGGTACTTCTGCGTGCTCGCGGGGGCCATACGCGATATTAGACAGGTGTAGCAGTTCCTTTTGGCTCTTCAGTGTATATTACAATTGATTTTTAAACTACTTACATGATATTAACGATGTGTATGTCACATTTAAAGAAAGTTGTTTCGAGTTATGAAGGGCCAGGCACTTGTTCCCGAACGTACATGCAATATAACAAATGTAGTCTTGCACATACCAATTACCTTACAAGCGCAACGTTTACAACAGGTGATATAGATAAAAAACCTTACAGACAGTTAGGTTACTGCAGCTTGATATTCGCTTGATAGCTATGTGCTATTACACTCTCATAAATCGCGGGAAACAAGTATCATCCACAGAGTATGCGAAGCCCTGTAATTTTGGAGATCCAGTGTTATCGCCACAGGGAGCTCTAGTCATGCAATCACAGTCTTGGGTACATGTCAATTGTTATTAAAATTCTTACATAATATGTTTTGACATTACTTACAACCATTACAGGCACAGTTAAAATTCGTTATTGCTGAAAGGTTGTTACTATGTCTCATTGAATCTTTTTAAAAGTACCTGAAAGAATAGTTTCTTCTTCTGCAGTACGGTAATGCACAACGTTTTTCACTCCAACAACTCTTAAGGCAAGATAATCCGCAACACCACACAGAAAAGTTACCCGTTTACGCAGGTTCTCGTTTACAAAACCAGCTGTTGCACCTGGGACAATTGCGAGCAGGTCATTTAACTAGAGATTCGGGGAACGCTTTCTTCGTATCGATACCAACGTTTCATCATTTCAGTCCCACTTGCATGTTGGGTGACTTGTGGCCATAGAAACTAAGGACAATTTGCAGATATTACTTAAAGCTGATTAGGGCCACTTCATGAATATTTTTGAAGAAATCTAAATTTAAAGCCAGTCTAATAAATACCTAGAGAAGACGTTAAACGAGCAGACAGAGGTGAAAGACAAACTGTTTTTAGTCCAATTTATATGAAATTGAAACCCTTTTAGCTATATGCTCATTTTTTCCTTTGTGCTTATAATGAATCATACTACCAAAAACAGTATAAGATATACTTTGCAAGGTATGAGATGGTCTCACTGAATGTGGGAATATTGCACTTAGTTGCCTTTCGAGCCGGCAGAAGATTGGATGATACTTACTTTCGCTCTATACATGTATTATAACTGCTTTGTGATGAATCTACGTTGTAGTACTTATACTGTATCATTATTTGTATTGTATTTGGTCGTTGCTCTATACCCACATAATAAAGTCTTGTACAATCCTCATCCCCCTCACTTTTAAGATCCACACGTCGGCGATATAGTTATGTTTCGGTTACGACATTTCCTGTAAAGCTTTATATTAAGTTGATGTAGTAGTATCGTCGGCAAATCGTGTATTTCTTTTTGCATATTATTTTATATCCCTGACGGCACAGTCGTGCCCTCTGAATTCGTTGACTTGGACTCCATTTGATTTTCAGACGGAGACCTTCCATGTATAGATTTATTTTAAATGTTAGGGTAACGCAAGCTGGCACGACGACATAACACTCATGAGTGTGGTGCTTTTCTCTTTTCACGTATGAAATACATATTTCCTTTCATTTTTAATGTTAATTATGCTAAATAGCGATGAATATACAGGTTCCTCCCGTAACTATCTTGGTCAGAAGAAGTTGTAACCTCCCCCTCACTTATCGACCTTAATGACAGTGAAAAATTAAACCGCGTGTACCTAATGGAAATTTGGGAAAAGCAATCGTCACCGAGGTTAATTTGTCGGTAAAGAGGGAGGAAAGGGTTACATCTAAATGAAAGGAAAAATGCTAATGAAACTGGTGGAAATTAATTTTGAAATAGGGGTAAAGTTAATAAAGAAAGTAAATTTGCGGCCGTTACGTTAACCATCAACTAGCGGTAATTAGATATTTGAGATTTGGGGGAAATTACGGTCGCCAGTCCTAAGGACAATTACTAAAGCAACTGAAAAAGAAATATTATTACACATATAATTAGCACTAGAAGCGTGGCAACTGAAGGTTGACAAGTGTAGTGTGAAAACTGAAAGTTTGTCAGAAGTAATAAATTTCGCTACACTTAATTTAGCAAAAGAATTAATAAAACCGGAAAATTGAAAGTTAATTTAGTGACTGAAATTAATAAGAAGCTTTCTTTCTTAAGCACATCGAAATTCAGTAAAATACGGTTAGTCTTGGACTACCTCAACAATCATTTCAAAAGCTACTTGAATCTACGCAAATTAGAAATAAGAGATTTACCTTTGAACTTGAATTAAATGATTCTGAACAATTAACAATAGTAAAATTTAGTACGTACCAAGCTGAGCTGCAGTCACAGGTAAGCTAAAATACGGTAACAAAACTCGCACTCTTAATTTGTGCTTGCGTAATCTAAATATTGTAGCCAGCTATGAATACTTAAACTGAACTTTGAAATTAAAGCAGTGAAATGGAATGATTGTACTTTAATGCTGGCATCTGAATTTCAACGACACTCGGGTTCATTTCGGAAAAGGAAGGGACCCTGCTTGGTAATGCAATTGGGACAATGAGCAACAAAGGTTCATGCTAAGTTGCTGTAATTTTGCGAGGCAAATGGAACAGTTTGAAAAGCTGAGGTCTGCCATACAGTTCTGAAACTTTACGTGCTTTTAGTCTTCCCTGTTGGTTGATTGAAGGTTTGAAGTCGTGGATCGAGGAGGTGGTGACAGTCACTCATTGTCGGCCGTCGCTGTTGCAGAAGCTGGATGATGGCGCGCCTTCTTCTCGACACGGTCACCAGACGAAACGGGCTCTTGATGTGCGCCAGCTAATGCTTCCCGTCCGCGACACCATGTCAGAAACTATCATCGCAAGTCGAGCGCAATTACATGCTGCCAAACCCCGAAAGCGCGGCAACTCGCGGGGGGCGTCACACACACACCTGCTCAACTCGCTACTCCAGCCAGACTCTCTCTGCTCAGCCCGCGCTCCACGCGGCAGAGTTAACACCACCAAAGATCCTACACACTTTCGTTCTTCACACGACCTATCGATGTATTCGTTCGATAGCATAGTTTTTCCTAGGCAAGACCCAGCTGAAAATACAAATAATATTTACAAAACAAACCAATTATACATCGACATATATATATATATATATATATATATATATATATATATATATATATAGTAAAACAATTACAATATATAAAGGCACAGAAATTTCATATATTCAGGTAACAAAATAAGGAAAAAAATTTATAGTACAATAGATGGAAATAGAAGGATATGCATTTCCGGCGTTACAAAGCGCTAATTAAGAATGCCGTGAGTTGTTATTGGAATATAATATCTTATGTGAATAACTTTTTGCTGTATTGCAGGTAACAGTGTTTAGTAAGTTTTTATATACGTTTGTCTCTTACGTTAGTGCTCGTCTGCTTTTGAAGCTGCTGTAGGATTTCTTATTGTTTTTATAAAGAAGCGGACGAATTTACGTAATAGTGAAATCATGGAATAAATTGATTATTTCAAAATAAAAACTAGCTGAGATGAGATCATGACTTATCTATATAATGGAAGAGTAACGACCTATACTGGGTCTCAGTGCGGACTCTGTGCTGTCATTGTACATCAATTCAGCGTTCATGTAGTGGCACGTTAACCGTAGCGCAACTATTGGTTACAGAATGCTAAATCCTAAAGAGAAGGATTAAGACACCTTAATGTCCATTAACTACCAGAAAAAATTAATATTCTGTATTCTTAAGATGGTTTGATGACCTGCATCAAAAATAAGTATCGTTACGAAAATCGAAGAAACAGCGACATTTCACTTAGAAGGGTCGGAAGCACGTTTCATTCTCTGACGAAAGCAATCTAGTGCAGAGAATGATATCGCATGAATGATCTGTGGTGTAGAAACAGCGTTTTTCATTGGTAATTTAACTGTGCTCTGCCCCGTTTTCGAACCACACCGAAATTTTGAATGAAAATCATCAGCAATGGCGGAAGAAGATTTCCGGAATGAGAAGTCACCCTTCATTCAGGCAACATCTTTATCAAAGAGAGCGGAGGAACGGACAGAGGTTCCGAACATACCCTTGCCCTTGGGGGGACATATTGCCGCTCAAGGCAGAAAAAAGCAATGATCAATGGTATGAGAATGCAGAAGACAGTGGAAGCCACTGCATTGAAGAAATATAATGTGTGGAATCCTGCCCACTCGTCTAACAGAGGAGGCCTAGGAAACTGTTTTCTCGGATAGCTAGACCACATTCAAGCAAGACTTATTAAATGAGTTTATCACAGTAAATTAAACAGACAATACTTAACTTTGCATTCTTACAATAATGAGTCGCAAGCAAAGTGCGAGAAGCAAATAATCAGTGTCCCTCGATGTATAAGATTTCCATGCATGCAATCATTATAGATCACAAGTCACGGCTAAATCGTTTGGATCACGACTCGTCAACTGGTGATGCTCCTCTACTGCGTCCGTGGCTAGCTTTAGTGGCGCGTATATTCTCTTCGTATAGGTAGCGCTCCTGTCGTGGAGCGGTCCTAGTCAGCCTACTATTGGCTGAGGTCGTCTCACAGCCTTCTCTGCTGTATCATTCAGGCCGACGTGCCGGCACTTGATGTTGCGCCGGAACATAATGTCAATCCACAAGACATGTGGCCTTTAACTAAAAAATGTGTTCTAATGATCTCTCCATCTGCAAAATATTCCGGACTTGATCGCCATTCGGATCTCCGGGAGGGACTGCCAACCGGGAGGTGACCATGAAAACAACCAACGAAAGGATCACGTTGTCTGAGTCGGGGCGTGGAATGTCGGAAGCTTGAAACGGTAGGGAGACTAAAAAATCTGAAAGGGAAATGATAAGGCTCAATCTAGGTACAGTAAACGAAGTGAAATGGAAGGAAAATAAGGATTTCTGGTCAGATGAGTATAGTACAGCGACAAGAAAAGTTTTATAACGGAGGTGCGATTTGTTATGAATAGGAAGGTAGGGCAGAGAGTGAGCTACTGTGAACAGTTTAGTGATACCGTTGTTCTCATCGGGATCGACAGCAAACCAACACAGACAGCTATAGTTCAAGTACGCATGCCGTCAGGAAGTAGTCAGGAAGAATCAACATGCATAGTAATGTGATACTGAAATACAGGAATGATGAGCTATGCTTGAAGTTCTCTAGGGCCACAGACAGTGCGATAATGAAGGCAGTTCAGTTGGAAAGGAAGAGACATCTCTAAAAAGGGCAGTCACAGAAGTTGAAAAGAAAACCGTGGGCAGCAAAGAAGGTAAATTCACAGAAATAGTGGTAACAGAAGAAATGCTTCAATTGATAGATGAAAGAAGGAATTATTAAAACATTCAAAGAAATTCAGGAATACAGGAGCACAAGTCACTTAGGATTGAAATAAAAAGGGAAGGGCAGGGGAGCTGAGGCGAAATGGCTGCGTAAGAAATGTGAAGGAATGGAAAAAAAAGATTGTCGGAAGGACTGGCTCATCATATAGGAATGTCAAAAGAACCTTCGCTGAAACTGAAAGCAACACTATTCCGAATATTGCAAGAGCCGACAACTGTGAGAATTATGCCACAGTCAGCTTAACGTGCCTCGCGTCCAAGTTGCTGACAATAATAATATACAGAAGGACGACCGAGCGAGGTGACGCAGTGGCTAACACAATGGACTCGCATTCGGGAGGACGAAGGTTCAATCCCGCGTCCGGCCATCCTGATTTAGGTTTTCCGTGATTTCCCTAAATCGCTCCAGGCAAATGCCTTGACGGTTCCTTTGAAAGGGCACGGCCGACTTCCTTGCCCGTCCTTCCAAAATCCGATGAGACCGATGACCTCGCTGTATGGTCTCCTTCCCCAAAAACAACCCCAACATAAGGATGGAAAAGAGACCTGAGGATGTGTGAGACGACGATGTCTGGCTTTAGGGAAGGTAAAGGCACCAGAAAGGTAGTTCGTATATTTGAGTTAATAATAGAAGGAAGATGGAAGAAAATTTAAGGTACGTTAATAGGATTTCTCGAACTGGGAAAAGCGTACGGCGACTTAAAACGTTGCACGAGGTACGAAATTCTGAGGACAATAACTGTCAGCTATAGGAAAAGTCTGGCAATACACGAAATGTACGAGAACCAAGTGGGAATAATAAGCGTGTAAGACCAAGTACGAAGTGCTCGGTTAAAAAAAATGTAAGACAGTTATGTAGTCTTTCACCCCTAATATTCAGTCCAAACAATGAAGAAGCACTGGTGGAAATAAAAGAAAGGTTCAAGGGCGATATTACAATTCAAGGTTACATGATATCAATGCTAAGCCGGCCGCTGGTGGCGGAGCAGTTCTAGGGGCTTCAGACTGGAACCGCGCGACCGCTGCGGTCGCAGGTTCGAATCCTGCCTCGGTCATGGATTTGTGATGTCCTTAGGTTAGTTAGGTTTAAGTAGTTCTAAGTTCTAGGGGACTGTTGACCTGAGATGTTAAGTCCCACCGCGCTCAGACCGATTCGAACCATTTGATATCAATCCTATGATGCGCTGATGACACTGCTATCCTAATTGAAAGTGAAGAATAATTACAGGATCTGCTGAATGGAATGAACAGTATATCCAGTATAATGTATGGACTGGGAGTAAATCTAAGAAAGATGCAAATAATGAGAAGTAGTTGAAACGAGAATAGTGAGAAACTAAAGATCAGGATTGGAAATCACGAAGTAGATGAAGTTATGGAATTCTGCTACATAGGCAGCAATATATTCCATGACGGAAAGGTGGAGAGGAAAATGAGGCTAGTACTGTCAAAAAGAGCATTCCTGGACAAGTGATGTCTACTATTATCAAACATATGCCTCAATTTGAGGAATAAATTTCTGAGACTGCACGTCTGAAGCATAGCAATATATGGTAGTGAAGCTTGGACTGTGCATAACCGGAAAAGAAGAGTCTTCAATCATTTGAGCTGTGGTACTGCAGACGAATGTTGAAAATTAGGTGGACTGAGAAGTTAAGGAATGAGGAGATCTGCGTAGAATCGGAGAGGAAAATAATATGTGGAAAACACTGACAAAGAGAAGGGACACGATGATAGGACACCTTGTAAGACATGAGAGAATAGGTTCCATGGTGCTAGAGGGCGTTGTAGAGGGTAAAAACTGTAAAGGGAGACAGGAATTGGATTACATCATGCCAATAATTGAGGAAGTACGTTAGAAGTGCTACTCCGACAAGAAGAGGTTGGTGGAGCAGAGGCAGGCCGCGTGAAACCAGTCAGAAGACGACGAAGGTATCATATACTAGAGTCAAAATTTAAAAGATATTTGGAAGATACGAGATTAAGGAAACCAGGAGAGGTAAATAACATTCCATTTAAATTTGTAAATGGTTGAAATGGCTCTGAGCACTATGGGACTTAACATCTGTGGTCATCAGTCCCCTAGAACTTAGAACTACCCTAACCTAACTAACCTAAGGACATCACACACATCCATGCCCGAGGCAGGATTCGAACCTGCGACCGTAGCAGTCGCGCGGTTCCGGACTGAGGGCCTAGAACCGCTAGACCACCGCGGCCGGCTTTTAAGTTTGTAAAATCAGTGAGGTGAGTGGCCACAACTACTCACGTTGCTGTGTAAAAGCATGAACCTGGCAACTTACCAGCTTTATCGGGACGGTATCACCCATTCATTTCCGAAAATAGCAAGAGAAGGTAAGTGTGAGAATCCTTAGTGAAGATAAGAAGAATCAGAAGACGTTTTGAATAAAATGAACAGTCTTTCGAATACAGAAATGGACTGAGTAAATAGAAGAAAGACAAAGTAATGATAAGTATCACAAATGTAAACAGTGAGGAACATAAAATCAAATTCTCAGTCACTACGTAGACAAAGTTAAGGACTTCTACCACCTTGGAAGCAAAGTAACCTATGATGGACGCAGCAAGGAGGTCGTAAATAAGATTACTAGCACTGGCAAAGAGGATATGCCTTGCCAAAAGAAGTCGACTAGTAACAATCGCAGACCTTAATTTGAGGAATCAATTGCTGAGAATATAAATTTGTAGCTCAGTACTGTATGGCCGAAAATCGTTCACAGTGGGAAAACTGGAAAAGAAGAGACTCAAAGAGTTCGAGATGCGGTGCTATAGAAGTTGGTTGAAAATTAGGAGGACTGACAATGTAAGGAATGAGGCTGTTCTTCTCGGAAATATTAAAAAAAGGGACAGACGTAAAACATTGACAAGAGGAAGGGCAGCATGATACACATGTGTTTAGACTCCAGGGAAAAACTCCTACATTCCTGGAAGGACCTGTAGAGGTAAAACCTAGAATATAACAGTAGACCTTGATAGAATGCCCTCCTGATTATGCAAGAATAACGAAAATTTCAGAGACGTTAGTATCCTCATTTGTAGCTGAGAATAAGAAAAGAAATGCACACACTGATTCAGATACAGTTCGTCGCCTTTAGTATATATTTAACAAAGTCTTAGAAAGCTCATTACGAGGAAACAAATTTCAGGATACTAAATATTGAAGATACTAAATTTCATCTAAAAGTATCGGCCGACAGAACAAGGGAACTGCAAAGCCCTTCCAAAACTACGTTATCCATTATTGTTAGTAGAAGACCGAAGAATTTGAAAACAGAGATATGAGGCGTCTCAACAGAAAGTGTTGTAATTCAGTTCGTAGGCTAGTGAGAAGGTAACAGTGCGGCTTTCCGGCCTACGAAAGTGACAATTCAAGTCCATATGTTGATGGATGCATGAAGGAGCATGCGTATTAAAAAGAAAAGTTTCTTGCCGTTATCCTATTTGAATGGAATTTCCATCGCCTTCCATGCAGACGCAATCCGTGAGCTAGTACACCCTGAGCACACTTTATGTTAATTTTGACGTAGTTGACAAGGATGTTAACGGCTTGGCAAATACGAATAGAATTATTCTATGGCTAATTTCTGTCACAAAGTCGAATAGAAACAAATCTTGTGATCGTTAACTCCCCTGCAGTGACAATTTTAATAGTATTCTAAAATGGTTTTTGTTGTGGACACCTCAGCACATATTACATCGAGTACAATATAATCACTGGAACCGTGTGTTATCTGTTGAATTTTTCGTCGTTCTTCCTGCACACGGACCTGTCTGCCAATTTGGAGTAATTGATGGCTTCTAAAACAGAAGTCGATTAGTTAAATCACTTTTGCTAATGCATGGAATGACGAGGGTTGTTCAGAGAACTACCAAGACGGTTTCATCTACAACGAATAAACATTGGAAGTCCATCTAAAACTCTTAGAACTAAAATTCATTGATCTGCAGTCACTTACTCGTAATTTTTTCTACAGTTTTTCTCTGCTAACACAACACAAGCAACATAATTGAAAGCATTCCGTTAACTCGAAGTGAAAATAAAACTTCAGCAGTGAAAAACATTACCTGATTCAGCACCAAATGTGATGATTGCATCCACCCATTTTTACAATGTCACGTACAGTCCAGATCAAAATATGCCACTAACACACTTGAATACGTTGTGTAAGGCTGAAAGCAGCCAGTCATGCAAGATGTGGTAAAGTTAATATTTGTCTAAAAAAGTCGAGGTGGAATGCTTCTGCGTCCTTTAACGAATATACAGCTTTGGTACATCGCATTAACGAAGTGACAAAAAAGAACATTCAGCAATGTTAAAGGTGTAATTAAATTGCTGTTTTATCTCTGTGTGGAGTCCAATTCGATTTTGTTAAACGTCATTATTTTACTGATTATTGTCTTGTATTCATTTCCTTCTTCACTTTTGACCTATAGACTGTGGTATTGGTCACTAAACGGTGGGCCACACCTTCAAATAAGCGCGACACCAAGTGCACCGCCCTTTCTTAGAGCAGTCACCGCTGCAAGAGGGTGGTGCCACGGACGATTACGCCGCTGCCAATGAGGTGCAAGCATCCCCTCTCCGGAGTCCCATTGGTGAGTGTACTGAATTTCTAACATACAAGTACTCAGCCAGTTTTTGTATGTTTGCCACTGAATAACATTTACAGACTTTTATAGTGGCCAGGGATCTACATCTTCTTAACAGACATTATATTGAAGTGTGGCACATTTGTAAATCTTCCGTATTTGTATATATTTCTACAGTCGAATGTACTGTTAGCAACTGTCGCTGCAGCTTCAGCAGCAAAGCTATGTATGATTTGATCTTAGATGTAGAATAATTTAATATCTGATTTCTCTGTTCGTCAACGGCATCTGTTTCTCTCTCTCTTGTATCCACTAAAGAACAACACAGCGACGAAAGGAAGTCATAACACAGACAATATCGAGATTATCTCTGACTTTAAATTTACTTTAACGCTGTAAGGGCCAACGGACCGCGCACTGTCACAAGTTTCTTTATTCATCGTCTTCAGCCCATCGCTCCCATACGCATCAGCCTACATCTATCGGTGACTGTTACAGGCCGCCATGGAGCCAATCCCTCCACCTACTCATTGAGCTTCCCGTGCGTCTTCTAGGTGTGACAATGAAGCTTAAGAGCTTCCGTGATCATACGTCTAGCCAACTGTAGTCGCTTGCTTATGATAATTGTTCCTATGTAGGTACTCCAGTACAATTCGTTTAACTCATGGTTGTGTCTAATACTCCTCAACCCTGTTTCCGTCTAACACCCGACCGAAGATCTACCGTTTCTCTCAAATACGAGAAGATTATGGAAGCTCTACTTTCGGGCAATCCGCATCTCACAGCTATATAGTGCCACAGGTTCGATCAAGGTTTTATACAGCCGAATCCTCAACAGTCTCTAGTTAGTCTGTAGAAGGATCGTTTCTTCTTCGCATCCCGGCGTTAATATCTACTTTGGATGACAGGTTGTCCGTGAAACGCTCTCCCAGGTATTTAAATCTACATCTATATCTACATTTATACTCCGCAAGCCACCCATCGGTGTATGGCGGAGGGCACTTTACATGCCACTGTCATTACCTCCCTTTTCTTTTCCAGTCGCGTATGGTTCGCGGGAAGAACGACTGCCGCAAAGCCTCCGTGCGCGCTCGAATCTCTCTAATTTTACGTTCGTGATCTCCTCGGGACGTATAAGTAGGGGGAATCAATATATTTGATACCTCATCCAGAAACGCACCCTCTCAAAACCTGGACAGCAAGCTACACCGCGATGCAGTGCGCCTCTCTTGCAGAGGCTGCCACTTGAGTTTGCTAAACATCTCAGTAACGCTATCACGGTTACCAAATAACCCTGTGACGAAACGCGCCGCTCTTCTTTGGATCTTCTCTATCTCCTCCGTCAACCCGATCTGGTACGCATCCCACACTGATGAGCAATACTGAAGTATAGGTCGAACGAGTGTTTTGTAAGCCACCTTCTTTGTTGATGGACTACATTTTCTAAGGACTCTCCCAATGAATCTCAACCCGGTACCCGCCTTAACAACCATTAATTTTATATGATCATTCCACTTCAAATCGTTCCGTACGCATACTCCCAGATATTTTAGAGAAGTAATAATCATACAATAAAGGATCCTTCTTTCTATGTATTCGCTATACATTATATTTGTCTATGTTAAGGGTCAGTTGCCACTCCCTGCACCAAGTGCCTATCCGTTGCAGTTTCGCTACAACTTTCTAATGCTGCAACTTCTCTGTATACTACAGCATCATCCGCGAAAAGCCGCTTGGAACTTCCGACACTATCCACCAGGTCATTTATATATATTGTGAAAAGCAACTGCCCCATAACACTCCCTTGTGGTACGCCACAGGTTACCTTAACGTCTGTAGACGTCTCTCCAATGAGAACAACATGCTGTGTTCTGTTTGCTAAAAACTCTTCAATCCAGCCACACAGCTGGTCTGATATTCCCTAGGCTCTTACTTTGTTAATCAGGCGACAGTCGGAACTGTATCGAACGCCTTCCGGAAGTCGAGGAAAATGGCATCTACCTGGGAGCCTGTATCTACTATTTTCTGGGTCTCATGAACAATTAAAGCGAGTTGGGTCTCACACGATCGCTGTTTCCGGAATTCATGTTGATTCCTACAGAGTAGATTCTGGGTTTCCAGAAACGACTTGACATGCGAGCAAAAAAAAAAAAAAAACATGTTCTTAAATTCTACAACAGATCGAAGTCAGAGATGTAGGTCTATAGTTCCGCGCATCTGCTCGACGACCCTTCTTGAAGACTGGGACTACCTGTCCTCTTTTCCAATCATTTGGCACCTTCCATTCCTCTAGAGACTTGTGGTACACGGCTGTTAGAAGGGGGGCAAGTTCTTTCGCGTACTCTGTGTAGAATCGAATTGGTATCCCGTCAGGTCCAGTGGACTATCCTCTGTAGAGTGATTCCAGTTGCTTTTCTATTCCTTGGACACTTATTTCGATGTCAGCCATTTTTTCGTTTCTGCGAGGATTTAAAGAAGAAACTGCAGTGCGGTCTTCCTCTGTGAAACAGCTTTGGAAAAAGGTGCTTAGTATTTCAGCTTTACGCGTGTCATCCTCTGTTTCAGTGCCATCGTCATCCCGGAGTATCTGGATATGCTGTTTCGGCCCACTTACTGATTTAACGTAAGACCAGAACTTCCTAGGATTTTCTGTTAAGTCGGTACATAGAATTTTACTTTCGAATTCACTGAACGCTTCACGCATAGCCCTCCTTACGCTAACTTTGACATCATTTAGCTTCTGTTTGTCTGAGAGGTTTTGGCTGCGTTTAAACTTGCAGTGAAGCTCTCTTTGCTTTCGCAGTAGTTTCCTAACTTTGTTGTTGAACCACGGCGGTTTTTTCCCGTCCCTAACAGTTTTACTAGGCACGTACCTGTCTAAAACGCATTTTACGATTGCCTTGAACTTATTCCATAAACACTCAACATAGTCAGTGTCGGAACAGAAATTTTTATTTTGATCTGTTAGGTAGTCTGAAATCTGCCTTCTATTACTGTTGCTAAATAGATAAACCTTCCTCCCTTTTTCTTATATTCCTATTTACTTCCATATTAAGGGATGCTGCAACGGCCTTATGATCACTGATTCCCTGTTCTGCGCTTACAGAGTCGAAAATTTCGGGTCTGTTTGTTATCAGTAGGTCCAAGAAGTTATCTCCACGAGTCGGTTCTCTGTTTAATTGCTAGAGGTAATTTTCGGATAGTGCACTCAGTATAATGTCACTCGATTCTCTGTCCCTAAAACCCGTCCTAAACATCTGAGTGTCCCAGTCTATATCTGGTAAATTGAAATCTCCACCTAAGACTATAACATGCTGAGAAAATATATGTGAAACGTATTCCATATTTTCTCTCAGTAGTTCTGCCACTAATGCTGCTGAGTCGGGCGGTCGGTAAAAGGAGCCAATTATTAACCTAGCTCGGTTGTTAAGTGTAACCTCCACCCATAATAATTCACAGGAACTATCCACTTCTACTTCACTACAGGATAAACTACTACTAACAGCGACAAACAAGCCACCACCGGTTGCATGCAATCTATCCTTTCTAAACACCGTCTTTGCCTTTGTAAAAATTTCGGCAGAATTTATCTCTGGCTTCAGCCAGCTTTCCGTACCTATAACGATTTCAGCTTCGGTGCTTTCAATCAGCGCTTGAAGTTCCGGTACTTTACCAATGCTGCTTCGACTGTTTACAATTACAATACCGATTGCTGCTTGGTCCCCGCATGTCCTGACTTTGACCGGCACCCTTTGAGGTTGTTGCCCTTTCTGTACTTGCCCGAGGCCATTTAACCTAAAAAAACCGCCCAGTCCACGCCACACAACCCCTGCTACGCGTGTAGCCGTCTCCTGCGTGTAATGGACTCCTGACCTATCCAGCGGAACCCGAAACCCCACAACCCCATGGCGCAAGTCGAGGAATCTGCAGCCCACACGGTCGCAGAACCTCCTCAGCCTCTGATTCAGACCCTCCACTCGGCTCTGTACCGAAGGTCCGCAGTCAGTCCTGTCGACGATGCTGCAGATGGTGAGCTCTGCTTTCATCCCGCTAGCGAGACTGGCAGTCTTCACCAAAGCAGATAGCCGCCGGAAGCCAGAGAGGATTTCCTCCGATCCATAGCGACACACATCATTGGTCGGCACCAATGAGCGACCACCTGCAGATGGGTGCACCTTGTACCCTTCATGGCATCCGGAAGCACCCTTTCCACATCTGGAATGACTCCCTACGGTGTGCACACGGAGTGCACATTGTTTTTCTTCCCCTCTCTTGCTGCCATATCCCTAAGGGGCCCCATTACGCGCCTGACGTTGGAGCTCCCAACTACCAGTAAGCCCACCCTCTGCGACTGCCCGGATCTTGCAGACTGAGGGGCAACCTCTGGAACAGGACAAGCCGTCGTGTCCGGCTGAAGATCAGTATCAGCCTGAGACAGAGCCTGAAACCGGTTTGTCAGATGAACTGGATAGGCCTTCCGTTCAGCCCTCCGGAATGTCTTTCGCCCCCTGCCACACCTCGAGACGACCTCCAACTCTACCACAGGTGAGGGGTCAGCCTCAATGTGGGCAGTATCCCGGGCAGCCACAGCCGTAGTCCGATCGGGGCATGATTGGTACGAGCTGGCCGTCCCCGACAAACCCACATCCGGACCCCCACAGTGATGCCCATTGGCAACAGCCTCAAGCTGTATGACCGAAGCCAAGACTGCCTGAAGCTGCGAGCGAAGGGATGCCAACTCAGCCCGCATCCGAACACAGCAGTGGCATTCCCTATCCATGCTAAAAACTGTTTTGCAAAGAACGTCTGAACTAATCTACAGGCCGGCCTGAGTGGCCGAGCGGTTCTAGGCGCTTCAGTCGGGAACCGCGCGACCGCTACGGTCGCAGGTTCGAATCCTGCCTCGGGCATGGATGTGTGTGATGTCCTTAGGTTAGTTAGGTTTAAGTAGTTCTATGTTTTAGGGGACTGATGACCTCAGATGTTAAGTCCCATAGTGCTCAGAGCCATTTGAACCATTTAGCCAAGTAATCTACAGAGAGCACATACAATTCGACACAAAATTTAAATGGTTATTAAAATACAAGGTTGCCTAGTAAATGCAGTAATGCTCCTACTTGCGCACTGCTGACACTGCTCGGCGGCGGAAGGAGACTACGCGATTTTAGACTATTCAGGTACTAAAACGCGATGCTACAACTCTCAAATACTATAATACGCCCGAAATTTATGAATTAAACAAAGTACCCAAAAACACGCAAAGAAACTAAGAATTAAACTATGTAACAAATAGTTGAGCTAAGAGTATACGACTTGCTGCTGCCAGCTGCTTGTCCAACGGCGGCAGGGAGCACTTAAATTCATGGACTTTCCTGCAGGACTGATCTCCCATCAGCAGTGACTGTAGTTGTCCAAAATATTGTCGATGAGTCGTAAGGAGGTAATCCATATTGGCTTCGTTTACGAGTTTCCTTAAACGTCTGGCAGCCACCTCCATTGGCCTCTTCATTTGTTTCAGTCACTCTTCAGAGTTGCTGAGTAAGAAGATATCATCTTGAATGGGTAGAAATGTCAGGCTCTTCCCTTCGACTTGAATTCCGTCGAAGTTCTCTTTAAAAACTTCATGTACGATCTTCTCAAGGGCAAAATTGAGCGGGGCAGAGGATGAATCATTTCTTTGCCGAGACGCATCATAGTTTCAAAGTCATCCATTAATAGGTTTTCTATCTTCACCTAACCTCGTGTTTCACTCAGGCATATCTTCACCAGGTTGATGAGTCTCTGTGGAATTCCAAACTCTTTTAGACAACTGAAAAGGCTCTAGGGCTGTAAGCGTACTTGAAATCAACAAAAAAAATGCTCTTCTTTACTGTGGTCTGTCGGTATATCAGTGACCTGTCAGAGAGCATAGGATGAAATCCAATGTTGACCGTCCTGGCTGAAAACCTCCCTGGTTGAATTCTAGGTATAAAGCAGTTGGACACCATGTTGTAGCACACATTAACAGAGGCGATACCACAAAATATGCCACAATTTTTGTCGCCCTGCTTATAGGCTCGGCATATTAGACACGTATTTAATATGTTGGTTGTTAATCTTTGATTCCGATTGTATCAGCTTGTACAATCTTCTCGCAACTTGCTCACCTACTGCGAGGATCATCTCAGCCAGTATTCCATATTCAATTTGGCTCTTATTCCTCTTAAGTCGTTTGATTTACATTACGATACCATCAACTGTGAATGGGGTTTGTCGTGTTTGGAAATTGAACTGTACTTTTTGGGTTCATCACTGCTGAGAAGCAGGTCGAAGTACTCCTTCGACATTTCGGCGATTTCGCTATCGCTAGTCAGGATTTTTTCATCCCAGTCTTTGACAAAGGGTCTGGTCTGGTACTCTCTGACAAAATATTTCACTTTTTGGAAGCAATCGGTGGTATTGTTCCTCTAACGTCCGCTTCCACCTTAACGATGATGTCCTTAAAGTCACTTTTCTTTGCTCTTCTCAGAAATGATTCGTAGCTCTTCGAATCTTCCGAAATTGCGCTTCATACTGCTCAGATCTGTCTCCTTCAGCCATTTTCCCCTTGTTCCCTCTCTCCGTTCCAAAGCATCAAGACGTTCCTTTCCCTATCAGATCTTCTTGCCAACTGAGTCTTCTTTGATAGTTTCCTCAGCTGTGTCACTCACTGTGGTCCGAATGTTTCTCCATACTAGTTCTGGGCCTACACTGCAATCCCGTTCACTTAGTGCTTCCAAATGTTTGTTGAGTTGCAGCCGATATTCGGTCTTCATTGATTCATGATTTAGCGTTTCAACATGGTATCTGACCGCCTACTGTAGCTTATCCCTGTGCCTACCTATATGCTGTACTTTTACTGTGACCACGAAAAGGCTACTTCCGCACTCCATACCCCGTGCCGTCTTAACATCTCACACCCATCTTTTAATTCTTGTATCAATGACGATGTAGTCCATTTGACTTTATTAAATTTAATTATATATTGTTAATGAAGTGCCATTAGGACCCTATAAGGTTGTATTCTAATCTTGTGTTCTTAAGAAAACATTTGGTGTAAATTATGTATATCTATTCCTACGTGAATTCTCATACCCTTAGTAATAGTGCTTGTTTCTCGTTCCTATAAATTTGGAAGTACGTACAGGTGCGTATAGCCTTTTTTTATTTTCTGCCGCGGTAACCTAACTCTATGCAGGAGTAAACATTATATATATATGAATCATCATGTTTCAGAACGCATATCTGCACACTGATTAAGTACATTGTTTGTATTCTGGCTTCCATTGTTCCGGACAAACACTGATTAGCAGATATTGACGTCACCGTAATAATCACGACAGTAGACGTTACACAGTGAGATATTGTTCATGACGGAAATCAATCAGGTATGCAGGTAGCAATCATAATGAAATACTTAGGGGTAAATGTTGTTTTGCAAAAATATGGACGAAAAATTCGCTATAGGAAATACGTATTTCGTAGAACAGGTCAGTAAACTAATACAGTAGCAGAAATTGCAATCTATTCGCCAAACTAAAGTTTGTTCAAGGATTGATAATATTTAAGAGATACTAAATGCTTTAATCAATTCATAGAAAAAGAGTGATACTAAAGATTAAATTAGCATCCTTACATACGGTTTATTCCTGCAACTACAATCTTTAGAGGCAACTAATAATTAAACCTACTGCATCCTTAATGGACCAATGATTTTCTGCCAATGTTTGTGTAGAATTGTAATCATAACCCATATTATGGACCAATTTCTGATCCAGTAACTTTTATTTTCGTCCATTGTCGTTCACCCTCGTATCGAAGGTAATTTCAATTCTTTATCGGAAAATTGATATGACAAATGTGTTCCTCCCTGACGTCAGTGTTAACCCGTTCCTACACGCAGGTGGTCTGTCAGACCAAGGAGAATGTTTTCACATTAATTCAATGTCTGAAAGTTGTTTCCAAGAAGCGATTTTCTCAGTACCTCTAAGTGAGTGTAATAGGAGCCGCATGCACTGGTGTCAGTTCATTGTTAGCTCCGCCAAGGATATTCACGAGCGCGCATATTTGCGGTATCTGCTTAGTTTAGTGGTAGAACAGATTTTTTCGTCCATTGTACCTTATTTTAGTGTGTTGTAAATGTTGTAACTGCAACATGGTTTATTCTTACGAGGCACAGGAGGAGAGAATTAGGAACTTGATTGGAGAAGCAATGGCTGAAATTGACGCTGGTGATCCTGAAGATGGAGAAATCGACTTTGAAGAAATCTAGGACCCAGAGTGGAAAAGTGATTCCGGCACCGAACAAAAAACGTTGAGTGATGAATCAGAAGACAGTGATTGTGTTGCTGACAGTGATGTGTTTGTCGGTAAAGACGGAACACTGTGGAACTCACGTGCTCCGCCAAAGAACTCCAGCACACGTTGTCATAACATCATAACTCATTTACCAGGTGTGAAAGGTGCAGCGAAAAGTGCTAAAAATCCTCTACAGTGCTGGGAACCGTTCTTGATAAAAACATTATACACATACTCGTTGACTGCACTAATAAGTACATTCAAAGTATCGAGGGAAACTTTTCAAGGGAAAAACATGCACAACACTCTAACAAAGCTGAAATAAAGGCCTTATTGGGATTATTGTACTACGCTGGTGTAATGCGTGTCCATTGACTAAGTCTATAAGATTTGTGGCGAACAGATGGCACAGGAGTTGGAATATTTCAATTGACAATGGGCATAAACAGATTTCGTTTTCTCCTTCGATTCCTCAGATTCGACGAGAAACAAACGAGAAAGGAAAGGGAGAAATCAGATCACATGGCAACGATAAGACAGGTCTTCAATCTAATTGTTGAAAACTTTCAGAAAGCTTATACAATTTCTGAATACGTGACAGTTGATGAAAAACCAGAGGCATTCCTTGGAAGATGCAGATTCCGATAGTACATGCCAAATAAGCCAAACAAGTATGCAGTAAAGATTTTTGCAGCAGTGGATGCCAGAATGTTTTACACATGGAGGTGTATGTTGGGCAACAGCCTGAAGGCCCTTACAGACAGGACAACAGAACAAGAGACAAGTCCCGAGGGGATTTATTAACACTAAAAACCAACAAAAAAAGTCATGTATGTTTGGGTTTCAGAAAAACTGCACCTTAGTCTCTTATGTGCCGAAATGAAATAGAGTCGTATTACCACTGTCAACGATGCACCACAATGGAAATACTGACGAAAATACAGGCACTGATTAAAAACCAAAAATTATCACTTTCTATAACCTTACTAAAAGTGGAGTTGACGTTGTATACGGAATGAGTGCAACATATAATGTAGCTACAAACATAAGAAGATGGCCAATGGTTGTTTTTATAGCATCATGAACACCGCTGCGATAAATGCTGCTGTTATTTTCAACTCAAATCAGAAAGAACAACTGAGAAGAAGAAAGTTTTTGAGGCATCTTTCTTTTGCGCTTTTGCATTATCATCTTCAGCAAAGAGTAATGTCAAAATTATTACCAACGAAGATAACTGAGAGAATTGGAGAGCTTTGCAGTGTGAAAATTTCTGAAGTGGAATCAACTGCGACTTCACGAGGACAGTGTGTGGACTGCAGAAGAAAAAACAGAAAAACGGGATATATTGGTAAGAACTGCAAGAAATACATTTGCCTTGAACATTCTGTTGCTGTGTGCCAAGACTGTATTGACAAAATATCTGATTGAATACATGCATTATTTTGGTAACACCTAAATTTTATCTGTGTCCATTGGTGTAAATATTTTTGACCAAAATATTAAATTTGTCCCTTAAATATATTTACTAAACTGATTTTTAATGATATTACTTATTTAATAACTCTTCCCTCTATAATATCCATCTAAATGCAAATTCAGAAAGATAGAAACTGCAAGTGTCTGTGAGACCAGCTGCGTGTACTACCGTCTTGTTTCCAGGTGCGTGCACCGCCGGGTTAAGAGATAATAAATGCAAGACCTAGCCGGAAAGGATACATCGGATACAGTTTCTGTGAGCAAATCTCGTCCACTTCTATGTCATAAATGCTCTTTCAGAACTCTAGTTCTGGTGTTGAGCATTTCTCTGGTAAATCTTGAAGATATATTTCTCAATAGGCATTATGTGCGTACACCACATAGACTACCAGTGTGCATCGAGTCATTCACGTCTTTCTAGCTAATAACTAATAACTACTGTAATTAGGATAATGGAATGTAGTAGAATTAAATCGGATGATGCTGAGGGAATTAGATTAGGAGATGAGACACTTAAAGTAGTAAAGGAGTTTTGCTATTTGGGGAGCTAATAACTGAAGATGGTCGAAGAAGAGAGGATATAAAAACTAGACTGTCAATGGCAAGGAAAGCGTTTCTGAAGAAGAGAAATTTGATAACATCCAGTATAGATTTAAGTGTCAGGAAGTCGTTTCTGAAAGTATTTGTATGGAGTGTAGCCATGTATGGAAGTGAAACATGGACGATAAACAATTTGGACAAGAAGAGAACAGAAGCTTTCGAAATGTGGTGCTACAGAAGAATGCTGAAGATTAGATGGGTAGATTGCATAACTAATGAGGAGGTATTGAATAGAATTGGGGAGAAGAGGAGTTTGTGGCACAACTTGACAAGAAGAAGGGACCGGTTGGTAGGACATGCTCTGAGGCATCAAGGGATCACAAACTTAGCATAGGAGGGCAGCGTGGAGGGTAAAAATCGTAGAGGGAGACCAGGAGATGAATACACTAAGCAGATTCATGATGGATATGGGTTGCAGTAAGTACTGGGAGATGACGAAGCTTGCACAGAATAGAGTAGCATGGAGAGCTGCATCAAACCAGTCTCAGGACTGAAGACAACAACAAAAAATGGTTCAAATGGCTCTGAGCACTATGGGACTCAACATCTTAGGTCATAAGTCCCCTAGAACTTATAACTACTTAAACCTAACTAACCTAAGGACATCACACACACCCATGCCCGAGGCAGGATTCGAACCTGCGGCCGTAGCAGTCCCGCGGTTCCGGACTGCAGCGCCAGAACCGCTAGACCACCGAAGACAACAACAACAACAACAACAATAACTGTATCTTCACTCACATGAAAAGAGATCCGGATGCTATTCTAAACTAACAAAAACTGTATCGAAAAGTTTACAGCCATCCTGCCCCAAAGAAGAAGTAACTTCTTAAACGAAGTAAAACGGAATTATACTAATTATACAGGGTGTTACAAAAAGGTACGGCCAAACTTTCAGGAAACATTCCTCACACACAAATAAAGAAAAGATGTTATGTGGACATGTGTCCGCAAACGCTTAATTTCCATGTTAGAGCTCATTTTAGTTTCGCCAGTATGTACTGTACTTCCTCGATTCGCCATGATTTCATACGGGATACTCTACCTGTGCTGCTAGAACATGTGCCTTTACAAGTACGACACAACATGTGGCTCATGCACGATGGAGCTCCTGCACGTTTCAGTCAAAGTGTTCGTATTCTTCTCAACATCAGATTCAGTGACCGATGGATTGGTAGAGGCGGACCAATTTCATGGCCTCCACGCTCTCCTGACCTCAACCCTCTTGACTTTCATTTATGGGGGCATTTGAAAGCTCTTGTCTACGCAATCCCGGTACCAAATGTAGAGACTCTACGTGCTCGTATTGTGGACGGCTGTGATGCAATACGCCATTCTCCAGGGCTGCATCAGCGCATCAGGGATTCTATGCGACGGAGGGTGTATGCATGTATCCTCGCTAACGGAGGACATTTTGAACATTTCCTGTAACAAAGTGTTTGAAGTCATGGTGGTATGTTCTGTTGCTGTGTGTTTCCATTCCATGATTAATTTGATTTGAAGAGAAGTAATAAAATGAGCTCTAACATGGAAAGTAAGCGTTTCTGGACACATGTCCACATAACATATTTTGTTTCTTTGTGTGTGAGGAATATTTCCTGAAAGTTTGGCCGTACCTTTTTGAAACACCCTGTATTATACATTTTTTGTATGAATCACATACAAAGTGATCGCACGGATTTCACAAACAGGAAAATAAGACAGAGACGAACAGATTGTCTTCGATATTCTTGATAACTAAATATACTCTCGGAGTTATAAACCACGCTGAGTCTCGTTCATACAAATACAAGGACTTGCTGGAAACAAGGTAGAATTAACAGAATGTTACCATAAATATCTGCCAAATATTCAATTTGGGCACAAGAGTAAAATAAAAATAACTAATTGACATCCTGACGCGACTCAAGCAAAACTGTAAACAAATCTCAACTCTCATAATATACTAGGTGTCCCAGGAGAAATGGTCAATATTGAAGAATAAGACGTAATTTTTGTCGATAAATTGTACATCAAGATAATACACATCCCCAGAATATACGTGGAAGAGCACAATCAGATTTCCAAATGCTGTTATAACGCAAGCTGTTTGGAGACCTGTGGCCTATCACAGTCATGTGTGTTCTATTTCAAGTAATCATTCTTCAACAGCGAAGAGATCTACTCCAGTGAGCTTCCCGACAGATATCCACTGAGATTCATCAGTAACCGTCTGAGGGTACCTATATTACTGCTTGTGTGTTACGAACAACGGTTATCACCGTAGGTACAGTACTAACTTCGACAATGGAACTGTGGGGATTACTGATCGATTAAAATCTCCTTGTTTTCAGTCACTGGTGTACTCTCTTAGAACAGTGAGTGAACATAAAATAGCTAGTTAGTGGGTATCCTGCAGGGAATAATGTCGCGACATGTACAATGTATGAGATGTGATTGTAGTGTTAATTCTTCTCAGAGTCTAAATTTTAAATGGTTCAAATGGCTCTGAGCACTATGGGACTCAACTGCTGAGGTCATTAGTCCCCCAGAACTTAGAACTAGTTAAACCTAACTAACCTAAGGACATCACAAACATCCATGCCCGAGGCAGGATGCGAACCTGCGGACGTAGCGGTCTTGCGGTTCCAGACTGCAGCGCCTTTAACCGCACGGCCACTTCGGCCGGCTGTCTAAATTTTCTCCGATTTGTAAATTTCAACTCTTTTTAACTGTATGAACTGAAATCTAGTTAAAGTGGTAGCGTTAAATAACATTGATCCTAGAAAATTAATTTAACATAACTTCAGCTGACGTGGAAAAAGTGGAAGGTTGCTAGTAAACTTCGTATTTGTTCCTAAAATGGAATTCGTCTCCATAAACGGTGTCTGCACTCGTAGACGACATGCACAATATAGAGTGAAATACAGATTTTCACATGCACTATTTAGCCTCATCATACTGCCAAACTGGCACTGGATTACATATACGACATTTGCGAGGCCATTAACCCATTCTCTGTGTGTGTGTGTGTGTGTGTGTGGTCCTTCACATGATTAAAGAGAATGAGAATTTGAAATTATCAGAGGTCCATGTGAGACTCTGGAGAGCAGATGAAGGTGCCCTTCGATGTGAACTATATGTGCCTCGAGATCATATATGTTTTGAGTCCCCAGTTCTCAAAGAACAATACTACCACCTATTGACGCAGCAGGACGAGATGATAGTCGTAAAGACCTGTGATAAATTACAGTGCTAGAGCATTTGCATTTAAGGCAGTCATGAGAACTGGCCCTAACTGCGGTGTCATCTATTAACGTTCATCTCAGAAAACAGAGGATGGGATAAATTCCCGAAAATTGAACTTAATCCTTGGGTGTCTTCAATTTTTGTTCTGATTGCGAATGATGAATACCACAAACAGATTTTGACTTATCGCGGTATAACTATATGTGTATGGAGCCGGTTATCACTGTATAATTATGTATTTTTATTTTTACAATTATATTTCATGATTTTGTTTTGGGTGGCTTTAAATATTGTGAGCTAGCATGAGACTTTTAAATAACACTCGTGCGAAAATCGGCTGCCCCGACGTACGTACGATATATTTTTTAAACACAACGAGCGACTCACCGCCTTCTAATAACTAGTTTGCGTAAGCGGTACTATTTAGGAAAGAATATATGCGTATTATTACGCAAACTGTAATTATCAATATGGGTCTCAGGGGCTGCTGGTTATTTATATACCAAATGTCACAAAGCTTAACTGAGATATTGCGGAGCTTATTGAATGGAATTATTTTCAATATTTCTTGTTCATTATTTGCAATGCAAAACTGGAGAGAATCTCATCTACCGTTAGACAGACAAAATGAAACATACTGAACTCATTCAGTGCTGTGAATTTTGATAAATGAAATCTATCACTACTCTTTTTAACTTTGAAATTAATGAAAGATCCAAATTGAGAAGTTTCTCTCATTCACAGATTATGACATGAAATTTTAATTAAATAACACAGTCAGCGTAATGGACGACTAAATCATGTTAGGGGAGATGAACTCCCTGCACTACGAAGTTCTGTAAAAGATTTTGTTAGTTATAATTAATGGTTACTATCATGAGAGGTGACAACTAAGTCAATAATACACACTTTCTAATGACAATTATAAGTATACTTTACTAAATTACAACCAAACTTAAATTAAATACCGTCCTGCTATATAATTGCGGCTTACCGCTAGACGAAACAAAAACATGAGAGAGAGTTCAATCAAAGAGTTCAATCGAAGTATTGTCTTTGATCTTCATAGCCTATGTTACACAGAGATTATACAAAAAACTGTGTTTTTTTTTAATTACATCGATATTTGTGTTTTTATAATAATAATTTTCAATCTTTACTATTTGATATACATCGCGCAGACGTTCTTAGTCTTTAGATAATTTATGTTTCACACGTCGCACATCAAAAACTTCTTTTCCCTTTCTCCAAATGTCCATTTATGTGACGTACCGTCACAGTGCCTTCAATTTTTTTTCTGACCGCAAATGATGAATACCACAAACAACTTTTGAAGAAATATATTCAGTCTCTGCACTGGCAGATTGCCTGTGAATCACTACATGTTGCACAGATTGCATAAGTAAAATGAGTGAGACGTTGTAGTGTTATGATATTAACGGACAACTGGAACACTACAGTTTAACTAAGACATTTTGGACACTTCTCATCTTCATTCATATAGTGGAAAACACGTCATGAGCTCTCTCTCCTATTACGACTCTCTCGCAAATGTGATGGTCCTCAAAGACAGAAATGCAGATTAATACCTCGCTGAGTAAGAGAAGCTTAGTGTTTAAAAAATACGGGCTTTAGTGGCAGGCATAACAGGATATGCGCTGGTATGCTTTTTACGGCCATGCTAAACTGGAAACACAGGCAGCGAGGTCGAAAAGCAAGGTAGGAAACAGTTAAAAAAGAAAAAGGGTGACCGGAGAACAAGTGAAGCTTAGAAGAGCGGCAGAAGGGAAGGAGAGAGGTGGTGCCCAGCAGCCGTAAGCCGCTGGGGTCATAGCGGGCTCCGGCAGGATTACCGCCGAAAAATGGCCGGCCTTGGCGCGGAGACACTGCGTAAACACTGTCCTTTGAAACGGCGGGGGGGGGGGGGGTTGGGGGGGTTGGGGGGGGGCGACGAATGTGCGCAGGGCCGGGGCACCACGTTACTCGCAGTCTGGTCGACCTGCGGCAGGGCTTCTGTCCCAAGCCCCAGTCCCCTCATTATGCCGACACCTGACGAATCGCTGCTCGTTGCAGCGAAATGCCGCCTCTGTTACACTGAGTGTATTTGATGCCAATGATCTGTTCCCTGGGGTACGTTTCGGTGGAACTGAGACATAAAGTAGGGAAAGCAATCTCCCAAATGGATTATACTTGGTGCTAAGTCCGGAGAACCGGAGAATAACTGCAGCTAGTGCAGCGCAAGAAATTGCTCAGCAGACAGTAAACTGATAAGCTTTTAAATGCTATACAGATGTTTGCTGATGCTGTAGAAGTTGGAGAGAAGCTGACTGCAGGAATTACAACACCGTAGACTTACAGTGTAAACAATTGGTTTAGTCAATTTCTCAACTCCTTGTGGTACACTGACGAAGAACAAATTGAACATTGATAGAAAATTATAATAACCAACATCAAAATATGTTTCCTTTCTTCTTGAATGAGTTTCACTCGTGACTCAAGTAATTACAAATACTGACATGTTCATTTTAATTTCACTGCTGGTTATTAAACTGAAGCACCACGAAGAGGTATGCGAAGAACGTCAGCCTGGAGTGAAGTACACCATATAATTTTATATACTTTTCAGTGAAACTTCGGGGAGCATATAAGGAGAGACTACACAGCAAGTTCCAGTTCAGAAATCGCACATTGGACTTGTTTCTTTGTAAAATGATTGAACATTTGGCTTAAGTATGTAGGAGAGACCTCTATGAGCATGTGTGAGAATGTGACAGTGGTAATACCGTGGCCTATCAATATTACAGTTCGACTTTCCATGATATTGCTGCATTGATCGATCATGATCACACTGTTGTCATTCCAAACAGGAATCAATGATGTCAGACAAACCATAGGTGCTGCCATGGATTTTCATGGCCCAGCGCAGCTATCGCCTGGATAGCCATGCCTATTGGTCACTTGACTTGCAAGAGAGTATGACCACGTCTCTCACCTTGAGTCAGGAAGTAAGCTTGTTACCAGAATGACAAATGTAAACCCATGCCATGTATCTATGGAAGACCATGGACTGCCAACACAATGACCAGTTTTGCGCCTTCCTTTGGCAGGTCGTCATGTAGATCCATAGAAATGGTACAGTGTCTGTTCAGTGGAGTTCTGGTTCTGTGTTCAGTATCATGATGGACGTATTAATGTTTGGAGGCCTCGATAAGAAATAATGTTCCCAGATTGCAGTCGCCACTATCATACAGGAGCCCAGCACGTAGTATGGTGATATGTGGAGCTTTTGTCTACGCAACATACTCAGTTTCACATAGGCTGTAATTTGGAAAGCAGCTGCTGCATTCTGGCTTGTTGAGCCCATTCACTTTGCCTTTCTTCGAGTTATCGATGACGTCATTCTTCAACAGGATAATGCAAGACTGCTTGTCACCTGTGCTGTTGTGGCCTACCTAGACGTACAGGGCGTTCGATTATTTCTGTGACCAGCATGTTGTCCAGGTTTCTTACCCAATGAAACCATCTCATCATGTGTTGTCGGGAGACTGGCGCACCACTATCCGACCCCTCGGCATCCACTACTACTGAAGGACTCTGGCACAGACCTGAAGCAGCCAAGAATGATGTATCCGCAACAGAAGTCAAGTTTCTCTCTTAAGTCCAGCTGGCTTTGAGCCACTGATACCGTCTGAGATTCAGCTCTGTATATCACTTATTTTGTATGCCCTCAAATCACATACAAATTTAATAGTGTATTGTTCCTACTATACTGTACATGCACAATAAATAAGGCTGCATCCAAACAAATACGATACGTATCACTTCAGTAGACATTCAGACAATTAGCAATGCAGCATGTGGCTAACTGGGGAACTAACTAGCAGTTTCATCTACTTACATTTTGTCACTACACGTTTCGGTGGTTCACACAGTCAGCTTTAGGACTAAAATTGTTTAGTTGTAGTTGTGCTATTTACTTTCACTGTAATTTTATTTGTGTCACGTGACTTTCGATTTTCTATTAATAGAAGTTGATACGCTAGCTGGGCGAACGCTGTGAGAAAGACAGAGTCGAAACACACTAAACATAGCAAAATATCAGCATTTAGGGGAAGAGGGCGTCGACTGAACAACACGTATTTCGCCCCGGTAGTGCTGGATTACAGAAGCAGCGTTTCGTAATACATACTTCTCCTCTTCGTTATTCTGTAACAAACAAGTGAGGGATGCGAAATGCATCCGTCCTGTAGCTGGATCAAACATCAGTTTCAGACCATGAGTGTGTCTGAAAATTTTGCACAAAATCAAAGCAACAAACCGCTATTTCGCCGTCCTGTGTCTAAGTCACGATATAATTTTACCAACTGTCAACAGATGTCCGTACGATCGTGTTGTGTACGAAAGATGGCATTGCAGTCAAAGAACAACCACGCTAGCAATGACGTCAGGGGACCCATCAAACGGGGTAATATTTGTCGGGTAATCCCACATCCACAATCCCTGTTGGCTTCTGCCAGACTCTCCACAGTGGTGGAGAGGCGTGGTAGGAACGAAAGTACGACAGTCGCAAACTGTTGTGGCCCGGTGGCTTAAGGTGAATACAAGCGAATCCATTTCTTGCTTGGCGGATGTGGCAACAGTTTTTAGAGACTGTATCGCAAAGGCCAAGGCAGGGCAGACCACGTGTGACATCCGAAAGAGAAACCATTATCTGGCTGTAAGGATGCCATGGTTACGCCTTAGTAAGGCACGGCTACTGATATCTGACCACGCAGTATCCACTGGACGTGTTGTACCGAGGCAAACTGCGCAGAGAAGGCTTCTGCAGACTGGCCTTTGTCGTCGGAGACTTACTGTGTGTTGTGCCCTTGAGGCGTCTTCAGAGAAGGGATCGTCTAGAGTGGAGTCGTAAACATGCCACCTGAACGGTCGAACAATGGGCTAAAGTCCTTCTTATAGATGAGTTCTGGATTGGTCTGGAGAGTAATTCTCGATGGATTCGCATCTGGAGGGAACGTGGAGCAATATTTCTGGACCAAAACTTTGTGGAAAGAGACCGATATCGAGGAGGATCCCTAAAGGTTTTGGAGGGTTAATACTGACTACTCGAACAGCTCTTCACGAAATTGTACAGGTGAAACGGTACGATTTAACTGCTGTCAGGTAACGTGAAGAAGCCTTGGGACCTCACGGGCGATTCTCTCAAGGTAATGTGGGTCCAGATTTTGTATTGATGGAGAAGAATGCTCGACCTTATAAAGCATGGGTGGTTTATGTTTTCTAGGCAGCGGAAGATATTGCACGCATGGCATGTAGTGCTCGCTCTTCCGATTTGAATCCCACAGAGAGTGTTTGGGTTGCACTGCGGAGACGGGTTGCATCACGTCAGCATCCACCAATCACTCCCCAAAACTTGCGAGCAGCTGTCATGAGATTGATGACAAAATTCACTGCATGTCCCGGAATCATCTGTCGGAATGTATGTGGAAATCCGTTAACTTGAAAAAAAAGAACATTTTTGATTACCGTTACGCATGCTGTAGTTGTTTACGTTCTGTATTCTTTACGTTGTTGTTGTTTATACTTTAATATCCCTTGTTTACACTGTTTTATGGCAAAATAAATATTACCTTGCAAAAACTCCGTTTGTTGCTTTAATTTTAAACACCATTATACGTCCCGGAAGCTGTGTTATTCACGAAAGAACTGTAACATTTTCAGTTTAAAACAACTGTAACATTTTCTGTTTAAAACAACTGTAGCGTGCACACGAGAGAAATTAAGAACAAGAAGCAATTCTAGACAATGGTCTGGTAATGTCTTGGGGGAATAAAGCACAGTGACGCCGGCCTCAGAGCAACGTAAAAAGTGTGTCTGTAGCGACATCTCCCCTCATACCTACCTGGCAAAATATCTTTAATTTGTGGTAAATTGAGTGTTTGCCAGAGATAACCATGCAATGAAGTTAGAAGCGCTAAATGGGAATCGCTTTCGTCTTCTGACATCACTCGCTGATTGCTGAAAAATATTCTTTACAGTCTAAGCCCGTCCTTAATCTCTTTTCCAGCTGGCTATCTCATCTAACAGATTTCTAAACAACATGTGTCTATATAGGAGTAAACTTGAATTTTTTAACGCTTTATTACGTTCCTTCACTCTTTATCTTACAAAAGGAAGGGCTTAAATACGGGGTAACGGCAAGTACTTTGAAACCACTTATAGTGTGCAACACATTTGCGTTCATATATGGAAAGCAGCTGCTAAAGCCGATATGTGCTCAGATTAATCACGCTAAAGAGACGAACCTCCAGCCTTAAAATTCATTTCAGAGATTACCGTTTACAGGAATTTGCCCTGTACCACCAGGTAGGACAGGCAATCACAATGCCCAGCCACATTAATGACCAAGTGCCAGACGCATAAATAACCAACTTTTGCAATGCGGGCAATTGACAAACATCCGGGAAGAGAGTCAGTGAGGTTCTGGAAGGTAGCGAGAGTCATGTGGAACCGTGGCAACTCCCGTGCTGCGGCCAGCTGCGGTAAGTTCCTCGGATCAGGATCCATGATGCGAAGAGCGCAATCGAATGTGAGCAAATTGGGGGAGATTGCTGCCCTTGTTAGTAAGGTAAACTCATCGTGATGCTTTTCGAGGTACGCACGCACACCAAAAGCTGTATGACACGTTGCTTTATCCTACTAGTTGATGCTATCGTTCCAAGGAAAAACCAATTGTATGCAGGGGGTGGAGATGGCCCTCAGGTAAAGATGCATACTAGTGTTGATCCAATGTACCTTCCAGCAAAACTAGATCACCCAGCAAATATCACGAAAACGTTTCCTAGACCATTATGCCCCCTCCTGCGGCCAGGAACCTTCCGACGATTGTTGCGATGTGTTTGCTTCCAGACGTTTCACGCATTACGTGCCAACGGTTTGATGTAGCATAAAAAGTGATTCATCAGAAAGGCCCACCTGACCTCACTCAGTGGGCGTCCTGTCGCGGTATTGGTGGCCAGTTGTCACCACTTAGCGGCGGTATTGGTGTGCAAATTCCAGTCAATGAAGAGCATTCAGGACAGTTGCGTGAATTAGACGCCTGCTGCGGAGGCCCATTGGCTGCAGTATTCGCCGGACGAACATTGAGGAGACACTGTTGGCAGCCCTTTGTTCTTTCGAGTGAGCCCGTGAGGCATCACAGTTCCCTCGGTGCAGAGTTTGGGTAGCGCCATTTTTCCATGCACAGTATACTTTCACCACGGTGACATGCGAACAGTTCTCAAACTTAGCCGCTTCAAAAATACTTCCTCCCTTGTCCGAAAGCCTATGATCATGCCCTTTGTGACGTCAGATAAATCGCTCATTTTTCGCATTACAACGTCTGCACTGTTTCTCGCACCCCCAGCACACTTCAAATACAGCCATTGATAGTGCTGCCACACACTGCGAGTGATTATAGCACGCCGAACATAGTTGGTGGTCACAGTAATGCGACTAGACCGTGTACATTATGTGTTATTTTGTGTCCTCATTATACATACCATCCAATTGACTTTTTTTTACAGGATCATATCATTCTCATGATCGGAGCTGTAAAAGCGAGATCTCTGTTAACTGGGACACAAAACATTTCACCGCTGCTCTACGTAGTGGTTGCTAAAGCACGAGCTCAGAGCTTACGGCTAAAGAGGAGTGACGCCTCTTACAGGCCTCCAGTTCAGAAAACACGGTTTCAGCAAACTCGTACCCAATCAACAAACACTGAGCTAAATGAGTTGACCACATACGGCACGACTCTGAAGACCAATGTGGGTTATCAACTGCCACGGAACCTGTGAGACGTAGCAATCAACATCAACACTGTTTGTGAGGGAATATAATCATCAATGAGAGGCTGCCTATGACCCATATGGACTGAAATTATTTGCAGCTTTTCTTTCTCTCCGAAGAGAGCCTCTTATCGGCACTTTTGAGGAGTCGTGTTTTAGAGTGCTCAAGAGGGTCTCATGAAGGCGGAGATTCAGTGCCAGAGGACCCCAGAGAAGGTCGCACTTCTACAGCACTTACCGATGAAAATGTGGGGTGTGGCATCCTTGCAATTATTGCAAGGATACCGTCATGTAACTGTGCGAGCGATATCAGAAGAACCTAATTTGAATCGTGATGCATGGCATAAGATTTTATGCGAAGGAAACTTAATGAAAAACTCGACCCTCTCACACTAACAGACGAACAGAAAGATCAAAGACGAAGAATTTCCATTGAACTACTGGATAGAGCCAGAAGCGATTCCACATTTATGTCAAAGATTGTCGCCGCGGATGAAAGTTTGTGTTAACAGTATGACTCTCACACGAAACGTCAAATTGCTGAATGGCGGAGTCCTGGTTCGCCAGGCTCGAGAAAGTCAAAGGACAACCTTCGAGAACAAAGGCAATTGTTATCGAATTGTTAGATAGCAAAAGATAAATTCACCATGAGTGTGTCCCTCCAAGTCCAACATTTGAACCAAACTCTTTACATCTTTACGCTGCTTCTGTAATCAAGCATTACTGGAGCCAAAAACATGTTGTTCAGTCTACACCCTCTTCCCCTAAATGCTGATATTTTGCTATGTTTAGTGTGTTTCTGTTGTGTCTAGAGAAGACAGCCTAGACACAATGAGAGGAAGCCGAAAGGCACGCGCTTAAACTCACGCAGGCTGGCGTGAGGTCTGAAACAGGATACGTAATGAATGCTATAAAGAAAAGTACGTAGCTTCTGGAATACTTAACTTTAATCCACATTTGTAGAACATCGCTCTTGATGATACATTAATAGAATCTCAATATCAATTGAATACGGCGCCTTGCTAGGTCATAGCAAATGTAGCTGAAGGCTATGCTAACTATCGTCTCGGCAAATGAGAGCGTATTTGTCAGTAATCCATCTCAGGCAAAGTCGGCTGTACAACTGGGCGAGTGCCAGGACGTCTCTCTAGACCTGCCAGGTGGTGGCGCTCGGTCTGCAATTACTGACAGTGGCGACACGCGGGTCCGGGGTATACTAATGGACTGCGGCCGATTTAAAGGCTACCACCTAGCAAGTGTGGTGTCTTGCGGTGACACCACATTCCTCCCCGGCAAATCGGCGAACGGTTGTGTTATAAGGCTTCCACCCACCGTGGGGAAGACCCCATGTTGATGTATGCGACGAGGTGGGGAGCCTAACAACAGGCGAGGCTGTGCCACCCGCACCCGGCCATTCGGTCCGAGGGGAGCTAGGAAACGCCTGAAAACCTAGTCCAGGGTGCACGCCAACATGCGGTGTATGCGCCCGTAAAGAGACAGGAGGGGCCGAAGATTCGACCTCCATCGCGTCGGGGTACCCGACGGGCGAAGACGACATCTGGTCTGAAGCGGGCAAGAGTTCCATGTCGGAGGACAGCGGGTCACGGGAAGCGATCGGCGGCGCGTGACCCAGGGAGGCGCTTGGCGGCTGCAACGAAGCGTCCACTGCGGGCGTCGCCGGCGGGAGAACAGGCGGCGGTGGCGGCGGCGGCGGCGGTGGCGACGGCGCGTCGCCATGGGGCAAAATGGAAGGCAGCGTCGGTAACACCTGGGGATGAGGCGAGCCAGTAGATGGGTCCCCAGGGCGCTGACCGGACAGCACCGTCGCTGAAAGCAGACGGGGAGCGGCAGAACCAGTGCGACGACAGAGGCGCAGCTGATTGAGATGCCGACGCACCTCACCAGAGGCCCCGCAAAACAGATACATAGCACGGCCGAGGCAGCGAAGAATGCGCCCTGTGAGCCAACGCCGTGAACCTCGATAATTGCGATAGTATACAAAGTCGCCTGGAGCAAAAGCAGGTGGCTGCCGCTGCACAGGAACCTGATGTGGCGGATGCAGCAAAGACATCAAGGTTCGATGAGGACGACCGTGGAGCAACTCAGCCGGCGAGCGACCATCTCGGGGCTGAGAGCGATACGAGGACAAGAAGAGCAATAACGCGTCCTCAGGAGAATGCGACTCTTTCAACTTCAATATCTGCGAGTTGAAAGTCCGGACAAATCGTTCAGCGGCACAGTTTGACTCAGGCGAAAACGGCACGGATGTCAGATGTTGAATACCATTGGCCTTGCAGAATGACTGAAATTCTGCGGACATGAATTGTGGGCCATTGTCGGAAACAATAGTCTGTGGAAGACCTTCAATGCAAAAGGTAGCGGATAACGCTTGGATGGTGGCAGATGACGTCGTGGAAGCCATCCGGACAACAAAAGGAAAATTACTGAATGAATCGACAACAACCAACCATCGAGCATTCCAAAATGGACCAGCAAAATCTATGTGCAAGCGTTGCCAAGGGGAAGTGGCTTTTGGCCATGCAAAGAATTTCTGCGGTGGTGCGGATTGTTGTTCGGCACACGCCATGCAAGAAGAGCACATGTTCATAATCGCAGCATCGATTCCGAACCAAGTACAGTGCTGACGAGCAAGCTGTTTCGGTCGCACTATACCCCATTGACCTTGGTGGAGAAGCCGTAAGACAGAGGACTGTAACGAACGTGGTACCACGACCCGGGACTGATCATTATCAGAACGCAACAGCAAAACACCACGTCGTACAAAAAGTCTCTCCTTGTGAGCAAAAAATCGGCGAACCAACGGATCCCCGATCCGTGACTTTGACAAGGACCATTGCGTAGCAACAAAACGCATAACGGTAGCAAGGACAGGGTCAGCAGCTGTGGCTGTAGCTACACGACGAAAATCAATCGGAAACGATTCGATCACGTCATCGGTTTCTGCATGGATGAACATGCAAGTAAGTTCGGAAGAATCGAATGCTCTATCCTCAGCAACAGGCAAACGGGACAACGCATCGGCATTTCCGTGCTTAGCAGTGGACCGATACAAGATATCGTAGCGGTACTGCGAGAGGAAAATAGACCAGCGAATGAATTTCTGTGCTGTACGTGGAGGTACGGGCTTGTTTGGATGAAAAAGCGATGTCAAAGGTTTGTGGTCTGTGATGATGGTAAAGTGACGACCATACAAGAAATCATGAAACTTTGTAACACCAAATACGAGAGCCAAAGCTTATTTCTCTATCTGTGAATAATTTCTTTGCGCAGACGAGAGCAATTTGGACGCAAAGGCAATAGGGCGATCATGCGAGCTATCTTTGTGCGTAAGCACAGCACCGATCCCGAAATCCGATGCATCTACCATCAACAAAAGTGGTTTCTGGGGATCGAATGGCGTAAGGCAAGTATTTGAAAGCAACGCCAATTTCAGCTGGCGAATGGCGCGTTCGCATTCCGTCGTCCAGACGAACGGAACACCTTTACGGCGTAAGCGATGAAGTGGAGCTGAAATGGAAGAGGCGTGGCGCACATAGCGATGATAATAATTAATTTTTACCAGCACACTCTGTAGCTGCTTCAAATTCTGCAGCGAAGGCAAGTCTTGTATGGCACGGAGGTGCTGGGGACTGGGATGTATGCCTTGTGCATTGATTACATGTCCCAAATAGGGTAAGTCGCGAGCAAAAAACACACATTTGCCCTACCGCAAGCGAAGACCATTTTGTCGCAAGACCTGAAATAATGTTCGGAGGTTGGCTAAATGTTCTTCTTCCGTCTTTCCGGAGATCACAATATCGTCCAGATAGTTTGCTGCAGTTGGGACCGACGCACAAACAGTTTGCAGATATTGCTGAAACAATGCAGTGGCGGATGCACACCCGAATGGCAGTCTTTTGAATCGGTACAAACCAAGATGCGTGTTAACCACAAAGACGCGCTGGGATTCGTCGTCCACTGGTATTTGCAAGTACGCATCTGCTAGTTCCAACATCGAAAAATATTTACCCGGGCACAGTTTGTCAAAAAGATCTTCACTGTTGCCTTGAAGTCCACACAAAGTCTCAATTTTCCGGAAGGTTTTGGCAAAATTACTAAGGGTGATGCACAGAGAGAAGCCTGCACACGTTCAATCACACCTTGTGATTCCAAAGCATTTAATGTTCTTGCGACCTCATCACGCAATGCGTGAGGAACATTGCGCGCTCTGAAAAATTTCGGCTGCGCGTTTACTTTCAGTTCCAAATGTGCTTTATAGTTCTTAGCGCAACCGAGGCCCGGTGCAAAAATGTCTGCAAATTCTTCACATAGACGAGAAACACTGGCTGAACGCACAGTCTGGTTCACTGATAGGACCTGATTTACTATAGACAAGTTAAACAACTGAAATAAATCTAAACCAAACAAGTTCACTGCAGAAGAAGAACGAAGGACGTAAAAAGACACAAGTTTTGTTTGTCCCTTGTATGTTGCAAGAAGGCTGCACTGTCCTAACACAGGGATATTCTGACCTGAATAAATATTTAACGTAACATTTGTGGCACGCAACGGAGGTGTGCCCAGTTGTTTGTACATGTCTTTATTGATCAATGAAACTGCAGCTCCGGTATCGAGCTGGAATGGGATCATGTTGCCATTAATGTACAAGTCTACAAAAATTTTACTGTCCTGCTGACGACAAGAGCGACTGTCTCGTGCAATTTGAACAGACACTGGTACAGAAGCACTTGCTAATTGACGTGAATTCCGGCGGCGGCGATGCACACTTTTTGTGGGACGCACACAGTCACTTTTAGAGAGAGAGGCACGGGGCGGAGTGGAATTAACTACATGAATGTCCATGGGCGAAGGTTCAAGAGCCTGAGTATTCTTGGTTCGATTCCGATTCCGGCATGAAGCAAAGGGCCTGGAATCGCTTTGAGTGTCCGATGTGAGCTTTTTCTGGCAAACACTCTGAACATGTCCTTTTTTATTACAGAAAAAGCAAATAGCTTGGCGTGACGGGCAATTTTCACGCGAATGTCTGGTTGCACACCGTGGGCATGATTTTAGCACTGCATTTGCTTGCTGCCGCAGGACACGTGGTTGAGTGCTTGGCGGCAGCTGCGCGGATGAGTGCGAGGGCCGTTTACTGTTCCGTGCAGCTCGCCCGGCGGGCCGGTTAATGTGACACACGGCTGGCGAAGTTTCAAATGATTCCTGAGCAAAGTCAAGTGTGTCTTGCCTATCCAATATGTCCATCACTTGTTGAAGGGAGGGATTGACTAGTTTCAAAATTTGCTCCCGTATACGAACATCAGGAACATTCCGTGCAATTGCATCACACACCATAGTATCTGAATAAGGGAGTCCACATTCACACTCAAAAGCACAATCCCTAGTAAGGCCTTGCAAAGTTGCAACCCACTCTCGATTAGTTTGACCGGCCGTACGTTTGGTACGAAATAAAGTATACATTTTTGCAACTACATTGGCTGATTCTTTGAAATATGCATCTAATGCAGACAAAATGTCGTCGTAGGACAGAGTTGCTACGTCGCGTCGGGGAAACAATTTCACTATCACACGGTACATCTGGACGCCGACACATGATAATAAAGGAGGCTGCCGCTCATTACCTTGAATTCTGTAGGCGGCGAGATGGAATCCAAATTAGCATGACCACTCCGTCCAGCTTTCCATCGCCGCATCGAATGGACGAAAAGGTGGTGCAACTGGGTGTTGTGGCTGCGGTAGCGGTGGAGCGGCGGCTGCCGCATCGGTTTGCATTGCACGTTGACCCTGGATGAGGTGTCCAAGGGCATCCAATAACGCCTGCGTCTGCTGATTCTGCAAGCGATAAAATTCGGACAGTACATCCGGAGATTGTGACGAAGCCATGTCACAAGTAAATTAGGGCAATACGAACGCTAAATCCTCTTTTGAGACTCGTCGCCAAATATGTTGTGTCTAGACAATACAGCCTAGACACAATGAGAGGAAGCCGAAAGGCACGCGCTTAAACTCACGCAGGCTGGCGTGAGGTCTGAAACAGGATACGTAATGAATGCTATAAAGAAAAGTACGTAGCTTCTGGAATACTTAACTTTAATCCACATTTGTAGAACATCGCTCTTGATGATACATTAATAGAATCTCAATATCAATTGAATACGGCGCCTTGCTACGTCGTAGAAAATGTAGCTGAAGGCTATGCTAACTATCGTCTCGGCAAATGAGAGCGTATTTGTCAGTAATCCATCTCAGGCAAAGTCGGCTGTACAACTGGGCGACTGCCAGGACGTCTCTCTAGATCTGCCGTGTGGTGGCGCTCGGTCTGCAATTACTGACAGTGGCGACACGCGGGTCCGGCGTATACTAATGGACCGCGGCCGATTTAAAGGCTACCACCTAGCAAGTGTGGTGTCTGGCGGTGACACCACAGTTTCGACTCTGTCTTTCTCACGGCGTTCGCCCAGCTAGCGTATCGACTTCTATTAATAGAAAATCGAAAGTCACGTGACACAAATAAAATTACAGTGAAAGTAAATAGCACAACTATATACCGAGCGAGGCGGCGCAGTGGTTAGCACACTGGATTCGCATTCGGGAGGACGACGGTTCAATCCCGTCTCCAGCCATCCTGATTTTGGTTTTCCGTGATTTCCCTAAATCGTTTCAGGCAAATGCCGGGATGGTTCCTCTGAAAGGGCACGGCCGATTTCCTTCCCCATCCTTCCCTAACCCGAGCTTGTGCTCCGTCTCTAATGACCTCGTTGTCGACGGGACGTTAAACAACGCCAACCTAACCTAGCACAACTATAACTAAAGAACTTCAGTCCTAAAGCTGACCGTGTGAACCACCGAAACGTGTAGTGACAAAATGTAAGTAGATGAAACTGCTAGTTAGTTCCCCAGTTAGTCACATGTTGCATTGCTAATTGTCTGAATGTCTACTGAAAGATACATCAATGTCTTGAAACCTTTGCGATAAGGAATTCGACGTCGCCGCCCTGATCTGTGGCATTCTCAGGACATGTGGTCACATCATGGCAATGTAAGACCCCATAGTGTTTCATCTGTTACCGATTATATGGCCAGACATTCTGTTAATGCCATTCCACACCCGTCATATTCGCCCGACATCTCGCCTTGCGATTTTATCTTGTTCCCGTGAGTGAGAAGGAGACTGAAAGGAATTTGCAGACATCCAACGGGCTTCCACATATGAGCTTACAAGAATCGCAGTTGCAACTTTTACTGCTTGCTTCCCAGACTCTAGAAACGTTGGGATCGGTGTAGAGACATACAAGGGCACTATCTCGACAGGACGTAGGATCATTACCTGATAAGTACAGCTTTATTGAAGAAAACCTGTCCTGGAACTTTTCTGAAAAATGGAGTAATACAGCTGTCAGACATTCTTCCTGCTGTCCAAGTCAAATTAAGTTTTATTGTGCTTCGACATGTAAGCGTATTGTCATATCGCTGGCTTAGTTGTGGAGTATCTTTGCGGGCAGCAACGCCTGTAGAGAGTCGAGCACGGGACACGGAATTGTTATGTTGTGTTCTGTGTAGCTCTGCATGTGAGACGCATTGTTAGTATGGAAGTTGAAGTATTGCTACAAGTGCTATTACAGTAAAGTGATAATATAAGCAAATGATTCAGAGGAAAGTGAGTCAAGAAGTATTTTAAAAATGAACAGTGCTGCTGATAACGTATTTGTGTATCCTCTCGTTGCGTGTCGCACAGCATCAATCATCTGCGCCGTGTTCGGCCTCCCAGAGTGAACTGATGTGAATCAGTAGAAATTAGTTACCATAAAAGAGCGCAATAAAGTGCCAGTGTCTTGTAGTGAGCGTGAGAGCGCGCGTTCGATCATCGCGTTTCCGTGTTATCAACAATCAGCCGCGCCGCGACGGTTACGCGCACGCTCGTACAAGTGAGAACTGAGAATTGAAAAATTAACTTTTGCGGACAGTGATGTATAATTACTAGTGTCTAGGAGGACTGGTGCCCAAAGCAATCTGTGTATGCGTGGGGAGCTAAGAACTTTCGTTCGATGATTCGGCTTTTGTATCATCAACAATCATCCGCGCCGTGTTCGGTACGCGCTCGTCCAAGTAATATTGTGGACAGATAATCATCAAGACTGTCAATTGGGATAAACACTTACGACTTAGAGTGTAAACAGTGCAACCTGTGGTTTCCATATCGTCTCAAAACATAGATGTTCCTACCAGACGCTGAACAGTGTTGTGCTTAACGTTGAGTGGCTTCCCTTACTCGTTTGCATATTTCGATGGATAATTTCAGGCAAGCCAGCTGCAGTGTGGAGCAGAACAGTACGACCGCCGCGGGATTACCAGGTACGTGAAGTGGATGGGGCGCACGATCCAGAAGTGAAAAAGCCAGTTTAAGTGTCTCTCACCCCCATTTGTACCCCCGTGCGTGTTACAGACAGCAACAAGTCAACTGGCAGACAAAAGAGAATTGTTTCTGTTCTCCGTTTAGCTATCAGTACAGCGATCTGTATTTCTAATCACTATAGAAAGTCATTCATTGTCGTTCGCAGCAGTGTGCGTAAAACGATACAAAAGCCCTCTGAAACGATTCTCCAATATTACGAATCCATTCTTCTTCTATGAACTAATTATCGCTTTAGCTAGGGACACCAAATGCATTCTCTAGATTCTTCCATCAGTCATCTCTGATCCTGGCTTTCGTGGTCCATTACAATAAACTGATAACTGTGAAATGGCGAAAACATATTTACACGGCGTTAATCATATTATTTCACTGCAGTTACGGACCCTTGAGAATATTTTCAGAGTAAGTATAGAAATGAGACAGAAGTGTTTTAATTTTTGCATGGGTGAAGAACTAAGCATCCTCCCAACTATCCTCCTACCCTTAGTCTTTCCAACATGCGCACCTTCATAGAGTTTACTAAGTGTAGTCGCATTTTTATGTTTGCATGATATTATTAACTCGTAAGTTAGAGAATAAATTTCCCTCGATATTAACAACAGGAAAAACCCCGGAATGCCCACCCACACAATCGTGCAATGAACTTATAACTAAATATGTTTTTTTTTGTTCCAGAGTAAAATATTGGGAGCCTAAAAATAGATCGAGCAGAGATTGTATTGTTACTATACTGGGTGGACCACAAAATATCATTTCCAGTCATCAGAGAATCCTTGTGAGGAATATATTCACTGTTGCTTGCTTCATGACTAAGAAAGACACATGTCAGGTCTCACAACTAAATGTGTCGATGCCCGGAAGAATATTATATGTAGGGCTTACAGGTCCATCATAATAGAAGCTTCTTAACAAGCTTTTAACTGGAATGTCAGAGCCGAGGTTACAGTTACTGGCTTTAGCTATTTTGCCCAGATCACATCAGTTCAAGGACTAATCACCCGACTAGTGGGTACTCCGCTATATATTGTAATGGATACTCCACGGTATTAATAAAATATTGCTGATCAACAACTAACATAGAAGTGATATAACGGCAAACGTGTTTAAGAAGGCGCAAGCCTTAATCCAAGCCCAAGAATTTACAATGACACTGGCGGGGGATAGGTTACCAAAGTCGCGGTAACACCAAGAATTTATGGAGAACTTCAAATGCTTCAGGAAGTGTGCCCCCTCAGGTTAAGTACGTAGTTGGAAAACTGTCCTCTTACGGGACTCACAGAATCGTGGTAGCTGTACAGCAAATCGATATACTGATCGGCTGTGACATACAGTATCCCTTCACCAACATACACATGGCAGAGACTATGAAAATCATTGAAGAACGAGTATAACCTATATTTGTGTTCTGGTGAGGCTATGTTCATAATCAACCTATTTCACCTGACGTGGTACCTATTAGGAACATATAGACTGAGTGGTAATGGAAGCTGCCTTAACCTCCCTGAAATTCCATCGGCTGTGATACGTGGACGTCACATTCTTCGTTTCGCCACATGGACATACAGGGCTACACAAATTTTACCGTCATATTAAAAGCCTGCATGAGAACGCCTAGTTCGCGTACACAGGAAAGTAGAGATGGTGACGTCTAGGGAACTCCCAACGGAAACTAGGACACAATATCTATTGGAAACCCATCCACACCAGCCGATGCCTCCATCCGTATCCTATCACCATCTAGTTCACACCTTGACCTCTCAAATGCACCATATTACTGAAAAAAAGAAAAACAATATCAAACAAGAATTGAAGGAGTGGCGTGATACCTTACCAAACAGTGGGTACGACAATAAAACAGTGAAAATAGTTTTTTATTCAGCAGGAAACGGGATACAAATTAGGAAACAAAGGGATTATGGTGGCGCACTTACATCATGGCAAAGGAGTCAGTGATCGAATAGACAAGGTACTTCACCGAGAAGGCGTCAAACTCGTTTTTCGAAGTGGACATAGGATCAAGGACTTGGTGGGGTCTACTAATGACACAGTAACAGCGCTCAGTGCCGCCGGTATATACGAGATACAGTGTGAGCACGGTGACGCCTGTCTTCGAGAAACCAGAAGGCCTGTTGGTAACTTCATAGCTGAGCATGAGCGCTGCGTCCAGTAGAAGCAGCATAACAGATGGGCTCTCGCGGAGTTTCAAAAACACCAGTAGTTTCAACACAGCCGTGAACCGGTAGACGCAAATTTAGAGAGACAATCTAATTCCTGAAGCAGCCTGACAACATCAGCAGGGGAGAAGGTTATATACTACCGGCGTCCTGACTTCCAGTAATTCCGATACGATGTGCCACGTGCGATCGCAGTGCAGCAACATTATCGCGACCGGCTAAATAAACAGTGTATGTGCAACTGGCGCCATTTCTCTATAGATAATATCAGCGAAACCTGGCCGTCAGTCGTGTTTCGCTGATTCGTAGTGGGCTACCACTTGCCAGCAAGACGTGCTACCAACAAATAGCTTGTTAAATATCTTATCCTTCTTTACTAAAACTCACTACTACTGCTTTGGGGATAATAAAATCTAGCGCTTGTGAGATCAGTCGTCTAGTGACACTGTCCTGAAGGAGGCCACTGCATCTGGGTCGAAACATCGGCGTATTGTAGTAATGTAAGTATTTTATAAGATAACACGTAGTACACCGAGAAGGATTTTAGTTAGGACTATGTATTGACGAGACGGTTAATCGTGATTGGTCTCACGCACTTGCTTTCAAATTACCCACCTTTATCGATCTTCTGTTCCGAATGGCGAAGACGGTGCATCATATGGCCAATTTGTGGCCCCAGATGTAGAGATACACTCTAACACTGTCCAAAATTTATTGCTGATTGCTTCTTCTGTTTCCGTTGGGCTCCGACATTGGTTCCCATTACTTTTATCCTATATCCCACCATGTGAAAGCGAAATAAATCGCTGCCATGGCAAAACAATCGCTTGACATGCCAAACCATTTTGCTTTTCGGAGACGTCTTCCTGGTGGGCCTGCAGCCCGGCTGCCAGCTAGGAACTGAAAGACCGAGGTGAAGAGGCTTCATATAGGAACCCCTACTTCCTCTGCCTTGTATGACTTGCTGCAGCTGCCCTGAAATCAGGCAGACAGTCCGTAAGCAATTGAAAAACTACTCACGCATCTTGGCTATGTTTTTCAGAAACTATTGCTCCAAGAAGTAAATTGAGTTCAGAAAAAGTCTCTCATAGTCACAACAGCTTGGTGGAAGTGAGGTTTGGAATATCACAGCCATCTGATACGCTGCGCACGAGAGATTCACGCTTTGTCTGGCGACAAGAGAAAAACGGTTAACCTCCTACGATCAGGTACTGCAGGCACATCCACTTTATTAGGGCTCCTGTTGTGTCAGGTTTACCGATTGAAGACGATTTTAGACCGAAGTACTCGACGTGCATCGATCAGTCATAGTGGATGAAAATCTCCACATAAACCGATGAGTGGATATCGAGGCCCTAGAAGGGAGTCGCACCGAAATTGCGTTGTATCTGTAGTGCAGACGATGTTACTGCCAGTAACAATCCTTTCTGCCTTCACCAGCTATTTCGAAGAAACGGCATCTCTTACGAATAGATATAACGAAATATCTGGTAGAAAACGAGATATATATGTAGGGCAGCAATGGCTAACCACATTGCGGAAGAGGTTTTGCACTGCATGTCAAATGTTTTTAATTACATTTTTGGGTAAACTGTGCCAAATACCTTACATTTAAGATTTAATTTGTACTGTGACACTTCTGATACCTTATACAAAAACTCTGTTCCATTTATTAATTACGTTTAACTTTCACTAACGAAGAGCTTTCCAAAAATGATATCACATTCTCCACCTTCTAGGAAATGCACCACCATGTCTTTTTCGTACATAATGATCCTGCTCGCCATTGTTTTAGTGGGACCCACTTTCTGAGTAGTGCGTTGATAAATCTATATAGTTATGCGTAATAACGTCGAGTACAGTAAAACGCATGACAGTCTTTAATCACATCGTAAATTAATTTACTGGTTTACTTGCTAATATTTGCAAATGGAATTATGTCGCTTGGGAATCTGATTTTGTGTAGGAGAATCGCAGTTGATGATAAATACGGCCTCCCAGGTAAATAGGTAAAACAAAAGATGATAAACTTTCTGGGTGGATACAACACCCACGGGACCTTCGATCTGTTCATGCGGTCAGCTAATGGAAACCGGCCAGCACATACAGCAAATCGTTTTGTGGCTGGCGGTTTTACGCCGGTTAATGGAACATACAGGCCAGCTCCATATAACTCATGGTTCTCTGCATGTGGTTCTCAATGTCTCGCACTAGTTAATGGTCGAGATGACTGCGTATCGAAAGCTTATGGCAAATTACGCCTATTCATATCACACCTAGAATTCTGTTTACGTTTACCCATCACGCGTGGAAAATATTATTACCAGAAACATAATGATAATCTGCTGACAGTTGACATGTCAAGGAATAAGTGATTGTTATTAGACAGTTTCATTGCATGGAGGAGCAGTCGACACAATAACTATTTCTTATGCCTCGATATCTTCTTTGTAAACAGCACAGCCCTAAATTTATGCATAAAATTATGAACGGGAAACATTCACATTTCAATCGCTATTTTACCGGACGTCGGATTTGTACTACCTGTTTTTGTTATGAAGAGTTTTGTCTCCAAAAGTATTTATTATGAGTGGGTTATTCTTAAAATTTTTCTATCATGTGAGGAAAATGTAATCTCTTAGTGAATATTTGATTGTAATGACTGTTAACACCTTGCTTTGAGGGATGGAATCCTCGGGCACCATATTGTAGTTAAGAGGGAACTGTCTCAGCTTCGTTAAATGCTCCAAAAATATTGAGTTCAGGAGTTCCACGACAGTCCATAGATCGAGGAAATTATTTGAGTGAAAGACCATTTTACACGAAGTAAGATACCAGAACTGCTTGAGACGCGTGCCAGGGAATTGCTGCAGAGGTGTTGACTGTAGGTGTTGTTTCTCGATAAACTCGTGGAGAAGGGAGGGAGATGGGGTGGGGGGAAGTGAGTGGGGAGTGAAGCTAGACGTTCAGCTGCGTGTGCGTCGCTGAGGAGGAGAAGAGGTTGGGCCGTTTATTGTGAAGTCAGCAATATCGCTATTGGAGCATGGCTGAACACCGATTAAGTTTGTAGAATGATTCTTGTCACAAACTGGCCCTCAGGAAATGAGGTAGACTGCACAATCACAGCAACATTGAGGCAAGAGACAAGCATGGTACGGACTATGAAATCTACTGATCCACCTCGCATACAGCGTCCTTCGTCGCTTCCAAGCATGACTGGAAAGTAGGTACGTCCATGGCATTCATCATTTATTTGTTGTAGCGAAGACGTCTTTCGGCTTTGCTGTCTTTATATTTCGGTCGCTAGAATTTCTGTTGAAGAAATTATCATGCACAATAGACCCCATGAAAGCCCGTGTACAGTCTTGACCCGTAGCTACACTGTTCTTTAGTCTCCTAACACTTACTAGAATTCTTTGTTCTCACAATAAGGAAGGGGGTGGTGAGGGGGGAGCACTTTTCGACCATATTTTCAAAATATTGTAATGAGGTCAATTAATTTATATTTCAAAACTTGGAAGAAAATATTTATTTTTAATTAATTTTCCTACAACATTTGATATATGTTTTAAATTTTCCAGTTAAAATCAAGCCACAAGTTCGAGTCTCAGTAGCTAATGTCACTTTCCCCAGTATATTTCCAGGTTGAAGGCCGTATTTACGTATGAGTACCATTTTAAAACGTGTTTTGAGACTTAAAGTGATCAAAATTGAGCGAAATTTGCCTTTTCATTATGTTCTTTTAACGTTGGATATGAAGTCAGACGTAGACGGTACTGAAAATGCATTGATATTGTTAAGATTGAGCTAAAAGCTTTCTTCATGTTCTGGACCGTACTTGCGCCTGAGTACTTCTTTCAAAACTATTCTTGTTTAATTTTTTCAGGTGGGCATAAAGTACCCCTCCTTGGTACGGTGACAGCGTGATGGAAAATGCCTTTGTATTCCTAGGGATATCTGTCTTACGAGGCGTATAAGCTCCGTCTGTAGAGTGACGCATGCCAAAGTTACAAATTGAGAACAAGTATTTTATTGGTATGGTACTGAAATTTGAGTACCCATATGTTACTTCCAGTTCCATTCCTGTGTTGAGATTAGAGTTTGCAAAAGGTTGAACAGGACCACGTCCCTGCCTTGCTCCATATTTTGTAACTTTATTTAATCCTACGAAGCTTTTTTTTCAGTTATGAGCAGTGAAAATACTGGGAATGTTTGCGATTTACATCCAGAGGTCTGTGGAGTAACACGGTTGCCTTTTATAAAAGTGGTGTATATATTTGTAATTTCAGTCTCCAACTTGCCTCGTTCTAGTTTGTTATTTTGTCGTGCTTCTCGGTGACATCAAGATAACTAGAAAACTGTCCCAATAATAACGAATGAAGACCTCATGCAAGAAAAGTGCATTAACGATGGTATACCACTTGATGGGTGTGGCTCATCCACTACGACTATTAGTGGTTTCAGGCTTTATTGTCCGATAATATGTCAACCGTTTGTATGCTCGGTGAGCGCATGTGTATGTGTGTGTGTGTGTGTGTGTGTGTGTGTGTGAGTGTGTCCGTGCATCGTGTTGACAGTGGTGGATAGAGTTTCAGATTAAAGGACGAGGAAGACAGAATTGGAGGTGTTGCATTTCAATTGTGACAACTTCATTCTTACACCCCTTTTGATCTTCAATATCCAGTAACTCTAGGTATGGTACAAATTTGCAATACCTGTATGGTACTAAATAAGCAGAGGAAGCATGAGGTTCTTTTGTGGGGTCATTAACATACCCCAACTCAGCACTAGGAACTCCAGTGGAAATAAGTACTTCCAAGCGCTATTCGAAAAGAAATGGAAGAAACGTTTATATCCTCTTCCCAAGAGACTGTGAAAATAACGGTTGGAGGCTGAAGCAGATTACACATCAGATACGCATTTGTGTGTCTTAATTGATGGAACATGGGTGAAGTGCGGTTATGGAGTGTCAACCATCATTAGTAGCGATAATGGTAAAATTCTGGACGTATTGGTAATAAGTAAATATTGTCGTAACTCTGCACTCAGGATGAAATGTAAGAATGAAGAGGAAAAAAAGTGCCATATTAAATACACAAAAACGTTGTGTGGAAAAAGTTCGGTTCTAGTGTTGGAGTGGATTTTGCACATATAACGCTTATGTATCATTTAAGTTTATAAGATTATATTTTTAGATACATGTAACACCCTGGTGGCTAACTGTAGCTCATTGAAAATTCATTATGGAACTGAACCTCATAGTTCTAATTGTACTACAGAATAATTAGAGTGGGTTTGGTAACTGTGAAGACACAAGGCATGTAGAATTTGAGATCTAAAGCATGAATCCAAAGGTAAGAAATTTGAGGATGCAAAACGTCTAGGCGGCGTTAACTTGCTCACAGTCAAGGAAATCCTATTTTTATAAGTGTGCTATGCCAAAGACAAGAGGGACAAGTAGAAAGTTGTTGGTGTAATCATTTTTATAAAATGTCTACTAATGTGAAATCTGTACATAATTTGTGTTTGAGTTTAAAGAAGATGAGAATGATAGCACCAACAATTCTCACAAGTAGAGTTCCCCTGAGACAGTATTAAATACAGTAAAAGTTACGGGTGGGTGTGCAGCGGACCCACACCTTCTGAAAAATTGTGTGAATGGAAAACCCAAAATTCCAACTGAAGTCACAACCCCCTGATATTGAAGCGATGCCCCAAACCCAGATTTGTTTCTACAATTGCTGTCGAAAATGCTGCTTGCTTCGCCTTTCACTGTGATAAACTTGACAGGCTAAGAACCATACAGAGGGTAGGATTTCATCCAGGAAGTTTGACACTGTCACTACTGAGGGAAATCGCTAAAATAGTAATCTCTTTCAGGTGATGTAAGTAAGCAAGGGAGACAAGCGAACGAAGTATTACTTAGAGGATGAAAAGGGGTTCGCATATGGTTTGCAGTAGTTCTTCCAGATAAAGATCTAAGATACGCATTGTCGGTATGCAGGTAGTAAGTATTATGACGTAAAATTCTATGCAAGAAATTTTCTCTTCATACAATAGTAAGGAACATATTGACAAGGAAAGGTGTAAAATAAGGATAATTTTTTCAATGTGTACGGAGAGCTGTAAAAATTCAGAAAAGAAGACATCAAAACTCTGTTCCATAAACGTCTGTAAGAAAGATATATCAAACTGTGTCCAAAAATACATTTCATTGTGATAGCGTTTCCAAAGCTCTGTACTCAAACGGCTGAAAAAATATCAGTCATTTGTAATTAAAGACGGAAGGTCAATAAACATGAGAGCGTATTTGTATGTGCACGTAACATTCCTTAAAATTTGTGTCAGGTTTAGTTACATTACCTTGAAAAACTGAAATTTAATAATATATTTGCATGTTTTGCTGTGTGTCCTAAATTAACACTGCAAGCTGATAATTTCGTCCATTTTTAATCTTTTGCAATATACAAAATCGTCTTCTTCTACCACTCTACCATACAATCACTACTTCGTTGAAAGCAATTTCTTCGAAGTATATGTGAGGGAAAAAATTCTTCCCTAACGTATTATTCCTCTTTGATTTGTTCCATTTCCTTTTCTGTGGAGAACTCCTTCAGTCGTCAGTTCGTCAGTTCGTCGAGCCATTTCACGTTAAGAATTCTTTTCATTCGTGTATCAGGTCTATGAAGTTCTGTTGGGCCTTTTCGAGCACCTTTTATTCGCTGCCATGTAATATGATACTTCAGACCAAAACCTTGGCGTATCTCTTTGTTAAATCTGAAAACTTTACTTTCAACAAACGTGTTACCTCACTAAAAGCTGTTTTGCCTACATGGATCCCACTTTTCATTTAATCGACACCATTTCCCTGTCCTATAATCAAATTGCTTGGTTACCGAAAACTGTTCAAAGGGTTTTGCCTTCAATGACGTCTCAGGCGACCAACATGCCTGATGGGTCTCATCACTGGTCCTTCCTTCTTTAATGCTAATTTCATAATCTTTTCTCACTTTTATAGTGGTCTTCTCCGTAAACTGTAGCTAGTACTGCTTTATCACCTGCATATTCTCCCCAACGGATATTATAATCGTGTGTGCATCATTAAACGCATTAGACACTCGTCACTGATAAAAATATTCCTATAATTTAGTTATTTTAAGTAGTTCAACCTTAGTTGTGTATCTGGTGCAAGCAATAACAAACATTTTAATGCGGTGAAAAAATCATTTTGTGATGTATGTAAACAGTTTTAAAGCTCTCGGTTCCATCGTATAGAAACGAAATAAAGTATATTTTGAAAATTTTACTATTTAAAATGGGGAAGTAAGTACTATTGTTCTACAATTTGTAAGCTTTTAGTCCAGCTTGTACAACAAAAATTAAATTTTAATTTTTTGAAATACACATTCTTAGCCATACCTGCCATTTGCTTACGCATTCTGGCGCATGAAACCGAATCAAAAATCATAGCATACCACAGAGGTGAAACCAATTTCAGTAAATCTATAATATTTAATAATAAATGTTAACCGTGAAATGCGCTTTCCTGGAGTATGGAGCATGGTAAAACGTTTTTCATGCAACTGTCTCCTCAATTCCTTGCTTTTAACTGCAGATAAAACGTCAAAGTGAATGGTAAATTACTACTGCAACAACAACGTACATTTGGTCCACACGTAAAATGGTAGTGGACGCCAGTTGTTCAGCTCTTTTCACGACATTTGTGTAATTCTATGAAGAAATAATCTTGTGGAGCGCATAGGGAAAAGAAAAAACTTTTAAATTGCATTTAACTACAGAGCTGAAAGCACTTAACTCGTGATATCAAGGCTATATTCTAATCTTGGCACTGTGAATAAAGTCAGCATTTGTTTACTGGAGTTGTCGTGCCGAAGTTCCCTTCCGGCTGCGCGGTGTTCTTTAAGTACCTGCATGGTGCGAAGTTCTCTGTGAGATGAGCATGAATAATTCATGTTTGAGTTTACTGCAGGATTAGCACGGAGTTGGAAACTGAAGATGTTTCGAAGCACAGACGCGAGGACCAGACGACTTGTAAGGAAAACAACGGTTTCAAGCAAACACTTACTGTTTAACAGTACTATATTTGACAGTTTTACTTGTTTTCTTTTAGTGTCCCACACTAATAAAAATAATGCAAGAGATAAAAAGTTTCTATTCAAGGAATATTTTACGTAAATCATGAGTCGTCGTCAGACAGGCAATAAGTGTAGTACTTTTTCTCACTGTTGCACTACAGGGCTCTTTCGGTTGTGTTTGTGTGTGTTAATGACTTTTTAATTCCGGATTCCATTCTTCTCTATTTGCAGATGATGCAAATACTGCAAATATTAACAATTAATGAACATTTTAAACAAGGTACTTTTATAAATTTTTATGTTTGCTTTGTAAGACAATGATTGCCATTATCATTGTCTCACAATTTTCATAAGCCTTATATTATTCATTCCCATAGGAAATTAATAAATACAAGAATATGAAACGAAAAGAGCTGATGAGCTGCATCTACTTTACCCAAAAAGCCGGTAGAGGGGGAAATGCCACAACAGTACTGAACGAAAATCCAGTTTTTCATTTTGCGTGCGAATTTTACCAGAGAAATGTCACACACTATCTTCCATTTAATAGTCTCCTACACTATAGGATTTTGGAGGAAATAGTTTTTCTTGTCGATGAGGATTCAATATCAGATAGCTGTACTGTTAATTCCAAAAGTCATTTTCTGTTACTCAGTTACTTTGCTTTTACTCTTTACATGCACACAAAAAATGTATTTGTCAAGGAAAATCTGTTCCGTCTCATTTACAAGTTACACATCCATTTTATTTAGAGTGCATGGAATAAAAACTAAATCCAAACTTATCAGCCCTTGTGTGAAGTTTATATTCTATAGTTGTACGTTTAACATGTTAAGCAAACGCTTGGTTCTTTTCGATTCGTCTGAGGAGCGCTCTACAAGAAGAGGGATTTTGCTCTGTGCATTCTGTTTCCTGTCTCAAATTTATCTCTTCTTTTTTTTTTTTTACTTTGTTTAGGATGTTTCTTTTCTTATAATTTCATCAAGTTTTCCACTGATATAGGAAGCAGCTTGTTTTCCTGAATTCTAGCCAGATTATCATCTCCATCACCTGAACAGAACTGTTTGGTTCATGCAGTCTACGTTAATCTTCATTTAGAGCGGATTGTTTCCACATCCTCCTAAATGTCAGTCTCGCATTTACACAGCCCTGTCACAATCTCACTGTAATTCCGACCTTACAACAAATATAATATAGACCATTCTTGAAAACTACTTAATGGCGCTTTAATCGTTGCTACCGTCCTCCTTTTACGAATCTAAAATCCCACCGCTCGTTTGTAACCTGTAATTAAAGAATAAATAACATAAATCACCTAGTACATATTTTACACTTTTTTCTGCAGACAGAATAGAAAATTTCTAAAAAATAACTGTAAGTGGTTTTATTTACTCAAAGAGTTGAGTGTGATTAAATGAAGAGACAATTATGCACACAATGCTATTTATGCAACCGGAAATGTCCGAAAGAATAGACACCACCTATATATAATTAAGGCGAGGATGGCCAATCATTTCTTCAGTGTGGTCACACACGAGGCTCGAACTACCAAGAGAATTGGTGATATGCCAGAGTACTGAGGACAATGAGCAAGCGACACTACATTAATAGTGTGTGGGTAAGTTGAGAATTTGGGTGTTGCGATAGGCGTGCTAGGGTAGCCTGTGCAGTAGCGATGGCCACCGTGTTCAGATGGCGCAATGGTCAGCTCATGTGTGTAGTAAGAAAACGTGGGTTCAAATCCCAGTGTGGCAAAAAATTTTAGGTCAATGCCCAATCGTAGTCAATGTCCGTGATTCCTTTGGATCTTAATTCATTATGACTAGCTGATCAAAATGGTGTCTGTTCTTTCCGACATGTGTTAAAAACAGACAGCACAAATCTATAATAACTGCTTTGTTTGTGAAGTTGAAATGCTGGCAGATGCCCCTAAGGAATGTCAATTTTGGAAACCACAGAATTTTATCCTCATTTTGTAAAAAAAAAAAAAAAAAAAAAAACATGGTTTTTCCAAACAATCTACAAATCACTGAACTACATTGCCACAGCACAACCAGCGAAGATTGTTGCACATTAGTAAGCCATTGTACTCGGAGGCGACTTCACCTAACAACCCTTCGAACTTCCTCTTACTAAAAGCTTGCGATGATTTAAGGTTCACTATTTTTGTGACTATCATCATTATATTATATAGGGTTGCGAAACCACGCCTTGCAAACTACGCATGTTAATGTATAATGTGGTTCAATTCGAGAGCAGAATGACTAACGTGTGCTTGGAATAAAGTGATGCAACCATTGTTTTTGCCCTCCAAACTGAGAGTGCCACTAGTTGATAAGTAAATAATTTTCCTTCAATCTACTTCTTTCTCAAAAGTGAACTTTTTAACAGTAATATAAATATCCGTGGCTTCAGTAGTTGCTGAGGACGATATTTTGTCATAAATTGTTCTTTGATGTAGTTTACGATACAATATCGACGAAACGCAGCTAAACAGACAGCTTTAGTTAGATCTTTACTTTCGACCAGAGAAGGCGAAATGCAAGGAGAGGACTTGAGTCCAGTATTTTGCTGTGTTGATACAATGTCCGTCAGTTTTAGAGTTCTGTATTGTACTGTGATTCTAGATAAAAGAGCATCTTTGATGTGTTCAATTATCTTAGTTTTCAGAATCTTCAAGAAGGTAATGGAGCTCATGCTAACCAGACACCTTCAAAAATTATCCATCTCTAATTATTTTTTAAAGAAAGGGATCTGTTTCATACACAGCCATATTTCCTTCATTAATCATGCCACAGTTCTCAGTTCACGAAGTTTGTAATTCTCTCTTACTATTATCTTTCGCATTTTGATTGCCAAACTAGCCATGGTGAATAATACTCACAACACTTAAAATGGTACAAACAATATGTAATTGCAGTACAGGACGAAAGCGGGCAATAACCAAAAACAAACAGGTGGACACTGTTTCGCCCCGATAACTGGGCAGTACGGTACTTGTGAGTCGAGGTCGGAAGCCGTCGATTTCTGAGCAGCTGCCCACCGAAGAGCTCTGATAGTGGATGACGGTGTTATTACTGATGCATTTGAGCACTCCGTGACTAACAGCGAGTGAGCATGAGCGAAGATCTGTCATCTACACCTTCTATGACGCCTCGGCACCAATAGCCAACTCACGACGCTCTTTTGTACTACAACTTCCAGTAGAGTGGAGGAAATAAAGTATTTCGTTTATGGAGGCCTACCTATATTACTCATTTACCTCCGTGCTCAAATTATTAGTTCGCGTGCCTCTAGCGGCACTCTTGCCAAAGGTTCGTCGTCCCTGTTTCGTGTGATACGTTATTGCACTACTATACACGAACAATGAATATGTGAAATCAAATGAACAAGAAGTACGAGGGTGACTCCAAAAGAAATGCACACTATTTTTTTTAATCTATATTTTATTCTACATGTTTGAAAGTTTTGCAGTGTGTAGATACATCCTTTAGGAACAATATTTTCATTTCTCCACATAATTTCCATCCCTCTCAACTCCTTTACGCCATCTTGGAACCAGAGCCTGTATACCCGCACGATAAAATTCTGGACCAACCTGTTGAAGCCACTGTTTGGCAGCGTGCACAAGGGAGTCATCATCTTCAAACCTTGTTCCACGAAGAGAGTCTTTCAGTTTCCCAAATCGATGATAGTCACATGGAGCCAGGTCAGGACTGTAAGGCGGATGTTTCAGTGTTGTCCATCCGAGTTTCATGATCGCGTCCATGGTTTTTTGACTGACATGTGGCCGTGCATTGTCGTGCGACAGCAAAACATCCTGCATTTGCCCATGTGGTCGAACATGACTCACAAGGGAAGTGCCAGGGTTGGGAAATGAAATTAGGAGTGACACGAAGCCTGTTTGCAGCACTACCCCAGCCATACGGCCAGATGGCCAATCATTTACGAGAAAAACGCTCAGAAACTTTCAATCATACAGTATATAATACCCATGCGTCCGCTCACTGAACCGAATGGCGCGGTGGCCGATGCAATATTGGTAACAATTCGTGCTTCGTATTTTCAGAGTATATTTATTTGCTTTTCCTTATTTAAAAAAAAAATACAATGACGTTCAAATTGAAAACTGTTGTTCATTCAACATTTTCAACTTTTCCAACAAAATTATTTCTTTCAAATATTCGTTCATATTGTATACTGAAAACTGTGTGCATGGTAGAATAATATTCATATTGTGAAGACTATGAATAATTATATGTTTATTCGCTGGATTCCGAAATTACACAAGAGCCAGAATGATATTTGTCATAAAAACACTCGAAACAAAAGATGTATGAATCATTTGCGCATCGAATAAATGAAGATTTTTTACACGAGTAGCGAGTTTTGAGGATATTTTTTGAAAAGTAGACCACGTTAACATTTCTAAAGATTTGACTTTCTGTGGTTAGTTTCGACGTAAACCATGCGTACTGGATCATATTGTGAAAAACAGGAGATAATAACTGATGGTGAATGATAAAGTCAATTTTAATACAATCTTCACGTCAATTAATCTGTCGTTTCTGTTCAATTAACGTGGCGCAATTTTGCAGGCATTTGATGAAATTTTTCACCTGACTTTAAAAATAAACATCACAGGGCTGCACTAGTGGTGTACACTTCCGTGGAATAAGTTTGAGGGTACAGGTGCGACGTTGTGCGTCGTCCTGGGAAACCTCGTCACACAGTTCTGGTTGTGTTTGCCCTCCCCAGGAGTCGACGATGAGGACAAACCTTTTGTTCCCAACATAGTGCTTCAAATATGTTTTAAGAAAATCGTTGTACGTGTTTGCAGTCAGCTTTTCAGATTTTGAGGACGTCATAATGACGTTCTTGTATGTTTTGGCGTATTCATCGATCGTCTTCTGGACTCGGGGCTCGGGATCCAAATGCACATGTTGTCTCCTGCAGGCATACGAAAACACACGGCAGGACACGTCCAGAAAAAGTATTAGCATATTGTGCTGTATATGAATGCGTAACTTTCTTCATCTCCACCCTCTTCACAAGTACGGTCTTGCTTCCATTGTGGGTGAGAGGTCGGTTGAAAGTAAACTGGTACTGACATCCTGGGGGCAAATGAAACAGCATTATATTTAATGGCCGAAAAGGCTGTACAATTACATGATTATACAGGGTGTTACAAAAAGGTACGGCCAAACATTCGGGAAACATTCCTCACACACAGAGAAAGAAAATACGTTATGTGGACATGTGCCCGGAAACGCTTACTTTCCACGTTAGAGCTCATTTTATTACTTTTCTTCAAATCACATTAATCATGGAATGGAAGCACACAGCAACAGAACGTACCAGCGTGAATTAAAACACTTAGTTACAGGAAATGTTCAAAATGTCCTCCGTTAGTGAGGATACATGCATCAACCCACCGTCGCATAGAATCCCTGATGCGCTGATGCAGCCATGGAGAATGGCATATTGTATCACAGCCGTCCACAATACGAGCACGAAGAGTCTCTACATATGGTACCGGGGTTGCGTAGACAAGAGCTTTCAAATGTCCCCATAAATGAAAGTCAAGAGGGTTGAGGTCAGGAGAGCGTGGAGGCCAATCCATCGGTCACCGAATCTGTTGTTGAGAAGCGTACGAACACTTCGACTGAAATGTGCAGGAGCTCCACCGTGCATTAATCACATGTTGTGTCGTACTTGTAAAGGCACATGTTCTAGCAACACAGGTAGAGTATCCCGTATGAAATCATGATAACGTGCTCCATTGAGCGTAGGTGGAAGAACATGGGGACTAATCAAGACATCATCAACGATGCCTGCCCAAACCTTCACAGAAAATCTGTGTTGATGACGTGATTGCACATTTGCTTGCGGATTCTCGTTAGCCCACACATGTTGATTGTGAAAATTTACAATTTGATCACGTTGGAATGAAGCCTCATCCGTAAAGAGAACATTTGCACTGAAATGAGGATTGACACATTGTTGGATGAACCATTCGCAGAAGTGTACCCGTGGAGGCCAATCTGCTGCTGATAGTGCCTGCACACGCTGTACATGGTACAGAAACAACTGGTTCTCCCGTAGCCCTCTCCATACAGTGACGTGTTCGACGTTACTTTCTACAGCAGCAACTTCTCTGACGCTGACATTAGGGTTATCGTCAACTGCACGAAGAATTGCATCGTCCATTGCAGGTGTCTTCGTCGTTCTAGGTCTTCTCCAGTCACGAGTCATAGTCTGGAATGTTCCGTGCTCCCTAAGACGCCGATCAATTGCTTCGAACGTCTTCCTGTCGGGACACCTTCGTTCTGGAAATCTGTCTCGATACAAACGTACCGCGCCACGGCTATTGCCCCGTGCTAATCCATACATCAAATGGGCATATGCCAACTCCGCATTTGTAAACATTGCACTGACTGCAAAACCACGTTCGTGATGAACACTAACCTGTTGATGCTACGTACATTTTTGTAACACCCTGTACAACAGAATTATTCAAATGGGTATTCGTTGTTTGAAATACCATTTATAGAATGTGAGTTCATTTTGTGTCGCATACCTGTCTGATCCGTGTTGATAATATAGTCCTTGTCAAAAGTGGGTATTAAATATCGAGTTTGTAGCCGGAAAGTTTCTGCAACAGCCAAGGTTTCTTCCAATGTCACTATTTCCTTTCGTGATACGAATTTTGTTACTTTCCGTTGTCTAATTCTGTGCCGTTGGTTAAATCTCGCCACCCATCGACTAGAAGCTTTAAATTGAAAGTTTTCATATTGTGCGGCCGCGGCTAAAGCCCATTGTAGCAGATTTAGAGTGGTAACTTGCTCGTAATTGTGCCTAGCTTCGACAAAACGATCGTAAGTCATGAACCTATCGCTGTGTAATTGGCAAATACAGATCCACCCTTTTCAATTGCGTCTTCCCACCATGATAAATATTCCTTCTTTTAAAACGATGACATCCTTTACTTTTCAGCGCCTGCAGACTCCACCGAGGATATGCCTTCGCAATGTTGAAGCAATGTTTTTGTATTCTAGCGGAATATACGGAGGCTCTTTGGATTTTTTCCATGGGGATTCATACTCGTCTATTGTAACCTCTTCGAATTGTACATCTTCACCACCTTCATTCTCGTGAAGTAACTCTTCATCAACGACGATAGTGTTTTCATTCAACAAATCTATCACAGTGTTGTGCAACTTCTGTGCCATCAGCATAGCTTCGTGTGGAATTGACGGCGAACCTTCTGACGCTAGTAAATAGTTTTCAACCAGCAGTGTATTGAAATTGGTAACTGCATCTTTAATAAGCAACTTCGATTTCTCCCTGTGTAGAGAATCGTCGGTAATATCTTCTACAAGTCCCTCAGAACTCGCGATGTGTTCACTTCGAAGCATTGTAACCACAAAACGTTAACAACAGGAAAAACTTTCACACACGTGTATTCGTTCCAAGCGCGCAAAGCAACCGCTAGGTTCTTCTTCCCTGTTTGTAGTGCAGGGAGCGTGGTTGCGCGGCTGTCCCTTCGCTCTCCAAGTTTGTCAAATACCCCTTTGTGGGGACCCTCGTTTATAGGGGTCTCATGACATTGAAGTCGATCGTGTACCTGAAGTAGTCGAATAGAAACCGTACGCTCCTTTTCGACGGATGTTATGTATAATACATGATAGAAATGAAATATTGTCAGTATACAATACGAACGAATACTTGAAGGAAATAATGTGGTTTTAAAAGTTGAAAATGTTGAAAGAACAAAAGTTTTCACTTTCAACATCATTATGTTCTTTTTGAACAAGGAAAAGCAAATAAATATACTCTGAAAATACGAAGCACGAATTGTTACCAATATTGCATCGGCCCCCGCACCATTCGGTTCAGTGAGCGGACGCATGGATATTATGTACTGTAGGATAAAGTTTCGGAGCGTTTTTCTCGTTAATGGCTGGCCATCTGGCCGTATGGCTGGGGCATTGTAACACTATGGGGTAGTGCTGCAAACAAGCGGCGTCTCACTCCGAACTTCATTTTCCAACTCTGACACTCCCCTTGTCAGTCGAGCTTGAAGTTTCTTCAGTGTCGTCACATATGCATCAGAATTTATGGTGGTTCCACTTGGCATGATGTCCACAAGCAAGATTCCTTCGGAATCGAAAAACACCGTAGCCATAACTTTCCCAGCTGAAGGTGTGATTTTGAATATTTTTTCTTGGGTGAATTTGCATGATGCCATTCCACTGATTGCCTCTTTGTCTGTGGTGAATAATGATGGATTCATGATTCATCACCTGTCACAATTCTTCCAAGAAATTCATCTCCGCCATTCTCGTACTGTTCCAAACGTTCTCTCCATACCATTTTTCTTGTTTCTTTGTGAGCCACTGTCAACGTCCTGGGAAACCACCTGGCACAAACCTTTTTTAACGCCAACACTTTCAGTATTCTGCAAACACTTCCTTCCCCTATCCCAACGTAGCGTGACAATTCGTTCACTGCGATGCGTCTGTCAACAGTCACCAATTCGTTAACTCTGCACATTGTCTGGAGTGTGTGCAGTACGAGACCTGCCGCTGCGAGGACAATCCTCAATACTGCCGTGCCCGTTTTCATCAAGTAACCTGCTTGTCCACCGACTAACTGTACTGCGATCGACAGCAGCATCTCCACACACCTTTTTCAACCTCTTGTGGGTGTTTCCCAGTGTCTCGTTTTGACAGCACAGGAATTCTATGACAGAACGTTGCTTCTGACGAACGTCAAGACATGTAGCAGCCATCTTGAAGATACGCTGTGACTGCGCCACTCACGGGAACAGGTTGAACTAAGTTTGAAAATAAGTGGGAAAGATGTATCACTGTAAAACTTTCAGACAAGCAGAATGAAAACTGTATTTTTACAAAAATAATGTGCATTTCTTTTGGAGTGACCCTCGTATTATCAAAATATCAGCTACAAGCTAAAGACATTTTGAAATATTAGCTATTGGCAACCAACACGAATTTCTTTCATCGAAATCGGGAAAAACTGTTTATAGATTAAAGAAACTCAGGTCATTTGCTAATATAACGTATTCCATTGAACAGAGAGCTTTCATTTCGAGGTCAAATGAATTAGCAACCGACGAAGTGTGGCTTAACCTCCCACTTGCTATGTAACTAGTAATTAAAAAATTACAGAATTTTAATTACCGTAAGCCAATACAATGGGTGGAGAGAATTTTTAAAAAGTCCTCAAAACATCTTTAACATATGACATAGCGTTAGCATATGTACAACACGAAATATTTAGGAACGCTGCACTAAACACAAAAAAAAAACAGTTTAAAATTCCGGGTTCTGCTTATTGCGGTCTCTGTTGTGCGTCCCGTCATGTGTTTCTAAAATCAGTCGCTTGATTAAAACACCGACAAGGAAATGTAATGTGCTCCTAGGTATACTATCCTCCAGCTACAAAACTCTCCGTTATAGATACAGTTTTTATGAGTACAAGGAATACAGTATGCTCGCATTGTCAAACTGAGCCAAAAGTTAGAAATATATTCCCGTGAGTCTCCGTTTTTACACAGATCGCGGACATGTGTTTTTTTTTCTCGTCTGAATTAAGCATTTTGGAAAAAAGTTTACTTCTTGAGATATTTAATTTTATCCATATGTTGTAAAATTTTATGCATTTTAACAAGTATTTTAAGATACAAATCTCATAACACAAAATATTTCTAATTTTTTTTTTCAATTCAGGTATATCAGAAGACCTTAAGGAACAAAGACATGAAAAATTCATCTCTCTACTATAAACAGATTCTGAGAAAATGTACCTACAAACAAAAAATTAAAGCTGCAGGAACGAGCTTAAAACCCTTTACTTCAGTGCATGCTTGCTCCACAGCTGGTATCATCGGAAATGACCAACAGCTTGCTCTTGATGGCTCTCCTACGCTACCTATTCATCTCTGAATAGATTTTTACTGGATTATTTGAAGACTTAAGCCGTCCCTTGTCTAAAGAAAGCGTAACTGCTGCAGTTTGTAATCCTAAGTAGACACCCATCTTTTGCAAAACTTTGCACTTTTTTATACTGTCCTCACTGAATGACGAAACAGCATCACAAACGACGAACTGAAAAACGTTTATAGCCAAAAACACAGTTTATTGTAGTCTGTTCCATATCACATAGAGTCCAAGCGACAATTCTTTAACATACTAGTATCTGCGAGATCTGGGAATATTAATTTTATTTCGTTCATTATGGTAGGAGCATATTATGGTGATTGTGTTGTTGTTTAGTCACCTTGTCTTTGTTGTACTTGCACTAACTATCGTCCCCTTTTGCACATAGCCCATGATGCGAATTCTCATTGCTTGAAGCTGTATGATCAAACTCAACCCAGACTGTTCTTCTCATTAATTCTGCATCAGCTGTATTCTATGTAACTGCTGGAGCATAGCACTTCTGAATGTAGCCTACTGTAGAACCTGTCAGTCCGTCTTTCCCATCTAAAGTTTTTCCATCCCTCAATTTCTTGCCTTCCATGTTAGTCCTGAGCTATCGAAGTCTTGATTCTATCGTTTTCCGAACATTGCTACAGTTTGCCGCTGTTGTTATTTTTTTCCATAGGGACTCAGTTCCTCAGTTTCTTTGAATGGCTTACAGTCACCATTTTCAGGATAATTGATTTATCGAACGTTGTACCGTTTTACTGAGCACTGATAAGTATTTCTTATTCTACCAGCATCCATATCGTCACTTGATCGATCGATAATAATTTGTCATACAATCGTATTCAAGTTTACCTCTTTTTTTTCACTCTTACATCGGCAATCCTAGAAAACTTTTGCCGCCTCTGCTACTTTGCTAGAATACACATGTAGCTGTTACAACACCATTCAGAGATATGTGGCTGTTCATCAAAAGCTGTCGACAAATCAGTGTCATTATTTTCAACAACAGCTTCCTCAACAGCATGTTTCATATTTTACTGTACTACATCTGCAACATCAGAGACTATTGCGATGGCGTGTTTGTCAAATTTTGAGGGCGGAGCGGGTAGGTTCAACTCATCATCATATCGCATTTACAACCCTGACATTACATACAGATCACACTCTACAAACCAGTCTAACGTATACCTGTATCTGCAGTAACATATGAGGATGGGAAAAAAAGTAACTCTGTGTTTGCAACAATTCCACATAAACTCCAATCCACAAGCAGGACCCACATGTATGTGGTTTCTGAGTGAAACATCTCATTTTCCTCGTCTGTAAGTTAAACCAGTACTTCCCAAGACAATGACAAGAAACGTTTTACAAAGTTGCGAGAAATGTTACTCAATATGACAAAACAAATTATATATTTTTATCCCACACACTTTTTTTTTAATTTTCATTTTCACCTTAATGGCGTGGTTTGGAGTTCCTTTGAACATGGAAACACTAGCCTCTTCTGTGGAAGTCATATGGAAACGCATGTTATTTTGTACGTAAATGTAGTTTTCAAAGTAACTTATTTACAATATTTCAGTATTATTTACGTCTTTCTTTTAATAAACTGAAAGTTGCCATAATATTATGGCTTAATTCTGTTAATAAAGGAAACGGTTGCTAACATACTTATGAAATAGGAAAATTATTTAAAAATAGGCCTTTCAAAACAATGTGACTTACATCAAGCTAATGGACTAACAGATACCACATTTGAAAGGAATACGGATGTAAACACTCTATAGCTGAGTAAGTCACTGGGAAGTAGTGTTGATTCTAGGAGATGTCACAGCCATCAAATTTAATCCCAAAATGAAGCATTTCACCACAGGTCCAGGCGGAATCCTACAAAAATCGTCTTCCTCGAAACGGGACACATCGGGAACATTAATCAAAAAAAAAAAAATATTCATTCTCGCTTGGAATGCCATTCCACAAAACGTTATTTTAGCACCACCGCTAAGCTGTACAACATAATATTTACACTTCTCTTTGCAGAAAACGTCACTAGAAAATATTTCCTTTGAAGCACACCAATGCAACTTGTAGTATCTAACGTCTTGTCAGCATTTTCTCCAGCTTTTAAAATACCCTGGGCTTTCTATGACAATCCCCTTCATCACTGGCACCACTTTTACGTAAGTTTTTCAGAAATTCATCTTCCTTTAGCTCATAATCACTTGACTCTTAAATTCATATTTTCTTTATTGTTTTTCCTTCTTCAGAAAGATGTGACACCAACAGTTGTTTAGACGGAGAATCTCTTTTCTTTCAAATCACTAATGGCTTATCTTGACTTACGAAAATTTGTCTTTGTTCATATAAATCCTCTACACGAATGATTTTATGAGCCTTGATTGCTACTTTTCTCCTTTCGTCGGACGTCGATTCGATGGCTCCTTTTGACCCTGCAACATCACCAACACGGTTCATTCAGAATCAGGTGGAAAAATTTTGCATATTAATAGTTACTTGACATTCAGAAAGTCTCTTGAGTCCTTCATGCTTATCCAGGGGATGGATGCCAATAGCCACGAACCCTGATATTACCGGGTCATCAAAAGGTCAGTATAAAATTGAAAACTCAATAAATCACGGAATAATGTAGATAGAGAGGTACAAATTGACACACATGCTTGGAGTGACATGGGGTTTTATTATTAAAAAAAAATACAAAAGTCCAAAAATGTCCGACAGATGGCACTTCATCTGATCAGAACAGCAATAATTAGCGTAACAAAGTAAGACAAAGCAAAGATGATGTTCTTTACAGGAAATGCTCAATATGTCCACCACCATTCCTTAACAATAGCTGTAGTCGAGGAATAATGATGTGAACAGCACTGTAAAGCATGTCCGGAGTTATGGTGTGGTATTGGCGTCGGATGTTGTCTTTCAGCATCCCTAGAGATGTCGGTCGATCACGATACACTTGCGACTTCAGGTAACCCGAAAGCCAATAATCGCACGGACTGAGGTCTGGGGACCTGGGAGGCCAAGCATGACGAAAGTGGCGGCTGAGCACACGATCATCACCAAACGACGCGCGCAAGGGATCTTTCACGCGTCTAACAATATGGGGTGGAGCGCCATCCTGCATAAACATCGTACGCTCCACCAGGTGTTTATCAGCCAGGCTGGGGATGATGCGATTCTGTAACATATCGCATATCGGCGTACCTCTCACCCGTCACGGTAGCAGTTACTGACGTTTTGTTGTCCAGCGCCATCTGCCGAACATTTTGTGAACTTTTTTTTTTGTTCTAATAAATTCCCATGTCATTCAAAGCATGTGTGTCAATTTTTACATATCTATCTACACTATTCAGTGGTTTATTATGTTTTCAAATATATACTGACTTTTTGATCACCCAGTGTATTGGCTGTAGAAGTGGCATCACTGTTTGTTAGTGTGGATTTCAACAGAGAGGGAAACGTGTCTTTTGATAGATTGCTCTTTATCACACATTCCTCTCTTCATTCCGTGAAAGCCTTCTTCCACTGAGCCTTTAAAAGTTAAAAGACTGCCACATAAAGCGGATGCATCAAGTGAGCGCGGTAAGATGACAGGCATATAAACCTAATATTATTATAAAAATTATTCCATTCCACTGCGGCTGAGTACTACAGCAACCAGTTTAGAATTATTTCAGAATAAAAACAGTCTTGGTTGTGAAATTATTTAATATCATTGATAAGTTTCACGCTCTTGAGGCATCATCAGATTGTGTAAAAGTAGCTGAATACGTAATCCATCCGTCATTAGGCCATATAAAGTAAAAAATGAACGCTTCAGTACCTGCATTTGTAATCCACCCGTCATAAAAATATATAAAACGGAAGGTAGAGCTTGAAACAAAATGACAATCTGGCCAAGGCCATCTGCTTACCGGAGTGTCTCGTGGATATTTTTCTCAATCGTCCAGATGTAAATAATTTAGACAGAACAAAGGTCTCTCTCAACAGGTTCTGTTTTATCGCCGGTATGCAGAAGATATTATTATTGTCTTCAACGACCCTATCTGGGACATTTTGTTACTAGCTGAGAATTTAATGCCTAACACCAGAAGACGTTTTTCACTTACGAAGCGATAATCCATTACAGGATGCTTAACTATTTCGACTTGCAACTTCATCTTCTTGGAGGTGCTATCGGATTCGACATCTACTGTAACACACGAACCATCTGTTATCGTTCACGCATCCTCCTGCCACCATCAAGCATAAAAGTTACCTTTATTTTTTAAATCGATGTTGTACCGCATTATTGAGTTACCGTTCAGCCAATCCTCCACAGCAAAAGAGTAAGCGATTTCGAGGTGCATCGCTGTAAATAATGCATACAGTCCTGCAACTGTTCATAAAACATCAGTAGCTGCACGCACAGATACGTCCCCTCCGCCGTCACGCTTTTTCGAGGTACAAATTTGTGAATATCTCGTTCACGGGGAACATCTCGTATCATCCGGCTAAGCTTTTTGTACACCAGGATTTGCATGTTGTTTTCACTGGTGTTCATAAGCTTCAGCGTAATTACATTCATAATGAACGCCCCCATAAGGATAAGTATGCAGGATCGGGCGTATACAAATTAGAGTGTAGTGATTGTGAAATGTATATAGGCCAAACTGACAGTATGTTTAAAACCATGTTCAGGGAGGGCATGTTACCTATGAAAGACCAATTACAACAGACTCCTGCGTTTGCTGAGCATCTTAAGTTAAACGGACAGCAGTCTCCCACAAAGGAAAACTTGAGAATATTAAGCCTTGCTCAGAATGGGAAAATGAACCTACTCGAGGAGCTTGACATTCTTAAACATCTTTTTGTTGTTAATGTTACTGAACGCTCAATTGACAAGCAGCAATGCTACCGGTCTTTGGAATCCTGCTACAACCACACTTTTCTATTTTGTTGATAGCATAATTTTTAACTCGTTCGATTTGCTGTGAATAAAGTAATGGGATTTATATTTCAAGGGGACCTTATTTATAACCTTATTTTGTCAAAGGTGACTTTACCCTTTTATATTCAGTAACTCTGATGCTTTTTATTTTAATGATTAAAAATATGTCTTTGTCTGTAGTTTGCAATGCTTACGACTGTCCCTGATCCTGATTCGTTCAGATTTGGTTGTTCGTCTTACACCGCTTTAGGCAATGAATCAGTCAAATTCTGAATTAGCTTTACTTTTTCGCACCATTGTACACGCTTTCTAAATATCTTCAGCGTACGGCTCGATATGTTGAGGGGAATAAAACGCAATTATTTCTCCAAATATGACTTCCGCAACAAACACATGGATTTACTCCCCAAGATAACAAGACAAATGGGGCAAAATGGACTGCCAGCTGTCTTGCAGCGTAGCCGACAGAGGAGACAACTGTCTAGTGTCCAGTTATATCTCTAGCCAGGCAGGCTGTACCAGGCATTATTCGTGTCCCATAAATGCAGTGCGGAACATTGTGTGCAACAAATTTTAAACCAACGATTTAATGTACTTCTTGCACGTTATCTCAATATAATATACACAATTGTAAATGGCGCACTAAATATTTATAAAATGTGTTACATCACAAATCGATTTTCCCGTCGAAAAAGTCATTCCATACACAGTTAAGTGCGTTATAAATTTTTTTATGCATTCAACTTTTATCGCATGTTACCCATCACATTTTCTCGTCATTTATGTAATGTGCTGATTTTAGCATTTTAAATACACCACATTTATTTATTTAACATACAGATTGTGCCATATTTTAGAAATGTATAAATAGTGAACCCACTGTATTTCTTTTGAAAAATATTTTTCTTTTCAGTTGTTTGTAACTTGAATTATACCATCGCCACTGTCGCCGAACTTTGTAAATTTTACTTAATCTGTAGATAGGCACGTCGTGCTCTTGCCCTTCTATATATCAACTCGATGCCCACATGTTGCTGCTGTAATTTTTAGGCAACTTGTTTACTTCTTTTTTACATTTAATTAGTCTTTGATTTATAAATTTATTGGTATTTCTCTTCATATTTTCTCGTTTCTGTATTAGTATGCATGCAAAGCCGAAACCAGTCATCAATTTTGATAATATTTAATCCGATAGAGAAGTCACCGGTATACTCCAAACTTCCAAACGGTTTCATTTCACTAAATAAGTGCCGGCCACGGTGGCCGAGAGGTTCTAGGTGCTACAGTCTGGAACCGCGCGAGTTTGAGTCCTGGTTCGAGTCCTGGTCCTGCCTCGGGCATGGATCTATGTGATGTCCTTGGGTTGGTTAGGTTTAAGTAGTTTTAAGTTCTAGGGGACTGATGACCTCAGAAGTTAAGTTCCGTAGTGCTCAGAGCCATTTGAACCAACTAAATAAGTATTATCCATCGAAGCTGGAAAATACGACAGTAGGAGAAGATGAAAGTTGAATTTCCGTGTTGTGTAATGTCGGTCGAGTAGTAAAGGCGAGCACCTCTGAAATCCAGTTTCATACGGTGAGCAGTTCGATGCAAGTGAACCGATTGACCTCTGTAGCAAGGGTGTGGCACTTGTAAGGAAATGGTGATTGGTTCAAGAGAAATCGTTGGTGTTTTCTTGGTTTGAATCGTATCTGTGTGACACACACGCTGGAGGATAGTAGTTAATAATTCGTGATTCGATTTACTCCAAAAATTCTCTTTTCACTTTAGCACACTTGTAACACATTGCTTCCAAGCCACATCAGTGCATTCTGTTCTATGACATGCTACTGATGAATCCCACAGCACGCTGTCTTTCAGCGTAGTGCTTTGGTAAAGTAAGTTGGATCAATAACACTCACCTACAAAGGGCATTGCATAATCGGCAGGTGTCGTTTTCGCCCCCTCGTGAATACAGTGAACTTCGCTACATGCTGGAAATTGCCACCTATGTGATAGTTAACAGGAATATGTAGCCTGTTGCGGGCCACACAGAGTACTACACTGAAGAGCCGAAGAAACTGGTACACCTTCCTTATATCGTGTAGGGTCCCTGAGCATGCATAAGTGCCGCAGCACGACGTGGCATGGACTCGGCTAAAGTCTGAAGTAGTGCTGGAGGGAAGTGACACAATGAATCCTGCAGGGCTGCCCATTACTCCGTAAGAGTTCGAGGGGGTGGAGGTCTCTTCTGAACAGCACGTTGCAAGGCCTCCCAAATATGCTCAACAATGTTCATGTCTTGTGAATTTGGTGATAGCTGAAGTGTTTAAACGGTTCTGGCGCTGCAGTCCTGAACCGCGGGACTGCTACGGTCGCAGGTTCGAATCCTGCCTCGGGCATGGGTGTGTGTGATGTCCTTAGGTTAGTTAGGTTTAAGTAGTTCTACGTTCTAGGGGACTTATGACCTAAGATGTTGAGTCCCATAGTGCTCAGAGCCATTTGAAGTGTTTAAATCTCAGAACAGTGTTCCTGGCGCTACTCTGTAGCAATTTTGGACTTGGTGGGGTGTCCCATTGTCCTGCTGCAATTGCCCAAGGCCGTCGGAATGCACAATGGACATGAATGGATGCAGGTGATCAGACAAGATGCTTACGTGCCACCTGTCAGAGTCGTATCTAGATGTATCAGGGGTCTCATATCATTATAACGTCACACGACCCACACCATTGCAGAGCATCCACCATCTTGAAAAGTTCCCTGCTGACATGCAGGGTCTGTAGATTCATGAGGTTGTCTCCATACCCATACACGTCCATCCTCTCGATACAAATTGAAACGAGAATCATCCGACCAGGCAACATGTTTCCAATCACAAACAGTCCAATGTCGGTGTCCACGGGCACAGACGAGGCGTAAATCTTTGTGTCGTGCAGTTTTCAAGGGCACACAACTGGGCCTTCGGTGTCGAAAGCCCATATCGATCATGTTTCGCTGAATGATTCGCACGCTGACACTAGTTGACGGCCCAGCACTGAAATCTGCAGCAATTTGCGGAAGGGTTTTACTTATGTTACTTTGAACGATTCTCTCCAGTCGTCATTTTTCCCGTTCTTGCAGGATCTCTTTCCGGCCGCAGTGATGTCGGAGATTTGATGTTTTACCTGATACCTGATATTCACAGTACACTCGTGAAGTGGTCGTACGGGAAAATCCCCACATCATCGCCACCTCGGAGATGCTGTGTCACATCGCTCGAGCACGGACTATAACACCTCGTTCAAGCTCACTTAAAACTTGATAACTTGCCACTGTAGCAGCAGTAACCGATCTGACAACTGCGCCAAACTCTTATCTTACATAGGCGTTGCCGACCACGGTGCCGTATTCTACCTGTTTACATATCTCTGCACTTTAACAGCATGCTTATACCAGTTTTTGGGGCTTCAGGGTAAAACGATACGACGATGTGACTGAAACGTTGTCAAATTCAGAACTGAAGTTTGTCCAAGGAAACACATGTATCTTTTTTATTAAAACATTTTTTCTCTATTACTACAGTTACGTATAAGCTCTGCACCCATCGTTAATGATTACTCAAGGTTCATATTCATATACGCTTTAGGTGTCTTCTACCAGTATACACCTCGGGGATCAGATAGATAACACTTTTAACAGACATGTCTCCACCCATACGTTCTCAGATGCAAACAGACTCACCCACTTTTACGTATCTCTCACAATGGCAGAAAGGATGTGATAGACCCTGCAGCTTAGTTATAGCGTCGGGAACCGACATTAGCACAAAGTGTGTTGTTAGGTTCAGTTGTCTGCTTTGCCCTTTCTGCAACGGATGTAACACCAGGAGCTGCGGCGTGCACGAAGAGTAGGAGTCATTGGTTGTCTACTGCTGCGGACTAACAAGGTTCAAGTTCCTGCAGACAACTTTTACTTATCATAATTGCTTCATTGCAGTGTGTTAGACGTCAATAGTAGGAAAAAATATGCAGTCACAATTAGTATTTGGCTAGTAAGTAATTGACGATCTGTGAATGAGACAGATTAACTTATGATTCGATCCATCCCTCTATGGGTCTCTTCGTACGCCCACAGCAGAATTCAGAGTGTTAATTCAGTATCTATTCATTGTTTACCAACTGTCTACTGAAAAAGAAGCATGCCTACTAATTTCCCCTTGTCAATTACCAAGACGATTTCTGTCCGAAAAACCATTAATTTAAAGACTCCGCCACCAGAGTTAAATACTTCGGAAACTCTGAAAAGAAATGTTTACTGGCTTCGTTATTGAAAATGCACCGGTCCGATAGAGAACCAACATAATATAAGAAAGGGTGTGGGAGGGGGGAGAGGGGAGTGGAAGGGGGCTGAGTCTTTCGCACTTTGTTGTTCATTGCTCGAAGGATAATGAAAGGAAGTCGCCTACAGCATTTCTACAGTGCTTCCGGCGTGTTCAGTTTTCTCACTCTTTTGTGCTGGAAATTACGTTTCTGCTTTATTTAGATCAAGTTACGAGATTAAATATTTTTCAAGAGATTTTCCTTAAGCGCCGAAAGAACTTTAAATTAAGTTTCTTTGGATACGACGGAGCGTCAAACCGAAAGCCAGAGCAAAGCTTCAGCTTGAATTGTGCAATTAAATTCCCGATCAATATGAAACGCATGAGAATTAACAACTCGTTAAAACTTCTGCTATTACTTTCTGCAAATTTCTGTTACTGCTGTCACCCTACAAGAGTAGAGGAATAAGTATTAATAACTGCGGTAGTGCATAGGTGATGAAAGTTTGAATAGAATAAGCATATTGTATACATCATCTCTGCTATGCACGTTACTGGAGTATTTTCCAGTGAGGCGTAATTGTAGCCGTGATAACCAAACCACTTATTCAGCAACGATAATTATATCTCTTATAAACCTCAGGATTATCTTGACACTACTACTTATTACGGTATTCGTGTTCTTGGACGACGTTGCTTCTAGATAGATTAAGTTCGGAGACTAAAACGCGAGTGATTTACCAACGACCTGTAGACACCTGCGTTTCGCAGCAATCAATTATAAAGAGGGATGAGGGAGAAATTGTAGAACTACGAGCGTGATGACTGAAATACATATAATAGTCGTCACGACAGAAAAGCTATGTATTGAAAGACATATTTCTTAGGACCTATGACAATTCTCCTCTTATTGGTTTTTATCGTAATAGCGCTTTAAATAACACGATGGAGTCTATATTTCTATGGTGGGACTGCATGGCCATTCTGACTGTAAACCGGCATGTGAAATTCCCAGGATATTGTGAAGGCATCAGACCACAGTTCACTTCTTAGTATTCCGAAGAACTTCGATGAGAAGGAGTGTGGCATTTAAATTGTCATAACGCTGTACAGCCTGTAGTAAAATGATGTGGATACAATGTGCCACAAGACAGAAAAGAGGATGGTTATATTCACTGCAGTCATTCATGACAGAAAGAATAAAGGGCGGCTGGGGGGACTCAACTGTCAAAGAACTTGCAAAATGATTTACATAAGATATCTGCATGGTGCGAAAAGTGGCAATTGACCCCGAATAAAAAAAAAAGTGCGAAGCTATTCACATGAGTACTAAAAGAAATCAGCTAAATTTCGATTACGTGAAAAGTCACAAAAATCTGAGTGCTGTAAATTCAACTAAATACTTAGGGATTACAATTACGAATAACCTAAATTGGAACGATCACATAGATAATATTGTGGGTAGAGAAAACCATTCATTGGCAGAACACTAGAAGGTGCAATAGGTCAACGAAAGAGACTGCTTACACTACGCTTGTCCGGCCTATTCTGGAGTACTGCTGTGCGGTGTGAGATCCGCATCAGGTGGGACTGACGGATGACATCGAAAAAGTACAAAGAAAGGCAGCTTGTTTTGTATTATCGCGAAATAGGAGAGATAGTGTCACAGACATGATACGTGAATTGGAGTGGCAATCATTAAAACAAAGGCATTTTTCGTTGCGACGGGATCTTCTCATGAAATTTCCATCACCAGTTTTCTCCTCCGACTGCAAAAACATTCTGTTGCCACCCACCTACATAGGGAGAAATGATCATCACGATAAAATAAGAGAAATCAAGGCTCGCACGGAAAAATTTAAGTGCTCGTTTTTTTCTCGTGCCGTTCGAGAGAGGAACGATAGAGGGACAGCATGAAGGTGGTTCACTGAGCTCTCTGCCAAGCACTTTATTGTGAATAGCTGAGTAATAATGTAGATGCAGATGTAGAATAGAACGATGTGGAAATTGTTACATTTTCCTTCCAAAACGTTTTCTGAAAGATATGTGGGAGGCTACAAACAACAATCTATCTAGGAGGTAGGATTAGAGACTGTTAGTTCTCAGTTGTCTCTCTTGGCATAATTAATGACTTAATTTAATGGTGTCACAGAACTGTATGCCACTCAGTTAGTTTCAGGTCTTATATATTCTATGACTGCATCGCAGCTCATTTGTTACTCTGTAATACCCAGTTTGAGTTAATGGAAGTGGGTTCTTTCTACAATAGTTTAAGTCATTAGCTACTTCTAGCCGACTGGAATGGGTTCCTAGAACTAAATCTCTAGCTAGAGTTATACATATACAGGGTGTTACAAAAAGGTACGGCCAAACTTTCAGGAAACATTCCTCACACACAAATAAAGAAGAGATGTTGTGTGGACATGGGTCCGGAAACCTTTAATTTCCATGTTAGAACTCATTTTAGTTTCGTCAGTATGAGGCTTCATTCCAACTTGATCAAATTGTGCAATCACGTCATCAACACAGATTTTCTGTGAACGTTTTGGCAGACATTGTTGGTGATGTCTTGATTGGGCCCCATGTTCTTCCACCTACGCGCAATGGCGCACGTTATCATGATTTCATACGGGATACTCTACCTGTGTTGCTAGAACATGTGCCTTTACAAGTACGACACGACATGTGCTTCATGCACGATGGAGCTCCTGCACATTTCAGTCGAAGTGTTCGTACGCTTCTCAACAACAGATTCGATGACCGATGGATTGGTAGAGACGGACTAATTCTATGGCCTCCACGCTCTCGTGACCTCAACCCTCTTGACTTTCATTTATGGGGACATTTCAAAGCTGTTGTCTACCCAACCCCGGTACCAAATGTAGAGACTCTTCGTGCTCGTATTGTGGACGGCTGTGATACAATACGCCATTCTCCAGGGCTGCATCAGCGCATCAGGGAATCCACGCGACGGAGGGTGGATGAATGTATCCTCACTAACGGAGGACATTTTGAACAATTCCTCCAACAAAGTGTTTGAAGTCACGCTGGTACGTTCTGTTGCTTTGTGTTTCCATTCCATGATTAATATGATTTGAAGAGAAGTAATAAAATGAGCTCTAACATGGAAAGTAAGCGTTTCCGGACACATGTCCACATAACATATTTTCTTCCTTTGTGTGTGAGGAATGTTTCCTGAAAGTTTGGCGGTACCTTTTTGTAACACCCTATATAATTCAAACTGTACTAAGACACATATTTGTAATTTCGTAAGGACATCTGATACATTTAACTGAAACAGCCACGCCGGCTACAGCACCGTACATGATACACCGATTTAAACCCTCCTGTCTACAGAATGGAACAAACGGCATAAGAACAGAACTAATCTACGCATGCGAGCTGCTGACACGATTTTTAAAAGGAAGACGCATCCTAAGGAAACATTTACCAAAATGAATACTTGTCCCTGTACACAATAAAGGTTGGATGGATGGAGGAGGGATTAGGTTGTGGAGAGATAAAATTTAGTCTAGACGATGTGAAGACCTACTGACGACTCCTGCTCTGTTAGTATGGGATCAGTTTCGTTCCTAAAGGTAGACAAAATGATCTGAAGTCTCAGTTAGCTACAATTCCAAGACGACCGACTAGTCTACTTTAGCCATCACTTATGTATCAACAAAGAATTTAAATGACTTTTGAAGGAGGAGTGGAACGCATATGTGCACCGGAAAAAAGAAGGAGATGTAGCATTTCTCAAGTTTCTGAGTGGGTCAAAGTTTAATAGGACCCTGTTAAAGCTGAAACAGTGATTTAATCATTTAAGGAGTGTGATATCAGTAATGCACTAAATATTACAGAAGTAATTTGTTGTATGAGTATTCAGATTAAGACATTGTGGCTTCTAGAAGGAGGGATACTCAGTAAGTAATGCAACATATTTCTTTCTGAAACCAGGTTGGTTTTATTCATGATTCCAGTATACCGAACTGGTCGCCACTTTGTTGGTTAAAACACGATAATTTTCAACACAGTCTCCTTTCTGTGCTATAGCCTTGCGCTGTCTTACTGGAAGGACATGTGTGCCCACATGGTATCACTCTGCTGGTCGACGTCGGAGCCAATGTCTTGCGCATCAGTATCCTCCGCAACATCCACGTGCCGCTTCGCGCGGAGTCCATCCTTCATTGGGTTAAACAGATGAAAGTTGGAAGGTGCGAGATCCGAGCTGTAGGGCAGGTGGGCAAGAACAGTCCAATGAACTTTTGTGAGCTCCTCTCAGGATGCATAGACTTGTGTGAGGATTCGTTCTCGTTTTTGTGGTGACGGCAAACAGAAGTCGTTTCTCAGTTTCCTTGTGGTAACACAGTACACATCAGAGTTAGTCGTTGCACCAAAAGTGAGAGTCCTTTAAGACGGTCGCCATGTCCTTACCGTGTGAGGCTGCGGCTTTGAGCTGTTCCTTCGAAGGAGAGGGTGTATGGCGCCACTGCACGGATTGCCCTCTTGTTTCCAGTTGGAAGTGATGTACCCATGTTTCAGCGCCAATGACGATGTTCGATAAATATTGTCACGATCATCACAATCAGTTCCGCACAGCTGGTCTTTCGTTGTCAGTTATGGTTTTCTGTTAGTCGGTGAGGAACGCAGGGGGCACAGACGTTACCCCATCTAGTGGACGAGTATGTCAACAGCATCAACAGAGACGTCCAGATGAGCGGCGAGGTGTTTGATTGTGTTCGTCCCCTTGAGTAGAAGTGTCTAAGTTCCAACAGTGCTGTGGGCGCAGTTGTGTGCGGCCGACCGGCACACGGAAGATCACTCAGGTTTGCGAGACCTTGTTGCAATGATGAGACTCACAGTGCCTTTATTCACGGCCAGGTCTCCGTGGACACTCCGTAAGTGCCTATGTATATCGCCGATGCTCTGGTTCGCAGTCTAAAGAAATTCAATGACAGCCATCTGCTAGGAACGTACCTACGAACAGACGGTGTTCTGAAGGCTACATGTAGGTTCGCGAAGTGTCAAAGCTTCATGAATCTAGAGGGACTGGAGCGAAGTTATTCTACGACGTCCCACAACAAATTCCCTGTGTTTAAGCCGAAGTTGGTCTACCAAAAAATGTGTTGCATTACTTATTCAACGCCCCTCGCAATTCTTCCTTAAGCTCTGAGAATAAATTTAGCGTATTTGAGGACAACAATTAAAAGATGAGCACAGTTTCCCACACAGATTTGATGTAAGAACACACATGTGGTGTCATTAATTTGTGGTAGGTGTATTAAGTGAGAAATATTTCAATAAAAAAATCTTACGTCCTTTAGGCCGATGCATCCCTCATGCCGTCAAGTACGGCAACTGATTTTTCATGATTTTAGCCGTAGTCGCCAGCCCCTTGGCAGCCATTTCCTGTAGATTCCACTGGGCTCTAATTTGCAATCTTTCGCCATTGGGATGATCTGCATAACACCTTTTTTCAAGTAAAAGCAACATTTCTTGTGGGTGAAGTCCATAAGGCAGAAGTCTTCATCGCCTTCTCCATCCTCAAGATCGCCGATGATTCTTTTGACTTCTGGGCCATTTATGCCCTGTTCAGTCATCCGCCTGTTTGAGAAGGCCTTAGGTAGACTGATGGTGATTCTTTGATCAGGACGTCTTGATTCAAAATATCACCAGTATTTGGGATCAAATGGTGGGCTCGTAGACCGGTTGCTTCTTTTCACTAGTGCTACATTCATGTTAGCTCGACCAAATTTTCTACGAATTGTCTGTCATTGGCCAAAGTTATTTGACCTACTTTTTCAGATCAAACTGTTTTTTTCCATTGGACTGGGTAGGTTGGAGTGATATTTCCTGCGTTTACATGTAAAAATACAATCTGAATTTCCAAACTCTTATTTAAAGAACTGAGAAATTAATTTTCGAATAACAGTTTAAACTCATTATCGAGAGATTAGTAATTCCGCTTTAAGAAATTAATAATCCTTGTCCGCGAAAATAATGAAACATTTGTGAAAAGTTAACATTTCTTGGAAAATATTTTCTTATGACAAATCTGTAGCTCTTCTAAAAGAAGACTCCTCTTCCGAAGAGCTGGTATCACGATGGACACATCTGCTGTTAAAAGGTAAATAATAAATTTAACAAAAGAATACCATGACTCACTTCCTTCACAGACGATTACATTATCCTCTCACATCCACGTACATTGATTTCGAAAGTGTTGACTTCAGTCCTGGTATCCGGATGTTGCGCAAAGTTCATAATTTGGAATAAACACTTGCTGCTGTTAGTTATATTAACAAACAGCCTACTCGTTAGTCCTCTTTAATGAGCGCTAATAGGTAATACCATATGGCATGTACCGAGAAAGAACGAACTAAGATGTTATTCTCGTAACAAGAAATCATATTACGTTAATGAGGCAGAGCTGGAACTGAGATTCGGTTTTCCAAAGTCAATTAATTCGTGTCTCCTCTTACAGGAAAGCTCATATCCACAGTAGTGTCAGTACTGACCAATGGGTAATTAGGGAAATTAGTGAGAATCTAAAGACAATGGTAATCTACGTCACACTGGAGAACATAGCTCTTCATACTGAACTAATGTGATTTTATCTGCAAGGAAGACCATTTTCATATAAACCATGTTATAGGGAGTACAAATTTTATTTAGAAACCTTAACATTCATACCTCATCTACTCTGTGAAGACGTTACAATAATGGTATCCGAAGTAGCACTATGGTACTTATTTTATATTGTATTATACAACGGCTCTCCATATAGACCTCAAGAGCTGAGCCTCCACCCCGTCCTAGCATAAGATCAAGACAGAGATTAAAACCAGTGGACCTCGCCACATTGCGGTACAAGCGGAAAATGAAGAAATTATACATTAATAATACATTAGTAATTAATTACGATAAGCACTTACAGATATATTAAATTTATTTTTATTATGTTAAAAATTTGTATAGTACAATGTACTATGTACAATAACTAAGCTAACGCAAACTGAAATGTAGCCTATAGGCTTCCCTCTCACCTACTTCGGCCCCTTTGTTTTTATGACGATTTTTCTCACTAATCACCCTGGGCGATGAGTGGCATTCTGAAAGATACCAGCGTCTCGAGGTGGTGGAACGACAGAAAAATCGTCAAAGAAACATTGGCCTAAGAAATGGAAACATAAGCAGAAGGCAATATGTTCTCAGGTGACAAAGGTACGCTACCTACTTTGGGTAATGCAAGTTCCAGTAAGCTGTCGTAATGTATACTATCTCAATATTCGTATATACTGGGTTGTCTCTCATAATTATCTGTACTTATATTCGTCTTTCGAGGAACAAGCTTAACACAATAATCATTGCTGTGATATTTTTATAGTGAACTGTCTTTTGTCAATACTTACCATGAACGATCATTCAATGAATATTGCATATAAAAAAATTTACTTAAATAGTGCAACATCTCTGACAGCAAATTCCTTAACACTGTTATTTCTTTGCATATTTCCATATTTCTAAATAGATATCAGTGTGACAGAAATATTAGGTGTGAGTGTGTGCGTGTCTGTTGGCCCAGTCTTTATGTCTACAACCGCGAAATATGAACTTCTTCACAAGCAATCAACAGTGCCACCTAATTTTTGACGTCAGTGAAAATAATCCTGTTCTTACCATAGAAATATATTTACGTCGCTTTAGTTAATTACTTGGCACAATTACAAGAAAGCAGGCAAATATCTACGTAACCTAGATATTTGCCTTAGTGCACCATGGAAGTTGCACAAAAGCGAAAAAGAGACTAAATCACATTTTCAGCATACGATAAACATAGCAATAAACGTAATAATTTGTGTAACGATCAATTTTATGGTTTGAGATCCTTAGCGATGCAGTTCGTTCTTATTAAACAAGATGATTAAAAACAACTGGTTGCTGCTTATATTCCGTAAAAGTGACCGTGTAATTTTATACGCAAAGTCTCACTATGTCAATTTTAGAAAAACTAGTGCCTTACTAAACTATTTACTTAATTCTCAAATTTACATAATTTCATGTGATTCTACCGTTAGAGCTAAATGTTAGTACACATGCATTCCTAATATTTAGATCCCTTTGAGATAAACAATCAAGAACTTTTAAATTCAGTTGCACAGTTAAACGAATTTACATCCATAAGGCTGTTGTAGGACAAAACACCAACAGCAACGAAAAGAAAATGCAAAAGTTACGACACTATCTGAGCCATCAACTTGAAACTTTCATACTGCAGGCAAAAATATCAAATATGCGTGATAAAATTGAAAAATATTGTACAGTACGTTTTAAACATAAAGATACCGAAAAATTTTGTACGTCAAGATGTTACTCCAATCACGCAATGCCTCTATTACTCCCTACCGCCAGTAAACAGCAGAATATACATATGAGATTGATGTGTAGTCATCCTTAAATCAATTTCTATTTAGCCGTTGTTATTACATTCATCGTTTATTTCTGGCGATCTCTCTTGCAGTTAATCTGGTGCGATCTTTACAGAATGCAAACAAAGAGATATCCACACCTTTTATATCGACAAGGGGTTTGCGTGTAAGTACCACAAAAATCAAGGAAAATAATAGCGCTACGACGCCTAATACCTCGCTCTCTAGATTATGATGTATATTCTTCATTCCCTAGGTGATCTCCATCTGGTTGTATCTTTGTGCTTGGTGGGGCAGGAAGTAATGGTATGTAGGTCGAGGAATGACTGACTGCAATTTCATGAGGAGAAGATCATGGCTAATAGCATTATGGATAATTGATAATCCTTGGGAAGTTTCGGCACTTTTCTATTGTAGCATTAATAAACCGTTTCAGCTATTGCTTGGTGAAGTCAGGAGGTATGTTCACGAAAATCATTTTTCTGACTTGGTAGTTATTATTGTTATTGTTATTATTATAATTATTATTAAGGTTAACAGACTATCACACAAGCTTTTTCGATCAAGACTGAGAACCTAGAATATATAACCACATGTAAAAGATATGGCCCCATTACGAGTCAACTGTATTTAACACATCTGTTCTTTTTGTACCAACGAATTGACACAGTGGTTAGCACAGTGGAAACGCATTGGACCGTTAAAAACCTCCTTATCTGACCATCAAGTCATTCCAGGAAAATGTTGTGATCGTTCCTTTGTGTAGATACGGGCGATTTCCTTCCAAATTCTTGAAACTATTTAAGCCTGTGCTCCGTTTGTGAGCACATAGATGTTGACGGGACGTCTACTTTTTTGTCTAATGGTCAGACAAATTATAAATGCAAGAATATTTAATATTTGCTACGAATAGGACACTGCAACATTGGATATCTCACTGTAGTATATATTGTTTTCAGTTACAAACATCATGTTGCAGACGGTATAGTCACTGTATTGTTGCAGTGATGGTGGAATACCTTGTGGTCCCTTACCGTCCCAAACACATCCTCCTATACTGCTACTTGCGCCATCATCTCGGACGACTTGTCCATAAAACCCACAGCACCCGGGTGGCAGAGCAGAACGCCATCATGACAGGCAAGAAGAAAGGCTTCTCACCCCTCTGTAGCGGCCATATCACTCCAAGCCTCTACAATGTAATGAGTTACAGTCTTTAGAGCTTCACTTTTTGCCCTTTGTGATGTACAAGGTTTGGACCGCAATATCAATATACAAACACACACCATGTTACCATGGCTAATACAGCGCAGGAAGCCCGTTGACATTAAATAGGCTTCCATTCCTTTCGAAATGGGTAAGTACAGGTTCAAAGGAGTCTTGTACGATTTTTCTGCAAAATAGTGGCAAGTTGAGGTAATGATGACGATCACTCACCCTTCTCTCCAAAGTAGACAACAAAGGTTTAACGGTTTGGGGACACGGTCACTGTGGTGGCCCCGGGAGAAGTGACAATACATAGGACCTGAGTTCGAGTCTCGGTCCGGCACACAGTTTTAAACTCTCGGGAACTTTCATATAGCCTTCACTCCGCTGCAGAGTGCAAATCCATTCTAGTGACAATACAACCTAGCGTTCATAAAATCAGTCCTCGCCATTGACCAATTCGTCTTGGAACACGGCTTCAACATTGGAAAACAAATATAGACCCAAGGGATAAACCAGCCAAACTGCTTACATATTCCTTAGCGGTAATGCGAGCTCGTAGAGTAGCCAATGGGCTCACGGAATATCAAGACATCGTTTCCCAAATCATCACCGAACCTCGGTAACGTTTCATTCCATGAGAGTAAATTCGGATAGAAGTTTGTAAACAGTCTGAAAATAAGACTCATCCTACCAAATAACTTTCCTCCATTGCTGCACAGTACAGGTTTCAACGCTTCGGTAGCACATTTCACAGTTACGGGCATCAGTGATGACTCGGTTTGGATTTGCACCTCGCCACGTTTTCACCTGCTTATGGCGCTCCCTTCGTGTTGTTTTGGTGCTGACAGGATTCGCGAGTGAGACACTCAGTTCTGCTGTGATTTTCAGAGGAGTCCGCCTATATTACATCACTATCCTCTTCAGTGACTGTCACGATCACTCAAAAAAAACTTTCGTCCGCGTTGTGATTTAGTGGTTGATATTTATTCGTTTATCACGAAGGCGGTGTGAATCTTCGATATGACGTCTCTTGAAACACCACATTCTTGAGAAAACTAACCATACGAACAATAACAATTTGCTCACGTTCGAATTCACTTAGCTCCGACATAATGCACCCACAGCTACACAAAACATCGTTCTGACCACGGTTGACATTTTCAACGTACTGAGGATATGCCGTTCGTGGTCCAGTGCTACAACGCAATCTGCAGGCTTCGTTAGTATCTTCATTCACGTTAAAGCAAGCATTTTTGGCGATATTTCCGCATTTTTGTCCAATGTCTGAACCTTCATTATCCCTCCTTTTGCCTGATTCAATTTTTGTTATTTCATAACTCATGAAGTTTCTTCTGTTTTTTTTAAGTGTACGGATGTGTGTCAATGACATATGACGAATTTTATTGCAATAATGTTTTTCCTCTACGTCTGACTTAGAAATTGCGCTCGGGGTCTACAATGTCACGAAAGTTAAAAAAGTTAAAGACACTTCTGGAGACTGTGTCACGAAATTTAAAGTTCAGTCCATAAGAAGCATGTGACCGTAACTGCGAAGATGATTTCTTATACTTCTTTCAACTAATGTGTTCAAATATATTTCCTTAATGCCTTCAAAAAAAAAAAAAAAAAAAAAAAAAAAAGAAATTCTTTTAGTATCCATGTTGTGATTCTTATGTCTTAGTATTATATTGTAATATATACAGGAATATGTTTAGCTTGTTGTTTATATTTATTGTATATATTTTCGTACCAAAAGCTGATTTCTATCTTGATATGTCCTTCAAAATTAATTTTATCATATCTTAATTGAAAAAATCAAATTTCCTGTACGAGTACAATTATATATCCGTATTTTGCTTACCAAGGAACGAAGGAAGGAGTGAAGTGTACGGTTTAACGTCCCATTGGTATGGAGGTCATTAGAGACGGAGCACAATCTGAGATTTGCCTGTAGCGATTTAGGGAAATCTCGGAAAACCTAATTCTTCATGGCCAGATGCGGTTTTTGCTGATGAATATAAATGAGTTTAATGCTCCTTTACTCCTGATACGTGCATGTATCTGGATGGCCCGATAGATGAAAGTTGAAATATTGTTACCTTTTCTAAGTTTAACCTTTTACTCAGCACTGAATTGATGTAATACAATTTTTCCTTAAATTGATATCTCTCCTTAGTTTAGGGGCCCACACACATTCACCAAACTCAGTAGTATTTCTAAATGTTGACATTTGCAACTACAGAGTATTGGTTTCCCTCCTTCTTAGTTCACAAAAACTGTGTTCAAAATTTGAGTCACGGTATATAATGTTGGTAGGTTCCTTTCAGCCACGCCGTGAGATACACACTTGTTCTTCGTCACTTACTTGTTTCTATGAAAAGGGTGCTGATCACTTCGAAATTTGAAACACTGCATGGGGTCTTAATTAAATAAAATGCAAATAATTTTAATTTTAGTAGCTGTCTGTCCGGTTACGCAGTCTCGTAACTGGTTGGCCCTGAGTGGTATTAGTACGCAATCTGACTGCATAGAATAACAACAAAGAATGAAAGGAAATTTCCGTTAACACAATTAATTAATTAAGTCCCCAGCAACTATAAAAGCTACGAAACAAAAACTACGAAACAACAAAGCACAAGTGTAACTGTTCTGTGTGTGGAAGTGTGATTCAACGTACACATCTGGCACGGTTCTTCCTCAATAAGACAAGGTATTTTAAGCACCATTAACACTGAAGTAATTAAAAAAAATAGAAATACTATAATTGCACATGTTGTTGTTGTTGTTGTGGTCTTCAGTCCTGAGACTGGTTTGATGCAGTTCTCCATCCTACTGTATCCTGTGCAAGCTTCTTCATCTCCCAGTACCTACTGCAACCTACATCCTTCTGAATCTGCTTAGTGTATTCATCTCTTGGTCTCCCCCTACGATTTTTACCCTCCACGCTGCCCTCCAATACTAAATTGGAGATCCCTTGATGCCTCAGAACATGTCCTACCAACCGATCCCTTCTTCTGGTCAAGTTGTGCCACAAACTCCTCTTCTCCCCAATCCTATTCAGTACCTCCTCATTAATTATGTGATCTAACCATCTAATCTTCAGCATTCTTCTGTAGCACCACATTTCGAAAGCTTCTATTCTCTTCTTGTCCAAACTATTTACCGTCCATGTTTCACTTCCATACATGGCTACACTCCATACAAATACTTTCAGAAATGACTTCCTGACACTTAAATCTATACTCGATGTTAACAAATTTCTCTTCTTCAGAAGCGCTTTCCTTGCCATTGCCAGTCTACATTTTATATCCTCTCTACTTTGACCATCATCAGTTATTTTGCTCCCCAAATAGCAAAACTCCTTTACTACTTTAAGTGTCTCATTTCCTAATCTGATACCCTCAACATCACCCGACTTAATTCGACTACATTCCATTATCCTCGTTTTGCTTTTGTTGATGTTCATCTTATATCTTCCCTTCAAGACACCATCCATTCCGTTCAACTGCTCTTTCAAGTCCTTTGCTGTCTCTGACAGAATTACAATGTCATCGGCGAACCTCAAAGTTTTTATTTCTTCTCCATGGATTTTAATACCTACTCCAAATTTTTCTTTTGCTTACTGCTTGCTCAATATACAGATTGAATAACATCGGGGAGAGGCTACAACCCTGTCATACTCCCTTCCCAAACACTGCTTCCCTTTCATGCCCCTCGACTCTTATAACTGCCATCTGGTTTCTGTGCAAATTGTAAATAGCCTTTCGCTCCCTGTATTTTACCCCTGCCACCTTTAGAATTTGAAAGAGTGTATTCCAGTCAACACTGTCAAAAGCTTTCTCTAAGTCTACAAATGCTAGAAACGTAGGTTTGCCTTTCCTTAATCTTTCTTCTAAGATAAGTCGTAAGGTCAGTATTGCCTCACGTGTTCCAGTATTTCTACGGAATCCAAACTGATCGTCCCCGAGGTCGGCTTCTACTAGTATTTCCATTCGTCTGTAAAGAATTCGTGTTAGTATTTTGCAGGTGTGGCTTATTAAACTGATTGTTCGGTAATTCTCACATCCGTCAACACCTGCTTTCTTTGGAATTGGAATTATTATATTCTTCTTGAAGTCCAGAATTACACTCTAATACATGAACACAAGCCAGATGCTTTGTTGACTGAACCTGTGACCAAGAGACATTGTTAGTTAGGAAATTTGAAATTAAAAAAAAATGTTTTTTTACATTCAGATACATTGACGAAAAATACACTCTGATCATTACAACATCCCCATTCAAACAGCATCGGCTGTCTAGCCCATCAGAACAGCTGCACACGACATGCTCACAACTAGTACTGCTATCGACATACTCTCAACAAGCGCTGCCCACGGCAACCTCTGAACTACTACTGCCCACGTCAACTTCTCAACAACTACATCCCCAGTGGAGGCGGCTGAATAATACTCTTTGGCGCAATCTCTGGCGCTGTGACTCAGTGTCGCCACCTTTCAACACTTTCTAATGAGCTTCAGTTTATGCACAACATTGAAACTTCTTGAAACATAATTATGAACATCTCGCTCAGCGCTATATCCTTATGGGTGATCTTGCTGTTGTTTGACATATGAGAGACCTTTTGTATCACTATAACACTATTATAACTCCTTCTGCCACGACAGTATTTCAAACAAAGTGAAATTTCATCCTTCTTCAGTGACTTGATGTTTCCTCTACTGACAAGCATAAAAGTTACTCGGGAAATGGATCTGAACCATCGTCTCATTGATAAATTTCTACATTTCTGTTATAACTTACGAATTGTTGGTGGTTCTTCGGTTGTAATACTGTAACTATCCAATCAGGTGATGCTGGGGAAATTAAGCTAGAAAATGAGATACGTACTGAAACCGGTAGATAGGTTTCGCTTTTTGGGTTGCAAAATTTTTTATATAATGGCCACGAAAGAGATTGTATCCAATGCTCACGGAAAATAGCAAGAAAACCATTTATTGAATAGAGGAATTTTTTTACGTCGAAAATAAATGTAAGTCTTAGGATGTCTTCATGTATGTTTCTGCATTCTAGCATGTATGTAAGTGGAAAGTGGACGACTAGCGGTCAGGCAAAAAGAGATTAGAAGCTTTTGAAATGTGATGCTAGAGAAAAATGCTGAAGATTGAAGTGATAGATTGAGTAACAGATGAGGACGTATTGTGTGTCAGAGCTTGTCTAGAATTACATTCCGTTTAATAGCATACATCGTGAGGTGACAGGAAGTTGTTAGCTTTGAAATGGAACAAACTGCGGGCAGTAAAATTGAGGCCGGGGACCAAGGTTTGAATAAAATAAGAGAGTTAAAATGAATGTAAATTGCGGTAGTTGTTAAGAAAAAAAGAACCTTGCACGGGATAGATTAGCGTGGAGAGCAGCATCAAGCCAACCTTGGAAGACCACAAGAACAACAGCTACAGGAGAAGCAACACACTGCACCGAAGATCATGAATGAGCTTTCTGCTACCATATAATACGAAAAGAGCCTTATGAACCGAACGTCTGGTGGAGATATTCAATCTAAAGCCTGTTTACTTTTGAAGAGGAACCCTGGATGGAGTGTTAGTGTGCTTGGTGTAGATAATGGACGCAGTAATATGGCACGAATTGTAGCTTTTACCGACGTTTACGAAATGAAGAGATGCTTCTGGCGCCGACCTAAACAAATTAGGTTTGCCATTACCTTTAGAATTAATTTTGTCACTGATCTTTCACAAATGTCGAATGTGCCACAGTTCGGACTCACGGCAAACATCTGGACTAGAGTGAAACAAATACTAATCTCTTGCGAGAGCCTCTGCCGTGATTGTAATCACTGTGGTTGACAAGCAGCGTAGCACTTTACCTATTGCTTCTCTTAGAAGGGGAGGCACTTAGAGACGTTCAGGAACGCTATAAAGAGTTAAAAAAATAATTAATAAATAAAATGAATAAAATTCTACTGGGTCTGTGACCGCATTTTGAGCGTGTGTAAAACTTAATAAGTGGCCTTCCTCAAGCTGGCTTTCCTTTCATTCCTTCAAAAGGAAGTCCACAAGCAGTGATTGCCGAAACTTCGAAAGTTTTACACGCTGACAGAGAAGTCACAGAAGCTGAAGAAGTTAACTTACTGTGACAATAGTCGTAAGCCTACGCTAACAAATAAATAAATAAATTCACTTTATCGCTATTGATGCTGTGCGAGATCCAAACATCTATTACGTTTCGGAAAGTATGATGCCGTGTTCTCGACGAAATTTATACCACGAAGTTATACATGAATTGTATATGTTGAAACGGAGAACCATTTGTTATTCCATTACTGCCGTCTCAACTCGACGCGGATGAACTATCGCGCGCGCGAGATATTATGGTTGTTCCGCGGGAAGACCCAAATCAAGCGGGACCTTACAACTGACACCAAAGTGAACTTTTTGCTGTGATACCTATATTTTTCCTCCTCATTCGTGTAAAAGATGTAGTCGTGTGGTGTCGGATAAACCTTTAGAAACAGCGTGTGTCCATACACACTGAAACGCCAAAGAAACTGGTATAGGCATGCGTATTCAGATAAACGTAAAAGAGTCAGAGTACGGCGCTGCGGTCGGCAACGCCTATAGAAGACAAAAAGGGTCTGGGGCAGTTGTTTGATCGGTTACACTTACAATTATGGCAGTATATCAAGATTTAAGTGAGTCTGAACATGGTGTTATTGTCGGCGCGCGAGCGATGGGGCACAGCATCTCCGCGGCAGCGATGAATCGGTGATTTTCCCGCACGACCATTTCACGAGTGTACCTTGAATATTAGGAATTCGATAAAACATCAAATCTCCGACTTCGCTGCGACCAGAAAAAGATCCTGCAAGAACGGGACCAACTACGACTGAAGAGACTCGTTCAATGTCACAAAAGTGTAAATCTTCTGCAAATTGCTGCAGATTTCAATGCTGGGCCATCAGCAAGTGTCAGCTTGCGAACCATTCAATGAAACATCACCGATACGGGATTTCGGAGCAGAAGGCCCCCTCGTATACCCTTGATGAATGCACGATACAAAGCTTTACGCTTCGCCTGGGCCCGTCAACACCGACATTGGGCTGGAAAATTGTTGCCTGGTCGGACGAGTCTAATTTCAAATTGTATCGACCGGATGGACGTGTACGGGTATGGAGACAACCTTATGAATCCATGGATTCTGCATGTCAGCAGGGGATTGTTCCAGATGGTGGAGGCTCTGTGATTGAGTGGGGCGTGTGCAGTTGGAGTGATATGGCACCCCTAATACGTCTAGCTACTGCTGCGACATGTGACACGTACGTAAGCATCCATTCATGTCTGTTATGCCTTCCGACGGACTTGGGCAATTCCAGCGGTTCAATTGAAAACACCACATGTCCAGGATTGTTACAGAATGGCTCCAGGAATACTCTTCTGAGTTTAAACACTTCGGTTGGGCACCAAACTCTCCAGACACAGCATATCCAGAATTCCTTGCAAGGTGCTGTTCTGAAGAGATCTCCACCTCCTCGTACTCTTACCGACTTATGAACAAAAAAATGGTTCAAATGGCTCTGAGCACTATGGGACTCAACTGCTGTAGTCATCAGTCCCCTAGATCTTAGAACTAATTAAACCTAACTAACCTAAGGACATTACACACATCCATGCCCGAGGCAGGATTCGAACCTGCGACCGTAGCAGCAGCGCGGCTCCGGACTGGAGCGCCTAGAACCGCACGACCACCGCGGCCGGCACTTATGAACAGTCCTGCAGGATTGATGACGTCAGTTTCCTCCAGCACTGCATCAGTTAAGTCGATGCCACGTCGCGTTGCGGCAGTTCTGCGTGTTCTCGAGGGCCCTACACGATATTCGGCAGGCGTACCAGTTTCTTTGCCTTTTCGGTGTATTATGTAACAAAGTCGAAACAAGGCCCCGGGAGTAGACAAAATTCCATTAGAACTACTGACGGCCTTGGGAGAGCCATTCCTGACAAAACTCTACCATCTGGTGAGCAAGATGTATGAGACAGGCGAAATAGCCTCAGACTCAAAGAAGAATATAATAATTCCAATCCCAAAGAAAGCAGGTGTTGACACATGTGAAAATTACCGAACTATGAGTTTAATAGGTCACGGCTGCAAAATACTAACACGAGTTCTTTACAGATGAATGGAAAAACTAGTAGAAGCCGACCTAGGGGAAGATCAGTTTGGATTCCGTAGAAATATTGGAACACGTGAGGCAATACTGACCCTACGACTTATCTTAGAAGCTAGATTAAGGAAAGGCAAACCTACGGTTCTAGCATTTGTAGACTTAGAGAGAGCTTTTGAAAATGTTGACTGGAATACTCTCTTTCACATTCTGAAGGTGGCCGGGGTAAAATATAGGAAGCCAAAGGCTATTTACAATTTGTATAGAAACCAAATGGCAGTTATAAGAGTCGAGGGACATGAAAGGGAAACTGTGGTTGGGAAGGGAGTGAGACGGGGTTGTAGCGTCTCCCCGATGTTATTGAATCTGCATATTCAGCAAGCAGTGAAGGAAACAAAAGAAAAATTCGGAGTAGGTATTAAAATCGAAGGAGAAGTAATAAAAACTTTGAGGTTATCCGATGACATTTTAATTCTGTCAGAGACAGCAAAGGACTTGGAAGAGCAGTTGAACGGAATGGTTAGTGTCTTGAAAGGAGGATATAAGATGAACATCAACAAAAGCAAAACGAGGATAATGGAATGTAGTCGAATTAAGTTGGGTGATGCTGGGGGTATTAGATTAGGAAATGAGACACTTAAAGTAGTAAAGGAGTTTAGCTATTTTGGGAGCAAAATAACTGATGATGGTCGAAGTAGAGGGGATATAAAATGTAGACTGGCAATGGGAAGGAAAGCGTTTCTGAAGAAGTGAAATTTGTTAACATCGAGTATAGATTTAAGTGTCAGGAAGTCATTTATGAAAGTATTTGTATGGAGTGTAGCCATGTATGGAAGTGAAACATGGACGATAAATAGTTTAGGCAAGAAGAGAGTAGAAGCTTTAGAAATGTGGTGCTACAGAAGAATGATGAGGATTAGATGGGTAGATCACATAACTAATGTGGAGGTGCTGAACAGGATTGGGGAGAAGTTTGTGGCACAACTTGACGAGAAGAAGGGTTCGGTTGGTAGTACGTGTTCTGAGGCATCAAGGGATCACCAAATTAGTATTGGAGGGCAGAGTGGAGGGTAAAAATCGTAGAGGGAGACCAAGAGATGAATACACCAAGCAGATTCAGAAGGATGTCGGTTGCAGTAGTTACTGGGAGATGAAGAAGCATGCACAGGATAGAGTAGCATGGAGAGCTGCATCAAACCAGTCTCAGGACTGGAGACCACAACAACAACAACAACATGTAATGGAGCACACCAATGTCTTAACATACTGCCTTGTTGTCACTTTTTTTTTTTGAGTTATTAGTCTTCTGACTGGATTCATGCGACCTGCTACGAATTTCTCTCTTGTGCCAACTTCTTCATCTCACACTAGCGCTTGCAGCCTACGTTCTCAATGATTTGGTGGATGTATTCCAATCTTTGACCTCGTCTACAGCTTGTACCCTCTGATGCTCCCTCTTCCACCACTGAAGCTATTTCTGGTGTTTTATCAGATGTCCTGTCACACTGTGCCTTCTTCTTGTCGATGTTCTCTATATACTTCATTCCTCACCGACACTACAGAGAACGTCCTAATTCTTTACCTTATCAGTTCACCAAAGTTTAAAAATTCTTCTGTAGGACCACACCTCAAATACTACCATTCGGTTTTCCCACACTCCTTGTGTCACTGCCATACAGTGCTGTGATCCAAACGCACTTTCTCAGAAATTTCTTCCTCAAAATAAAGCGTACGTTTGATACTAGTAGACTTCTCTTTTCCAGGAATACCCTTTCTGCAAGTGCTACTCTGATTTTTATGTCCTTCTTGCTCCGTCCGTTACAGTTTGTTTTGCTCCCTTGGTAGCGGAATTCCCTCATCCACTTCCTCATTACCTATCATGATGTTAAGTTTCTTGCTGCTCCCATTTCTGCTACTTCTCATTACTTTCGTCTTCTTTTGATTTACTCTCAATCCCTACTTTGTACTCATCAGAATGTTGATTCTATTCAGCAGATACTGCAATTCCAGAATGAAATATCCACTCTGCAGTGGAGTGTGCGCTGATACGAAACTTCCGTTCAGGTAAAAACTGTGTACGGGACCGAGAGTCTAACACTGGGCTTTTGTCTTTCGCGGGTAAGTGCTCTACCAACTGAGATACACAAGCGCAACGCACGACCCGTCCTCTCAGCTTCAGTTCTGCCAGTACCCAGTCCCCTATCGTCCAAACTTCACAGAAGCTTATAACTCTATTTGTTTATCGTTCATCTAAATTTTTTATGATTTTTTTGCATTAAAATTATTAGATAATGGTACTGTATGTTCTGTATGTGTAAAGTGTGCTTTATTTGACGCTCAAGTTCTTTGCACTGTTTGTGAATAACGTGTGTAAAATACTACGTGAATTGCTTATTACGTTAAATAATTTTCCTATGACATTTTGTATTTAAAAATATTTGTGTGTGCAAACTGTTCACGTTAATGTAAATTTGACAATTGTAAGAAATCGTCACGCTTACGAGCAATGTAAGGAATAGGTGTTATATAAAAGTCAGTGTGCTTTTCTTTGAAACGAAAGTGGCTCTGGGGAGTGGAGAAGGCGGAAAGGGCGAACTGGTGCACTACCTAGAGCAAGTGAAGGAAGAAGCAACTGAAAAAGTAGCAAGAAAGTAGGCAAAATTCATACTCCTGCTTTTCCGGTATTTCACTGTCATTGCCTGGGTAAGCTGGCGACCGTTATTACGTATTTTAAACCACTAAATGATCTTCGAACTGAGTCGTCCTAGTTTCAATATGACACTATTCATACTCCGTTTCATTTCTAACATCTAAGATATTAGGAAAAGAACTGAATAGTCTGATTTACTTATCCATTAGACACAATCCTGTAAAATCCTGTAAAAAGGGTAACTCTATTTGTTCGCTTTTCCCATTAACAGCTCTATCGCTCTACAGTGTACCGTATTTAGAAACTAAACTAAATTTAATAAGAGGGTTATACATGGCAACATAGAGGCAGTGCTTTCTGTTATTTACGTAAAAGCATACTAAATTACAATAGCGGTGGTAGGGTTACAAGCTCTCCTGCGAAACTTACAGAATTAACACTCCTGGAGGGATCGATATCGCGGAGACATGTTGGATGTTTTCAGAATGAAATTTTCACTATATCCATTTTTCCTGAATTTTAATCCCACTCTTGAACCTTTCTTTTATTTCCCTCACTGCTTCTCCGATGCATAAGTAGAACAGTAAGGACGAAAGACTACATCCCTGTATTACACCCATTTTAATTGTAGCAGTTCGTTCTTGGTCTTCCACTCTTATTGTTTCCTCTTGGCTCTTGTAGTATATTACCCGTCTTTTCTTATACGTTAGGCTATTTTTTTTTATTTCGGACATCTTGCACTATTTTACGTACCTCAACATCTGCTTCTTCTACTGTCACAGGTCTTACCCCACAACGAAGCCTTCAATGTACTCTTTCCACCTATCCAGTCTCTCTTCTGCACTTAAAAGCGGGATTGCCATTGCACACTTCGCTACATACCACAAAGCAAAGGGTATGTAACGCTAAAGGTTGCCAAATAATTTACGTGTCATCGACCAGTGAAGCCTTAGTGTCAGGCCCTGCCTCTGGTCACAGCGCCGACATCAGTCTCGGCTGGGGACGGGATATGGAGGGCTGGAGTACTGGGATGAGCGATTAGAAAGAGGCCGAGAGGCCAGCGGTGCCTGGCGGAGATTGAATGCGCCGAGGCGCCATCCATCACGGAGGCGGCCAGGGATATTGGCTGTCCGCGGCCCGTCCTCGCGTCACCCTGGCGGCCAGATAATTCTTGGTGTGTGGTAATGAGGTGGAGGCGTCGTCGGCGGTCGGTGGGAATCGCGCTATTCGACTAGAGAAGTGGATTCTGGAGGAGTTCCGAACTTCTAAGACTCAAGAGAAATGTGCTCTATTTGTAATTCAGAGTGCTTGCCAATATTTCTTTCTGTTTCTGCTGGAGATCATTTTAGTTACTGGTTTCATGCGGCCCCCGTAAGTTGCCAGAGTAGACTTAAGCCAAACGCACTCAGTTGTTTGACGTATTCCAGCCTCTGTGTGCCCCGAACAGTATACTCCCTACATAGTATTTCTGTGTGTCCCGACAGATTTTATCCTCTACATCTACCTCAAGTAGCGTCGCAGTTATTCCTTGATGCCTTTATATATAGCCAATTATATCGTAGTTTCTTTTCGGTAATGCTTTCCATACATCTCTCTCCTCACCGATTCTGCTGAGAACCTCGTCATTTCCTACCTTGCAAGTCAGCATTTCAACATTCATCTACAGCATTATATCTTGAACGCTTCGATTCTCGACTTTTCCGATAATCCTATAGTCCTCTTTAAAAATACTTCCAGTGTTTTGCTCCAGAATTGCATATTCAAAAATATCTTCCTCAGACGAAAATCTGTGGTAGATACAAGAAGATTATCTTGGTCAGAAATGCCTTTTTTCCTTGTGATAGTTTGCTTTCTATGCCCTACTTCCATTGTCTGTCATTTATTATTTTGTTTCCAACGTAGCATACATCCTCAACTTCGTCTACTTCGTGGTTCCATATTGTGACTACAAGTTTATTACTCATCTTCTCATGAATGAGTGTGTACCATTAGACTGTTCACTACATTCAAAAGTCTAGCTATTCCTCTTCAGTTCCTCTGAAGTTAGCAATATCATCAGCGCATCAGCGCATCTTATAGTTGATATCATTTAATGATGATTCTTACTCCCAATTCCGGCTTTTTTTATTTGCATCATTCCTTCTTCGACAAGGGGATTTAAAATTAGGGTCGAAAGGCTAGATTTCTATATTAAACTATCCGCAATCAGTACAATTCATTCTTGCTCTTCCATGAAATGCCACGTAAGCTCAGACTCTACCTGGTGGCATCCGGGGCTTTAGAGAACATATCCAGGCTACTCCTTTGTTGTAACGCCACTACTAACTGGTCTACTTCAGATGATGCTACACTACTCTGCAGAATTTAAAGACTTAATATACAGGGTGATCAGGCACAGTCTGCAAATCTCGTAAGGGAGTTGCAGGGTCGGCTGAGATAAGAAATAATTGTTAAGAGAAAAATCGATACTTTGCGTTGTTTTCGAAACGATTCGCATGGAAGTAAGCCAATCGGGGCATTGAGTGCAGATTCAAGTCGCACGGCCGGCCGGAGTGACCGAGTGGTTCTAGGCGCTACAGTCCGGAACTGCGCGACCGCTACGGTCGCAGGTTCGAATCCTGCCTCGGGCATGGATGTGAGTGATGTCCTTAGGTTACTTAGGTTTAAGTAGTTCTACGTTCTAGGGGACTGATGACCTCAGAAGTTCAGTCCCATAGTGCTCAGAGCCATTTGAACCAAGTCGAGCGCCACAGACTATGCCACCAAACGTATTCTTCGATTGGTTTCATAAAACCGAACAAGAGAGTTATACAAAAATTGGACATGTAACTGTAGTGAGGGTGGAACCGGAGCAAAAGACTGAGTGGTCTGTGAGAACAGCTAAGACTAATATTATTTAGCGGGCCACTTGAATTTGAGCGCGTAACGGCCTGATGGTCTAGCTTCAGTGCTAGTTACCTCTGAAACAGATCCTTGTATCGAATATTTTTTTTCTTAACAGTTAGTTCTCTGCACAAGTTACTCTGCAACTTGCTTACAAGCATTTCAGACTGTTTCCAACGACTGTACATAAAGTAACATACTAAGAACTTGGAGGAAATGAATGTGAGTGAGGAAGCTTGTTGCCAGACATCTCCCTGTCGTAGAGTGAATGTTTGACGGCTCACTGCTCGAGGCCAGCATGACTATAGCACCAAATGGGGCTCGTTAAAGGGCAGAAGACTATGAGTATTACTCAGCGAGCACTTACGGTGCACTGTGGTGTTGTTCTTCATTACAGCTTGGCCTGGGATCACTTCATACAGGAAAGATTCATCGGGAAACTCGGAGAAGGGCGAAGCGTAACGAGTTAGCCACAGAAGCGTTGTTCACCTGCGTGGGGAGTGTCCCGTACGACAATCAGTGCTACCCGAATGAGAGGAGGTGGTCGACCACGGTCAAGACGACCACTACTTTGCGCAAACGGGATCCACGTCAATCAGCGAGCGCAGTTGCAATACTTTATAATGAATACCGAATTATACTACGAAATACTACAGAACAAAACAATTTTATCGGAACAAATAACCTAACAGGTCGGGCAACCAGCTTAAAAATTTGTACATAATATGAAGTACAATCAAACAATTTAAAATCAGAGAAGCTAAAATAGTCTATATTCAATTGAGAAAAATTCCAAATCTGCAACAGCTATTGCGGATTTGGACATTCACTAAATTTGATAGACAATTTTACGAGTGCTGATTTTAAAATGTTTGCTCGTCTTTCATATTACACTCCTGGAAATTGAAATAAGAACACCGTGAATTCATTGACCCAGGAAGGGGAAACTTTATTGACACATTCCTGGGGTCAGATACATCACATGATCACACTGACAGAACCACAGGTACATATACACAGGCAACAGAGCATGCACAATGTCGGCACTAGTACAGTGTATATCCACCTTTCGCAGCAATGCAGGCTGCTATTCTCCCATGGAGACGATCGTAGAGATGCTGGATGTAGTCCTGTGGAACGGCTTGCCATGCCATTTCCACCTGCCGCCTCAGTTGGACCAGCGTTCGTGCTGGACGTGCAGACCGCGTGAGACGACGCTTCATCCAGTCCCAAACATGCTCAATGGGGGACAGATCCGGAGATCTTGCTGGCCAGGGTAGTTGACTTACACCTTCTAGAGCACGTTGGGTGGCACGGGATACATGCGGACGTGCATTGTCCTGTTGGAACAGCAAGTTCCCTTGCCGGTCTAGGAATGGTAGAACGATGGGTTCGATGACGGTTTGGATGTACCGTGCACTATTCAGTGTCCCCTCGACGATCACCAGTGGTGTACGGCCAGTGTAGGAGATCGCTCCCCACACCATGATGCCGGGTGTTGGCCCTGTGTGCCTCGGTCGTATGCAGTCCTGATTGTGGCGCTCACCTGCACGGCGCCAAACACGCATACGACCATCATTGGCACCAAGGCAGAAGCGACTCTCATCGCTGAAGACGACACGTCTCCATTCGTCCCTCCATTCACGCCTGTCGCGACACCACTGGAGGCGGGCTGCACGATGTTGGGGCGTGAGCGGAAGACGGCCTAACGGTGTGCGGGACCGTAGCCCAGCTTCATGGAGACGGTTGCGAATGGTCCTCGCCGATACCCCAGGAGCAACAGTGTCCCTAATTTGCTGGGAAGTGGCGGTGCGATCCCCTACGGCACTGCGTAGGATCCTACGGTCTTGGCGTGCATCCGTGCGTCGCTGCGGTCCGGTCCCAGGTCGACGGGAACGTGCACCTTCCGCCGACCACTGGCGACAACATCGATGTACTGTGGAGACCTCACGCCCCACGTGTTGAGCAATTCGGCGGTACGTCCACCCGGCCTCCCGCATGCCCACTATACGCCCTCGCTCAAAGTCCGTCAACTGTACATACGGTTCACGTCTACGCTGTCGCGGCATGCTACCAGTGTTAAAGACTGCGATGGAGCTCTGTATGCCACGGCAAACTGGCTGACACTGACGGCGGCGGTGCACAAATGCTGCGCAGCTAGCGCCATTCGACGGCCAACACCGCGGTTCCTGGTGTGTCCGCTGTGCCGTGCGTGTGATCATTGCTTGTACAGCCCTCTCGCAGTGTCCGGAGCAAGTATGGTGGGTCTGACACACCGGTGTCAATGTGTTCTTTTTTCCATTTCCAGGAGTGTATATACAATATTACCAGTTTATCATAAGCCAAGATTGAACCCTGGCTTTTCCCATGAGCCATAGATTTCATTCAATCGTTAGCCTGTTTCTTTGTCACCATCTGAATTTCATTTATTACCAGTGGTTCAGAAACATTCATGTGACCATGGGTCGCGATAAATATTGAATAAAATAGTCATTTCATTACACTACACATGCCTCATATCGTGTAACGCCCTCGCGAGCACTCAGAAGCGTCGCAATGTCTAAAGTAGTACTCGAGGGAATTGACACCATAAATCCTGCAGGGCTGTCTATAAATCCGTACCACTACGAGGGGGTGGAGATCTCTTCTGAATAGCACGTCGCAAGGGATCCCAGATATGGTCAATGATATTCGTGTCTTGGGAGAATGGTCTTCAGCGGAAGTGTTTATACTCAGAAGAGTGCTTCTCGAGCCACTCTATAGCAATTCTGGACGTCTGGGATGTCGCATCGTCCTGCTGGAATTGCCCAAGTCCGTCGGATTGCATAGTGGACATGAACGGATGCAGGTGATCAGACAGGATGGTTACGTACGTGTCACATGTCAGAGTCGTATACAGGTAGAGACGTATCGCTCCCACTGCGTACGCCCCACACCATTAGAGAGACTCCATCAGCTTGACAGTTCACTGCTGACATGCAGGGTCCATGGATTCTTTAGGTTGTCTCCATACCAGTACTCGTCCATCCGCTCGATACAGAATGAAACAAGTCTCGTCCTACCGGGCAGCACGTTTCCAGTTATCAACAGCCAAATATCGATGTTGACGGGCCCAGGCGATGTGTAAAGCTTTATATCGTGCTGTCATGAAGTGTACACTAATGGGCCTTCGCCTCCGAAAGTCTATGTTGATGATGTTTCGTTGAATGATTCGCAATTTGATGTTGATGGCCCAGGTTTTAAATCTGCAGCAATTTTCGGAAGGGTTGCGGCATCCTTTTCCGGCAGTAGCGATGTGGAAATTTGATGTTTTACAATATTCCTTATATTTACGGGACACTCGTGAAATGGCGGTACACGAAAATATCCTAATCAATGCTACCTCGGAGACACTGTGTCCCATCTCTCGTGCGCCGACTAGAATACCACGTACAAACTCACTTAAAACTTGATAACTTGCCATTGTAGCAGCAGTAATTGGTCTAACAGCTGCGCCAGGTACTTGTATTATAAAAGCGTTCCCGAGAGAAGCACAGTATTCTACCTGTTTACGCATCTCTGTATTTAAATACGCATGTCTATATCAAGTTCTTTGGCGCTTCAAGTGTAGTTTCATAATGTATTTCACCACATCGAACACATTCATCTTCATCCCATTCATCAAAGTTTTTGACCTGTTTTGAAGTGTCTGGCTGACTTTTGCATGGGATCCTGATCTTCCATTTCTTCGCACAAACACTCCTTCCGAAAAATAAACGTAGGTTGGTAGTGCTGACATCTTCAGCGGCGTTTTTACACATGCCTTGAAGCTAAATTAATTGTGCTCCACCTCTGTCACATATAAACGAGTGGTCCACTTCTCAAGATTGTCTAGGAGAAATCTACTATCGCAACTTCTGTCTGCAGTTAACGAACTCAGGGGCCATTTTAAATTAGGGTCGTGCCTATACATTTGTCAAGCTTGCAATAACAATCTGCCTCAATATTGTGCTAACTAAACCTTAATGCTAAGTTTATGTAACTACACGATAAGGCCTTTCGACAGAACTAACACGAAAACGACAGAAACATTTTTGCGGGACACTCGTCTACAAAAGAGCCTTCTCGCTATGATAGGGAGCTGCTCTCCAGCGGCGAATATGTCAAACAGATTACTGGTCCATCTCACCCAGTGGTTCACCTCTCACACTTTTCACGACAGTAAACAGTTTACTGTATTCGCGTTATCATATCGTAATTAGTTTCAGAGACAAATTCCATTGTCAATCCGCAAAAGAAAACGAATGAAGTCTTACAAAAATTTTATTTGAGGTTCGTGGCCAATGGTGACAACAACGGAAAGTAATGCCGCGCTTGAATTCTATCTGCCACGGTTCGGTGAGGTGGAATGCAGCGCAGGCTCCATTCCCGCCGGTGACGAAATTGGAACTGACACGGAAGTCGGCTGCAGAGCCAATCAACGTCACGCTGCGGAACGAGCTCACTCTCACCGCGTCCCGTCGCATCCACTGGGCGGACTCAGCTGATGGTCAGAATGATGCGGGGTGTTACGCGTGTCAGCGGGACGAGGTACCTCGGAGGTTGCTGCTGGTGGCAGGGTTGTACGGACAAAGAGCAAGCAGCGTAAGTATGCCTACGTCTACTATGGCACAACCTCTCTTTGTGTGTGCATTTTTTCCTCTAACTGATGTTATCTATGTTATCTTAAAACATAGGTTTAACAAAAGGAAACTGACGCTTAGATCGTTTGTTGAAAGTTACTCGGTGGTTTGACTATTTTATGATCGCTCATCGACTCGGTATAGCTTCTCACGTATTCTTGCCGCCGTGTAGATTCGGCATCGAACTATTTGTAGAAAGCTTTACCGGATAAACTACCTCAGAGATATACGTATCGTGGCAGGAGTAACAATTTTCCTAACCACGTGTCTATGTAACACGTGTTCTCTCATCTAATGCTAGAACTTTTCAGTATGACTGATTCAGTCAGAATGCTGTGATGCAAAGAGATCTCGAAGTTAAACAATTTGACTGAGCATTTCATTTATTATATAACGAGTTCAGGTAGTCGTCACTATTTCGATCTAAAATCCATTTATAGTATATGAAAATACAAAATACCGAGAGGATAATTTCGTCCTGTCCGCCTCTGGTAGCTGAGTGGTCAGCGTGACGCAATGTCATACCTAACGGCCCGGGTTCGATTCCGGACTGGGTCGGAGATTTTCTCCGCACAGAGATTGGATGTTGTGTTGTCCTTATCGTCATCCTTTCATCACCATCGACACACAAGTCTCCGAAGTGGGGTCAATTCGAAAGACTTGCACCAGGCGCACGGTCTACGCGACGGGAGGCCCTAGCAACACACTATTTCCATTTCCATTTTATCCTTTGGCCTTTACGATTCCGTTCGGCTACCATAAAGAAAAATGTGAAATCTAAACCTCCATCTACTGGTCATGTTGCACCATTCAGTGCCGACCGGCCGGTGTATGATTCTCTGCCAACGTCTTTATTGTGATGCAATGTGATCAACACCGCCTCACTCGGCCGTTATTAAGAAAAATTCACTATTGCGTAATGTACAGTATCAGTCACAGAGTACATAAGTCGTACCAATTTTCGCTCCAAAATTTGCCACAACCCGAGTTGTGCTTATTTACCCAATGTGCAAACACCCCGCGGACTGAGTTCCTTAGAGCCTTTCCTATAAAGGTCTGCCTTAAGCTCACCCCACCCTGTAGCCGATGATGCACCCCAAAGCACCATACATCCTTGGGCACAGCAGGAAGGAGGAAGATAAACATTCAGTACACTATTGCCGTATTAATACCTGTACCCTTACTAGGTTTAGAGAAAAAATGGCAATTTGATGGACATACCGTATTTGAATATGTGAAGATAGCAGTGATAAAATACAGGGAGCGATAGGTTATCTACAATCAGCAATCAAGCTGCAGTTTTATGAGTCGAAGGACGTTCAAGCAAGAGGTGAGAGGGATAAATGCTACAGTGGATATTATAAAATCTGTACGCTGAAGAAGTAGTAAGTAATGCTAATGACAAATGTAGTAAGGAAATTAAAGTTGTGTCAGAATTAAAAATTTGCAATTTGGTTATGCTATTATCTTAAAAAGAGGCTATGAAATATACAGCAACAAAAGTAACAGAAGAGTAATGGAACGTAGTCGAAATAATGAGGCGATGCTGAAGGAACTACGTAGATTAAGAAATGAGACAGTAAAAGTAGAAGATTTTTATATTTCGGCAGCAAGATAACAAGCGATAGCCTAATTAGAGAGAAGACAAAATACAAAATGGCAGTAGCGAGTAAAGCGTTTCTGAGAAGGAAAAACTTGTTAACACTGAATACTTAGGAAGGCTTTCCCGAAACTATTTATCTGGATTATAGTCTTGTACAGAAGAGGAACATGAACGTTAAGAAGTTCAGGCAAGAAGAGGTCATAATCTTTTGAAATGTGGTAAACAGAGGAATGTTGAAAATTGGATTGGTGTATTGAGTAACTAATGTGAGTACACTGAAACGAAGTAGGGCGAAGAGAAGTATATGTGACGACTTGACTAAATGAAGGAGGCAGCTAAAAGAAAATATCCTGAGCATCAAGGAACTGTCATTTTAGTAGTGTAATGAAGTTTAGAGGACAACCATTGCAGCGAGAGACCAAGTTGTGAATATTGTGAGCAGATTAAAATCGGTGTAGATTGCAATAATTTTGCTGAGATGAAGAGGGTTGCCGATGGAGAGCTGTGTCAGACTAGTTATAAATTTGAAGGTCACAATAATCACATTTTATCTAAGATGTGTAAATTTTATATACCGGGTGATCAAAAAGTCAGTATAAATTTGAAAACTGAATAAATCACGGATTAATGTAGATAGAGAGGTACAAATTGACACACATGCTTGGAGTGACATGGGGTTTTATTAGAACCAAAACAATACAAAAGTTCAAAAATGTCCGACAGATGGCGCTTCATCTGATCAGAATAGCAATAATTAGCATAACAGAGGAAGACAAAGCAAAGATGATGTTCTTTACAGGAAATGCTCAATATGTCCACCATCATTCCTCATCAATAGCTGTAATCGAGAAATAATGTTGTGAACAGCACTGTAAAGCATGTCCGGTGTTATGGTGAGGCATTGGCGTCGGATATTGTTTTTCAGCATCCCTAGAGATGTCGGTCGATCACAATACACATGCGACTTCAGATAACCCCAAAGCAAATAATCGCACGGACTGAGGTCTGGGGACCTGGGAGACCAAGCATGACGAAAGTGGCGGCTGAGCACACGATCATCACCAAACGTCTAGCGCAAGAGAACTTCCACGCGTCTAGCAATATGGGGTGGAGCGCCAACCTGCATAAACATTATACGTTCCAGCAGGTGTTTATCAGCCAGGCTGGGGATGATGCGATTCTGTAACATATCGGCGTACCTCTTACCGTCATGGTAGCAGTTACTGACGTTTTGCTGTCCAGCGCCATCTGTCGGACATTTTGTGAACTTTGTTTTTTTTTTTTTTTGGTTCTAATAAAACCCGATGTCATTCCAAGCATGTGTGTCAATTTTTACCTCTCTATCTACATTTTTCCGTGGTTTATTAAATTTCCAAATTTATACTGACTTGTTGATCACCCGGTATATGGAAACGTCGTGCTTTTTTATATGTTTTGTACTTCAAGTATTACGGGCAGCGAAGTTAATGTCCATGTAAAGTCAGAGAAACAGAGAGATAGCGACAGTTGAAGGACTGAAGTATTGGAAGAGAGAAGACTAACAGAATTTGTAATGTGGGTTGTGGACATGTTGAACGGAAGTTATGACGCACCCAGAATTAATCATCTGCGTCGAACATGTTATGAAGCGAGCCTCGACTGAGTGAAACAGAATCCAGTTAAAAATAAATGTGGATGCCACAACGAAACGTTTATAATAATAAGCCAGACGACAGGTGTAGCTGGTAAAACTGAAGTGGCGCAGAGAAAACTATTAGCAGAACAGCGCATGCAGGCGGAGGAGGTAAGCGCGGCAGAGTTGGTGGGCAACCACAAGGACGCGCAGGGCAGGGTCCCCCGGGTGCTGCTTGCCCGGCGGTGACTAATAGTGCAGCACATTCGCCGGCCGGCTGTCCGCGACGCACACTCTGCGCCGGGACAATGCAGCGCAGACACCAACAAGGTCTCCAGCGGACTGTGAGGCGCAGCGAGGGCGGGAGAGGGGCGGGGGTGGCGAGGCGGGGCTAGACCGCAACTACCCTGCGTCTCGACCGCGACCGCTTCTGCCCCAGTAGGAAAGCTGTAGCGCTGGCAAATTACGTTCTTCGAGTTCCGCGGAGCTGCAAAATTAAGCTGGCGTAGTGGTAATTGACAAAGAGAGAGAATTCACGCTTCGCAAACACGTTCATCGATAATTCTACAGCTACAACTGTTCCATTTTAGTTATTAAAAAGTAACTTCTTAATGTTCCATTACAAGTAATTATAAAAAGCCACCTTCCTAAATAAAAAGAGACTAACAATCATTATTTATTAATCATTCGATTGTACTGCATTTTTAAGCTTTTGTTCTTTATAGTCAAAAATCAAATCTAATAAAACGATTTACTTCTCGCAAGAAGAAGTAATTACACAATGCAGTGTTCTCAGCGCAGCTAATATTACGGATAGAGGTGCAGATCGCATACTTTACTATGACGGGCAGGGTATTATAACACGAGTGAACAATCTGGCATGCATATACACAAAAGCTACTAATTCGAAGACAAAGAAGTCGAATCTACTTGACATCCATAGTGTTAAGAATCAAAGTTACTGGGACAACTGTACTAGTGTTCCATTCGTTTACTGCCTCATTTACACTTACTACACTTTCATGAGCAATTCATAGTGATATATGTGTCACATATACCACGTTTTATCTTACTCTCACTCTGACTTCCCTTTACATTTTAAAATTAAGTCGTCGTTTAGCTACAAAATAATGAATGAGGAAAGAAACACAACATTCACTCAGGTCCTTGTCTTACATACATGCACTATGTACCTACTGACAGGTACTCCATATCAGTGACCTCAGTAGTCAATAGAGATCGTGAGAAACCAGAATGGGGAGCTCCGCGGAACTCACGGAGTTCGAACGTGGTCAGGTGGTTGGGTGTCTGTACGCGAGATTTCCACACTCCGAAACATCCATAGGTCCACTGTTTCCGATTTGATAGTGAAGTGGAAACGTGAAGGGACAGGTATAGCACAAAATCGTACAGGCCGAACACGTCTATTGACTGACAGGACCGCCAACAGTTGAATAGGGTCGTATTGTGTAATAGGCAGACATCTAACCAGACCATCACACAGGAATTACAAACTGCATCAGGATCCACTCCAAGTAATGTGACATGCTGCTCATAAGCCACACACCACGCCGGTAAATGCCAAACGATGCCTCACTTGGTCTAAGGAACGTAAACATTGGACGATTGAACAGTGGAAAAACGTTGTATGGAGTGACGAATCACGGTACACAACGTGGTGATCAGATGGCAGGGTGTGGGAATGGCAAAGGCCCGCTGAACGTCATCTGCCAGCGTGTGTAGTGCCTACGGCAAAGTTCGGAGGCGGTGGTGTTGTGGTGTGGTCGTGCTTTTCATAGAGGGGTTGGCACCCTTTGTTGTTTTGCGTGGCACTATCACAGCACAGGCCTCAATTGATGTTTTAAGCACCTTCTTCCTTCCCACCCCCCTCATGAACCATGGACCTTGCCGTTGGTGGGGAGGCATGCGTGCCTCAGCGATACAGAAAGCCATACCGTAGGTGCAACCACAACGGAGGGGTATCTGTTGAGAGGCCAGACAAACGTGTGGTTCCTGAAGAGGGGCAGCAAATTTTTCAGTAGTTGCAGGGGCAACAGTCTAGATCATTGACTGGTCTGGCCTTGTAACACTAACCAAAACGGCCTTGCTGTGCTGGTACTGAGAACGGCTGAAAGCAAGGGGAAACTACAGACGTAATTTTTCCCGAGGGCATGCGGTTTGACTGTATGGTTAGATGATGATGGCGTCCTCTTGGGTAAAATATTCCGGAGGTAAAATAGTCCCCCATTCGGATCTCGGGGCGGGGACTACTCAAGACGATGTCGTTAACAGGAGAAAGAACGTTCTACGGAACGGAGCGTGGAATTTGAGATCCCTTAATCGGGCAAGTAGATTAGAGCATTTGAAAAGGGAAATGGATTGGTTAAAATTAGATATAGGGGGAATTAGTGAAGTTATAAATACAAAATCAAATACAGCATAGAGAACGCATTATTGTGGCCAAGATAGACACGAAGCCCACGCTTTACGACAGTAGTACAAGTTCATATGCCAACTAGCTCTGCAGATGACGAAGAAATAGAAGAAATGTATGATGAAATAAAAGAAATTATTCAGATAGTGAAGGGAGACGAAAATTCATTAGTCATGGGTGACTGGAATTCGGCAGTAGGAAAAGGAAGAGAAGGAAACATAGTAAGTGAATATGGATTGGGGGTAAGAGATGAAAGAGGAAGCAGACTGGTAGAATTTTGCACAGAGCACAACTTAATCATAGCTTACACTTGGTTCGGGAATAATCAAAGAAGCCTGGAGATACTGACAGGTTTCAGATAGAATATGTAATGGTAAGACAGAGATTTAGGAACCAGGTTTTAAATTGTAAGACATTTCCAGGGGCAGATGTGGACTCTGACCACAATCTGTTGGTTATTAACTGTGGATTAATACTGAATAAACTGCAAAAAGGTGGGAATTTAAGGAGATGGGACCTGGATAGACCGTAATAACCAGAGGTTGTACCGGGTTTTAGGGAGAGCATAAGGAAACAATTGACAGGAATGGGGGAAAGAAAAACAGTAGAAGAAGAATGGGTAGCTTCGAGGGATGAAGTAGTGGAGGCAGCAGTGGATCAAGTAGGTAAAAAGAAGAGGGCTAGTAGAAACCCTTGGGTAGCAGAAGAAATATTGAATTTAATTGCTGAAAGGGGAAAATAAATAAATGCAGTAAATGACGCAGGCAAAAAGTAATACAAACGTCTCAAAAATGAGATGACAGGAAGTGCAAAATGGCTAAGCAGGGATGGCTAGAGGACAAATGTAAGAATGTAGAGGCTTGTCTCACTAGGGGTAAGATAGATAATGCCTACAGGAAAATTAAAGAGACCTTTGGAGAGAAGAGAACCACTTGTATGAATATCAAGAGCTCAGATGGCAACCTAGTTCTAAGCAAAGAAGGGAAGGCAGAAAGGTGGAGGGAGTCTATAGAGGGTCTATACAAGGGCGATGTACTTGAGGACAATATTATGGAAATGGAAGAGGAAGTAGATGAAGATGAAATGGGAGATAAGATACTGCGTGAAGAGTTTGACAGAGCACTGAAAGACCTGAGTCGAAACAAGGCCCCTGGAGTAGACAACAGTTTATTTTGATAATATTTGTTTTGGCTGAAACCAAAGTCATGAGAAAAAAATTTTGGATCATGCTGCAGCCAAAAATTATAAAAGTATTACAGTAAAATGGCAACAGCATCATTCAAAAAAGTTACTTTATTTTTCTCGTTTTCTTTTGTCTTCCTGAGGGCGCTCAGAACACTAATGCCACCGATTTCTTTATGTGTCATTTCCAAAAGGATTTTAGGTAAAACAAACGTTATTAATGTTCTACTTTTTTCTGAGTAATCGGGCCCCTCACTGGTCTGATGCTGCCCGCCACGAATTCCTCTCCTGCGCCAAACTTTTCAACTTCCTCTACAGGCATTACCGTCTACATCTCCATCTGGCGTCTTGGAAGTTATTCCATGATGTCTTGACAGGTGCCCTGCCATCTTGCCATTCTTCTGGACAGTGTTCTCCATATACCGCTTTCCGCGCCGATTCTCCGGAGAAATCTTCATTCCTTACTTTATCAGTCCACCAAATTTTCTATATTCTTCTGTAGCATCACATCTGAAGTGTTTCGATTCTCTCCCATTCCGGTTTTCACACAGTCCACATATCACTACTATACAATACCGTGCTCGAGACGTACAGTGTAATAAATTTCTTCTTTTAATTAAGGCCTCATTTGATAACAGCAGACTTCTCTTGGCCAGAAGTACACTTTTTGCAAGTGCTAGTCACTTCTTATGACCTCCATGCTCCAAACATCATGGACTGCTGAGCTGCCCAGGTAGCAGAATTCCTTAACTTCATCTACTTCTTGATCACCAACAATGATGTTAAGCTTCTCGTTGTTGCCATTTCTGCTGCTTCTAATTACTTTCGTCTTTCTTCTATTTACTCTCAATCCATATTCTGTGCTCACGATACAGTCAATTCCATTCAGCAGATCCTACTATTTTCCATCAGTTTTACTGAGAATAGCAATGTCATCAGCGAATCTTATAATCGATATCCTATCATCTTGAATTTTAATTCCACTCTTGAACCTTTCTTTTGTATTATTCATTGCCGATATAGATTGAATAGTAGGGCCGAAAGACTATATCCTGCCTTAAATCCTTTCTAATCCGGGCACTGTGTTCTTGGTCTCCCGTTCTTATTGTCACATCTTGGCTCTTCTACGTATTGTGTATGAAACGCCCGCTAAATCACACAGGGCTAACAGGTAATTAGGGTTGTGGAAAGGGCCAAGGGAGTTGAGGTCGGATTCATCTCACAGCTGTAATTTATTATCATTTAGTTCACAAATACACTTCGCGGCTTAAGGCCTCCAAACAGATGCTTTAGAATAAGTTCAATTTTGAAAAGACATGACACAGTTAAATTTACGAATAAGATAAATCTTATACACACGTGAGATCAGCATATGGAGGGGCTGAAGGCCGCCGGATTAAACCTTAAAAATTCCAAATATACTACGATGATTACTGAAGGCAGAAGGTCACAATGTTTTAAGATGCTAAAAGGGCTGACGAACCGCAAGGTGCACAGAAAGAGATAAACAAACGCAATAATATTGGTGAAGGCTGCAAAGTTAAATTTTATATATATAATTCTGCAAATTAAGGAATTGTATATAGTACAACAATCGGTAAAACAATACATTATGTGTACACATTTCCTTTCGCTACACCAACGGTGGAAGGCCCTAAATAACTTTTAAAATCTTTCAGAGGAAATTACAATAGCCTTTCAAGAGCAGAATGAAATAATATTTGGACTTGCAGGAAACCCTGAGAACATGTTTTCAGAGCTGAAGGCCCTCAATTAACTTTGCCCAACTTAAAATATAAAATGCAGTGAATCCCCAAAACCTTTCAAAATAAATTATAAAAACATTAACACTGCCAAAGAATAATCAAGGGAACAGCACTCAGGAGCCTCCGTGGGATCGGTCCGCCCTCCTTCACTTAGGCGAGACAGGCGGTGAACCCAAATACACTCGATTCGTCCGAACCCAACCAAGCGACAGTCACGGACCAACCGACCAACCGCTTGCTTGCCACGACGGAGTACACAATAATTCAAGGCCCCAAAAAGTTACAAGTATCACTACCCACAAACAAACGCGTATGTGAACTGAGCTGTCAAAACTACATATCATGTTGGACATCAACAACCGGTGAGGGAAAGACACTGCCTAAAAATTACGTTAGCGGCCTGGGCAGGAAACTAGAACAGTAATGGCAACAAGGAAGAAAATTCCACTGGTTCACATAACTACAAAAGAAGATAATACTATTAACTTCACGCAGAATGAACCCTGCCTGAATTTACGTTAGCGGACAGAGAAGGTAAGCAGAACACTAACGGCCACAAGGAGAAAATTCCGATGGTGCACATAACTATGGATAAATTAATTTACTCAATGTCTCGAACACCTCACTCGTTGTTGCTCGCAGGAAAATCTTCACAACAGCAACGCCAGAACCATCAACGTAATGCTCAAAACCACTTAACCTTCACTTCCTGGGTCAGTGAGCGACGATGCTCATACCGATTGGACAGCTCCAGACTCCGACCCTGCGCGGAATCGGCCAGCGGCCGAGTCGACTACGCCATAAGGAGATATTCTCGGACCAACCGACAGACCAACAATCCACCAAAGGTCAGGCCCGGCTTAAGTGATGCGTGGCGGCAACGGTCGGGCGGGCGATGTTAACGCAGGGCTCACTGCTGCAGCAAACCGGCGACTGGCTGGCCCAGGCTGCGCTCCATACGCGTTGCAACTCCCTGGCAGGACCCAACTCACGACCCGAACTGCCGCCGTGAACTCTCCTCCTCGTACGTTCCGACTCACTCCACGACAGATGACAACCGGGAAGTCCTAGCAGCCGAGCAAAGATCCTATCAGCGTGGATATATCGATACGCGCTACTAGCGCCGATGATGCTCAATTAAAACAGCAACTCGGCAACGCCAGTAATTTAAATCAGCGTGGAGAGATGGAACTGCGGTAGAACAGGGTGTAAAATAGCAAATGTTGGGACGGCGAGCCATGCACTTCTCAGTATACAGTGTTTCCCTACAGCTTAGTTCTATTCTTCTCAGGATTTAGAATATATTGTACCATTTAACACTGTCGAACTCTTTTTCCAGGTCTACAAATTCTATGAACGTGTTTTTCTTTTTCTTTAGTCTTGCCCCCTTTATCAGCTGCAACGTCAGAACTGCTTCTCTGGTGGCTTTACCTTTCCTACAGCCAGACTGAACCTCATATAACACATCCTCAGTTTTCCATTCTTTTGTGTATTTTTCTTCTCAGGAACTTAGATGCAAGAGCTGTTAACCAGGCTGAGCGATAATTCTCGCGCTTGTCGTCTCTTGATATCATCGGAATTGTGTGGATGATGTTTCTTCGAAAGTCAGATGGTATACCGCCAGACTCACACATTCTAAATGGTTCAAATGGCTCTGAGCACTATGGGACTCAACTGCTGAGGTTATTAGTCCCCTAGAACTTAGAACTAGTTAAACCTAACTAACCTAAGGACATCACAAACATCCATGCCCGAGGCAGGATTCGAACCTGCGACCGTAGCGGTCTTGCGGTTCCAGACTGCAGCGCCTTTAACCGCACGGCCACTTCGGCCGGCCACACATTCTACACAAGAAGTAGTTTTGTTGCCACTTTCTGGAATAATTTTATAAGTTCTGCAGTGATGTTGTGTATCCCTTCTTCCTTATCTGATCTCAAGTCTCCCAAAGCTCTTTTCAATTCTGTACTGATACAGGATGCCCTGGCCTTCACTGTACATTCCTGTTTCTCCTTGTATTGCGTCAACATACAAGTCTCCTCCTCATAGAGGTCTCCAGTGTACTATTTCCACCTGTCCGCTCTCTCCTATGTATTTAACAGTGGAATTCCCAATGCACTCTTATCGTTACCCCCAGTAATTTTAATTTCTCTAATAGTTGTTTTGACATTTACATGTGCAGAGTCAGTGCTTTCGACAATAATCTCTTTTAAGATTCCTTCACATTTTTTAGGTAGTCATTTTGCCTTTTCTTTCTTGCACTTCCTGAATATTTATTTTGTTATCTCTAGTTTCTTTGCTATTACATTCTATGTATGTGCGTTTTTCTTTCTAACATCTTCGAATACCCTTTGTAGGGACGTCCATTCCTCTTCCAATAAACTTTCTACTGGACTGTTTCTTATCGCAGTATCTAAATCCTCAAAAAGCTTCAAGCATACCTCTTCATTCCTTAGTACTTCCCTATACTTCTTCTTTGCGCACTGGCTGTTCCGGACTACTCTCTTGAACTTCTACTACTAAATTGTTTCATACAATCCAGTATCTGATTTCAGAATCTCTGTCCGACCATGATGTAATCTAACTGAAATCCTCCCGTATCTCTTAGCCCTTTCCAAGTATACTTCCTCCTGCCGTGATTCTTGAACAGGGTATTTGCTATTACTACCTGAAAAGTATAGCAGAACTCGATTAGTCTTTCTCCTCTGTCATTGCTAGTACCAAGCTCAGTATTCCAGTATACTTTTCTTCTACTGCTTCCCCGACACCCGCATCCAGACTCCCTTTCTATATCTTCATCTCCGTTTCCGTACTGAAATACCCTCTCTGTATCCTCACATACTTTCTCTGCATCTTCATCTTTGGCTTGAGACGTCGGCATATAGGCCTATACCATTACTATCACTGTCGGAGATTGTTTCTTGATGATTCTGATAAGTATAAGCCTGTAGCTGAGCTTTTCACAGAAACTCACTCTCTGTTCTACACTTCCCTATTCGTAACGAATCCTACTCCAGTTGTACCATTTCTGCTGCAGTTCATATTACCCAAACCTCATTCAAACAGAAACCCTGTCTTCTTTCCTTTTCAACCTACTGACCCACACTGCTTGTAGATGTAGCCTTCGAATTTCCCTTTTGCATTTCTTGCTTTTATGGCATCGTTCCCTTCAGAGGCAGAGAGAAAATGTGAAGCGATAACCCAGCGTAGAACCTGCGCCTACCGTCATGTATTTTTTATTTTCAAATGTTAAAATAACAGAAGATGTTTTCCCAGTTCGTCGGCAACAGGGAGGACTCGCTCTCTGTTATTGGACGAAGGTAGACGCACGTTATTTTCCAGGGTAATTGGCGGTAGCTATTTTGGTTGCGAGAATAAGTAAAAAGTCTGTATTTTTAATGTGCGTCGAAGGAAGAATATAGTACTGTTTCATCATTGAAATGTTGTATCAGTTACTATTCAAAGTAGTACTGCAGTATATAGAACGCCGAGAAGTCCACCTTTGTACTTAGGAGTTATCACGAAGATCCGATTACAACAATATAAAGGACACAGTCAAGATTTTGTAGGTGGATACTGCGACCGGACTTAGTATTATTAATTGGTAAGCATAAATCTACAACAAAAGAAAGACTATTCCGTCTATGTGGAACTAAGATTTTTAACCCATTTACAGGCATAGTTCAGCTTTTTGTGCTTGTCCGACAGTACGATAATTTCATGAGAGACAGTAATCAAAATTACAATTTCGGATCACCTTTTTATTATATTCTTATCTGCCATTAATTAATTTCATTATTTCTACATATCTTCATTTAATTTCTTATTATATTATACTCTTCAGATTTTCTAGGTTGGGTTCGACTTTCCAACTTTTGATATTCCAGACCCTGACTCGAAAACATTATTTTTTAGTTGATTACTCAATCTTTATTTTATGTACACTTGTTTATTTCTCAACAATACTCACCCTGGCGACGTACACATTCCTATCGACGAGAGACTAGTTTGTTGATAAAGCGACTAGAATTTTTGACTATGTTCACGGAGCCACAACCTCACCTCTGCTTGCATCGCTTCATCACTATCAAAGTGAGGTCCTTGAAGGTATTCATTAAGTTTAGGAAACAGATGAAAACCGGATCGGACCAAGTCGTGACTCTATGGACGACTTTCGATCACAGTAAAGCCAAGCTGTCAGATTGTTGCTAATGTCTCAGAATTCATGAGTTTTCTGGCGTTATCATGATAAAGAGAGGATGCTCCATGTGTTGACGAAATCTTCGCGTTCGAAACTCGATTACAACACGCTGTATTCCAAGCAACGACATAGTTACGTTACACACTGGATTGTTACACGCTACAATTCGGAGGCTCATAACGGCAGACAGCTACAAATATACATATTTAAAGTGGGACAAAGAGTCACATAAGAGGCCTGTAACAGTTTAGGGAAATCATAAATTTTAAACCATGTCGTCATGGTTGCTGGAGAAGAAATGAACGTGCCAGAGTAGGTAACGTGCTTCGTACATCCGGTACGGTGTCATGTGCGATTCACCAATTTTGTATTTCACATGAGTACATTTTGACGTTATTTACCAACTAATTAAGCTTGTCACAGGTGACTAGGTGGTGCGACTACTAGCGGATTGTGGCGCTGGACACATGTGGCAAGCCATATACAGATGCAACAACGATTAATTACACTGCATATTACTGGGCTGCCTAGCCTTCATCCGTATTATGCCTTATCTTCTAACTTATTTTTGACTTTTATACATTGTTATTCTATTGATTTAGAATGTTATAATGATGTACTTGGTATGTTAACTGTATAGCATTCTGTTTAATACGCGTTAATGGTAAATATTTGTACATCTTTATCTGATTTGTCATATGCGTTCAGCGTCACGTTGCGCTACTGTTCGCGTCACCTGGTGTCCGTGTTTGTTGCTTTGCACGTAACGTCAGAAAATATTACCTAATTGTAACACGAAAATTGGTGACTTACATATGACGGCATACAGAGTATATGAACAACCTTATCTGGTCTGGTAAGTGCATTTTAATGCAGGTTTTTGACTTTTGTGAATTTCATTACTGTTTGTTTTCAGTTTGTTGTGGTTCCTCGTAACTTTTATATGCTTTCCACAGATATTTTGAAAATCAATTTACTCTAAAATTGTAAATAAAATTTAATTGCGGAACATCAAATGATGGCTCTGAGCACTATGGGACTCAACTGCTGTGGTCATCAGTCCCATAGAACTTAGAACTACTTAAACCTAACTAACCTAAGGACATCACACACATCCATGCCCGAGGCAGGATTCGAACCTGCGACCGTAGCAGTCCCGCGGTTCCGGACTGAGCGCCTAGAACCGCTAGACCACCGCGGCCGGCAAACCTCAAGGAAGACAGAGCTCAGCGCCCCCTGTCAACGCTGACCTAATCAGCCGCCCATCGCTGGTCGACTCCATTTCGATCTCAGACTTCGAGGGTATCACTACTGAGTAACAGGAAGACGATACTCAGCCTGCGTTGTGCAATTAGTAACAGACAGTAAATGCATGTATGAGGCACAAGATGCAAATCAAGCCACCTCATAAACAATAGTCATGCTTCTTTCCTTTTTAGAAATGTAGATTTCTGTTAATCTGCAAATGTATGTACAGATCATTTCGGATTCCTGCCGCGGGGCATCATAGCTTCTCTCCTTCATAGTTTGCGTCGGTGCTGCCTCCATCAGGAGCGGGCACAACAATGTCACACTCCATTTGACTCGTGAGTTGCATAACTGAGGTACATGTATCATTATATGATGAATAAGATTTCATCTTGGGCGAGTCTGAGAACTTACGACCTGTCCCTCACAATTTAAGTTAACGGTAACTGTAGTTTACATTACGTCGATCCTATTGCGATTTGTTGATAAGGGGGCTAAAGCAATTGACAACGGACCCTGCAGCTAAATGCAGAATCGGCAGAGGTTGTTTTCGACCGTCGTGTGGCCGGCTCTTCTGTTTAACGGCTTTCACAAATTTCGGCGGTCGATTGCAGCCGACGGTGTGGTCGGCGGTAGCGGCTGCTGGGTGTGAGGCGGTGCAGCGGACACCTGCTTTATTAGGCGTCGCTTGCGGCCACTGTGGTTTCGCGGCCGGAGCACTCGCTCGTAACCGTCCAGCCCACTGAGCACGCGCCCCAGATCCGACCGCGAGGCGCCGGGTGGCGTACGGCGTGAGGCCAGTCGCGCTCGGCTGCCTACCTACCAGGCGTACGATGCGGGAACCCGGAGCGAAGGGGGATCAGCAATTGCATAACGTAGAGTTTGCGGAAGTCCATGTAGACCAGATAATGAATACTTAACGCTGTAATTTTAGTCAGTGCTTACTGTCATTGTACGAAAAGATAAGAAACTGAGACGTTAAGACCGCTTAGAAACATAGAATGTATTTGGAAGTAACGGTTGTAATTTTTCATTATTTCACCGTTGCTTTGCCATTACTGACGGCACACAACGGAAAAGAATACACAATGTGAAAGAAACAAGTAGCAAAACTTATTTCACTTTCAAAACTTTGCTGACAGTGAACCAGTAACTTTATTAAATTTCTTAAAGCGTTTATTAACGAATCTATGAAAAGTTGCAATACTTATATTTGGCTACCAGTTTCACACCTTACTGGCCTGTTTTCCATCCTGGATATCAGTAAACTGTACTGACTGCCAAGATGCAAGACATTTAGTTATTTATAACCTACTTAGTACAAACACATTTCACGAATATAATGATGCAGCTGCTTTCAATAGCTGTCTTGAATCGTACATCGAGTCACTGTTAAAACTCACGCGGCTATTAATGCTAACAATACAATGCCATCTACCTACTAAGCTAACACGTACAAGGCTAACAGAACCACTGAATTAAGAGGTACAAAAGTCCTCTGTGGGGAAAATGTGTTTTTTTTTTTACTTATTCCTTATAGTTAATCACAAATAGAGTTTAGGAACATTTACCGATCTGAGATTGATTTCTACCTAACAGATCGTACTTCGATTTAGGCAATCGTCCACAACAGTTAAGATTCTATATTATTATGGAATCAAGAATTGTATCTTGAGACATGTTGTAAACAAAACTGTTATTACTGTAAAATATTAACTACACTGAGCGCTGTTCTTTCAGAATTCTATTACTGAACTATACAGCGTTTCACTAACTGCGTCATAACAACTTTCAGCCGAAACGTCAAAATCCAGAATGAAGTTTTCACGATGTAGCGGGATCTGCAGGATATTTACTATTAGCAGAATAGTTATCTGCGTGCTCTTCATTTTCGAAGAAATGGACATTAATAATGGTGACGTTTATTCACATTGTTTGGTCAGCTAAGTTTCATGACTTTCATATATTCACATGTAGTCATTCTCAGTGTCGAGTAGTATTAATAAAAATCAGTTATTTCAAATGTATTTTGAAATTTTCTGAAACGATTTACAACATTTTTCCATATCCCTCAGTTGAACTACGGCAGGGGTCAGCTACTACTGTAGTTTGACGTACTGACGTTTAATATTGACTGACAACGAACGCTGATCTGTCAGACAATCCATGATTAGCATTGTACAGTAAATAGTACTTACTATTTCATTCGAAGAGGTAAGTTTACCTGCAAAGGGATTGTCGCCTACCTATTACGCTACAGTGATCCCACAGACGATAGTTGCGACAATAGTGCTGTTCTGTTTCGGTGTATTTTCACTGACAACGGTAGAGACTGGTAGTGCAGCGGTATGTGTCAGCTCATAGCCTCGCTGTGACAGAAGCGAGCAAGCTTGTCTTCCGTAATGACGGGATCCCCGGCACAAATTAACGTCTCACGTTCGGAGTACACAGAAAGCACACTACCGGCTCTAGCGGACGAGAGATGCAGCCGGCAAACAACAGAGGACGTGGAAGCAGGGATCAATGTGTTACCAGTACAGAAATAGCTGCGAACAGATGGTTGGTATATCGGTCTCCAAAAGGGACAACACTAGAACTTAAAGGGTGATTTAGCTGCCCCTAACACTGGGTTCTACGTAAGTGAAACACCTTCAGAAACCATGCATGAGCGATTCTTTCTCTCATTACACGCAAACTATTAGACCCCAAAAAAGAAAAAAAACAGAATTCTTTTGTAGGAAGGTAAATGTAGTTAAATTTTGAATTGAGATACGTCTCCCTTGGAGGCCACGGTTTTCGAGTTATGCAACAAGAACACATTTGAAGGCCACTTTTGTACGTTGTGTTTCAATAGTTCGAAAAGTACGGCCTCCAGAGAAAACTGTTCGACTACACAACTTAACTACATCAGTTTTCGTACAAAGAGGTCCTGTTCAATTTTTCTGTGGGACAAATTGTTTGTACACAGCGAGTTAGAGAAATGAAAGTGTTGCAAGTGGTATTTGAAGGCATTGCGGGTTGCATAAAACCCAGTGGTAGGGACAGCTGAATAACACTGTATAAGGTCACACGCAGCTTTCACAACCCTTCTCTGTGACTCGGACTTAAAGCCGAAATTTTGGGGAAAAATTTCATTTACTCTACTTTCGTTAAGATACTTCAGTGTTGCAGTTGTACAACATTTTATTGTAAGTTGTTACGGTCTATTTGCTCTAAACACAACATGGAGAATAGGAAAGTAGCACCTACAATTCTGTATATATAAACAGGCAGGCTGAAGGCATCATAAAGTTTTAATAATTGTTCTGTTTTGTGATATTACCATATAAAGGAGCGTTAGAAATTCTCAGTTTGTGTATGTAGACCTGGAGCAATGAAATACAGTAGTTACATTTATTACGCACTGACAATAAAATAAATATTATAGAAACAAAGAAATTTTTAATATACTGTGTGTTTAAGTCAGACTGAAAGGTATAAAATAATCATAGCAGACTACGGATTTGTAACCCCACACGAAGAGTCCTCAAAATTTGTAATTGTCAAAACACTTTCAATATTTAGAATGGAAAACATGGAGCACATACAACAGATTATAGTAAGAAGGTGAAATAGTGTAACAGTAAGGAGGTGAAAGTACTGATGTGTCAATAACGCATTACGTATTTTGCGTTTTTATCATTCAACGGAAGATCACCCGTGAGAATAATTTTTATATTTGTTTCTCCCGCCGATGAAAAGATGAGACACGGCCAATTAATTGTTTAAAAATATTCAAGAAATTTTGGACTCGAGGCAGTATCAAAATCAGATGAAAAGAATATAAGTTTGCTGAAAAGGGGAGGGGGTCGTAATACCACTTCGTTTAAATACATTTGGTGCCTGGTTTTCATTATCAGTTACGAAAACTTAAGAATAGCTAAATTGATCGTGTAAAATGTTTTAGGGCATCAGGAAATGACAAACAAATTAGTACCGACATTTCCGGATGCATTGTGTACAAGGAAAAAGATGTTGGGCAAAATAACGGATTGTTACATATTAACACCCTGGTGTCTCACAAATGAAATCACCAGAATTCTGCATATCTTGGAGGACACGAACACGGAGCTGCATTACTCATTTACCGCTGTTAAGCGTAAATCCGAAGTTGGCGTGAGGGATAGAGAAAGTGCCATCCGACTGGCTGGGAAGAGCTGCGGGAACGGGTCTGCCATGAATACTGCATGCACCTTGCTCGGCTCGGCGCACCCAGGTGGCTGAATGCGAGATACAGCCAGTTCTGCCGCCGACGCGCAGTTATCCCTCCTTTGCCGCTGCTTCGCTACCTGCTGTTGAGCGATTCAGGACTGAGATACGCCCCTTCAGATACACAGTACTCCTTTCTCAGTTTTGTCTCCAGTCACTGAGCAGCAGAAATCCTCGGCTGCCTAAAGCATCTTGCACTGACAACAGTAAGGTGGGCTCAGATGTACAGAATACTGAGAAGTAACATAAAGAGTTGAAATGGGAGGCAGCCTGCTTGTCCTTTGTCTTTTGTGAGCATATTTAAAGGGGTTCTTGGTTAGGCTAGCTCACAGCCTTACATAAGAAGAGCTGACGCCCACCGTACGTGTCAGTGACGTACTGATTCGAGATTTCATAAAGAACATTGAACCTCTGGTTTCTATGTTTTATACTATAAAAGGAAAGACAGTGGAAACACAAGAGATCTCACACGACCATGCAATAGAGAATGGATTTATCCTCGCTCAGTGTACGTTTGTCGAATTACGGAAATAATATGAGTATCTTATAAGGAAGTAACTGATCTTCAGTGACACTAATGCTTCTTAAGATTGATTGTCTTTTATGGAGTTAATTTACAGTTTAATATGAATCACAAAATCTTAACACAAACATGAGAAATGAGAGAGGTTAAGCAGAACACAAATATCAGTGGGAAGACTTCTTTGTATACATAAGGCTTTTGATCTGCTTTAAGAAAAATTAATGTCATGTACATAGGTTGGAAACTAGGATGATGATGTTTGGTTTGTGGGGCGCCCCTACAAAGCCCCAATCATTGCACAGTCCAAACACGGCACTTTCTCGAATGATTACGAAATGATTGGGACAACACAAACACCCAGTCCCCAGGCAGAGAATCATATGCACCGTTTTTGACTGCAGGGAACACAGGCTGCTGGAGTGGTAGGATCAAGCCCAATTGAGGATACAAAACGTATTTCAAACTATATTTTTAAAGTCACAGCACTGAACACATATGCTGGTGATAACATGTGAAAATTTCATGAAGTTAAATTTTTTATAACTGGCATTCACTCAAGGAAGTGCCCTCAAAAATTGGACATTGAGATCAATATACCGAAAATTTACAATTTGGATACATGGTTCAAAGATTGTCACCGAAACCACTAAGTCGCCTGAGCTAAATCTTTTATAAGTGAAAGAATGAGTCAAATTAATTGCGGCAAGTTAATCAACAAGCAAATCTTTGATTTAATTACAAGAGACTACCGTAAGGACCACAAGTTGCCAATATGCCTCAAATATATTAAAAACGAGAGATGCTTATCACAGGAATTTAGATTACCTTAATAAGTCACCAGGTTTAATTTAAATAGCTCAGAGAACACTTCCTTTAGAATTTTAGCTATTGCGCCCAATCCGGCCAGAAAAACAGGCGTTGTATTTTTCGCATATTCCTAAATATATCCAGCACATATATACAAGTTTCGCAAGTTTTTGTTGCGAAGTTGCAGGATTGTATTTTTCGCATATTCTTAAATATATCCAGCACATATACACAAGTTACGTAAGTGCTGCAACTTCGCAACAAAATCGAGCGGAATTTTCGACGGCAACAACACACCAAAAATACTTCGCCACATGGAATAATAAAAATCGAAAACGGATGATAATGTAAAGTGTATCTTGAAAATCATGTGAACAGCCGTCCGATGATGAACATGCCAGTTCGAAATCGGCCACGGCGCTATTTAAATAAATTAATAGCAGTATTAATAGTGGCTGGTTTCTGTTTTCTTCTTTGTAGGAATTATCTTACGCCGGATTATCTAGGTGGAGGGCAACTTCAGCTCTTTAACAGTGAGTGTTAGCTTAACTGGCTGCCTGATGATTCAGTCGAGGTTACTTTGAACATGCAAGCAAGTAACTACTAGTGATATTAAAAAAGGATAGCTAAATTCGTAAATGAAAACCACTGGTTATGCACATCAGAGTACATAAATGCATTTCTCTCAAACTCAGTGCAATGCAGAACAGACTGTGTAACATTAGGACCGATACTTGTCAAACAATGCGCAGCCACATCCACCACATAACGATTGTTAAGGGATTCAGCTTCCTTTCGAAACTGATGCGCCGGCCGGAGTGGCCGAGCGGTTCTATTCGCTACAGTAGGGAACTGCGGGACCGCTAGGGTCACAGGTTCGAATCCTGCCTGGTGCATGGATGTGTGTGATGTCCTTAGGTTAATTACGTTTAAGTAGTTCTAAGTTCTAAGGGACTGATGACCTCAGAAGTTAAGTCCCATAGAAAAAAAAAAAAAAGACAATGTCAGGCTTTAGCCCACAGGCTCAAGTATACTTTAGTATAAGTTGTAACTTGGAAGAAAACAGCGTGTGCATGTAGTCTTGACGAATTTCTTTTTATGCAAGTAACACCTACTTTTCCACTTTATGAAGACAGCTGCTTGGGAGCTGGTGTGAACGTATAAACATTCTAATTCAACCCCAGACAGGTGACAGAACAGGGGACCGGGACGCCAGTATAAGATTCGCAGATTTCTCAAGTCTTTATTTTGTGAACTGCAGCTTAGCGCCCTGCGTTATCCTGCTGAAATATGCTACTTCAAACGCTAGTCGTAAGGGAAAATCAAGAAGATTTACCATTGGTTTTACATGCTGGTGATCATTCCGCCTCCCTTTAAGAAAATCTATATAAGCACTGGTTTCATTTCCGAAAATTTCACAGACCTCTATTACAGGTGTTGTGGAGGTATAGGTCCTCAGAACCGCTGTTTCTATGACCATTAACTACTCCATTTACGAAGATTATAGTGTCTCTCTGAACACAGTGGACACCATAGAATGCCATGCATTGTGCCAACTTGTCCCATTGGCCCTACACTGTGCAGACCTCCATTATGGAGTGAGTGGTAAACGAAAACTGGGATTTCTAGATCGGAATCCAGCAATCTATTCCTTACAGCTCGTGGTGATACTCTGCCTTCAACTTCTGCTCCAGATTCAACTGTTTTCATTCACCTGTTCGTCAAATCCACTCCATCAATCCTACGATTGCCTCTTGGAATAGTCCTTCTGGAAGGATCTGTGCTTTCCATTCCTGCTCTAATTCTTGAGTCTATCTGTAGACTACCGGTTCGACATTAACTGCAACACAGCCAACAGTCCGTACGCTGTATGGCACCATATTATTGGCAATGATTCGATGTTCCTCAAAGGTCGACTGTGATGAGCGGCGCGTTAACATTTTCAGTGTTTGCTCTGACGGGATCCGTATTTGAAACGTTCCAGTAGCATTGTACACACCCAATAACATTCGTTTGAGGTGAAGAGATTTGCACAAGAGAGAAATTCGTGGCCAGCCGCATCAAACTAGTCAGAAGATTAACAACTCAAAAAAGAAATCAAAGGCACTTCCTCTCTGCAGTCAGCACCGTAGAGACGCACACTGGTCCTGAGCAACAGTGGTTATTTAGCACATCACCTGGCTGCAGAAGGTGTGTGGAGGCAGTCGTTCGTCTAGCCAGACCGATGGCTGCAATGAAGTTAGGCATCAGTGGGAGCTGAGATTTACTTCAGGACCAGACAGCCTATAAAACATAGCCGCTAATTTCGACACAACCCACTCACACTATTTACCACAAATGAGCAACCAGCCAGCGGCCTGGGTCGGGCCCATTTCAAGAGCACCCTGCACAGACTGCGAACTTAGGACCCCTGTGAAAACGCCTCGAAGTCGCTTGAAGTCAGCTAGCAGTGGCCTGGAGCTGGAAGGGACGCGTTCGACTCTTGCGGGCATCAGGCATAGGTGGAATCCTTAGTTACATACCTAGTGGAGACAGTGTCTGGTAGTAGTTGAGACTGTATGACTCACACAAGGTCGACAAGGGTTTTGTCGTACTGGTGGTGTATACCAAGGAGTTGTTAGGTTCTAAGACAAAGAGCAAAGTAATGAGAAGCACAGGTAGCGTTTGATAAAAAACTTCAACTTAACGTTAATAACAGTACGTCCAGAGACCATGTAGAGTACTTCTCAGAACTGGCTGCAGACGAAGATTCTACATATCCCAAGCAGGTGATATTTGTGGCCACTCCATTTGGCCCTGTTATAGTAGGACATCATATTTGACCGAGCCGACTCTGGGTGCGGCATAGTACCAGACACAGGCAAGGGGAAATCCATGTCACCACTGTGACCGCCTGTTCCTCTTACTGTACCGCGTCAATAATATTCCAGCCTGGGGAAAGTGCAGCAGGGCTAGACTTGTGGCATACAAACTTGCCTTGGAGCATGATGGTGACTTCTGTCACGTCACGTTAGGCCCTCCACCATCTTCTAGAGAAGAATATGGCGACAGCCTTTTGCTTTGCTTTGGAAGTAGTGGTGTAATGGTATGTATAGCATATTTCTGAACTACTAACACTTGAAAGAAAATTAAATCTACATATTCCATATCATATAAATACTGGAAAAACAGTTTGGCAGCTTTACGTCTAAATTTTTATTTTGTAACACTTTCAATTTCCGTCATTCTCATAACAAAAAATGGTTCAAATGGCTCTGAGAAGTATGGGACTTAACTTCTGAGGTCATCAGTCACCTAGAACTTAGAACTACTTAAACCTAACTAAGGACATAACACACACTCATGCCCGAGCGGTCGCGCGGTTACAGACTGTATCGCCTAGAACCGCTCGTCCAACCCGGCCGGCTTCTCGTAACAAAGCACTATCTGTTCCGTAATAAGCTTCATCGTCTGCAGCATCAGATATCTTCCTTCCTTCGCATAAACGTCACTATCGTGCGTTTACCTCGGCGAGAGTCACGTGGGAGAGACGTATGACTGTCGGAAACAGAGGAATCGGGTGAAATGATAGCAGAGGCAGGCAGCAGCGCCGCTTAATTTGCACGGCTGACTGCGGTGGGGAAACGGCACGGCAGACAATTGCCGGTGTGGGCCGCGCGACGCCATATGCTAATTGCTGCGGCCGAACGTTAATATTTCAGCGGTGCGACAAGTCGGAATTTACACGTTGCGGGGGATGGGGAACGCCGCTTGATGGCCACGTGTAGCGCGGAGCGTCCTCATCCAGCGGACGTCGCACCTGTCAGCGGGGGAAACTGATTGTCCCGCCTAATGGCTCTCCTCTCGCAGCACGAAAAACGACTCGACTCTAACAAGGGGCTAATTTCACGAGGTTCATTCTTTTGAGTTGAACATATGTTTCAAAGCTGTGTTAAGTTTCATTTTATATGTCAGACTTTTTAAGCAGTCGACTTTATCCCGCCTCAGTATTTCGTTTAATTGCGGAGAACTTCGCCATAATTTGAAAGCGCGATACTGTGCCACCCTACAGTTCTTCTTTCCTAACCAAGTTAGTGTTACATATCCTTTAACTAACACTATCACATCCTAGTTTCGTGAAATTCACTATCATCTTAAAGAGATAAATACAAAACACTATACAGTTTAGTGATGGACTTACTACGAGACCGGGTTAGGGCTTCTGGTAAATTTGAACAAAGTAGGACGAATTTGTTAACTAATACCACTACTGAGAAAGCGGGATATTTATATCTGTTTCGTCCACTCTTTCACGCAAATAAGTCGCAATATCTTGTTGGCAGTTGTCTTAAGTACAATTTTTAAACATTACTCAACGAGAAAATATATTTATTTGCAGCAGAAACAGAAAAGAGCATTAATTTTACAGAATGAATGCAGAGGAGTTGATGACCATTTATTACAGGATAAATCAACTGCAGGTTCAACGTTCACCCGCGCAAAGTTGACATGATCTGAGATTCCTGATGAATAAATGATAACAGATGAAACACTAACACGACAACTCCTGAAATGTGTTTTAGACTGCAGGCAACTTGTGATGCCGTACTTCTTTACACCAGACGAAAAGACATCGAGGGATACCAACTTGATGACCAAACGTGATCTATGATCTGATAATTGTCTAGGGTGTTCATACAGTTATACACGTCATATGGATCAACGATAGCACTCTGTACAAAAATCAGTAGTAAATAAAGTGGGTTTATCAATATGAAAGTGGAGCCACGAATACCGGTACCATGTTTTCAACAAATACAGGGAGTCGATACAGTACCTTTACAACTTAAAAAATCTTATTACAACGGCAGTTGTAGAAATATTTTAACAAAATTCCCTTTATTGTAATAACTGTTTACTAAAGTTTTTATATATGCTAAAATTTGTGTTTCAGATACTCTGTAGATGGAAGGAAGTGAACCTCAATAAAATGGCAACCCCTGAAGAGAAGGCACAATATGTGTCCTGGTTTATTGAGACAAAATCGGATGTCCAGATTCAACGAAACTTCAGAACGAAGTATGGAAGAGATCCATCATCGCGCCCTTCAATCCGTGCATGGAACAAAAAAATTTATAGAGACAGGACCAGTGTTTTGGATAAAGGGCGGAGCGAGCGACCAAGAACATCCGAGGAAAACATCGATCGCCTTTTAAACGTCTTCACTCCTTCACCTACGAAGTCCATCCGCACTGCTACTAGATAGTTGCAACTACCACGTTCAACTGTGCATAAGGTCCTCCACAAGAACTTACAGTTGTACGCTTACAAAGTGCAACTGTTACAGACACTTGAGCCAAATGACAAATCAAAACGGACAGAGTTTCCATTCAGCATGCTAGAACGCCTTTCGGAGGATGTAGCATTCCTCAAGCGTGTTTGTTTCAGTGATGAGCCGTGCGTGGCTATCGGTAATGCCGTTTATTGCTCGTCGGCTTCTTTTGGTGGTTCCGTCGCCTCGTTTCTGCTATTCTATTTATTGGCGTCACTAAATTGCTGGTTTGCTTGTCCATGAGTGGCAGCAGCAGCGCTTACCGGTAAGGGCACTCTCGTACTATTTCTGGAGGGACCACTAGTGTTTCCGGGTCGTCGTTTGTCGGGAGTCGAGTCGGAACGGAGCAGCAGTGAAGTCGGGGACGGAGCGCCGATGAGGTGGGGACAGCCAGTGCTCGACGACCGCTGGCGACATACATGAACTGTCCGACGGAAGGAGATAGGAGTGGGCCAACAGTTGGTCGGTTGTTCGCTTGGTCGTCTCATCGGGCGACGTGTATTCGGTCCTTTGGCCGCTTCTGGGCCTCGCCAGTTGATCATCTTGCCAGACGTGGGTCGGTTCCTTTCTTGTGCAGAGATGTCGTGGCCAATAGGCAAGGGTTACCCACGCATGGTTGGGTCAGAGCCAATGTGCCTGGGTCATCGTGTCTATGAATTCCGAACGAACATCGAGTTTAGTCGGGTTGGAGCTGCAGTCAGCTTCGGACAGCCAAAACTGGGCCGACCGTTGCCGACACATAAGGCTTCAGTTGGAACGACCTGGGTTGGTCTTTCGGTCGGTCGTCTCGTCGGACGACGTGTATTTGGTCGCCGACCCTTTGTGGAAACTGTGTGTCGAATTGATTCGTCCTTGTTATTCCACAGTGATTGCTTTTACGATTTTTTTCGAGTTCTTGTGCAAGTATGTATACGTGGAACAGTGTGTAGCTTCTGTCATTTCCGCTGAGCAGACGAATGCTGTCTGCGCACTGGAGTAGTCAGTCGGTCGGTTGAAATAGAGCAGCGAGTGTGTCGTGTGGATGGGAATTGATTAGGCTGTTGGTTGCCTCTTCAGCCGTCCCTGGGTCGTGTTGCCACCCCATTGTTTAGTGCTACGCTTGGCTGCCTGTCTCATCTAAACTATTGTTAGAGTTTCCTCCCCAGGCCGACCCAGGGACACTTCTGAACACCATAGTCTGTTGTTTGTGAATGTCATTTTATTTGGTCGCAGACACTGTGCCAGGGCTTCAGCCGTGTATTAATATTGTCTGTTTTATGTGTAGTATATGGATTTCCCCCCTCCCCCCACCAATTAACCATGGAACTTACCGTTGGTGGGGAGGCATGCGTGCCTTAACGATACAGATAGCCGTACCGTAGGTGCAACCACAAAGGAGAGGAATCTGTTGAGAGGGAAGACAAACGTGTAGTTCCTGAGAAGGGGCAGCAGCCTTTTCAGTAGTTGCAGGGGCAACAGTCTGGATGATTGACTGATCTGGCCTTGTAACATTAACCAAAACGACCTTGCTGTTACTGCGAACGGCTGAAAGCAAGGGGAAACTACAGCCGTAATTTTTCCCGAGGACATGCAGCTATACTGTATGATTAAATGATGATGGCGTCCTCTTGGGTAAAATATTCCGGAGGTAAAATAGTCTCCGGGCGGGGAATACTCAGGAGGACGACGTTATCAGTAGAAAGAAAACTGGCGTTCTACGGATCGGAGCGTGGAATGTAGGATCCTTTAATCGAAAAGGTAAGTCAAGAAAATTTAAATAGGGAAATGGATAGGTTAAATTTAGATATAGTGGGAATTAGTCACGTTAGGTGGCTAGAGAGACCTTACATTTCGTCAGGTGGATACAGGGTTATAAATATAAAATCAAATAGGGGTAATGCAGGAGTTGTTGTTGTTGTTGTTGTTGTGGTCTTCAGTCCTGAGACTGGTTTGATGCAGCTCTCCATGCTACTCTATCCTGTGCAAGCTTCTTCATCTCGCAGTACCTACTGCAACCTACATCCTTCTGAATCTGCTTAGTGTATTGATCTCTTGGTCTCCCTCTACGATTTTTACCCTCCACGCTGCCCTCCAATGCTAAATTTGTGATCCCTTGATGCCTCAAAACATGTCCTACCAACCGATCCCTTCTTCTAGTCAAGTTGTGCCACAAACTTCTCTTCTCCCCAATCCTATTCAATACCTCCTCATTAGTTACGTGATCTACCCACCTTATCTTCAGCATTCTTCTGTAGCACCACATTTCGAAAGCTTCTATTCTCTTCTTGTCCAAACTGGTTATCGTCCATGTTTCACTTCCATACATGGCTACACTCCACACAAATACTTTCAGAAACGACTTCCCGACACTTAAATCTATACTCGATGTTAACAAATTTCTCTTCTTCAGAAACGATTTCCTTGCCATTGCCAGTCTACATTTTATATCCTCTCTACTTCGACCATCATCAGTTATTTTACTCCCTAAATAGCAAAACTCCTTTACTACTTTAAGTGTCTCATTTCCTAATCTAATCCCCTCAGCATCACCCGATTTAATTTGAATACATTCCATTATCGTCGTTTTGCTTTTGTTGATGTTCATCTTATATCCTCCTTTCAAGACACTGTCCATTCCGTTCAACTGCTCTTCCAAGTCCTTTGCTGTCTCTGACAGAATTACAATGTCATCGGCGAACGTCAAAGTTTTTACTTCTTCTCCATGAATTTTAATACCTACTCCGAATTTTTCTTTTGTTTCCTTTACTGCTTGCTCAATATACAGATTGAATAACATCGGGGAGAGGCTACAACCCTGTCTCACTCCTTTCCCAACCACTGCTTCCCTTTCATGCCCCTCGACTCTTATAACTGCCATCTGGTTTCTGTACAAATTGAAAATAGCCTTTCGCTCCCTGTATTTTACCCCTGCTACCTTCACAATTTGAAAGAGAGTATTCCAGTTAACGTTGTCAAAAGCTTTCTCTAAGTCTACAAATGCTAGAAACGTAGGTTTGCCTTTTCTTAATCTTTCTTCTAAGATAAGTCGTAAGGTTAGTATTGCCTCACGTGTTCCAACATTTCTACGGAATCCAAACTGATCTTCCCCGAGGTCCGCTTCTACCAGTTTTTCCATTCGTCTGTAAAGAATTCGCGTTAGTATTTTGCAGCTGTGACTTATTAAACTGATAGTTCGGTAATTTTCACATCTGTCAACACCTGCTTTCTTTGGTATTGGAATTATTATATTCTTCTTGAAGTCTGTGGTTATTTCGCCAGTCTCATACATCTTGCTCACCAGACGGTAGAGTTTTGTCATGACTGGCTCTCCCAAGGCCATCAGTAGTTCTAATGGAATGTTGTCTACTCCCGGGGCCTTGTTTCGACTCAGGTCTTTCAGTGCTCTGTCAAACTCTTCACGCAGTATCTTATCTCCCATTTCATCTTCATCTACATCATCTTCCACTTCCATAATACTGTCCTCAAGTACATCGCCCTTGTATAAACCCTCTATATACTCCTTCCACCTTTCTGCCTTCCCTTCTTTGTTTAGAACTGGGTTGCCATCTGAGCTCTTGATAATCATACAAGTGGTTCTCTTCTCTCCAAAGGTCTCTTTAATTTTCCTGTAGGCCGTATCTATCTTACCCCTAGTGAGACAAGCCTCTACATCCTTACATTTGTCCTCTAGCCATCCCTGCTTAGCCATTTTGCACTTCCTGTCGATCTCATTTTTGACACGTTTGTATTCCCTTTGGCCTGCTTCATTTACTGCATTTTTATATTTTCTCCTTTCATCAATTAAATTCAATATTTCTTCTGTTACCCAAGGATTTCTATTAGCCCTCGTCTTTTTACCTACTTGATCCTCTGCTGCCTTCACTACTTCATCCCTCAGAGCTACCCATTCTTCTTCTACTGTATTTCTTTCCCCCATTCCTGTCAATTGTTCCCTTATGCTCTCCCTGAAACTCTCTACAACCTCTGGTTCTTTCAGTTTATCCAGGTCCCATCTCCTTAAATTCCCACCTTTTTGCAGTTTCTTGAGTTTCAATCTGCAGTTCATAACCAATAGATTGTGGTCAGAATCCACATCTGCCCCTGGAAATGTCTTACAATTTAAAACCTGGTTCCTAAATCTCTGTCTTACCATTATATAATATATCTGATACCTATTAGTATCTCCAGGATTCTTCCAGGTATACAACCTTCTTTTATGATTCTTGAACCAAGTGTTAGCTATGATTAAGTTACGCTCTGTGCAAAATTCTACAAGGCGGCTTCCTCTTTCATTTCTTCCCCCCAATCCATATTCACCTACTATGTTTCCATCTCTCCCTTTTCCTACTGACGAATTCCAGTCACACATGACTATTAAATTTTCATCTCCCTTCACTACCTGAATAATTTCTTTTATCTCGTCATACATTTCATCAATTTCTTCATCATCTGCAGAGCTAGTTGGCATATAAACTTGTACTACTGTAGTAGGCATGGGCTTTGTGTCTATCTTGGCCACAATAATGCGTTCACTATGCTGTTTGTAGTAGCTAACCCGCACTCCTATTTTTTTATTCATTATTAAACCTACTCCTGCATTACCCCTATTTGATTTAGTATTTATAACCCTGTAATCACCTGACCAAAAGTCTTGTTCCTCCTGCCACCGAACTTCACTAATTCCCACTATATCTAACTTTAACCTATCCATTTCCCTTTTTAAATTTTCTAACCTACCTGCCCGATTAAGGGATCTGACATTCCACGCTCCGATCCGTAGAATGCCAGTTTTCTTTCTCCTGATAACGACGTCCTCTTGAGTAGTCCCCGCCCGGAGATCCGAATGGGGGACTATTTTACCTCCGGATTATTTTACCCAAGAGGACGCCATCATCATTTAATCATACAGTAAAGCTGCATGTCCTCGGGAAAAATTATGGCTGTAGTTTCCCCTTGCTTTCAGCCGTTCGCAGTACCAGCACATCAAGGCCGTTTTGGTTAATGTTACAAGGCCAGATCAGTCAATCATCCAGACTGTTGACCCTGCAACTACTGAAAAGGCTGCTGCCCCTCTTCAGGAACCACATGTTTGTCTGGCCTCTCAACAGATACCCCTCCGTTGTGGTTGCACCTACGGTACGGCCATCTGTATCGCTGAGGCACGCAAGCCTCCCCACCAACGGCAAGGTCCATGGTTCATGGGGGAAGAATGCAGGAGTAGGTTTAATAATTAATAACAAAATTAGAAGTGCGGGTAAGTTCTAAATACAGCATAGCAAATGCATTATTGTGGCCAAGATAGACACAAAGCCCATGCCTACTACAGTAGTGCAAGTTTATATGCCAACTTGCTCTGCAGATGATGAAGAAATTGATGAAATGTATGATGAAAGACAAGAATAGTGAAAGAAGGCTGTATACATGGAAGAACCCTGGAGATACTAGAAGGTTTCTGGTAGATTATCTAATGGTAACCCCAAGATTTAGTAACCAGGTTTTAAATTGTAAGACATTTCAGGAGCAGATCTGGACTCTGACCACAGTCTATTGGTTATGAACTGTAGATTTAAACTGATGAAACTTCAAAATTGTGCGAATTTAAGGAGATGGGACCTGGATAAACTGAAAGAACCGGAGGTTGTACAGAGTTTCAGGGAGAGCATAAGGAACAATTGACAGGAATGGGGGACAGAAATACAGTAGAAGAGAAATGGGTAGCTTTGAGAGATGAAAGAGTGAAGGCAGCAGAGGATTAAATAGGTAAAATGACGAGGGCTAGTAGAAATCCTTGGGTAACAGAAGAGATAACGTATTTAACTGATGAAAGGAGAAAATACAAAGATGCAGTAAATGAAGTAGGCATAAAGGAATACAAACGTCTCAATAATGAGATCGACATGAAGTGCAAAATGGCTAAGCACGGATGGCTAGAGGACAAATGTAAGGATGTAGAGGCTTATCTCAGCAGGGGTAAGATGGATACTGCCTACAGGAAAATTAAGGAGACCTTTGGAGAAAAGAGAACCACTTGTATGAATATCAAGAGCACAGATGGAAACCCAGTTCTAAGCAAAGAAGGGAAAGCAGAAAGGTTGAAGGAGTATATAGAGGGTCTATACAAGGGCGATGTACTTGAGGACAATATTATGATAATGGAAGAGGATGTAGATAAAGATGAAATGGGAGATATGATACTGCGGGAAGAGTTTGACAAAGACCTGAGTCGAAAAACGGAGCCGGGAGTAGACAACATTCCATTAGAACTACTGACAGCCTTGGGAGAGCCAGTCCTGAAAAACTCTTCCATCTGGTGAGCGAGATGTATGAGACAGGCGAAATACCCTCAGACTGCAAGAAGAATGTAATAATTCCAATACCAAAGAAAGCAGGTGTTGACAGATGTGGAAATTACCGAACTATCAGTTTAATAAGTCACAGCTGCAAAATACTAATGCGAATTCTTTACAGACGAATGGAAAAACTGGTAGAAGCCGATCTCGGGAAAGATCAGTTTGGATTCCGTAGAAATCTAGGAATACGTGAGGCAATACTAACCCTACTACTTATCTTGGAAGAAAGATTAAGCAAAGGCAAACCTACGTTTCTAGCATTTGTAGACTTAGAGAAAGCACTTAACAATGTTGACTGGAATACTCTCTTTCAAATTCTGAATGTGGCAGGGGTAAAATACAGGGAGCGAAAGGCTATTTACAATTTGTACAGAAAGCAGATGGCAGTTATAAGAGTCGAGGGACATGAAAGGGAAGTAGTGGTTGGGGAGGGAGTGAGACAGGTTTGTAGCCTCTCCCCGATGCTATTCAATCTGTATATTGAGCAAGCAGTAAAGGAAACAAAAGAAAAGTTCGGAGTAGGTATTAAAATCATTGGAGAAGAAATAGAAACTTTGAGGTTCGCGGATGACATTGTAATTACGTCAGAGACAGCAAAGGGCTTGGAAGAGCAGTTGAACGGAATGGACAGTGTCTTTCAAAGAGGGTATAAGATGAACATCAACAAAAGCAAAACAAGTGTAATGGAATGTAGTCGAATTATGTCAGGTGATGGTGAGGGAATTAGATTAGGAAATGAGACAGTTAAATGAGTAAAGGAGTTTTGCTATTTGGTGAGCAAAATAACTGATGATGGTTGAAGTAGAGAGGAGATAAAATGTAGACGTGCAATGGCAAGGAAAGCGTTTCTGATGTAGAGAAATTTGTTAACATCGAGTATAGATTTAACTGTCAGGAGGTCGTTTCTGAAAGTATTTGTATGGAGTGTTGCTGTGTATGGAAGTGAAACATGGACGATAAATAGTTTGGACAAGAAGAGGATAGAAGCTTTTGAAATGTGGTGCTACAGAAGAATGCTGTAGATTAGATGGGTAGATCACATAACTAATGAGGATGTATTGGATAGGAATGAGGAGAAGAGAACTACAACTTGGCTACAAGAAGGGATCGGTTGGTAGGACATGTTCTGAGGCATCAAGGGAGAACCAATTTAGTATTGGAGGGCAGCGTGGAGGGTTAAGATCGTAGAGGGAGACCAAGAAATGAATACACTAAGCTGATTCAGAAGATGTAGGCTGCAGTAGGTACTGGGAGATAGAGACGCTTGCTCAGGATAGAGTAGCATGGAGAGCTGCATCTAACCAGTCTCAGGACTGAAGACCATAACAAAAAAAAAAAATGGTTCAAGTGGCTCTGAGCACTATGGGACTTAACATCTATGGTCATCAGCCCCTAGAACGTAGAACTACTTAAACCTAACTAACCTAAGGGCATCACACAACACCAAGTCATCACGAGCAGAGATAGTCCCTGACCCCCCCCTAAAATCGAACCCGGGAACCCGAAGACCATAAAAACAACAACAACAACAATATGGCCTTCAACTATTTTAAGAATTGGTTTTCAGTCGTGTTTTATTTCAAATTATTGTTGCTCTATATTTAGGCCGTCAGACGCGTTTCTTTCAGAATCTGTGGCTTTAATATGTAAATCCTTGCCTGTTAGATCCCTCTTTAATTATCTTGAATTCTTGAAAGGGCCTTTAGCCGTGTTCTCTTTAATTATTCTGCGAAGAGCACTTGCCCGCGAAAGGCAAATGTCCCGAGTTCGAGTCTCGGTCCGGCACACAGTTTTAATCTGCCAGGATGTTTCATATCAGCGCACACTCCGCTGCAGAGTGAAAATCTCATTCTGAAAAGAAATCTTAATATATTTTAAGATCTGCCGTTGTAAATAAAATTTTGAAGTTGTAAAGGGACTTTATGGACACCCCGTACTTAAGTCGTTTCACTGTTTCCCCGTAAATTTAAAATCTTTGACTCATAAAGTCTTAGGTATTTT